>NC_141689.1:1067249353-1069649353 GCF_964263255.1 Lissotriton vulgaris | reverse complement strand
CCGTTTCATTTTAAGGACTTGCTGGACTGCACTCTTTCTCGCGGACCCCAGCGTCCCAGACACACAGGTGAAGGGAGGTGAACAGTGAGGGCTGGGTGCAGTAGGCAGACACTCTGTTTCTACCTCCCTCTGTTCTTTTGACTCTCCTACCCCTTCACCCTTCCACCCACTCGCGTTCTGTCCCATTCTCACTTTCTTCCTTTCATTCTGACTACCTTTCTTTTTCTCTTGGACATGGCACACATACTTATGTTTATTTTTTGTCTTGAAGGTTTTGTACGCTGCTTTCGGAGAAATCCCACCAACTTATTTCATGTAATACTGTTGTTTCTTCGAATAAAGTTGTGCTTCCATTTATTTGTGTTGTTTTAATAAAGGTTATTTTTTTACTAATAAATAAGTGAGTGTATGGGTCTTCTTTTTCTGACAACACTTGTCTGTAGTTTATTGTGAAAATCAGCGGTTGATAGGAGGTTATGAGGGAAAACATTTGTAATTTTTCGGTGCACCTACCAAATATAAACCAACAGGCTATTACATAAATGAAGCCTGGGTAATTCTACAACTGCAAGGGTTCCAAGAGTGTATCACTTTATAACACCATGAGTACTGCCCTTGTGATTACAGAACCAATAAGGCACTGCCTAGGGCCACTGAGGCTTCAGGGACTGGCGAGGCCCACCCTGCATTTTTAAGTAAAGCCCCGAAGGGTGGGGATCCCCGGACTTGAGTTGGCCTCGAAGCCACCCGAGCAATTAGTAAACAATACCTGGGGAGGTGGCGATACCCTAAGCTGTGAAACGTCTCTGTGCTCTCCCGCGCCTAATTTACATGTGAGATGAAGGTCCGCAGTGCTGCAGAGACCCCGCAATATAATATTAGGATTGGCCTCGGAACATAACCCACCAGGGGGCTCATTTAAATGAACGGGTGAGACCCCGCTTCATTTATTTTTTCACCATTTTTACCATCCAGATCCGGTTTATTGAAACGATACAAGGTTTTCCTCCTCTACAAGGTTTTCCTCCTCTTGCTTCAACGAGGCAAACAGGGCGGGAGCCATGCTCTCGCTCTGTAATAGCAAACATAAATGTCCTGCGGATATACACCCCGGGACTTTGTATGAGCTGCGCCTGGGAGGTAGCGCTCCATAGGGTTATGACGCATTGGTTACTGGATTACTACAGAATTAGTATAATCGCATAATAACACTACTTGCAGGCGTGTAGTACAGCGACCAGAGTGTAGTGAAGAGGCAGAGGAAGCCCAAAATCAAAAAATATAAATCCTATCAGAGGTTGGATGACATAGTTCGATGAGCCGACGACCCTGGGATGAGTAGAAACAGCTTCACGAAGAAAACGGGTCTTCAGCAGAACGCAAGGAAGCTCGAAATATTGGTGAGTGCTGCATTCTTTTTACCTTCTCCCGCTCATCCCCAAATTTATGTAGTGAAGAGGCAGACAGCAGTGGATCCGATAAGTGCATTTATTGCAGGAAAAGAAGACAGCTTAAACAGCCACCAACAGGAGCAGACAGCGAGGCAACCATCTTCTCCAGCACCGTGTACAAACTCCCCAAGATTCCCCTCATGACAGCCCTACATTCTAACATTACATACTTACATTCTAGTAGCATTACATAGTAACATTCTACTATGACTCACATTGGAATACTACACAGAGCACATGACTTTACAGCAATGAGCTCATGGTTTCATCCACAGGTCTAGAGACCGGTAGGGGTAAGTAGATCGCTTCCCACTCCCTGTATTGTATAAACACAAACTGACACTACTTCCACAGGTTTGCTACAGCACCCAGAAAACATCACTTTACGGCAATGAGCTCACGGTTTAGGCTCACAGTTTAATCCCTGAGTCATCAGACCAGTAGGGGTAAGCAGCTTGCTTCCCGCTCCCTGTATAGTATAAACGCATACTAACACTACTTACACAGTTATACTACAGCGGCCAGTATGCTACAGCGCCCAGAGCCCATCACTTCACAGCAATCAGCTTGGTTTGATCCCTGAGACTTCACACCGGTAGGCATGAGTATTTCGCTTCCCACTTCCGGTATAGTATAAACGCATGGTAGGGGTCAGTAGTTCGCCTCCCACTCCCTGTATGGTATAAACGCCTACTAACACTACTTGCACAGGTATGCTACAAAGACCAGAGCACATCACTTTACAGCAATGAGCCCACGGATTAGGCTCTCGGTTTCATACCCGAGTGTAGCAGTGTAGCAGCATTTCATCTCAGCACCATGTCACTCTGAGCAATACCGCACTTTCAGACCGGTAGGAGTGAGTACTTTGCTTCACACTCCCCCAGAGGTTACAGTGCTCCCATCCTCCTGTTTCCTACTCTTTTCACCTTTTTTTTCCTTTACTCATTTCAACGGAATCACAAAATGGCTGCCAACACTTCCTAGTTGCAACAGCTCGCAGCCAATAAACACCAAGCCCGTGCTCGTAACACCTCAGCCAATCAGATGGCAGAATTCCCAAATAGCGATATCTGTAAATTTCGATATTTCTCCAAAACTACTGAACGGATTTACACCAAATAAACAAACGCGTGCTTTCTAGACCAAGACCCTTCTCCCTGCCAAATTTGGAGTAATTCCTTTGACTCGTAGCCTTGTCTAAAGTTTCCTATGGAAATTCCATAGAGAAAACACGTTTTGGGACCCTCCTTTTTTCTCGGCCCCACTTGACGAATCACCCCCAACATAGGAGCTGATATTAACAAAGAATTAGTTTGGAAAATGTCATAAAGATTCATCAAACGACGCCAAAGTTATAAGCAAAACACAAAATGCTCTTCCTAAGGAAACTAAAGTAGACTAGGGTAGAGTAGTGGTCCTAACTCTAACTACCTACTGGCAACCGCCAGTATGTTATATATATGCATATATATATTACCTACTGGCGGTCGCCAGTAGGTATATATAGTTAGGATTTTTTCTCTATGGGATTTTTGAAAATTCTATGTCTAATAACTTTGGCGTTTGTGGACGGAATTGGCTGAAATTTTCAGGAAAATGGAACATTTTGTTTCTGAGCAGCCCCTGACAATTTGGGGGGGTTTCATCAAGGGGGGGCCAAGAAAAAAGGGGGGTCCCAAAACGCGTTTTTCCCATGTTAATTTCCATAGGGCGGTTGGCCTCACTTTTAGCTCGAACGGCTGAATGGATTTGCACAAAACTTGGCAAAATTGTAGGGACTGTTAGCCCGATGTGCCTTTGCTAGGTCTCAATATATGTGCTCCAGTGGATTTTGAGTAATTTAGGTTCAAAAAAAGATATATATCTGGGCGGAGCCTAACCACACATCTGATCTGATTGGCTGTCAGCACTTCATCCAAGAAGTGTTGGCAGCCATCCTGGGACCAATATACATGATAGCACCTCATTAAAAAGCATTGTAGTTAATAGAGGGTTTTAGGACTTTAGTTATATTATAAATCATTTGTTGATGGTACCATACTCGTTTTAGGAATTGTGGTGGGTTCTAAGGTGATTTTACCATGTGAAAAAACCTTCTGCTGTGATATCATGAATATTGTTTGAAAGAAAACTAATATCTCATGATTTTCCCACAGTGGTTTGGAAGGGGATCTATAAGCTAAACTGAAAGCATATTTTCTGTAAATTCACATTATCTTTCTCAGTCATGTGAAAATGAAGTCTGACATTCTCAGTAAAACATGTACATCCAACAAGGACAGAGACTGTCAGTTGATTCCTTTGTGTTCTATTGCAGCCTCCTAGAGTGTTCTAAAGAACAACTAGAGCGCTAACAGTCCTACGTATTACAAAGGTATAGCACACCTGGAGCCATCGTGATGGGAATAAAGTGGTAACTCTTAAAACATTTAATTTAAAAAGGAACAAAATGAGGGGGTATATTATGCAATAGAAGGTATTATTAGTGCTGCAGAAATAAAAATTAGGGCACATTTTGAGTGACTTTTCAAATCCTCTTCTATTTCATAAAAAAATTCTGACATGCAGTCTCCCAAAATGGCCACCAGAGACAAAAGAGCCCAAATGTAGCCCAAATATCACCCAGATGTAGCCCAAGTATAGCCCAATGACAGAATGTCCCAGAGTGTTCTAAAGAACAACTAGAGCGCTAACAGTCCTACTTATTACAAAGGTATGGCACACCTGAAGCCATCTTGATTGGAATAAAGTGGTAACTCTTAAAACATTTAATTTAAAAAGGAACAAAATGAGGGGGTATATTTTGCCATATGAATTATGATTAGTGCTGCAGAAATAAAAATTAGGGCACATTTTGAGTGACTTCTCAAACCCTCTTCAATTTCATTTAAAAAATTCTGACATACAGTCTCCCAAGATGGCCACCAGAGACAAAAGAGCCTAAATGTAGCCCAAATATCACCCAGATGTACCCCAAGTATAGCCCAATGACAGAATGTCCCAGAGTGTTCTAAAGAACAACTAGAGCGCTAACAGTCTTACTTATGACAAAACTATGGCACACCAGAAGCCATCTTGATTGGAATGAAGTGGTAAGTCTGAAAACACTCAATTTAAAAAGGAACAACATGAGGGGGTTAATTTTGCCATAGAAAGTATGATTAGTGCTTCAGAAAGAAAAATTAGGGATCATTTTGAGTGACTTCTCAAATCCTCTTCTATTTCATTAAAAAAATTCTGACATGCAGACTGAAACATGCACTTTGAATACCAGCAGCAGACGTCCCTGGTGAGCAGTAGCTTTACTACAGTGATCTAATGTGCAACTAGAGTGCTAACATTCAGAATTTATGGCAAATGTGTGACACATCTGAATGCCTTCTTGATGGAACCAAAGTAAACAAGCATTGAAAATGCAATAGATCTCGCCCTCGTTTAAGTTAAAGCCATTCTGTTTGTAATGAGGTGGCTTTTTAGCTTTGCTTTTATTAGTGTTTTTTCAACTTTCATGTAAATAACATGCATCTGTATGCACATAAGTATATGTATGCATGCATTTATGTTTGTATTTATATAGATATACAGATGATATATGTTTATATATGTATGTATATATATATATTCACTGAAAAAACCATAGGTTATAGACCATATATAGTTAGGAATTAGCATTTACAAAACCTTGAAAATTCACTGAAAAAACCATAGGTTATAGACCATATATAGTTAGGAATTAGCATTTACAAAACCTTGAAAATTCACTGAAAAAACCATTGGTTATAGACCATATATAGTTAGGAATTCGCATTTACAAAACCTTATTTTACTCACACAAAACCATTGAAATTCCATATATAGTTAGTTGCACTAACTATATATCGCGCACCCGCAATCCACTGCTGATGATGTCACATATTACATCATTCATGACATGGTCAGTGACATCACTGATGACATCACTGATGACATCTCAAATGACATCACTGATGACATCACTGATGACAACATCCAGTGACTGTATGTTTCTGTAAAGTTAAAATATGTCTTACATATTGAAGAATGAGTGGATGTATAAGTGTCTGGATGAAGGATTTAGTAGGTGCATGACTGACTGTATGAGTGAGTGATTAAATGTGTCTCACTGAGTGCATGGGTTAGTGACTAAACTGTCTTATTTGAGCATCATTATGTCTGTTGTTCTGTAAACTGTTGCATGTGTTGATAAGTAGCTATATGAGTAACTATATTGGTTATTGATTGGTTGCCCAAGTATTTGTATGGGAGACTGAGTGTGTGTGTGGGTGGCTGGGAGGTGTATGACTCTGTGCATAGATGTGTGAGCAGTTGATTCACTAGATGTATGGTTTCAAAAGTGCATGTGGAAACAGCTGTATGGGCGGTTGACTGTGTGCATGAGTGTATTGGTGAGTGAATGGATATCTCAGTGCTACATGTCAAAGTAAGTACATATGTAAAACACAGTACATGTGAGAGTTGACATATATAAATAACTGTGCATAAGAGCCAGTGAATGTGTGAGTGGCTGTATGGATCATTGTGAACTTGTATCAGGGATTGTATAAGAGAGTAAATATGTGTTAGTATATGTTTGAATAAGTAAAGTTTGTATAACTGTATAGTTGAGGAAATGGAGGTGTGATTGATTCTTTGCATGACTGACTAGGTGTGTGAGTAACTCCATGGATGAGTGACAGTCTGTGAGTGTCTGTTTACACTGATTGTATCTAAGGTTATATTAGAGTCTGAAGAGGTTCATCGTATTATCACATGAAAGATATCATCAGTGATGTGATCAGTAATGTCAAATGAGATGTCATCAGTGATGTCATCAGTGATGTCATTTGAGATGTCATCAGTGATGTCATCAGTGATGTCACTGACCATGTCATGAATGATGTAATATGTGACATCATCAGCAGTGGATTGCGGGTGCGCGATATATAGTTAGTGCAACTAACTATATATGGAATTTCAATGGTTTTGTGTGAGTAAAATAAGGTTTTGTAAATGCGAATTCCTAACTATATATGGTCTATAACCTATGGTTTTTTCAGTGAATATATATATATATATATATATATATATATATATATATATATATATATATATATATATATATATATATATATATATATATATATTACCTACTGGCGGTCGCCAGTAGGTATATATAGTTAGGATTTTTTCTCTATGGAACTTTTGAAAATTCTATGTCTAATAACTTTGGCGTTTGTGGACGGAATCGGCTGAAATTTTCAGGAAAATGGCACATTTTGTTTTTGATCAGCCCCAGAAAATTTGGGGGGGGTTCGTCAAGGGGGGTCTCAATATATGTGCTCCAGTGGATTTTGAGAAATTAACGTTTTAAAAAACAGATATATCTGTGACAGCGTCCCGGATAGCGCTCCAGTTCGCGTACTTTTCGCGTAACGGAGCTTTGCGAAGCGAAGCTGATTGGCTCTCCGGCGTCTGTCAACATTCTAAATAGTCAGGTGCGGCCGCCATCTTGTCTCTCGGTAGGATCGAGAGACAAGAAGAGGAGAAAAACGAAGGGCAAATTTAATGAAAGGGGGCAAGGTAGACCCTTCTTGACCCCCTAGGAATGATGTTGGGGTTATTAAAGGGTCCCATGGGGCAAATAAAAAAAAATTGATTTTTTGCGGAAGAAGCGTTTTCCGGTTCGCGAATCGGGACGCGAAACGGGAATTCGCCATTTTGTGTTTCGTTTTAATTAAATTACAAGATGGAGGAAAAACAATGTGAGAAATGGGTATAAGGGGGTACGGGAGACGTATCCTGACCCCCTATGTTTTCTGAGGGTGGCTGAGGATGCTCATATATGTTGATACTTGTCTTCCAGCGGCTGCGCGTGAGCGTTTTTTTTTTTTTTTTGCTGCGTGACGTCTGTTAACGTTCGATTCGAAGGAAATCAGGAAGTGTTGACCGCCATTTTGACACTGCGAGTAAATATATTGTTAAAAATATTTGTTATAAATTAATCCGTATTGATAAACATTGTCTTCGCCATCTTGCTTTTTTTCCAATGCCACACTTTTGTCGTGCACGGCAGCCATTTTAGATGCCTTGACCAGACCCACTCTCTGCACGACGCCGATCGTGACGTCTGTTAACGTTCGATTCGAAGGAAATCAGGAAGTGTTGACCGCCATTTTGACACTGCGAGTAAATATATTGTTAAAAATAATTGTTATAAATTAATTCGTATTGATAAACATTGTCTGCGCCATCTTGCTTTTTTTCCAATGCCACACTTTTGTCGTGCACGGCAGCCATTTTAGATGCCTTGACCAGACCCACTCTCTGAACGCCGCCGATCCTCAGCATGGCTCCCCACCCTCGCAAGCATCTCCCCCACGCACTGGTCACCCCCGCTCTCTGTCTTATGCATGGGCCATAAACCTCCCCCCATCTGCGCTGCTCTTCCCTGAGAATCACACCCTGTGCCCGCCCGACACCACCCTTTCACCCTATTCACTACCGCACCCTCTCACACTCCTCTTCCTCTGTGTCCGATTGTCCAGGCCGGTTCCAGGCTATCACCTAGCCCTGCGGATGTAGTTTATGGCCCCAACTGTAAAGAATCACCCCTCTTCAAAGGAGTTACAGTAGATCAAGGCCCCCACCCCATAAGATCCGTCACACCACACGCGTTCCTACTACCTGATAACGATCCTGTATTGTGATTGGGGAGGGGATTCTCACTGTAAGGGTGTGTGGGACCGAGCCTGAAGCGGAAGATTCCAGGGATGCCATTTTGTACATCAAAGTCTTCACAATTATGTGTCACATGAAAAATATATAGCACTCCAACAAAGTAGTAGGATTATAACACTTTAATAACTTATAAATATATAAATCGCAACAAAAACAGTAAACACCTTAATTTTTTTTTATTAAAACAGAAGCAACAATGGTCAGTAGCGGTCTGTTGTGCGAATAGTTCCAAGGCAGCACAACGTGCTGAGTTCTGGACTGCACCCAGGTGAAGAACCATCCCTTCTTTAAACCCCATGGTGACCAACTATAGTTTATTCTCTATTTCGTTCCCTTGCCATAACAAAATAAAAGTCTTGGGTTTTCTTGTGTTTCTTAATAGCATTGGTGTCTGCACACTTCTTTGTCAATTCTATGAACATGACAGCTGCTTCATAGACAGACGATATCTTTGTTAAGTCATTAGTGTTAAGTGTGTCTGAAACTACAGTGCCCTTCTGTCAGTAGCGGTCTGTTGTGCGAATAGTTCCAAGGCAGCACAACGTGCTGAGTTCTGGACTGCACCCAGGTGAAGAACCATCCCTTCTTTAAACCCCATGGTGACCAACTATAGTTTATTCTCTATTTCGTTCCCTTGCCATAACAAAATAAAAGTCTTGGGTTTCCTTGTGTTTCTTAATAGCATTGGTGTCTGCACACTTCTTTGTCAATTCTGTGAACATGACAGCTGCTTCATAGACAGACGATATCTTTGTTAAGTCATTAGTCTTAAGTGTGTCTGAAACTACAGTGCCCTTCTGTTTTACTTTCCTCAGACACTACAGAGTTTTGTGTGTTGTTCTTCTGAGCGACAATTATTCCAGAGGTTTCAGGTTCACTTGTTTTGTCCTGCAGTGAGTTAACAGCTTCAGAGAATTCATGTTTATTTGCTATGTCCTGCTGTGCGTCAACTGCTTCAGAGACGTCAGCCTCATTTGCTATGTTTGACTATATCCTGGACCTGCCCGGCCGCGCCCAAATTGGTGCCGGTATAAATGGGACTCGTAACTCCTTGTTGTGTACTGGTTGCCCAATCTTGATATCACGAGATACGTATGCACCGTATGCGCCCCTGGGTGCCGCACTGGTTTTGGTATCCTACAATGCTGCTCCGAAAAACGGCGTGGGGCGCCCCGGGGGGGCAGGGGGGGGGTGGGGGGGGAGGCGGCGTGAACGGGCTTCCCCAGGTGGAGGCTCGTCTGTTGTAGTGGGGCGCCCCTTTAGCGTTTCACTTGCCATTCAGCGGTTTTCCGCGCGCTCTTGCGGCTACAGCGTCTCGCTCACCATGTAGTTGAGTTGCTCCCACTCTTGCGGTGCAGCGATAGGCGGCTGCCACAGGACTCTTAAAATGGCGGCCGGCTCTTCGGATTTGGGCCTGGTCCACTAAAATGGCTCTGGGACACCTTGGAACTCAGACGCTTGTCTGCTAGGGCTTGGGCTCCATTCTCGAAAGCGTCCCCTCAGCCTTGAAGATTCTACAAAAGTCTTGGGGGCCCCCGACTCCCGCAGGCTTCCGGTGTGGAGTGGCTGCCATGATTGCTTGCGGAATGGCCACGACGGAGCTACGAGATGGTGGTGCTCTCATGCTGACGCCAGCTTTAGTCTGAAACATCCAGAAACACTGTAGACTATCAATTCGATGAGTTCCGGTGGAGCCCCAACGTGACCCGGTAGGGAAGAACTTGCCCTCCCCTCTTTTGAGTGATGGTTCTTGTTGCCTGTCCCCTCTGTTGTCATCTAACGGAACCTTTTTTGATTGCCGAGTGAGAAAAAAAAAGGTGGGTCTTTCATCGTTTGGGAAAAAAAAATGTTTTAATCCAATGAAAAGTGTTATTTTTAGGTCATATGATCAAGCCTTCCATCATTAGGAAACCAAAAGTAAAATGAACCAATGAAAAGTTTTATAAACAAGTCACATGATCTGTTATGCGGCTTTGGGTTATAAAAAGCATACAAAACCCGTTGGCCCATGAGGCGGCGTCAGTAGCGAACTTTCATGCCCAAATTACGCAAAGATTTAGCTAATCTGCTAAAGGGGGGAGTCGCTTTTTCTTTTGATAATTTATTCACCCATCCGTAGCCTATCTAATCTCCACTACAATGTGTTTGTTGCTGTCGCTAGCTGATGAAAAAACTAAAGTGACAACTTCCTTATCCTTAATTTGTCTTTCTTTGTTCCTTAAGATGTCATCTGTGTCAACCTCTTCCGAGAATGCTGATGCGTTAGGGATTTCCTTGTGTTTCTTAATAGCATTGGTGTCTGCACACTTCTTTGTCAATTCTGTGAACATGACAGCTGCTTCATAGACAGACGATATCTTTGTTAAGTCATTAGTGTTAAGTGTGTCTGAAACTACAGTGCCCTTCTGTTTTACTTTCCTCAGACACTACAGAGTTTTGTGTGTTGTTCTTCTGAGCGACAATTATTCCAGAGGTTTCAGGTTCACTTGTTTTGTCCTGCAGTGAGTTAACAGCTTCAGAGACTTCATGTTTATTTGCTATGTCCTGCTGTGCGTCAACTGCTTCAGAGACGTCAGCCTCATTTGTTATGTTTGACTATATCCTGGACCTGCCCGGCCGCGCCCAAAATGGTGCCGGCATAAATGGGACTCGTAACTCCTTGTTGTGTACTGGTTGCCCAACCTTGATATCATGAGATACGTATGCAGTTTTGAAGCACATGGCGAGCAGGGATGAGAATTGATTGAACATTTTGACATCCCTATTGATATTAAGTTCTGATGTGTTATTGATTACTGTACTATTGAAAGTTCGAATTAACGTCACCCATGGTACTTGCCCGCAAATGTATATCTAGATAATTTTATTGTAACTGGCCCTGTCGTACTTTAATTATAAAATGTACGTCCACCGATTCCGTAAATGGTAGACACCTTAGTTCTTGCAATCTAATGGGTCGCCCGTTACGTTCTTCTGCAGTGTAAATGTGCCCTCATCATATACGATTCCAGTTTGCTCCGTGGCCGGCCCACGTGGTTATAGGCCCGTATTTGTATACTGACATTTTCACAATAAAGGTTTTTTTTTAAAAACATGGTAGTAGTACCTACATTGGTAAAGTTTTGAATAATAGCCACTGTTTTCGAATCAGTAAAAGGCAAGTGAAATAAAGCAGTCCAATTACATGACTGTTAAAAGGTATAATACGCAGGAACGCAGTAAAGAAAAATGGTCAAGGGCTGTTGTGTTTTCTACTCCTGCAACATAAAGTGATCGATAAGAATCTGATATTCATGCCTATCAGCGACTAAGACAGCAGGCCGAGCCTCTTTTGCTCAACGGCTCCCTCATGGGACGAAGAAACGCCCTTTTTCTCGAAAAAGGAATATTTTACTTGCAGGACAGTTGTACATTTCCCGGGAAAATACATTAGCCTGGAACATTGTAAGTGATCAACTGTAAATGCATCTGGGTCCTTTGCTTTACAAGTCAGAGTGAGAAAAAAAAGGTGGGGCTTTCATCATTTGGGAAAAAAAAAATGTTCGAAAGCAATGAAAAGCGTTATTTTTAGGTCATATAACCAAGCCTTTCATTATTAGAATAACAAAAGTAAAATGAACCAATGAAAAGTTTTATTAACAAGTCACATGACCTGTTATGCTTACATTACGCGCTGCGCGCCGCGCTCTGGATCGTTTCCGGGAAGCTGCGCCTTGCGCACCGGAGCACTTCCGGGTGCGCTAACGCGGCGCGTCATATGACGCATTACGCGACAACGTAAAATGTTTTTACCTACCACGTACTTGACATTTTACAGCATTTGATATTTGCTATTAAAAAACCATTGAAATTCACTGAAAAAACCATAGGTTATAGACCATATATAGTTAAGAATTAGCATTTACAAAACCTTATTTTACTCGCACAAAACCATTGAAATTCGCATATATAGTTAGTTGCAATAACTATATATCGCGCACCCGCAATCCACTGCTGATGATGTCACATATTACATCATTTATGACATGGTCAGTGACATCACTGATGACATCACTGATGACATCATCCAGTGTTTGTATGTTTTTGTAAAGTTAAAATATGTCTTACATATTGAAGAATGAGTGGATGTATAAGTGTCTGGATGAAGGATTTAGTAGGTGCATGACTGACTGTATGAGAGAGTGATTAAATGTGTTTCACTGAGTGCATGGGTTAGTGACTAAACTGTCTTAATTTGTGCATCATTATGTCTGTTGTTCTGTAAACTGCTGCATGTGTTAATCAGTAGCTATATGAGTAACTATATGGGTTATTGATTGGTTGCCCAAGTATTTGTATGGGAGACTGAGTATGTGTGTGGGTGGCTGGGAGGTGTATGACTCTGTGCATAGATGTGTGAGCAGTTGATTCACTAGATGTATGGGTTCAAACGTGCATGTGGAAACAACTGTATGGGCGGTTGACTGTGTGCATGAGTGTATTGGTGAGTGAATGGATATCTCAGTGCTACATGTCAAAGTAAGTACATATGTAAAACACAGTACATGTGAGAGTTGACATATATAAATAACTGTGCATAAGAGCCAGTGAATGTGAGAGTGGCTTTATGAATCATTGTGAGCTTGTATCAGAGATTGTATAAGAGAGTAAATATGTGTTAGAATATGTTTGAATTAGTAAGGTGTGTATAACTGTATAGTTGAGGAAATGGAGGAGTGATTGGTTCTTTTCATGACTGACTAGATGTGTGAGTAACTCCATGGATGAGTGACAATCTGTGAGTGTCTGTTTACACTGATTGTATCTAAGGTTATATTAGAGTCTGAAGAGGTTCATCGTATTATCACATGAATGATATTATCAGTGATGTGATCAGTAATGTCAAATGAGATGTCATCAGTGATGTCATCAGTGATGTCATCAGTGATGTCACTGACCATGTCATGAATGATGTAATATGTGACATCATCAGCAGTGGATTGCGGGTGCGCGATATATAGTTATTGCAACTAACTATATATGCGAATTTCAATGGTTTTGTGCGAGTAAAATAAGGTTTTGTAAATGCTAATTCCTAACTATATATGGTCTATAACCTATGGTTTTTTCAGTGAATATATATATATATATATATATATATATATATATATATATATATTCACAGAAAAAACCATAGGTTATAGTGGATATATAGTTAGGAATTTGCATTTACAAAACCTTGAAAATTCAATGAAAAAACCATTGGTTTTAGGCCATATATAGTTAGGAATTAGCATTTACAAAACCTTATTTTACTCGCATAAAACCATTGAAATTCCATATATAGTTAGAAGCGCTAACTATATATCGCGCACCCGCAATCCACTGCTGATGATGTCACATATTACATCATTCATGACATGGTCAGTGACATCACTGATGACATCACTGATGACATCTCAAATGACATCACTGATGACAACTCAAATGACATCACTGATGACATCTCAAATGACATCACTGATGACATCACTGATCACAACATCCAGTGATTGTATGTGTCTGTAAAGTTTAAATATGTTTCACATATTGAAGAATGAGTGGATGTATAAGTGTCTGGATGAAGAATTTAGTAGGTGCATGACTGACTGTATGAGTGAGTGATTAAATGTGTCTCACTGAGTGCATGGGTTAGTGACTAAACTGTCTTAATTTGTGCATCAGTATGTTTGTTGTTGTGTAAGCTGCTGCATGTGTTGATCAGTAGCTATAAGAGTGGCCATATGGGTTATTGATTGGTTGCCCAAGTATTTGAATGGGAGGCTGAGTGTGTGTGTGGGTGGCTGGGAGGTGCGTGACTCTGTGCATAGATGTGTAAGCAGTTGATTCACTAGGAGTATGAGTTCAAGAGTGCATGTGGAAACAGCTATATGGGCGGTTGACTATGCATGGGTGTGTTGGTGAGTGAATGGATTTCTCATTGCTACATGTGCAAGTAAGTACGTATGTAAAACACAATACATGTGAGAGTTGAGATATATAAATAACTGAACATAAGAGCCAGTGAATGTGTGAGTGGCTGTATCGATCACTGTGAGCTTGTATCAGGGATTATATAAGAGAATAAATATGTGTTATTATATGTTTGAATAAGTAAGATGTGTATAACTTTATAGTTGAGGAAATGGAGGTGTGATTGATTCTTTGCATGACTGACTAGGTGTGTGAGTAACTCCATGGATGAGTGACAGTCTCTGAGTGTCTGTTTATACTGAGTGTATGTAAGGTTATATTAGAGTCTGAAGAAGTTCATTGTATTATCACATGAGTGATGTGATCAGTGATGACAAATGAGATGTCATCAGTGATGTCATTTGAGTTGTCATCAGTGATGTCATCAGTGATGTCATTTGAGATGTCATCAGTGATGTCATTTGAGTTGTCATCAGTGATGTCATTTGAGATGTCATCAGTGATGTCATCAGTGATGTCACTGACCATGTCATGAATGATGTAATATGTGACATCATCAGCAGTGGATTGCGGGTGCGCGATATATAGTTAGCGCTTCTAACTATATATGGAATTTCAATGGTTTTATGCGAGTAAAATAAGGTTTTGTAAATGCTAATTCCTAACTATATATGGCCTAAAACCAATGGTTTTTTCATTGAATTTTCAAGGTTTTGTAAATGCAAATTCCTAACTATATATCCACTATAACCTATGGTTTTTTCTGTGAATTTCATTGGTTTTTTAATAGCAAATATGAAAAGCTTTAAAATGTCAAGTACGTGATAGATAAAAACATTTTCGTATTTATGCACGCTGATGTGCTTTGAACGCTACACCCCCCCCCCTCCCCTCTTTTGTCTTAGTAGTACTCTCTCTTTGCAGATACTGAAGGGTAGTTAACGCAGGCCTTTACCCCCGTTGTAATCCGTCGTGCCTCCTTGTCTCTCCATTTCATTGATTGTTGTCCAAGCATTTACTGTTTTAGAATTGGTTCTCTTTGGATCATTCTCTATTTACAAACAAGCACAAAGTCGCAATACTCTGTTTAGTCTTTGCAGATAGTGAAAAATCGTGTTAAAAAATAAAAGTAATCGAGCAAAATCAGTAGGCCACTAATTGGATCTCTTTTTGACCTCGCTAAAATAGAAATATTAGGAACAACCCTTCATGAGAAATACGAAAATAGTGAGATGAACTGAGCTCCACACCATGAGGGCTGCAAGACAGCTCGGCTCCATCACCCATCCTGCACAAAATAACGACAAACCCTATGCAAATATTAAAAATATAGACAACACACCAGCAAAGAAACAGGGTAAAACATTTTATTAAAAAACTATTTACATAACGTTGGTTTATAAAATGATGTCAGTAGTGGACCGATGTGTGAATAGATCGAAAACAGCACAAGGCTCCAAGATCCGGATGGCAAGCTCCTGGATATTGGGTGCCATAGTTTAGAGTTCTGAATTTCAGCCTTTTTCAATGCCTGTGCTTTGTTGAATCAAAATGGCGGCTTGACACAAAGCTGACTCAAGCGTTGCTACTGATGCTATGCAGACCAAAACTGGTTTTCAGTTTGTACATTTTTCTAGATTTTTCAATCCAAGTTTGGTTGACTTTGTAGAACGATGGCTTCAGATTTTCAACATACGGTGTGGTGGCGCTGACTGGGAGGGGGCGCTTCGCTCCTGCCCCCTCCCCAAGTAAGATTTTCATACGTGAAAGTACGTTAATGGTTTTGGTCCCTGAGATGCTTCGATGTCACTACCATTCTCAAATAGCATAAGTTCTGGATGTTGGGTGCCATAGTTAAGAGTTCTGAGCAGTGCTTGTAACACTGTCTGAAGCTTATTTCCACCTACTGCAGCTTCACTATTCTCAAAGTAAGTGAGTGTCGTTTGTGGACCTGACTGCATTTGAAAACAATGTTATATGGTACCTCCCTAAACAGCTTGACGGAGGCCCCTGAGGGGCGGTGTGATGGCCATGGACTCGGAGAAGACGCTTGGCTCCGACACCCTCCCCAAGTCTTATAGCACTGGTGTAGCCTGAGATCGCCCCCGACATAGGCGGCCGGCTCCCGGGGTCCGGCGGAACTTTTTGCCTTTTGATGACTCTTCAATTCTGGACCTCGTCCCACAATCCGTTTGACCTGAAGACAAGCTGTAGTGGGGCGCCCCTTTATCGTTTTAGTTGCCATTCCGCCCGCTTTTGCTACACTGTGCCTCTTCCGCCATTCAGCTGTTTACCGCCCGCTCTTGCGACTACAGCGTCTCGCTCACCATGTAGTTGAGATGCGCCCGCTCTTGCGGTGCAGCGATAGGCGGCTGCCACAGGACTCTCAAAATGGCGGCCGGCTCTTCAGATTTGGGCCTGGTCCACTAAAATGGCCTTGGGACACCTTGGAACTCGGACGCTTGCCTGATAGGGCTTGGGTCCCATTCTCGAAAGCGCCCCCTCAGCCGTGAAGATTCTCCAAAAGTCTTGGGGGCCTCCGACTCCCGCAGGCTTCTGGTGGGGAGCGGCTGCCATGATTGCTCGTGGAATGGCCACGACGGAGCTACGAGATGGTAGTGGTCTCATGCTGACGCCAGCTTTAGTCTGAAACATCCAGAAACACTATAGACTACCAATTCGATCAGTTCCGGTAGCGCCCCAACATGACCCGGAAGAGAAGAACTTGCCCTCCCCTCTTTGACTGATGGTTCTTGTTGCCTGTCCCCTCTGTTGTCATTTAACAGAACTTTTTGGACTGCTGAAAGGGGTTGTGTTCTGAACGCTGGTTGGTGGAGACATTTAGACTATATTCTTGACCTACGTTGTCGCGTAATGCGTTTTATGACACGCCGCGTTAGCGCACCCGGAAGTGATCCGAGGCGCGGCGCGTAACGTAAGCATAACAGGTCATGTGATTTGTTAATAAAACTTTTCATTGGTTCATTTTACTTTTGTTAATTTAATGATGAAAAGCTTGGTCATATGACCTAAAAATTACACTTTTTATTATTTTCGAACAATATTTTTTTTTCAAACATATGTTATAATATTCCAGGCTAATGTACTTTCCCGGAAAATTTACAACTGTCTTGCAAGTAAATTATATTCCTTTTTCGAGAAAAAGGGCGTTTCTTCCTTCCATGACGGAGCCGTTGAGTAAAAGAGATTCGGCCTGCTGTCTTAGTCGCCGATACGCCTGATTATCAGATTCTTATCGATCACTTTATGTTGCAGACATGAAAAACACAACTGCCCTTGACCATTTATCTTTACTGCGTTCCTACATATTATACCTTTTATCCGTCATGTAATTGGACTGCTTTATTTCACTTGCCTTTTACTGATTCGAAAACAGTCACTAAAAGTAAAAACTTTACAAATGTAAATACTACTACCGTGTTTTGTTTTAAAAACCTTTATTATGAAAATGTCAGTATACAAATACGGGCCTATAACCACGTGGGCCGGCCACGGAGCAAACTGAAATCGTATATGATGACGAGACATTTACACTGTAGAAGAACGTAACGAGCGGGCCATTAGGTGACAAGAACAAAGGTGTCTAACAGTTGCGGAATCGGTGGACGTACATTTTGTAATTAAAATACGACAGGGCCACTTACAATAACATTTTCTAGATATACATTTGCGGGCAAGGAGTTACGAGTCCCATTTATACCGGCGCCATTTTGGGCGAGGCCGGGCAGGTCCAAGATATAGTCAAAATGTCTCCACCAACCATCGGCCAGACCAGAACCCCTTTCGGCCCTTTATGCTACAAGATGGTGTCTTCCATTCAGAAAATATTGGTGGCAGCATTTTGAAAGGAAACAGAAACAGCCGTTCTCCTAGTGAGTTTCACATTGTTACATTTAGGAAAAATGTTGAAGAGTAGTATGTGGAAAATCTGAAGCCATTTTTCTACAAACTCTCAATCAGACTTGGATGGAAAAAAAATCCAGAAGAATGTACAAACTGAAAACTAATTTTTCTCTGTATAGCACCAACAGTAACGCTTGAGTCAGCTTTGTGTCAAGCCGCCATTTTCATTCAATCAATAGCGTCCCCCTGCACACATTCAGGGACCTGGTCGTGTCTTCAGATGAAAGGCATTGTAGGAAAAGAAGCAGAAAGGAAAAGGAAAAAAGTTCCGCCGGACCTAGTGAAGCTGCAGCAGGTGCAAATAAGCTTCAGACAGTCTTACAAGCACTGCTCAGAACTCTCAACTGAGGCACTCAACATCCAGGACTTGCCATTCGGATCTTGGCGCCTTGTGCTGGTTCCGACCTATTCACACATCAGTCCACTACTGACATCACCTCATAAGCCAACGGGGCACCCCACGCCGACTTTCGGCGCAGCATTGTAGGATGGCCACACCAGTGCGGCCACTTGCTGGACACCACCTCGGTGCCATCCGGATCTAGGCGCGTTCGAGTCACTGTGCCGGAAGAGTGACCGGAACTCAGCTGAACACGCCGTCTTTCAGCGCAGCATTGTAGGATGGCCACACCAGTGCGGCAACTTGCTGGACACCACCTCGGTGCCATCCGGATCTCGGAGCGTTCGAGTCACTGTACCGCAAGAGTGACCGGAACTCAGCTGGTCACGCCGTCTTTCGGCGCAGCATTGTAGGATGGCCACACCAGTGCGGCAACTTGCTGGACACAACCTCGGTGCCATCCGGATCTCGGCGCGTTCGACTCACTGTACCGCAAGAGTGACCGGAACTCAGCTGGACACGCCGTCTTTCGGCGCAGCATTGTAGGATGGCCACACCACTGCAGCAATTTGCTGGACACCACCTTGGGCAACAGTGAAACTGCAGCAGGTGCAAATAAGCTTCAGATAGTCTTACAAGCACAGCTCAGAACTCTCAACTATGGCACTCAATATCCAGGACTTGCCATTCGGATCTTGGCGCCTTGTGCTGGTTCCGACCTATTCACACATCGGTCCACTACTGACATCACCTCATAAGCCAACGGGGCACCCCACGCCGACTTTCGGCACAGCATTGTAGGATGGCCACACCAGTGCAGCAACTTGCTGGACACAACCTCGGTGCCATCCGGATCTCGGCGCGTTCGACTCACTGTACCGCAAGAGTGACCGGAACTCAGCTGGACACGCCGTCTTTCGGCGCAGCATTGTAGGATGGCCACACCAGTACGGCAATTTGCTTGACACCACCTCGGTGCCATCCGGATCTCAGCGCGTTGTGCTGCCTTCGGCCTATTCGCACATCGGTCCGCTACTGACGCCGCCTCACGTGCCAACGGATTTTCTACGGTTTTTGTAGCCCTATGCCGCATAACAGGTCATGTGACTTCTTTATAAAACTTTTCATTGGTTCATTTTACTTTTGGTTTCCTAAAGATGGAAGGCTTGGTCATATGACCTAAAATTAACACTTTTCATTGGTTTAGAACATTTTTTTTTTCCCAAACGATGAAAGCCCCACCTTGTTTCTGGATCATTCAGACTGAAGCTGGCGTCAACATGAGAGCACCACCATCTCGTGGCTCCGTCGTGGTCATTCCGCGAGCAATCATGGCAGCCGCTCCCCACCGGAAGCCTGCGGGAGTCGGGGGCCCCCAAGACTTTTATACAATCTTCACGGCTCAGGGGACGCTTTTCGAGAATGGAGCCCAAGCCCTAGCAGGCAAGCGTCCGAGTTCCAAAGTGTCCCAGGGCCATGTCAGTGGACCAGGCCTAAAACCGAGGAGCTGTCCGCCATTTTAAGAGCCATGTGGCAGCCGCCTATCGCTGCACTGCAAGAGTGGGAGCAACTCAACAACATGGTGAGCGAGACGCTGTAGCCACAAGAGCGGGCGCAACTCAGCTGGATGGCCGCCACCTGGGGAGGCCCGTTCACGCCGGCTCCCCCACGCCCCCCCCCGGGATGCCGCACGCCAATTTTTTTCGGAGCAGCATTGTAGGATACCAAAACCAGTGCGGCAGTTTACTGGACATCACCTGGGTGCCTGTCGTACATGTTGTGTCAGCCATGTGACACTGGACACAGACCGCTACTGACGAGGCCTCCCCCCGCACCACCCGGGACGCCCCACGCTGTTTTTCTGTGCTGCATTGTAGGATCCCTAAACCAGTGCGGCACCCAGGCGACATCACCTGGGTGCCGTCCAGAACTCTGCACGTTGTGCTGCCTTGGGACTATTCGCACAACAGACCGCTACTGACGAGGCCTCCCCCCGCCCCACCCGGGACGCCCCACGCCAATTTTCGGAGCAGCATTGTAGGATCCCTAAACCAGTGCGGCACCCAGGCGACATCACCTGGGTGCCGTCCAGAACTCTGCACGTTGTGCTGCCTTGGGACTATTCGCACAAACGACAGCTTCTAACCATTGTTGCTTTTTGTGTTGAGAAATGTTTAAATGTTTTTAGTTTTTGTTCCGTTCGTTAAAGTTAGTAGTTAATAAAGTTTTATAACCTTACTTTGTTGGAGTGTTATCTATTTTTTTAAAAACGGGTGAATGGGGCCTTGAATCGGGTTATTGTCATGTGTGGGCTTTGGAAGTGTGCTGCTGCAGGATCGGACATTTCAAACTCAAATGCACGTTCTTTTTCTTACCTTTCCGAAGCATGGAGCGCAATAGCAGGCAGAGAAAGGGTGATGCACGTGTTGAACACTACCTGACCTGGCAAATTGCTGGCAGTGCCCCCCCGCCCGCACAGAAAGAGGGCACACACACACCGCCGCCCCGAATACTTCACAAATCTTTAAAAGACCATGCGCTTGTTCATGAGGCTTAAATGGTTTATCACTTCTTCTAGAACCCCTGCATCGACCCTCTGACGTTTCATGGAAAAATTACCATGTAACACAATACCAAGCCCTGTCAGCTGAAACCCCCAAGGAATCGTGGGGCATATTATCAAGGGAGTTTATCTCCGCTTTTTTGGCTTTAAAAGCCATGAAAGCGGAGATAAAATTATTTCCCTATTACCAAGCTGTCGCTAACACCAGTTAGTGACAGCTAAAAGGAGATAGCGACCATCTTGGGCCCCGCTTTGCATGTCAGTGATACTTATCACTAATGACATGCAAAGTGGCGTGCCAAGATGTTAGCGACTGGAAACAGTCCCTAACATCGCTACCTTCTATTACCAACTTTTGGAGATATTCGCGCTAAGCGCGAATATCTCCAAAATCTAACACCTGCCCTGAGCAGTTCTTAGCCATGTTATCCAATGGGAGGTGGATAACATGGCTAAGAGCATTAGGTCGATAATACATGAATATCGCTGACTTTTCTGCGATAATAGCAAGGTTTATCTGCGATAAAAATCGCCGATGTACGGCGATAATTTTTGTCTCTAAACAAGTTAGAGACAAAAATTATCGCTAGTTGTTCGTAATATGCCCCCGGGTTTTTGCTTGCAGAAATCGGAAGGCGGGAGACTAGCACTGAAATCAGTAGTCACACGCCTCAATCAGGAGGATTGGCATGTCTGAATTCTCTACAGCTGGGGCCATAAACTACATCCGCAGGGTTAGGTGATAACCTGGGACCAGCCTGGCATCTAAAATGGCTGCCGTGCACGACAAAATTGTGGCATTCGAAAAAAGGCAAGATGGCGCAGCTGCTGGAAGAGATGTATCAACATATATCAGCCTCCTCAGCCACCCTCAGGAAACAGGGGATTAAGATACGTCTCCCGCACCCCCTTATACCTAGTACTTTAATTAACGAAGCACAAAATGGCGAATTCCCGTTTCGCTACCAGTTTGCGGCCCAGTTCGCGGCCCGTGAAGCGCTTCTACCGTGAAAAATCATTTTTTTTTTAATTTTCCCCACGGGACCCTTTATTAACCCCAACAACATTCCTAGGGGGTCAAGAGGGGTATACCTTGCACCCTTTCAATAAATTCCCCCTTCGTTTTTCACCTCTTCTCTCTCGATCCTACCGAGAGATAAGATGGCGGCCGCTCCGGACTGTTTAGAATGTTGACAGACACCGGAGAGCCAATCAGCTTTCTGCACGCAAAGTTCCGAAACGCGAAAAGTAAGCGGACCGGATCGCTGCCCGGAGCGCTGTTACAGATATATATCTTGATTTAAACGTTAATTTCTCAAAATCCACTGAAGCACATATATTGAGACCTAGCAAAGGCACATCGGGCTACCAGTCCCTACAATTTTGCCAAGTTTCGTGCAAATCCATTCAGCCGTTCGAGCTAAAAGTGAGGCCAACCACCCTATGGAAAACTCAATGTAAAAAACGCGTTTTGGGACCCCCCTTTTTTCTCAGCCCCCCCTTGACGAAACCCCCCCAAATTTTCAGGGGCTGCTCGGAAACAAAATGTGCCATTTTCCTGAAAATTTCAGCCGATTCCGTCCACAAACGCCAAAGTTATTAGACATAGAATTTTCAAAAGTTCCATAGACAAATAATCCTAACTATATATACCTACTGGCTATCGCCAGTAGGTAATATATATATATATATATGCCATGTGATCAAGCTTCAGTGGAAGCGAAACGCGTTATGGCGGCTGGCTGGCTGGAAATAAATCACTTTGATTAAGCACCGATTCCTGGGTCTGCTCTTCGTCATTTTCAAAGGCAGGGACCTTTTTCTCTTGGTGGCGACTTACTTGCGTATATATATATATATATATATATATATATATATATATATATATATATATATATATATATATATATATATATATATATATATGAAAGAACAACTCCCTGCAGCAAGAAGAGAGCAGAGGCCCGAGGGGGAGTTCAGGAAGCATCTTTATTCAAGCAATTCTCTTTAGGATGGCGAATGCATTTCGGCATGGGTTGTGCCTTCTTCAGCGCCTAGAGAAATATGAGGGGATGTGAATGAGAGTCAAGGTCTTGAAGTGTCCAGCCGCCCACTGATAGGGTGACATCCAACTCCGCCCCCGCCGCTGATGATGCAGCTCACCTGACGACTGGAGGCCTGCCATGTGGACTACAGGACCCAGCATGCCGTGTATATATATATATGCCATGTGATCAAGCTTCAGTGGAAGCGAAACGCGTTATGGCGGCTGGCTGGCTGGAAATAAATCACTTTGATTAAGCACCGATTCCTGGGTCTGCTCTTCGTCATTTTCAAAGGCAGGGACCTTTTTCTCTTGGTGACGACTTACTTGCGTATATATATATATATATATATATATATATATATATATATATATATATATATATGAAAGAACAACTCCCTGCAGCAAGAAGAGAGCAGAGGCCCGAGGGGGAGTTCAGGAAGCATCTTTATTCAAGCAATTCTCTTTAGGATGGCGAATGCATTTCGGCACGGGTTGTGCCTTCTTCAGCGCCTAGAGAAATATGAGGGGATGTGAATGAGAGTCAAGGTCTTGAAGTGTCCAGCCGCCCACTGATAGGGTGACATCCAACTCCGCCCCCGCCGCTGATGATGCAGCTCACCTGACGACTGGAGGCCTGCCATGTGGACTACAGGACCCAGCATGCCGTGTAGTGGCGTGGTGAGTGCTGCGGGGACAATTGGATGTTGGTGCGGCCTCGTGGATTTCCTGCTTCCACTCACAGTAGTGTGCCAATGTTTGCCAGCAACAAAGGTGTCTCCTTGCGCCCCCTGGACCGCATCAACCCCCAAGGAAAAGGGATTCCAATGGCGGGTTCAAGTCCAGAAATCCAGCTTCGCCCAACGTGCAGCGCCGTGGCTGCAACACCGCTGTCTCTTCGTCCCGAAACTTGGAGGTGGACCAGTATCAGTAACCTGAAGTGCAAAAGTCCGCCGTAGCAGCAGCCAGCAGTACCCAGGCCAGCTTGGAGATGCGGGGACCCCTGTAGCGCGATACTGGTGTGCGCGCGTGACATGAAAGAACAACTGCCTGCAGCAAGAAGAGAGCAGAGGCCCGAGGGGGAGTTCAGGAAGCATCTTTATCCAAGCAATTCTCTTTAGGATGGCGAATGCATTTCGGCACGGGTTGTGCCTTCTTCAGCGCCTAGAGAAATATGAGGGGATGTGAATGAGAGTCAAGGTCTTGAAGTGTCCAGCTGCCCACCGATAGGGTGACATCCAACTCCGCCCCCGCCGCTGATGATGCAGCTCACCTGATGACTGGAGGCCTGCCATGTGGACTACAGGACCCAGCATGACGTGTAGTGGCGTGGTGAGTGCTGCGGGAACAACTGGATGTTGGTGCAGCCTCTTGGATTTCCTGCTTCCACTCACAGTAGTGTGCCAATGTTTGCCAGCAACAAAGGTGTCTCCTTGCGCCCCCTGGACCGCATCAACCCCCAAGGAAAAGGGATTCCAATGGCGGGGATAAGTCCAGAAATCCAGCTTCGCCCAACGTGCAGCGCCGTGGCTGCAACACCGCTGTCTCTTCGTCCCGAAACTTGGAGGTGGACCTGGGTAAGTATCAGTAACCTAAAGTGCAAAAGTCCGCCGTAGCAGCAGCCAGCAGTACCCAGGCCAGCTTGGAGATGCGGGGACCCCTGTAGCGCGATACTGGCGTGCGCGCGTGACATGAAAGAACAACTCCCTGCAGCAAGAAGAGAGCAGAGGCCCGAGGGGGAGTTCAGGAAGCATCTTTATCCAAGCAATTCTCTTTAGGATGGCGAATGCATTTCGGCACGGGTTGTGCCTTCTTCAGCGCCTAGAGAATTATGAGGGGATGTGAATGAGAGTCAAGGTCTTGAAGTGTCCAGCTGCCCACCGATAGGGTGACATCCAACTCCGCCCCCGCCGCTGATGATGCAGCTCACCTGACGACTGGAGGCCTGCCATGTGGACTACAGGACCCAGCATGACGTGTAGTGGCGCGGTGAGTGCTGCGGGAACAACTGGATGTTGGTGCGGCCTCGTGGATTTCCTGCTTCCACTCACAGTAGTGTGCCAATGTTTGCCAGCAACAAAGGTGTCTCCTTGCACCCCCTGGACCGCATCAACCCCCAAGGAAAAGGGATTCCAATGGCGGGGACAAGTCCAGAAATCCAGCTTCGCCCAACGTGCAGCGCCGTGGCTGCAACACCGCTGTCTCTTCGTCCCGAAACCTGGAGGTGGACCTGGGTAAGTATCAGTAACCTGAAGTGCAAAAGTCCGCCGTAGCAGCAGCCAGCAGTACCCAGGCCAGCTTGGAGATGCGGGGACCCCTGTAGTGCGATACTGGCATGCGCGCGTGACATGAAAGAACAACTCCCTGCAGCAAGAAGAGAGCAGAGGCCCGAGGGGGAGTTCAGGAAGCATCTTTATTCAAGCAATTCTCTTTAGGATGGCGAATGCATTTCGGCACGGGTTGTGCCTTCTTCAGCGCCTAGAGAAATATGAGGGGATGTGAATGAGAGTCAAGGTCTTGAAGTATCCAGCCGCCCACCGATAGGGTGACATCCAACCCCGGCCCCACCACTGATGATGCAGCTCACCTGACGACTGGAGGCCTGCCATGTGGACTACAGGACCCAGCATGCCGTGTAGTGGCGTGGTGAGTGCTGCGGGGACAATTGGATGTTGGTGCGGCCTCGTGGATTTCCTGCTTCCACTCACAGTAGTGTGCCAATGTTTGCCAGCAACAAAGGTGTCTCCTTGCACCCCCTGGACCGCATCAACCCCCAAGGAAAAGGGATTCCAATGGCGGGTACAAGTCCAGAAATCCAGCTTCGCCCAACGTGCAGCGCCGTGGCTGCAACACCGCTGTCTCTTCGTCCCGAAACTTGGAGGTGGACCAGTATCAGTAACCTGAAGTGCAAAAGTCCGCCGCAGCAGCAGCCAGCAGTACCCAGGCCAGCTTGGAGATGCGGGGACCCCTGTAGCGCGATACTGGCGTGCGCGCGTGACATGAAAGAACAACTGCCTGCAGCAAGAAGAGAGCAGAGGCCCGAGGGGGAGTTCAGGAAGCATCTTTATTCAAGCAATTCTCTTTAGGATGGCGAATGCATTTCAGCATGGGTTGTGCCTTCTTCAGCGCCTAGAGAAATATGAGGGGATGTGAATGAGAGTCAAGGTCTTGAAGTGTCCAGCCGCCCACCGATAGGGTGACATCCAACTCCGCCCCCGCCGCTGATGATGCAGCTCAAATGACGACTGGAGGCCTGCCATGTGGACTACAGGACCCAGCATGCCGTGTAGTGGCGTGGTGAGTGCTGCGGGAACAATTGGATGTTGTTGCGGCCTCGTGGATTTCCTGCTTCCACTCACAGTAGTGTCCCAATGTTTGCCAGCAACAAAGGTGTCTCTTTGCGCCCCCTGGACCGCATCAACCCCCAAGGAAAAGGGATTCCAATGGCGGGGACAAGTCCAGAAATCCAGCTTCGCCCAACGTGCAGCGCCGTGACTGCAACACCGCTGTCTCTTCGTCCCGAAACTTGGAGGTGGACCAGTATCAGTAACCTGAAGTGCAAAAGTCCGCCGTAGCAGCAGCCAGCAGTACCCAGGCCAGCTTGGAGATGCGGGGACCCCTGTAGCGCGATACTGGTGTGTGCGCGTGACATGAAAGAACAACTCCCTGCAGCAAGAAGAGAGCAGAGGCCCGAGGGGGAGTTCAGGAAGCATCTTTATTCAAGCAATTCTCTTTAGGATGGCGAATGCATTTCAGCATGGGTTGTGCCTTCTTCAGCGCCTAGAGAAATATGAGGGGATGTGAATGAGAGTCAAGGTCTTGAAGTGTCCAGCCGCCCACCGATAGGGTGACATCCAACTCCGCCCCCGCCGCTGATGATGCAGCTCAAATGACGACTGGAGGCCTGCCATGTGGACTACAGGACCCAGCATGCCGTGTAGTGGCGTGGTGAGTGCTGCGGGAACAATTGGATGTTGTTGCGGCCTCGTGGATTTCCTGCTTCCACTCACAGTAGTGTCCCAATGTTTGCCAGCAACAAAGGTGTCTCTTTGCGCCCCCTGGACCGCATCAACCCCCAAGGAAAAGGGATTCCAATGGCGGGGACAAGTCCAGAAATCCAGCTTCGCCCAACGTGCAGCGCCGTGACTGCAACACCGCTGTCTCTTCGTCCCGAAACTTGGAGGTGGACCAGTATCAGTAACCTGAAGTGCAAAAGTCCGCCGTAGCAGCAGCCAGCAGTACCCAGGCCAGCTTGGAGATGCGGGGACCCCTGTAGCGCGATACTGGTGTGTGCGCGTGACATGAAAGAACAACTCCCTGCAGCAAGAAGAGAGCAGAGGCCCGAGGGGGAGTTCAGGAAGCATCTTTATCCAAGCAATTCTCTTTAGGATGGCGAATGCATTTCGGCACGGGTTGTGCCTTCTTCAGCGCCTAGAGAAATATGAGGGGATGTGAATGAGAGTCAAGGTCTTGAAGTGTCCAGCTGCCCACCGATAGGGTGACATCCAACTCCGCCCCCGCCGCTGATGATGCAGCTCACCTGACGACTGGAGGCCTGCCATGTGGACTACAGGACCCAGCATGACGTGTAGTGGCGTGGTGAGTGCTGCGGGAACAACTGGATGTTGGTGCGGCCTCGTGGATTTCCTGCTTCCACTCACAGTAGTGTGCCAATGTTTGCCAGCAACAAAGTTGTCTCCTTGCACCCCCTGGACCGCATCAACCCCCAAGGAAAAGGGATTCCAATGGCGGGGACAAGTCCAGAAATCCAGCTTCGACCAACGTGCAGCGCCGTGGCTGCAACACCGCTGTCTCTTCGTCCCGAAACTTGGAGGTGGACCTGGGTAAAAATCAGTAACCTGAAGTGCAAAAGTCCGCCGTAGCAGCAGCCAGCAGTACCCAGGCCAGCTTGGAGATGTGGGGACCCCTGTAGCGCGATACTGGCGTGCGCGCGTGACATGAAAGAACAACTCTCTGCAGCAAGAAGAGAGCAGAGGCCCGAGGGGGAGTTCAGGAAGCATCTTTATTCAAGCAATTCTCTTTAGGATGGCGAATGCATTTCGGCACGGGTTGTGCCTTCTTCAGCGCCTAGAGAAATATGAGGGGATGTGAATGAGAGTCAAGGTCTTGAAGTGTCCAGCCGCCCACCGATAGGGTGACATCCAACTCCGCCCCCACCGCTGATGATGCAGCTCACCTGACGACTGGAGGCCTGCCATTTGGACTACAGGACCCAGCATGCCGTGTAGTGGCGTGGTGAGTGCTACGGGAACAATTGGATGTTGGTGCGGCCTCGTGGATTTCCTGCTTCCACTCACAGTAGTGTGCCAATGTTTGCCAGCAACAAAGCTGTCTCCTTGCGCCCCCTGGATCGCATCAACCCCCAAGGAAAAGGGATTCCAATGGCGGGGACAAGTCCAGAAATCCAGCTTCGCCCAACGTGCAGCGCCGTGGCTGCAACACCGCTGTCTCTTCGTCCCGAAACTTGGAGGTGGACCTGGGTAAGTATCAGTAACCTGAAGTGCAAAAGTCTGCCGTAGCAGCAGCCAGCAGTACCCAGGCCAGCTTGGAGATGCGGGGACCCCTGTAGCGCGATACTGGCGTGCGCGCGTGACATGAAAGAACAACTCCCTGCAGCAAGAAGAGAGCAGAGGCCCGAGGGGAAGTTCAGGAAGCATCTTTATTCAAGCAATTCTCTTTAGGATGGCGAATGCATTTCGGCACGGGTTGTGCCTTCTTCAGCGCCTAGAGAAATATGAGGGGATGTGAATGAGAGTCAAGGTCTTGAAGTGTCCAGCCGCCCACCGATAGGGTGACATCCAACTCCGCCCCCACCGCTGATGATGCAGCTCACCTGACGACTGGAGGCCTGCCATGTGGACTACTGGACCCTGCATGCTGTGTAGTGGCGTGGTGAGTGCTGCGGGAACAATTGGATGTTGGTGCGGCCTCGTGGATTTCCTGCTTCCACTCACAGTAGTGTCCCAATGTTTGCCAGCAACAAAGGTGTCTCCTTGCGCCCCCTGGACCGCATCAACCCCCAAGGAAAAGGGATTCCAATGGCGGGGACAAGTCCAGAAATCCAGCTTCGCCCAACGTGCAGCGCCGTGACTGCAACACCGCTGTCTCTTCGTCCCGAAACTTGGAGGTGGACCAGTATCAGTAACCTGAAGTGCAAAAGTCCGCCGTAGCAGCAGCCAGCAGTACCCAGGCCAGCTTGGAGATGCGGGGACCCCTGTAGCGCGATACTGGCGTGCGCGCGTGACATGAAAGAACAACTCCCTGCAGCAAGAAGAGAGCAGAGGCCCGAGGGGGAGTTCAGGAAGCATCTTTTTTCAAGCAATTCTCTTTAGGATGGCGAATGCATTTCGGCACGGGTTGTGCCTTCTTCAGCGCCTAGAGAAATATGAGGGGATGTGAATGAGAGTCAAGGTCTTGAAGTGTCCAGCCGCCCACCGATAGGGTGACATCCAACTCCGCCCCCGCCGCTGATGATGCAGCTCACCTGACGACTGGAGGCCTGCCATGTGGACTACAGGACCCAGCATGCCGTGTAGTGGCGTGGTGAGTGCTGCAGGAACAAATGTATGTTGGTGCGGCCTCGTGGATTTCCTGCTTCCACTCACAGTAGTGTGCCAATGTTTTCCAGCAACAAAGGTGTCTCCTTGCGCCCCCTGGACCGCATCAACCCCCAAGGAAAAGGGATTCCAATGGCGGGGACAAGTCCAGAAATCCAGCTTCGCCCAACGTGCAGCGCCGTGGCTGCAACACCGCTGTCTCTTCGTCCCGAAACTTGGAGGTGGACCTGGGTAAGTATCAGTAACCTGAAGTGCAAAAGTCCGCCGTAGCAGCAGCCAGCAGTACCCAGGCCAGCTTGGAGATGCGGGGACCCCTGTAGCGCGATACTGGCGTGCGCGCGTGACATGAAAGAACAACTCCCTGCAGCAAGAAGAGAGCAGAGGCCCGAGGGGGAGTTCAGGAAGCATCTTTATTCAAGCAATTCTCTTTAGGATGGCGAATGCATTTCGGCACGGGTTGTGCCTTCTTCAGCGCCTAGAGAAATATGAGGGGATGTGAATGAGAGTCAAGGTCTTGAAGTGTCCAGCCGCCCACCGATAGGGTGACATCCAACTCCGCCCCCACCGCTGATGATGCAGCTCACCTGACGACTGGAGGCCTGCCATGTGGACTACTGGACCCTGCATGCTGTGTAGTGGCGTGGTGAGTGCTGCGGGAACAATTGGATGTTGGTGCGGCCTCGTGGATTTCCTGCTTCCACTCACAGTAGTGTCCCAATGTTTGCCAGCAACAAAGGTGTCTCCTTGCGCCCCCTGGACCGCATCAACCCCCAAGGAAAAGGGATTCCAATGGCGGGGACAAGTCCAGAAATCCAGCTTCGCCCAACGTGCAGCGCCGTGACTGCAACACCGCTGTCTCTTCGTCCCGAAACTTGGAGGTGGACCAGTATCAGTAACCTGAAGTGCAAAAGTCCGCCGTAGCAGCAGCCAGCAGTACCCAGGCCAGCTTGGAGATGCGGGGACCCCTGTAGCGCGATACTGGCGTGCTCGCGTGACATGAAAGAACAACTCCCTGCAGCAAGAAGAGAGCAGAGGCCCGAGGGGGAGTTCAGGAAGCATCTTTTTTCAAGCAATTCTCTTTAGGATGGCGAATGCATTTCGGCACGGGTTGTGCCTTCTTCAGCGCCTAGAGAAATATGAGGGGATGTGAATGAGAGTCAAGGTCTTGAAGTGTCCAGCCGCCCACCGATAGGGTGACATCCAACTCCGCCCCCGCCGCTGATGATGCAGCTCACCTGACGACTGGAGGCCTGCCATGTGGACTACAGGACCCAGCATGCCGTGTAGTGGCGTGGTGAGTGCTGCAGGAACAAATGTATGTTGGTGCGGCCTCGTGGATTTCCTGCTTCCACTCACAGTAGTGTGCCAATGTTTTCCAGCAACAAAGGTGTCTCCTTGCGCCCCCTGGACCGCATCAACCCCCAAGGAAAAGGGATTCCAATGGCGGGGACAAGTCCAGAAATCCAGCTTCGCCCAACGTGCAGCGCCGTGGCTGCAACACCGCTGTCTCTTCGTCCCGAAACTTGGAGGTGGACCTGGGTAAGTATCAGTAACCTGAAGTGCAAAAGTCCGCCGTAGCAGCAGCCAGCAGTACCCAGGCCAGCTTGGAGATGCGGGGACCCCTGTAGCGCGATACTGGCGTGCGCGCGTGACATGAAAGAACAACTCCCTGCAGCAAGAAGAGAGCAGAGGCCCGAGGGGGAGTTCAGGAAGCATCTTTATTCAAGCAATTCTCTTTAGGATGGCGAATGCATTTCGGCACGGGTTGTGCCTTCTTCAGCGCCTAGAGAAATATGAGGGGATGTGAATGAGAGTCAAGGTCTTGAAGTGTCCAGCCGCCCACCGATAGGGTGACATCCAACTCTGCCCCCACCGCTGATGATGCAGCTCACCTGACGACTGGAGGCCTGCCATGTGGACTACAGGACCCAGCATGCCGTGTAGTGGCGTGGTGAGTGCTGCGGGAACAATTAGATGTTGGTGCGGCCTCGTGGATTTCCTGCTTCCACTCACAGTAGTGTCCCAATGTTTGCCAGCAACAAAGGTGTCTCCTTGCGCCCCCTGGACCGCATCAACCCCCAAGGAAAAGGGATTCCAATGGCGGGTACAAGTCCAGAAATCCAGCTTCGCCCAACGTGCAGCGCCGTGGCTGCAACACCGCTGTCTCTTCGTCCCGAAACTTGGAGGTGGACCAGTATCAGTAACCTGAAGTGCAAAAGTCCGCCGCAGCAGCAGCCAGCAGTACCCAGGCCAGCTTGGAGATGCGGGGACCCCTGTAGCGCGATACTGGTGTGCGCGCGTGACATGAAAGAACAACTCCCTGCAGCAAGAAGAGAGCAGAGGCCCGAGGGGGAGTTCAGGAAGCATCTTTATTCAAGCAATTCTCTTTAGGATGGCGAATGCATTTCAGCATGGGTTGTGCCTTCTTCAGCGCCTAGAGAAACATGAGGGGATGTGAATGAGAGTCAAGGTCTTGAAGTGTCCAGCCGCCCACCGATAGGGTGACATCCAACTCCGCCCCCGCCGCTGATGATGCAGCTCAAATGACGACTGGAGGCCTGCCATGTGGACTACAGGACCCAGCATGCCGTGTAGTGGCGTGGTGAGTGCTGCGGGAACAATTGGATGTTGGTGCGGCCTCGTGGATTTCCTGCTTCCACTCACAGTAGTGTCCCAATGTTTGCCAGCAACAAAGGTGTCTCTTTGCGCCCCCTGGACCGCATCAACCCCCAAGGAAAAGGGATTCCAATGGCGGGGACAAGTCCAGAAATCCAGCTTCGCCCAACGTGCAGCGCCGTGACTGCAACACCGCTGTCTCTTCGTCCCGAAACTTGGAGGTGGACCAGTATCAGTAACCTGAAGTGCAAAAGTCCGCCGTAGCAGCAGCCAGCAGTACCCAGGCCAGCTTGGAGATGCGGGGACCCCTGTAGCGCGATACTGGCGTGCTCGCGTGACATGAAAGAACAACTCCCTGCAGCAAGAAGAGAGCAGAGGCCCGAGGGGGAGTTCAGGAAGCATCTTTTTTCAAGCAATTCTCTTTAGGATGGCGAATGCATTTCGGCACGGGTTGTGCCTTCTTCAGCGCCTAGAGAAATATGAGGGGATGTGAATGAGAGTCAAGGTCTTGAAGTGTCCAGCCGCCCACCGATAGGGTGACATCCAACTCCGCCCCCGCCGCTGATGATGCAGCTCACCTGACGACTGGAGGCCTGCCATGTGGACTACAGGACCCAGCATGCCGTGTAGTGGCGTGGTGAGTGCTGCAGGAACAAATGTATGTTGGTGCGGCCTCGTGGATTTCCTGCTTCCACTCACAGTAGTGTGCCAATGTTTTCCAGCAACAAAGGTGTCTCCTTGCGCCCCCTGGACCGCATCAACCCCCAAGGAAAAGGGATTCCAATGGCGGGGACAAGTCCAGAAATCCAGCTTCGCCCAACGTGCAGCGCCGTGGCTGCAACATCGCTGTCTCTTCGTCCCGAAACTTGGAGGTGGACCTGGGTAAGTATCAGTAACCTGAAGTGCAAAAGTCCGCCGTAGCAGCAGCCAGCAGTACCCAGGCCAGCTTGGAGATGCGGGGACCCCTGTAGCGCGATACTGGCGTGCGCGCGTGACATGAAAGAACAACTCCCTGCAGCAAGAAGAGAGCAGAGGCCCGAGGGGGAGTTCAGGAAGCATCTTTATTCAAGCAATTCTCTTTAGGATGGCGAATGCATTTCGGCACGGGTTGTGCCTTCTTCAGCGCCTAGAGAAATATGAGGGGATGTGAATGAGAGTCAAGGTCTTGAAGTGTCCAGCCGCCCACCGATAGGGTGACATCCAACTCTGCCCCCACCGCTGATGATGCAGCTCACCTGACGACTGGAGGCCTGCCATGTGGACTACAGGACCCAGCATGCCGTGTAGTGGCGTGGTGAGTGCTGCGGGAACAATTAGATGTTGGTGCGGCCTCGTGGATTTCCTGCTTCCACTCACAGTAGTGTCCCAATGTTTGCCAGCAACAAAGGTGTCTCCTTGCGCCCCCTGGACCGCATCAACCCCCAAGGAAAAGGGATTCCAATGGCGGGTACAAGTCCAGAAATCCAGCTTCGCCCAACGTGCAGCGCCGTGGCTGCAACACCGCTGTCTCTTCGTCCCGAAACTTGGAGGTGGACCAGTATCAGTAACCTGAAGTGCAAAAGTCCGCCGCAGCAGCAGCCAGCAGTACCCAGGCCAGCTTGGAGATGCGGGGACCCCTGTAGCGCGATACTGGTGTGCGCGCGTGACATGAAAGAACAACTCCCTGCAGCAAGAAGAGAGCAGAGGCCCGAGGGGGAGTTCAGGAAGCATCTTTATTCAAGCAATTCTCTTTAGGATGGCGAATGCATTTCAGCATGGGTTGTGCCTTCTTCAGCGCCTAGAGAAACATGAGGGGATGTGAATGAGAGTCAAGGTCTTGAAGTGTCCAGCCGCCCACCGATAGGGTGACATCCAACTCCGCCCCCGCCGCTGATGATGCAGCTCAAATGACGACTGGAGGCCTGCCATGTGGACTACAGGACCCAGCATGCCGTGTAGTGGCGTGGTGAGTGCTGCGGGAACAATTGGATGTTGGTGCGGCCTCGTGGATTTCCTGCTTCCACTCACAGTAGTGTCCCAATGTTTGCCAGCAACAAAGGTGTCTCTTTGCGCCCCCTGGACCGCATCAACCCCCAAGGAAAAGGGATTCCAATGGCGGGGACAAGTCCAGAAATCCAGCTTCGCCCAACGTGCAGCGCCGTGACTGCAACACCGCTGTCTCTTCGTCCCGAAACTTGGAGGTGGACCAGTATCAGTAACCTGAAGTGCAAAAGTCCGCCGTAGCAGCAGCCAGCAGTACCCAGGCCAGCTTGGAGATGCGGGGACCCCTGTAGCGCGATACTGGTGTGTGCGCGTGACATGAAAGAACAACTCCCTGCAGCAAGAAGAGAGCAGAGGCCCGAGGGGGAGTTCAGGAAGCATCTTTATCCAAGCAATTCTCTTTAGGATGGCGAATGCATTTCGGCACGGGTTGTGCCTTCTTCAGCGCCTAGAGAAATATGAGGGGATGTGAATGAGAGTCAAGGTTTTGAAGTGTCCAGCTGCCCACCGATAGGGTGACATCCAACTCCGCCCCCGCCGCTGATGATGCAGCTCACCTGACGACTGGAGGCCTGCCATGTGGACTACAGGACCCAGCATGACGTGTAGTGGCGTGGTGAGTGCTGCGGGAACAACTGGATGTTGGTGCGGCCTCGTGGATTTCCTGCTTCCACTCACAGTAGTGTGCCAATGTTTGCCAGCAACAAAGTTGTCTCCTTGCACCCCCTGGACCGCATCAACCCCCAAGGAAAAGGGATTCCAATGGCGGGGACAAGTCCAGAAATCCAGCTTCGACCAACGTGCAGCGCCGTGGCTGCAACACCGCTGTCTCTTCGTCCCGAAACTTGGAGGTGGACCTGGGTAAAAATCAGTAACCTGAAGTGCAAAAGTCCGCCGTAGCAGCAGCCAGCAGTACCCAGGCCAGCTTGGAGATGTGGGGACCCCTGTAGCGCGATACTGGCGTGCGCGCGTGACATGAAAGAACAACTCTCTGCAGCAAGAAGAGAGCAGAGGCCCGAGGGGGAGTTCAGGAAGCATCTTTATTCAAGCAATTCTCTTTAGGATGGCGAATGCATTTCGGCACGGGTTGTGCCTTCTTCAGCGCCTAGAGAAATATGAGGGGATGTGAATGAGAGTCAAGGTCTTGAAGTGTCCAGCCGCCCACCGATAGGGTGACATCCAACTCCGCCCCCACCGCTGATGATGCAGCTCACCTGACGACTGGAGGCCTGCCATTTGGACTACAGGACCCAGCATGCCGTGTAGTGGCGTGGTGAGTGCTACGGGAACAATTGGATGTTGGTGCGGCCTCGTGGATTTCCTGCTTCCACTCACAGTAGTGTGCCAATGTTTGCCAGCAACAAAGCTGTCTCCTTGCGCCCCCTGGATCGCATCAACCCCCAAGGAAAAGGGATTCCAATGGCGGGGACAAGTCCAGAAATCCAGCTTCGCCCAACGTGCAGCGCCGTGGCTGCAACACCGCTGTCTCTTCGTCCCGAAACTTGGAGGTGGACCTGGGTAAGTATCAGTAACCTGAAGTGCAAAAGTCTGCCGTAGCAGCAGCCAGCAGTACCCAGGCCAGCTTGGAGATGCGGGGACCCCTGTAGCGCGATACTGGCGTGCGCGCGTGACATGAAAGAACAACTCCCTGGAGCAAGAAGAGAGCAGAGGCCCGAGGGGAAGTTCAGGAAGCATCTTTATTCAAGCAATTCTCTTTAGGATGGCGAATGCATTTCGGCACGGGTTGTGCCTTCTTCAGCGCCTAGAGAAATATGAGGGGATGTGAATGAGAGTCAAGGTCTTGAAGTGTCCAGCCGCCCACCGATAGGGTGACATCCAACTCCGCCCCCACCGCTGATGATGCAGCTCACCTGACGACTGGAGGCCTGCCATGTGGACTACTGGACCCTGCATGCTGTGTAGTGGCGTGGTGAGTGCTGCGGGAACAATTGGATGTTGGTGCGGCCTCGTGGATTTCCTGCTTCCACTCACAGTAGTGTCCCAATGTTTGCCAGCAACAAAGGTGTCTCCTTGCGCCCCCTGGACCGCATCAACCCCCAAGGAAAAGGGATTCCAATGGCGGGGACAAGTCCAGAAATCCAGCTTCGCCCAACGTGCAGCGCCGTGACTGCAACACCGCTGTCTCTTCGTCCCGAAACTTGGAGGTGGACCAGTATCAGTAACCTGAAGTGCAAAAGTCCGCCGTAGCAGCAGCCAGCAGTACCCAGGCCAGCTTGGAGATGCGGGGACCCCTGTAGCGCGATACTGGCGTGCGCGCGTGACATGAAAGAACAACTCCCTGCAGCAAGAAGAGAGCAGAGGCCCGAGGGGGAGTTCAGGAAGCATCTTTTTTCAAGCAATTCTCTTTAGGATGGCGAATGCATTTCGGCACGGGTTGTGCCTTCTTCAGCGCCTAGAGAAATATGAGGGGATGTGAATGAGAGTCAAGGTCTTGAAGTGTCCAGCCGCCCACCGATAGGGTGACATCCAACTCCGCCCCCGCCGCTGATGATGCAGCTCACCTGACGACTGGAGGCCTGCCATGTGGACTACAGGACCCAGCATGCCGTGTAGTGGCGTGGTGAGTGCTGCAGGAACAAATGTATGTTGGTGCGGCCTCGTGGATTTCCTGCTTCCACTCACAGTAGTGTGCCAATGTTTTCCAGCAACAAAGGTGTCTCCTTGCGCCCCCTGGACCGCATCAACCCCCAAGGAAAAGGGATTCCAATGGCGGGGACAAGTCCAGAAATCCAGCTTCGCCCAACGTGCAGCGCCGTGGCTGCAACACCGCTGTCTCTTCGTCCCGAAACTTGGAGGTGGACCTGGGTAAGTATCAGTAACCTGAAGTGCAAAAGTCCGCCGTAGCAGCAGCCAGCAGTACCCAGGCCAGCTTGGAGATGCGGGGACCCCTGTAGCGCGATACTGGCGTGCGCGCGTGACATGAAAGAACAACTCCCTGCAGCAAGAAGAGAGCAGAGGCCCGAGGGGGAGTTCAGGAAGCATCTTTATTCAAGCAATTCTCTTTAGGATGGCGAATGCATTTCGGCACGGGTTGTGCCTTCTTCAGCGCCTAGAGAAATATGAGGGGATGTGAATGAGAGTCAAGGTCTTGAAGTGTCCAGCCGCCCACCGATAGGGTGACATCCAACTCTGCCCCCACCGCTGATGATGCAGCTCACCTGACGACTGGAGGCCTGCCATGTGGACTACAGGACCCAGCATGCCGTGTAGTGGCGTGGTGAGTGCTGCAGGAACAAATGTATGTTGGTGCGGCCTCGTGGATTTCCTGCTTCCACTCACAGTAGTGTGCCAATGTTTTCCAGCAACAAAGTTGTCTCCTTGCGCCCCCTGGACCGCATCAACCCCCAAGGAAAAGGGATTCATATGGCGGGGACAAGTCCAGAAATCCAGCTTCGCCCAACGTGCAGCGCCGTGGCTGCAACACCTCTGTCTCTTCGTCCCGAAACTTGGAGGTGGACCAGTATCAGTAACCTGAAGTGCAAAAGTCCGCCGTAGCAGCAGCCAGCAGTACCCAGGCCAGCCTGGAGATGCGGGGACCCCTGTAGCACGATACTGGCGTGCGCGCGTGACATGAAAGAACAACTCCCTGCAGCAAGAAGAGAGCAGAGGCCCGAGGGGGAGTTCAGGAAGCATCTTTATTCAAGCAATTCTCTTTAGGATGGTGAATGCATTTCGGCACGGGTTGTGCCTTCTTCAGCGCCTAGAGAAATATGAGGGGATGTGAATGAGAGTCAAGGTCTTGAAGTGTCCAGCCGCCCACCGATAGGGTGACATCCAACTCCGCCCCCGCCGCTGATGATGCAGCTCACCTGACTTCTGGAGGCCTGCCATGTGGACTACAGGACCCAGCATGCCGTGTAGTGGCGTGGTGAGTGCTGCGGGAACAATTGGATGTTGGTGCGGCCTCGTGGATTTCCTGCTTCCACTCACAGTAGTGTCCCAATGTTTGCCAGCAACAAAGGTGTCTCCTTGCGCCCCCTGGACCGCATCAACCCCCAAGGAAAAGGGATTCCAATGGCGGGGACAAGTCCAGAAATCCAGCTTCGCCCAACGTGCAGCGCCGTGGCTGCAACACCGCTGTCTCTTCGTCCCGAAACTTGGAGGTGGACCTGGGTAAGTATCAGTAACCTGAAGTGCAAAAGTCCGCCGTAGCAGCAGCCAGCAGTACCCAGGCCAGCTTGGAGATGTGGGGACCCCTGTAGCGCGATACTGGCGTGCGCGCGTGACATGAAAGAATAACTCCCTGCAGCAAGAAGAGAGCAGAAGCCTGAGGGGGAGTTCAGGAAGCATCTTTATTCAAGCAATTCTCTTTAGGATGGCGAATGCATTTCGGCACGGGTTGTGCCTTCTTCAGCGCCTAGAGAAATATGAGGGGATGTGAATGAGAGTCAAGGTCTTGAAGTGTCCAGCCGCCCACCGATAGGGTGACATCCAACTCCGCCCCCGCCGCTGATGATGCAGCTCACCTGACGACTGGAGGCCTGCCATGTGGACTACAGGACCCAGCATGCCGTGTAGTGGCGTGGTGAGTGCTGCGGGAACAATTGGATGTTGGTGCGGCCTCGTGGATTTCCTGCTTCCACTCACAGTAGTGTCCCATATATATTATATATATATATATATATAGAGAGAGAGAGAGATAGAGATAGAGAGATAGATATTACTTGCTTCTCCGACGCAACAGAATTCGGCCAAGAACGGACACAGACCCAGGTTGGTGCTATTCAATTATTGTATTCCTTCTTTGTCGCCATTACGCGTTTCGGCTCGTCCGAGCTTTAGTCACATGACAGTGGCAAGGTCGAAATGAGGTTAATTTCATCACGTGACAATCAGGCAAGAACACAGAAAATTCACAATATGTATTTTGTAAAATGTTGTAAAAAAAAACTCAATTTGTTTTTCTTTTCAGTTTGTAACAAGATTACTTTTGTCAATTGACCAAACATTATAAGATATATTTGTTTACCAATATTTAAAGTGCAACATCCTTCAGTTTTAAGTTCACTTAAGCTTGAAATCGATTGGCAATACAGGTAAAATACCATGTGATTCTAGCCTATGTGCAAAACATTTTGCGAAATATCGGGATCAATCCCTATAGACAAACATAATCTCATTGTACATGCATGTCTGATTGTCCATAAGTGATGCAGAATAAAAAGTGCTATGTGTAATGAAAGTGAAATGGTGATATTTATTTATTTATTTATTTTAGAAGTTTGTAAAGCGCGCAGCTACCCCCAATGGGGGTGTCCCGGCGCTGAAGACATACAACAGCCAGAGAGGTTCAGTGACGACCAGGGGGATTGAGAATGGGCTAGATCAGAGAAAAGAGCCAGGACTTAAGTTTCCTTCGAAACAGAGGCTCTGATGTCAAAAATCTAAGTTCCGATGGTAGTAGGTTCCAGAGTTTGGAAGTGGCCACAGCAAAGGCCCTGCCTCCCGTGCGTGCAAGACGAAATCGATGGAAAAATATTAGGCGAAGCTGATTAGATCTAAGATTCCGCGTAGCTTGTGTGAGCTTCAGTCTGTGCCTCAAGTAAGCAGGGCCTCGTCCATTGAGAGCCCTAAAGGCAAGGGTCAAGGCCTTGAACTGAATGCGGAATCTCACTGGAAGCCAGTGCAGTTTGGCCAAATAAGGTGAAATAGAGTGGCGGTATGGAATGTTGCAAATCAGCCTGGCCGCTGAGTTCTGCACTGTCTGCAAACGATTAATGAGGTACGCTGGGGCTCCAACATACAGACTATTTGCGTAGTCCAAATGGGATGTTATTAGAGCATGGACTACTGTCCTGCGGGAGTCAAGTGGTAGGAAAGGGATGATTTTTTTGATCATTCGAAGCTTTCCGAAACAGGACGCCAAAACTTTATTAATTTGAGTTTTGCAGGAGAGAGCTGTGTCAAATTGGAAGCCCAAATTACGGGCAGCTTGGACAGGTGCCGGGGGGAGGGTTGAGTTCAGCCGGCCACCAGAGGTTAGCGGAAATGGGAGATTTCTGATTAAAAAATAAGACTTCCGTCTTATCCGTGTTCAATTTTAAGTTGTTTGAGGACATCCAAGAGGCGATATTCATCAGGCAATGGCAAAAATTTGCCAGGGAGCTTTCAGAGTGGTCTTTAAAAGAAAACACAAGCTGAGTGTCATCAGCGTAAAAGATTACTCTGACGCCCCATGATTCCACCACTTTCGCCAAAGGCATCAAGTACACATTGAACAAAAGGGGGCTAAGTGCAGTTCCCTGCGGAACCCCCCATGTCAACGGTTTCTTGGTGGAGAAAAAAGATCCTAGCATCACTTGCTGAGATCGATCTGTCAGAAATGATTTGACCCAGGCCAGCGGGGTCCCACCAACTCCCACCTCCTGGAGACGCGTGAGCAGAATTTCATGGGAGATGGTGTTGAATGCTGCGGATAGGTCGAGGAGGACCAACATGGCCTCCTCTCCCCTATCCACACACTCGCGAATTGACTCGGACACTTCTAGTAGAGCTGATTCAGTACTGAAGTCTGGCCTGAATCCTGACTGGGTGTCATGGAGCAGCATGTTGGATTCTAGATATTCGGACAGTTGTTCTTGTACCGCCTTCTCCAACACTTTTGCTGGCTTGGGAAGGAGTGAGATCGGCTGATAGTTGCTGAAACACGTTGGATCAGCACCCGTTTTTTTTAGAATTGGAAGCAGCAACGCGTGTTTCCATGAAGAGGGGAAAAAGCCCGATTGCAGGGAGGAGTTCCATATTTCTAGCAGGGAATTAATCACTAACGGGGCTATATCGTTCAGAATCTGTGCCGGGGCTGGATCAAGCGGGGATCCTGATTTGCATTTTAGGAATAGAGTCGGGGCATAATCTTTGGTCAGAGGTTTAAAAGAAGTAAATACTTCAGCACAGTTAGTGTCAAGACCACCTGCAGTTACTGCTATGAGGTTCTGATGAATAGTTGCCGTGATATTGGCGATTTTTTCATAAAAGAAATCAGATAGGCCTTCACTAAGCGATTGGCTGGGAATGACGGGGCAGGACAGGGCAGTGGTATTAGCGAACTCTTTAACAATGTTAAAGAGGGTCTTGGTGGAGTTTTTGGTACTAATACATTTTTCTGCAAAGTGCTGTCTCATGGTGTTGCGTTTGAGTTCATGAAACTCTTTGATATAAATGAATTCATAAAAACACATTTATGATAATGACAATATCTAATTTTTACCAATTCTGTTGTGCTATTTGTTGAAGTCATTTAAGTTAGATGGCATAATGAGGAATAACATTGATTGTATTCTAAAACAGGATTATGAATATCTCCGACCTCAGGGTATTGTATCATGCGTGTGATTGAAGAATCTAACATCATAATAATTCGATAAATTAATTCGGAAATAGAACTTTTGTGCAAAATAATGCTTGTATGCATAAATAAATAAAAATATCAGATAAAAATCAGTAAAACCAATAAAATATCTGACAATAAATACATACACCTATTATACCTTGCGCAATTAAAAACGCTCTAAGATTATCATGGAATAAATAGATTCATAAAATCACACTCAAGAGATAAAAAGATAAAAATATATCTCTCTGACCTTCCCTAACGATCTATTAAAACTGTTATTGCTGTTCTATCAAAAATTATGTTAAGCAGGTGTGCAAATCATCTGTAGCGTTTATCCCCCGGGGTGCTTGGAATCCAGCTGCAGGATGTATCTAGTTTCTAATTTCCTCAGCTTATTTTTCCTATCACCTCCTCTCCTGCTTAGGGGGACCGCATCAATCACGTAATATTTCAAGTTGGAATTATTAGAGTTGTGTTTTTCCATGAAATGATGTGCCACTGGTTATGTATTATCCTGGTTTGTAATGGCGCGTAAGTGTTGCAACACCCGCTTATGTACCTGCAACTTACTGCTGCCTATGTACTGTAGCCCACAAGGGCACAACAGCACATAGACAGCAAACTATGTTTTGCAGGTTAACAGTTTAGAGATCCTAAATACCTTGTTGCTAAAAGGTGTACTGTAAGTGCTTTTATTGACTCCATGGGAACATCCCTTTGTTGGTTTGGAATCAGCTGCTATTATCAATGACTTCTGTGCTTGTCTTGACCAATATGTCTCTCATTGAAGGTGCTGTACTGTAGGTGATGGACACTCTCTGCGGTAGCATAGGTCCAATCACCGGATCACTTAACACCAGTGGCAAATTTTGTTGAATGATTTTGTGTAGGGACTTCTGTTGTCTATTGTATTTCATTATCAATATAAATTATTTGCTGACTTGGTATTTCTCATTGTTGCTATCATTTATATCAGTTTTTGCATCTTTTTGTTTTTCCCTCAGTGCTTCATCCCTAGTTATACCAAAGGGGATGATGGACAGAGCGCTGGAGCAAATCAAACGCTCACCCCCAGTCAACTGATCGGGGTTTAATCCATCATCAATCTTTAGCTCACTCCACCACCCCAATTCAGACATGGCCATATGAAAATCAGTCTGACCCCGTGGCCTCATGGGAACAGTCCAGCCAGAACTGTCAAGCCATGCCTTCCCTGGACTGAAAACAAGCATCCCGGCACCGGTTTCTGGCTAATCAGCCGTCATCAGCAAGGTTAGCTTGAATCCAGTGACAAAGTGAGCAAGGGACCCACGTCTGGGCATACACTGCCAACTTAGGGTGAACAAAGCGATACCAAAGGGGATGATGGATGGAGAGCTGGAGCAAATCAATCACTTACCCCCAGTCAACTGATCTGGGTTTAATCCATCATCATTCTTCAGTTCACTCCACCACCCCAGTTCAGACATGGCCATATGCAAATCAGTCTGACCCTGTGCCTCATGGGAACAGTCCAGCCCAAACTGCCAAGCCATGTCTTCCCTGGACCGTAAACAAGCATCCTGGGACCGGTTTCTGGCTAATCAGCCATCATCAGCCAGGCTAGCTTGAATCCGGTGGCAAAGTGAGCAAGGGACCCACGTCTGGGCATACCCTGTCAGTGATGTCATCAGTGATGTCACTGACCATATCATGAATGATGTAATATGTGACATCATCAGCAGTAGATTGTGGGCGCGCGAGTTATAGTTAGTACAACCAACTATAACGCAGGAATTTCAATGGTTTTGTACGAGTGAAATGTCCAACTAACTATAACACCCCTAAAACCTATGTTTTTTTCAGTGAATTTCTAAGGTTTTTTAAATGTTAATTCCTAACTATAACATGTCTGAAACCCATGGTTTTTTCAGTGAATTTCAAAGGTTTTTTAAATGCTAATTCCTAACTATAACATGTCTGAAACCTATGTTTTTTTCAGTGAATTTCAAAGGTTTTGTAAATGCCAATTTTTAAATGTATTAATTCTTATATTTATTTTTTGATACTGATTTACTAAATGTTTTAAAACTATTTATTTTTAGATATTTAATTTTTTAATGTACATTATAATTGCATTATACATTACACTACAAAATATACTTTCTCAGAATGAATTACTTTAGTTTAAATACTTTGCAAATAGGCAATAGAGTTTTAAGTACAATAGTTACAGTTGTTGCAATGGACAACACAATTTCAAAGACAATGCAACATTGAGTCGAATGGGACCCTCAGTATTCAAAGATAATTAATTGCCCAACTTAAAATGCTCCACAGGGCGTGTTTGCACAGTGGTGAAGGAAGGGGGCGTGGCCTGAGGTGATATGTCTGCAAACACACCCTGTGACGCGTTTTAAGTTAGAGAATTAATTCCTCCTCAATCCTGTCTGTCCCTGGGGGTCAACTAGCCCACCAGGTACCTCCAGTATGGCCCATAAAGCTGTGTTGCAGAGAGGTGTTCTGAGGCCATTCCCCTTTTACGACACTCTGCAATGCAGCTCCGTGGCGCTTACTGGAGGTACCTGGTGGGCTAGTAGGCCCCCAAAGGACCCTCAGTATTGACAAGGAATTAATTTCCCAACTTAAACCGCTCCACAGGGCCTGTTTGCCCCGCCCCCTCCCTTCACCACTATGCAAACGCGCTCCATGGTGCGTTTTAAGTTGGGGGATTAAGTCCCCTTGAATACTGAGGGTCCCTGGGGTGCAACTAGCCAACCAGCTACCTCCAGTAAGCGCCACAGAGCTGCGTTGCAGAGAGGTGTAAAAAGGGGCGTGGCCTCAGAACACCTGTCTGCAAAGGAGCTCCCTGGGGCATACTGGAGATACCTGGTGGGCTAGTTGGCCCCCAGGGCCCCCCAGTATTCAAAGGGAATTTGTTCCCCCTCTGCAAACGCGCCAGGGGTCATGTTTGCAGAGTGGTGCAATGAGGGGGCGTGGCCTCCGGCCGCCATTCCGTTTTTAGAAAAAAACATTTTCCTTCTTTTTCTAATTTTTTTAGACCTGGGGATCCCATCCCCCAGGGCCTGCCCCCAATTTTTATTTTTTAATAATTAAAGTATTGGGATGGGGGCCGCGTGGCCCCCCTCCTGAGGCCATATTCTGCCCTGGGGACCCCATTCCCAGGGGCATGGGCCTTTTTAAAAAAAAAATTATTTGGAGGGGGGCTGCCTTGCCCCCCTCCTGTGGCCACTTCTGGCCCCAGGGACCCCATCCCCCTGGGCCGGCCCTTTTTAAAAATGTTTATTCATTTTGGGGAGGGCGGCCGCGTGGCCCCCTCCCGGGCCACTACTAGCCCCGTGGACCCCAGCCCCCGGGGCTGACCCACTCCATTGGGGACCGAGGGGAGTCCCCAATCCCCCCACGGTCCCAGCCTGCTCCTTGCATCCTGCGGGAACCAGCATTGCTTTTTCACATGGGGAGCCTGTGGAAAAGCAATCTGCTTTCCTATTTGGAAAAGAGAGAGCAGGTTTCCTGCTCTCTCTTCCAAATAGGAAAGCAGTTTGCAATGACAGGGTGGGAGCCGTGAGGCTCCCGCCCTGTCAATGCAAATGGCAGTGTCCGGGGGGTGGGCACGCTGGGACACTGCAGGAGCCGGCCCTGGGAGTGGCGGTCCCCAGGGCCTAGACAAGGCTCCAGGAGGGGGTTCGCGCGCCCCCCCATCATTTGTAAAGCCCCGGGGGGTGGTGGTCCCCGGGGCTCAGGGGTCCATAACGGAAGTGGTACAAATGAATATATAGGTGATTATATATATGTATATACTTATATACATATATTTATCTTTCCAAATACGACCTAGGATAGGACTTGTCTGAATAACCAGATATGGGGCCAGTCAAGTTTCTTGTTGGCCACCTTTCATCAATATAGGTAGCTCCTTGCCTCCTCCAATTTTGTAAATATACACTGACTGCTATGTAATATTTTGTACACACCTTTTTCTACTAAATTTTATCTGATTAGCACTTTTTTACACTGGGTGTTTTTAGTCATAAGGAATTTTACATATTGTAGTTTTAATATCAGTATCAAATGTTTTTACAGTGTTTTATGAGATATAGTAAAGGACAGTGTCCTATCTCTAACTGGTAAATTGCATTTATGCATTGAATACACAAGGTACTTTTGTGCAATATGTTGGTTCAGCACTTTATTCCCATCTCCCTTATTCCCTCACGCACTTTAATATACTCCACTTGACGCAGGCTCAGAGCCAGTCAAATTTGTATATATTTGCACTTATAAATTAGTCCGCCAGTCACTTTAAATATTCTATATATATGAAATGTACGGTCTTTTTTTAATGGATTTATCCTGAAAATATGAATTTCCTATCAACTATGTTCGTGGGATCATATTGTATCACTATTGCACAATTTTATATTTTATGGTATGTTGCCTTAAAGAATATTTTTTTATAAATAAATATATATATTGCGTGCAATAATGTAAAAATTCCGTATGTAACAACACACTCCGATATATAGGAAAAGTATGTCTTTCATTTCTATGAGACTCTGACATCACGTGACTGGGCGGGTTAATCAGGTGCGCACTGCATTATAAAATCAAAAAATTCGAACTGGCTCACTTGCATGTGAACAAGGGCTGTTTAAGCCCGAAACGCGTAGTGCCCTCTTGCTACCGACTACTATGCAATAAAAGAACCTGTGAAGCGCATCTGTTGGTCCGTCTCCTCTGTTCCTGCGCCGATCTGACCCCTGGTCTGACTCGGAAGTGGTGTGTGGAGTTTTCGTATATATATATATATATATATATATATATATATATATATATATATATATATAGATATTACCTACTGGCGATAGGTATATATAGTTAGGATTTTTTCTCTATGGGACTTTTGAAAATTCTATGTCTAATAACTTTGGCGTTTGTGGACGGAATTGGCTGAAATTTTCAGGAAAATGGCACATTTTGTTTCTGAGCAGCCCCTGAAAATTTGGGGGGGTTCCGTCAAGGGGGGGCCGAGAAAAAAGGGGGGTCCCAAAACGCGTTTTTCCCATGTTAATTTCCATAGGGCGGTTGGCCTCACTTTTAGCCCGAATGGCTGAATGGATTTGCACGAAACTTGGCAAAATTGTAGGGACTGTTAGCCCGATGTCCCTTTGCTAGGTCTCAATATATGTGCTCCAGTGGATTTTGAGAAATTAACGTTCAAAAAAAGATATATATCTGTGACAGCGCTCCGGGCAGCGCTCCGGTTCGCGTACTTTTCGCGTTACGGAGCTTTGCGAAGCGAAGCTGATTGGCTCTCCGGTGTCTGTAAACATTCTAAACAGTCCGTAGTGGCCGCCATCTTGTCTCTCGGTAGGATCGAGAGACAAGAGGAGGCCAAAACAAAGGGGGAAATGACCATAAGGGGGCATAGTAGATCCTCCCTGACCCCCTAGGTTTGATGAGGAGGTTTTAAAAGGGCCCCGCGGGGCAAAACATTTTTTTTAATCTTTTTATTTTTTCGCGTGGGAAGCTCCCGGTTCGCGAACCGGTAAGCGGCCCGGGGAGTGTACTATGAGGAAAAAAGAATTATAGACTTTTCAAATATTGTATGTTAATTGATTGTTCGTTTTTTTTTTTTTAAATTTATTTATTTATTTTGATGAAAAAAAAAATTATTGGTCAGAATTTTCATAGTTCAATAAAACTTCCAGCATTACATCATCTGGAATCTCCTCAAACATGCATGTTTCTATGTCTTGTAAGCATTCAATAAATTGTTCATCAAAAGACTGATCCATAAAATCTTCATCCAAAAATTCTTCATTTAAAATCTCTTCTGTTGTAATGTCGAAGGAAACATTGATTTTTTCGTGCTCCCCTCCCATTTTTTTGCTGTAAATTGCATAAAAAAATAATTATATTAGAAGAGTTAGGGCACTGTTGGGTTTAAGTTCAGACAGGTAGTTCTGTTTTTTTAACAGTGAAGTTAAAGTAAGTAAATTCATAATTATAGCAGAGAAGTGTAAGTCAATCAATAAATATAACAGAGGAGCCTATCTGTATCTATAACTATAGCAGGGGGACAGTAAATAATTATCAAAAAACGTTTTTACAAATTAATTTAAAGTGCCACTTACAAATTATCAATTTACTTTACAGGGAGGTGAAAAGGCTCTTGAAATGTAGTTCAGGAAGTAGTAGTGAAAATGGCTGTGTTTCCTTCTCTTCTTTTATATATATTCAGGTACATAACCAATCAAATGTCAGGAAAAAAAAAATTGAAAATGAAAGTAACATTTTCATTGGTTGTCAATTCCAACACTTCAGATGTGTTTTGTGAAGTAATTTACCTCAGGGTATTTAGATAGGTCTACAGGCTAAATGGCTAAATGGAATTCCAAACAAATTCATGAAAATGGCAGGGAATGGTATGTAGTATGAGCTAATCTATATTTGGTGAAAGTGTTTCCAGTCGTTTTTCTGTAAATTACTTTCCCACCTTTTTTGATGGACCGCTTCCCGGGGAGCTCCCCGGTACGCGAACCAGCAGCGTTACGGGAGTCCACCATTTTGTGTTTCAGACGAATTAAGATACAAGATGGAGGGCAAATAATGTTCAGAATGGGTAGAAGGGGGCACGGTAGACGTATCTTGATCCCCTAGGTTTTCTGAGGGTGGCTGAGGAGGCCCATATGTGCGGGAAAAAAACATTTTTTTTAGAAATTTCGCACGGTTAGCTTCCGGTTCGCGTACCGGGTAGCGCTCCGGGGAGCGTAGTTTGTTGAAAATTAGTGAAAAAAGTTAGAGTAAAATAATAATTGTGAGTGATCAGATGTAGGGTAGCTCTGAGAAGAGCTTTTGGGTTTATGGTACATTTAGGTACTTATAAGTAGGTACCAATGCACAGTCTTAAATTCAAAATAAAAATTCTGTTGACCTCATCTGAGAAGTGAACTCCATCTCCTCTGTAGATATCTTGCATGCAGTAACGCAAGTTATTGTTGTACATGGAGCCCATTCCATGGTCTCTCATGTAAGCTGAAACAGATTTGTTTACATGCTTCCTCGACTTCTCAATTTGTGGACAAAATTGGTTCGACCACCTCCATTTCTGTCTTTGGCATATATTTGAATATACCAAGGCAGTTTGAGGAAAAAGTGCCATTAATTGCTCAAAGGTGTCCTTTAAAAGCATTTCCAGACCTACCCCAGTCAAAGTGCCCAAATCATTACCTCCACAGTGCACAATTAACAGGTCAGGTTTTGGCAAATGCATAAAGGTTTTCACCAATGGTATCAATTGGTGACATTTTAATCCTCTGTGGCCCAACCACTTAATTTCCACATCTTGTAAATTGAGGTTAGGTAAATTTCTGTTCTCAGCATACCTTTGAGCCCAGTAGATGTAACTATGTCCAACAATCCAGACATAAAACATGGTGAGAGAAGGTTGTGCTGCAGTCAGATGAAGTGTGGTAATGAAAGGGCAGTTGAAACAGTAGGAGTTTGTAAAGAAAAAAACTGTGTAGTTTCAGTGCTAATGATTCATTAGCAGTGATTGGTGGATTTCCATTTCTGAAAACAGAAAGTTAGGGTGCATGGATGTGTTCTTTGAAAGACGTAATTTGAATGGTCAAGAAAAAATCATTTAATGAAAGATTGCACTGGATACGCAGGTGCACTGAGAGTTCAGAGTTCAATTGAAACATTGTTGTGTGAACTTGCAAACATCAGAGGTCTTTCAGGAGGTGGTTGCTATGCAAAAAAGGCAGAGAGGGCAGAGGGGGGAAGGGTTTTGATTTGAAAAAAGTGAGGGAAGAGTTTTGATTGGCTAACATGAGAGATATGTGTAATGAATATCTGCATTTCTGTGCTTTCTATAGCTGCAGCCTCTGGAGTGCATACTCTTTGTTCTGCTGAAGACAATTTGGTGTATTTCTGAGACTGTTTTGAAACTCATAAAGAATTTGCTAAGGTGAGAAAAGATTTATTTAATTTAGATAGACTATAGTATGCTTTAAGGACAAAATTATGAAGAAAGCTGTGTTTTTAAAATGTTGCTTTGTCTAAAGTGTTTTACAAATAGATTTTGTTTCTTTAAGAAATTGTAATTGAAAATAATGTGAAGTATTAGCCCTGACAGGGTGTTTTTGTACATAGGAGCTGTGCAGTGTTTTCAAATTATTACTTGAAAATCGTTTTTGAGGAAAAGGAATGCTTTTAAAATTTATCACAAGGAAAAAATGGTGTCTGCTTCTTTATAAGGCATTTGAGTATCTCTGATGTTATTTTTCCCATTTTAAATTGAAGAGCTTTCTCCGTGGGGCAAGTTCCTTGTAAATATGCTCCCGCCTGTGCTTGGCAAATTTAGATTTTGATTCTTGGAGTTACATAGCCATGTTAATAGTGACCCAAAAATGGTGCAAGGGCAATCAAAAAACGCTTTCATGTGTCTTAAGGACATTTTAAGTCATTTCCTCTTGAATGTAGGTATACAATTGATTTATATGTTGTGTTTAAAAACGTTTTTTGAAATCAATTACATTTCTGGATATGTACTGCTAGAGCTTCATAGGTTGTTTGGGGCATATTTATAAGGCATTTGAGTGTCTATGATGTTATTTTTCCCATTTAAATTGAAGAGCTTTCTCCGTGGGGCAAGTTTCTTGTAAATATGCTCCCACCTGTGCTTGGCAAATTTAGATTTTGATTCTTGGAGTTACATAGCCATGTTAAAAATGACCCAAAAATGGTGCAAGGGCAATCAAAAAACGCTTTCATGTGTCTTAAGGACATTTTAAGTCATTTCCTCTTGAATGTAGGTATACAATTGATTTATATGTTGTGTTTAAAAACGTTTTTTGAAATCAATTACATTTCTGGATATGTACTGCTAGAGCTTCATAGGTTGTTTGGGGCATATTTATAAGGCATTTGAGTGTCTATGATGTTATTTTTCCCATTTAAATTGAAGAGCTTTCTCCGTGGGGCAAGTTCCTTGTAAATATGCTCCCACCTGTGCTTGGCAAATTTAGATTTTGATTCTTGGAGTTACATAGCCATGTTAAAAGTGACCCAAAAATGGTGCAAGGGCAATCAAAAAACACTTTCATGTGTCTTAGGACATTTTAAGTCACTGAGGAAACACAGGTGATGTGATTGTGAAATGAGGAAAAGAAACTCTACATTTTTCAATTACATCACTAGTGTTTCCTAAGTTTACGAATGACATTGTGCAGATGAAGTTTAGGTCTGTCCACGGACACAAAAGAGATCTGGCCTTTGTTCAAGAGTGAAGTGGACATGACTTACTTCATTGGTGGGCCTTCACATGTATTATCTCCTCTGTATTCTTCAACAAGCGTAAATCTCATCTGCAACCGTGAGTAGGCCTCACCTCAAACAAACCTCTGGATAGGCCACACCTTATCGTCATCCTGAATCAATCATTTAAAATGTTAGGGACAGATTTATGATAGGTGTATGCCTGTTTTGTACCACTGTGCGTCACTTTTGTGACGCAGTGGTGGTGCAAAAGATTTGCTATGTGGCGACATATTTACAACTTGATGCATCTAGGCAGATGTGTCATGCTGTAAAGTCCTGTGCCATAGGAAACCTGCGTCAGGTTTCATATAGGTGTTTTGTTGCAGGGTGGGCATTCAACAATTTTACTATTATAGTCTCTGAGATTTGTGTCTTAGTCTGCAACATCTCATTGTTGTTCTCTTTTTTTAAAGATAACGACAACATCAAGCATGAGTGATAATGAGCAATCAGTTGATCTCGATCTTATCGTTGAACTTGTCATTGAAACGTCAGTGGAAGTAGATCCCTTACATCATTTAAATCCTGAGGATGATGAAGAATATGATGAGAATGCCGATTTGTCAGAATTGTTTGACTTAGGGTGGGAAGCTGATCTGCTTGAGCCTATGTAGTAAACCGTTTCATTTAAAATTAAACAAAAGTTCAAAAATAGTTTGTGTGTAGTGTCTTTATTAAAATAATCAAATATGCTCATAAAATTAGTTCAGATTCACATATAAAACAACACAGGTAAAATGTAGAAGCATTCAATTTCTTTGCTAAATTTGCCAATGCACTAAAAATTGTTCTATGTTAAAATATTAAGTAGGGTGTTAAGTTTTTGATGACTGTTATTGATTTACTGTTTGGTAATAGTGGTTAATAACATTTTTTATTATATTTTACCACAGATTCAACTGCAGATCATTTCAAAATTTGAAAATGCCAACTAAGAATCGAATTAGAAAGGCTACAAAACGTCAAAGACAGCAGGTTCATCTATTACTGCAGCAGTCCTCTACAAAAAAAACTTGTCAAGTCACCAAGAAAGCTCCGGGTAAGACCACGAAATCATTCATAAGAAATATTTGTAGTAAAAAAAGTATTTCTACAGAAAATGTTTCAGTCCAGAAAAAGAGAAGCAATTTAAACGGAAAGGAAAGACCAATCAAAAATGTTACTGCTAGAGCAAGAGATAACTCTGTGCATGATAGTAGAAGGAAACAACAGTTTAGGGACATTCGAAAACGAATGATCCGCAACAGGATAATAGTCAATTTGTTAAAAAATATTAAGAAAGGCCAACAGAAAGTGGCATTTTATAAGAAAAAGAAAAATGTAGAGAAAATTATTGATCAGGCTTTCGAAATTAAGCGAAAGGTATTTATTTTGGTAATCAATAGAATTAGGAAACTAAACAAGGTAATTTCTGATTTCAAATCAAATAGTAGATGGAAGAGAGTAGTTAATCGTAGTAATTTTTGTGAAGTTTTTTCCGGAGAATGGATGCATAGTTCAAGTTGTGAGGCATTTTTTAATGAGGAGAGTTATTTCCAGGATAATGATTTGGTGCTTGCAGTTGACACCAGTGGTCGAGCTTATGAAGTGAAAGATGGTTGTCCAGTTGAAAAAGAAAAACTTGTGACAACAGAGACAGAAGAGGTGTTAGGTAATGAGGTTTTAGGAAGACGTCCTAAGGGTCCTGTGTACATTTGGAAGTGTAGTAGTATTTGCAGTGTGCGACAGGATTCCATCAATTTGCTTTGTGATTTTGTACGGACATTTAATAAGAAAAGTTTGAAGCAGAAAATGAAGTTGTTGCAAGAATTAGATCCTTGCAGAGTGAGAGAAGTGACAGGTTTGCATGGTCATTCACTGGCTTGTCTTTCCAGGAGAGTATGCCAGAGTGTTTTTCATCATTTCAGGATGCTAGCAGTGCATCATAATAAAGTGAGGAAATTAGTGAGAATGTTGTATTATGCTAAGAGTCCAGCAATTATGCTTAAACAATTATGCGCTGCTCTTTTCCATGGTTCTGAAATAGATGTGAAGAATATTTGTGAAGAAATTGAGTTTTGTTACTTTGGAAGTAAAGATGAGAATGTTCAAATTGACCCAGAAGTAGAGGGTAATGTTGAAGATAATGTACAGGTTTCTAGTACAGATAATTTTCAGAAGGAAATTGCTACGTTTCAGGTGAAATCAAGTGAGAGGCCTAATTTCACTTGTGTGTGTTGTCGACGCACTTATTATAAGAATCAGATTAAGTTAGTGGATTTATATGCAAAAAGTGAAAGGGAAAATAATAGTGAATGGAAGGATTTCGCAACATACTTGATGGTAGAAAATTGTTTTGATTTGGGATCGGATCAACGTGTGTGTACTTATTGTTGTAACAAATTAAACCAAAACCAGATGCCAGCTAGGGCGGTTCATAATAATCTGGAATTGGTTGAGATTCCTTCTGAATTGAAGGATTTAAATACTTATGAATCTATTTTGATTAAAAGTATCCATCCCTTTCAGGCTATTGTAAGAATGGAGCCAAAGACAGGGAAGTTGCCTCCATCAGATTTACAGAGAGGATTAAAGGGAAGAGTTGTTTATTTGCCTCTAGATTTGAACAAAAACATTAACATAATTGGAGTAGAAAAAGTGGAAGAGGAACCTCTGGTTATCTTAGTTAATGGGGTTCCGACAAAGAATAAGAAAATATGGCAAGATTTAGTGGATGTTAGGAAAGTCAAAAAGGCAACATTGTATTTGAAAAAAAATAATAAGTACTATAAGAATGTATATGTTGCAGAAGAGGAAGTAAGTGATGAAGAGGATAGCGATTTGTGTGCTGGCCAAATTGAGAAAGTAGAAGCCTCTAAAAGTGAAGAAATATATGAACATTATAGTGTTCATCCTTTGCATTCCAAGGAAGTCATGGGGAATGCTATTGAGTTGTTTCAAATGAAACAAGCCAAAGGGAGTCCCATTAGTGTTTGGGGGGAAAGTTTGGAAGCTCGGTGTTTCCCACAGCTATTTCCAACAGGTCAAGGAGGAAGATATGATGAGCGACCTCATCAAATTCCTGCTTCTGAATACCGGACTTTACGATTGTATGCAGAAGATGCTAGGTTTCGACAATGCATTCCCTATTTGTTTCATCTCCTGTTTGAAAGCGATCTGTCTGGACTGTCATATGCAGTGAACCACATCTTGAAAAGTGGTATACAGATGCGAAACATCTCGGCAAGTGACTTTATGGATAAAGTCAATGTCCAAGACAGTATTTTGGATTCTCACCTAATTAATCTCATGGCGTGTCAGCATGGTACTAATGAGTACTGGTACCGTTGTCATGGTGATTTAAAATGTATGCTGAGGAACTTAGGAACTCCGACATGGTTCCTCACTCTGAGCTGTGCCGAGTATGGCTGGGAAGACTTACTTGAATTTCTACGAGAGGCAAATGGAAACATTGAAAACATCGAATTCAAGACACCCGGAGAACTGTGCTCTTTGGATCCAGTCAATGTATGCAGGTACTTCAATCATAGATTTGAAGCTATGATGTCTTTCATCATGAATAAGAAGAATCCACCTCTTGGAGAGGTGTTGGATTTCTTCTGGAGAAAGGAGTACGAAGCAAGAGGTGCTCCTCATATACATATGCTGCTGTGGATCAAGGATGCACCTAAATTTGGAACAGATCCGGATGACTTAGTGATGAGTTTCATAGAACAGTATTCTACGTGTGCTGTTCCAAACGCAAAGGAGAAGAAAAGCCTAAGAGAACAAGTTCTACGTTTCCAAAGCCATCGTTGTGGAAAGTACTGTCGTCGTAAATTCAGAAACAAGGACAAGTTCTACACCAAATGTCGTTTCAACTTTCCACGACCGGTGATTTCTAAAGGAAGAGTAAACAGTTTGATGTCTTCTCTGCGACATAATGTGACGAGGAAATCACCCAAAAATACATACAAGTTGAATAGGAACGAAGAGTCTAAGTACATCAATGACTACAACCCAGTGATTTTGTCCATGTGGAATGCTAACATGGATATACAGTTTGTGGCTGATAACTGTATGGCTGTGGCTCGGTATGTGACATCTTACATCACCAAAAAAGAAAAGACAGAATTGAAGGATATGTGGGAGGACATTTCCCATGAAAAGAGCCTCAGCAAGAAGTTGTACAGTTTCAGTCTGAAGATGTTGTCGCATCGAGAAATCGGAGCTTACGAATGTTCTGACCGGTTGTCTTCAGCAAGTCTCTATGCCAAATCCAGGAGTATCGTTTGGGCGAGTCTTGGTCTTGCTGCAACGCGTAATCGAGTTCTGAAACCTGTGCGGGAAATTGACTATTTGGCGGAAAAGGAGCCAAACAGTACCGACATTTTGAAGACCAACATGTTGGATACATATTATCCAAATCGAAGTAGTCACCTTGAGAATGTTTGTTTGTATGAGGTTCTACAAAATTACATAATCACTCTCTCATACAGTCAGTCATGCACCTACTAAATCCTTCATCCAGACACTTAAACATCCACTCATTCTTCAATATGTAAGACATATTTTTACTTTACTGCAACATACAGTCACTGGATGATGTCATCAGTGATGTCATCAGTGATGTCATTTGAGATGTCATCAGTGATGTCATCAGTGATGTCACTGACCATGTCATGAATGATGTAATATGTGACATCATCAGCAGTGGATTGCGGGTGCGCGATATATAGTTAGGGCAACTAACTATATATGAAATTTCAATGGTTTTGTGTGAGTAAAATATGGTTTTGTAAATGCTAATTCCTAACTATATATGGTCTATAACCTATGGTTTTTTCAGTGAATTTTCAAGGTTTTGCAAATGCTAATTCCTAACTATATATGGTCTATAACCTATGGTTTTTTCAGTGAATATATATATATATATATATATATATATATATATATATATTACCTACTGGCGGTCGCCAGTAGGTATATATAGTTAGGATTTTTTTGAATAGGGATTTCTGAAAATTCTATGTTGAATAACTTTGGCGTTGAAGGACGGAATTTGTTGAAATTTTCAGGAAAATGGCACATTTTGTTTCTGTGCGTCCCCTGAAAGTTTGGGGGGTTTCGTGAAGTGGGGGCCGAGAAAAAAGGGGGGTCCCAAAACGTGTTTTTAACATTGAGTTTTCCATAGGGCGGTTGGACTCACTTTTAGCTCGAACGGCTGAATGGATTTCTATGAAACTTGGCAAAATTATAGGGACTGGTAGCCCGATGTGCCTTTGCTAGGTCTCAAGATATGTGCTCCAGTGGATTTTGAGTATTTTAGGTTAAAAAAAATATATATATCTGTGACAGCGTCCCGGTTAGCGCCCCGGTTCGCGTACCAGACGCGTAACGGAACTTCGCGAGGAGAAGCGGATTGGCTCCCCAGTGATTGTGAACATTCTAAACAGTTCGGAGCGGCCGCCATCTTGTCTCTCGGTAGGATCGAGAGACAAGAGGTGGAAATAAACGAAGGGGGAAATAAATGGAAGGGGGCAAGGTAGACCCCTCCTGACCCCCTACGATTGATGTGGGGGCTATTAAAGGGCCCCGCGGGCAAAAAAAAAAATTCGATTTTTCGCGGTGGAAGCGCTACCCGGTACGCGAACCGGGTAGCTTACCGGTAGCGGAACGGGAGTCCGCCATCTTGCGTTAAGGTCTAATTTGGACACAAGATGGATGATAAACAATGCTGGGATTGTGTAAAAGGGGGCAAGGGAGACATATCCTGACCCCCTAGGTTTTGTGAGGGTGGATGAGGAGGCCCATATATGCCCAAAAAAAACAATTTCAAATTTTCGCGCGGTTAGCGCCCGGTGCGCGAACCGGGTAGCGCTCGGGAAAGCGTAAATCGTGAAAATTAGTACAAAAAAAGTTACATTTAAAATTTATTTAGAGTGATCATAGTTAGGGTAGCTCTGAAAAGAGCTTTTGGGTCTGTGGAAGATTTAGGTACTTATAAGTAGGTACCAATAAACAGTCTTAAATTCTGGATGAAAACTCTGTTCCCCTCATCTGAGAAGTGCACACCATCTCCTCTGTAGATATCTTGCATGTAGTAACGCAAGTTATTGTTGTAGATGGAGCCCATTCCATGGTCTCTCATGTAAGCTGAAACAGACTTATTTACATGCTTCCTCGCTTTCTCAATTTGTGGACAAAATTGATTGGACCGCCTCCATTTCTGTCTTTGGCATATATTTGAATATACCAAGGCAGTTTGAGGAAAAAGTGCCATCAATTGCTCAAAGGTGTCCTTTAAAAGCATTTCCAGACCTACCCCAGTCAAAGGGCCCAAATCATTTCCTCCACAGTGCACTATTATGAGGTCAGGGTTTGGCAAATGCAAAAAGGTTTTCACCAATGGTATCAATTGTAGGGACGTTTTCTTTCTGAAAGTCGGGGAAAAAGAAAATGACGGGTTTTGCTTTGAGGAATTCGAAGAGTTTAAAATGGCTCTTACACGATTTGGCCTTGAGGAGAAGTGTGGTAGAGAGCAAAAAGTCATTTATTGTTTCTAACATATTACTGAAAAAGAAAGAGCTTTTCTTTCAGAAAGTGGCGGGCACAGATTTTTTAGAGCACAACAGAGTATAAGCTGTTCATCGCATATCATTCGACGTCATGGAAAGTAAGTGTACTTTTGATGAGTTCGGATTTCTGATTTGTAATATTATATGGGTTTTTTAAACACAATCATTTTGATTGTGTTTTTTTCCCCGCTGTTATATGATGAATTCCTTCAACTCACTGTTTTTAGTGAAATTTGATATATTCTGAGAACAGCAAAAATAAACCATTTAACATGTATAATTAATTCTATATTTTGTATTGTGATTTTTAATTTGTACTCATCTTGTCTCATGCTCACTTGTCTTTTACTACCTTATATCAATTCTCTTTACATACTCACATTGCCTTTTGTTTTATTCTCTTTCACCCTTGTTCTCTAACTCCACTTATCTTTCAACCTTTGTTTCCTTATTCCAACTCTGCTTTTTTCTTTTCTCTCATGCACCATTTTCTAGCTTTTAGACCCTCTGCTTCACTTCTCTTTTCCATCTTTTCTCCCTTTTGTTTTGGAAATTAAATAATTTTGGGTTCTCCTTTTTTTGTTGCAATCAGTTAGTATAACTCACCTTCACTCATTTATCTTTCTTTGTTGCTTCACTCAGTCTGTATCTGACACTCTTTTCTTCATTTTCTCTGTCCCCTCTCTCCCTCACTCTCTTTTCCTTATTCACCCTTTCCTTATTTAGTTTACGTTACTCACATTCTTTTAGTATCTTATACATCTTCAGTTTATTTTTCTCTTCTATCTTTCTTATCTGTCACTGAATCTATCCTCCTTTTTATTCACTTAGTAATTTACTCTTTTTCTATTTCTTTTTGACTCTGTCTGTCTTTCACCGTTACTTTATTTTCCTTTCTGAATGTTTATCTCTAACTTTATTTCTTTGTAAAATTGTATGATTTTCAACCTTATGCCTTGTCTTTTCTATTTTTTAAATACATGTTTTAATTTTTTTCAAATTTTTGTTCTTTCTTTCACAGATTGAAAGTAGAAAAATTATAAGAGATGGAGTTAACAACAACTATAAAGTAAGTATTTAGTACTTTTTCCCTTACATCTCTATCACATTCAACTTTTATTACTTCCACTGCTTTATTTCCTTAACCCTCAGTTTCCTTCCTTTGCTTTTTCCCTCATTCCTTTTCAATTACTTACTTACTCCACTCCTTCCACTCCTTTTGTCAGTCCCTCTGTTCTCACAGTTCCTCACTCCTTTTCACTCAGTCCGTCTCTCTTACTCTCACTGTCTCTGTCTCTTCACTCTTTTACTAGTGGTTCATTATGCTTTCTCTCTGTAGTTCAAGCACACTGTCTTATTTACATTTTTTTGCTGCTTCAATTATTGTTTTTCTATCACTTTTTCTTTTCTTCTTTCTGTTTTTTCTCTCTGTCATTCCACATGTTTTAACCTTATTCACTATCATCCACCTTGTTTAAATCCTATTTACTTTCACTCACTGTTTTTTTAACACCTTCCCTCAGGGTTGTTGTTTTAGTCCGGTTCTAACCCTACCTCAAACTCCACATCCTTTACTCTCTTTCTTTTTAATTTAAAGATTCATTCACATTCTCCAAGTAACTCTTGTTTATTATTCTTCAACTCTCTTTTTTTCTTTCACTTCCTTTTCTATTTTCTTTTTCTCAATTTTACCCTCTTACATCTTTTCTTTGTATAATTATCTATTATACAGTATCTCTGTGTTACTCCCTCTAGCTGTCTTTCTTTTAACATTATTCTCTCTGTCTCCTTCCCTTATATTCACTCTTTTTTTTTTTTATTCATTTTTTCTTTGGTTCGCTTCTGGTTTGCGTACCGGCGCGCGAACCAGGAAGCGAATCAAAAAAAAAAGAGATTGCCAGAGTGCTAAACATTTTAGCAATTTTTTATAAATGGGAGGTAGTTCTGAAAATAACTTTTTTTTATTGTTTTTGTTGTTTTATAATTTTTTTATTATTTTTCTGAACTTTTTTTTGTATTTTTTGAACAATTTTAATTTTTTTTTGGTTTTTTTGAGGGGGAACAACGAAAAAAAGGCATTGGAAAGGGCTCAACAGGAGCAAAAAAAAAAGAATTTACTTTGTGGGGCGTTTGGAGCACTTGTGGTTTTCATATGCTCTGTTCATTAAATTCACACTCTTCTCCCCATAACAAAGTAGTCCCCCACAATGAATACACACTAGCTTTATGTGTGCAAAATTGCTCTGGATACTGGGGACCGTCTCCCTCGCCTCTGGTCCTGAAAGACTTTCCTGTGTTGAGGTGGTGGCCACAGGAGTTGGTGGGTTTTCGCAGAGGTTACGCACCTCAGCCACGCTGTAATTAATTGGATGCCACCTTTGCATGTGGCGATGCATAGTATAGTTCCCGTAACTATATTTTTTATCTGTGCCTCGGGACAGAACTCCTTTACATATGAGGCATGTCACATGTCGGGCATTGACCTTTTTTTGGCCTTGAGGGAAAGTAAAAAATTGCCAAATGAAATTGTCTTTGTGGTGGGATTTCCGGGGCTGTTCAGGCAAGAATTGTCTCTCCTGTACTTCCTCTTCCTCTTCTTCCTCCTCTTCCTCAGGGTTGGGAATGAACTGGGTAGGTGGTCCTTCCTTCCTAGGAGTGTGGTGTCTTGCTGCAGTGCATCCACCATCACCATGGTAGCAGTAGAATGCACTACACCAAGACACCACATCTCCCCTCTTTACATTAATAACAAAATTAAAGTGAAACACTCTACATAAGTTAATAATTCAAAACAATTCATAAACAAATTAGTAATGACTTCACAAAGGTGGATCGATCCAAAATAGTATTTCCAAAATGAGTTTATTAGGAGGCAAGCAGGTACACCTTATCCTGTCCAGCTGTACTCTACAACTGACTCCGTCCCCTCATTCTAGAGTCTAGCTGCAGTGCATCCACCATCACCATGGTAGCAGTAGAATGCACTACACCAAGACACCACAAGGAGGTGGTGGTGGTGGTGGGGGTCCACCAGCTGCAGCTCCTACTGAAGCCATCACTTAATAATGAAAAACAGGTCTTCCTCTCACAAAGTTGAAAGTCAGAGTGAGAAAAAAGGTGGGGGCTTTCATCATTTGGGAAAAAATGTTTCTCTTAACCAATGAAAAGTGTTATTTTTAGGTCACATGGCCTGGCCTTACATCATAAGGAAACCAAAAGTGAAATGAACCAATAAAAAGTTTTATTTTCAGGTCACATGACCTGTTACGCTTACGTTACGCGACCCGGTACGCACCCGGAGCGCTTCCGGGGTGCTGCGCTTCGCGCCTCAGTTCGCGCTCCGGAGCACTTCCGGGTGCGCTAACGCGGTGTGTCATAAGACGCATTACGCGGCAATGCGATACGTCGCGCTTACGCGACGCGTCACGATGTTGTTTTCAAACGCGCCATTTGCGCTAACGGAACGTTTCCCGGTGCGCGGAGCGGTTCGCGGCACCAAATTGAGCTAACGGGAAGCTACCCAGTGCGCGGACCGGTAGCGAAACAAAAAAACAAAAAAAACATATATACATAATTTTTTTTTATTAAAAACATATAAAATATATTTTTCCATTAAAAGAAGAATACATTTTACAGCTTTTGATATTTGCTATTAAAAAACCATTGAAATTCACTGAAAAAACCATAGGTTATAGACCATATATAGTTAGGAATTAGCATTTACAAAACCTTGAAAATTCACTGAAAAAACCATAGGTTATAGACCATATATAGTTAGGAATTAGCATTTACAAAACCTTATTTTACTCACACAAAACCATTGAAATTCGCATATATAGTTAGTTGCAGTAACTATATATCGCACACCCGCAATCCACTGCTGATGATGTCACATATTACATCATTCATGACATGGTCAGTGACATCACTGATTACATCACTGTTGACAACTCAAATGACATCACTGACAACATCACTGATGACATCATTGATGTGATAATACGATGAACCTCTTCAGACTCTAATATAACCTTAGATACACTCAGTGTAAACAGACACTCACAGATTGTCACTCATCCATGGAGTTACTCATACACCTAGTCAGTCATGCAAAGAATCAATCACACCTCCATTTCCTCAACTATACAGTTATACACACCTTACTTATTCAAACATATTCTAACACATATTTACTCTCTTATACAATCACTGATACAAGTTTTCAATGATCCATGCAGCCACTCACACATTCAGTAGCTCTTATACACAGACATTTTTAAATGTCAATTCTCACATGTACTGTGTTTTACATATGTACTTACTTTGACATGTAGCACTGAGATATCCATTCACTCACCAATACACTCATGCACACAGTCAACCACCCATACAGCTGTTTCCACATGCAGTTTTGAACCCATACATCTAGTGAATCAACTCTTCACACATCTATGCACAGAGTCACACACCTCCCAGCCACCCACACACACACACTCACTCTCCAATACAAATACTTGGGCAACCAATCAATAACCCATATAGTTACTCATATAGCTACTGATCAACACATGCTGCAGTTTATAGAACAACAGATATAATGATGCACAAATTAAGACAGTTTAGTCACTAACCCATGCACTCAGTGAGACACATTTAATCACTCTCTCATACAGTCAGTCATGCACCTACTAAATCCTTCATTCAGACACTTATACATCCACTCATTCTTCAATATGTAAGACATATTTTAACTTTACAGAAACATACAGTCACTGGATGATGTAATCAGTGATGTCATCAGTGATGTCACTGACCATGTCATGAATGATGTAATATGTGACATCATCAGCAGTGGGTTGCGGGTGCGCGATATATAGTTACTGCAACTAACTATATATGCGAATTTCAATGGTTTTGTGTGAGTAAAATAAGGTTTTGTAAATGCTAATTCCTAACTATATATGGTCTATAACCTATGGTTTTTTCAGTGAATATATATATATATATATATATATATATATATATATATATATATATATATATATATATATATATATATATATATATATATATATATATTCACTGAAAAAACCATAGATTTGACACCAGTTATAGTTAGCTGGAAATTTTACTGACTTAAAACCATTGAAATTCCCACGTTATAGTTAGTTGGACTCACTATAACTTGCGCGCCTGCAATGCACTGCTGATGACGTCACATATTACATCACTCATGACATGGTCAGTGACATCACTCATGATATCACTGATGACACCATAAAGTGAATGTGTGTCTTTCTGAAAAATAAATATGTTTTATATATGTATATGTAAAGGTCGATGGAAGAATAAATGTTTAAATAAGTGTCTTAATGGATGTTTTAAAAAAAAAAAATTGATTGGTTAACTGGCTTATTAAGTGTATCTTAGTGAATACATATATTAGCGAGTATTGTTTAAATATTTAAATGTTTGTATCAGTGTTTCACTTTGTGTATAAGTGGCTGCATAGGTTGGTGAGTAGCTATATGTGTGCATATGGGTTATTAGATGTTTTTTTAGTATCAGTATGAGTGTCTGTATGGTGTGGTGGGGGTGTTACTTAGCACATAGATGCATCAAGGACTGACTCACTGTTTGTATGTGTTTTGAAGACAGCATATGTGCAGGACTGTATGGGTGGATGAGTGTGTATATGTGTGTTTTAGTGAGTGAATGACTGTCTCAATAGTGTCTTTATCAGTAACTACATATGTTTTAATCTAGTATATGTGAGTATTGATGTATATAAGTGAGTATATGTGAGAGTGAGAGATTGAAAGAGTTCTTGTGTAAATCAGTATGTGTTTCTATAAGTGATTGTTTAAGAGATGTGTAAGTTTCCTTAGAAGTAAGGTGGTAGTGTGTGTATAGCTGTATATGCAAATAAATGGATGTTCAATAGTTTATTTGCATGTGTGATTATGTGTGTGTGTAACTTTTGGATGACTGTCGGTGTGTAACAGGATGTATAGGTGTTTCACTACATATGATGAATGAATATATGTATGAGTGACTATATAGAACTGTTGGTGAATGAGTGGATGTGTATATAGATGGTGGTATTACTGAATTGGTTGTTGTAACTGGTATGGGTATCTCTATTTTTTTGAAAATTTTAGTTTCTATTTTTGAATATGTGTTTCAAGGGTTACATTACACTGAAAGGAGGTCTGTCACTCTGTCACAAGGATGGTGTCATCAGTAATGTCATGAGTGATGTCACTGACCATGTCATGAGTGATGTAATATGTGACGTCATCAGCAGTGCATTGCAGGCGGGCAAGTTATAGTGAGTCTAACTAACTATAACGTGGGAATTTCAATGGTTTTATGTCAGTAAAATTTCCAGCTAACTATAACTGGTGTCAAACCTATGGTTTTTTCTGTGAATTTAATAGGTTTTTTAAATGCTAATTCCTAACTATAACTGGTGTGAAACCTATGGTTTTTTCAGTGAATTTCATAGGTTTTTTAAATGCTAATTCCTAACTATATAAGGCCTGAAACCTATGTTTTTTTCAGTGAATTTCAAAGGTTTTTTAATGCTAATTCCTAACTATATAAGACCTGAAAGCCCACCAGGAATCTCCAGTATGCGCCAGGGGACTGCATTGCAGAGAGGTGTAATGAAGCCAAACCCCTTTTTACACCTCTCTGCAACGCAGCCCCCGTGCATGTTTGAAGAGGGGGAACTAATTCCCCTTGCATACTGGGGGCCCCTGGGGCCAACAAGCCCACCTGGAACCTCCAGTATGCGCCAGGGGGCTGCATTGCAGAGGTGTAATGAGGCTTTGCCCCTTGTTACACCTCTCTGCAACGCAGCCCCCTGCCGCGTTTGCAGAGGGGGAACTAATTCCCCTTGCATACTGGGGGTCCCTGGGGGCCAACAAGCCCACCAGGAGCCTCCAGTATGCGCCAGGGGGCTGCATTACAGAGGGGTGTAATGAGGCCACACCCTTTTTTACACCTCTCTGTAACGCAGACCCCGTGCATGTTTGAAGAGGGGGAACTAATTCCCCTTGCATAAAGGGGTCCCTGGAGGCCAACTAGCCCACCTGGAACCTCCAGTATGCGCCAGGGGGCTGCATTGCACAGAGGTGTAATGAGGCTATGGCCCTTTTTACACCTCTCTGCAACGCAGGCCACTGGCGTGTTTGCAGAGAGGGGACTAATTCCCCTTGCATACTGGGGGTCCCTGGGTCCTATCTGCCCAAACACCGATATTCCGAAACGATTGAAAATGACTTTTCTTGAGAAACATTTGGATTTGGATTATCATGTCTTATACTTTGGAATTTTTGAAAGACTGACTTTGACGATGCTATAAATTACTCAAGTCTGCCCGAATTGTGTGGGTAAAATTGATACCTAGTCACTTTGAATAAGAATGTGCTTACGTCTCGTCTAACATTTGGAAGAAATATCTAGTTATATGACAACAGGATACCGACATAACTTGAAGGAAATAAGAACGCCCTGAAGAAGTTCTGTTGTACAGAACGAAACGTTTCGGCTGGCTGTGGTACATAAACGTAAGGGAAATAAAAGCATTTGAATATACACCAAGATTCAGCGCTTCAATAAGGACTCTAAGTGATATGATTTGATTGGACTTATTGTGCAAGTGGTGCTGTGCCAAACTTTGGAATATTCTCCACTACTCTCTACTACTTACTCTCTCCTACTCCACTACTCTCAAATACTCACTCTCTACTACTCATTCTCTACTACTCTACTCCTCTCTACTACTCACTCCCTACTACTCACTCTCTACTACTCTCTACTACTCACTCTCTACTTCTCACTCTCTACTACCCTCTACTACTCACTCTCTACTACTCTCTCTCTACTACTCACTCTCTACTACTCACTCTACTACTCACTCTCTACTACTCTCTACTACTCTCTCTCTACTAGTCTCTACTACTCACTCTACTACTCACTCTCTACTACTCTCTACTATTCTCTCTCTGCTACTCACTCTCTACTACTCTCTACTACTCACTCTCTACTACTCACTCTCTACTACTCTCTACTACTCACTCTTTACTACTCTCTACTACTCACTCTCTACTGCTCTCTACTACTCACTCTACTACTTACTCTCTACTACTCTCTACTACTCAGTCTCTACTACTCTCTACTACTCACTCTACTATTCACTCTACTACTCTCTACTACTCACTCTCTGCTACTCTCTCTACTGCTCTCTACTACTCTCTACTACTCACTCTCTACTCTCGATTACTCACTCTCTACTCTCTACCTCTCTACCTCTGTCTACTTCTCTCTCTACTAGTCTCTACCTCTCTACCGCTACCTCTCTACCTCTACCTCTCTACCTCTACACCTCTACCTCTCTACCTCTCTCTACACGCACACATATACACATATATATATGCATATATATGCATAAGCATTTATATATATGTATGTGTATGTATATATATATATATACATATGTATTTAAACATATATAATCTGTATATCTATATAAATACAAATATAATTGCATGCATACATATACATATATGCATACAGATGCATGTTATTTACATGAAAGTTTAAAAAACACTAATAAAAGCAAAGCTAAAAAGCCACCTCATTACAAACAGAATGGCTTTAACTTAAACGAGGGAGAGATCTATTGCATTTTCAATGCTTGCTTACTTTGGTTCCATCACGAAGGCATTCAGATGTGTCACACATTTGCCATAAATTCTGAATGTTAGCACTCTAGTTGCTCATTAGATCACTGTAGTAAAGCTACTGCTCACCAGGGAAGTCTGCTGCTGGTATTCAAAGTGCATGTTTCAGTCTGCATGTCAGAATTTTTATAATGAAATAGAAGAGGATTTGAGAAGTCACTCAAAATGATCCCTAATTTTTCTTTCTGAAGCACTAATCATACTTTCTATGGCAAAATGAACCCCCTCATTTTGTTCCATTTTAAATTAAATGTTTTCAGACTTACCACTTCATTCCAATCAAGATAGCTTCTGGTGTGCCATACTTTTGTCATAAGTAAGACTGTTAGCGTTCTAGTTGTTCTTTAGAACACTCTGGGACATTCTGTCATTGGGCTATACTTGGGCTACATCTGGGTGATATTTGGGCTACATTTAGGCTCTTTTGTCTCTGGTAGCCATCTTGGGAGACTGTATGTCAGAATATTTTCATGAAATTGAAGAAGATTTGAGAAGTCACTCAAAAAAGTGCCCTAATTTTTCTTTCGGCAGCACTAATCATACTTTCTATGGCAAAATATACCCCCTCATTTTGTTCCTTTTTAAATTAAATGTTTTTAGAGTTACCACTTTATTCCAATCAAGATGGCTTTAGGTGGCCATACCTTTGTAATAAGTAGGACTGTGAGCGCTCTAGTTGTTCTTTAGAACACTCTGGGACATTCTGTCATTGGGCTATACTTGGGCTACATCTGGGTGATATTTGGGCTACATTTGGGCTCTTTTGTCTCTGGTGGCCATCTTGGGAGACTGCATGTCAGAATTTTTTAATGAAATAGAAGAGGATTTGAGAAGTCACTCAAAATGTGCCCTCATTTTTCTTTCTGCAGCACTAATAATACTTCTATGGCATAATATACCCCCTCATTTTGTTCCTTTTTAAATTAAATGTTTTAAGAGTTACCACTTTATTCCCATCATGATGGCTTCAGGTGTGCTATACCTTTGTAATAAGTAGGACTGTTAACGCTCTAGTTGTTCTTTAGAACACTCTAGGAGGTTGCAGTAGAACACAAAGGAATCAACTGACAGTCTCTGTCCTTGTTGGATGTACATGTTTTACTGAGAATGTCAGACTTCATTCTCACATGACTGAGAAAGATAATGTGAATTTACAGAAAATATGCTTTCAGTTTAGCTTATAGATCCCCTTCCAAACCACTGTGGGAAAATCATAAGATATTAGTTTTCTTTCAAACATGATACATGATATCACAGCAGAAGGCTTTTTCACATCGTAAAATCACCTTAGAACACACCACAATTCCTAAAATGAGTATGGTACCATCAACATATGATTTATAATGTAACTAAAGTCCTAAAACCCTCTATTACCTACAATGCTTTTTAATGAGGTGCTATCATGTATATTGGTCCCAAGATGGCTGCCAACACTTCTTGGATGAAGTGCTGACAGCCAATCAGATCAGATGTGTGGTTAGGCTCCGCCCTGATATATATATTTTTTTGAACCTAAATTACTCAAAATCCACTGGAGCACATATCTTGAGACATAGCAAAGGCACATTGGGCTACCAGTCCCTACAATTTTGCCATGTTTTGTGGAAACCCATTCAGCCGTTCGGGCTAAAAGTGAGTCCAACCACCCCATGGAAATTAACATGGGGAAACACGTTTTGGGACACCCCTTTTATCTCGGCCCCCGCTTGACGAATCCCCGCCAAACTTTCGGGGAAGGAGCGGAGCGCAGCGAGGCAAATTTAAGGAAAATTACAGGCAGATTCCTCAACCGGCGCCAAAGTTATTCCCAACAGAATGTTGCGGATTTCCTATAGAAAACAATCCTAACTATAACTACCTACTGGCGACCGCCAGTAGGTAATATATATATATATATATATATATATATATATATATATATATATATATATATATATATGAACACCACATCCGAATCTTCAATCTTCAATATTGACACAGACACCGACACGGGAGAAGCATTTTGCCAACTGTTCTTTAATTCGCAATACGCTGTAACACGTTTCGGCACTTTCTGCCTTGATGGCAAATATATTTGTATTTATTTAGCCGCTTTCCAGTATGTAGTTTGCATAGGAAAAGCATTTTTTGACTTGTCTATGTTTTTGGTGCCGCTTGATGAATCTTAATGAAATGTCCCCCAAAAAGTGTACCATGGTTCTTGTTGCGCTTTGAAAGTTTCTGGGTGATCCTTCAAGCAGGGGCCGAGAAAAAGGGAGGTAAAAAAAAATGCATTTTCCATGTTACCTGGCTGTACCTGTTGAACTCCTCTCTCTCGCCCGCTGCCGCTACTGCACCGCCTTTTACGGACCGCGCCTCCTTTGTTCCAGCTTCGTTTCCGCTTCTGGGCCTGGGCCCGGTCAGGCTGCTTCAGCGTTCTGTCACTGTCACAGCGTTCTAAACATTGCAATTGGCCGGTGGGGGATCTTACTCTGCACCCAGTGGTCAGTATCCAGCACCCGGCCGTTGCTCCTTTGAGTCTCGACAAAATAGTTTTTTCAGCCACACGTCTGCTCAATGCTCAACGGTAAGACGGCAAGGTAAGGCATTAAGACGGTGTTCTAAGCCGCTGGTTCTTTTACCCGGTACGTTGGTGTTTGATGGTCATGTGTGACTGCCCAGGGGTAGTCCCTGCCCCGAGGAGACCTCAGTGACCCCTTGAGGGTTGAGACAGTGCAGTGGGGCTTCAGCAGGTCAATGTCGTCAGCAGGTCAAGAACCAAATGACAGATCGAAGCTTGAATGAAATTCTCCTTCAAGATAGACCCTTCCAGCGGGGAGGAGCCAAGCTCGCGACCGTGATGGCCGCACTGTAGCTCGACTCCGCCAACCTTCCTGCTTAAACGCATATCCTGATCTCCATCCTGCCCCGAGGCGACACACTCGGCAAGAAATGGAAAGGTGAAACAATGCTCGCACTCACCGTCTGTCCCGGGGGCTCCGGTGTGCTGCTGATCTGGAGTTATGCCCTTACTTGGTCCGGGGCCTCCGCGGCGTGCAGACCGGGGACTTGCCTGTGACGGTCGGCCGGAGTAAGGGTGTCGGCGTCGGCTCCTGGTGGAGGAGAGTGGTCGGCTGAAGAGGCCGTTGTGCGGTTGTGCCGGTGGCGACTGACCGGGCCCGGTCTGGCGGCCCGGGGGCCCTGTGGTGGGGCGCGGCCCGCCTCGGATGGGGGTAGACCGTGCAGGAGGCATGCCCCCCCTTTGTTGCCCTGTCCGGCCATCTTGAAGCCCTTCGCCCGGATTTGGCGGGCGGTGTCCGTGGGACAGTGGTGCCGGCGGTCCCCAATTGTGGTGGCCCTCCTTTCTGCACCCAGGTTGCCATTTCTGGGGCTCGAGGGGACTCCAGAGGTGGGCCTTGCTTGAGAGCCCACCCCAGAAGTTGAGGCGCGGAGAGTTACGGCTGACCTTGCAAGATGGCGACCGGCGCCCTGAGTCATGGATTTGCTCGGGGCGGCGAACCTGGGTCGCTAAAGTGCACGAGGGCCGAGTTCTGTGAGCGTGAGCCCACAATTGGTGATGTCCTTGACGCCCTATATTCTTTACATGAGGCCATGGTCTTCGGCGCTGTTGTGCAAGATTATAGGTCTGCCGCCATGTCTGTTGGGCCGTCCCTCATGAACGCGGCTCGACTCCGAGTGTGTGCTGATTCGTCCCCCTCGGCTGCTGCGAGGAGTGCTGCCGCCGTGCATCTACAAGACTGTACACCTGCGGGCCGAATCTCCAAGTAGCTTTGATTGTGGCGGGCGTGGGCGGGGGCCCCACGTCGGGGCCCGTTTATGCCCGACTGACTGGGGAGCAAGGTGGATGCTCGATTCGAACTGCTTTGGTGTGGTCCCGCTGTTACCTTGCGGGGGTGACCTCGCTTTTTTGGGCGGCGAGCCTGCACCCTGACTGTTTGCTGCTCCTGATGTTGCTATTGGACAGTCTAGACTGCCGCAGCCATTGCTTGCTTTGCCGTTTGATACTGGGGCCCTCTGGTTTACGCCCTTGGCCTGCTTTGTTTCGATCCTGTGTCCATTCCACCTCGAACTATTTGCTGCCCACTACTCTATTGCGTATGAAAGCTATGATCAAGAGAGGACAGGGGTGAGCCGGAATGGACCCGGCGGATTACTGATTAACGGATGGAGATGAGTAATGTTCGCAGCCGAGAAAATATGGCCGATTCCTTCGAATGTTTCTGATACTTGAGGTTGTGTCGATCTCGCTCTGATGTGGGTTTCATCTGTGTGAAGGCGGGGGGTAGGGGCCGAATGACTCGATTGTAGATCTCCTCTCCCACTGGTTCCTTTTCCCCCCTTTTTTCTGTTTTGTCTCTTCTCTTACTTTCTAATCTTCCTATATTTCGGGTTCTATTTAGGGCGACAGGCACGCTGCTGGGGGGGTAGGGCGCAGCCTTCTGCAGGGGTGCAGGGTGGGGTGGGAGGGATGAGGTCTTTTTACTGTTCGTTTTTCTTCCAGTTCTATGGTTTTTTTGTATCCCTTTATCGGGACGCTGTGTCTGTGCGTGTCTCCCATGGTGTGATAGCTGGTGGGGAAGGGGATGACTTGCTTGCTTCCACGGTACTGATTGGACATATATCATGACTTGCACGCCCTGACCCCGATAGCGGGTCTCTTAGTCCTGCGCGCTTTTATTGTTGTGGGGCGCGTGCAGCAGCGCGGCGTTCTTTCTTTCCCTCTTTCTGATATTCTTTCCTCCCTTCCTCCCTTCTTTTTCTATTTACTTGGGTTAGTATAGTGGATGCATATACTTACGCTGCTGCTCTGGTTCCTCTGTTATGTACTAGCACACATTTAGGTGGTCGACGGGTGCGTGATGGGCCGCGGTGGGGACTGTCTTGATCTGGGGTGTCTATAAGTTGATTCCTGTTAACCGCTGCTGTTACCCGTTTCTATTGATGCCCTTCTGTTTTGATGCTTGAAACGTGGCCCGCCATGGGAACTTAGATGACTAAAAGTTGCACCTGATCCTGCTATACTTCCTAATATATTATAAAATTAACCTTCTCTAATCCTGTTTCCAGCGGTTATATTCAGCCCTTTAATGTTGGATCGCTTGCTTGTACAATGCTGGGCGACTGCCGGGAAATTTCATTATTGTCTCATGTGCTTTTATAATGTGTCGTGGCCGGCCTGATTGATTGTAGGCCCGTATATGTATGCCTCTATCTGCACAATAAAGGTTTAAAAAAAAAAAGATAGACCCTTCCAGACCTGACCATCTATCCCAAGGTGTCCCCCATACTAGGGTGAAGGTGAAGTTGAGGACCCTCTACCATTGTGGAGGACGGAGGCCATTGAAGGTCTTTGAAGGGGACAACGCAGTGAAGTGGCAGCAGTGGTAGTTGGGTGTGTCTTAGAAGGAGGTAAGTCAATCATTTGCTTTTTGTCATTTACCTTAACTTCACCCATTTCTGCTGCTTTAGAAATGAATACCTCCTCCTGTCCATCGCCTCCAGTGCTTCATCGTAAGAGAGCGCCCCTCAGCACTGCAAAAGGTAGATTGCAGTGAAGAGTCTGTAAAAGGAGGAAAATAGGAGGGAAGAAGGTGTCTGACCAGTCTGACCAGTTTGATCGAAGTGCTCTATCAAATGGGGAAGCCCCGCGGGCAGCCCTTGTAACTTCAATAAGGAACTTCGTCCTCAAACATTTAAAAAATGGAGTTCAACCACCACCATCGAAGGAGGAGGTTAAGATACCGCATGAGCAGCCCAGTACGTCGGCCTTGGCAACAGACGTATTGTGTGCAGCATTGGGTGAAGCGCAAACAGCGAACTTATCAGTGTCTTCATCCCATACTATACTATAAGTGCGACTGCAAGTAGGGGCCCAAGACTGTCTTCCCCTCCTCGTTTGAATATCTCTTTATCATCTTCCTATTCTGATGATTTCAGTCCATCCCAGAAGACCTGTAGAGAAGACCAACAGGATCGAGTTAGCCCAACATCATCATACAACGCTCCCCTGGTCGGGGAATCAAATTCCACACTTGGATCTCAGGGAAGTAACATTTCAGTCTACCACTTTGTCATCTTTGTTGGACGTAATATTACTTATGCCGACCACCTTACATAGGATCCTGTAAACGTTGGTGTCAATAAGGACAAATCAAGTGGACCAATCACAATTTTTGAATGACATTCAACATGAATTGCAATATTTATAAACAATGTGGGTGGATCCACGCTCATTCAACCACTCGCTCCTGTAACGGTCACAGAGCCTTGGGAGCCTTTAATGTCATCTCAGGGAAACCTGAACACCAATCAAACTCGAAAGGATCTGTTTTTATTTCCAAATGTCCTATGCTTGTGAGGAAAAAGCATAATTGTTTGATTCCATCTAAATTTACTACAATGTTTCACCGTCCACTAGGGACAAGGACTCGGAATGGATCATTTGGGTCCCGTGCCCCATGTGTAGGTAAAAAGAAATGCCCGGGTACGAAAGGGAAAATCAGTGACAGTGTGTGCCCCCAAGGGCCAATACTTGAGGCCCCAGGGTGTCAGATCCATAGATGCATATCCAAAGGTAATACAAAATGTAAAATCCTGTCCTAAAATTAGTTGAGACCCTATCCCTTCATCCCAGGTAGCCCGTCCCACTTCCAATAATAAAGATCAAATAGCAGCCCACAGCAAGGTGATAGAGACTCAGCTTTTGAATAAATCACATAAAAAACTCCCGTTTGCTGGTGAATCTTCCACTTGGTCGCAATTGGTGAGCTCAGAGCTATTATTGGATTTTACCAGTCAAGGGAAAAAAGCAAAGAAACTTCGACCTTTGAATCGGTCCAAAATTCTCCATATAATCCATCAAATTCCCTCCCTTTCAGGGAAAGCCTCATTGGACCTAACTTCGGATGGGTTTCAACTTGGCGAAGAAGGTAGAGAGGTTTCTAGAGTCTCCTTTATTTCGCCATGAACATAGTGCTTAAGGCTGAAGATTACTTAGCTAATGCAGGTCTGAAGCCCTTATGCCCTTTAACAAAGAGCCCTTCGCCATTAGCTTCTCAGTTGGGCTCTCTTCCGCCTGCCATCCTAAATATGCACAGCGGGCTATCTGCTACCCAACGGTAGCGGTCTCTACCATATAATCCGCCTCTAAGGCCCGAAGGTACATGGCAAAACAGCCAAACACCTAACGATCTAAGAGTGGTTATAGTAAATGATAGACCATTCTCCCAGCCCAACCAATCATTATGGGTTCAGGGTAATAGGTTCTCTCCCTTGCGTGCAGCATATTCTGGAGGATGGTGACTGGAATACCATGCACAGCTCATCCTAGAACGAGGGGCCCTCTCATAACCTGAGAATCCTGAGCTGGAATTTCCATGGGTTCAAATGCTTGAGGAACAGTGGGGAATTGGAAGAACGTTTGAAACCCTTCCAACTGGTATCCCTTCAGGAGACCTGGCTACGAGATGACCAGTCAATGGAAGGATTTAAGGCACTAAATAGTAAAGGCCCGATCCAGGGTAAGGAGAGAGCATCTGCTGGTGTACTAGCGCTAAAATCTACCAAGGTGATCAAGAGACCATTTGAGGTTATAAATGTTTCAAGTGGATTGCAGTTTTCATTGGTTGAAATGGGAGTGGGTAAAAATGCTTAGACACTTCCTACTTATGAATGTCTATGTTCCTAAAGAAGACCACCGGCAATTTAAATTCTGGTTGGAATTATTTGAATCTACCTTCCACCATTTGGTAGCAAAATATCAGAAGCGGTGAATAGTAGATGGATGTTCATTTAATCTCATTACAATTCCAAAATGGCCGCCACTTTCAACACCCATATTGGTGTCATGTTTATCACTATTATATGTCCATTTTCTGTGTTTGCACACACCCCAAGGCCCGCTCCTGTTATGTCTCGGGGTACCCTCCCAGGGACATAACTGTTTGCTGTGGCTAGGTGGGAGGTTTACTGCTCCTGCCAAGCCACAGTTAACGCTCCACTTCCAGGAAGCAAGAGCATTAAAAATGTTCTCACTTGCTGGAAGCAGAGCATAAATGCTTTTAGACAGAGAAAGCTGCATGTTCATTAGTTTCCTTTGTCTAAAATGAATGCAGGCTCCTGCAGGAGGCAGTTGCCAGCTGGGACAGCCGGGACCTTCAGGCTCCCCCTGCATTCCCAGAGGAGAGTGGGTGCACAGGAGACACCCACTTTAACATGGCCAGGCCCCGGGGCATGGGGTCCCAGGTGCAAATTTGGCCTGGGGAGGGGGGGCCATACAGCTCCCTCCCCCATCTTTAAATGGTCAGGCCCCCGAGGATGGGGTCCCAGGGGCCAAAATCGGCACAGGGAGGGTTGTCAGCAAGGCATTTTCTTTTTAAAGGAGCAGGTCGCTGGAGGCCCCACACCCTTCTTTTCCACCACTCTACAAACACACCACCTGGTGCACAACTGGTTGGGGTAAGAAGTCTTCTTGGCTGCTGGCGGTCCATTGGAGCCAACCCCTATTGTTACCTCCAGTAATTCCCACACAACAGAACTACTGAGAGGTCATTGGAGGCCATGCTCCCTTGCTATTCCACTTGCAAACACTCCTCCTGGTGCACTGCTGGTCGGAGGATGAAGTTCTCTTGGTTGCTGAGGGTCCTTGGGGGCAAACAAGCCGTCCTGTTACCTCCAGTAAGTCCCAACTACGGGATTGCTGAGAGGTCATCAAAGGTCACACTCCTTTTCTCCACCACTCTGCAAACGGCCCTCCAGGTGCAAAACCAGGCGGCCAGACTAATCTACCACCAGCCTAAATGGCACCATGTTACCCCATTAATGAAAAGATTACACTGGCTCCCGGTAGCCAAACACAGTGCATTTAAGCTGGGCTGCATCACCGTAAAAGCTCTCCATGGCAACAGCCCAGGGTTTGTATCCTCTCGGGTTCGGCGTTATGTCCCCTCTCGGGATCTTAGGTCTTCCCATCTGAATCTTCTATTCAGCCCATCCTTTAAATGCAAGAAATTTGGGAGACGAAGATTTGCAGTCTTGACACCCAATTCCGGAATTCTCTCCCTTTGGACATCAGATTACTGACCTCCTACGCTCAGTTCAGGAAAATTCTAAAGACCTGTCTCTTCCACCAGGAATACAACTAATCCACTCAAGCAGTAGTATCTCTTGGACTCCTGCGCCATGAAACCGTCTGGTGTACGTGCGCTTTAAAAGTTCCCTTAACATAACATAACACTACTGGTTGGAGGATGACGTCTCCTTGTCTGCTGAGGGTTATTGAGGGCCAACCAGCCCTCCTTTTACCTACAGTAAGTCCAGCACAGCGGGATTGCCACACATTCACACACCGATCCAACCATTGTGCTGTCACAACTCCCACTATCATGGTTGATAGGCAGCCTTGATAGACAGTCAGGAAAACCATTTTTTAGATCCGGGTAAGTATTCTACACTAAAATTATACTCTGGCAACCCTTCCATCCACTGTCTGATCCTGGGAGACACATTTTCCACCTCCCTACAAGTAAAGATCTGAGAAAATTCCCCATTGAAAATGTTTTAAATGGCAAATGGCCCAATACATGGCCAATGCCTCACACTCTATAACGGAATATCGCTCCCTAGATCCTTTCAATAAGCATGAAGGAAAAGCTATGAGTTTCCATTCACCATCAATCAGTTGAGATAATAATGAGCCTAAACCCCTGATACTTGCATCAGTTGACAAAACAGTTTTCTTGCAAGCATCAAAATGTCATAGCGTAGGCAAACTACTAATAATCTGCTTCATGGTTGCAAATGGCATTTTACATTCATCAGTACAATCAAACTTAAGTCCTTTCTTTAGTAAGAATCTTAATGGTTGTGACAAACTGGCAAAATGTGGAATGAAGTTTGAGCAGAAATCTGCTACACCAGAAAACTCAGAACAGATGCACCTGAGCTTTGTTTTCTAATGTAGGTGCATCAACTAAATCTTTGGCCAAGTCCAACTTTGGATTTAAGGCCTCACTGAAAATAGTATGTCCTAAATAAGTGAGCCGTTACTTGAAACGTAAACTTTTCTTTTTTAATGACCAGTCTTGCTTCTTGCAACCAACCCAACAACTTCCATAATATCTCATCATGTTCCAATTGGTCTTTGCCATAAACCAAGCTGTCATCTTGAAAAAGCAACAGCTTTGGTAGACCCTCCATTTCCTTCTTCTTTACCCTCTGGAAACATGTAGCGGCTGATGCCAGCCCAAACGGCATGCAAACAGACCTATATGCCCCCAGAGGAGTTACAAATGACATCAGATGTCAGTGAAGCAAAACCTGATGATGTGCAGAGGACAAATCCATGACACTGAAAAACTTTTAAGTTGTTATCAAATCCATTGTCTCAGAAATGCTTGATTAGGGTGTTTGTTCAACCCAAGTAAATCTATACACATTGTAATCCTTTTTTCCACCATTATTTTGAGCCAAAACTACAGGAGCAAGCCAATCCGAGGACTCTGTTTCTTCAATGACAACCCAGCTACAACAATCTATTCAATTCTTAGCTAAGAGAATCCAATATCAAATTCGGAACTTTCCTCACTTTGGACACAAAAGGCACAGCACTATTCTTCAAAATAATTGTGGGCTCAAAATTCTCAAGTATCCCAGCTCACTCCCAAACACCTTAGAAAACTTGGAACAAACATCATCAGGCATTTCATCAGCAGATAATAACAACACTTTTTCACAAGAGTTAAGATTTAGGGTTATCCTCATGTCCGTCTGATTTCTCTATCCCAACATATTGTCAGCTCTCCCGGGCACAAACATCTTCCACACAGTCTTGCAGGTAGAAAACAGGATTTTCATGGCAGAATATTTAAGAACATCAATCTTCATGCCACCATAACCCATTGGAATATTATCGGGTGGTAGCAGATCAATTTTGTCATTGCCTAACAATACATGCCAGTTTGTGTCACATACCATGTTATAAGGTGTTCCCGAATCAGCAAGTACAGATATTTTCCTTTCACCTACCAAAATTGCACACACTGGCATCTTCAAAGGATCACCATCAATTAGTCAGTCACCCCTCACTCAAAATAAATGTTTTAAAGTCTCTAAGCAGTTCACGCTTTGTGTTTTAGCCCGATGACACACCCACAGCCACACACGAGCATGATGCCTTTTTTAATTTTTTGTTGCCTGTGGCATATTTTGCAACACACCCTGTACTATTTGAAAGATGTCCTTCACTGCCACATCTAAAACATTTGATATGAAAACCCTTGCCAAGATTTGCATACTCAACACCAGAGTGTGTTTTAAAATCTGAAATTCTGTCGGCATCTCCAACTGTACCTTAACTTGACAATTTAATTTTGTGGACAGTTCCTCCCAAATCATGTATATCTTTTTCTTTCTCCTCCCTGATTTAATGCACCCACATACTTGTATTCTCCATTCCCTCTATAGTTTTGGCTTCTTTTAGTTCAGGTTTTTTTGTGAACAATTTTTACTGATCCATAATACTATTAGTACAACTGATGATTTCATTGATTCAAAATCTTTATTTCGGTTGAGACATAACCATAAAAGACATACATACAATATAAAAAAAGAAAAAGAAAACCCAATTGTCCATTCCGGACCATTTTCCCACAATTCATTTAGACCAATTAAAATTCGTTCACAGGATTTATAATTATAAAACAATAAATACATTTCTAAATTTAAAACCATAGTTCCATTCATCACTATTAATAAAATATTTACAATCACAGATTTAAAATTAATATTTCATTGGAACATAGTTTACATATGTGTTATTACTCCCTTTTCCTAATAAAATTAGAAAAAAGGGTCCAAATTTTTATGACAGTTACATTATGTAAAACTAACTGGAAGGCATTACAGCTTAAAACCCTGTATCTTTCGTACTATCGCCACAGAAAAGAGGTATCTGCTTACACTAAAAACCAAGGATTGCATTGTTTCAGTTCTAAGAATTCTTTCTGCCTCACAGTAACGCCTAAATCCCAGGAGGCGGCAGATGGGTTTTATCCAATTTTTCCTCAAATATGTGTATGCAGAACAAAAGAATAATAAATGCGCTTCATCCTCTCTGGTGCCACTGCTACATAATTCACATCTAGCCAGGCCATCCTTCCCCTCATTACCCTCATAACATACCCATCTTGCGGTGTTAGCTTTGATTTGCAATATGCCATATCGAAACTTTAAATACAGTGATTTGGCTAGGCCTGGTAGAATCTCATCCATAAAGGGTTCGAATTTACTCTCTGTCTTCATTCCCAGATACTTGAGAGTTAAAACCCCCAAGTCCGGCTTGTGTAATTTCAAATTTAAGCCAAACGCCCAGTATCGTTCCTTTACCAATTTTTTGCAACTCAAAGTAAGACCCTCAGGGTCCACCCAGTAGTGGCTCAGCCCCAGCTTGAACAACCAGTCCTCGATATGGTTTAATCATACTAACTTTGTGGTGTTTTTATCTTCATAATTTCTTTCAGGGCTTCTCTGTAGTCTACTAGTTTGTCTGTTGGCCACACGCCAACCCAATACAACAGGGGTCGTAAGGCCGCATGGTCATCAGTGCGATGAATGTCCAGGTCCATTGTGAGTGGGAGTAGGGGTGTGCACCGTGGAATTGCTAGGATATTCCTGAGAAAGGTGTTCTCTTGAATCATAAAGGCGTGTTTAGCAGCATGACCCCATAGCTCTGCCCCATAAAGTGAGGCCGATTGTGCTTTATGCTTATACAACTTCAAAGCTGGAGTAACAGCTTTGGAGTAACTAATTTTGTGGCGCCTTATTATTGGTGCCAAATTCTGTGCGAGGATCATTTAGCTTTTATGTATCTGGGTTTTCCAGTTTAGTTTAGCATCTATTGTGATACCTAAGTAATTAAAATTCTATACATGTTCAATCGATTCCGTGTTAACAGTTAATGTCTTTTTAAAAGTTCTATTGGGATTAACCACCATATACTTAGTTTTAGACGAGTTAATCTCCAATCCTTTAACGTCACAGTAAGACCAAAACGTATCTAGTAAATTTTGCAATCCTTTGGGTGTCTGTGCAATTAAATAGTATCATCTGCGAATAATAACGCGGGCACATGGACACCTCCCAAACTTGGGAGAGTCATGCTCACAACCCAAGAGGGTATCTGGTATATCATTAACATGCAAGGAGAACAATATTGGTGCCAGCACGCATCCTTGCCTGACACCTCTATTTATAATAATACGATCTGACAGTTCTCTATTTGGGTCCCATCTTACCCTAGTGTAGTTGGCCTCATGCAGCCTGACAATCTGTCCCAAAATGTCCCCTGGAACACCTTGGTCCCTCAATCTTGACAACAGTACGTTTCTAGGGATCAGGTCAAAGGCTGCCTTGAGGTCAACGAAGGCCACGTACAAATGTGCCCCCTTTATTTTAATGTATTTCCAGATTAAACATAAAAATCTGAACACCTGGTTGATTGTACGAATCCGATCTCTAAAACCTGCTTGGTACTTGGATAGGGTGCTAGTCTCCTCAATCCAAGAACTCAACCTATTTAAAACCTGCCTCATGAATATTTACTGTAGAACGTCAATTAGACTAATTGGTCTATAATGGGCTGGATTCGTATGATCCCCCTTTTTAAAGATTGTTACGATCTCGGCACCCCGCCATGTGTCGGGAATAGGGGCACCATTGGCAATATTATTACAAAGGCAGTTAACATATGGGGCCCATAACATGTTTTCATGCTTTCATAGGTCCCCCGGGATCCTATCTGGTCCAGGTGCCTTTCCAGGTTTTATCGCTTTAATAGCTTCAATAGTTTCTGCCAAGCTAAAGGACAGGGGTGTAACACTCAGGTTGGATCCTGGGTCATCATTAATAAATATAAATTCAGTATTACTAGGGGAGTATAACTTTGAAAAATAGGAGACCCAAACATTTGCTTCAAGGAACCTATCCCTGCTGGAGGTTCCACCTCCGGAGCCCTTGGCAATCAGACCCCAGAATAGGGCCTGATCATTTGCCTTACAAGCCTCCAATAGTTTAGACCAGTTTTTCTCCTCCCAGCCTTTCTTTGCCTCAGCTGTTAAGCTCTTATAGCACCTCCTTTTCTCCCTCAGCACTTGCACGTTGTTGCTCTTTGCAGGCACTATAAGTTCCTTTTTAGGATTTCGGCAGCCTTTATCATACCATGTATTCCCCTTCGCTAAGTTTAGGTGTCCCCTTTTTATTCGCTTATTATTTTTGGTCAGCAATTCCCCAAGTCCAAAAGACATATTTCCATGAATTTGCATAATGGGAATTTCCTGTATTGGGGAGTTAGTATACGGGGAAAACAGGTCAACATATAGCTCTTAGATTTTTTTAACAATGGTATCATTTCCCAGTACTACAGGCCACTTCAATGCTCTACGGTTGTATGAGGTCAAAGGAGCAATGTCAATATGTTCAGGACAATCAGATTAAATAGTGAACTTATTAAACTTCAAGCTAAGCGGAAAATGGTCACTCTCAACACGATTCTCCACTACAAGGTAATTTACCTCCGACCAGAGAGAAATTGACACCATAACATAATCAATGTGGCTATTACAGTTACCCCGCTTAAAGGTTGGCCTGTCTGATGACAGACGCCCATTACAAGCCCGTAAGCCATGCGTAGTAGTCAGACGCAGTAACTGTGCTGCCGCCACTGAGCATGGCACTGCCCGGCTGGTCTCAATTCCCGGAATATTATTAGCGCTGTCCTCTTGCTCAAGGATGTTTTCTAGGCCTATTATTGGCTCGAATTTATGATTAAAATCCCCCCCCAATAATTACCAGCTTTCCCTGATCAAGCGTAGAAATAATATTATCTAGTTGCTCGATGACTTTTGCTTCTTTATGGGCTGCCAGAGGCCTACTGTAAACATTTAAGATGCAAACTACTCTTTTATTTTGGCCAGTAAATTTAACTCCCAGGATATCCAGGCTGTTGCAGTCAATTTGCTTAAAATTGATTCCTAACGTGATTTTTGTCCATATCACCAGACCTCCCGAGGAACTTCCTTTTGGTGCGACAATTGCGGGTACACAAAATGATCTATAACCAACTTTAAACTGGCTTTCAACAGCCCATGTTTCTTGAAATAGTATAATTTTAGAATCATCTATATAATCCTGCCATGTGGGGTCACTTAAGTTCTTTTTAATACCTGCTATGTTCTAAGACCTCAGTTTGAGGCTAATTTCCACCGCTATGACTAATATATTGCCTGTTGAGCTTATATCATTGGCTTCTACTGGCTGTACCGCCTCAGTCCTAACATATTGGGCACTATTTTCTAGAAAATCACCTTTAGTTATATCATTCATTTCATCTGACAGGGGATATGGGACAGGTACGTTTACATGGGGTATTATATGCTCACAACTACTTCCCCATTCTTTCCCATCAACAGATTCAGTGATCGTAACCTCCTTATTTTTGGCAATACCCTGATTTAAATCCTCTCCCGTACTGTGTAAAGTCAGTCAGTCTACACCTTCAAGGCCAGATAACAACTCAAATCGATTTAAAGTAGGGATGGTATAATAGTTCCTGGGCTCACCCGTGGTCCCTACTCGTTGCCTCCCAAAGGGATTGTAATTAGACAATGCCATAAGTGGTGGACGATAAAAATAGGTAAAATCATGAGAATGAATGCCACTCCCATCACTTGGATAGCGACGGTCACAAATGTACCTGACAACCCTTTGATCCCTGAAATTAACGATAACAGAATCCCCAGCTATATCCTTAGTTCTTTGGCCGACCCAGCTGACTCTCCGACCATACAAAATTTCCCCATCAATGTTACTTGGGAGGGGTCTATTCTTATTTAAACAAAATATTAATTTGTTTTTCAATTCTGGGTAAGTTTCTGTTTTATCGCTCTTTAGTTCTGGTACCCCTGTAAGAACCACCACATAAGGAAAGGAATCCGGTGGCAGATCAATGCGATTTAAATCAGTTTTACTCTTTGTAGGATTATTAGGTTTACATACTCCCACTGGTTTGTCCTTATTCTGTTCCCTGGTTCCATCTTCATTCATCTGTTTCTCCTCCCTCACCCCTTGGGAGCTTCTTGCCAGTTCCCTTATTCTACTTTCCAGTGGTATGGGGGTTTGGTTTCCACTACCAAGTTCCACCAAAACTATCTTGGTTGCCATCGGATTAGGTGGTGAGATTGTTCCCACTGCTGCTGCAGTAGGTCTATTTGCCTCACCCGTATTAACTCTTGCTGAGCACTCAACCAATTTTTTTAACATACCAGATTGCTCAGTAGTATTCAGCTCAAGTCTTTCCAACCTTTCGCTAATTACTTTTATCCTCTGCAGTAGCGGTAGAATTAGTGACTTTATCATTTGTTCCAATTGGGGCATAAATCCTTCAGTTGGGCTGAAGGAAGGGTTAAGTCAACCAACCTTGATGACGAGAGCGTTAAAGGAGTGGTGGATGACAATTCTTGGTGTGGTGATACAGTGTCTTGGGGGGTCACAACCTCTTCAACCATATTATTAATATTATTGGACGCTTTTGCAGTTTTTAACATCTTTGGACATCTCCCCTTCTGAGCTCCCCCTCCCCGCTTCCTTTTAGCAGTGGTAGACGGTCCTGTAAGTTGCTTGGTCTTATGTGTTTTTGTACTATTTTTTGCACAGGACCTTGTGGAGGAATGTAATAGAGCATTAGTAGGTGCCTCCTCCGTAGCCAGGATATTCGCTAGACCAGGTGACGCAACCTCATTTAACACTAGATCAACTCGTGCACTCCCCACTTCATATTCAGTACTGCTTCTCTCATTAGTATGTGGGGCGGCAGTAGCTTGCCCTTCTAAGTGATTTGGGGAAATAACCAACCTTATAGGTCCTAAAGATGATCGTCTTACATACATCGGTTCCAGAGACAGACGACGTTCTGTCAAGGTTATTTCATGCTCAAGAACCGATTGTGCCCTCGTAATAAACTGGTCAAGCGTTCCGCTTATAGTTCCCCCTGCTGCAGCCCTCCTCCCCTTCCCAGCACGTGCCGCCATAACAGTACAAAATACAGGTAGGTACGCCCAGTACACTTCCTAATAGGGAGATACACAGCCAATCTAAGTACAATGTTCTAACAAAGGAAAGGGTATATGGATATATATATATTATAATCTCCTTACAGTTCTCAAAATGTTTCGGGGGTGGCCCAGTCCAGTCTCCTCTGGGTTGTGACGGGCGCGGACGGGCCTGCCCTTGGCCCGGGCTTCCCCCGCGCGCATCCCGCGATGTGGGAGCCCTGCAGGGATTAAGTACCGCCTCCTGGAACAAAACGGTGATGCGGTTGGTGTGCGCCCCGGGGACTCTGGGAAACTGAGTCCCGGGCGCCTCTCACCGCGTTTAGCTGGCGGCCGCAGCGATAGCGGCAGTGGTGCCCCCCCGTGGGCTGGTGTAGCAGGCTGGCGTCAGGGCAGCAAAGGTCAGTTTAATCAGCAAGGCAACGTTGGCAGGGACCCCGCGCTGCGGGAGCCCTGCAGGGATTAAATAGCGCCTCCTGGCGCAAAACGGTGACGCAGTTTGTGTGCGCCCCGGGGACTCTGGGAAACTGAGTCCCGGGCGCCTCTCACCGCGTTTAGCTGGCGGCCGGGGCGGCAGTGGCGGCCCCCCGTGGGCTGGTGTAGCAGGCTGGCGTCAGGGCAGCAAAGGTCAGTTTAATCAGCAAGGCAACGTTGATTTGATGTCTGACAAAAGAGGCAGTAAGTTGGCCAAAATCACAGGTACATGGCTAAAGTCTTTAAGGATACTACATAACAGCCAATTTGCTACATTTTTCCTTGTACCCTTGTAAAGAACTTATGCCTTTCAAGGACAATATTAATCTGTGAGCCAAAATGCTTCTCAAGCATCATCGCAAACATATCATACATATTATCCGGCTCCCGCTTCCCTTGATCAATAAGAATCTCATCCAAACTTCATACACATTCTTGCCTTCAATGCCAAAATTATGTAGCAAAATGTCTTGCTTTCTTACTGCAGAAGATGTCTCCCAACGAATTGCAAGTAAATAAGAGTTAATTCAATTCAAATTCGCTTTATTCCGTGTAAATAATTCCACCATAAAAGCATTCTATTCAAATGAAACAAAAAAAAGCTATAATATACAATCAGAAAATAAAATCAACATTTCATTATCATGCAATATATATATAGCTACAGTTCATTTTTAAATGAAAAATACAATCTAGCCTATGACAACGGGATATGTAGTCAAATTCAACAGTTCTTTTTTCGATTTTAATAGATAAATCACGAAAGCGACAAATACAGTACAGTACAATACTTTACTTCTAATAAAAAATAATATACCCATTAAAAAATCTGATCAAACATACGAATACTGATACATCCAAGAGATTCTAGTATTATAAAATGCAAAATATAAACTACAGCAGAGTGCATTTTAACAAATGGGAAACACTACTATAAATGTTTATCAATTGATTCAATAAAAAAAGCTAAAAACATACTCTTAGGCATTCAGTGATTTCTTAATAGTAACTGACATTGTGAAAAAGCAGCACACATTGTAACAAATGGATCGGCTACATAAAGATTGTAGATACATTAATATCTTTATATTTCTGGAAAGCACGAAGTTTCAGAATATGTTTGAGACACCATAAAAAAGTCTATAACATTTACAAAAAAGAATAAAATGCAGAAACGATTGTTCAGCTATCCCATCGCTTGGGCAGGCTAATTATTGGCTCTCCCCAAAGGTTTGAATCATCAGAAAAACACAATAGATGCCAAACTGAACCTGGGCTAAATCTAAAAAGAAGAGACCTTTCCTACAGAGAGGTTCTAATTGCAAATAAAACGCCAACTCCCCTGAGGCTAAAAAGATATAATAATCATGTGGTTGGCCCTTGCTTAAAATCCCTTCCAATCTTTGTGAAATACAAAATTAAATGAAACAGGTCTTCTCTAGCCTATTATCAGATTTGATTTATTTAAACGGGCCATATAACATTACGAGAAGGCCGAAATCACTACAAGCCTTTTTGACATATTTTAACCAAGGTTTTGAAAGGCCCTTATCAAAGTTAAGAATGAAATACAAGGGACACCCTACTCACAGGGAACTAGGGTACTTTGCAGTTTACCAGAAAAACAACAGTTCCTGTGGACGAACAGTCAATGATACTTAATACATATTAGCACAATGACAATCCTAGAAAAAGGAATTAACCCCTGTTGGTGCAGCGCCAGCCTACAAGTTGTGTATGAAAAAACAAGGGACACCCTACTCAGATGGGACCCGGGTACTTTACAGTTTACCAGAACTGATAAACTTTCATACCAAATTCGTGTTGTATGCCTTTTCTTTTCCCGACATCTTCTTGCCTTCAATTATTGTGATTGTGCTAATATGTATTAAGTATCATTGACTGAGTATCCATAGGAACCGTTGTTTTTTTGTACACTTATCTAAGTTAAGGCAGTCCAAAACAACCTCCATCTTAAAACTTTGTTTTGGGCTAGACAATACTTTGACCCCCAACAAGAGTGGTGCCAGCTTAACCATATCTGAGAAGCAGTGCAAATTAAGCTCCAAATGCAATATACAATTAGAGATAATTGGTGGAAGGTTCAGAAGTTGTCTTCAGATCCGATGTTCTTCCACCTGGATTTATTTTATTTTATTTTACAGAGTTTCATATAGCGCAAACTTGACCCGAATCGAGTATCAGAGCACTTTACATTGCACCAGTTGCCTTACATGAGGACACATTAATTTTTGTTAGACACAGGGAGATTAAGTGATTTGCCCAGAATTACAGGATGTTCAGCGTCATTGCTGAGACTTGAACCCAGTTCCCCAGATTCGAGGTCGACCGCCCTGGCCATTAGGCCAACTCCTCTCCCCAAACATTGGATGGAGGAAGCATTGTAAAACCCCCCACACCCCAAACCGTAAGGGGCTGTAGGAACACATTGCATGTTATGAACCGTAATACAGGGGGAAATAAGGTCCCGGCCTTCCCTTTAAACAAGATTGAATGGAGCTGCTGCCACCCTACTTGAATAACAGTGAAATAATTGCTTCCATATTTTACAAGGGAAGATAAGCTACCTTAGTCAGTTAAAATGGTGGCGGCTGCGACATGTTTGCAACCACCATGATCACCTTGAGGTTAACTAATGACTAAGAAAATCAATAACCAGAGGACCTCTAATTGAAGCAGCATAAGCCGTTAATTTAAGTTTAAGGGCCTGATTTAGATGTTGGCGGTAACGGTCCCGCCACTGAGTTTTCGACTGAAAACCCATCCGTTGCCATGATGGTCCACCCGCCCTATTTAGTTGTTAGCGGTAGCGTGGGCCAAAGTCTGCCGACGGTCCACCATCACTGCCAAGAATCACCATCCGTGTCGAAAGTGTCATATGCTAAAGTTGCTGGCGGGGGACAGCAGCCCCTTTTTCCGCTGAGCCAATAATGATGTACATCCCGCCGATGCAACTGTGGTGGCTAAACCTCCAGTTGGTGGATTGAAAAGGATATGAGGACGAAGCTCACCTTTTTTAATTTTCCATATTTCCTGCTGCCATGAACCCGCTCTTACCTGTCCTGCTGATGCTCTTGGCCATGTCTAAGATGGAAATTAACCCAGTCACAGCCAAAACAGAAGGTAAGTCACGGTCATTCCAGTTATCCTCGAAGTTGTTGCTTCACAGAAGTACTGAATGTGTGCATGTGTAAATATTTAAGGCAAACAACACCATAATGATGCACAATACTTAAAGTGTGCAATGTTGTAGTTATAAAATGTATCACAACAGACCTCAAGATATAAGCAGCGCCCACCAATCCTCTACAAACTGCCATCATGGCAATGGACACTTACACAAAAAGTCACAGCAATCACAGAGAGGAATGTGTCCGCACAGTTGTGTACAATCCTTCCCCAAAAATCTTGAAAGCATTAACTGAAACACTATACCCAATCGAAACCAAACAATCCCATGATGACATAACAATTCCACTGCAAAATGCTACAGTTTGTGTACACAGAATGTACTACCAAACTTATCACTAAACTTCAAAGATGGCAGAGATGTAAAACGGTCACACGTACCCTTGGTGTGTACAATAAATCATATACATAAGATGTCACTTAGCTGTAAAGTGCCAGGTTCTCTATGTAATGCATTTGTGCATATTATTGACACATGTCAAAATAAACACATACATTCTCCAGTCACAAAAACAGGCACACATATAATTTGGGTGTAAGGGTCCAGTAACAACATGAATGCTTGCACCAAAATTAAAATGTCCATCACAAATGTACAACACTAATGTATGCAATTTAAAAATACTTAACTACAATCCACAAAGTGTGCTGGTCACAGTCACAAATGAGAGTAAGTGCATGGCACACACGTTAACAGAAATTACATTGTGAGCAAACAATTACGAACATTCATTAGATAAGGCCAAGACAAAGGTATACCCCCCAAAATATTGTATTATGAACATGAGGGAACTCTCTCATAAGTAATGTAACTAAATGTACATAAGAAAAAATCAAGTCCAAAATACGGGTGCATGACCACAATTTGCTTCCTAATGTCACTGCCAAAATAAACCTCTTCTGGAAGGGGCATTTATGGGGCAGAGAGCATGCACCTCAATAATCTCACTGGGAGGGTGTTGGACTTGACCCTTTTGGCAGAGGGACCCTGTTCTACAGTGGGAGGGTGCAGAACTCTGGAAGGGGGTGCAGAGGGAGGGAGACCTCACCTCTGACACCGGTGCATCCGGTGAATGTGGATCCCAGGTGATAGACCAGTTGATGGAGAGAGGTCCTGAACTGGTGGAAGAGTTGTGTTCTGGTGGGTGCTTCCCCTGGGAGGGTGCAGAACCCCAGAATGAGAGGTAGGGTGGGGCGCTATTGCCCGTGACCTCTGGTCAGCCTGAGGGTGCAGACCCCAGGTTGAAGGATCAGTGGTAGTTTGGAACAACACTGAGAGAGGAGTGGAGAATGGTTATTGTATGCCAGGGGTTACTACCCCCCACTCTGTGGATTGGTAAGGACCAGTGGTATCTGGGTGGCCTAGGGCCTGGTCCTAGCCGGGGACAACTAGAGAGTACCAGTGGGGTAGCCTAGTTGGGCCTGAGTTTTTTTCAGTGTGTTTGTTTTGTGGAACCACGTGGCGTAGAACCCGAGGGTGTCCCTGCAGTGAGGGACCGCGTCCGTGTTCTATCGTCCCAAGTAGGGAAGCCCATCACCGTGGTGGTTTGTCTGCCCTGCGTTTTGGCTGGAAGGGGGTTGTGTTGGACTTGGCCCTTTGGCAGGTTCACCCCTGAACTTTTTGCCTTTTAATATGATATGATGGTAGTGATTTCTGGTCTCTGTGCCTTTGGCACTGTGGGCCAGTGTAAAGTGTGTGCGCTCTCTGAGTGCGTGTGGTGAGATTGGCCTGCCCTCCCATAGGAATGCATGGGGGACTTGTGTGTCCATGGTAATTCCTGATGTGAGTGCAGGGACGAGTATGGTATGTGCAAACTCGTGAGATTAAATGCTGCGCAACGGTGTGCGCAGATTTATTGTGTCTAGTGGAGAAGTGCCACTTTCAGAAGTTGTCATTTCTGTGTGCAGTGTCTGCCTGCCTGATGTGAATCATATTTCTGGCTTGTGATTGACAGGGACTGGCTGGTGTGCTTGGCTCCAGGAGCCAGGATGGGTCTGTCCGGTGGTGAATAGGGAGATCTGCATGTAGATGGGAGGGAGGAGTTGCACCTGGGACCTGAATAGGGCTGGGCCTTCCCTCCACAATGCTGGCTCCACCCCTTGTGGTGCGTCTGATGTCCCTGGCCTATCCTGTGAATAGAGGAGAGGAGCTGAGCAAAATAAAGTGCTCAAGTGCTCCTGAACCAGTTGTAACTGGTTCTCTCCTAGCCGTGTGCTGTGTCACAAAGGGAAAAAGCTGTATCAATAAGGGGCTGTGACCCCCAAGTAAATGTTCTTGTTTTGCTACTTGAATCTACCAGGTGCGTGCTGCTGCTGGGGCCCAGGGGAAGGCTTGCCTCCCTGGGCCCTGCCCTGCCCCTGGATGCCTGATGGACTTCTTGGACCTGTTAGTATTCTTGCTTTTGCCAAGGCTTGGTGCAGCCTGAGAGCCTGGGGGCTGAGCAGCTTGGCGCTGCAGCCATGCCCGGATGCGTCCCCCATGTAGGGAATCCCCCCTGCTTATTTTAGCATACAGGTGCCCACACTGCATTGTGTCTGCTTGTGGGTATTTGGTGCGCAGGTGCCCACCCTGCTCTTCGTTTTTGATTCATCATTGCTGCTGGTGCCCACCCCACTTATTAGAATCCTAGCGGGAGCCCACCCCGCATTCCACTGTTATTGTTCACTTTTGTTCACACTGCATGGCTCCGGCATGGGCAATGGTATTTTAAAGAGCCCCAGCAAGGCCCAGAGGGCACAGTTGTGCCAGTGCCCAGTTGTCCTCTCCCCAGCTGCGCCGCACAAGTACGGCCAGCTGCAGCGTGAGGCGCAATTCTCAAGAGAGTCCCTGTGAGGGACAGAAAGGGCACACCGGTGTCAGGCCTTCCACAGCTGCACAGCACTTAGTGCTAGCTGCATCGTTTAGGCCCCCATGCTATTGTTCTCAGCTGCCCAGCAAGTAGTGGGCAGCTGCAACTTTTAGGTCTTGTGCAGTGGCGCACTCTTGACCTTCACTGCCTAGGCAGTAGCCCTGACTTTGGGACAAAGGCATTTGAGCCCCCTTTTTAGATGGCCAGTTGGCCAGGGGGATTACTACATTTATAGGGCGCCAGGCCCTAATGTGATTTATGTGCTAATGCTTTTGTTGCTAGGAAATGTATGGTGTATAGTATGTTTTACGTACCCTATTTGATACCTCTAAATATGGTTTATGATTATGAGGTTGTTTTACCTTTTTTTGTTTGTGTTAGGGAGATTATACTTCCCTGTGTGATTTACGCCCTAGTGTGAGTTTTACTTAGGTGGTTAGGGTTTAATGTATTTAGACTTGTGGGATACTATGCATAATGAAGTTTATGTCACAGACTGATACAAAGTACAGTGATTACCAGTGTTTACTGGTTGTACGTTTTATGATCTAGTTACTTTTACCAAGTTCGCTCTGTGATGGTTCTGACAGTGGCCCATGTGGCCCTGTCAGGTGTACATAATCCCTTGTAAATATTGCTCTGTGCCAGTTGGCACAGTGTACAGTATGTGTTTACTATTCTAATGTGTTTTGAGAATACAAAGGCTATTTTTGATATAACCTTGTGTGGAGTTCCTTTTGTAGTGTGCCTGGGATGTTGTTGCTGTTGTGTGCGTGCGCAAATACTTTACACATTGCCTCCGGGATAAGCCTGACTGCTTGTGCCAAGCTACCAAGGGGGTGAGCAGGGGTTATCTTTGGAGTGTAACTCCCTTGCCCTAACTAGAGTGGTGGTCTCTGCCTGGCTTTGGTGCAAGCCTCAGCCAACCAGAGATCCAATTTCTAACAGAGAGGGTTCCTTGAGTTTGGGGGGGCCTTGGTTTTGGGAGGGGGGGTTTGGGTTTTGGAGGGGTGGTTTTGGGGTTTGGAGGGGTGGTTTGGAATTAGGAAAGGGTGGGTTGGGAGGTGGAAGGGGTGGTTTGGGATTTGGAAGGAGTGATTTTGGAAGTGGAAGGGGTGGTTTTGGATTTGGAAGGGGTGGTTTGGGTTAGGAAGGGTCGGGGCCAGGACAAAAAGTAGGTCCTCAATTGGAAAATGGGTAGGCTGGTTTTCAGGGAATTTGGGTTGGGAGGTGGAGGGACTGTCTGTGTCTGTTGTGCGTGTGTCTGTTGAAGCTGTGGGTGCCTAAGGGTCTGGTGTATACACTCTATGTTTTGATCTGGGTTTCTTACTGATTGTTTGTGTGAGTGTTTGTGTTCAGTATGTGTGTATATGGAGGTGTCTGTTGTGGGGTGGTGTATTTTGTGGTGTCTGTGGGTGAATTGGCGGTGTGTGTGGGTGTAGTAGTGGTGGGTGTGCTGACTGGGTTTGCTGGTGGTGGGTTAATTGTTGTAGTGGTGGGTGTGCTGTGTGGGTTTGCTGGTTGTGCGTGTGAGTGTTGTAGTGGTGGGTGTGATGACTGTGGGTGTGCTGGTGGTGGGTGTTGTTATAGTGGTGGGTGTGTTGGCTGTGGGTGTGCTGGTGGTGAGTGTGGTTATTCAGCGCCAGGACACCTTTGGGTAATCGTGCACTTTACAAATACACCTGTTATGGTATGATATGTTGTTGCTGTGGTGATGGGTGTGATGACTGTGGGTGTGCTGGTGGTGTGTATGGGTGTTTGTGTACTGGTGGGTGTGCTGACTGTAGGGATGCTTGTGGTGGGTGTGATGATGGGATGTGTGGTGTCTGCCTGTGTGTGTCTCTGTTTTTTGGCATGTCATCGTGAGGATTTGCTGCTTGTGGTCGTTATATGGTGCATGGACATGTTTGAGTGTACTTAAGATAGGGATGGGTGGAGGGATTTGGAATTGAGAAGGAGTGGTAAGCTGGGGTGAGTGGGAGGAGGCACTTAAAGAGGAGGCCAGACCCTGGAATGACTGCTGTAGCCCAGGCAGGACACTGTGAATGCCATCCAGGTAAGCCAGTGTCTGGGTGATATGGCTGGCCAGCCTCTGGCGGTCTGGCCTACGGCGATCATCCTTTAAAGGCCATAGGCCATGAGACATTTCTAACCAACTGCAGTACAGAGCTAAAACATATTCACAACTCCAAAAGAACCATGTGTTGGGCTGGAAATTGACTTCTCAAGATAGGATCCCACATCTATGTAATGTAAACTTCTATCGCAAACGTCCCTTTAAGTGTCACATTTTCACCATCATTGATTGCTCATCTGGACAGATGTAAGGACACTAAAATGTTGTTTCGTGGACATGTAACCCTCTCACCAATGTCAACACATTGCTGTCTGTTGCAATTAAAACAGTTTGGCATATAATTTCACTTTGTTTCACAAACTACATTACATGCACATTTGATGAGGACTACGGGGTAATGCCAACCTCCTACTGGCAGCATGAACTGAGAAGAAATTAGCTGTAAAAACAGATTATAAACAGGTTGCAGAATAGGAATGATGCCACTATACATGTTTCCGATCATGATGCAGCAGAAAATCATAACCATAATTGGATCAAGCATCAACTTACAAATGCCAAGTCTGACATCAACTGCATCATAAGTGCGCTGTTTGCCATGTCCCCAGTAACAGGGTCTACATGACCCCTTGCAATTTGGCAATTAAGTAGCCCACCTGACTCCATCATTAAATGGGGCATGTTTGCTTCAACTGTCCCTCATGGCACAGAGAAAATGCAGGTACCCCTTTGTTCGCATGCAGTCATGTGTCTTCTCAAAACAGCACTTGGCTTGCGAGGAGGAATATAGTGGCAACCTTCAACACAAAGCAGTACACCAGACACAGCTTCAGACACGGATTTATTTACACCTCCAGAATTCCTTATGTGCGTTAGATGTGTATCAACCGTCATGCTGATACTATACAACACTGTTGAGACTTAAAAAGGTTAAACATCAAACAATAACTTATCCCCTTAGTGCTGCTGTTGGGCCCTCAACTTCCCATCAAGGTCCGGGGAGCCATCGCTAGGATGTGGGCCATTAGGGAGGTCAGGTTGGGCATACCCACATGGATCGCTGAGAGAACTGCCCAAGCTGTCCTTCAGCAGTCTTGCGCATTGAGTGCTGCAGGTCCTCCCACCTCTTCCGACAATGCAGGCTGCGACACTTATGGACCCTCAGGTCCCACACCTTCCTGGCAACGGCCTTCTAAATGTCACTCTTTTGATGGGCATTGACCTGCATGGAAGATAGAAAAGAACAAGAAGATACTTTTTGAGTGATCTGTTTTGTGTGTTCACCAAACAACCAAGGGCTTTGACTCTTCTCAGTAAGGCAGAGTCTAAATTACTAATCAACCAAAACAAATGCCAGTACTGAGACTTGATATACTGAACTATTTGACCAACAGACTAGAAACTCAAATTTTTAGTCCTGTGAATGAGTTAATCCATCAAAATTACTTTTTATTTTTCAATTTTCAATCCAGAAAACATACAAAATATTCATAAATATGTGCAAAAAAACATGAAAAATATGACAAAAACAGACGTCAATAAACAGATCACAGTGCTATAAAAATCACTACATACACCCTCTTTCACATTCACTCCCTCACTCAAACTGAATCCTCTTCACACAAACTAACATACATACACAAACAACATACTTGGTGGTGCAAAGGAAAAATTTGAAAATGTAATGGGACCTACGTGATCGTATTAGCACAATTGTTAACTTATAATTTGAAGACCTGATAGGCGGCAGCCTGAAACATGATTAACACAATTGACCTGCCCCTAAACATTTGAATTGTATCTTTATCGCACAGAATTTGCAAAATATAGCTGACTTATAGCGTAAGTACAACCAAAACAAGACAAGGTCGACGCGTTTCAAACCGGACCCTTTTGTCCGGTTCTCATCAGGACCAGTGGATAACCTGCAAGAGGATACAAACAACATCCTTAACATCATACATCATTATTCACAAGAACTATGATGGCGGTCCGCCATACAAAATAGCCTCCTACCTTGTTCTAGAAAATGGCTTCAGTCCATACTCAGGGAGCGTGAAATTCTATTTAAAAAATCACAGGCAACACTATGGGTTAGTGACCACATGTCTAACACCCTTTCTGTCATTTTTTCCGTTAATCTAACTCCACAAAACCTCAGTTTTTGATGTAGGCTTACCTCCAGAGAGGTGTGGGGAAGCTGGGCTGTGGGTTATGAGTTGTCCGGGGGCCCGAGTATGTCTGGGACTTGTAGTCTCTGAAAAAAGGGGGGGAAAGCACGGGGATCCGGTAAGATTTGGGCATGGTTCTTTGCATTCAATTCAAAATACCGAGCACGGCCTAATGCAAGCGTTAAAACAAAGGGATGCATTCTTACTTTGAGCTGCAGACGGCGTCTCGTAAATCAAATGGAGGGGATTCGCCTCCGATGGGGAAAGCCCAATGCGGTGTGGGCGGCGTTTTCTGGTTTCTTTTCTTTTTCCTGTGAAATTGATGTTGACCTAATAAATCTCACAAGCTGAACTCGCGATTAAGCAGCAAGAAGTCCCAAGCGCAGTTTAAAACTTACCGATCCCAGGGATTACTTCAAAGACGCTGCTCCACGATCGTCGGCATGGGAATCACCGCGATTTCCTGGTTGTGGAACCCGGAAATGCAGCGTCTGCTTAAGATTGGTGGACATCGCGGTGATTCCCTTTGTTTTAACGCTTGCATTAGGCCGTGCTCGGTATTTTGAATTGAATGCAAAGAACCATGCCCAAATCTTACCCGATCCCCATGCTTTCCCCCCCTTTTTTTCAGAGACTACAAGTCCCAGACATACTCGGGCCCCCGGACAACTCATAACCCACAGCCCAGCTTCCCCACACCTCTCTGGAGGTAAGCCTACATCAAAAACGGAGGTTTTGTGGAGTTAGATTCACGGAACAAATGACAGAAAGGGTGTTAGACATGTGGTCACTAACCCATAGTGTTGCCTGTGATTTTTTTAATAGAATTTCACGCTCCCTGAGTATGGACTGAAGCCATTTTCTAGAACAAGGTAGGAGGCTATTTTGTATGGCGGACCGCCATCATAGTTCTTGTGAATAATGATGTATGATGTTAAGGATGTTGTTTGTATCCTCTTGCAGGTTATCCACTGGTCCTGATGAGAACCGGACAAAAGGGTCCGGTTTGAAACGCGTCGACCTTGTCTTGTTTTGGTTGTACCTACGCTATAAGTCAGCTATATTTTGCAAATTCTGTGCGATAAAGATACAATTCAAATGTTATGGGGCAGGTCAATTGTGTTAATCATGTTTCAGGCTGCCGCCTATCAGGTCTTTAAATTATAAGTTAACAATTGTGCTAATACGATCACGTAGGTCCCATTACATTTTCAAATTTTTCCTTTGCACCACCAAGTATGTTGTTTGTGTATGTATGTTAGTTTGTGTGAAGAGGATTCAGTTTGAGTGAGGGAGTGAATGTGAAAGAGGGTGTATGTAGTGATTTTTATAGCACTGTGATCTGTTCATTGACGTCTGTTTTTGTCATATTTTTCATGTTTTTTGCACATATTTATGAATATTTTGTATGTTTTCTGGATTGAAAATTGAAAAATAAAAAGTAATTTTGATGGATTAACTCATTCACAGGACTACAAATTTGAGTTTCTAGTCTGTTGGTCAAATAGTTCAGTATATCTGTTTTGTGTGTTGTCACAATTTCATAGCATTGCTCACATGCATTCACCAAACAGTAACTCCAACTATTCCTTGCAACATTTAGAGGTTACTAGGAAATACTGATCTGCACTGTTTGTTTGAGTATTCTCAACACTGTCTATTTACTCATGTTACCATTTTAGGTCCAAAACATCATCTAGGGCAGGGCTATGAAACAGCTCCTGATGTGAGACCTACTCACGATTTCTCAAACTCATTATGAGCTACTACAGGCTAAACAGCTTGTAAACGTTTTGCACATAATCCCATGTTCAGCTACATTGTCATAAGACCTAAACTCTTAAGAGTCAGTACCCATGATTTGCATCACATACAGGGACTGAGGGCAGTATGGAAGGGTAGCTATGTGTACGTGAGAGCAGGGATTTAGGGAATGTATCAACAAGTGTGTGTAGGAATGGGACATACTGTATGATTGAGAGCCTCTCGCATTTCAAATTGAAGCACAGAAAATGAGTTACCCTATATCTGGCACCATAAAGTATATGAACCCATAAAGAGCATCCTATTCTACTATATTGACTGTAATCCCACTTGACAGGATAGCACCACTTAAAAACATTTTCTGCCACTTAACATCACTATCATTTTGATATTGGATGTATGTTGTCACTCATACTACTGGTACACTGTCGACTGGTCAATAGTAGTAAGGGGCCGCCAGCTTGTCTGATGAAACTGGAACTGTGAGTTACATTGACAGATATTAAACATTCATATTGGATGTGGCTTTACATTTCCATGCAGAGACATTTCTAGCAGTGGCCGACAACATTCTATTCCCAGCAACATCATTCACTCAACTCCAATCCCAACACGTCACCCATGGACAAAAAGGGACAAATTAGGCTGTGGACAATAAATGAAACAAGTAAGTTAGTCAAACATGTTCCAATTAGACACAAACCTGTTCATCTAGGGGTCACATACAGCTGGCTGTATAGGGACAGGATTTCCCTGACAAGGAGATCCTGGTCCTCAATGCTGAAGATAGGGGCCCTGTAACTTGCTTTGCCTGCCATCCTGCCTCCCAGAGGACGATAACAGCAGCAAAAAAACTAGGAGGTCTTGTTAGCTGCAGTATTATGAGGTACAGCGTTTTGTATCTGAAGAAGTACTGTCATCATAGGTAGACCAGGAGCCAGAAATGTAGTTAAGTAGATTTAATGGTTCAAGTAAGGTGGTACAGGGTGCCCCACCGGGAGCAGCATCCTGCTGCTCAGCCCCACTCAATCTAACTGATCATTCCTTCAAAGCATGCACACACACCCAACATTCTATGACATCACACTCATGCAGGCTGAACAGCCAGGACTAGGAAGCATAGGATATAACACAGTGACATGTTTTTGTAAACCTATCTATATAACATAGGGGGGAGGGAGAGAAACAGTGGATTCAGTCTCCCTAAACGTTATAAGTAAACAGAGTGGAATCCACTAAGGAGGTGGTGGTGGTCCCTACTGTGGTGGGGAGCACACCATGTTGTTTAAATACCCCAACAGGCCCCTTGGTGTCATGCTTCGTCATTGGGGTCTTCCCACCCCTCTACGGGATGCGGCGTGCTACAACCGACGAATACGTGGGAGCACTTGCTGTGGACGTGTGTGGGGTATTCTATTTGAGTGGTGGAGTGGTGAAGGTGATAGTTAAAAAACACCTGGCTCGTGGGGAAAAAAAGACTCTAATTAAGCCCCTGGCTGGTATTATTAAAAAGGGTGCAGTGTGAGGTTACTGATGTATAATTATGTACATTAACCACTGTAGTGCGTCGACATGAACATGTTTCGGAGTGCAAAACTCCTTCTTCAGGACAGGAAATGCACAAAATTCCCCACCTTACTCAAATGGATGTATATATGAAAGTGTATTATACAAAAACTGTGAACTATAGGTATGTATGTACCTAAAATGTAGTTCAACACGTAGTCTCTACGCCAAATTGGCGGTTTATCAAGACCTGGAGGGAGAGAAGTACATAATCATTACCTTTCTCATTATGCATTAGTAACTGTCATGTAGGTATCAGTGACCTTAAGGACAAAGAATATGTATATAGATGTCCTCCAAAGATCATACACCCTGTGGAGAAAAGTGACAAAAAAGGACAAGGACACACATGTATAAACACAGACATAACACACATGTTTGGATTGTTGTTAATTCCAAAAGTTCCTTCATGTTTGGGGATAAAAAACACATAATACTGCAGAGATTGTCTTACTTAGTGTTTTAGGTTACAATGCCTCATGAGCCCTTAGCGCTTTATTGGGGGTTCCATCATGCTAGGATCAGCCATCTGTGGGCATGAGAAAACCTGGTTTTAGGATCCACTACTTACATCCATTGGTAACCCTGGTTTTTAGCGTGGTCTGCTTGTAACTCACGGTTTTACAGGAGACGATCTGCCCTCTTCCCCTCAGCGCTGCTCCGACGATGGTGCCGATGTGGGGAGGGCGAGTAGAATTTATACCCTGGTTTGCCATGATAATTGCCAATTAGCGGGCTAATTACCGGCGGATGTACGCCCAAACATGGGCTGTTTTCTTAATGTTTATCGTGGTTCCCGGTTCCGCGCTAAGGAGCAGTGTCTTCTCCCTCGCGCTTGCTCAGATTGTGCGGGTCCATTGCGCATGCGCCGTAGTCGAAGACTAGGCTCACGCGCATGCGCGGATCGGTTCCGGGCCGGCTCCTTAGTTCTAATGCTACCGATGCACAAAGTTAACAGCACTCCGGTGTTTGGGGCAAAAGATATAGATTTACTGACAGCCTCAATGTTTATAATCAGCGCTTGTTGAACAGGCAGAGAGTGAAAAAATGCTGATATTTGTGCAGAACAAAGCGCCTAGCAATTATTTGAACAATTATTTGAACACAGGTATGGACCTGATACCGGTGTTAAAGGTATGGAGGAGGACACAGATTTGATCAGATAATATGGAGATGGGGGTAGAGTGGTTTTTCGAGGGGTATGCGCCTCGTGAATGGTAATATTTCATTGCGGTTGCCCCCAGGGTATGGCATCGTTGAGGCCTTCTGTGTTAGTGCCCAGACGGAAAACCCATCTCTGTTCCATTTCAAAGAGGCCTGTTTCAGAGGGTAGCTGTTCAATAACGGTCCAAAGCAGCTCATTAACGCAGTGTTGCCTCTCCAGATAATGTGCTGCCATCTTTGTAGTTGATTTTCTACATCTCAGATTGCTCTTATATTCTCCACTCCACCACTCACATAGAATACCCCACACACATCCACACATAGTCCACAGCAAGTGCTCCCACGTAGTCGTCGGTTGTAGCACTCCGCAACCCGTAGAGGGGTGCGAAGACCCCAATGATGAAGCATGACACCAAGGGGCCTGTTGGTGTGTGAGGGGTATTTAAACAACACGGTGTGCTCCCCACCACAGTAGGGACCACCACCACCTCTTTATGTTTTTGCAAACACCACGTAAAAGTACAAGGCGGACAAGATCCGTGATGGAGACAGACACAGCCATTGGCTTTTGTGTGTAGCTGTCACACACATTAGCATATGGCAGGGACTGTCCTAGAGGGGACCACCAACTATGCGATCAACTTCTGCAGATGGTTCTCTGTAGCCAATGTCCTGAAGGCAAGGTCAGGCAGCAGCCATTTTAGTGTGTGAAGCTGTGGATTTTTCCATTATTAGTGCCTCCCCAGCACTCAAAATGGAGACTAGTGCATTTATAAATATCAGATATGTATGACACTGTTCTTGGCAAGATATGACACAATAAATTGTGAATCGTGACTGTGTTTCTCGTCTATAGTTCCGCAGATAAAGTAAAAAAATGTTTTAAAAAAAAGAAAGAACATTTTGAAATATGTGCACAATATGTGCAAATAATACATTCCAAATGTATTATTTGCATATAATAAAAATACAAATAGCAAATGAAAAATTGATTGAATTTTTTTTTTAATGTGATTATGTGTGTACATGTATTACACAATGAGATTCCTAATGTAACATGTAAGATGTGTTTTGATGTTAAAGGTATGGTGTGACCATTTCAGGTGATATTTTGTCATCGATACACCCTAAGCCTGGCCTTTTTTGTAGCCCTAGTAATCAGGTGACCCCTTCAGCCAATGGGAACCCTAGCCCTAACACTATCCAATCTCAACACTAGCCCTAACATCTAGAACCAATAGGAGACCAGGACCTTTCAGCCAATCTTAACCCTAGTTAAAGCACCCAATCAGTTCAAAAACCCTCATCTCTACGTCCAATAAAGGCCTTAGCCCTACCACTAGTCCCAACCCAAGTCCAAGCAGCCAATGGTACAAGTAGCCCTAGTCCCTACTTCCAATAGAAAGCCTAACCCTACTCTTAGTCCCACAACTGGTCCAACAACCAATCACACCAGAAGCCCTAAATAGCTACTTCCAATTAAAGGTCTAACCCTAGCCCTAGTCCCACCCTACTCCCAACAACCAATAACATAGGAAGCCCTAGTCCCTACTTCCAATAGAAATCCTAACCCTAGCCCTAGTCCCAACCCTTCAATGATTGAATCATAGACTGAGAAACCAATCAGAACCCACAAATACCCAACCAATGAGGACATTAGCCCTAACCCAATAGAAACACCAGATACAAGCACCAATCAATGTACACATGTGCCAACCACTAGCACACCATATAAGGTCCCAGCAACCTCAGACAAGGTTTGCTGGCCAGGGAGTTGGAAGCTGCTTGTTCCTGTTCAGAATCTCCTAGGAGACAGACAGGCTCGATCCACAACTTTGGACTTCAGCAGGTAAAGGCTTCACTAACTCGAAATCTAACAATACTGTTTGAATAAAGCTTTACTCCCCCTGCTGGCCAAAAACGAAGGGTGCTGAACCATTGTAAAAGTCTACCTGAAGGGCGGGACTACATTTGTTGTTGTTTAGACATTGCTAAATTGAACTTGCCAGATTCCACTACATCAGGAAATCCAGTCAAGCATTCAGAATGTAGGATCTACAAGACTTTCTCCTCCCAGTGAAATAGTTGTAATGGGGTGCTGGGAGAACCACCGCCGGCCGGCCCTCTGGGCCTCCAGGTGATGCTTGGAGGACAAGGAACGCACTTTCCCAAATAGGGCATACCACCTCTTCCTAATCTCCTCCTGTGTGTGAAGTTTGTTCACACTCAACTATTCTTGCCCACATTTGCCTTTTCTATGATAGGGGTGTATCTTGAACTTTCTCCTCCCTACCATTGAGAATGTTTGCTAAAAGAAATATAGTGGCCATAAAATCATGGTCTAAAATGAAGTGTGTTTTATAGTGTGTTTTGCAGGTGTTCACAATTGTCTAGTATAGATCAGGTGTGAGCTACTAGCATCCAACGAATAGTCACAGCCATGGTACTACACTGAAGGGGTCCCGTGAAAGGCCTCCCGCCTTCATGTGCCTTCTGCTGAAACACCGCCAGCATGACTGTGTGATCTAAATAGGCTCTGTGGGTCCCCCCTTCAAGACAGCGATGGAAGGCCTGCTTGTCAGCATTGCAGTCTCCATCATGGAGGTCTTCGGCTCAGCCACAATAATCTAAAAACGGCTGGCGGAAGTCGGTCGACTTGGCGGTCTTTTCAGGACCGCGCATGACGCGGATTGGTGGTGCAACCACCAAGATCTAAATCAGGCCCATTAGATCCTCAAAAAATAACTTCCTCCAATACCTAAAGTATACATGAACTAGTTCTCATTGTGGAAAAAAATAAAGTAAAAGAAAGAAAGAAAAGACAAATAAAAAAGTATTCCACTCAGCTGACTGCCCTTGATGCTAAATGTTCTCGGTTCATATTGTCTCCCATGTATCGCAATAGTGCCAAACATCCACAGCCAATGCTTCACAGCGTATATGTCTCCACAAGAGTTGACAAAGAAACAGGATATATTCCAAACAGAAGATGGTTGCCAAAACATAGGGAAGGCTCGACTTAACTTTATAATTCATCGTGCTTCAAGACATTCTCTTCGATCAGCAGATGCGCTGTGAGAAACAACACAACCAAAATCTATCGATTCACCTCCCGAAACAATATGGCTGACACTCTGCATGCAGGTCAAACTTTCAGAAAGTGTACTTCCTCAAGGCGGCGTAAACTCAATTTGTTCACCTCCCAAACCAATATGGGCTAACACTTTGCGTCCTTGTCTGAGTTTCAGGAAGTGTGCTCCTGCTCCACTGCGGCATGACATTAGATCCGACTCCACTCATGTAAAAAAAAAAAGACTACAGCTGGCTAGCTAAAACAGTGTGACGTCACCAGAGCTGCACCGAAGAACTGCTGCACAGAAACTCCAACCGCCGCGACTGTCATGGAGATCTCTGAAACTCGACAGTGACAGCCTTTTATAACACTCACAGGCAAACTAACTGCTAGTCCCCAGACAGCAAGAAGAATAGAAAGATTAATTCAACAGTAATACAATCTGTCTCAGGATTCTGGCTCTGTTTGTTAGTTCGCGAGGAAGCTGGCGGTGTTTCGACTGTCCCCAACTCTCGTAGCCAGTGTTAGGTTCCGCTTCAAAGAAACCACTTCAAGGTAGGATTTCCACAAGGTTATTTTGATCGTGCATAGCGACAGACCACCAACCCACATCAGCAACCTCCGGACAGCAACTGGTTTTTATGGACCACAAATTGAGCGCATAGAGCTTTATGCTGTAAAAGATGACATGGACAGGATTCTAGATGCAGAGCAACGTAAGCCACAACACCTTCTGGCAGTGACTTCCTAAGAATTGGGGGAGCTCTGAGCAAGGCATATTTTGGGGACCCCTGTCAGGTACAACATGGAATGTTAATACTTGTTTTCTGCTAAACCAAGTCTGCACAATGCTAAAAAAAAAATGCTAAACGCACAGTAAAGGGTCACACAAAAACAGTTCAAATATGTCTAGCTTGTGGCATAAAAATCGTTAAGATGACACTGTGCAGTGAGTCAGGGGAAGAGGTGCGTTGAGAAGAGGAAGAAACATTAAAACAGGAAATAAGCAAAAGAGAGACATTTCCTCTTTCCCAGGGCGCACCTTGGAGGCTGGGAGCCCTGGGCAAATGCGACTTCAGCCATGCCCTAAAACGCCTCTGCCTACGTGTCCATGCCAGCATCGTATATAGGTTAAACGAGTGATTCAGTTCCTGGATGTGTTTTAGCCCTGAGCCGCCCACACAGCATTAGCAATTCTGAGCATGAAGGGAGGAAGGGATTAAAGTCAAGCCTCCCAGCATGAACGTTTTTGAGCAGGAAGTGAGTAAGCGATTAGAGACAGAGATAGTAGGCGAGGAAAACAAGTAATAGACTCTAGACAGGAGAGTAGGAGAGCGCATACAGTGAAAACAAAAGAGGAAAGTGGGATCCGATTGTAAAGCAGGGAACACAAGTAAAAGGAGAGAGAAAGGACAAGAGATGAGAGAGAGAAAAGTAAGGAGCGATGATATACGGGTGACAGAACAGAAGAGAAAAAAGAGGAGAAAAGAAAATAGTCGGGGCAGAGGATAGAAGAATTAAAAGGCAGGAGCAAGGATAGATTTGAAGACAATAAGGCTTGCTAGGACGGAGACTCTACTCTGTGGTACCACTGAGACCAGCTAGAAGTAAAATTATGATCGACAAGTTGCGCACAGATCTCAGCAGCAGGTGCATTAAGCTGCTTAAAATGCTATACATTCAGTCTCAGACAACACCTCAGTAATGTCTGGGCTGGGAGCTAATCAAATTGGCAATAACAGGCGCCACTGATTGTGATGTATCATGAGCCACAGGCAGGTTGGTGGCTAATGAACAGCACCTGGAAACGAACACAAAAAAGCAACCTAGTTTCAACACAAAAATTAAGAAACTTAGTACAGCTGTCATGCCTAGAATACATGATCACCTAGACTTACATGGAGTGTCACTCCTGCATCCCTGCTGGCGACATGGACCTCAGTGGAATATCCTTTATAGCACGTCTGAATAGAATTCCAGACATAAGTGGAATTTTATGTTAAGGTTGCTCTGCCTCTGCATGGGCTGCATTTGCTGTGTGACGGAAGCTTGCACTTCCTCTGAGTAAGAGAAGCTTGCACGGTTTCTACGTGTGCTGTACTAGCTGTGTGTGAAGAAAGCTTGAACCAACTCACTCCAGGACATTGTCTTAATTCCTGCCAATTATGGGGTGGTTTTAGTCTACTTTGTTAAATGAAAACAAAGCAGACTACAACATCCAAAATGCATCACGTTGTACATGTAAGCCCAGAACTGGAAACAAAGTCTGTGATTATATGGAGAGATGTGTCCACCCTGTATTTTGGTCCTTGAAAAGGGAGAGTTGGTGACGTTGGTTGGGTAAGAGAGATGCTAGTATATCTGACACTTGTGACCACACCACACTTTGAATTAAGCATTTCCTGCCCAGATTCCTTTAGACCCTGACACTTCTAGGGTGACCCCAGAAACGGATCCTACCATGTAGCACTCACAGGAAAAAGGTTCTTTCTAAGACCATCTTCAGAAACACCTTACACCCAATGGATCTCCACCTTGCAACTGAGAGCGAAGGGAGAGTCCAAGGCATTAAGTGAAACTGAAAGCCAGTTTTCCAAAAACTTTAGCCTAGATTTATTGAGGCTTTGACCCATTGCAAAGTGACTGAAAGTTGCACATTGGTATTTACTTTCCCACCCAAAAAGTACTTTATGCTTTAAAGGCGCCTCTTTCTCGGTAGAAAAAGCACTTTGCTCTGCTGCACATCGCTTTACATCAAAATGGCATTACTGGAGCATTAAAAGGGCAGTTCAGTGCAAACACCCATAGGTGTTCACGTAAAGCCAGATCTACTGACATATGTAAACCGGTCTATGCATCAAAAACTAATGCAGGTATTAACAAGGGAAAACATTTTTGATTTACCAAAAGAAAGCATGTGTGCCAAAGGGCACTGCAGACATCCAAGGTGTGCAATCCTTCCAAAGTTGCCCAGGCGAAGGAGTCTGTACTCCAAGTTTATGCTACCAGTACAACTCCTTAGCTAGACAGCACACAGCCACCTCTGCACCCTGATGTGATCCTGAGCATCGCTCAAGACAGCCTACTTGAAGCACAATCCAGATCTACTGATAGATAAACTGGTCTTTGCATCAGAAATAGTCACCTCCTTGAAGTATTAACAAGAGGAAATGTTTTAGCTTCCAAAACAAACCATGCACAGCATGTGTGCTGAGGTGTACAGTACACATTCAATGTGTGCAGTCCTTCAGAAGTTGCCAAAACAAAGGAATGTGTACTGAAAGCTTAAGCTTCCAGTCCAGTCCCTTAGCTGGACAGCGCCAATCGGTGTGTTACTCTTACAACGCATCTTTTACAACGTAATGCTGTTACAACGCAGCTATTACATCGCAAATACCATTACAATGCATGCCATTACAACGCATGGCATTACATAGCAGATGCTATTACAACGCATACCATTACATCGTAAGTATTGGTAAGTATTTAAATTTTTTTTTTTTTATTTAATATTTTATAATTGATTTAATTATTATTAATTATAAAAAAATATTTATTTCGTTTTTTAATATTATAAATTAAATATATTAATTTAAGTAATTTTTTAAATAAGTATGAGTATAGGAGTATATGTTTTGGGGTGTTTGGGTGTTTTTAGGTTTTAGGGCAGGGTTTGGGTTTTGGGGTACAGGGGTGTTTTTAGGTTTTAGGGCAGGGTTTGGGTTTTGGGGTACAGGGGTGTTTTTAGGTTTTAGGGCAGGGTTTGGGTTTTGGGGTACAGAGGTGTTTTTAGGTTTTAGGGCAGGGTTTGGGTTTTGGGGTACAGGGGTGTTTTTAGGTTTTAGGGCAGGGTTTGGGTTTTGGGGTACAGAGGTGTTTTTAGGTTTTAGGGCAGGGTTTGGGTTTTGGGGTACAGGGGTGTTTTTAGGTTTTAGGGCAGGGTTTGGGTTTTGGGGTACAGGGGTGTTTTTAGGTTTTAGGGCAGGGTTTGGGTTTTGGGGTACAGGGGTGTTTTTAGGTTTTAGGGTAGGGTTTGGGTTTTGGGGTACAGGGGTGTTTTTAGGTTTTAGGGCAGTGTTTGGGTTTTGGGGTACAGGGGTGTTTTTAGGTTTTAGGGTAGGGTTTGGGTTTTGGGGTACAGGGGTGTTTTTAGGTTTTAGGGCAGGGTTTGGGTTTTGGGGTACAGGGGTGTTTTTAGGTTTTAGGGCAGGGTTTGGGTTTTGGGGTACAGGGGTGTTTTTAGGTTTTAGGGCAGTGTTTGGGTTTTGGGGTACAGGGGTGTTTTTAGGTTTTAGGGTAGGGTTTGGGTTTTGGGGTACAGGGGTGTTTTTAGGTTTTAGGGCAGGGTTTGGGTTTTGGGGTACAGGGGTGTTTTTAGGTTTTAGGGCAGGGTTTGGGCTTTGGGGTACAGGGGTGTTTTTAGGTTTTAGGGCAGGGTTTGTGTTTAGGGATAATTAAATTATATTTACCATTTTAAAATTGATTAAAATATATTTAATAAATTAAATTATTTATTTTACACTAATTACATTTTTAAATTAAATTAATTAAATTAAATAAATAATTATTATTAATTTAATTTAATTTCATTATAAAAAATATGTACTTTAAACTAATTACTTTTTTTTATTAAATTAAATTAATTACTATTTTTAATAAAATTTCATTTATTAAATAGATATTATTTATTAAATAGATATTATTTAATTAAATTAATTTAATGACAATTTTAAAATGTCTTCTATTTAAATTATTTTAAATAAATTAATTACAATAAACTAAATAACATTTTTTTAAGAAGGTATACTTACCTATACTTACGATGTAATGCCATGCGTTGTAATAGCATTTGCGATGTAATGCCATGCATTGTAATGACATCCGTTGTAATGGATCCCGCGTTGTAAAATCTGCGTTGTAACGGAACGCGTTGTAATACAACGCGTTGTACTGACACGAATCCGCGCCAATCACCTCTGTACCATGGTGCGAATCTGAGCGTCGCGCAAAATAGCCTAAATGAAGCGCAAGCGCAGGAGATGACTGCAGCGACAGGCCAATCTTAGTAGATAAACATCTGCGCTGTCTTTTCTCCCTTGCACGATGCAGCGCTGCAAATCTGGTTGCTACAGTGTGTGTGGGAAAATGTGTAAACCTGACCCTTTGTATTTCCCCGTTGATGTGCTCTACTGGACCTCTGAAGGAGCCAAATCTACTGAGCAAGCCTGAACACATGAACATTTGGAAATCTTTGGAGCACTTCTCGTCTGGAACGCTTCATCAGATGTGAAGAGTTTCAACCAAAGAGACACTCTATTTACCCCATCCCCTTCCCTCACTCAAGGAGGATTGGTCCTCAGGCAATGATGGTGATTTAGGGCCCTAGAAAATGATCTATTGTAAGAAACAGAACTTTAGTGAGGGTGCATCGTCACCCCATTTTATTGCTGGTTTTTATTCTCTGCATACTGGGGCACCACTGTCTATTGCCCAGTATATGTGCTATGACCACTAAAAACTGTAAATATTGGTTAATCCCTAACTGGTATATTTAATTCTCATGTAAGGCCATATTATATGGTTTTTAAACTACACCCTTGGCATAGAAAATAAAATATCACATGTGGACAGCAACACGTATTGTTCCATCTACTAGTGTAATAAGGAAAAGATGGCTTCAGGCCTAACAATGTAGCCTGACTGCTGCAGTTTAAACCAGTAGGATGACCTGCCAAAATAAGCCTTATTGACACTGAAAAACCACCCTTTTGAATGTTAATGTCACCCGTATGTAGATCTTGTAGTCCAAAAGGTAGGGTGGATGTTATTTAAAAGTGGGACATGTAGAGATTGAGCGTTACCATGTCCCTACGTTGACAGTAAGGAAAACTAGAGCATGGATTAAAATATTATTTCTGTTTTCTCCGGTTTGGGACAAGCAAGAGAAATGGTTCAACCACTATGTATAATGTTTGTTAAACCTCCAATTCAACGGTGAAGTGAGATTTATATCAAAATGCAGAAAAAAGTAGCTTTAAGAAAGTTTTTTTTTCCCTGCCTGAAGCTCCTGGATGCACATTTGTTTTAGTCTGCCAGCAGTGCCCTGTCAGTACTTGGCATTAGTGAGATGTGAAACTTGCACCTAGTGCAGGGCAACAACTTAGGTCTGGTGACAGGATGGGCTGGGTGTTGGGCACATGATCTCTACGAGCTCAGGAAGGGCAGCTAGGGAAGGTTTACGCACGTTCATTAAGTTGAGAAGGACAGAGGTGAGGCCAACCCATTCATTGGCTGGACAGCTCTCTTTGCTTTAGCTATCAAGCTGTCAAGCTTGCCGATGGCTGCTTTGGCCTGCTGAGGATGTTAAGAAAAGTTCTTCCCCTGCTTCCCTTCAAGACGAGAAGGATTATGGTGCAAGCTCTCATAATATCCCGCCTGGACTACGGGAATGCGTTGTACCTGGGCGCCCCGCAGGCAACCATGCAAAAACTTCAAGTAATCCAGAATTGCACGGCCCGTCAACTGCTCCAAATTCCTCAGAGACAATCAGCAAAATCCGCTTTGAGGACCCTGCACTGGCTCCCTATTCGGGCCAGGATTCAGTTCAAGGCCATGTGCCTGGCTCACAGAGCCATCTGGAAATCTGGTCCGGCCATCATACATTCCCTGGTTACCCCTTACCAACCCTCTAGGAATCTTCGTTCCAGCTCCGCCTTCCTCGCCACTACTAGGAAAGTTCATCGTTCCAGGTGGGGCGGACGTTCTTTCTCCCTGAATGCCTCAAACCTCTGGAACTCTCTCTCCCCCACTCTGCGTGGCGAACCAAACATACAGGCCTTCCGCAAGCTTCTTAAAACTCACATGTTTAGCAATGTGCCCTAAATTGATGTGCTTTCACTGTGCGGTCCATAAGCGCTACGAGGCCTCAGGGTAGAAACGCCCTATACAAATATAACTTAATTCATTCATAGTTTAGTGTAATGTGAGAGACCTGGGAGGGGGAAACTGTTTAATCCCAGGACACACGGTAGTCAACCTGCACCATCGCAGTGGGATGAGAGCTGACCCAGAACCAGGTTACCTTAAGAGGAGGGGACTGCATGTTTCCTTAAAGATACCCTTTGTGACATACAAGCTTCTTCAAAGGGCATAAGGCCAATGCCATCTTGGATTCACCCTAGAATAGTGCATTCTGAGCCAGTTTGCAATACAGCAAACAAGATGTGTTGTGCTAGTAGGTAGGATTGCTTCTTGTAACGTCTTCCCCAATGGTCAGGGGGTGTCCAGGAGTCATTCTCACCAGCTGGGTACTGAACTGGACAACAATGGACCTCACCACTAGTTCCACAGAACCCATTCTGGACATATGGAAGAAATGAAGAAGACTGACCCTTCTGTTTGGTACTTGTGAGGAGACCTGGTGGACTGTACCTGCTTCCACTTGAACCCAGGACAAAGAAGTGGACTCCAAGGAACAGTTGGATGACTTGCTGTGTGACTACAGGGACAACAAAAGCTATAAGAGGCCTTTTTTTCTTGTAGTGACCAGTGACCATTTGCAACTGGAAGAGAAAAGGATCCTGTTGATGGCCATTGTTGAAGTGAGACGTTACCCCTAAGTGCCGTTATTGAAGTCCTTTGAGACTTAGTGACACACAGAAGAACTTATTATGAAATCTCTGAAAAAGTTGGGCTTAGAAATGTTTATGCTGAAGAGCTCAGGAGAGTCGGGACAAACAAACCCAAATCAATCTCCCCAAGGCACAAGCTCACTGGGCAAGAAAATCAGGTTGGTGCCGCTCAGAGTCCTTTGCTGCCTAAAAATACAGTTCAGGGATTTCTTGCGAAAATCCTATCCAGCTTTGGTGCGGTCTTCCCAGATAAAGACTGTTGCCTTACCCTGCTGTAAGAACTCAAGCTCTAAAAAGTTAACTAACGGCCTGATTGATATCTTGGCAGTTGGGCTGTCCTCTGCCAGCGAGACAGATTATATCACTCCATTGTCCGGGTCGAGGTCCTGACTCCCAAATTTAAAAGCCAGCAGATATTTAGTGCATTGACAGGAACCTCCATCAAGGTGGTCCCTATCAAGGCATTGTAATTTTTCCCCAACAGCTCCGTCAAACATGACAAAGAAACTTAACCTCAAAGCGGTATTTAACTTTTGAAAATAAACAAACGTGCCCCTTCCCATGGGATTTATTTCCCATGGCAAGGGGGCATTTAGCAGTTTTTATTGGCTCTTTCCATCAGGTTTGTCCTGGTGGTGACGGGCAGTGGAGAGTGATCTTTATGTCTGACCATCTAAATGAGGTGGGCCGACATACAGGTCAACCTCAGACAGCCCTTACTCCATCAGGGCAATGGAGGAGTCTAACCACGGTGGAGATGCAGTAGGCTCCGTTGCGGTTACACCAAAGGTTGGACCTTTCTGTTGGCAGGAAGGGTACTCTGTCTCCGTCGCAACGGAGTAAACTTTCTACAAATATATAAATCGGGCCCTAAATCGGATGGTAGAAATGTTTACCAGGCAAAGATGCCCAAACTATCCTGCTGCCAAGGGGCCTTCCCTGGGCATGAAATTTGACTTTTCCTATTTGGAGTATTTCCAACCAAAACCAGTGGCCGTAGAGAAACCTCGCTCCATACCTAGCTGAGCTCAAAGGAACTTTGCTGCATACAAGCTGCTGCCTAGCCCTGCTGGAGGACTGTAACCTCGCAGAATAATTACAAACAGTAAATACGGATTGGTGCTTTACATTTTCTTAGTGATTTTTCTCCTAAATCTTGAGAATTCATACCTCTGGTTCTCTTTATTAGATTTTTGTTATTTTGGTATCATTTTGTTTATTAAATTTTACTCCATTAGATTAACAATGGCCCACTTATGTAAGCAGGAAGCTCCTTTACACAGCGCATGATTGTGTGATGTGTTTAACTAAAGAAGGTTTCCATTCAACCCCTTTCAAGTAAATGATCAGAAATGACTCGGAAGAGACAGAGTGGAAAATGTAAAAAATGAGAATATATGCATTTTGATAAATAACAGGTCTTATGAAATGAATAGCTTATTGGGATAGTTTTATAACTGCATGTATTTCATTTTGTTCTTTAGCCAATTATTAGGAAAACTAAGCTGAAACATCCAAAGCTTTGCCCCTGTTTTGCAGTGATTAACTGTGGAGAGTATGCTACAATAATTACGAGGGGAAAAGATATAAAGTTTACCTGACATATCACAGACGTATTGGAGCATTTCATTAGAGTCCATTCAGAACCATTGACTTTTTGGTCCACATATGTGAAATCTGTATTGTAAAATGCATCATTCGCCATTGTTTTGTCCAAATATTCTTGAGGTGGAAATGGGCAGTACCAGTCATTAAGGAGGTTTGCACCTGTGATGGAAGTGGGTGGCGGCCTCTTAAAAAACGTAGGGGTAGATTTTCAAGAAACTGACGCATCTCTGCATTATAGCAGAGATGCGTCAGTTTACTTGCCTCACTCAAAAAAACCTTTGCGCCACAATGGATGCGTCGCATTTACAATGCGGCGCACTATGGCGCTAGGATTGACTGATGCGTCACGTAACTGTTGGCATAATGGTAGCGCATTGCTGGAGTCTTGTCACCAGCATGACACAGCTAGAGCAATGCTCAGTAATGCCTATTCCTATTGTGCTGCATCACTCCTTATGCCTGCTTCAATTAGGTGTAAAGTTTTGACTCAGTGGCATCGTAGAAGTGGCGCAGTGAAATCTTGTAGATTTCACTGCGTCACTTTTACAAGGCTTTCTTGCGTCAGACCGCCCACCCTGCATACATTATACCTGACGCAGGTATAATGTGGCGCAGGGATTTAAATCGTGACACATCTCCCTAGATAACAGGCACGTGCGTACAATGATATCTAACCAAGAGAACTGATAAATCATATTGTAAATATGTTATTAAAGCACTTTGTTCTTTTATAAATAAACACATTGAATACTTCACACCTAAACTATTTGGAGCTCCCAAGAGGCATCAATGCTATTTTACAACAGTGGCTTTAGTTGAATCTGATGAACACAGCCCACCTTGTCCATAGCAGTGCCTACAAGCAGCCTTTGTTATCCCTTAAGGCTCAGTGCTGCTGCTTGTACTTTTAAGTTTACCCAAGGAAACTGGGGATTTGGGAGAGTGGCAAAGTCTTAACCCCTTCACTGCGGCGGCTATTCCGCCGCAGTGATAAGGGGGCGGGGCGGCCGCGCGGCGCTGGTGACGGAACCGCTCCGTCACCAGCCGCGGTTGAGCTGTGCTCATGACGGAGCAGTTCCGTCATGGCCCCGCCCGCTCAATAGAATGCGCCGCGCAGGCGCGAAATCAGCACCGCGCAGGCGCGGCGGCAGGGCCATGACGGAACCGCTACGTCATCAGCACAGCGCCACCGCAGCTGATGATGGAGCGGTTCCGTCATCAGCACGGATAGGGTTAAGCAACCTAAAGTTCACAGACAATACTGAGTTTTACCTGGAATTCAAATTAAGTCGAGATATTGCATTGCTAAAGTCCATCTTTGTCACTATATAAACCAGGACATGCAAAGCCTACTTCAGAGTGAACCCAACCATGACTATTTACACCACACATGCAATCTCAGTAAGCAACGTCAGGTCCAGTAGTGGCTTGATAAGATGAGTCTGGCCCACTTCACCGGGGGTGGGCTTGGAAAGTACTAATTTTCGTACCATTAAAGTGCAATGAGGGCCAGAGTGAAGCGTACAGGTCCGAGTCCCTCAAGGCTAGTTTGGGAAATTCAACCCAACCAAGAACATGTTGGTATTAATGAAGCATATAAAGGTATTTTACAGCACCATTTATTAAACATATTGTCTATAAAGCAATAGATTTTACAGGTACTCTTGCAGGACCGCCTTTGAAACAGAACCAAAGCAAGGCTAGTTACACATTTTTTAAAGCATAGACGGAGGAGGAGAATGCCATTATTTGTACCCTCCATAGTGCAGCCTCCCTGATAAGCAATACCAGACAAAATGAATGAATATTCGGTAACAGTGAAGTGGTTGTTGTGATGATTATTTGTCAAAAGGATGCAAACCTCCACCCACCATCATCGGGTCTGCTCCAGAACCTGGCAGAGATGTCTTTGAGTTTGGGGGTATCTATACAAGATCTTTTATTATTGTTCGTGATGCAGTGCTAATCATACTCTCCTGAGATGTTTTGGGTAGTAGAGGAACCCCAAAGTGAAGTGCAATTACATAGTGGTAGACTTAACTATTTACTGTTGTTTCCCTAGGTTAAGTTAAAAGTAACATAGGATATAGGGGACAGGCATTGACACTCCTATCCAGTCCTGTTTCATCCACTTGTTAAACTCCAAAAGGAATCCCCTGACTTTCTTCAAGATGGAGATAACTTTAATAAACTGTTGACTAACAACCACTTAATGTAGGTATAAAGTGTTGTGTGATTTGTTTTGGGTGCAAAAGTTGCAATCAATGTTTTTTTTGTCGCATACTAAGCCAGTTGCTGTCAATCTGCTTCAAGTCCTAAATAGACAGAAATAATAAAACGCTAGTTTCAGACACTTGGGTATGACAGTGTACCAATTGATTTGTCGCTCCATTTTTAGCTTTATAATGTAAGTCAACTCTTGCCTCTGCATGCCAGGATCACACCTTGGGACAGAAACACTACTCAACCTGCAATGGTTGGGGGGGAGGAGCTGGAGAAGATGGGTCAGTGGAAACATAGAAGATTTCAAATACTATACTGCTAGCTGCAGACCCTTGCACTGCTCACTTCAGGGGTATGAGGCCAGTTCCAGATCACTGGCGGCACATCCTAATATAAGACCTATGAGGGCTCATGCACTTGCCTGAATCCTTCCAGAAGGTATAGACGCCATCCTACACGACTTCGGCTTGTCCACGCGGCTCCTACAAATTAGTTTATCGACCGCATCTACCGCATCGACATATAAAATACTTGCTCCATTAGCATCTTCTTAAGACCTTACACCGTTTCCTAAAACATCGCTGCCATTCACATGTAAGTTTTACCAAGTATACACCGGAACGAATCTACCCAAAAACACGGGTCGTCACTGGTAGTGACCACGTGGTCAAAAATACACCGCCCATACTTCTTAAACAGCCTTTCGAACAGCGATAAGGCATCTTTATCTTTTACGACTGGGGGCTACGCTGTACCGGTTTCCAACGCGGTTTTTTAATAAGTAGATAAAACGTTACCATTTCCGGGAAAAGAAACTCATTGACACAAGAAACACGTAAATCATGGAGTAGCTATACATCAGCATAAAAAGAAAACCCGGTATGACTGGTTGTGATCATACCTACCTGGACTAAAAGATTTCATGGTTTCTGGAAAGATACACTATAAGTGAAAAGATAGTAGTGTCTTGAGGAAGACACTCTTACTGTGTCGAAACGCGTAGATGGAACCATCTCCACATTGCACCACTCAACCAAAGAAATCATAACAAATTTTGTATTATATCAATTGAGAAACCTTTTTTATTAATTTTTTAACTATAATGTCAATGAATTTGAAACTTTTTGTGCCAATTTCAGTGCTTCAATATTTTTAATTTATCTGTTGTTTGTTACTTTGCCAGTGTATTTTTGTTGCCTGGGTTTTTTATTTCCAATAATTCATTGCCCTGACCCAGGAACTGTATCCTTATCAGGGGTTCCTTGTTAAGTACTAAAGACTTGCCTGGCAATGAGTCAATAGTTGCATTGGCTCTTTGCTTAGTTTGCTCCCATGTTTCAGCGCTCACCTTTGTTGTGTTCTTCTTGTTCGGTTTTCTTGGTGTTCCCAGTCACTTGTGTCCCTTGCCGAATGTTAGTCTGTTGTTCTGTGCTTTGTTTCTCCTAATCTACTCCTCACATTTGAAACAGTGTGTTCTCAGCAGTGTCCTGGAGTGGACAGCTGGTTTCCAGGTCAGCCTATGCTCTTTAGAGCCACACCTTTTGCTGAGACTCATCCAGCGGAAAGCCAGGGCCAAGACACCTCACAAACAAGTGTTAATTTCAATGGGCCCATATACAACAATCAGATTTCCTGGCTGTTTCGCTGGGGTTCAAGTTTGATCTCAATTAGTTAACTCACTGGAAGTTCAATTTTCTTCTGATTAATCTTTATTCATTGTCTAACTAACTTCACAGATCAACTCTCTTCCTTTGGTTGATGGACCATTGGTTGAGTAGTTGATGGTGATATGAACAAATTAACTAACTAAACTTACAGATCCTAGTGAAATAAACCACAGACTCTGTGTAAAATTCAATAAGTTTATCTAAATCTCAGGCATAATTGAACGCTCATTAATACAAATTCACAGTGCAAACACCATCAACTTTTCATGGGAGAGAAAATTCATTTAACAATGTACATTCAATTCACAGACTCATTCAACAAATCAATGCATTAGAAGTGGATAGATGATGAGACAGAAGGCATAATAAGTCATACATTTGCAAAAGGTATGCACATTTTAGATAGAAGATATTGACCCAAAGCTGATTATGGAAACCGTCTGGCCAAATAGGGCTGGTGGTGGTCCCCTGATTAAGATTCAGATGACAAAGGTTATAGGGCAGGCTCAGGACAGAAAAAATACTTACTAAACTTCTCAATAGACCCGACGCAATAGGACCCATCTCTCGCTTACACTCTCTCCCTCCTCGATATTCTTCCGGAATCTTCAATCTAATCAAGTATCTTTCACAGGTGAATCTTCCCCGTCTGTTCTCTCTTTCCTCAGCAGCAACAGCTCTTGTTTCTTCCTCTCCCAGCAATGACAGACAGACTCCTTCTTAAGTCACCCTAATTATATTCTTTATTTCTGCATATCCCACCCTCAAAAGTTACGAATATTGATGTAAGACAGACTTTGATTAGACAGGGGCGGGGGAGTTGATGTCGTCTCATGCTGACATGTTCTTTTATTAATCCTTCTTTGTTTAGCAAACCCTTCCCCTTTTTGCTTATTCACAAATTTTATTTGATGTAATTACCATACATTTATTGTAACATTTTCTCAATACAGTTCCGCAGTCGAGGGCTTCTTTCACACTACTTTCATCCTTGAATCTTGGCAGCCATTCAGCCACACGGTCAACAGGTCACATCATGACTTCACGGCGCACGCATGGCTTTTCTCCATCTCGCAGCCCTTTTACTTTCATTAGGCATACCAATAGGCCCAAATGTACTCTATTAATAAAGGAATCATAAACAAATGTTAATTTCTCAAATACATAATTCTCACTGTTCACCACCCACTTCTACTCTATCCCATGTTACTTTCTTTACTTTCTTCTTTCTTAAGCAAAAGCATTAGCAGTGACACCTCTCTTCAAATTTAGGCAAGCATATGCCAGGCATGCTGTACCTCATGACTCAATATTAGTAATTTCTGCGTATGAGTGAGAGATTTCCCTCTCAAAACGGGTTAGTCACATTACTACTTACGTAATTTTAATTTGCACATGAAAAAAGTGTTTTCCAGTTTATAGCGAGTTTTAGTTGCATTGTATTTTCATTAATTAAGCATGCGTAAAGCTCTTATTCCCATATGTAAATGCTGTGCGTGTATATTAATTTAGTTTTTCTTTACTATTTTCAATATTAGTATTGTTAATGAGGGAATGCTCTGAGCAAGTTTCGTTTTCTTGAATCCTTGCTCCATCAATCCCCCCTCTGATGGCATTTTAGAGCCATCATAAAATACCCATCATTACCAAGTGCCAACTTTATCTATTTTTGGGATCTACATTAGATTCCATCCATCCTTCATTTTTCTCTGTTATATTAATTTCTTTCATTTTTCCATGTAGACTTTCTTTCATTTCTTCTAATTCAATTTTCTCCCATTTTCTCTTTTTTCCCATCTTTTTATTCTTTATTTCATTCAATAATCTCGTTCTCATTTTTCCTTTGCAACACTTATATGTCATTATCATCATCAAGAGGACTTATGCTATTGATATTTTAGGAATTAATATTTTTCCTAAAAAGCTACTCCCAAACGTGAAAAACGAGCTACCCATAGTGAAAATACTTTTACTGAATCTTTCCCAAACACCGTCAACCTCCAATTGGGTCAAATCTTTATGAATTTCTTTTAATATTCTTGATATATCTCTCAATACCTTTACTTTTGTCTGGGATATATGTACAGCAGTGTTGAACTTTCAACATGCCACAGACTCCACCCACTTTTGCCAATAAAATATCAAAGGCAAGTCTATTTTTTCAAAACCATAGATCTGATTGCAACTATTTCAGTATTGATCATTAAGAATCCTCCAGCAGTATCTGTTGATAAACGATCAACTACTGTGGACAATTGCCGTATCTCATGTGAATTCAATACGACTCTAACTGACAGTATCAGTGCACCAAAGATAACACCTACTATTTCTGAAAAACTTGCTCTCTTGCTGCTTGTTAGTCCTTTACTTATTATCTCTATTTCATTATTCTTAGCTATGTGATATACCTTTGGGAAGACAATGCTAAGGTAGCAACTTCCGTACCATCGTGCAGGCAACCTATAATAGGCATTTTTACCGCACACATAATATGCACCTGGGAAAACAGGATCAGTTTACCCTTTTAGTCCTCATCCCCCCATGATTAGAAAGGTATGTTCACATTCGCTGGTACCAATGAAAATGCTATTATACTCTTTTTTAATCTATGTAGACAGAATTTCCCCAATTTTGACAAGTCTAGGGAATTGCAGCACGAGTTTTGCTTTTCTTATAGTATCTCTCCAATGTAGCCCATGGCGTTACATTTGACTTCTGCTCAACAGCTTTCTTTTGGAAATCCTGCCTTTTCTTCTAATGAATTTAGAAAATCTTTTTCTTCATCATGCAAATGACACATTAAATTATTAATATGAGCATGTGTTATATCTATTGTATTCGAAAAATTCTCCCATGAATTCTGCATTTTTACCACTAAGTACCAGATTCATATTTCTTCTAATAGGGATTTTTTGAAAATAATATATCCATATTAGAATAAAAATAGTGCAAATTTCCAGTAACATAGAACAAACTAGTTACAACACTACAAGACACACCATATGTTAATGGAAGATGGTGATATGTCACGCCTTCTGAGACAGAAGTAGGTAATTTCATGCAGACCTAACAGTCACTCACATCCATCGTGTCTACGTATTCATAAAGGAGTTTAGTAAATACATTTAATGGCGAATCACTATTTGATTTGTCATGATAATACATGCTTTTATCCATTTCTTCTAAATTTGGGATAGTAGTTTTCTTAGTAACTGCATTCATTATTTCACTAGTATTTGTGTTATTACGATTATTAGTCACCATTAGAACAGGTATCACAATCATCAATAATAACCACATTAACATTAGTATTGTAATACTACATAAACAACACTTAACACATTTTTGTTTTAAACTAGATTCCAGGTGTTCAGTCACCTTTACCTCTGCCATTTTTAGTATCTAAAATTATTCTAAATGTATTTTCTTTCTAAAATGAATACGTATAATGTAAAATCTGTCTGTGATCCCATACTTTAAAAAGCTTTTAGCTTCAGTTAGCCTGCCCTTTTCTTCAGATCCTTTCTTCTTCTACTTGATAATCTTTTCAATAAATCTACCTTTTGTGCAAAAGTATTTCTTTAAGGTGGTCTCAATTCTCTTTCATCAGATCCTCCAACAGTGTCACTTTTTGGTTCTTCATTTAAATCAAGATTTTCTAAATCTTCGAGGATTATGTTAGTCCACCGTGGAGACATATATTTTCTGTTTGGTACCTTCACTCTTTTTGATAACCTTAATGATCTTCTTCTTGATTGTTCTTGCTCAACCTGACTTGACACCTCATTTACTTGCTGTAGTCATTTCCCTGTTTTTCTTCTAAGAAAGTATCTCAGTCTTTTTACTCCATTCGACCAGTGATCTCCCTTTCTAACTCTTTTTGTCTGTACTGCCTTTTCACATTCTTCACCTATTGCAAGTGTCCTATTGTTTTCTTTCTTTCGGTTGGACTTTTTCTGAATTTTCAGCTTCTTTTTCTTCTGTTATTTGTATTTGCTCTGGACCCTCTGGTCCTTCTTTAGGTTCACGCAGGCGAAATCTTATGCCTACAGTATGTGTGTGTTGTCCCACCCCTCTGTTCCATTGGGTAGCTCCATAAATGGAGGCTAGCCATTGGAACAGAGATCTGTCCGTCAATGCCGGAGCAGATTCGTGGCGTTCCCGAGAATTTTAGGCTTTTGCCCACGTCATGCGGCGGTGGGTGGTGCTTTTTTTTTTTTTGTATCGGCATGTTGGTTTCATTACCAACGTGTGCCTTGCAGGGGTGGGCTGCGCGATTTCACTTTACAAGAGTTGCTAGCAGGTAAGCGGTATATTTTACTCCCGTTCCCGCACCCTCCCTGTCCGTGTGCCCGTCCCCCCCTCCCGCTGTCCGTGAGCCCGTCCCCCTCCCGCTGTCCGTGTGTCCGTCCCCCCTCCCGCTGTCCGTGTGCCCATCCCCCCTCCCGCTGTCCGTGTGCCTGTCCCCCCTCCCACTGTCCGTGTGCCCGTCCCCCTCCCGCTGTCCGTGTGCCCGTCCCTCCTCCCGCTGTCCATGTGCCCGTCCCCCCTCCCGCTGTCCGTGTGCCCGTTCCCCCAAAAACAACAAATAATAAAAGATAGGGCGATGTTGCCAGAACCATATTCTACGTTGAGCCCCAGTTTTTTTTCTTTCTGTACACTCCTTTGTGAAGCTGTAGGCGCTCTAGGAGTGTCTTGTGGTAGTGTAAAGCAGAGGGCCCGCTCCGTCAGTTCATCGATAATCGCTCCCCTTTGCTGCTTCAGAAACAATACCGACCCGTTATTAGATACTGCCTGAAAATGGCGCCAGCTGTAATATGGCCGCGTTCCTTACTTCGTTGTTTTCACCGAGCGGCGTGTGATGTGATCTTCATGTGAGCTGGTAACGGGGCCTAACCAGACCATCCAGCGCGTTCCTCCGAAGATTTACAAGTTCAAACACTGAAATTAGCCTGTTCTGCACTTTTAGTTTCGATTTGGACTGGTGGCGGGAGACGCTGCCCCGAGGAAGTGTTTTCAGTGTTTACCCAGACATTTCACGGCCACGAAGTTAGTGGCTGTGAGCGCTGCATCCCTCCCAGGCCAGGGGGAGTTTCAAGTTAATGCCAAAAGGTTGAGTCACTTTTATTTCTGTATAAATGTGGATGTTTAAAAGACTCAACAGAACAATACAAGATGCAGTTTTCCTTTGTTAATCGGCCATAAAAGTTAGGCTCATTTGAGAAGAGCCAGTGTCCTGTAGGGGTGGAACCCACTTCCCCTCGCCAGTGAAGGCTCTGACACAGGAAGTTGGCTACACAAAGAGTTGGACATGCGAGTTAAATGGACCCGTGTGTGTTCTTCTCTGCTTTTATTTTTTAATCGCGGGCTGCCTACGTTTGAAGTCAGGGTTATATTTGTGTGTCTCGTTCTGTGCGTTTTCTCTTCACCTGCGTATATTTCTACGCACGTGTTTCTCTTTCCGTTTGTATTTCTGTATGCTTGGGTGTATATGCATCTGTGTGGTAAGGTGTCCATGCCGGTATTTATTTTTTGTGTTTGGTGTGTTTCTCTGTGTTTGTGTGGGTTGGCGTGTACATATTGCTGCTTTTTTTCATTTACGCACTGAGGGTCGAAGGGTATATATGTAATAATATATTTCAGTGCGCTCAAAGTGGATTGGAGAAAATACATACAAAGTGTAATATTTGTGTTTGTGTGCGCGAGGGTGGAATGGGTAATCACACAAATTATAATATGTATGTGGGCGGGGGTGGAATGGGTAGTCACATAAGTGTACTATGTGTTTGTGTGGTAGTCACACAGATGTACTATGTGTGTGTGAGCGGGGTGGAATGGGTAGTTACACAAAGTGTAAATGTGTGTGAGTGGATGGGGTGGGAGGGGTACTCACACAAGTGTAATATGTGAGTGTGGGCGGGGTGGAATAGGTAGTAACACAAGTGTACTATGTGTGTGTGGGCAGGGTGGAATGGATAGTAACACAAAGTCTAATATGCGAGTGTGGGCGGGGTGGAATAGGTAGTAACACAAGTGTACTATGTGTGTGTGGGCGGGGTGGAATGGGTAGTAACACAAAGTGTAATATGTGAGTGTGGGCGGGGTGGAATGGGTACTCAAAGTGTAATATGGGAGTGTGGGCGGGGTAGAATAGGTAGTAACACAAGTGTACTATGTGTGTGTGGGAGGGTGGAATGGATAGTAACACAAAGTCTAATATGTGAGTGTTGGCTGGTGGAATAGGTAGTCACACAAGTGTACATGTGTGTGTGGGCGGGGTGGAATGGATAGTAACACAAAGTCTAATATGTGAGTGTGGGCGGGTGGAATAGGTACTCAAAGTGTAATATGTGAGTGCCCCCTCGCTGTGCTTGCTCTCCTGAGTGTGTGTGTGCTCTGGGTGGGTGTGTGTGGCTCTGGGTGGGTGTGTGTGGCGCTGGATGTGTGTGTGTGGGTCTGTGTGTGTGTGGGTCTGTGTGTGTGTGGGTCTGTGTGTGTGTGGGTCTGTGTGTGTGTGGCTCTGTGTGTGTGGCTCTGTGTGTGTGGGGGGGGGTTCTGTTGGTGTGTGTGGGTCTGTATGTGTCTGTGGGTTTTTGTGTGGCATTTGGTAGAGATTGAACTATTGGCATTGTAAATGACAATTCCATTTATTTATCTGTTTTCAAAACCAACACATAAATACAAATGTTGTCATTTACAATGCCAATAGCTCAAACTTTTCAAAAGGCGAAACCATTGCATTGTAAATGCTTGTTTTCTTCTTCTGATTTGAGCCTGATCTGGATTTTCTATAGAAGATTCTTCTGTTCTTTGTTCACTTTGTTCTGGTCTTTCAAGCTCTAGCTCTTTCTTAGTCTCTACAGCAGTATCTTCAGTCCCAGTAACTGGTGCCCACTCTTCTTAACTTGTACTTGGTTGTTCTTCATCAATGTGTTCTTCAGAGTCTGCTTCTCTGATTTCTTCGACTTCACAACTCTCAGCTTCTGGTTCTTTTCTTTGTTCAACCAGTTGATGCTTTTGTTGTTCAGGTGGACTTGGGACTCTTTGGATATGACTGGCATGGATCCAATTTGTTAGGCCAGCACACTTCACTGCTGTTGTCGTAACCAATAGGATTTGATGAGGTCCTTTCCACCTGGGTTCCAAATACGATTTCCTCATATGCATCTTTACCACGACCCAGTCTACAGAACACAAATCATGAGTTTGATTCGGCTGTGCTGTGGTTGCATCTTCTCCAACCTGGTGAGACATAGAACGTACCAGATCAGCTAGTCCTTTACAATAGTCCAACACTAAATCATCAGTTATATTCATCAATGTGTTTCCAGGTATAAATGCTTGTCTCATTGCTGTTCCCATGAGGTTCTCATGCAGACTCAATCCTGTTCTCCGGTCAGGAATGCTTCTAAGGCTCATCAAAATAAGGGGCAAAGCATCATGCCATTTCAGTGAAGTGGATGCACACACCTTTCCTAACCTGGATTTTATTGTACCACTGAGCTGCTCAATCACTCCAGACACTTCTGGTCTATAGGCACAATGTAATTTCTGCTCAATTTTGAAAGCTGCACAAATTAGTTTAATTATCTCATTATTAAAATGAGGTCCTCTATCTGATCCCAAAGGGACTGGAAATCCAAATCTAGGTATGAGCTCTCTCAACAGCAGTTTGGCTACTGTAAGACTGTCATTCCTTCTCATGGGATAAGCTACTACCCATCGAGAAAACAGACATACAATGACAAGGACATACTTCTAACCATTGCACGGTGGCAACTCAATGAAGTCAAGTTGCAATCTGGTGAATGGTCCCTCTGCCTTTCCAATTTTTCCCCAATTGACAACCGTCTTCCTTCCTCTGTTTTGCTGTTGGCAGGTCAAACACCTCTGACAGAGACTTCCTGCAACTACCCTAAACTTTGGATTATACCATGTCTGTCTGAAATGTCTAATCATGGTGTCTCCCCCAATAGTTCTGTGATATACCCTAGCCATTTGTGACAACAAGCTATCCAGAATTATTGGCCTACTATAGGGCTCACCCACACTTCATCCTCTGCTCTTCTTGCGCAACCTTTGATCCATTGTTCCTTTTCTTTTGAGTGTGCTCATCCTGTAACTGCCTACCTTCGTCCCATGTTTCAAAAGCAGAGAAAAACATTAGTTGGCAATTGCTAACTTCTTTTTCCAACCCTCTGTTCAAAGACATTGTGTGTCAAGCACAAAATTGTGCAATTTGGTCAACGTACAGATTTCCCAATGTCACATAATCATTTCCTGACTTATGTGCGGCACATTTGACCATAGCAATTTCTTTTGGCAATTGTAATGCAATTAGTTCTTTGACATGTTTCCCATTTCTGATGGGAGATCTTGAAGAAGTCAGAAATCCCCTCTGTAGCCACAATTGGCCAAAGTCATGCACAATCCTAAAACCATATTGACTATCCGTAAATATGGTTATTCTCAATTTCCTCCCAATTTTGCAGGCTTTGGTTTGAGCGAACAATTCAACTATTTGTGCAGACTTGACTCCTCTTAAACACAAACCTTCTATAGTACCTGACACAGTACACACAGCATAGGCAGAACTCAATTCTCCATTCACCCTTCTCAAGCATGATCCATCAACAAACATTACATATTCTGACTCTTCCAGGGGCACGTCAAGGATGTCAGGCCAGGGCTTTGTACACATTTCTGTCACATCCAGATAATCATGGGCAATATCCTCTCTCACTTCTTCACAGTATAAATCAGGTAACAGAGTCGCAGGATTCATCATGGTGCATCTTGTCACTCTTACATTTTCAGCACCCAATATAACTCTTTCATACTTAGTCAGCCGGCTAGGGGTCAAGTGCTAAGTAAGAGTCCTTGTTAAAAGGATCTCGACTGAATGTGGCACATACACTTTGACAGGATGTCCCATCGCAATTGCTTCACTCTGTTCTAGACTCACACAAGTAGCAGCTATTGGGTTTAAGCAGCCAGGTAATGCCGCAGCCACTGGAGCCAGAGTAGCAGAGAAGTATGCTACTGGATGTCGGGACAATCTGTGTCTTTGTGTTAACACTGAAAGTGCAGAACCTTCTCTTTCACAAAGGAACAAAGCAAACTCTTTAGTATAATCTGGCATTCGACACAAACAACTTTTCAGCTTTATAAATGCTTCCTCACTTTCATCATCCCATTCAATCGGATCCATCACATCTTTTCATGTCAACCTTATCAAAGGTTTTGCAAGCAGCGAAAATCCACTGATCCATTGAGGACAATATCAAACTACTCCTAAAAACATTCACACTTCTTTCCTTGTCTTAGGCAGACTCATGTGTTCAATCACTTTTATTCTTTCTGATGTTACTTTCCTGGATCTTCTTTATTATCTTGTGTCCTAAATATTGAACTTCTTGTCGACAAAACTGTAAGGTGACACCTTGTGTCCTCCTTCTGCTAAATGGTTCAGTGAAGCTATTGTGTCTATGACACAAGCTTTGCGTGTCTTTGTTGCCACCAATAGGTCATCAATGTACTGAACCAAGACGGAATTTCCTGGCGTAATCATAGTCTCCAAAAATTTTTTCAGATTCTGATTAAAAATCGAGGAACTCTCTGTGTACCCTTGAGGAACTCTGCACTATGCCAAAACACGGTCTCCGAACCGGAAAGTAAATAAATATTGGCTATCCAGATGAAATGGGATTGAAAAGAATGCTTGGCACATATCAATCACAGTATACCAGTGGGCATCCCATGGTATCTGGTAAAGAATCACTGCTGGATTCGGTACAACTGGACAACAAGGTACTACTATTTTATTAAATTTCCTTAAATCTTGCACTATTCTATATTTTCTACTAGGCTTTTAAAGTCCCATGATTGGCGAATTACAAGGACTGCTCAATATTTCTTTTAGAATACCTTGTTTAATCATTTGATCAATCACTGAGGCAACTTCTGCTTTCACTTCAGGACTCATTCTTGCACCAAAATTTTGATTGGGTCTACCTTTGACATTAGACCAATTTCTTTCCCTATAAAATTCCACACATCTGACCTCTCTGTGGTTCTCAATTCATCAGGCGAATTGTTTTCAGTAAGAAGTGAAAACATCTCATCCACTTCCATTCCATGTTTTGCTAGCATCATCTTAAATGCAACGTCTTCATCAGGTGTTTGGAAAGGAACACCATCAGGCGTACAGTAGATAATACAATTCATTGTTCCCAACAAGTCCCTTCCTAACAAATTTACTGGACTTGAATCACATACCACAAATCGATGCATGTCTCTGAAATTACCAATATTTATTTCTATTGGTTTTGTGACCGGAGTTCTTATTTGTTTATTTGAGACTCCTACAACTTGGATAGTTTCTCCCGAGAGGGGTAGGTTTGGAATGTCTGCTGCTCTCAGAGTAGAACGGGTAGCGCCAGTATCCACTAAAAAGTGATGTTGTTTCCTTCAACCTGTCCATCAACAAATGGACCTGACTGATCTACCGCCAAGGATGTGCCAAGCATGCACTCTTCCTCCCCCCTCAGGCACTGTCACTGGGACATTCCTGACTCACTTTCATCACTCTGCATCCAATATTGTTGAAATGTCTGTGTATGCTTACCACTTTCTCCATGAAATCCAGTGTTCACACTGTACCTCTGCACCTGAGTGCTCACACTGTTGAGCATAGGGGATTGTGGCACCTGCAACTGAGGAGTAACTACCTGCTGCTGCTGTTGTTGATTCACAACCACCTCATTCTGCATCTGTGGATTTAAAATGTGATTTACCCTATTAGTCTGTTGAATATTTCTACACGCATTCTTCCAATGTCCGAGCTTTCCACACCCATGACAAGGATATTTCTTTTTCACCTCTTCTCTACTCATTTGTCCTTTTCCCTTGCTTCCATTCAACACTTGACTATTCTGATTCTGTCCATTTATCTGATTATCATTTTGAGAACCAGAAGCTGCTTCTTGGCGTTCTGCTATCTTCACTTGGGCCCACATCATTTTTTCTTTTAACCTCCTACGTTTTGCATCAATGTCATCACTGCAGTACTTTGCATACTTCAGAATGTCAAAGATCGGCTTACTTTGCCAGCAAAACACATGCTGCTGAATCATCTGACTAATTTCTGACCTTAATCCATACACAAACCTATATACAAAATGTCCCATATCTTTATCATCAATATTTTCAAATCCACTATCCTGCTTAAACACCTGTAGTAACCTTTCATACTATGCATGCACTGACTACTTTGGTTCCTGAGTTGTTCTATCTATTTTAACCCAATCTGTTTCTTTAGGGGAATTTTCACTTTCAGAAAAGTTATCACCTGATTATATTTCTTTATCACATCCTCTGAAGGCGCACCTGTTTTTGCGTCTCTAGGATATTCTTCAGTTGGAAAATCAACTGTCATTTTACATTCTGTCCACAAATCAGCTGGTCCCACTATCTCAAACAAGCCATCCAATTTTTCAACAAAACTTTTGAAACCTTTACATATCTCTCTACCTGCTTGTAGCATTCAATTGGTTTTCCTCTCAATCTAGGGAAGTCATTTGTAAACAACACAGTATCCTGTCTACTCCATGGAACATGAACATATCCACCACCAGGAACTTCTCTCATCGGACACATCCTTTCAACTTTTTCTACTTCCCGCAACGGAAACTCAGATACTTCCTTTGTAGCTGTTTTATCCCTCTTCTTTGCCCATCTACTTCTCCATCGATCAACATCTCCCCATTTCTTTAGAATGTGCATTAATTCCTTTATTTGCAATCTCCTTCCTGACACATTCAAACTCTCCAAATCCCTCTTAGTAAATTCTGATCTATAAGGGTTCTGTAATATTTTTGATTTCTCCACATCTATTCCAAATTCTAAAGCAGTTTCCACTAACTTCTCATGCAGATTCTTTGTTCTCCAGGTTATACTTTTACACAAAACAACAATTCTTCATCACCATATGAACCTAATCTGTCTGAATTTATTGTACCAATAATCATCTCTTCCAAATCCATTCTCAACTTACTTACATCTAGAGTTTTTGATTGAGGTTTCTTTTTCTCTGATCCTTTTGCCCATTCTTCAAGATCTTCAGGTGAAAATCCAGTAGAGTTTCCTGTCACTGTAGAAACAGCTGTTGCTTTTTTCCATATATCTATGGGTGAAATTCTTTTCGGGGTTTCAGTCACAGTCTCAAGATTTGGGAGATCTAATAATGAAACATTTGAATCACTCTCACTAGTTTGATCTTCTAACATCACTATCTCTTTTCTTACACTATTCTATGTAACTGTCACATTTTGTGGCTTTGATGTACCATGCTTGTTACCATACACTAGAATAACAGGACAAATAGTTACTGGTACTGTCAGCATTCAAACCTAACTGATTTATTTTCTGAATTATTTCTTCTTTTGTTTTATTCAATACATCCCTTTCCTTTTCTTGAGATGCTCGGATAACTGTTGGGTCATATAGAACTTGTGGAACCAATGGTGTTCCTATCATAGGGGCACTTGGAGTTGTATCTCTAGAACTTTCTTGCTAAGGGGGAGGGCCTTTAACTAGAATATCTTCCAACAACTCATCATCAGATTCATCACACCCTATTCCTGCCACGCCTATGTGTTTCATTTTTTTTTTACATTTACTCCCTAATTGATCCTCAGCCATTAATATTGGACACAGACCCTCCGTTACTACAGCCCTTCTCCATCTTTTCATTTGATCTCCTCGAGTGTCAAATGGGTATCTGGGTAAAAATCCTCTATTAATGCTTCTGCCTCCCCTATATTTCTCTCGTTCAAATGTCTCCACTTCTAATTCTTCCAAAGCCTCATACTGTGTTGTCCTAGGATTTGATTCTAACAAATTCATCCTATTTCTCAAATTACGAAAAATTCTTACATTAAATGTACCATGCTCAGGGAATGCTAAAACACCATCATCTTTCGCGTTCTAACCATACACACGTATGATATCCACTTTCCATCATCATATAGGAAGCTGGCGTATTAGGAGGTGGCATAAGAATTCCCTCCCTAATTACTATGCGCTTGTTCTTCCTAAAGGAGTGCTTGATCTTATTAATCAACTTCATTCTCTTTCTTCTTGTGACTTATCTAATTCACTTGATAAAATCCAAATAATTCTTCAGTGTTTTCACAAAGCATGTTAGCTAGCAATCGTCCAATGCCAGCATGAATCACACCAAAAGTCCAAACAGGTCTCACTACGTTTCTTTCCCACAACCAATACTAACACATCTTTGTCTACTGACCAATCAAGGTTTACAACACACCCACTCGTCTGACCAATGCCAGCACGGCTCTTTGTGACGTCTGTATTGCTCCTATTACTGACCCTCCCTTTACAATTTGGACATTTTACACTTACGCTGCTTCAACTAATACCAGCGCGGCTCTCTGTGATGTAAGTAGGTCTCCTGCTACTGACCTTCCCTTCACAAGGTAATACGACAATGCATTTTCTTTACTTTTCTTTATAAATTTCTGATATTAATTACATAAAAACAGGGCTCCTCTGTCTACTCTGCTAAACCAAAGATAGTTTCTTCACTCGCTTGAAAGAAAAAATTATTCCTTTCACTACCAGTAAAAACCACTGTTTACCCTTCACCTAAGCTCGGGGAGGACCTGTTAGTCCTCTAGGGGTACTCCTCCTTTGGGTAAGGCCAACGCTTCACAGGCGGGCCCTTTGCTGTCACTCACACTCTGCTCTTATATGATGTAGTCCCTAATATAACACCTACAGGCCTGTGTAGCTTTTAGGTATTATGACAACAGACGAGTAACCTTCTACAGTGGGATTTCCTTACAACACCCTTCTAAATTCTGTTCCCGGTATTCCCAGGTATCTCTGTACCTGTACTTCCTGACAACATAGAACACAACACTAACTCTTGATGTTAAACATATAGTTATTATTCAGAATCAATATTCAATAATCAATAATCAACAAACTTTTCAATAATAACCATCGCTCTGCTACCAGAAAAACGGATCCAGTGGAAAGCCATGGACAAGACACCTCACAAACAACTGAAAATGTAAATGGGCCCATATACAACAATCAGATTTCCTGGCTATTTCGCCGGGGGTCAAGTTTTGTCATTTACTTTGCTCTCAATTAGTTAGCTCACTGGAAATTCAATTTTCTTCTGATTAATGTTTATTCATGTCTAACCAATCTTCACAGAACAACTCTCTTCCTTTGGTTTATGGACCATTAGTTGAGTAGTTGATAGTGATATGAACAAATTAACTAACTAAACTTACAGATCTTAGTGAAATAAACCACAGACTCTGGAGAAGATTCAATAAGTTTATCTAAAACTCAGTCATAATTGAACGCTCATTAATATAAATTCACAGTGCAAACACCATCACACTTTCATGGGGGAGAAATGTATTTAACAATGTACATTCAATTCACAGACTCATTCAACAAATCAATGCATTAATAGTGGATAGATGAAGAGACAGAAGGCATAATAATTCATACATTTGCAAAAGGTATGCAAATTTGAGACAGATTATAATTACCCAAAGGTGATTATGGAAACCCAACTCTCTGGCCAAAAAGGGCTGGTGGTAGTCTTCTGATTAAGATGCAGAACACAAAGGTTATAGGGCAGGCTCAGGACAGAAAAAATACTTACTAAACTTCTCTATAGACCCGACGCACTAGGACCCATCTCTCGCTTACACTCTCTCCCTCCTCTATATTCTTCTGAAATCTTCAATCTAATCAAGTATCTTTTACAGGTGAATCTTCCCAGTCTGTTCTCTCTTTCCTCAGTAACAACAGCTCTTGCTTCTTCCTCTCCCAGCAATGATAGACAGACTCCTTCTTAAGTCATCCTAATTATATTCTTTAATTCTGCATGTCCCAACCTCAAAAGTTACAAATATTGATGTAAGACAGACTTTGATTGGACAGGGGCGGAGGAGTTGATGTCCCCTCATGCTGACATATTCTTTTATTAATCCTTCCTTTTTTGGCAAACCCTTCCCCTTTTTGCTCATTGACACATTTTATTTTATTTAATTCCCATACATTTATTGTAACATTTTCTTAATACAGTTCCGCAGTCGAGGGCTTCTTTCAAATGACTTTCGTTCTTGAATCTTCGCAGCCGTTCAGCCACATGGTCAACAGGTCACATCATGACTTCACGGCGCATGCGTGGCCTTTCTCCATCTCGCATCCTTTTTACTTTCGTTAGGCGTACCAATAGGTCCAAACGTACTCTATTAATAAAGGAATCATAAACAAATGTTAATTTCTCAAATACATAATTCTCACTGTTCACCACCCACTTCTACTCTACCCCATGTTACTTTCTTCTTTGTTAAGCAAAAGTATTAGCAGCGACAGCTCTCTTTAAATTTAGGCAAGTGTATGCCAGGCACGCGGTACCTCAAGACTCATTTTTTTTTAAAGAATTTTATTTCGATTTTGTACCTCAAGACTCATTGTTAGCAATTTCTGTGCATGTGTTAGAGTTTTCCCTTTCAAAATGGGTTAGTCACGTTACTACTTACATAATCTTAATTCGCACATGCGCAAAAGCTTTTCCCAGTTTAAAGCAAGTTTTAGTTGCGTTGCGTTCTAGTTTCATTAATTAAGCATGCGTAAAGCTCTTATTCCCATATGTAAATGTGTATGTGTATATTAATTTAGTTTTTCTTTACTATTTTCAATATTAGTATTGTTAATGAGGGAATGCTCAGAGCAAGGTTAGTTTTCTTGAATTCTTGCTCCTTCAGACCACTACACCTACTGTTTGTATACCTGTTTATGTGGCGTTCCAAACTATTGCATTATATTTACCAATTCCTTTCTGTCATACAACTCTGTCGACTCCATGAACTTCATAAACAAGTATCTGTGAGGTAAAGGTTCCCAAAAGTACAGCAAGATCACTCCAGCATCCAAAGCACTGCAATGGCTACCTTTGCATGCCCGCCTCACATTCAAGAACTGTTTTATCCACTTAAAGAAGCCAATAAGGATACTCTGCTGCACCAGGCTTTTGCTCTCAAAGCACAGAGGGTTACATATGAAACACAGCATATTCAGTATAAAGAACAAGAAGGGCAGTCATCACAATATTCTGGTAGTTACTATTCGTTCTATGCTATTTAAAACTGAATTTTCTGGTAGTAAACCTAATGCTTCGAACCTCTTGGTATCGGGTATCCTGTAGAACACCTCTTTCCCCACACCACTACTAACCCCAATCTATCATGGTGCTCTTCTTTCCTACCACTTCTACCACTCATCCCCCTTGTGAGAAGTTGACCTGGTATATGCTAGCCATTAATTAAAGTGGGCACCTTGCACCAGTCCAAACAACCCTTATGGTGATTTAAGAGGTCAATGATAACCTTAGAAAGTTATCCAAGTGGTAGCTGTGGAGATCAGCCTTCAGGCTTAGTCTTGAAGGAATGTTAAGCAGCTTGTTTTACCAGAAAGCAACCTTATAGTATTGGTTAAATGAAAGGAGAACCACAAAGTAGTTATGAAAATATGCATTGATTAATATAACACTCTCTAGTACGACACAGTATCTCCTACACAGAGATAATCACAAAGCACACAATACTTAAGAACAGAAATTATAGTAGATAGCACAAATACACAGTAGGCCCGGGGGGGGGGGGGGGCAATCATATACTAAAATAGTGGTATAAGGACCATGACTCGAGGCAAGACAGTGTCTAGAGGACTTAGACTAGCTGGGACCCCAAGGAACCACCCAAGGTGAGTAAGGAGGAACCCCACAGAGGATGGGTGTGGTGTGGGAACACAACAGCATGCTCCATACAAATACATGGGAAAGTTGCAGTTGAAGTTTCAGAGTTTAAGGACCCTTCCCAGTCGACTTTCAAGAAACCCTGTGGAAGTTAAGAAGCTGCAGAGCCACCCCACCTGCAGATACCAAAGTACCAGAGTTACCTATCCCAGGGGAGCCAGGTGCATTGGTCTGAAGTGGCGCCGGAAACTGCCATTGAACCCAATGGAGGACTTCGAAGAAGAGCCACCGCTGTAAGGAAGAAAAGTGTCTGTTGGAATCCAAAGGTGGATTTTGTTGAATAGTACCTGAAAGCAGAGGTGACAGTGTCTGGGTCACTCAGGAGTGACCAGAGGCTCGGTAGACAAATGCCCACCGATGTCGGGTGCTTCAGGTGTGTTGATGTAGTTCTAGACACTGCAGCTACGGGGGCCAGGAGACGACGAGGACAACCAGGAGCCGGATACGAGCTGTCCACAAAGGATGTTGAGTGCTGAGGGGTCAGTGTCCGTCTGGAGGATCAAAAAGCCTTGGCAACGGTAACTCATGCAGAAGGTCAAGGATGTGTACGGTTCAGACCAGCAAGGTCCAGAAGACTCACCAGAGATAGGAGAGTCAGGGCAAGCCTTAAGCACCCAGAGGAGTCCTACAGAACCAAAGTTGACCCTCAAATAGACCCACAGCCCAGAGGCACAGGAGTCCCGAGAGGACCTTGAGCGATTTCACCAAACAGTAGCCCACGGATCACTCAGTGTAAGAAGGCCGGAGTTCTTGATAGAAAATTGTGCCAGAGGTTGGAGCTAATTGGGGCCAAAAGCACTTGTCCGGGGTTTCCCGACAATAATATGCACTTGCAAGTGTTCAAGTATTGCAGCCTGTGAGAAGTTGGCCTGATATATAATGTTCACTATTCTAGTGAGCACTTTGTATCAGTCCAAACAACCCTTATGGTGATTGGTTGTAAGTCAACCTTATGACCAGCTATCCTAGTAGCATGGATACGAGCAGTCTTCGGGCTAAACTCTAGAGGGCGTGTTAAGCCAGCTGTTATACCATCACATATACCCCTTGAACACCAAGTGAAAGGACACAACACAAGTGTTATGAAAATAAACAGTGTATTTATTTAGATCACAACAGCCCTGTACTCTTTATGAGGACAGGGTACTAAGCACACAACAAAACTCTTACAAAAATACTTTAAGTTGCACAATTTACACAAATGCCCGAGGGGCACGAAAAACCATATACTATGAAAGTGGAATGCGAAATTACTAGCAGGTAAGTACTGGACTAATAGGCTTTGGAATCGCTAGGACTACGTTACTGAACCTTCAGATTACTAGTAGGAGTTCTAGGGGACTCGGGTGCAGAGTGTGCACTCTCACGCGGGATGCGGGACAAAGTCTATGGAGGCTAGTAAAAGCAAAGTTAGTGTTCTCGGGCGAACCCGACTAGGTAGGTTGAAAACGAAAGTGGATCTGGACCCTTGGATAGTGAGGCTATGCTGGGGCACCGAAATGCCGAAGTTACCTAGCCCAGGGGCTGCAGCTGCATAGGTCTGAAAAGACGTCGGGAATCCTCGTTGACGAACCAGGAGCCTGAAGAAAGAAGTTGCTGGCAGGCGACCAGTGAAGATTGTTCGAGTGATCCAAGCCTGGATCGAAGATGGATGACACCTGAAAGCAGAGGGGACCAAGTTCTTAATCACTAACCAGTGATTGTGTGGGCACCAGGATGGCACCGGGCGAAGTCACCTCGACCAGGTGAGTGGGCGACGCTGGGCTCTGCAGTCTCACGGACCAGGAGGCGTTGTCGGCGACCAGGATGGAGGTGCGAGCTGTCCCACGATGGTTGATGCTGTCGACGTCGCTGGACCCAGGATTGGGGCAACAAGTCTTGGCAAATTCAAGCCCACGCTGTGGACCTAAAATGGCGTCTAGAGTGGACCAGGAGGGTCCGGGGTGCTCCTCTTTTGGAAGGGAGCAAGGGCCAGTCTGGAGCAACCAGACCAGCAGTGTTGTCATCGTTGATCGTCGTCGGGAAGGCCACAAGCCAGCGGGCTAGTAGCCAGACAACGCGGTGAGCAGCCAAAAAGCAGAAGGGCCCCACGCAGATCGTGGAGATGCTGGGGGGCTGGACTTCGGTGCTGGAGCTGCTCAGGGTCGGGGCTTCTCAGACCCCGAAGCACTCACCAGAGGATCCCTCGGCGGTCGTGCTGGATAGAAGTCGTGCAGTTCTGATGATGGCCGGTCCCTCGAGGTCTCGTCCTGAGGAAGGACGTGCAGCAAACCGCAGAGTTCTTAGATGGTGCCTGCGGGTGCAGGGTGACTACTCCTTAGCCACAAGGGAGAAATCTTGAGAAGAAGTCGAGAGTTCCTTTCGTAGAAAGTAGTTTCTTGATTCAAAGATGATCTAATTTGGAAGGGTCCCCGCTCCTGCCTTTATCCTAAAGAAAGGGGTGGGTACGCAACTAGGTCCTGCCATAGGGGTGGGACCAGGAAGGGGGGTGGTTACACCCCTCTCCCATGCCGGACTTTCCCCAGGCCAGGGGCTGGTGTGCCCCTGGAACTGGTTCTAGCCGGCAGATGCGTAGTGAGCACCGGGGTGCCACTTGCAGTCACCCTCCTGTAAAGCCCTGCCTACCCAGGAAACACAAAACCCTGTCTGGGATGGTGCTAGCACCGCCCCTGACAGGAAACCCTTTGTCCAAGCTCTCCTCGCTGGAAGGACTCCCAGCAGCAGGAGGTCAGACTCGTGTCTGTGGTGGCAGCATCCATTTTGTGGAGCTGAGGCTTGAGTTAACTTTAACCGGGGTTCACAGTTACATACATGTCGTGTCCCTCTAGAAGGGTGGAATGCTAACCCCGTCGCCAGAATTGGCGAGGGGTTAGTATTCCAATTCGTATGACACCTTACTCAACATGTTTTGATAAAGCAATACCAAAGATAGCATTTAACCGCGAGGATTATAATGCACTTAAGAGTATATGGTATGCGTTATCATGGAACAGCTATTAGGACTTGGTTCCGCAAGCTGCAAACGGGCTCAGCTCATGCCAGAGCACCATTTCACACGATTCCAAGCACTCTGCCTTCAGGATTGTCAAGGCCTGCCATAGGAGTGACTGATAGGAATCTGTGTGTCCATTTTTAGGGTTAGATATAGGTATACAGTAGTAATAATCTTTATTCGGCAAAATTGTTCACCATAAAAGAGTACATATGCACAATAAATATTCAATTCCTCCGCTAAAACAATAAAAATATAACAGCATAAAAATATGTCCTGAGATGAAGAATGCTCCACAGTCACTAAATTAAGTGAGGGTATCTTAAGTTACATATATCAATCCGTTGGTAACCTAGAATGCAACTTCAGTAACCGTGAGCGCGTCAGCCAAACGCTACCCAAAAATTTTGCCACCCCGCATATCATGACAGTGGATGATGAATCGGTAGAGAGTACACGTAATGCCAGACTATGACACCTCAACCCCAGCTCCCTACATACAGGTTTCAGCCAGATTTTCTGGGCCACTTTGTAGGCGGGACAGGCAAAGAATAGGTGGGCCACAGTCTCCTTTGGTGCTGCACAGCCTGGGCACGAACGCAAGGGGGCACCAGATTTGGACCACCTCATGGTGAAATCATGCACCGGGAGCGTCCCGTACCTCAGTTTTAAATATAGCGCTCTGTCTAGGGGTTTGTTTATCAGATCAAGGAAAGGTTCCAGTTTTTTCACCCATTTGAATTCCAAAAACCGATCCGTAAGTGAACCCCCAACCGAACCACACAGTGCCTCGCCCTGTACCCAATCCCAGTATAGCTTCTTGATCACTTCCTTGGGCGGCGGCATTTGTGACTCCCATGCCTCTCTTAGTCCTAGTTTAAGGACTAGGTCTCTCACATTGTTCAGCCATCCAATTTTATTGCCAGTGTCGAGCAGTAGAAGGTCATCCAACCCTTCAGCGTATTTAGCAAGCTCCTCAGTCCTTCTTAAGCGGGTCCAGAAAAGCAATGGGCGTAACCTCACCAAGTCCTTGAGGGCTCGTCTGCCCAAGTCTAATCGCAGGGGGATCAGCGGAATGGAAGCGGGAAGAGCCACCACCTTCCTCAAGAAGTTATTTTCTGCTATGGAGAGTTCTGAAACATTTTCGAACCCCCAGAGCTCAGAGCCATATAATGCCGCCGGGAGTATCTGGCCCTCATAGATCGCCATGGCCGGGGAGACAGTTTTGCTACTTGACTCACGAAGCTCCCTCAGAGTCACCCCAGATACCCTTTTGTGACCGAGTAACATTTTGGCCAGATGGTCCTTCCAAGTCATTCGACTATTTATCCGAACTCCAAGATAGTCGAATGAGTCGACCATCTCCAGGGGAGCCCCATTAAGCGAAAAGTTATTTTTAAATCTTTTGGAGGGTGAGAATGCCATCAATTTAGTTTTCGAGGTGTTGATGATTAAGCCTCTGTTAGTGCAAAAGGAACTAAATCGGTTCAAGAGTTTTTGCAGACCCGCTGGGGATTTGGAGATCAATAAGGTGTCGTCGGCGAAGAGTATGGTGGGGATTCTTTCCCCCGCCAGGGATGGGGCATCCGACTCTTCCCCTTTCAGATGGTCCACCACTCCATTCACAAATAGGGAAAAAAGAGTCGGGCCATAACACAGCCCTGGCGTACTCCCCTCCTCACAGGGACCCTATCCTTTAACTGGCCCTGGGTACCCCATCTGATCCTCGCATAATTCCCCACATGGAGCTTTACGATTAAACTCAGGAGTCTACCGGGGAATCCCATCCCTCCTAGGATCTCCCACAATTTAACCCGAGGGACCAGGTTAAAAGCTGTTTTAAGATCTATGAAGGCCATATATAAACTGCCTTTTTTGATGGTAACTGTCTTCCAATAGATAACAAAAAAGCGAAAGACCTGGTCCATCGTGCCAACCTTTCTGCGGAAACCCGCTTGGAGGTGGGAGAGGATGCTAGCCTCCTCCATCCAATCGCCAACCCTTGAAATGATGACCCTGCCAACCACTTTCTGGATTACATCTATCAGACTGATAGGTCTGTAATTGGCAGGGTCATCTCTTGCCCCCTTCTTAAACACTGTTACCACCTCTGCCCCCTTCCAAGAATCTGGCACAGGGTGTCCCCTAGCAATCAAATTAATTATTGTGGCGATTAGATTGGCCCAAGCCAGAGGTTCCGCAATCAACAGGTCCCCAGGGATCCCATCCGGACCGGCCGCCTTCTTGGGGGTTAGATGTCGAATAGCCATTTCTACTTCAGAGGCCGTGAATGGGAAATCGTCCACCCCTGTGGTATCCCCCTCTCCAAAACTGGCTACCCCGGGGCTGTTTATATCCTCATTACCGCCATATAAAGCTAAAAAGTGATTAAACCATTGCTGGCTAGTTATGTGAGCTGCTAATGGTTGCGATCTCCCTTGCCTGGCTCTGTTAATCAAATCCCAAAAAAGGTTTGGGTTCCTCCTGCTCACAGCATTAGTTAGGTCTTGCCAATGCTGTTCCTCCCATTCACGTTTAGCCAGCGATAGTACTTTCAAGTAGTCTTTCCTAGCCGCTCTAACTAGCAAAGGATCCCTTGAAAGTAAGGCTTCTGTCAGATTTTTCCTTTTGCCCTTGCACTGGTCCGAATACCAAAGTTTATTTGAGATGGGGGGTGTGATGTTTTTCCTATGACTTTTCCATTTGGAGGTAAAGAAGTGACTAACTTGCTCGATAGTGGCTTTATAAGCTGAGTCAAGGGAAGTGTGCGGGTTCATGCTAATCTGATTTTCACAATCCCAAGCCTCCAGATCCGAGCACAGGTCCTCCACCAGGGATTTAATGGTCCCTAGATCGTCCTCCTTCAGGTTTGCCTTATCCCATTTCAATCTGCGGTTATTATTGTATGGGATAATCTCTTTAGTTATCTTTGTGGGGGCATTCACCCTCCTGTCTTTAGAGATGCCCCAGTTAAACTTGCTACACAGGGGGTTATGGTCACTATCCTGACTTGGGAGCACCTCCATATCAATTAGGTCTGCCCACAAACTAACATCCATTAGGATGTAGTCGATTCGGGACGGCCCAGTGAGCCTATTGAAAGTCAGTGCACCTGCCCGGTCGGACATAGTCCTACCGTTAAGGGCTCTTAACTTGTGATCCCTAGTTAGTGCATTGATTTGGATTGCCCTAGCTGACCATTTTCTAATAGGGGGCAAGGACAGGGTTGGAATGGACCATTTCGAATCTTCATCTTCAATACCCAAGGGATCATCCCCGAGGAGGGGTTCAAACGTACTATTGAAATCCCCCCCCACAATGATTTTCGCTGTTTGAGGGCAGTTAGCTAAGGCTGAATCCAGAGCTAATAAGGTTGATGAGGCGGTATCCCCTGGTGCCCCTCGGGCATACACGTTAAATAGATCAAGCCTGCATCCCTCAGTGTAACCCCTAGAAGAGAGGTGAAGTATGTCACTACACTCCGAATCGTGGCGGGTCACATCCCAGTCTAGATCTATTTTTATCCAGACCGTGAGGCCTCCCGCAGGTCTGCCCTTCCCTCTACTTACTGCTGGCGAAAAGTGGGTGGTGTAACCCGATTTGTTTATGGGTAGTAGGCTCCAGGTTTCCTGAAACAGGCAAACATCGAACTTCTCGATGAATGTATGCCATTCCGGTATATCCAGCTTCCTTTTTAACCCCGCCACATTCCAAGATAACAGGTTTATTACCCGTCGACCCTTGGATGCTTTGGTATGGACCCCCTTATTCCCCCCATCTTTACCCACCATGGGCGTGCAGCTACCCACCTCCTGAACAAAAGAATTGGGGTTTGCAGGGCAGCTAACCGTGCTGACCATACTCACAGCTACCGGAGAAGCCTCAATAGTGATGGTGGTAATGGCAGTTTGAATTGCATGGGATCTCTCCTGCCCTATATCTATACTGCCACCTGATCGCGGAGCCTCCACACCTGACTGACCAATTCTCTCCCCCTTGGGCAGTGAACATCAATCGCAGTCTTCCAGCCCAGAGAGCTGCGAAAACCGATTATAAGTGTCCAAAGGGGTAAAGGGTCTTAGATGTTCCATCCTAGTGTCGTGGTTCATTGTATGTCTATGGGGCACTGTGGTCCAGGGAGAATGGTCAGCAGCCAGGGCGAAGTTTTGCCCATGCTGGGGATAAATGTTACTGTAAGGTAAAGTAGGGGGTGGCCTGTAGGAGTGGAACTTGTTTTGGTATTTAGGAGGAAGGGCCTCTGACCTGGGATAGAAATACGTTAGGGCCCGAGGAATGATACGAGTGTCCCCATTTCCAGGTGGCCAGTTTAAGATGTAATCTACTGCCCGAGGGTCTCTAAAGTTGACCACCACTAAGTCCCCCTCAATATCTTTTCGTCTGCTACCCAGCCAGTTGATCCGCCTGACATGGACTATATCCCCATCTATATTGTGTGCTATGGGCCTATATGTCCTCAACCAGTGAATGGTTTTATTTTTTAATTCAGCATATCCCTCCTTCTTACTTTCTGCTAACGGTGGGACCCCGGTCAAGACCACCACAAAGGGCACTGCTTCTGGGGGAATTTCCACTTGCGGCACCTTTTTCCGTGGGTCTCTAATATATCTGCCTTCCCCATGATCGTCCTGTTTATTACTTATCGGGGCCTTTGACACTGGCCTTTTAGGGTTGCCACCCGTTTCAATTACTGGTGTGTTTAGGTGTTTAGGAGGGGGTGGATTTTGGGAGCCGAGGTCGGCCCTACCCTGGGGCTGTGACTTGTGTTTGGTCAGCTGGGGTGGGGCAATTGGAGTGTTAGCAACATTGGTAGCGGGTAGCCTGGCCGGAGGTGTGGGATGCACCACCCCACTCCCCTGGGCTTTGGTTAGAGTAGCTATATAACAATACGAAGGAGTACCACCAAAGATAAGGCTGAAACAGCCAGTATTGGTGGGATGAGACACTAGTGTAAAAGAAGAAGTCCTCCTTTGTTTTTAAGGAACCCCTCACTCACCGACCTGGTCGGTGACATGCTTCATCATCGGGGCCACCTTGACAGCCGAGTGCCGCCAAGGTGTGCTACAACACCTGAATACAGTGGAGCGGGTATGTGAGTGATGAATGTGAAAAATGAAAAAAAGTCAGTGAGTTAAAAATTGTCCTGGTATAACTTTGACCAAATATAATTTATTCTAAAGCTACTGGACAATATTAAAAACAGTGATGATACAATAAAGGTTTTAATGAGACCTAGTGTATCTGTGATATGTGCTGGGTCTACATGTTTCAAACCATATGGGATTTACCGGTTTTTCATCAGGACCAAAATGATGTAAAGGAGTTGGGTGGTCAGGGTACACTAACACCCTGCCATACCTGCAACCCTTTCAAACCCAAAAATAGCGTTTTGCTAAATGGGTAAAAATAATAGTAACCCAGAAGTGGTTACATAAAAGGAACAAACTCCTCAATGGAGGAAGGTTTTCCTCACGGGGATTTGAGGGGAGGTTACAGAGTTCAAAACGTATTAGTTACTCTGGTCGGAAATTGGCCGATAACCTACTCCTCTCCCTCCGTGCACCCGCTTCAATTACTGGTGTGTTTAGGTGTTTAGGAGGGGGTGGATTTTGGGAGCCGAGGTCGGCCCTACCCTGGGGCTGTGACTTGTGTTTGGTCGGCTGGGGTGGGGCAATTGGAGTGTTAGCAACATTGGTAGCGGGTAGCCTGGCCGGAGGTGTGGGATGCACCACCCCACTCCCCTGGGCTTTGGTTAGAGTAACCATGCTGTTTATAGCAGTCTCCAGAATAGTCAGTCTAATTTCAACCTTTTTAATGGTCTCATTAATAGGTAAAAGGAGAGATCTTAACAGAAATTCCAAGTTCCCTATTAATGAGGGGGGGGATGGAATATCTGGTGCTACAACCCCAGCATTACTATCAGAATCCACGGCCTGTATAGCTACTTCAGATGATCTGCTTTTCAGCGGTGGTGCTTCAACTGGTGGAAAATCCGGCCCCTCTGCTAGGACACTCTCATTTTGAATGTGAGTTTTTAACCCTTTACCAAAATCAGAATGCGGGATTTTAGCTTTACCTTGGGCTGCCCTTGATTTCCTCCTTTTTTTACTTGGTGGTGGGCGGTGAATCTGGGCAACAACTAATTGCTTGGGTTTCTGTTTCCTAGGCTTGGCTGTGACAGTGATGCGGCCGGGGCTAGGGGTAGGGGAGACAATTACAATGTGATCCGAGGGCAAGCAGGGTGTGGGTGTACAATCACGGAGCAGAAGGGGAACACCTTCTTGACTAGCATTTTCCCCACTCATGTCAAGTAAGCCTCCCTCCCGGGTCAAAACAAGAGGAGTACTGTCAGTGAGGGATCTGTTTTTCATGCTCTCGACTGAACGTCGCCGCTCAGCCCTGCGCTCAGCTAAAATAGAGTCCTTATCACCCTCACACAGAACCTTGGGGAAGTAGTTGTCCAAAGACCTGTTGCGTAGTCTTCCTCTCTTCCCAGGGGTTTCCTCTTCTGCCAGCATAGCCAAACGTCTGCCGGGGCACGGACCACTGAACTGCAGATGAAAAAGGGTAGGCCCAGCCCAGCCTACTCTGGCCTACGAGGGCCTCAGAGGGCCCGCCCTTTGCCCGGGCTTCGCCCCGCGCGCGTCCCGCTGCGCGAGACGTTTAGGATGATTTTATACTCCTGGTTAAAGGGGCGGGCCGCTGCGGGAAGAGGCTTCAGGTGTAAGAACTGCCTCGCAGTCCCACAGCAGTGTGGTCGGTGAGGGCGGGTCCTACCACCAGCGGCAGCGCTCCCTCAGCAGAGCTGCTTCCTCGGCGTCAGGGGTAGATATCCAGCGGAGAATCAACAGGAGCAGCAAATCGCCCAACAGGTCAGCCCACACTCTCTGCTTGAGTAGCACCCGCGCAGCGGGTGCTGCGAAAATTTATGCAACACCAGGCGGGGGGGCGGGCCGCTGTGGGAAGAGGCTTCAGGTGTAAGAACTGCCTCGCAGTCCCGCAGCGGTGTGGTCGGTGAGGGCGGATCCTACCACCAGCGGCAGCGCTCCCTCAGCAGAGCTGCTTCCTCGGCGTCAGGGGTAGATATCCAGCGGAGAATCAACAGGAGCAGCAAATCGCCCAACAGGTAAGCCCACACTCTCTGCTTGAGTAGCACCCGCGCAGCGGGTGCTGCGAAAATTTATGCAACACCAGGCGGGGGGGGCGGGCTGCTGCGGGAAGAGGCTTCAGGTGTAAGAACTGCCTCGCAGTCCCGCAGCGGTGTGGTCGGTGAGGGCGGGTCCTACCACCAGCGGCAGCGCTCCCTCAGCAGAGCTGCTTCTTCGGCGTCAGGGGTAGATATCCAGCGGAGAATCAACAGGAGCAGCAAATCGCCCAACAGGTCAGCCCACACTCTCTGCTTGAGTAGCACCCACGCAGCGGGTGCTGCGAAAATTTATGCAACACCAGGCGGGGGGGCGGGCCGCTGCGGGAAGAGGCTTCAGGTGTAAGAACTGCCTCGCAGTCTCGCAGCGGTGTGGTCGGTGAGGGCGGGTCCTACCACCAGCGGCAGCGCTCCCTCAGCAGAGCTGCTTCCTCGGCGTCAGGGGTAGATATCCAGCGGAGAATCAACAGGAGCAGCAAATCGCCCAACAGGTCAGCCCACACTCTCTGCTTGAGTAGCACCCGCGCAGCGGGTGCTGCGAAAATGTATGCAACACCAGGCGGGGGGGCGGGCCGCTGCGGGAAGAGGCTTTAGGTGTAAGAACTGCCTCGCAGTCCCGCAGCGGTGTGGTCGGTGAGGGCGGGTCCTACCACCAGCGGCAGCGCTCCCTCAGCAGAGCTGCTTCCTCGGCGTCAGGGGTAGATATCCAGCAGAGAATCAACAGGAGCAGCAAATCGCCCAACAGGTCAGCCCACACTCTCTGCTTGAGTAGTAGGTATACTATATCTAAAGCAAAGGGTGATTACACCACCTTGCCCCAGCTGTCGTGCAGCCAGTTGTGTCAGATTTAGATGGCCATCCAGGGGTGGCATAATACATGCTTCAGCCCCTGGTAGGCCCTGGGTACACCTATGCCCTGAGTTACAGGGTCTGATAAGGTGGCCCAGTACCAATTGGATAATGCACCTAAGGTACACATGTCAATTTAGTGAGAGAACAGCTAGGCTGTGGGTCTGATTGGCAGGCCCACAGCCAGAGAAAGTCGTAAACCAGTGAAACAAAAGCAAAAAATCTGGGTGATCAGAGGATTGCAGACCCTACTCTCCTACATGACCCCCACCAAACTTTGGGACAATAAACTAACCTTGACCAGGTGAGTCTTCTTGCTCTAAGTGGAAATACCTGGAGAGCCCATCTGCATTGCCATGATCAGTGCCAGGTCTATGCTCCACTGTAAAATCCATCCCCTGTAGGGAAATGGACCACCTAAGCAGTTTGGGGTTTTCACCCTTCATCTGATTTAGCCATAAGAGGGGCTTATGGTCGGTCTCAATCTTGAAATGAGTGCCAAACAAGTATGGCCTCAATTTCTTCAGGGCCCACACCACAGCAAAGGCCTCCCTCTCAATAGCTGACCAATTTTTCTCTCTGGGGGTCAGCCTCCTGCTTATAAAAGCAATGGGCTGGTCTTGACCATCAAAATTCAGTTGAGATAGAACAGCTCCCACACCCAACTCAGAAGCATCTGTTTGGACAATGAATGGTTTGGAGTAGTCTGGACTCTTGAGGATAGGTGCTGTGCACATGGCCAGCTTTAGGTCATCGAATGCTTTTTGACAGCCTGCTGTCCACTGAACTTTCTTTGGCATCTTTTTACTTGTCAGTTCATTAAGTGGAGTCACAATTGATCCATAATTCGTGACAAACTTTCTGTAGTAATCAGTCAGGCCCAAGAAAGCTCGAACCTGAGTCTGGGTGGTTGGAGGAGCCCAGTCCCTGATTGACTGTATCTTGCTCTCCAGTGGCTGAACTTGGCCTCCACCTACAAGGTGGCCCAAGTATACAACCTGTGTCTGCCCTATCTGGCACTTGGTGGCCTTGATAGTGAGACCTGCTGCTTGCAGTGCCTCTAACACTTTCCTCAGGTGGACCAGGTGATCCTCCCAGGTGGAGCTAAAGACAGCTATATCATCAAGATATGCTGCACAGAAGTCATCCAGCATATGCCTGAAGGATTGAAGAACTTGCAATCCTTCTGTTGATGTTCAGAGAGGCTGCCACAAAAGACAACACCATCCACTGATCCATCATCAGGATTCTGAGTGAGCAGGTCTGGGAGAGGGTCACTCTCTTCCTCCTGTCCCTCATCTATGGCCATGAGCAAGCTCATGTCCTTCCTGTCGACATATGCTTTGAGCCTGTTTACATGGAGCACCCTGTGGGGGCTCCTGGGAGTTCCAAGGTCCACCAGGTAGGTGACCTCTCCCTTTTGCTCAAGAATTGTGTGGGGCCCAGACCATTTGTCTTTGAGTGCTGCTGGGGCCACTGGCTCCAACACCCACACCTTCTGTCCAGGCTGATACACAGTCAGGACAGCCTTTTGGTCATGCCAAGCTTTTTGGAGTTCTTGGCTGGCCTTAAGGTTTTCGGATGCCTTCTCCATATACTCAGCCATCCTGGAGCGGAGACCAAGTACATAGTCCACTATGTTGGTTGCAGGCTTTTTGAGAGGTCTCTCCCATCCTTCCTTCACCAAACACAGGGGTCCTCTTACAGGATGCCCATACAAAAGTTCAAAAGGGCTGTAGCCAACCCCCTTTTGTGGGACCTCTCTGTAAGCAAACTGAAGGCAGGGTATCAGGACATCCCATCTACGCCTGAGCTTTTCAGGTAGTCCATGAATCATCCCTTTTAGGGTCCTGTTGAACCTTTCAACAAGCCCATTGCATTGTGGATGATAGGGTGTAGTGAACTTGTAGTTGACACCACATTCCTTCCACATAGCAGTTAAGTAGCTTGACATGAAGTTTGCACCTCTGTCAGAGACAACCTCCTTAGGGAAGCCCACTCTGGAGAACACTCCAACTAGGGCTCTTGCCACTACAGGTGCTGTAGTGGTCCTAAGGGGAATAGCTTCAGGATACCTGGTGGCATGATCCACTACCACCAGTATAAACTTGTGCCCTGATGCTGTCTGGGGTTCCATTGGACCAACAATGTCAATCCCCACTCTTTCAAAGGGTACCCCCACCACAGGCATTGGTATAAGGGGGGCCTTTGTTGTGCCACCTGACTTACCACTGGCTTGGCAAGTGACACAGGAGCGACAAAACTCCTTGGTATCCTCATTCATGTGAGGCCAGTGAAAGTGTGAGACAAGTCTGTCCCAAGTCTTTGTCTGGCTTAAGTGTCCTGCTAAGGGAATCTCATGGGCCAAGGTAAGAAGGAAACCTCTCTGAGACAAGGGGATAACCAGCCTCCTGGCCATGCCAGGCTTGGGGTCTCTTGCCTCAGTGTACAGGAGTCCATCATCCCAGTATACCTTGTGGGTACCTGTGGCGTTCCCAGCAGCCTCAGCAGCAGCCTGCTGTCTGAGGGGTTCAAGGGAAGGGCAGTCTAATTGTTCCTTCCCCAGGTCTTCTCTTGAGGGTCCCCCTGAGCCCAGGAATTCAACTTGATCAAGTTCAAACTCTTCAGGCTCAGTTTCCCTCAGTTCCTGTAGATCAGCCTCCTCTGAGACTTGATCCTCAACCTGGGGCAAGGGGGAAGGCAATGCCTTAACCCTACTGCTCTTCTTCTTGGAAGGTGGCTGGTCCATTGTTCCAGGATCCAGCACCTGTTCAGTGGGGCATTTTCTGGCCTGTGACCTAGTCACAGCAAGCACATGTGCTGGCAAGCCTAACATCTCCCTGTGAGTCCTCTGCTCCACTTCTGACCATTGTGATGACTCCAAATCATTGCCCAACAAACAATCCACTGGGAGGTCTGCTCTAACTACAACCTTTTTTTGGCCAATTACCCCTCCCCGGGAGAAAGCAACAATTGCCATACTTTGACTGGTAGTGACATTGCTTGCATTGGTCACCAGGAAATCTGTACCTGGCATGATCTGTCCAGGGTCCACAAAGTTAGGTGTCACCATTGTGACACTGGCACAAGTGTCCCTATAGGCCTGAGCCATTTTGCCATTTATAAAAGGTGTCTGTCTGTATTTGCCCAAAGTATTGGGACTGACATCAGGGGATATATCCACATCCCCTGTACAGACAAGGACAGCCCGAGTGAGTGTGCCAACTAAGTTGTCATACCCCTCAGAACCCAAGGTTAACCCAACTAGTCCCTTGGGAGGTGCACTACTACTGCTGGCTGTTCTAGGGGGCACAGGTGCCTTAGGGGCTGCAGTAGTAGGAGTCTGCCCTCCTTTCTTGGTGCACTCACTAAACCAGTGAGTTTTACTTTTACAGTACTGGCACCACCTTTTTGACTGGCCTTCTTGAGTCTTCTTCTTCTGGGAAGCCTGACCCCCACCCTCTTTGGATTGTTGGGGACCTGTTGAAGACTTCTGGTCATTTTGTTCACCTTTAGTATCTTTACCCTTCTGGTCTGCTTTCTTCTGACCACCCTGGTTCTGCTTAACTCTTGTTCTGACCCATCTGTCTGCCTTCTTTCCCAATTCTTGGGGAGAGGTCAGATCTGAGTCAACAAGATGCTGATGCAACAACTGGTTCTGACAATTGTTTAAAATCTGTTCCCTCATGATCAGATTATAAAATCCTGTGTAATCAGTAACCTTACTGCCCAGCAACCAGCCCTCCAAAGCCTTAGTGGCACAATCTACAAAATCAGACCAATACTGAGACTGAGTTTTCTGGGTATCCCTGAACAGCAACCTGTACTGCTCAGTGATTAGGCCAAACCCATCTATCAGTGTGTTCTTCAGGACCTGGTAATTGTTAGCATCCTCGGCTCTAGTAGTGAGGAGCTTGTCTCTACCTTTACCCTCAAAGGAGAGCCACAAGATAGCTGCCCACTGACTCTGAGGGACACACTGTACAGTGCAGGCCCTCTCCAAAGCAGTCATCCATTTGTGGATGTCATCCCCTTGTTTAAAGGGGGGCACTATCTTACTCAGGTGCCTAGTATCTAAACTCCTGTTTTCTCTTGGGAGAATGCTGCCACCAGTGGGGTTTGTCCCACTCAATTCTTGCTCTCTAGCAAAGGCAAGTCTCTCTTTGGCCAGGGCAAGTTCTTCCCTTTCAATCCTCAGATTGACTTCCCTCACTTTGGCTTCATACACTCTCCTCTGAGGGGATGTCATCCCTCTGTGAGAAGAGGCCTGAGAGTCATTGGTTCGAATGGATCTGTTAGAGCCTCTGGATAGAGACCTAACTCGTCCATTCCCAATGTTAAGCTGGCCTGAGAGGGGCCCCAGGGGTCTCCTAGTACCATTCTCATGCCTGCTTAAGTTGGCCCTAGTTAGCTGGCTAACTACTTCTGGACCTTTGTCTGCCTCGTCCTCAGATGGCTCTAGATCCTCATCCTCCTCTTCACCTTCTGCAGAGAGATGGATAAGGTCAGGGTCACCTGAGGTTCCCTCTAGGGGAGGCATTGTCCCATCTGGATTAGAAGGGTCTGGGTTACCAGCCCTCCTGGCATCATAAGTCTCTAAGAGACTAATCAGGAATGGGATTGTAGGGTTAGAACCATGTTTTAGCTTTCTGGAGGTACACACTTGTCTCATCTCCTGGAAGCTAAGAGCAGCATATCTGGAAGTGACCTGTGGAGGGTCCACTGACACAAGGGGAGACTCGGAGTTTCCTCCTTTGTCTGACATGCTGTTTCTAGTGTGGTGTAAGTGATGCACCTACCTACACTATTTGTTTGCCTACTGATCCCTTGCTAAGAGTCGTAGCCAAGATGTGCTAAGCCTTGAGGAGCTACAACAGCTGGTTCAGTAGAACTCAGAGTATTCTAAGCTAAGTTATATGTACCTGGAGTACTTATGTGATCTTTCACAAGATATTCTTAGGATACGTGTGGTAAAACAACAGCAAGCTCAAATCCCAACCGCTGCTCACCAATGTGAGAAGTTGGCCTGATATATAATGTTCACTATTCTAGTGAGGACTTTGTATCAGTCCAAACAACCCTTATGGTGATTGGTTGTAAGTCAACCTTATGACCAGCTATCCTAGTAGCATGGATACGAGCAGTCTTCGGGCTAAACTCTAGAGGGCGTGTTAAGCCAGCTGTTATACCATCACATATACCCCTTGAACACCAAGTGAAAGGACACCACACAAGTGTTATGAAAATAAACAGTGTATTTATTTAGATCACAACAGCCCTGTACTCTTTATGAGGACAGGGTACTAAGCACACAACAAAACTCTTACAAAAATACTTTAAGTTGCACAATTTACACAAATGCCCGAGGGGCACGAAAAACCATATACTATGAAAGTGGAATGCGAAATTACTAGCAGGTAAGTACTGGACTAATAGGCTTTGGAATCGCTAGGACTACGTTACCGAACCTTCAGATTACTAGTAGGAGGCCTAGGGGACTCGGGTGCAGAGTGTGCACTCTCACGCGGGATGCGGGACAAAGTCTATGGAGGCTAGTAAAAGCAAAGTTAGTGTTCTCGGGCGAACCCGACTAGGTAGGTTGAAAACGAAAGTGGATCTGGACCCTTGGATAGTGAGGCTATGCTGGGGCACCGAAATGCCGAAGTTACCTAGCCCAGGGGCTGCAGCTGCATAGGTCTGAAAAGACGTCGGGAATCCTCGTTGACGAACCAGGAGCCTGAAGAAAGAAGTTGCTGGCAGGCGACCAGTGAAGATTGTTCGAGTGATCCAAGCCTGGATCGAAGATGGATGACACCTGAAAGCAGAGGGGACCAAGTTCTTAATCACTAGCCAGTGATTGTGTGGGCACCAGGATGGCACCGGGCGAAGTCACCTCGACCAGGTGAGTGGGCGACGCTGGGCTCTGCAGTCTCACGGACCAGGAGGCGTTGTCGGCGACCAGGATGGAGGTGCGAGCTGTCCCACGATGGTTGATGCTGTCGACGTCGCTGGACCCAGGATTGGGGCAACAAGTCTTGGCAAATTCAAGCCCACGCGGTGGACCTAAAATGGCATCTGGAGTGGACCAGGAGGGTCCGGGGTGCTCCTCTTTTGGAAGGGAGCAAGGGCCAGTCTGGAGCAACCAGACCAGCAGTGTTGTCGTCGTTGATCATCGTCGGGAAGGCCACAAGCCAGCGGGCTAGTAGCCAGACAACGCGGTGAGCAGCCAAAAAGCAGAAGGGCCCCACGCAGATCGTGGAGATGCTGGGGGGCTGGACTTCGGTGCTGGAGCTGCTCAGGGTCGGGGCTTCTCAGACCCCGAAGCACTCACCAGAGGATCCCTCGGCGGTCGTGCTGGATAGAAGTCGTGCAGTTCTGATGATGGCCGGTCCCTCGAGGTCTCGTCGCACCTACGGTTCTCAACTTAGCTGTAGAGGTAGGTAGAGGTCAGAGGTGCCAGAGAAGCTAGGTCTCGTCGTGCTGGTCAGTCGGATTCCTGAGGAAGGACGTGCAGCAAACCGCAGAATTCTTAGATGGTGCCTGCGGGTGCAGGGTGACTACTCCTTAGCCACAAGGGAGAAATCTTGAGAAGAAGTCGAGAGTTCCTTTCGTAGAAAGTAGTTTCTTGATTCAAAGATGATCTAATTTGGAAGGGTCCCCGCTCCTGCCTTTATCCTAAAGAAAGGGGTGGGTACGCGACTAGGTCCTGCCCTAGGGGTGGGACCAGGAAGGGGGGTGGGTACACCCCTCTCCCATGCCGGACTTTCCCCAGGCCAGGGGCTGGTGTGCCCCTGGAACTGGTTTTAACCGGCAGATGCGTAGTGAGCACCGGGGTGCCACTTGCAGTCACCTTCCTGTAAAGCCCTGCCTACCCAGGATACACAAAACCCTGTCTGGGATGGTGCTAGCACCGCCCCTGACAGGAAACCCTTTGTCCAAGCTCTCCTCGCTGGAAGGACTCCCAGCAGCAGGAGGTCAGACTCGTGTCTGTGGTGGCAGCATCCATTTTGTGGAGCTGAGGCTTGAGTTAACTTTAACCGGGGTTCACAGTTACATACATGTCGTGTCCCTCTAGAAGGGTGGAATGCTAACCCCGTCGCCAGAATTGGCGAGGGGTTAGTATTCCAATTCGTATGACACCTTACTCGACATGTTTTGATAAAGCAATACCAAAGATAGCATTTAACCGCGAGGATTATAATGCACTTAAGAGTATATGGTAGGCGTTATCATGGAACAGCTATTAGGACTTGGTTCCGCAAGCTGCAAACGGGCTCAGCTCATGCCAGAGCACCATTTCACACGATTCCAAGCACTCTGCCTTCAGGATTGTCAAGGCCTGCCATAGGAGTGACTGATAGGAATCTGTGTGTCCATTTTTAGGGTTAGATATAGGTATACTATATCTAAAGCAAAGGGTGATTACACCACCTTGCCCCAGCTGTCGTGCAGCCAGTTGTGTCAGATTTAGATGGCCATCCAGGGGTGGCATAATACATGCTTCAGCCCCAGGTAGGCCCTGGGTACACCTATGCCCTGAGTTACAGGGGCTGATAAGGTGGCCCAGTACCAATTGGATAATGCACCTAAGGTACACATGTCAATTTAGTGAGAGAACAGCTAGGCTGTGGGTCTGATTGGCAGGCCCACAGCCAGAGAAAGTCGTAAACCAGTGAAACAAAAGCAAAAAATCTGGGTGATCAGAGGATTGCAGATCCTACTCTCCTACACAGCCCCCACAAGGGATTATGACCTCAAACTAGGTGAGAGGGCAGCTCGGACCTCGAGGGATGTAGAAACCTACCTCATGTTTAGCTGACAACTTTGGAGTCCATAGGAGCTCAGGATCAGCAGACCAGACAGCAGTGTTGCAGTGCCTGCTAATGCTGGGGAGTGACTCCTTCACTCCAAGCGAGATATATTCTGTTGTCCTTGATACTCTACAGGTCCTGCATTGATCCTGTATAGTGCACAAGCACAGATGATGCTTCAGACTGAGAGGGAGATGAAGCCGGGCACAAACGAAGTCTATAGTGTCCAGACGGTCGAAGTTCAGTGGTTTCTGGTTCAGAATCTTATCCGCATCAAATGTAGGGTCCTACAGCCAGGTAAGCCCTTTGGTACCCACAGGCGAGGGATGGACAGATTCAGGGGTGTGGACAGTGGGGAGGTCACTCCCATGTCCTTTGTTCAGTTTCGCGCCTGAGCAGGAGCCAACGGCTCCCAGGACTGGTTTGACTGGACTGTGCACAGGTACACCAAATGTGCCCTCATGCAGACTTTCGGTTGCAGGCAAGAACACCCACCCAGTCCTACTACACTAAATCCTGTCTGGAAGGTGGTCACACCTCCCTGCGACAGGATGCCTATTGTTCTGCCTTCCCCTGCTTGAGCTTGGCTCAGCAGAAGAAGGACAGCAACCATTTTGTGCTGCCCGGGACTAGAAAGCTGGTACCGGAAACACCAGGGACCCAACAAAGTTCGCTTCTGAGGGGTGGAATCATGCCTCCCACACATCTTACCTGTGTGGGGTTATGATTCCACAATGTTTGACACCAAACATGATAGGGTTAGTTTCAGCCGTTTTAGAGTTTGTCTTCACGCGGTTGCATAATGCCACTCTATATGTCGTAATGGCTGCCTCACTGACAACTCAGGAGAATGGACTCCGTAGGCTGCAGGGGTGTCCTGCTCATGCAGTGGCACCCTCTCACCTAGAACCAATCACCCTGCCTTCAAGATTGTTAAGGCCTGCTATAGTGGGGGCTTATAGGTTTTAAGTGCAGTGACACTAAGATATAGTAAACCTATATCTTAAGTAAGTATTTTATGCACCAACTTACACAGGCTGCAACGACAATCCTGTAGGTTCCATTTTGCACCGTCTTTCATAGGTGACATGATACATGCTTCAGACCATGGGAGGCATCTGGGGTACCTATGCCCTGGGTGCATGGGTACCATATACTAGGGACTGACAAGGGTACCCCAGTGTTCAATCAGGAGTGTACCTAAGTACATAACATACCAGTTTAGGGAGAAAGCAGATATACTGGTGTCCTGAATAGCAGGATCCCAGTCAGACTAGTCAAAAACAGTATCACATTTAGCAAAAAGTGGGGGTAACCATAAGAAGCAGATCCTACTTTCTTACACCCCTCCATCAAACTGCCACCCAGCTGCCATTCTTTCCCCCTTCTCCCCCTGTCTCGCAGAAGCAGCACCTAGCATTCCTTCTACATGATATATTCCTCACTGTACAATACTTCATTGGTTCAAGTTAGGCTTGCGCTATAAAACCCCCACATAAAAGCATCTTCCCTTCACACTAAACAGCACACGTTGGCACCTGTGTGGCTAACTCAACAGAGTTAGGACTGAGCAAGCACAGAGTTAAAAATAGGGCTCTAATCCTAATTATAATGCACATTTGTGATAGAGTGAGGACGTTTGTAGAACAGAAGGGGGTCTTCAAGTTTCCAGTGCTCTCCATCTGGACATTTCACAAACAAGTCATTTCCACAATAATTAGTCATATAAGCCTGGGGTCATAGGCCCTCACTGTGCACATGGGCCTCACCCCTCATAGGGGCACTACTCAGCCCACAGTTATGTATAGCTATGAAGCAGTCAGCTTTCATGAGATATTAGGGGGCCTCTACAAATTTTGCTCCTGTAAGAAGCGTGGGGGGGGGGTCAGGCATCATTTTCACTAGTTCACTAGTACACATCCACTAGTGTCTCTGAATACTGTAAGCACTAGAAAAACAAGCATTGGCATAGCCAATATGTCTAGCTTTTGGAACCTTATAAGTATTTAGTTATGCAGCACAATATCCTTGGTGCAACAACATCAAGTGTTGCATGGCTAAACACTTATAAGGTCCCAAAGGCGAGACCTATTAGCTATGCCAATGCTTGTTACTGAAAATCTGGCCACCCTACGGATCACCACCTGGAACCCTTGCCTTGTACTATCCCTATTTGCTTGCCCCTCCATGGAAGCAATTTTACAGCCCCAACGCTTACTCAAACAGCTTTGCTATAGTAACCCCAGTTGAACCTCGACTGTCTGTTGCTACTAACCGCTTAGCAACAGCCTGCTACAAAGTTTACTGATATGTTTTGTCAGTTAGCATTCCTTTCACAGTTACACATGCGCGTGCTTCCGTTCCTGTCTTAACTACGCCCTTGAAGCACTTTTTGATGAGAAGCAGTGTCTGTAAGAACACTGGATGTGCATGTTGATGCACGCGTTCTTTCCGTCGTTAAAGATGGTGGCGCCCTGGCTGGATCTCCATTCTGAAGAACCATGATTTAATGTGAGCTACGGCGGGTGCCTCCAGGTGAGAAACGGTGACCAAGAGTGAAGGGACGGTACATGGATGTCAAGAATAGCCAGAGTTGACATTGGTCACGCTGTCCCTAGGGACCTATTCGTCAATGCTGCTTTCTGGAAGAGTTTATCCTAAGGAGATTTAAAGTGAGGGACAGGTGAATGAGAGACAAGTGTTTAACTTATCGACATTCATAGCGGTGGACCCAAATAAAAAAAGATAAAGTGGGACGGCAGAAACGGTGCAGAGGAGGTTTGCCGGAGGGTTGATAATAAGGAGGGTTTTAAGAGATTCATGTGGGAGGGACCATGACTTTTGAAAAGTAAACAACATTCTTGAATCCCTTTACATGTATGTATCCAATCGTTCAGGGCTTAGCACTTGTAAGAAAATAGCTTGAGAAAACACAGCCAATTGAGGTGTGAGTTGAGCATGCCACGGAGACTGTCAGTTGCAGGTTCCACGCTCCAGTTCAGTGAGATAGTTGCTGTGATCAGTGTGCATTCTTTTACAGGCTTCTATTTGAGAAATGTAGATTGCTGGTTTAATCCACCTGCTGAACGAATGTATGTGTACCTTCAAGTATATTTTATATCTTTATGGTATATTTTTGAACTAGACTTCCCTAATCAGCTATGTCGTCAATGTTCGCAAAAACCTCTAAAACTTTAGGTTCCATTTAAAGGAAAGTATTGTGTTTGGTTGAAATCATACTCTTTGCAAGCACTAACAGTGGTTTTCACATCTGTAGTGAAACGGTTTTATTAAGGTTCGCTCATGCATAAGCTGTGCAGAGATCGAACAAGCTCCCTAAACAACAAGCATTGGCCGCGCGGCCGTGTAAGTGACACAGCCGCGAGCCGTGAAAGTGATTGCGATCAAGCGCGGCGAACGATGCAGGCATTGGCCGCATGCGCACGCCAGAAGCAGATTGTGGCTGCGCGCGTGCACGCTCGCGTGCTTGCAAGCTTGAGGCCACCAAAAGCCTGTGGTGACACTTTCAAAAGCTGCTTACAGAATGTCTCGCAGAGCAGCGCATGCGCTGGCTCAGGCGAGACCTAAAAAAATCACTCCTATTAGGCTTAGAAAGTGAAGAAGTGTGGCGCGAGGGACCCCACAATTTTGACACCCCAAAAAATTCTCTCAAAGAATGCCCACAATTTGATGAATTGGAGATGGTTTTAAACCTCAATTTTATAAGGGAATGTGTTCCCGAGTTAAGGCACCTCCTAACACATCAAATATATCAGAAATACAGTCAATTAGGTAAAATGGCCACTCAGTAACTGAGTTTTAGTTCATCAGAATAGTTTAAAGATTTATCACAGAACTTCAAACGTGTTGTACATGTTAAGTTCCATGAAGGCACACAGCAAGTAGAACATTGTAAAGAAACGCAAAATCAAAAATATTCTAAGTACCAAATGACTAGCAAAATCGATAGAGAAACAGAAAACATCTCTAGGAGAAAAGGAAAGTCTTTGGCTCACTTCCAAAGCCGAGGGTTTTTATACATTTTTTGGCATATGAAATTAACGAAACTGCACAATAATTTTAGTATGATCGAAAATGTTACATTCATAGAAAATCAGAGCACAGTTTCATAAACCATCACATTACCTTAGGACCTAAGCACTATCCCACTACATCAATAATTTTTCTGCCCCCTTTAAGCTAATGTCATCCAAAGATGATGGAACAAATTAGATACATGAACAATAGCCTGTTGTATGAATGAATAGGCTATAGTTAGCTAACGGAAGGGGCTTGAAATGTAGTTACAGAGTGTGACTGAGCAGAGGAAGTTTCTAGAACAGCATACACAATGACAACAGAAATAAACAAATACCATTCTACTTGACTAGCACTGCAGAAATGACAGACAGAGAGATGAGCAGTAGGGTCGGATTGGGATCACAATTTGGCCCTGGCACTGACGAAAAAAGTGGCCCACTTTCGCGGTGCGGGCGTGGCCCACATTCGCGGGGCGTGGCCGACATTCGCAGGCGTGCCCTTTAATGAAACGCACAAGGAATGTAAGTGGGAGGATATTGTTCTTGGGAAGGACACAGGGCCAAGTTGACAATGTCCTACAAGCTGAGCACCTGAAAAACAGTGAGGCCCCTTTCTATTACCAAATTATTCCCAGCCCTCCAGCGCAGGAGCATCGGAAAACACCGAGGCCCCTTTCTCTTTAAAAATGACTCCCCTGCCCTCCAGCACAGGAGCACCTGAAAACAGCAAGACCCCTTTCTATTACAAAATTATTTCCCAGCCCTACAGCTCAGGAGCACCCAAAAACAGTGAGGCCCCTTTCTATTAAAAAATGATTCCGCAGCCCTCCAGCGCAGGAGCACCTGAAAACAGCGAGGCCCCTTTCTATTAAAAAATGATGCCCCAGCCCTCCAGCGCAGAAGCACCTGAAAACAGCAAGACCCCTTTCTATTACAAAATTATTTCCCAGCCCTCCAGCGCAGGAGCACCTGAAAACAGCGAGGCCCCTTTCTATTGAAAAATTATGCCCCAGCCCTCCAGCGCAGGAGCACCTGAAAACAGCAAGGCCCCTTTCTATTAAAAAATGAATCCCCAGCCCATCAGCGCAGGAGCACTTGAAAACAGCGAGGCACCTTCTATTAAAAAAATATTCCCCAGCCCTCCAGCGCAGGAGCAGCTGAAAACGGCGAGAGCCTTTTCTCTTAAAAAATGATTCCCTGGCCCTCCAGCGCAGGAACACCCGCAAATAGCGAGGCCCCTTTCCATTACAAAATTATTCCTCAGCCGGCCAGCGCGGGAGCACCTGAAAAACAGCGAGGCCCCTTTCTATTAAAAATTATTCAGAGAAAAACCAAAGGAAATGATGGATGGAGCGTTGACAATACAAACGCTCACCCCCAGTCAACTGATCTGGGATTAATCAATCACCGTTCTTTAGCCCACTCTGCCACCCCAGTTCAAACATGGCCATATGCAAATCAGTCTGACCCTGTGCCTCATGGGAACAGTCCAGCCCGAACTGCCAAGCCATGCCTTCTCTGGACCGGAAACAAGATACCGAGGACCGGTTTCTGGTCAGCCGTCTTCAGCCCGGCTTGCTTGAATCCAGTGGCAAAGGGAGCAAGGGACTCACGTCTGAGCATACCCTGCCAACTTATGGCGAACAAAGAAAAACCAAAGGAAATGATGGACGGAGCGTTGACAATACAAACACTCGCCCCCAGTCAACTGATCTGGGTTTAATCCATCACCGTTCTTTAGCCCACTCTGCCACCCCAGTTCAAACATGGCCATATGCAAATCAGTCTGACCCTGTGCCTCATGGGAACAGGCCAGCCCTTTGGTTTTTCTTTGTTCGCCCTAAGTTGGCAGGGTATGCTCAGACGTGAGTCCCTTGCTCACTTTGCCACTTGATTCAAGCAAGCCCGGCTGAAGATGGCTGTAATGCCAGAAACCGGTCCTGGGAAGCTTGATTCCGGTCCAGGGAAGACATGGCTTGGCAGTTCGGGCTGGACTGTTCCCATGAGGCACAGGGTCAGACTGATTTGCATATGGCCATGTCTGAACTGGTGTGGCGGAGTGAGCTAAAGAACGGTGATGGATTAAACCCAGATCAGTTGACTGGGGATGAGTGTTTGTATTGTCAACGCTCCGTCCATCATCCCCTTTGGTTTTTCTTTATTAAAAATCATTCCCCAGCCCTCCAGCGCAGGAGCACCGGAAAAGCAGTGAGGCCCCTTTCTCTTAAAAAATTACCGACCTGCCCTCCAGCACAGGAGCACCTGAAAACAGCGAGGCCCCTTTCTATTACTAAATTATTTCCCAGTCCTCCAGCGCAGGAGCACCCTAAAACAGCGAGGCCCCTTTCTATAAAAAAATTATTTCCCCGGGCCCATCAGCGCAGGAGCACTTCACAAAAGCGAGGCTCCTTTCTATTAAAAAATGATTCCCCAGCCCTCCAGCGCAGGAGCACCTGAAAACTGCGAACGCCCTTTCTCTTAAAAAAATATTCCCCGGCCCTCCAGTGGAGGAGCACCCGCAAATAGCGAGGCCCCTTTCTATTAAAAATTATTCCTCAGCCCTCTAGCGCAGGAGCACCTGAAAAATAGAGGGGCCCCAGGTATTTGTAAATTACTCAGCCTTCCCCAGCCCTTCAGTGCCTCAGGACAATGGCATGGCAGAAGAGGGGCTAAAGCAAAAACACAGCTTCTGGGCCATGCATGGGGAAGGGGGGGAAGCTAAGGTGAAGATGGTGTGAGTTCCCCACATCACCTGGCCCCCATAGTGAGACAGATTCTTCCTCACCCACTATTGAGAAGGGCTGTGGGCGAGGACTAATGTAAGCACTGTTTCAGGGCTGCATGGGCCCCAGGGGTCCGAGGTGAAAATGGCTCATAGGCCTGAGCAACACTTGCCCCCCTGGGAGGCAGATTCTGGCAGACAATCAGTCCCCCCCAGCCCACCATCAGCATGATTGTTTGGCAGGGCAGGGGGTCAAGGAGAGGCCACAGCTGATCATCGCTGAATTGCAGCATAGCGAGGCTGCTTTCCTCTCCCTGTAAGTGCTCTCTGTGGGCTGGTAAAGGGGGAAAAACGGCCCACAGAGTGCACTGAGACACCGGCCCTTCGGCCCATGCCAGAGTGCCCGCAGTGCCAATCCGCCCCTGATGAGCAGGGGAGGACAAAGGTGACATTCATTTTGGAAAACACTGCTGGGCCCAAATTGAGGCCTAATTAACTAGTAAGAAAAACACAGCACATCATAAGAAATTATAAAAAAAAATTAAAAAAGTATCATATCAGAGTGTATAAGGAAAATCAAGCGTACAAGTCCATTCTGCACCTTGTTAATGATGCATACAAGTATAAATGCACAAACATCCTTCACAGAACTAACACACACAGGCAGGCAGCCGCGCAAGAGAAATGTCAACACTAAAAAAGAGGCACAGTGAATTAGCTAATGATTGGGAAACAAACACATAGCTCATACAATGCTTAAAATCAAAAGTGAAGTGCAGCTTACTTCAGTTAAAATAACTTCCGCTGGAGGAGGAAGTGACCGGTAGTGTGGGCCCTCTTTCCGCTCCATGCTGGTGAGAATAAGTCTGTGGTCGGGCCTAGCAGGCTCTGTTTGCTTCTCTGGATGAGTCACAGTGATGCGTCATTGTGATGTTGAATGGCCTTGGCTCCCTCGCAGCTCTGGCTCGTTAATCAACTTATCCTTCAGGGTTTGTGGGCACCGCAGAATTTCAGACACAGCAGTTGCATAAGTTAGTAAAGGCATATGCTCAATGCGCCTATCATTATATTTGTGTCCAGTTTGCAGTATTTGTGCAGTATTCAAACGGTGAACTCTAACGTAACTCAACGAAGTAACTTAATACACTTGTGTTATTTTGAGCAAGCAGGTTTCAATGTAAGAATATCGGGTTCGTCTCAGCAGCACTACTAAAACTATGTGTTCATGTATTAAAATACACGATATGAAAGAACGTTCAAAACGTCTCACACGTTTCTTACATTTAGTGTGTGTTGCCTAGAATGTGACATATTCGTGTATTCGGTTTTAAATTGAAAAAAACATGAATTCCAAAGCTGAAAGTTGCATGGATTTTGGAGCGCATGCTTTAAACACTCTCTAAGAATTGATTGAGCAATGAAAGAATGGCTTGTACTAGCTTGACCTGACCTTTAGTTAATTAGAAGTATGTAAATGTTTTATTTTTAAGCACCAGTGCCAATATTTCACCTTTGGACTTATTGGCATCAGTATTATTAAGGTGAATGGGCAGCAATCTGAATGATGGGCCCGGGTGACCGATACTTCATAAAAAATATATTGGGTGCTCCCACATATCTGTACGAAGCTGTAGTTTGATCAACTCTCTGTCAGACAGAAGTGGTGGGAGTACCAGGGCTTTAAGTGGGATGAAAACCCGGGGGGCGTCTCCCAACGGGGCATGGCCAATGTACTTAAGGGTGTGGCTTAAAAACACATAAGCTAAAATCTGTGCTTAGCATAGTGTGCCACCGGACTTGTATTTTACTGTTTCTGTCATTGCACTGAGATATATGAAACAACAAGTCAGGTATATTGGCTTTGTCAATGGTTGCTAGTTGCATAAGCTAAATAAGCAGCAACTATGGCTTGTATATAATATTGAAAAAGCTTCCATTGAAAGCCCCGGTGACACCAGGACAATGTTGCTGCTCCTGAGTTTCAAAAGAGAAGAGAAATCCAGAGAGAAAATTACTCTCTTTAACCCCTACCACGCGGGGCTAACTCCCCAACGGTGCGGGGGGGGGAGGGGGGGGGGCGCTCGCGGCACCGCGGTGCTCATGAGGAGTTCAGCTCGTCATGCTGCACAGTGGAGCTGTGCTCATGACGAGCTGAGCTCGTCATGACTCCGCCCACTCAATGGAATGCCCCGCACAGGGGAGGCATTAGCCCCGCGTGGGCGTTCCACAGCCGTTATGACAAGCACAGCTTGTCATGAGCACAGCTCCCACTGTGCCTAATGACGAGCTGAGCTCGTCATGAGCGTCCAAGGGGTTAAAGGATTTCCCTTCCCCTAAAATGCTCACCTGGCATGACGTCATGACATAACTTCTCCACTAGTGAGAAGTGAGCAGTGTGAGCGCATGCACATGGATGTGCCTGCTCTCACTGGAGTCCGGGGAAAAAACAGACCGCCAGGGCACAAAACAGAGCCCAATGGAGACCTGTTTCGAGGCCCCCTTTAAAAAACTGCTGGTGCTCAGCACCGGTGAGACCTGGCCCACTTAAAGCTCTGGGGAGTACTTTGATCAGTGACCCTCGCAGAGGGAGTGCTGCGGGCGGTGAGGCGGGGTGGGGGAGGAGCAGGGTGGGGGGTAGTGGAGTCGGACATACAACAGCCAGGAGTAAGGTAAGTAAATAAATACAACTATTTACCCTAAGCAGTCCAGAAAGTTGTCTTGCTGCGCTGCGTTGGGCAAAAGCTTGATCATTCTGGCCCCTTGTGTCAATCGGCCCTCGAGACAAAGAGAACAAGGGTAAAGCTCATAGAGTCATCAGCTCACTTCAGGTTCTGTGCACAGGGCTGGATAGGCATTTCCCCAGACAGCTGGAAGGGTGGGGGGAATAAACTTAGGAGGTGTGGCTGGTTTTGTTACTGGGGATAGGTTTTGCAGCAGTGCTGCAATATTGGCCTCCGATAACAAAAGCAACAAGCAAGCACTCCTGATGCCAGGCAGTGCTTCCTCAGGGGCTGGTCCGAGAAAATAGCCAAGACTGCTTTGGTTTCCCAGTCCGGCCCTGTGTGTGCATCACTGATCTGTATGAGATGCCATACCTAGTCTTAAGAAGCTTCCAAAGTGGTTTCAGCACCCCTAGCAGGGCTTTAAGTTGGCCGGGTCTCACCTGTGCAAAGCACCGGCAGTTTTTAAAAGGAGGCCTCGAAACAGGTAGCTATCGGGCTCTGTTTTCTGCCCTGTCACAGGCGATCCATTTTTTTCCGGAGTGCAATGAAAGCAGGCACATCACTGTGCATGTGCTCACACTGCTCACTAGTGGAGAAGTAACGGCATGACGTCATGCCTGGTGAGCGTTGTTGAAAGGAAATTCTTTAAAGAGTCATTTTCTCTCTGGATTTCCCTTCTCTTTTCGAAACTCAGGGGCAGCAACATTGTTGTTGTGTCACCAGGTTTTAAGTGGAAGCTTTTTCAATATTACATATAACAAGCCCTAGGTGCTGCTTCTTTATCTTATGCAACTAACAACCATTGACAAAGCCAATAGTCCTGATTTGTTGTAGGTCTAATGTTACTTGTTGTTTCACATATCTGAATGCAATGACAGAGACTGCAAAATACAAGTCCAGTGGCACACTATGCTAAGCGCAGATTTTAAGCTTATATGTTTTTAAGCCACACCCTTAACTACACTGGTCATGCCTCTTTGAGAGACCTCCAGTTTTTCATCCCACTTAAAGTCCTGGCCCCCAGGGTAGAGTGCCCCACACTCAGGTTTAGAAATAAATGTAAGAGATTAATTAAAAACAAAATTCCAAACTGCAATGGCACATTAATGTAACTCACTCCCAGAGGCCACAAACACACGCAGCCAGTAATCATACCAAAAGTAGGACTCAAGTGTTTGTTGGTTCAGTTTTCATTCGCCCCTGCTCTGTTTCCTGGAATGTTTAAGTCATCCATTCAGCACCTCTACAGAAGGAATCCTGCACCGGAAAGAAGGGGGCGCCTTCGCAGAGTCTTTGGGAGGTCTCTTCGTATCCGTTTTGAAAGATGACTAGGAGCAGAGCAGATGTACCCAGTTCGCGGCCAGAAGCCAGCTATAATCTGAAGCCAAATGCTGAGCTGGCAGTATTTAAAATAAAGGCACAATTGAAACCCACATGGAACGCATTTTACGTGGTGCTGCTGAAAGCCTTTGGATTTTTTAATTTGGACACATGCAACCTCCCACGATCACACTTGGGCTGGTGTCTTCTGTGGCCTGGCCACCAAACACTCTGGGGCCTATGCACAAACGTGTAAAGTTAGGGTCAGTGCATTAATTTCATGATCAAAACACAGCAGGTCAAAATGTAGTGGAAGAAATCAATTAAACATTTAAAAATAGGCGTACTAAATAAAATATTGTGAAATACACTGCTCGCATCCAAATTCCGATTATTAATTGCAAACGTTGCACATCTTTTCACAAGGAATGCTAAATATGACACCAAACGTAATAAACTGTGTAATTTCAATGTTTTTATTTTGTGGCTGTTTTTTGTGGTCTCTTTCGATTTACAGTGGGGCGAGAAGGGGCTATTTTTTCGGGATCCGGACACCCTCTTTCTACTAACACATTAAACCTCTTAAAACCTTATTTTATTTTGCGGAGTTTTATATAGGCAAACTTGACCCCAAGTCATCGCACCAGTTACGTTACAGACGAACACATTCATTTTTGTTAGGGGAGATTAAGTGATTTTCCCCGAATCACTCACAGGATGTTCCGCTTTATTGCCAAGCCGAGACTCGAACCCGCTTCCCCAGATTCGAGGTCGACCGCCCTAACCGATAGGCCAACTCCCTTATTTCCTTTCACCCTGCCCCTGGACCCTCATATGTCACTGTACTAATAACGCCCTTCCATTATTCGAGTAACTTATCATTCCCTTATTTTTTGAAGGTCAGTGCGTGTTCTCCTCTTCACTTAACTTTACAATAGCAACCCTCATTCATCCCCAGCTTTACGTACAGCCTTTTGTTGTTTCTATGTGTATTTACCTATGATTATTTGTCTGCATGTATTTCCCATTTAATTTTACTTAAGCTGTTTTTTTTTACAATCGAATTACATGCTACCATAACGTTATTTGTGTAAAGTCTGCAAAGTTATACTTATGCATGTGCGTACTTTACACATTTCAAGATTGTCACAGTGGATGATGCATATGGGATATTTTATACTGAAATGCAATAAAATATCCGCAGGGATCAGGTTGTGGCGACATAACCGAACGCCACCAGGCCAATGGGAAATTGTAAATGTCAGCGGAGCCTCGAAGTAGAGTTATTGGCCCGTGTTATTCATCGTCACTGTCACTGGTATGTTGAATGATATGTGTAATCTGAAATACGATAATGTACAGTTCTAAAACTTCTGGTTTCTAAATTGTTTAAATCCAAAATTAATGAAAGGATACAATTTGTATGTTTTGTAGAATATCATTATATATATATATAGATAGATAGATAGATAGATAGATAGATAGATAGATAGATAGATAGATAGATAGATAGATAGATAGATAGATAGATAGATAGATAGATAGATAGATAGATAGATAGATAGATAGATAATGTAACCGGTAGCTATTTATTTATAAGGTCACTGAAGTGTGATGATGGCATAGTTTTGATTTTTGTTTTTAGGCTGGTTGATTTGTAAATGCAGCTACAACCCCAAGATCAAGTGTTATATTACATATTATGTATTGAGGCTTCCCGCTGGATTAAAAATCCGTGATTCGCCGGAATGACGTCTGTTCCATGGATTACGATGTTTGAGAACGGTGCTGCCTGTAATAACCTCAAAGGCAGACTTCAAGTGTGTACCCATCAGCCAAACACATACTTTTGATTTCACTTCCCTCATATTGTTTGTTGTTTCGGATATATTCTTTGTGCTCCTGGAAAACAAACCCCTCTCATCAGACTGCTGCGCCTGGCCGAGGTCCACAGAGCCTCTTAGCGCTATGCAGCAGCGTTGCGAGTTCACAAGACCTTCGTGTTTATTTTTTGGAGGCGATTTTGGCTCGCACTTTTTAGCACCCCTTCCCAGATGAAGAGGGGGTGACCACCTCACTCCTGGTGACACAGTCCTCCCACACACAGGTGTACAAAGCGCCCACCCACTGGGAGAGCCCTGCACACTTTGGCTATACACCCCCACAAAACCCTTAACACTTACATGCACATTTTGTTGAGCGCTTGCAATTATTTCCTGGTAATGAGTGAGCAGGCAGGTTCTTAAACTTCCAGCCCTAACTGGAGAGAATATGCTACTCGCCATAATGTAGAGGTTACCCTTTAAGAATATAGATGAATGCGATAAAGATGCGTTTTCGCTTTCCTGACTCGCCTTCCCGTAACATTGTCAATTTACTGTCGTGCTATCATCTACAGCATTGAAGGCGATAGTGGAAATGGATTTGCTCAGTGTTTTTGTTATATTTAACAGATGTTACATTTTGAGTACACAGCCGAGTCTCACTTATTTAAGTCGCCATTTTCTCATTCCCCAATTTGGCCAGTACACATGGGGACATTTTTGGATGACCAAGCGCCGTTTTTTTTGTTTTTGTGACATATTTTGTATATAGCGGTATTATCAGCTAGGGGTGTCACTGCGCTACACGGCTTCGAAGCACATAGCAAGTCTCTAGATGTAACTGTCAAATAGCGCACATATTGCGCTGTCGCTCTGGGTGCTTCGGGTTGGCCTATTCTGTAAATGTAGGGTTTTCACCCCCAAATGACACCTTCAAAGAATAATTAGAATACCTAAAATAAAAGAAATAAAAAAGCACTGTTATTCGCTCAAGTTTCCCTTCGCTTTACATCATGCAAGGGGACAGCCCCAACCAAGCCACAGAGCGTGTATTTCACTGAGTCCTGTATCTAAACGGAGAAGTGTTTTTTTTTTCTTTCCAGACCGCTGGGAGCCACAGCAACGCGGATCTTCAACTATAAAGCTTTTTACACATGCCTTGCTTGTATTTCTATTTATTGACTGATTTCACTGTCCCCAGCCCGCCACATAAAGCACAGAGTGGGAAGCAGCGTTTTTCAGTGGTGTGTTTCTGTTTAGGAGGAGGGGCGCAAATATCCATCCGTATTGTACCAGGACAGAAACAAAAAAAATCTACCGTTATTTTTTCCCAGTAGTTTGTCACTGGGCAGTACTTTGGGGCCCACCAGTAGGGGTTGGCACAACACCACAGGCCTACGCACAAAAAACTCGAGCCCCTACTGCACCCGGCTGCTGTGTGACTGTGCACCAAACGGTGGGCAGTGACACAAAATGTCCGGTTATATACGGACCAGCCCAACAAGGAGCCCAACAAGCCCACCTCCAGCCCAACCACGCATGACCCGCAGCGCTCCCCTAGCCCCCCCCCCCTTACTGCCCCAAACTTCGGGGGGGGGGGGGGGCAAGCCTCCCGCTGGTCGGCTGCCCCCCCCCCCCTTTTACAAATCCCCAATGTAGGAAATGCAGGAATAACAAGTGTTTTACAATTTGTACAGTTCCTGACAGTGTCTGGCAAAATATCATGCACTTCCCGTGGAAAAACTAAATGTGCGAGATAGCTGTTTGAAAGCACTGACAGCGTTTGTGGCATTTTAGAAACATTTTAGGTGCTAACAGACAGTGAAAACTAATTTGCATTTTACATGTTCTCGAAGGAGGTCCTTGTTTTTGTAAGGAACTTGGAGTAGTGAGGCGTGCGGGGTAAGGAGTATTTCTTGGACTAAGAGTAAGGAGTATTTCTTGGACTAAGAGCAACTGTTTCTTGCTAGAAAGGGCCCCTCTGCTGCAGACAGCTTTGCACTGAGACTTTCAGGTCACTGCCTCGCATCTAAACAAGGCAAGCTCAGGCTTTCTTCCCTCAGAGGTCGAGGATACGCGTGCCGAGTTCATGTGCCCATAGACCATTTATGCTCTAGTCGGCGCTATAAATCCTTGTTTGCTTTAAACAATGCTATCAATCAGTGACACTTATAAAGCGCGCTACATACCCGTAGGGTCTCAAGGCGCTGGGGGGGGGGAGCCGCTACTGCTCGAACAGCCAGGTCTTCAGCTTCTTCCTGAAGGAGAGGTGGTCTTGGGTCAGGCGCAGGTCGGTCGGGAGGGAGTTCCAGGTCTTGGCGGCCAGGTAGGAGAAGGACCTTCCTCCTGTAGTCGCTCTTCGGATGCGGGGGACGGCGGCGAGGGCGTGGTTGGCTGATCGGAGGTGGCGTTTGGGAGCGTAGAAGTTGACTCGGCTGTTGAGGTAGCTCGGGCCTTGGTCGTGTAGGGCTTTGTGTGCGTGGGTGAGGAGGCGGAAGGTGATTCTTTTGTTGACGGGGAGCCAGTGAAGGTCTCTCAGATGTCCGGAGATGTGGCTGGTTCGTGGGATGTCGAGGATGAGTCTGGCTGAGGCGTTCTGGATCCGCTGGAGTCTCTTCTGGAGCTTGGCGGTGGTACCGGCGTAGAGGGCGTTGCCGTAGTCCAGTCGGCTGGTGACGAGGGCCTGGGTGACGGTCTTCCTGGTCTCGGTGGGGATCCACCAGAAGATCTTCCGTAGCATGCGTAGGATGTTGAAGCATGCCGAGGAGACGTTGTTGACTTGCCTGGTCATGGAGAGGGAGGAGTCCAGGATGAAGCCCAGGTTGCGTGCATGGTCTGTCGGTTTGGGTGCGGTGCCCAGGGCGGGAGGCCACCAGGAGTCGTCCCAGGCGGAGGGAGAGGAGCCCAGGATGAGGACCTCCGTCTTGTCCGAGTTCAGTTTCAGGCGGCTGGTCGTCATCCAGTCGGCTACCTCTTTCATCCCTTCGTGCAGGTTGGCTCTGGCGGCGGCGGGGTCGTTGGTCAGGGAGAGGATCAGCTGGGTGTCGTCGGCGTAGGAGATTATGCTGAGGTTGTGTTTGCGTACGATGGCCGCGAGGGGGCTCATGTAGACGTTGAAGAGGGTGGGGCTCAGAGATGATCCTTGGGGGACGCCGCAGATGACTTCGGTGGCCTCTGACTTGTACGGTGGTAGGCGGACTCTCTGTGTTCTCCCGTCGAGGAAGGAGATGATCCATTCCAGCGCCTTGTCCTGGATTCCGACGTTGCTGAGGCGCCGTACTAGGGTGCGGTGGCAGACCGTGTCGAATGCCGCGGAGAGGTCTAGGAGGATGAGGGCCGCTGTTTCTCCGTTGTCCATCAGGGCTCGGATCTCATCGGTGGCGGCGATGAGGGCGGTCTCGGTGCTGTGGTTGGCTCGGAAGCCGGACTGTGAGGGGTCGAGGGATCCGTTCGTCTCGAGGAAAGTGGCCATCTGCTTGTTGACGGTCTTCTCGATGACTTTGGCTGGAAACGGGAGGAGCGAGATGGGGCGGTAATTCTTGAGGTCGGTGGGGTCCGCTGTTGGTTTCTTGAGTAGAGCGCTGAGTTCGGCGTGTTTCCAGCTCTCGGGGAAGATGGTGGTGTCGAAGGATGTGTTGATGATGTCTCGCAGGTGGGGTGCGATGACAGCGTCGGCCTTGTTGAAGACGTGGTGAGGGCAGGGGTCGGTCGGTGATCCGGAGTGGATGGAGTTCATCGTGCGGATGGTGTCTTCGGTGCTGATCGGGGTCCAGGCGTGGAGGGTGGTGGTGGGGGGTGGTTGTTCGGTCATGGTGTGCGTTGGTTGGTTGTTGAAGCTGTTGTGTATGTCCGCGATCTTGTTGTGGAAGTATGAAGCCAGGGAGTTGCAGAGGTCTTGCGATGGGGTGATGTCGTTGTTTCCTGCGCTGGGGTTGGAAAGCTCTTTGACGATGTTGAAGAGTTCCTTGCAGTTGTGTGCGTTGTTGTCCAACCGGTCCTTGAATGCTGTTTTCTTGGCGGCGCGGATCAGCTGGTGGTGTTTCCGGGTGGCAAGTTTGAAGGAGGTCCTGTTGTCCGGTGTCGGTTCCCTTCTCCAGACTTTCTCGAGGGCTCGGCAGTTCTTCTTGGAGCTCTTGAGTTCGTCGGTGAACCATGGGGCTTTCTTGCTGCCGGGTCTGCTGGGCGGGGTCCTCAGTGGGGCGAGTTCGTCCGCGCAGTTGCTGATCCACTTCGTGAGGTTGTCGGCGGCCTGGCTGGGGTTCGCTGAGCTGGCAGGAGGGTGCTGGCTCAGGGAGGTGGCGAGCTGGTCTGCTGTGATCTTGTTCCAGCTTCTGCGGGCGGCCTGTTGCTGGTGGTGGTGGGTCGTTGTTTTCTTGAAGGTGAAGTGGACGCAGCTGTGGTCCGTCCATTGAAGCTCTGTGGCGTGGCTGAAGTCGATGTCCTTGCTGGATGAGAAGACAGCGTCGAGTGTGTGTCCGGCGAGGTGGGTGGGGGTGGACACCAGTTGCTTGAGTCCCAGGTTGGCGAGGTTGTCGAGCAGGGTGCTGGTGTTGCGGTCGTTGTTGTTCTCCAGATGGAAGTTGAGGTCTCCCAGGAGGATGTAGTCAGCGGAGGGGAGGGCATGTGGGCTGACGAAGTCGGCGATGTCCTCGCTGAATTGTGTGCGTGGTCCAGGGGGTCGGTAGATCAGGGTGCCTCTGAGGGTGGTGTTCGGGTTGGTCTGGATCTGGAAATGCAGGTGTTCGGCGGTGGTCAGGGAGTTGTCGGTGCTGGTCGTGAGACGGATGGTGCTCCTGTGGATGATGGCGATGCCTCCTCCCATCTGGTTGGCGTTTCGGTCCCTCCAGACGATCTTGTAGCCCTCTGGGATGGCGTTGGCGATGTTGGGAGCTGAAGAGGCGTTCATCCAGGTCTCCGTGAGGAAGGCAACGTCTGGAGCTGTGGTGTCGAGGAGGTTCCAGAGTTCGATGGCATGTCTGTGGACGGAGCGGGTGTTGAGCAGGATGCACTTGAGGTGGGTGCTGCTGGTGTTCGGCTTGGTGGGTGCTGGTGCGAGGCAGGTCCGGATGCAGGTGAACTTGCAGGCGTGGCAGCTGAAGGGTCCGTGGGTACGTCGTGGAGAGGCTTGATGGCATTCTGGGAGTCGGCCGGTGTTGAGAGCGGTGAAGGTGGCGGCGGAGTACGTCAGGCGGGTCGGTCGGGATCTTCGTGGGCCAGGGGTCCTGGCACTGGGCGCGGTCCAGGCGCGGACGGGCGTAGACGGGCTTACCTTTGGCGCGCCTTCGGCGCACAATCGGCGCGCCCGCTGCGCGTGACCGCTGCGCGTTCGCACGGTCGCCATTTAAGGCGAAGTGCGCGGGTGGGCGGAGCAGCTGGGAGGCGGGAGCGGGGAGGGTACAGAATAGAAAAAGGGGCGGGGAAAAGCGGCGGTGGCGGGAAGGGAGGGCGGAGGGCGGCGAGGTAGGCGGACAACAAGGAAGGAAACCACAACACGGGGGAAATAAAAATTAAACAGAACGGGCACAAATTCTCAACAAAACAAGGAAAACAAGGAAAAAACCAAAGTTATATAAAACAGGCACAAATGTTAGACAAAACAAGGGCAAAAACAACCGCAGCGGCGCCCGCCGGCAATCGGCAAAACGAGGCAGCAGCGAGGCAGAGGGCAGGCAAGGGGCACACGCAGCAGCTGGTGGCCGTGCGGCACGGGGGTGTCCCACAAGTGGGTCACACTCACCTGCGTCGCACGGTCGCCATTTAAGGCCAAGTGCGCGGGTGGGCGGAGCAGCTGGGAGGCGGGGAGGGTACAGAATAGAAAAAGGGGCGGGGAAAAGCGGCGGTGGCGGGAAGGGAGGGCGGAGGGCGGCGAGGTAGGCGGACAACAAGGAAGGAAACCACAACACGGGGGAAATAAAAATTAAACAGAACGGGCACAAATTCTCAACAAAACAAGGAAAACAAGGAAAAAAACAAAGTTATATAAAACAGGCACAAATGTTAGACAAAACAAGGGCAAAAACAACCGCAGCGGCGCCCGCCGGCAATCGGCAAAACGAGGCAGCAGCGAGGCAGAGGGCAGGCAAGGGGCACACGCAGCAGCTGGTGGCCGTGCGGCGCGGGGGTGTCCCACAAGTGGGTCACACTCACCTGCGTCGCACGGTCGCCATTTAAGGCCAAGTGCGCGGGTGGGCGGAGCAGCTGGGAGGCGGGAGCGGGGAGGGTACAGAATAGAAAAAGGGGCGGGGAAAAGCGGCGGTGGCGGGAAGGGAGGGCGGAGGGCGGCGAGGTAGGCGGACAACAAGGAAGGAAACCACAACACGGGGGAAATAAAAATTAAACAGAACGGGCACAAATTCTCAACAAAACAAGGAAAACAAGGAAAAAACCAAAGTTATATAAAACAGGCACAAATGTTAGACAAAACAAGGGCAAAAACAACCGCAGCGGCGCCCGCCGGCAATCGGCAAAACGAGGCAGCAGCGAGGCAGAGGGCAGGCAAGGGGCACACGCAGCAGCTGGTGGCCGTGCGGCGCGGGGGTGTCCCACAAGTGGGTCACACTCACCTGCGTCGCACGGTCGTTTCCTGATTGTATGAGGCGTGTTGATGAAAGAGAGTGGGAGTACTAACACTCAGCCAGGGTCGGATTGGGATCACGATTTAGCCCGGGCACTGACGAAAAAAGTGGCCCACGTTCAAGGGGCGTGGCATACATTTAAGGGGCGTGGCATACAGTTAAGGGGCGTGGCCCACATTCAAGGGGCGTGCCCTTTCATGAAACACTATTTGGTTACTCTTTGAGGTCTAATTCGTAGAGAAATATTTAGTAAATTAAGCCTTGTAAAGCTTACAGAGCAAGTAACATTGGTAAAGACTAGGAGCACTGCAGGTCTGATAACTGAATACTTACATGCAGTCTTAACGCCCTGCACAAGGTCGTTAGATACTCTTTCCCAACCAGCTAATCATCACATAAATCAGAGATCTAGTACAAAGTCAAGGAGAAAGGGTAAGACTGGAATCTCTGGGAACAGAACATGTAATAACAAAAGTAAGAATTCACAAATGAGGAAAAGGCAGTCTGGGGTGTAAAGAATGCTGAAAAAATGTATCTGTACAATCTAGTCATAAATTTATTTCACAGCCAGCAAGTGATGTCTATATATAAAAAACACAGTTTTATTCACATCTGTTGCTGCCTTCAAGTCTGGGCCATGAGGAGACTGAGGATTACTCAATTAACCATGAAAATGATATAAAATCTGCAAAAAGGAATTCTAACCTGAACATGCTAGAACAGTTAATTCTTCTGTACAGAGAAAGAAGTGCCACGTTTGCAAATTTTGCTTAGGCCTCGAACAAGGCCTAGCATAGAATGAGGCTAAACAGCTCTCTTTTGAGAAATCACATTACACAAAGTCTTAGACATGTCCTGAAATCAACACACAAACATGTTGCCACATTCTGGCCTAGGACCTAAAATAGAGTGCAGTCAGACCTACACACTACAAACAAAAACTAACCAAAACTTACTAATTCATATTTTTGGCATATAGAGAAATATGCCCCTTGTCTGCATTTTGGATGAGGCCTTTAAAATAAAGTTACATTATTAACTGGCACACAAATGAATCAGTAAATTGTGCAAAGAAATGGTAAACAAAATGGTTCCTACCGGTTCCTTCTTGCTTCAGAGGAAGGGATCGGCTAGCAACACATTGCATTTCTGGGTGCTGGATGTGGCAAGTCAAGTAAACCTTTGAGGAAGACCTACAGCACTGAGTGTAGTGCAGTATTTTCTGGATTCGGTGGGATGACAATTGAGGCACACTCGATGTAGCTTTGATTACTGCTTTACTCAGCCTACTTTGGTCAGCCCTGTGGAGAGTGGGATGCCAAGGGGATTAGATGGCCCCTCTTGAGTTAGAGCTTGGCAGTGTGGTGCATCTAGTTACAAGAGTAAACAAATAGAAAAGGCAGGGTGAACACTCTGTAGTTCTGTATGGGAGTGTCAGGACTAGGGTGACCAACTGGCATGGGTGCAAATTCAGGATGGGGAGTGTAAAAATTCAGGACAAAGGGTTAAAATTCAGAACAAACCTTCTGGACAAAAGGTACGTTTTACAGACCCATCAGAGGAGGTTGCGCATTATTATGTAAGTAAGTAAATAGACAACCATTTAAGCACTAGTCAAAATAAGTTTATATCAGGTTGAACCAATCGTGTACTTCACGGTTTTTCAGTATGCTCGCAGCTTTGATCAACTGTGAAGGTCTTTTTGTGATTTTTCATATGATAATAATCTATGTATATGGTTACAGCACTGGGTTGTCCAGTCTGATGTTTTGTTTACAATTCATGGTTCTGAGCAGGCATGTTTGGTGAGAGAAATGGTCTGGAAGATCTGCTTGGATAGTCATTGTGAGATGTAAAGTGGCAAACATAAGATGCCGTTAATCCAGATCCAAACATATTCAACCATTTGCAAACCTATCCATCATGTATTCTTCCATCCATCATTTCACTCATCCATCCCTCCATCCACCCTTTTACTCATCCACCCATTATTCAACCATTCATCCACTCTTCCACCCATCCATCCATTCACTCATCCATCCGTTTACCCTTTCACCCATCCAGCCCCGCTTTCACTTACTCATCCATCCACCCAGTCACTCACCCTTAGACACATTCACCCTTTCAGTCATCCACACATCCATCCTCACTTTTTCTCTCCATCCACCCTTTCACCCAATCCATCTCTTCACTCATCCATCTAGCCATTTGCCCTCTCACCCATCCAGCCATCCTTTCACTTTCTTATCCATCCACCCAGTCACTCCTCCTTCCACCTATTCACCGTTTCAGCCATCCATTCTCCCTTTCTCACTCCATCGACCCTTTCACTTAGCCATCCATCCTTCCTTCCATCCACCCAACTATCCATCTACTCATCCACTCATGCATCCATCCATTGACCCTATCATCCATCCTTTCAATCATCCATCCATCTTTTCTTTCATCCATCCTTTCACTCCTTCACTCATCTATCCAATCTTTTGCCCATGTACCCTCCCTTTCACTCACTCATCCATCCTTACGGCCACCCTTTCAAACATCTGTTCATCCATTCACACTTTCACTTATCAATTAATCAATCCATCCATCATTTCACTCATCCATCCACCCATTCTCTCTCATCATCCATCCATTCACCCTTTCATTCATCCATTCACCCTTTCACTGATCCATCCAGCCATCCCTTCACTTACTCTCTCACCCACCTTTTCACAATATTTGTGGGCTGAGCCTTTGTACGAAGAGTTGCAAACAGAAGAGACTCATCAGGAACTCACGCCTCGCTGTAGTTCCTAAAGCAAAGGGACTCGTTCAAGATGCCCCTGCACATAGTCAATCTGAAACCTTGGAAGTCATGAGTCATGCATGATGAACAGTGACAGGCCCTGAGGTGTCTGTGACATGGTGTTGTTTCCAGGGCTTTAAGTGGGATGACAAAACTGAGGGGTCTCTCCAAAGGGGGTGCTCAATGTAATTATGGGCGTAGCTTAAAACACCTAAGCTACAAATCTGTGCTTAGCCAGACTGGTATTTTGCTGCTTCTGTCATTGCGTTCAGATATATAATACAGCAAGTAATGTTCCACCTACAACAAGTCAGAACTATAGGTTTTGTCAATGGTTGTTAGTTGCATAAAATAGAAAAGCTGCAACCATGACTTCCTTGAATGTAATATTGAAAATGCATCAGTTCTAAAATGATGACACCGAGAAAGAACTATAACCCTTTTATTTAACTTCTTGCAGGGGGGGGGAGGAGTGCCGAGGTGGGGGGGGGGGCTAAGGTGCAGATTGTGCGCTTTCAAAACATCCCCTGGCTCCCACAGCCAGACCCATTCTTCCTCGCCCACTGTGCCCTGAATGTGAGGGTCTGTGGGCGAGGTGTTAAGACTATCACTGTTTCCCCGGCGGCGTGGGCCCCAGGGGGGCCATGGTGAAAATGGCTCAAAAGGCCTGAGAAACACCTGGCCCCCAGGGAGGCCGATTCTTGTGAACAATCACCCCCTCCCCAGCCACCCTCAGCGTGATTGCTTTGCAGGGCAGGGGGTGCAGTAGAGGCCACAGCTGATAATCGCTGTATGGCCTGCACAGTGAAGCGCTTTAATTTCTGTCCGTGCTGTGGGCCGTTTTTTTTCTCCCATTTCCCAGTCGACAGAGAGCAGACAGCAAAGAGCACTCTCTGTGGACTGGGAAAGGGGAGAAAAAAAACGGCCCACAGAGGGCACTGAAACAGCGGCCCTTCGGCCGATTCCCGAATGCCCGCAGTGCCAATCCGCCCCTGCACTCAGCTACCTATTAATAGTGCCACCCAATGGCCACCCTTGGATCGCAGGACTAGCCACATATGAACTATCACGGGCCGGAAAAAAGACTAGAAGATGTCAAGGGCTAATACCGTAGCGCTGATCTGCTGTGTGATCTGCTGTGCACCAACATGGTCTGTGTCATGCTTAAATTAGTAATTGCACAATTACTTGTCACAGGGCAGGCTGCTCGAACCATACGCTGCAATCATAATTGTCCCCCGGGACATTGTCAACCCTGGGGGGTATCAAAAAACACAAGCACTGGAGCCATCGCCTGGTATTTTTTTTCTTCAATTTTGCTGGCAATTAAAGGTTTCTCTGTAATTTTTTGACAAAATTAAGAAAACACGTTGTTGGCGCCCAGCGGGGTCCCTCTGGAACTCCACCATCAGGCCTAGGGGGTTGTAGTGTCTCAGCCTGTGGCGTAACAGGCGTGACACGTAACCACCACGTGACCTGCGCATAATAAAAGTGGTCTACTCACGCACGTACGCCAGTTGGCGACGGCGAGGTGACCAGTATAGCCATACTCCGGTGTCCGTGTAATCATTCCAGGCCTCTGTAAAATTCCTCATAGAGTGCGCCCCCACTTATGTCCCTTAGCCGTACGCTAGGGGCCACTCCCAAGAACACAACAGGGGTCAAGTTATTCCTTCTCTGCCCCCTTATGTTTTTTAAAAAACTTTTTTAAAGATGGCTGCCAACACTTACTGGTTGAAGTGTTAGCAGCCAATCAGATCTCAGCATGGATCCGTGGAGGATTTGCATCCCTATATATATTTTTTATTAAATAACTCCAAAACTACTGAAGGGATTTACACCAAATTACAAAAAAGGGCTCTTTCTGGAACAAAAGCTAACTTTATGACAAATGTGGTGTAATTCTGTCCAGTGGTTCGGGCTGTAGTCATGCCTAAAATCCCTATGGGAAATTGCACGGGAAAAATGCACTCTGGGATCCCCTTTTTCTCAGACCCCACTTGATGAATCACCCCGAAACTTTCCACACAGCACCTGAACTCAGGTGCGTACTAGTTTTGAAGATCTTGTGAAGATTCTTCAAACGGTACCAAAGATATTAGCAAAAAAAACACTTTTCCTATGGAAACTAGGTCCTAACTATAACCAGGGCTGGACTGGAAACCAGAACCGGCCCTGGCAAAGTGCTCGGCCGGCGCCCCCCCCCGCTCCGGGAGGAGAGGGGAGGGGGGGGAGAGGTGCGACCGCGCTCTGTGACAGGGCCGTTTTCGTCCGTTTTTGTTACGGGGCCGTTTTTGCAGCATAACGGCCCTGTAACAAAAACGGCCCCAGGGGCCCAAAACCGGCCCCAACCATGCGGCCCACCGGGGAATTGCCCGGTGCCCTCAACGGCCAGTCCGGGCCTGACTATAACCACCTACTGGCAAGCCCCAGTAGTGAATATATACCCCCAATAACCTGAGAGAGGTCGAAACGCATCTTTGTTGCCATCTACGAATAAACTTGACTTACCTGAGCAAATTGAAGTGGCTCATTTTTCCCAGAGGAAGCGTGACTGTGGGGATTTTCGATAATATATATATGTATATATATATATATATATATATATATATATATATGTATTACCTACTGACGGTCACCAGTAGGTAGTTATAGTTAGGATTATTTTCAATAGGGAAATCGCAACATTCTATTGGGAATAACTTTGGCGCCGGTTGAGGAATCTGCCTGAAAATTTCCTCAAATTTGCCTCGCGGCGCTCCGGTCTTTGCCTTAAAGTTTGGGGGGGATTCGTCAAGCGGGGGCCGAGAAAAAAGGGGGGTCCCAAAACGTGTTTTCCCCATGTTAATTTCCGTAGGGCGGTTGACCTCACTTTTAGACCGAATGGCTGAATGGATTTCCACGAAACTTGGCAAAATTGTAGGGACTGGTAGCCCGATGTGCCTTTGCTATGTCTCAAGATATGTGCTCCAGTGGATTTTGAGTAATTTAGGTTAAAAAAAAATATATATCTATAAGCGCGCCCCGGTACGCGCACCGGGACGTGAACCAGCGCGCTACGCGAGTTCGCACGCGGAAAGCTGATTGGCTCTCGGGTGTCTGTAAACATTCCAAACAGTCCGGAGCGGCCGCCATCTTGTGTCTCGGTAGGATCGAGACACAAGAGGTGGCAAAAACAAAGAGGGGAATGACCAAAGGGGGGCAGGATAGACCCCCCCCGACCCCCTAGGTTTGATGTGGGGGCCATAAAAGGGCGCAGGGGGAGCGCCCGGTATGCACACCGGGGAGCGAACCGGGGAGCGTACCATGGGGAAAAAGAATGACAGAGTTTTTTAAAAATGTAGCCTTTTTTTATAAATTGGAGGTAGTTCTGAAAAGAACTGTTTTTTTCTTCTTTTTGTTGTTTTATGTTTTTTAAAATGTTTTTTTGAACATTTTGTACTACTTTTGGCTTTTATGAACTATTTTATATATTTTTTGTTATTTTTCTGGCGAGAAACAAAAAACAAGGAATTGAAAACTGCTCAACTGGAGCAAAAAAAAAACCAGGAAAAAATTATGGATTTTTGGGGCATTTGTGGTTGTCACCAGCACGGTTGATGAGCTTTATGCTTTGCTCACCATAGGTGATGGTTTTCCCACAAAAAAACAAGTGATCTTGTATTCCCCAAACTGGGGTTGAATGTTTGGGACCATCTCTCTTGTCTCTGGTCCCGATGGAGTGGGTTGCTTTCTTTTTGAGGTGCTGGGTGAAGATTGGGGAGCGTTACTGGCCAGTTCTCTCACCTCTGCCGCAGCATAGTTGTTGGGATGCTTGCGCTGCATGCGGCGAATCATGGTGTTATTGCAAAATGAGTATTTTTTGTTAGGGTTCCCCCTTGAAAGTTCCATGTTACAGATTAGGCAAGTCACCTTTGGCGCATTCACCATTTTTAGGCCACTTGGGATGGAAAAAAACTGCCATACAATGTGTGGCTTTGGCCTATATGGGGTATTGTCTTCTGGCAGGAATCGCCTCCTCCCCTCCTCTTCCTCCTCCTCCTCTTCCTCTTCTTCATCTCCACCAGTGTGGTGTTGTGGTGGTCCTCTTGGTGGTGGTGGTGGTGGCTGAGATGCTCCTGCTGCTGCTACTACTGAAGCTATTTTTCAGTCCAAAAAAGTACAGAGAGGTCTTTCAACAGGTCTTCTTCACTCAAAGTAAAAAGTGAGAATGAGGAAAAAAGGTGGGGGTTTTCATCATTAGGAAAAAAAACTGTCCTGAACCAATGAAAAGTGTTAATTTCAGGTCACATGACCAGGGCATTCATCATTTGGAAACCAAAACTGTCCTTCACCAATAAAAAGTGTTATTTTTAGGTCACGTGACCCGACGCGCTTACGCTACGCGCCCTCGGGCACGCCCCGGGGCGCGCCCTGGGGCACGGTGTGTAAGCGCGTCGGATGCTTACGTTGCCCGATCGTATGCGTTCGAGTGCTTCCGGGTGCGTTTACGCCGTGCGTATCACGCGGACGCGGCTACGCGATACGTCACGATAATGTTTTCGTTCGCGGAAAAGGCACTAATGGGACGCTCACCAGTACACGCCCTGGGGCGCGCCGCAAGACTGTGCTTTCTGGTGCGCTCACCGGGACGCGCACCGGGAGCGCTCCAGGGCAAAAAAAAAAAAACCCATGAACAATATACATTAAAAAATAGTATTACATAAATATACATTATAGGATTCATTATAAAAAATATTACATTTCATAGATATAGAAATTTGCTATTAAAAAAACTATGAAATTCACTGAATAAACAAGGTTTCACACTAGTTATAGTTATGAATTAGCATTTAAAAAACCTATTAAATTCACTGAAAAAACCATAGGTTTCACACCAGTTATAGATAGGAATTACCATTTAAAAAACCTATTAAATTCACTGAAAAAAACATAGGTTTCACACCAGTTATAGTTAGCTGGAAATTTTACTGACATAAAACCATTGAAATTTCCACGTTATAGTTAGTTGGACTCACTATAACTTGCGCGCCTACAATCTACTGCTGATGACGTCACATATTACATCACTCATGACATGGTCAGTGACATCACTCATGACTTGCACCAAATTTGGCAAAGAGGTAGTCCTTGGTTCAGGCTCGTACCTTTTGCTTATTTGTTGTAAATCCGTTCAGTAGTTCCTGAGAAAATGACAGATAAAGTCACATATATTTCTATGGGCGAGGTGGATCCGCGTATCTATCCACGCATGCTAAGCGCAGCCGACAAGCACCCTGCCGTGCACGAGCTGAATGCTAATTGGCTGACAACTGTCAAAATCAGGAAGTGTTGGCAGCCATCTTGTGCCTCGGTAGAACCGAGGCACAAGAAACCAAAAACAAACACCACAAAACACGAAAAGGGGGCAGGGTAGACACACCCTGACCCCCTAGGCCTGCTCAGGGCGAAGTTTATTTATTTATTTATTTTAAATCGCGGGATGCGTGTAGGATCTGCTCATCCTAGCAATAGAAAGAAAAAAACGCAGTCTCCCTGTAAATATGGTAATTTGCCCCCGGGGGGGCCAAATCCCGGGGGCATTATTAAGAAATAAGTATGGGGGGGTCCCAATCATCCCCACAGTGCCCGGGGACTGCCACCCCCGGGGCTCTTAGTTAAAGTATGCGGGGGGCTCATGAGGCCCCCCTACAGCCCCGGGGACCCCCACCCCCGGGGCTTTTTTGAAATGGATGGGGGGCTCATGGGGCCCCCCAGCCCTGGGGACCACCACCCCGGGGCTCTAATTAAATGTATGTGGGGGTTCACAGGGCCCCCCTGCAGCCCTTGGGACCGCCAAACCCGGGGCTTTTTTTAAATGGGTGGCGGGATGATGGGGCCCCCCCAGCCCCGGGGACCACCACCCTGAGGCTCTAATTAAATGTTTGCAGGGGGGCTCATGGGGGACCCTCTGCCCCAGGGACCGCCAACCCCCGGGACTCTAATTAAATGTATGCGGGGGCTCACAGGCCCCCGCAGCCCCAGGGACCGCCACCCCCAGGGGCTTTTTTGAAATGGGTGGGGGTGCTCTGAGGCCCCCCAGCCCTGGGGACCGCCACCCCAGGGGCTCTAATTAAATGTATGAGGGAGGCTCACGGGCCCCCCGCAGCCCCGGGGACTGCCACCCCGGGGATTTTTTTAAAATAAAAAAACCTGTGTGGGGAGGGCTTGAGTCCCCCCCCACACTCCCCGGGGACCGCCACCTCCCCGGGGCACTACATTTTTAATTGGGGTGTCCGTTATGGACCCCCAAACCCGGGCACCACCACCACCGGGCTTTACAAATGATGGGAGGGGGACCGCATGGCTCCCCTCCTGGAGCTCTCGAGGGCCCTGGGAACCGCCATCCCCCAGGGCCGGCTCCTGCAGTGTCCCGGGGTGCCACCCCCGGGACACTGCCATTTGCAATGACAGGGCTCCCACCCTGTTATTGCAAACTGCTTTCATATTTGGAAGAGAGAGCAGGAAACCTGCTCTCCCTTCCAAATAGGAAAGCAGATTGCTTTTCCACAGGGGAGCAGCATGTTAGCTGCTCCCCATGTGAAAAAGCAATGTCGGCTCCCGCAGGATGCAGGGAGTTTGCTGGGACAGTGGGGGGATTGGGGACCCCCCACGGTCCCCAACGGAGTGGGCCAGCCCGGGGGGATGGGGTGTCCGAGGCTAGTAGTGGCCTGGGAGGGCGGCCACGCAGCCTCACTCCCCCCCAAAAAATATATTTAAAAAAAAATAAACGCCCCCGGGGAATGGGGTCCTTGGGGCCACAACTGGCCACAGGAGGGGGGCAAGGTAGCCCCCCTCCAAAATAATCATTAAAAAAAATGGGTCAGACCCCTGGGGATAGGGTCCCCGGGGAAAATTATGGCCTTGGGAGGGGGGCCACGGGCCCCTTTCCCGATTTTTTTAAAATTTAAGGAAAAAAATTGGGGGTAGGCCCCCAGGGGTCCCCAGGCCAAAAAAAAATAGAAACCTACTTAAAAATAAATGAATAAATAAATACATAAAATAACGGGATGCGGCCAGGGGGCCACGCCCCCTCATTGCACCACTCTGCAAAACGCGCACCATGGCGCGTTTGCAGAGGGGGAACAAATTTACCTTGAATACTGAGGGTCCCTGGGGGCCAACTAGCCCACCAGGTACCTCCAGTATGCCCCAGGGAGCTCCGTTGCAGAGAGGTGTTCTGAGGCCACGTCCCTTTTTACACCTCTCTGCAACGTAGCTCTGTTGCGCTTACTGGAGGTAGCTGGTGGGCTGGTTGGACCCCAGGGACTCCCAGGATTCAAAGGGACTTAATTCCCCAACTTAAAACGCACCACAGGGCCTGTTTGTACAGTGGTGAAGGGAGGGGCGGGGCCTGAGTTCACATGTGTGCAAACACGCCCTGTGGTGAGGTTTAAGTTGGGGAATTAATTCCTTGTCAATACTGAGGGTCCCTGGGGGCCAACTAGCCCACCAGGTACCTCTAGTTAGCCCCACCGAGCTGCATTGCAGAGTGTTGTAAAAAGGGGCGTGGCCTCTGAACACCTCTTTGCAACACAGCCTCCTGGCAGATACTGGAGAGACCTAGTGGGCTAGTTGGCCCCCAGGGACCCACAGGATTGAGGAGGAATTAATTTTCTAACTTAAAACACGCAACATAATTCTCCTAAGGCTAGAATATTAATCAATGGGGAACTAACTGAACATATCTTGATAAAGAGAGGTACACGCCAGGGGTGCTCCCTATCCCCACTAATATTCAACCTATACATTAAGCCGGTAGCGGAATGTCTTAGGAACCATCTCTCTATTGCTCCCTTTTCTTATCAAGGCTGGCACAAAAAAGTGGCTCTCTATGCCGATGACCTTATGATTTTTACCTGTGATCTTAAGGAGGCCCTCAAAGCAACTGAGGAGACGTTAACAAAATTTGGAAAAATCTTGGGCTACCAAATAAACAAGTCTATGACAGAAACCAGACTTTTTGAGCCCTTACAATAAGGAAAAAAACAGATACCTGGGTATCGACTTGATTAAAGATCTAGATAAGGTAGCCCAGATTAACTTTCATAGGATACAGGTGGAAGTTAAAAGATTGTTGAATGTATGGAGAGGTCTTCCCTTGTCGATTCTGGGCAAATCTAACATCCTTAAAATGTCAGTCTTGCCGAAGGTTACTTTCATCTTTGGCGCCATCCCGTTAGAGTTCAACAGGCAGCACATAAAGAAAATCAAGGGAGAGTTATCAAGTTTTATTTGGTCTTCGAAAAAACCTAGAATTGCTTGGAGCAAAATAAGGAGAAGGAAAATACAGGGAGGGCTAGCTACCCCAGATATTTTAGAATACTGCAGAGCATTCCAATTTAAAAATACCAGAATTATGCTAGGCCCTTATGAAAATTTCCCATTGTATATATACAGAAATTAACAAATAACACCAGCCACTTCCTTTTTAAATTCGGTCACCCGAAATTCTTCAAAAAAGTTAAGTTGACGACTCTGAGAGCAGCCGCTAAATCGTGGTACTGTATTAGATCTACAGTGAATATCCCCCTCCACAGTGACAAAGCCCCAATTTGGGACTCGCCTTGCACACCAGAGTGCCTTAAAGACTCTCTTACAACCCCCCTAAAAACAGCCGGAATAACAACATGGGGACAACTGTTATATCAGAACAAAATCATGGAGTGGGAGATCCTGAATGAAATCACGAACGCTTCTCTATCTAAATTCAAGTATTATCAACTCTTAAGCTGGGTAAAGTCAGTCAAGGAAACTAAAACAGGCAATATACTTTTGGAAAGGAAAATGCTGGAAAAACCCTTCAAGAAGGAAATATCGTTTTGGTACTGGTCTTTCATAACGGCAGGGGAGGAGGAATTTCGGTTACCGGAGAGAATTTGGGGGAAAGACCTGCCAACGCTGGATACAAACTACTTATGGCAAGTATCAATGAGCAAATGCTGGTCAATAGTAACATCTGCGGCTTTAAAAAGAAATCACTTATATACCATCCATAGAGCTTATTGGACGCCGAAAAAACTAGCAAAATTCAGCGGATCCACGGTGAAGTCCTGCCCAAAATGTGGATTACGGAAAGCTAATGACCTGCATATGTTCTGGCAGTGCCCCCATCTCGATGGTTTCTAGAAGGATCTGGGTAAGACAATAGAAGAGGTACTGGGAAAACAGCTAACTGTGAGTATTGACTTAGTCTTATTTGGGGTAGTGGGTTTACCTTCAGCAGTCAAGTTAACAAAACGGGAAGAAAGACATTTTAGCTTTGTCGCTGAAAATCTAATGCACTTTATATCTTGTTGCTAATAGTTACAATCTGTAAAATTGCTTTTTCTTTTGGTTGATAATTGTCATTGCAAAACTGTCAATTTTTGCTGCTAGCACATTAGTTTTGGTAATGTGAGCACATTGCACTTTATTTAATCATCGTGGACAGCTATTGACAAATGGACAATATTTGCTGTTAGCATAATGTATTTTAGTCCCTAACTGGAAAATGGTTAAACAATTGTTGATCAGTTATGTTAAGGCACTGAATCCGTATATGTTCAATCAGACTTTGTGCTTGATATGTACTTTTTTTGTAATGATTTTAATTAATCAACAAGCAAATAAATTACTTTCTATTGGGGACATGGGGCAGGACCAGGCCTCTGGTTTTAGGGGGATCTCTGTTATTTATTGCTTTCTGTGCAAGGCAAAGGGCTTTGAATGTGATCCTTGCATCAACAGGCAGCCAATGAAGCTGTTTCAAGTACTTCCTCACTGATTCGCGAGTAGAGTATAGTTGCTCGAGCATGAAACCTTGCTCTGGCTCAGGTCGAGGTCCTGAACTGTAAGCCCAAAATGAACCGAGCTTTCATGTGGCTTCTTTCTGCCTGCTGCCCTTTCTCTACCCAGGATGTTGTGTTACCGCCTCAGCTGCCAACTTCGGAACTGGGGAACCAGCTTCACATTTCAGTGTCGGCTCAACATCCTGTGATTCTGGGCAAATCACTTAATCACCCAGTGTCTATATATAATGATTGGCAACCTTCTGCAATGTAACTGGGGCTCATGTACAACACTCCAATACCTCCAGGTCATGTTCGTGCTATATACAATCTACGGAAAAATGCACAAAGAGGTAAGAACAAAGCCTTAATATAAGGAAAGACAAATAGATACCCATTTAGTGGCTAATTTGTACAAAGAGAAACCTGAAAACCTGGATAAATTGCGGCTTAACCGTATGAACTGTGTGATCTTAGGCAAATATTTTATTTCATTAAAACTCTTTTCTTCATGATCACATATGAAAGCACTTTCAAATAGGTGAGTTCAGATATTGGCGTATAATATTGTAAGCTGTGTACAGGCTTTACATGACAATTGTGTTGCTTCAGTTCACTAATGGTTCATATTGATTTATTTTATTTAGTTATTTAAAAACTATCACTTTTAGTAAGTACTTCTCAGCGCAGTGCTATAATGTGACGTATTATTTCCAAAGTTTCAACGTGTTATTGAATTTTGAATAGCCTATCAGATTTTACGTAGTGTTGGTTGCAAACCTTTTTAGGGCTCGGCTCGCGCACGGACTCTAAGATCTGGCCCTTGGCTCGGCTCTGCTCTCCCTGTTAATTTGTTGACTGGTGCCCACCTCTATGTAAAAGGTATGTAACTCAAAGGCCTGTCTCTGGGTATGCAGATGTCTGTTGAAACCCTACGATATTTCTTGCACTGTACTAGGGCCCGACCTTGAAATTCACATACCTACAATCCTCTACCCAACAAATGCAAATTCACAATACTCTCTAGAATATCAATAATATTGTACCCTATAGTCCCATTTTTCAAATGAACAAATACATTTGTCTAAATGCATGGTTATCGAGCAGGCACATAATTTTCTCTCTCGAGTCTTTAGCTGGCGTTTATTACAAACTTAAATCACTTATCAGGTTTGCTTCTCGTTAGAGTGTTCTCGATTTATCAACTATTACTGACACATTATTATTGGATTTAGAGAAGCAGAGATGACGTTCTGTACTTTTAAAATCAATGTACAATGTTTCATTGCGTTGGAGATCCACCTAGTACAATGAAGATATAATGACTTTTCTTGTGACATTTATACCGTGCACAAAACATTCTCTCTTCTAGGAACATCTTTAACCCTAGAAAGTCAAACAAAGACGCTCATTTAAGTCAGTTAAGATGGTATTTGTCCAATCGTTTATTGCACTTTTCATGTCCCATGTATTATCCTTTCGCACTATTCAAGAAACCGCAAATTTACATATGTAAATAAATAAACAAGCTTTGGCAAAGCCAACAAATCGAGCCTTCATGTACCCCCCACCTTCAAACAGCATTTGTTCATGTCTCTGCGCGCTTAATTAAGCACATTAAAGCCAGACCTATTGGCTCTGCCATTGTTTATTTCTTTCTTAGATATGAAAACACTAGGGGGCGCTAGGTGGCGCCAAACCTAGATGGCCGCACTAGCGTGATGCTCTAGCTCGATCGAGCACACTACACCATCCTTAAGGGATCCTGACCCACTGTATCCAGTCGGACACCGCTCCATCGTGTCCGTGACACCATCACGATTCCTGCGGTACCTCATTTGCGGAATAACCCGACTGACTGCTGTGATATCGGCTGGAGTGCGGAGAGCGGGAGGCGAGGCTGGCTCTCCGCTTCCGTTGGGGCGGATCGTCCGGCCGGGAGAGGCCGGGGCTTCGCGGCCTGCGACCCTTCTCCTTGTGAGCTGCTGGTGTCCAGAGAGGTCGGACGACCTGCCGCCGCTGAAGCTGCTTGGCGGCCTGAGGGGAGCGCCTTCTGCAGGGTCATTGCGGCGGGGAGCGGTGGCGTTTGTTCAACCCCCCCCCCCCCTCCCCCCGCCCCCCGGGACTGACCCTGCGTGTGGCCCGGACCCGGAGTTGTGATCCTCTGGTGGCCCGTGCCCGCTCGGAGGACACTGAAACCAACGGCGATAGCTGCTGCGCTGGGGGGGACCTGCCTCCCTGCCGGATCTGCCTGCCTGTCGTCATCTGCGCTTCCCACTTGTGCGCTGCCCGGTGGGAGGCCTGCTCACGTTACACGTTACTCCCGGGCTTTGCGGCCTGCCAGGCTGACAAGCGCGGCGACTCCTGGACCACGGGCTAGGGGCAGCGACCTTGATTTACTTGCAGATTCGCACCTGCCCCACCTTGCCGCTTGCCTGGGTCTGCCTGGGTCTGCTCAGGGGGGGGGAAACCCTGTCCTTTGTGATCCGTGCACTGGGTGTTGGCCGCGGCCTACTGCAGGACCTCTTGGCGCCAAAACACGACGCGCTTCCTAGGCCGCGGATGGAAACGGAGTACAACCCCCCCTCCCCCCCCCCAGACCGGTGGCTCTACTGTTGTGATTCCCTCCCTCCCCACTAGACTGTGTGGCCTTTACCTGCTCATCAATACCCTGCTTCAAGACGTGGCATATAGGCCGGAGAATCTGTGCTTCGCCCAGGGGGTTGACTACGTGCTGGGAGCTCACACCGGCTTGGTGGCTCCGAGAGTGCCCGTAACGAAGATCCGAAGCTGCTGCCTTTGCCGGGCGGCCGGTGGATGGTGCTCTGCGGCGTGCTGGCCCATCTGTGCTGCGGCCGGGGACTGGACCCTCGGCGCCCTACCTTGGACGTACCTACCCAGGGTTGCCTAAAGTCTCTACTACTGCCCCCACGCTGCGGATCCTGGTGTGCCCTCGCAGCTTCACTTTGCCTGCCCGATCTCCCGCCCAGACGCCGGATCGTGTCGCTATACCTTGACTAACTGCTTGGGGAGCAGCGGGCCGTCGCAGGACAACAATCCCTTTTCGCCAGCTCCGGCCCCTCTGGAGCCAATTGCGGCCTATTCGGCATCTCTAGGTCTCCACTTTGGGTGAGCCCGGCCCGTTGGTTCGTCCACAGCAGACGCACTCGAAGCTGGTTGCGACGGGGCCAACCCACCCTTGCCTATAGACAGATATAACGGACTTCCAGATCCCTTGAAAGACACCGTTAGAGGGTTGGCCCGGACTCCATACTTTCACGCCGCTTGCAACTCAGGGAGCTTTCTTCTCGCCACTCAAGCTTTCAGCTCACCTTCCAGAACTTTTCCCATCTCCTGCCGGAGCCGGGCCTCCTCCTGGCGGCCGCTTCTTCCACTGCGACGCGAACGCCGAGGCGCACCATGGGCCGCAACGATGCCAAGCAGTCAAAAATTCCTTTTGAATCTAAGAAAACCCCCACGCCACCGCCCGTGGTGGAGAGAGGAACTCTTCTTCGGCCCCCCAGGAGGAGGACTGGAGGACCCTCTTGTTGGGCATGAAACAGAGCCTATCCACGATTGACTCCAAAATAGACACCCTTAACACTCGCATGGACAGTGTTGTTGCCAAGTTAGAGCATCATGATACCCATACGAAAGAAACTGAAGACCGGATCTCAACACTGGAAGATGGAGCCGCTTCCAACGCCAGGCAAGTCACGCAAATGGACAAACTTCTTAAAATAATTGCGGAAAAGAATGCAGACTTGGAAGCGAGGTCCCGCCGTAATAACGTCTGCATTTTAGGCCTTGCAGAAAACACCAACACAGGGTGGATGGAAATCTTCGTGGAAAACCTAGTGGTTGAGCTGTTTGGGAGAGAGGCCTTCTCATCGCACCTCATAGTGGAGAAAGCCCACAGGTCTCTTGCTGCACGCCCCCCCCCCGCCCTCCCCCCAGGAGCACAGCCGAGACCCATCATAGCGCGCTTCCTAAACTACAGAGACCGTGACGTTGTACTGCAGCGGGCTCGAGAGCTGGGCACAGTGCAGTATGGCAACGTTACACTATCCTTCTTCCCCGACTTCACCCCGACGGTGCAGGAGGCCAGGCGTAAATTTGCAGCGGTGAAGAAGAAACTCCAAACCCAGGAGATCCCTTACGCTATGCTCTACCCAGCGAAGCTGAAGGTGTCTCATCAGGGGAAGCAGCTAATTTTCCTCAACCCACAACAGGCAGAGGACTTTCTCCGGCAGCACAGAAAGGATCAGGCCAGGGAAGCGGCTGAGGAGGGGCGTTCCAGGTCGCAATCACCGTTGTCCCAGCAGGATTAAGACAGACTGCTGTTTCACTGTCAAGTGCGCCCACTATCCCGCACGGCAGGTGACTGAACACTAACTGTCCTGGTGAGATATGTATTGTAAGTTATGATTCAACCCTAGACCATTGCACCATGAGCTCATCCAGGTTGCAGAGATGGTGGGATCTGATCTTGTTGGTGCCACTCACTTTTATTCCCGGTGAGGTAACCGCACTGCTTTAAGACTTACGGGTCACTGATACATTTGAGTGCTTGATCACCCACCCCCGTCCCGCGCAGTCGACTGGGAATAGACCCGGTTGCCAGTGGGTGAGAGTAGGGAGGTGGAGGGCGGGTCTGGCGCCCCTAGGTTCCGTCCCCAATGGGTGATCCCCCAAACGCCTCTCCCCTTCATAGGGTGAGAGCAATTGTAGTGCTTGTTTTAGTTTTGGGACTGTTTAGATACAGGGAGGGGGGGAGGGCGCTGAGTACCCGGCCAGTTGGGGTTGCCGGAGTGGGTGGGCGAACACTTTGCTTTAATGATAATCCAATTACTACGCTAGCTGCAAATGTTCTACAAAGTGTGTTTCTTGTTGGAAAGTGACTGACTGTCCGGCCAGTTGGGGTAGCCGGCATATGGGGGCATGGAGTATGCCCGCAGTCTGCCAGCACGGTTGCTGCAGAATTACTTGGGGAAGGGAGGATTACTATGTTCCTATTGGGAAATAATCATCTACAAAGTTTTACTGAGTTCTGTCTGAAGTCGATTACTTCGCGCACATGTCACATTTATCTCTCACTGTGGGAATGGGTGAAGTAACAGATACACAGCCAGCCCTTCAAATTCAGTTGTTGTCGTGGAATGTACGCGGACTTAATAACCCCAGAAAGAAACGACAAATCCTGAGGTACTTGGACAGGCAGGGAGTATCTATTGCCATGCTACAAGAAACGCACTTGCTGCCAAATGGTTCCCCCTTATTCGCTTCCAAATGGGCCTCCACCAGGTTGTTTTCGTCTTTCTCAAATTACTCTAGAGGGGTCACAATATTGGTAAAGAAAAATGTGGGTTTTACCCCGGCTGGCACTGAAATCGATTCGGGTGGTAGATACTGCATGGTCTGGGGGAAATTACACACCCATACTGTACTCTTTGCTTGTTATTATGGCCCCAATACAGATGACCCAACTACTCTCCTCACTATGTGGGGAAAAATCCAAACTTTGGGCATAGCCCATGTGGTACTGGGTGGTGACTTCAACACTGCCTTGCGGCCCGCACTGGACAGATCCAACCCCCAGCCAGTTCACTATACCCATACACAACGTACACTATCTGGCATAGTAGATGACCACCACTTGACAGACACGTGGAGGCGCACTCGCACCCGTCTCTACGGCAGGGCACACACTTCTCCGCAGTTCATTCCACCTGGGCGCGCATTGACTACATTTTTGTGTCAGCGGGACTCACCCCCTGGGCGGTCAAGACTCTGCACCTGGCCCGTACATTCTCCGACCACTCTCCAGTCCTCCTTTCATTGCGCATTCCCCTTGACGTCTCTCCTTACTTAAGCTGGCGCCTCAACCCTGCGCACCTCACAGACTCGGCCTTTAGGGCAGACCTAGAACAGGACATAACAGATTTCTTTGATCGTAATATTGATTCAGTCTTCAGCTTTACTACAGTTTGGGAGGCCTTTAAGGTAACGGTGAGGGATTGGTGTATATCCAAGGGAGGCGGAGTCCTTAAATCCCTTCGGGGGGATCTGCGCAAACTAGAGGCAGAGCTTCGCACTCTCGAACAGGCCGTATCCCACGGCTCTCGGGGCGTGAAGATCTGGCCCGGCTCAGGGTTAATGAGTACACTGTAGCTGCTGAAAAGGAATGTAAATTCCTGGGTAAACCTTACACAGCACACATTTATGGAGAAGGGGACAGGCCGGGCAGGGCGCTCGCCTCTGCCATTAGGCCCCCCACCAACCACAACTATGTCACCACCCTGATGGATGAACAAGGTGTACCACACAGAGACCTCCCCGAACAACTGCGCGTCCTTACCACTCATTACAAAACATTGTACACCTCCCACAGACGGACAACACTTGACCTGCGCGAGTACCTTGATGACACTGCCATTGCATGGCTAGGCCCGACCCAACAGAAGTGTTTGCATCACAAACTGGAACTGGACGAAATAAAAGACGCTATTATGTCCATGAAATCTGGCAAGGCTCCGGGGTCGGACGGCCTTCCAATCAACTTTTATAAAACCTTCATTCATGTGCTGGCCCCCATACTGAGGCAGGTTTACTATTCAGCCCTGGAGGATGGCACCTTACCACTTAGTATGCGTGAAGCCCTCTTTACATCCCTGTTAAAACCGGGCAAGCCCCCAGAGCACTGTGACTCATACAGACCCCTGTCGTTACTGAACACTGACGTCAAAATCTTGGCGAAGGTCCTGGCATCTCGATTGAAACTCCTGATGGAAAGACTGGTCCTACCGGACCAAGCGGGCTTTGTCCCAAATCGCGCCACCTCTCATAACCTTCGTACATTGCAGGCTGTTCTGCAGGATATTAACCCTAATTGCGAGGCTGCGGCGGTCTTCCTAGATGCTACTAAAGCTTTTGATTCCCTGGAATGGGACTACCTGCTGTCACTACTGGAACGCATGGGAACCCCCTTCAGCTTTATAGACTGGATCAAGCTCTTATATAATAAACCGCATGCTGCTGTGCTCGTAAATGGGTCCCGATCGGCCCCCTTTGACATTCATAGAGGAACTCGACAGGGGTGCCCACTCTCCCCGGTCCTATTTGCAATAGCCATTGATCCTCTTGCGGCCAAGCTCCGACAACACCATAACCACCGCTCCCTGATCTACCCGGAGCGACAACTGCTCATTTCGTTATATGCAGACGACATTACTCTATATATCCACAAACCGCAAGAAAATCTGAACCCCCTTCTGCGCGAGATCACGAAATTTGGAGCCATAGCGGGGATACAGATAAATTGGTCTAAGTCCGCTTTGTTCCCCCTGACAGACAAAACTCTGCAGTTCCCTCTTGACTACACACTGCTGTGGGAGAATGATGAAATAAAGTACCTAGGCATCAACATCACCAGGGACCGTGAGGCCCTAATCAGGGCAAACTATGGTACGGTCCTCGACAAACTTGCTGACAGCGTTACCAAATGGATCCACCTCCCGTTATCCATGGCTGAGCGTATATCTCTAATTAAGATGGCAGTCCTCCCTAAGATGTTGTACCTCTTTACTAATATCCCATATAATCCGGGCACATACTTTTTCCGCGCCCTAGATTCCCAGCTGTCGAGACTTATATGGGGGGGGAAACAGGCCAGGATGGGACTGAAGACACTTATGTTGCCTTACCACCAGGGTGGATCCGATGTTCCGAACTTTCGACTGTACTATGACTGTGCTCAGGGCCACTTTGCTGCGTATTGGATCCACCCGCCTCCCTTCATGGCTCACCTTGCCGTAGAGGATGGATACATGAGACCTGAAAAGCCTTCGCGCTACCTATATTCGGAAGCCCGAATAACTGATCGTGACCCCACCACAGTGGACTGCACTGTGCGCGCCTGACGTAGGATAGCAGACCGCATGGATGTTGCCTTCCTATACTCCCCACGTATGAGCCTTGCCCATGATCCTAGATTGAGTGCCTCCTGTGAAGAGATTGGCCGCAAACTGCTCACCAAACTAGCGCTTCATACATGGGGGGACCTCTACATACAGGGACAATTTCGCACAGCGGTGCAATTCTTTGGGGACCACTCGCCCTCAGGCATGGACACATTCCTCTACACGAGGCTGCGACAAAACGTTAAGGCAGTCACCCCAAGCTTCCCAAAAGAACCAGAAATCATGGCCCCCCTGCATACTCTTCTCCACACTGATACACCGAAACATGTAGTTTCCATGCTTTATACCCACGCATATGCTGCCTCCTCACCCCCATCCCTTAGAGCGAGACGCAACTGGGACGACGATCTGGGTGCCCCACTCTCTGATGAACAATGGGAGGAAAGCTGCTCACACACGAATGCAGTGACAGGCAATGCTCGCCTCAGGCTGGTACATTTTAAATGTCTGCACCGTCTCTACTACACCCCCGCCAGGCTGTGCCGGTTTGGGTTGCGGGATAATGACAGATGCCTTAGATGTAACCAGATAGGAGCGGACTTCATTCACTTGGCTTGGTCATGCCAGGCTGTGGCTTCGTATTGGGTGGAGATCTTTGCAGCCATGTCTGAAATGTTAGGGATTACTGTGACACCCTGTCCCAAATTGCCCTCCTAGGCCATTCCAACCCGGCGCTTAAAAATAACCGGAAATTCTTCGCCCTGGGGTTCCTACTTGCAAAGCGTCACGTGGCCTGCAGATGGGGCCGTGGACGTGCTCCTAAATTTAAAATATGGCTGACCACCAAGTCCACTTGGCAGGACCAGCTACGCAGCTACGCTGATCTACTACCTCACAAATCGCGTCCCAGAGATCTCTGGGGCCCGCTCACGGCCTATCTGCTTAAAGCCCTGGACGACAATGACTTTGGTTCGGTCCGTCAGGGTGATACGGGTCAGGCTGCACTACCACGTGGGCCTGACGGCGCATCTACTCCACGCCCACATGATGCTACCTGACTTCCTTCCCTTAGTCTAGCCCATACTCCCCCCCCCCCTCCAAGTACGGTGCATACCACACGATACTGGTCCCTGGGGCTGTCTGGGTCGTGAACCCAGTAGTAACATTCCGTTCGCGTGCGTACCATTACATTCACACTGAACTACCGAGCTGTGCGCTGGCTGTTCTCCCGGCCTGTGCGGGAGGCATTCCCCACTTGCTATACAATACATGATACATGACATTCAGCTGCGTTGCTATCTCACTAGACCACAGGCGACAACACAGACTACACCTATCCCCCCCCCACGACACAAGTGTTGGTCATCCGACGACAGAGTTCACTTACTCCACATCCAGCCTGCTCCCGGTTCGGGGCAACATCATATCCATACTCTGCGCTAAACGGCCCTCCGTACCACATACTACGTATGGTGGATACACGGTGGGTAGGATAGACCACATCTGTTTCACTGTTCTCTAAGAACTGTTTTAGACACCAAAATAAGAAAAAGTGACCTCAAATGTTCAATGTTTGCAAACTGCTCAGTAGTTTATTTGCGAAATAACATCTCCTTTGACAGCCTCATCCATTTTGCATCGCGGCCGGCCCATAAGGGTTGTAGGCGACATGCTGTGTTAATTAATTGTCCCTCCCCATACAATACCTATTGGTTATGACACCGCATGCTGTTGCTGCCGGCCTGCTCTCACAGGTTGTAGGTGTTAAAGCTGTGTATTCCTTACTTGCCTTTAATAAAGGTCTTTAAAAAAAAGAAAAAAAAAGAAAAAAAAAAAGATATGAAAACACTAGGGGCAGATTTACAAGACCCTTGTGTCACTTTTGTGTCACTTTTCCCATGTTAAAAGTGCTGCAAAAATGGCGCAAGGGGCTTGTAAATCTGCCCCTAGATATTCCTAGCTGAGCATGAAAAAGTTATAAGACCTGTCGGAGAGCTGCCTGGTAACAGCAGATGGGTGAAGGAAGTGTAGGCCGCTATTCCGAATTCAGGGGCTTATTTACAAGTGCCTTGCGCCACTTTTGCGTCATTTTTAACATGGGAAAAGTTACGTAAGGGTGACTCAAAGGGCTTGTAAATAAGCCTCTCAGTGTTTCTTGGCGGGAACAGTGTAGATTGGTACAGTTTCCTAGATGACCCAGAAAGCGCCATCTATTTGCGACATATTGTTTAAGCAATCAATGTACCAGCATGAAAAGCTGTGCATTGTCATAAAAATGTATTTAAAGAAATCACAAGTTGATGCTAATTCTAACTCCCTTAAAGTGATATTCACAGAGTCGGCTTCAGAGGTGTGCCAGACGGAGGTAGCCTAAATTGGTCTCTTTCCTTTAAATCCCAATAAACAGACAAGAGGGGCTACGAACCTCGAGCGTTTCTACAGTTATGCAAGTTTTTTGTCATCCGAGTGAGTGTAATAAGAGCCTTCTTAACAGCTGGATGCGGTTTCTGGGCGCTGAAACAATAGGCAGGTTTACATATCCAACACAATGGAAGTCCTTTTATTGGCATGAGAAGAATGAATGACTGAATAATTTCGCTAAAAAAAATAACACCACCGAGGAAAAGGAGGGTCCAGGGGATATTTAAAGACCTGCCATAGTTCATATCCCCCACATAATACGTTAAACAACAGACAGAGAACTAGGGGTCTTAGTTGCGAGAATTAGGTGCAATAAATCCTAATCCAATTGCAAACACAGTCAATACAGTAGTGAATAACAGATCACCATATGATCTATATAAATCAAGGGTACATACTTATGCTGTCAAGACAGGATCACAAGTGGTTGTCAGTAAGACTCAGAGGTCAAAATCAAGGATTCCCATCAAAAATCTCTTTTAGACCTATATTCTCATCTGGTCATCCAAAGCAACTGGGGTGGTCTGTCTCTAGGTCATTGGGACCGTATCCACACCCAATCGCTAGAAAGTTCTCAGTGAGTCAAACCCACACACACTACGTTGACCACGAGTTAGATAACAAAGTATGGGAATACGTGCAGTGCAAACAAAGTAATAATGTGGTGATATTAAAATAGAGTGGAGAAAATGAAAATAAGTATATTTTATTTAAATAATTGTTTCACCCTCTAATTAAAAACAAGAACAGTGCAAATGACGGGACAGTCATAAACAAATATCGACCATCTCAAAAAGGGGACCCCTAGTTCTCTGTCTGTTGTTTAATGAATACTTTCGCTAACAATTGAGCTGGCACCTGTACAATGCACACCGATTCCGTGCAGTGGGAACGCAACTCACTGAGCTATCTTCCTGGGCTTGCAAAACTTCAGGCTTAATTATAAACTAAAATTCCGGCCATGCTCACCTTATTATGTGAATTTGCACCAATCAAACTATATTAGTGGAGAAGTGTGGCTCACTGGTTAGAGAGGCAGACTCTGAAGCAGAGATCAGGCCTGGGACCAGGGTTCAAGTCCCGACGCAGCAGGTTCTTGACCTCAATGTTCGCAGACTTGATAATGCCCGCCTCGGCGCCTACTCTAATCATGGGTCCCACGCTGCAACTCTGGGCAGTAGCTTGCTTAATCTCCACAACGGCCCCTACAACACTGGGATGCCTGGCTTCACCTTGGGGGTGCCCAGGAGGAGCATCTCACAGGGAGAGCCAGGAAGGGTTCCACAGCGTTATACAGCGCCGGGACGCCCCGTTGGGGCAGCTTTGCTCTTTACAAAATACACTATATTTACATTTATATATTGTGCAACAAAAACAGGATGAGGGGGTCTTGATCAGCGCTCTGATACCGACGGGTCTAGCCAGCGCTATATCAAACTCAAATAAATAAGGAAATCATATACTTTTACTCACTGTGAGATCTGCTGGCCGTTGAAAATATATCTAGAGAATATTTTTCAAACAAACCCTATTGACAATTTTAGTAAGAAAAAACAATCTGAATTCAACAATTATCAGCCAACAGTGACATTATACTTTAACGCTTCAATGTCTTAAACAGTATTTATATAGCTCGTTTCATAAGTTTCATTTTTTAGGGCATATCTCCTATAATAATTCCTTAAAGAATTCTCCTGAGAACCCATGCAAACCTAGGAGTTCATTTATGAGAGGCTTGCGTCACATTTGTACCACGCAATGTGGTGCATGCGTGACACAAATCTCGAGTCAAATTCGTGAAGCCACGTCTGGCCACTTTGCTTGGCTTTGAGTGGCTTAAAAAATCTGGAGTAATGCAGCGCAGCGCAAATCCCAGCGTTGTTTACTTTGCCCTGGGTAGGCTTTCCATGGGCTTTGCGTGGGTTCTCCCACACAACCCCAATGGATTTTGACACCTCCGAAGTTTTGTAAGAACTGGTAAACCAGGGCATACGCCAAAATCTCACACTTTCCAAGGGGAGGCCTAATGACGAGGAATATCTTTATTTATTACATGCAGCACGCATAGAAAGAGGAATATACCTTCCAGGATTGTTTTTGTGCAGAAAGGTACTCCTTCCGGCACAAAAAGAATCCTTACAGTGTAGGCACCCTTGCACCATATTGCAAGGGTGCCTGAGTTGGGGCCAGGCTGCCAATAGGGCACTAGCGCAAGGAAAAGGCAGGAATGTGCTGTACTTAAATACAGCACATTCCTACCTTTTCCATGTCACGCAGTGCAGCACAGCAAGGTGACGTGCTGCGCTGTACCGTGTCAAAAGCTCATAAATGAGCCCCTTGTGGTTGTTCCCATATGTGTTTGCCCCGAGGCCATCTCCACCTATTCCCTCATTTAGATTCCAATTTCCTGTCACTCCTCTGTGAAAGAACGAATCTCTGATGCAGTGATTTTATTGTGTCTCTAAGATATATAACACTGGGTTTATGGGAATGAGCATGATGATTTACAAAAGTCTACAGTTCCTGGGTTTCTTTCTCTAATCCCATCATCCTATTTTACACCTTATGAATATATCTGTGCGGCTCCTCGGCTTGCTCTATGAATGTAATTTTCATGCATTATCCCAGTGCCTGCCAGCTTGTTTGGGGTGTCCCAGTAGCAGAGTAGCAGTGGTGTGGCCCTTTCGAGGTCCAGAAGAGTATCTTCCTTCGGAATAGTCACATAACTGGCTCCAGGTACTAGATGCATTTTCTATATATACCAAACTTTCTTTTCTCCCTCATCCTTTTTCTGATACATTATTCCCACTTCTCCCTGTGTCCTACTACAATATTGAGCTTTAAATAACGTCCTGCAAAAATATGGACTCTAGAATTTCGACTTCCACTATATCAAACGTATGTAGATGTGCTGTTGAGAAGAGCAAATGTACTCTTACTTTGACAATACAGAGGTAGGCAATAATCAGGATTTGATATTTTTGTAGGGGGATATTTTACCCCGTGATAAGGTGGTGAAGGCCAAAAGAGGTGATGTTAATAAGAAAGAAAGACAAGAATACCCCTTGTTTTTATTATCCGCTTTCATTCTTCCATTGCGTCTCCTATGTGGTCAACCATGTTTCATCTGACGGAAAATGTCACTAATACTCTAGTGCCAACTTTTGTGCATTTAACCTCCATGTCTTGTGTTTCCTTTTCGGTAGTTCCCAGTTCTTCACTATCAAAGACTTATCTGTGATACTCCTATAGTGTGTATAGACCTCACTTACTGGTGACTCTGATGAGGTGATCCAGCCTGGTGGCAAGAGTGGAAAAGAGAACTAGCGAACCCTTCAGTTGAAGAAAAGTGCGTTGAGTAAAGAGGTTGTCCAAGACCCATCTAAAATTGCCACATTACGGTACCATTTTCCAGATTCATCGCCATTAACCGGACAGGCTCCAGTGGAGAAGATGGTCATGAGAGTCAGCTGGAAACTCCTGGAGGAGGCGGAAAATGAGGATTACTGGTCCTCTGTGGGGAAGATGGGATCCCTGGAGACACTGTCAGATGTTTGCCCTGGTGGAGTTGGAAGGGTGCAAGGAGCAAGCCCATCAAAAGTGTATCTCCCTGCTGTGAAGCCAGGGTAGAGTACCTGCTGCTTGGGATATGCTTCTTCTGTGGCTTTGAGAGATGTCATTTGTGAAGGGGCAGGCCATTGCAGCAAGCCCAATAAAAAGGCAGCTAGGTGCGGCATAAATGGGGGTAAAAGAAGACCTAGATAAACCTCAACCTTTCCTAAACATACATAAAAGAATGAATGTATAAATGAGTAAATACTAGTGACGCTAGAATCAAAACCAAGCATGCAGGATGAAACATAGTGAAGTAGAAAGTGGAGTTCTTTGATGTAAATGACACACATTCACATAGCCGCCTGAACAGCATAGAAAACTGCTTAAAAGAATGATCAATCTAAAGGGGTAAGAACTGCAGAAAACAAATGAAATGCAAACGATACAAGAATAAACCAAATATACCCAGCATACAGCTAAATCTATATGGGATCACTGAATTAAGTCTGTACCCTAGATGAGCTAGAGGACAAAGGTCCCACAAGTCCATATATTCAATAATTCAGTATATTCAATAATGAAAAAACAAAACTGAGGAATGAAATTATAACGATGAACTTTGAATTTCTTACCAAAGTCACAAGTTCAGGCCGACCACGATGGAATGCAGGCCGGACACATGGACCCAGTTAGGCCTGCTGAATTGTGGAGAGTTGCGAGGCCCCACATCAAGGATGGGCCGAGCAGCAGAGGCAATGTGGTGAATCCGAGGTCCTGCATCATTGTCAAGTATCCTGTCGACAAGGGCTTGTGATGCTAAGTCTGGCTTCGAGGATGTGTCGCACAGTGGAGGCGATACGTCGCTTCTGAAGAGTTCCAAGGCTGCAGTGCTTGGGATTGCACTGCGCAGCAGAGAAGATGCATCGTTTCTGCTGGATCCACAGATGGTCTGACAGAGCACCTTCAGGCTAGCTACCAAGAGCCCAGGACTGGGGTAGCACCACTTGGCAGGGTAGGACTTACAGATGGCATAGTACAGGTGCTGGGTTCAAGGTTTTTAAAACCTCCTGTTCCTGAGGCTTTAGTCAGGAGGCAAGCCAACTAGCCCTTGGAGTCACTCTGGGGTCCTGGGTTCAACAAATGCAGGCCCAGCCCTTCTCACCCGGGAAAGAGGTCAGTATGGAGAAGTGCAGCAGTCCTTCAAAGCAGAAGTCCAGCAGAGTGGCAGTCCTTTCAGCAGTACAACAGTCCTTCTTCCTCGCAGGGTATTCACAGGTCCAGAAGTGTACTGAAGGGTTCGTGTCGGAGGACCAATATTTATACCCGGGCCTTCCTTTGATGTGGGAGAAGATTCCAGAGGTTTCCCGTTGAAGTTCACAGATTTCCTTTGTTCCCTGCCCTGGCTTCAGACTAAAAACAGGGGGTATGCAGCCTTTTCTGTGGAAGCTGGACACAGCTTATACAAGTGCAAGTAGGGCTGTGGCCAGCTCTGCCCTCCCATCCTGCCAGTGATGGCCCATTCAGGTACCCCTAAGCCCTCTATTGTGTGTTACAGTCTAAGAGGAATACACAAAGCCCAACTGTCAGCTACACCCAGTCATGGGACCCAGAGACAGGCTGTGGCACTAAATACCTAAGGCAGGAAAATGACAACTTTCTAAAGGTACACACAAAGTGATGTATGGAATGCTTGAATTATTCTCAGACACTGATAATTTCTCGGGCTGCATTCCAATCCATTGTTATTCTACTCACTAGGTCACCTCAGTTCTGACCCAGCTATATGCAAATCAGTCTTGGCCCTGCTTCAATTGTAACAATCGAGCACGAAATGCCAAGCCAGGTTCTCCCTTAACCAGACCTCAAGCAACCCAGGGCTGGTTTCGACCTAGTTATGGGCTCATCAGCCAGGTACAGCTTGGGTCAAGGGACACATAGTGCACAGGACCCACACCTGGCTCAAGACTGATTTACACATGGCTAGGTCCAAACTGAGGTGACATGGTGTGCAAAATAACAATGGATTGGGAGTCAGCCTGAATAATTACCAGTGGCTAAGATTAATTCAAGCATTCCCTCCATCACTTTTTTGTATACTTTAACTTTTTTTAAATGACATTCTTAAAATTGTAATTTAAAATTGACTTCATCATAAGAAATGATTTCTCATTATTATTCCAAAGACACAAATCATGAACTGGTTACCTGTTCCCATTTAGAAATGATAATCTTTTAAATCTAATAAGGTAACTACAATGTTAACCTCCTGAAGAGGCAGGCCTTGGAGGAGTGAAAACAATGTTAAGAGTGTTTCATTACCAGGGCTTGTAAAACCTTTTAAATACAGTACACCCTGCCGCCAGACTGGTCACGGCCTACAATAGGGGTGACTTACATGTATTAAAAATGAAGGTTTTGGACTGGCAAAAGGTTTATTTTCCCAGGTCAAAATGTCAGTTTAAAACTGCCCACACAGGCTGCATTGGCGGAACTGGGACATGTTTAAAGTGCTACTTAAGTGGGTGGCACAATCAGTACAGCAGCCCCACTATTAGCATTTAATTTACAGGCCCTGGGTACAGGTACTGCCCCTTTACTAGGGACGTACAAGTAAATAAAATATGCAATTTTGGTGTAAGCCAATTCTACCATGTTTTAAGGAGAGAGCATAAGCACTTTACCAAAGCTAACCAATGGTAAAGTGTGCAAAGTCCTATAGCCAGTAAAAACGAAGTCAGCAAAACAGGAAGGTTGAAAGCAAAAAGTTAGGGGGAAAACCACACCAAGGGTGGCAAGTCTAACTCATAGTATCAAACCTATTTTTAACATTAAGCACATTGGAATAAGATCAATTGTAAATATTGTTATTGATACATGGATAGACTTGCATTTCAATCAAGCAAATGAGTTTCATTGTATAAAGATGAGGTTAACAATACATGTAGATGAATAATGTTTTTTAAAAAAAATTATGTCATATTTGTCCTCGTTTGTGCAATAAGTAGGTAAGAAGATCAAAGGTTCCCTCTTTTGAACTTGCCAACCAGGTTCTTGCCCCAACTCTCAATTAGAGTAAAGGTGATCATACCACCCTTCTACTTCTAAGTCCAGTGCGACGTTTCGGGGGATCTGCTCCACAGCAGATCCCCCCGAATTATGTCTTATTGCCATGGGACATAATCATGGGACTTCCCATCCATCCAAAATCCCCCTATTAAATACATAATTCCTTATTTCTATTCTGGTCCCATATACCCCAAAAACAGTTCTCTTGCTTTGATTGCTACTACGATCCAGCTTATTATTAACCCTCTGCACTGATGTTAACCATTCGTACAGCGTTGGGGGGCTACTAAGTATCCATTTACAATTAATACAAATAGTAAGCTTTCTAGTCTATTATTTAATTGAAATAACATAGTATTTTTACTAAAAACTCCAAAGATAACCAACTCTGTGCTTACCTCAATACTTCAAAACACTTCATTTATGACCTTACCCACATTGGACCAAAACAGCTGGAGTTGGGGACACTGCCAAAACATATGGATGTTGTTTGCTCGCCTCCACATTTCAGGCAACCCTTCACATCTCGACTATTCATCTTCGTTAACTTTTAATAGTCCAATATGCTTTGTGTAATGTGAACAAATTTTTTTTTCTGAGACGTGCACATTTCGTTGTGTACCATAATACTGGCATACATACTTGTCATAGTTGTTGTACAGCCAGTGTCAGCAGGTCTCTCCCCCAGAGCCCTATGGGCAGTGTAAAATCTTCCTCTCCAGCCTGAATCATAGTCCAGTACCACTTGGATACTTCTTTCTTTTGGAGTGGGCCTTCCTGTAGTTCCTCCTCCAATTATTTGATGTGCCCCAGCCTATCATAGTTCCTTCTTCTACCAGCTGCTCCCACTTCACTATTCCGGGAGAAGCTTCGCTGTTTGTGGCGGTGTAGGGCGGACTGCTGCAGTTTTACCAGGACTCAAGGTCCCACAAGCCCAAAGGGCCACGCCTGCTGCCTTGTCTACGATCACCTGCGGCCCAGAGCTTTAATAACTGCTCGTGCCTACCACTTCGCGGGAGACGCTTCGCTGCTTGCAGCGGTGTGGGGCGGACTGCTGCCGTTTTACCAGGACTCAAGGTCCCACACGCCCCAGGGGCTACGCCTGCTGCCCTGCCAACGATCACCTGCGGCCAGGAGCTTTAAGAACTGCTTGCGCCTCCCGCTCTGCGGGAGACACTTCGCTGCTTGTGGCGGTGTGGGGCGGACTGCTGCCGTTTTACCAGTACTCAAGGTCCCACAAGCCCCAGGTGCCACGCCTGCTGCGCTACCTACAATCTATGAGCATGTATAATGCATGGCACAATCATTACACACCCAGGGTCTTTTTGCACGCAGTTTACCCTTGTTATTTTTCACATTCAGCACTCTCTGTTACAATCCCAATGGTGTTTTCTAAGTTGGGGAATTCCCAGTTACTAACAATCTTCTTGCACTATTTTTAGATCGCTACTTCTAACCTCACGCTTTGCACGTATCTTTCGTGTCATTTTGTTATCCGCCATTAATCGACCCCATCACCATCCCATTCTTACTATACTAATTATTCCCATAACACTCGGGTCCTGATTAGTAATTTCGGTTTCCTCCTTTTTTCCTAGAACAGGTTGACCCCCTGAAGAAGAGCTTTTCAGCTCGAAATGCATCAGGGATATTGACTCATGTTGTTCATATTCACAACCATGATGTATTGAACTTTTGTGATTATGGAATCATTACGCAATTTTTAAATTGGAGTTATCTTTATCTAAAGGAATACTTCTTGATTCAGTAGGATGAATCACATTTACTAAAAACTACAAAGTGAATAAAACTTTGAACATTTGAAAATCTTTGTGTAACTTGCATTCATCTAGCACAAAGGAGTGCTCAGGTTTCTCACCTTACGCTTGTAAGGTCCTTCTTTCTCATTGATTTTTTGCCCCTCTTGGACAGAAAGGGGTTCACCCTGAGCACCCTGAATTATTGAACTTTATTGATTACCCTCCAGACTATCTTAATTACTACGGAGTGCAGTGGACCCCATTCATTTGTCTACCTACGATCTACCCACCGGAAGAGCCAATTTAAGTGATCGCGGTATCCACTTCGCGGAACGCGTGCAGACGCACGCCGGGCGAAGCCCGGGCCAAGGGCGTGCTCGTCTGAGCCCATCCGAGACTGACCGAGGCTGGGCTGGGCCATACCCCCTGGTCGACGCTCCTTGTACTTTGTTCCTGGACAGGTCGTAGTCATTGTGAGTAGTTGGCTCTGACCAGTACTAATTGGCGTATCCCTATTTTGGCAAAGGACCTTACTCTGACTACAATAGAACTAGGAGGATTGTGTTTTCCAATTTTTTCAATTTTTCTGGTTCTAATTTCCCAATAAGCTTTTAGTTGGTGGCTATGAGCATTGGATACTCTTGCCCATTTTAACTTCTCTTGTTGCATTGTTTCATGTGGATACCTGAGTTTACTTCAGTGCTATTAATAGAAGTAGTATTCTGTTAAATACGCCACTCCAAACATGTCGAAACGTAAAGGTAATAAAAATAATGTTGAGCCCCCGGGTTCCACTATTGATACATATCTTGTGAAGGCGGTACACGCCATTAGTGTTGAAATTGATAGGGCCGAACGTCGACACTCTCTAGGCTTGGGTAGCCTGCCGGCCCCTGTAAGCTTGATAGACCTCCCTTTAGAGTCAAGTAATTCTTCCACTTTAGGTACCACACACACAGCAGATTGTGTTGAGACAGCCCCTATACTTAAGTCCCCAGAGCCCAGAGATGTTCTTTGTTTGTCGTCTACCAATGAGGTACCCACCCCAAGAAAGAAAAGGGGATGTAGGAAGCCACAGCTTAAACAGGGGACGAGAAGTATAAATAAAGGTACTAAAACAACCCCTGTCCCCTGTGCAGGAGAGCAACCAGTTAACACAGGGATGTTAAATGATATACAGGTTAATCAGATCACCAATGCCCTGGTTGCCAAAATTGAAATATATATGTAAAACCTTTATATGATAAAATTGATATAATAAGTGGGGAAGTTACCAGGTTAAGAGGGGAACTGAATAACTATAATGAGTTACTTAATGCAATTACCAACAGACAGACAGAATGTCCCCAAACTATAAGTGGTCCCCGAACAGCAGTAATAACAGAAGTGGTACCTGGAACTATTAGGCCCGTGAGGGCCATTACCAATTTTAATGCACATGATTTGGCGATGGGGGACAATTCAGTCACCCCAGGCCCTACTAAGCTAATGGCTGGGAGCAATCAAATAGGCGATGCACGTAATTTAGACACTGGTAGAAAGGAGAGCACATTGGAGACTAAAACCCTGACAGAGAGAGACCAGTGGTGGGGAAACGTTGTAGTACAATTAATTTACCCCCAGATTGCTCACCGTATGTGGCAGTCTTGGTGAATATCCCCCCTTAGTTCGACACAAATAGAAACACATGCATCACTTAAAAATAAAACGGTACATTGGCTTAATCACAACCGTGGCTTCCCGGTGAATTATGCCGACCAGATCCTCACAACGAGGATGGTTAACTGGATAGGCCCTTTAAAGAAAAATATAAGGGGTGACTGTGTTATTATCAATTTTAAGAACCCACATTATGCCAGGATTTCCCTGAATAGAGTAACAGCCTTGCCAGCTAATGACCAGGGTACCTCATTATTCCCACTCAGTTTCTTTTATAGTCACTTAAAACTGGTACTCCCTTCCTGGGTTTAACCCAGGATCACCAAAAAAACAGCTGGGCTTTACCGTTTCAGCCATATTTTGACCTACCTGTATCTAATCGATTTCAACCCCTCAGTACTCTTGAGGAAAATGATTGAAAGGATCTAGACCGCCATACTATTAACATGGCGGACAGCAGGGGGATTGACGGCCCAGGGGATGAAAACATAGTGGGACAGGGACCGGTGGGTTTGGTTAATTCACAGAGGATTACGTACCCGTCTGGTGAAAGACACCTTAACCAAGAGCATGGGGCGTCCCGTGAAGGTAACACTGGTCAACCCGCAGTATCAGAAATTGTATGTCAAGTTAGAGGGCTCTCTATAGCCACTTGGAATATAGGCGGGCTGACCCAAAAGAGGGAAATGTTAGGTTGGATGGATTTTCTTAAGTCTCATGATATCATTTGTCTCCAAGAGACTTGGTGTACAGACCTTGTTAGTTTTGAGGGCTTCATTTCTTACGACCTATTAGCTCAGGGCTCTGTGGCCGGCAGAACAAAGGGGGGACTTTTAATCCTTTTGTCAACCAATTTGCCAATAGAAGTAAAAAGGCATACTAATATTGGGTCTCAATCACAGATTCTTTGGTTACACCAAAAATATGCCCAAGACGTTCTTTTAATTAATTTTGATAATAACCTCTTTGACAGCTCACGATCTAAAGTTGTTACCGAGCTGGAGAATGTCAGTCAAGTCAAGTCATAAAATTTATATAGCGCACTACATACCCAGAGGGTTTCAAGGCGCTTAGGAAGGGGAGGAGGATTATTTGTCAAAAATCCACGTTTTAAGCTGTTTTCTGAACGCTAGGTGATTCTCGGTGAGGCAAAGGTAAGCGGGGAGTGAGTTCCAAGTTCTGGCAGCCAGGTATGAAAAGGATCTGCCTCCCATGGTGGTCTTGTTGATGCGAGGTACAGTGGCGAGGGCTTGGCTGGAAGAGCGAAGTTGGCGGGAGGGGGTGTAGAAGGACAGTCGAGAGTTGAGGCAATCTGGTCCGATGTCGTAGAGAGATTTGTGTGCGTGGGTAAGCAGACGGAAAGTAATCCTCTTATTGACGGGTAGCCAGTGGAGGTCTTTGAGGTGACCAGAGATGTGTTCGTTGCGTGGGATGTCTAATATGAGCCTGGCAGAGGCGTTTTGGATTCGTTGTAGTTTCTTCTGGAGTTTAGCGGTGGTACCGGCGTAGAGGGTGTTTCCGTAGTCCAGTCGGCTCGTGACCAGGGCATGGGTGACTGTTTTCCTTGTTTCGGTGGGGATCCAGCGAAAAGTTTTTCTGAGCATGCGAAGAATGTTAAAGCAGGAGGAGGATACGGCGCTGACTTGTCTGTTCATAGAGAGTGAAGAATCCAGGATGACGCCAAGGTTCCGTGCGTGGTCTGTCGGGATGGGTGCATTTCCGAGGGCTTCCGGCCACCAGGAGTCGTCCCATGCAGAGGGGGATTTACCTAAGATGAGGACTTCTGTTTTGTCTGAGTTCAGTTTCAGACGGCTTTGTTTCATCCATTCGGCGACTTCTTTCATTCCTTCGTGTAGGTTAGTTTTGGCGGTGCTGGGGTCCTTGGTGAGAGATAGGATCAGTTGAGTGTCATCCGCGTAAGAGATGATGTTGAGGTTGTGTTGGCGGGCGATGGCCGCGAGGGGGCTCATGTATACGTTGAAGAGGGTGGGACTGAGTGAGGATCCTTGTGGTACGCCGCAGATGATTTCAGAGGCTTCGGACTTGAATGGTGGGAGGCGGACTCTCTGGGTTCTTCCGGTGAGGAACGAGGTGATCCATTCCAGTGCCTTTCCTTGGATTCCGATGTTTCTGAGGCGTTGTAAAAGGGTGCTGTGGCAGACTGTGTCGAAGGCTGCAGAGAGGTCGAGGAGGATGAGGGCGACTGTGTCTCCATTGTCCAGTAGAGTTCGAATGTCGTCTGTTGCTGCGATGAGGGCGGTCTCAGTGCTGTGTTTGGCTCGGAAGCCAGATTGTGAGGGGTCGAGTGATTTGTTGGCTTCGAGGAAGGCGGCGAGCTGGTTGTTGACAGCTTTCTCGATGACTTTTGCCGGGAATGGAAGACGCGAGATGGGGCAGTAGTTTTTGAGTTCGGTGGGGTCTGCTGTTGGTTTTTTCAGAAGGGCGGTGAGTTCAGCGTGTTTCCAGTCTTCTGGGAAGGTAGTGGAGTTGAAGGAGCAGTTGATGACGTCTCGGAGGTGCGGAGGTGCGGAGCTATGATGGAGTCTGCTTTGTTGAAGATGTGGTGAGGGCATGGGTCTGTGGGGGATCCAGAGTGGATGGAATTCATCAGGCGGATGGTGTCCTCAGTGGAGATTGGGTTCCAGGCGTTAAGGGTGTTAACGAGGGGAAGATGGTCGGCTGATGGTAGGGTGGGTTGGCTTCCGGGTTGGTTGTCAAAGCTGTTGTGGATGTCAGCAATCTTGTTGTGGAAAAAAGAGGCTAGGGAATCGCAGAGGGTTTGAGAGGGGGTGATGTCGTTGGAGTTGGCCGAGGGGTTGGAAAATTCCTTGACGATGTTGAAAAGTTCCTTGCTGTTGTGGGAGTTGTTGTCAAGTCGATCCTTGAGTGCTGTTTTCTTGGCTTTTCGGATCAGTTGGTGGTGAGTACAGATGGCGCTTTTGAAGGCGTCTTTGGTGATGGTGCATGGGTCTTTTTTCCAGGCCTTTTCAAGGGAGCGGCACAGTTTCTTGGAATTCTTGAGGTCATCGTTGAACCATGAGGCCTTCTTGATGCCAGGTTTGTGTTGACGTTTTTTCAGTGGTGCTAAGGTGTCGGCGGTGTTGGATAGCCAGAGGGTGAGGTTGGAGGCGGCTTCGTTGGCGTTAGAAGAGAGGGCTGGGGAGGTTTGAAGGAGTGATGTGGAGATCTGGTCGGTGGTGATCTTGTTCCAGTTTCTTTGTAGAGTTGGTTGGATGTGGATGGTGGGTTTCGGCTTGTTGTAGGTGAAGTGAACGCAGCTGTGGTCAGTCCAGAGGAGATTCGTAGTGTGGCTGAAGGAGACATGGTTGCTGGAGGTGAAGATGGGGTCGAGTGTGTGACCTGCGATGTGGGTGGGGGAAGTGACCAGTTGTTTAAGTCCGAGGTTGGCGAGGTTGTCCAAGAGGGTGGCGGTGTTGCGGTCGTTGATCTTTTCAAGGTGGAAGTTGAGGTCTCCCAGAAGGATGTAGTCTTTGGAGGGGAGCGCGTGTGGGGTGATGAAGTCCGTGATGTCTTCACTGAATTTTGCGCGGGGTCCTGGTGGTCTGTAGAGGAGAGTGCCTCTGAGTGTGGTTTTGGGGTCGATGTGGATCTGGAAGTGAAGGTGTTCGGAGTTAGCGAGGTTGTCGTCAGAGCTGGTTGAGATGCGGATTGATTTCTTATGGACGATAGCGATTCCTCCTCCTGTATGGTCGGTGCGGTCCTTGCGTGTGATCTTATAGTCATCAGGGATAGCGATGGCGATGTCAGGGGCGGAGGAAGCGTTCATCCATGTTTCCGTTAGGAAGGCGACGTCAGGAGAGATGGTGTCTAGTAGGTTCCAAAGGTCAATGGCGTGCCTGTGGACCGAGCGGGTGTTGAGAAGGATGCATTCTAGGTGGTTGGGATCGGTAATCTGTGTTGTGGTCGCAGCGGAGATGTTGTCGGTGCCGCTAAATTTGCAGGAGAGGCAAGAGAACGGTCCATGGGTGCGTCCAGGGGCGGCTTGGACGCAGTTGGGGGCGCGACCGGGGTTAAGGGCTAGGAGGGTGGCGGCATCGTAGGTAATGCGGGAGGGCTGGGCAGCGCGAGGGGCAGGGGGTCTGGCGCTGGGCGCGGTCCAGGCGCGGACGGGCGTAGACGGGCTTACCTTTGGCGCACCTTCGGCGTGTCCGTAGCGCGTGGACGCTGCGCGTGGGGGCATTGGCCATAAATGGATGGTGGGGGGGAGGGGCGAGGGCGCTTCAGCTGGGAGGCGGGGCGGGCAAAGGACGACGACAACAACAACAAAATGGAGGTGGAGGGGTCAGGGCGGCAGGAGCGCTAGGGGGGAAACGCAAATACTACTATGGTGAGACGCTACGGAACAAAATGCTAATGAGATTAAGCGGCGGGATGAAAACACAATGAGCAGCAGAGTCACGCTAGCAGAAACGCACTTTAAATGGCCAAATCGGTAAATTCAGTAATTCAATGGGCAAAGCGGCAGTTCCAGCAAGCAGCGGTAATGAGGGCACACAGCAGGCAGTAATTAATAAACGTAGACCAGGTTAGAGCGTAAGCGCTGCAGAAACGATACCTCAGCAGCAGGGGAGCGACCACTCAGCTTGGAAGCAGAGAGTGAGTCACGGCGCTTCCTGGTGTGGGAGCGCTGTTTGTTGTCTGTGGGAGGGCGCTTCAGCTGGGAGGCGGGGCGGGCAAAGGGCGACGACAACAACAACAAAATGGAGGTGGAGGGGTCAGGGCGGCAGGAGCGCTAGGGGGGAAACGCAAATACTACTATGGTGAGACGCTACGGAACAAAATGCTAATGAGATTAAGCGGCGGGATGAAAACACAATGAGCAGCAGAGTCACGCTAGCAGAAACGCACTTTAAATGGCCAAATCGGTAAATTCAGTAATTCAATGGGCAAAGCGGCAGTTCCAGCAAGCAGCGGTAATGAGGGCACACAGCAGGCAGTAATTAATAAACGTAGACCAGGTTAGAGCGTAAGCGCTGCAGAAACGATACCTCAGCAGCAGGGGAGCGACCACTCAGCTTGGAAGCAGAGAGTGAGTGAGCCATTGTCAAGTTAAGTTCAGAAGAGGATGTTATTTTTGATAGAATTTGGGACGGTGATTTTAATATATCAATATGTTCTTTGTCAACTACTAGGGTTTGTGGGGTAAGAAATGACATAGGAGATGATGGTATTCATTTCCCCCACAATCTGTATGGCGAATCACCTAATATATTTATGGTGAACTTTGATTTGGATATCATGCAGTGTGCAAGAGATGGATCGGGGAATTCGGTCCCAACCTTTACTGGCAGAAATGCGAACTCAATTATCGATCATGTCCTGGTATCGACTAATATCATCCCTAAGTGTTCCACCCCTAGGATTGAAGAATCCTTACTCAGCGATCATAACTGTATAATTATGACAGTAGGAATATGGGAGAATAGGTCTGTGAATACACCAGTAACTGTTGGTAATATTGAACCGCATAGACCTAATGGTATAAGAATAAAATGGAAAGGGGTGAACCTGGACAAAGTGTTAAAAAATATCGTTACTGCATGTTTATTGGAGATTAATGATAATTTGAATGCTAAAAGTGAGCCTGCATTGATTTTAATGAATTTCAGTAAAGTTAATAATATTATTGTTTCAGTTTTTACTAAGACCTCTAACAGGGAGTTTACCTAGAACAGGGGTTGGTTTGATCACGCTTGCACATGCTCACTTTCCCAGCTAAAACTAGCATTGATGAGTAGACCTAGGGATCCGATGCTTGTAAAGAAATTAAGATTAGATTATAAATCCATACTTAAACTGAGGAAGAGAGAGATGCAACAGGAGGCTTGGGATAAGCTTACTCAGGCCGCGGATACCTCAGACTCCCAATTGTTCTGGGCTACAGTTAATTCTCCCTTTTTAAAAGATGAGGAAGTCCCAGAATTGACGTCCCATGTTAGTAGCGAGTTCTGGGTCGCCCATTTTTCCTATATTTTTAAATCAGGTAACCTTATTAGTGATAACTCTAACAATCCTAGTATTTGGCCCATTGTACCACTAAATATAACCCTAGAAGAGGTGGAACAAGGTATTAAAACCAGTAAGGGAGGAAAGGCCCACGGCCCGGATGGGGTCCCAATTGATGTCTATAAAGCTGTTCCAGCTTTATGGGGCCCTTTATTAAATATTAGTTTTAATGCCGCGGTTACAGACGGAGTTCCTCCTACATGGGGAGAATCAATTATTATCCCCATCTTCAAGAAAGGGGTTAAATCGGATGCCAAAAATTATCGCCCTATTTTCCTTTTAGACTCCTCCATTAAAATTATGAGTAGGATTTTACTCGTTAGATTAGCAGAATGGGCGGAGGATAATGGGATTTTAGCGAAAACACAATATGGTTTCAGGAAAGGGCGGGATGCACTTGAACAGTGTATTAATCTAGATTTATTATTCAGAAAATACCCTTGTGCCAAAGAAGGATTCCTTTTTCTATGCTTTGCTGACCTAAGTAGCGCTTTCGACTTAGTGGACCATTCCATCTTATGGCGAACCCTCTTAGAGCTTGGGGCCCCAGACCTATAATTAATTTTTGGGCTAGGCTCTATGAAAGACTGTTAACATCTGTTCAGTATGGGCATCGGGGAGAATGTACCCCTAAATTCAATGTTAGATGTGGCATTAGACAGGGCTGCGTCCTTGCCCATCTGCTGTTTACACTTTTTATTAATGGGGTTGAGGCAGTGCTTAAATTAGTTAAATCAGATGCACCACAGGCAAACGGCGAAGATGTGCCGGTACTGCTTTATGCAGACGACGCCGTGCGTTTATCAAGGACCCCAATTGGCCTACAGCGGCTGATAGATAGGTAGGAAGCTGCAGATTAATAAAAGCAAAACTTACACTATGGTACGTGGCCGGAGCCGAAAAAAGACTAAGTCCTTTTTTTTATAGATGGGCAGAAAATCCAAAGGGTGGACAACTTTTGCTATTTAGGGATTACCTATGCCGGAAACGGAACATGGTCCCAAGAGATGTCGTGGCAAAAATGGCAAAAATTGTCCATGGTGTTTTTAGATTTGCAGCGAAGCTGGGAGACCGACGAATCAGAGACATGACTCATATTTACCAGTCAAGATGTACCTCCATTGCAATTTACGGTGCGGGGGTCTGGGGTCATTACTCTGATAGTAGTCTACTAATAGTGGAAAATATGTTCCTTCAAAAAACTGCTCTGTTTACAATCTTCAGCGTCCACAGAACTAATCCATAGGGAAGTTGGAATTAGCTACCTGTCAGATATAATGGCACTCAGGCCCTTACTGATCTGGAGATCCATATGGCAAAAGGAAGAGACTGCTTTTAATAGAACAATAATTAGAGACTGTCTCTAAGACCCCCTGGCTCCAATACATTATATACAGTTTTAAGGAAGTTTTTAAACTAAAAATTCTGGATGACCCTAATGCCGTAGCAGAGCTGCCCAAAACAGAAATGAGGAATTTGTTTTTGTCATACAGAAAAAAGAGGCGCCTGAGTAACAATGGGCTTTTAACAACTTGCCAATTTTAAAATTGCTATTCGGTCTATGAGGGTTTCTAAACATATTTGAGCCATGTAACTAGAATCTCACATAGATATGATCTTACCAGACTGAGATTCAGGCTTGTCCATGATCTGGTGGCATTCCCACGAGTAAAACGGCACCCTGCACTTTCTCCTTATATGTGACTTGTACAAGAATTTCCGTATTGCTTTCTTAAAACCATTGTTTTTAAAATATCGCACCTCCTCTACGGACGCAGCTATGAGGTTGCTTTTTACAATGAAGGAACCTGATATGTTTTTATACTGCAACTTTTATTTTAAAATCTATCAATGCAAGGAAGAGTATGATGTTTTATTTCACCTAAAAATTTACTGGATTTTAACCATTTATTGCACTGTGATGGTTTAATGTGTATGTTGATGTATTTCTATGTGCTTTTATGGTTGTTCTTTTAACGAACCAAATAAAGCTTATTGAATTGAATTGAATTCACTATTCCTGCCTCTTTAAGGGGAGTCGATAGTTTATCTCTCAAACATTCCGGCGTTCCTGGAGATTCCCAGATTGGGGCATAGGTGCTGTAATATGGGACATGTAATAATTTCCTTTTTTGGTACCACAATTTACAAGCTGATAATATCTTCAGCCTAACTTTTTTAAAGTAATTAGGATGGCCAAACTTGTAATGAAAGAAACTTCCTTCTATCACTGCTTGTTGGTATAATATATAAAGGTAATGTTCCTTAAGTAATTACCTAACATTTTTAAACTGAAATGCCCAACAGTATTGCAAGAGGTCCGGACCAGCAATCCCTCTATGTTCAAAGCCTGAAGAGCACTGCACAACTTCACTGCCTGCTCATGGTGCATGTCACTTGGTGAGCTGGTGTGGAGGAGCAGCACTGCACTACCCCAAAAATAGCAGCAGGTTCCTACATTGCCACATTTGAGGTAGCACGGCCATAGGGCTGTGGGGCTCAATTGCAGCCCACAACAAAGACTGAAATCAGATGCCTACTTGGGCCCAGCACAGAAGGTTTAAAAATGAAAAGCACCAGCAAACCCATTTTTATATAAAAAAAAGAAGTTGACAGCTTGCAGGCCAGATTAGCTGCAGAAAGGCTGGCACAATAAGGCCCTGGGACAGATCCTAAAAATGTGCATAACTTGTTTTTATGGTTTCCCAGAAAGGGTAGGAGGCACCACATACATAAGTGTTTTTGGTGCAGCAGCCCCTACAGGACCAATATCTGAGAATTTGGTTGGCCACAGTAAGTATCCCAGGACACTATATGCATGACCCATGAAGAGTTTTTCACACATATTATGCATTTTTAGAGCTTGGGTTTTTAGCCACGTGGTTCTAGTGTGAAGGGACTTTATTACTAAGTCCTAAGGTTTCTTTGCAGTATGTGAAAAAGTAGGAAAAACTCAGATACACAATTAATTGAATATTGAAAAGCTTTATTGACAAATTAACAGTGAAGTTTTACATATATCATAAAAAAACACGTGGCATAGAATTTAAATGGTTGGCGTTCTAGTTCTCAACTCAAACCTTTTTACATTGCGAGATTCCAATTATCATTCGGGAATATTGGCTATAGAGGTGGCTGTATCAAGTCCACGGCTGATTTGTGGGAGGAAGACTTTAACCTGTTGTAGTAAGACGTTACCATCCTCATATATGTTAATGATGAAGCACTGACTTAGCATGGCACGTTTCTGTTTTTATTATTGTGCTGATACCCTATCAATGCCAATGTGCCTCACTTGTATTGACTGTGCACCTTTATTGTGTATATTTTCTGAAATCCCAGACCTGCATGCAATGTTTTCAGAAAATGAAATCCATGGAACTTTTGCTCAAGAAATTTCGGAGCAAAGAAACTTAAAATTCAAGGCAGAAAGGTTTTCTCAATGCATAAATTCTGCTTCGAACATCAAAATGTGGTAAATTGAACAAACTTAAGTGGCTGTCTAGTTATAAGAGTACATGACATTGTTGACTGAACTATTTTCAAAGTTGCAAGTGACTTTGTAGATAACTATAAGGGAGGAGTACTATGCACGCTTATGCCATGCAATCCAGCAGGTGGTGTCCCTCAATAGCTCTGATACCTTTGTTTCTAAAGGGCATTCAAGAGGATATTCGAATTACCAATCTTGGAGGGACCTGAAGTGTTGAAAACCCAAATGGGCCTGACAGGCATTTGCTCCCATTCACATGTGGCAGGTGCAGTCACCTGAGCTCTGCCAACTTTTCCACAGCAAAATTCCACCTGAGGGATACCAATAAGCAATACAGATGATGTAACAAGCAACTCAGGCCATATTTCCATGACCAGCTGGCACAAGGTCTGAGAACATATTTGGGCTAAAGGCAAATTGAGCTACATCTTGTATTTTCCCAATTCGACCCACTGGTACTTTGGACACCAGCTTTCCTAACAACAGGACGATGCAGTGGGAACATCAGTCAAATGTTCCAATATGTTGAGGCATTCAATATTGAATTTTCTTATTTCTGCTCTCAAGGTAAGTGTTGCCTTTTGGAAAAAAAACACAAATTGTCAGTTTTGGGGACGATAGCATTGGCAAACATGGCGGCTCTCCCCACATTGTTGTATTTATTTGCTATTCTGCCAGTGCAGTTACTTTTTAGACTTGAAGAAATCACTCTGTCTTCCTTGCATTGGTTTGGAACTCTGACAGAGCAAGAGTGGTCCTATGTAAACTTGTCTGCCTATTGCTGAAGGTGGTGTAGAAGTTATCAACTTTATTATATAATAGTGCAGCTGCGGTGGCCATCCAGATGATGTTCAGGTATGCCTGCCCCAGGAACGTAGGGCCTTAATATGAGTATGGCGATCCTCAGGAGCACCATACTCACAGTGTCGGTTCGACCACTGCCCCTACTGGGGGTCGGCCCACAGTATTCTGAGTGTGGCAGTCGGACCACCACAGGACTGCTGACTCCGCTGGGATCTAGGATCCCATGGTAGTCACGCAGCGGAAAGGGGCAGGAATACGCTGGTGGTGCCGCTGTGGCACAGCCAAGCATACTCCAAGTTGGCTTTCCACCGCCCATTCCATGGCGGTGTACCTGCAATGAAAATGGTGGCGGGAAGTGCAAAAATAGAAAGCCTCCCACTTGACCTATATTACTTTAGTGCCAGCGGACGTCAATGTGGGTCATCTCAGAACATGCACAACATATCTCCAAACATTATTTATAACTCAAATGTTATTTATTTTCTTTTTCATTTAGATTGAAAACAAGAAACAACTGTTTTTCATTATAATACACGAATTAAACAGTAATACGATTGACAAGTATGTGAATGAGATGTTAGTATGGGGTTGTATCGTGATGAGTGGATTTTAGTCCTTTGGGACAATAAGTTAATTGTACACTGTATTTACAAATAATACACTGATAACGTTTGTTAAATAAGACAAAGTGATCATGTGTATACATTGCCTTTGAAATGAGGAGCATTGTTTAAATCATGTATTATAATGAAAAACAGTTGTTTCTTGTTTTTAAACTAAATGAAATAAATGAGATTTGAATTATAAATCATGCTTGGAAATATGTTGTGCAACAGGAGATGACCGAATAAATTGATGTTAGCTGGCAGTAAAGTAATGTAGGTCAAGTGGGAGGCTTTCTATTTTTGCAGTTCTTTTTTCCCCTTATTCCCACACCTGGATAGGTATCATTTTCAGGGGGGCACCCTTCTTTTTCAGAAGGGTTGCAGAAAGACAACTGGCCCTCCTGCCACTTCTTGGCCTGGGGGTGCATGCGGTGGGGCACATGTTGCACCCCCTGGAATTGCACCCCCCCCGTTCCTGCAGTTTGGCATGTACAACATGGTGCATGCCACACTGCACAGGAACGTACAGGCGCTGTCACGGCAAAAGACTGCTGTTAAGACTCTCCTATGAGCCTAACACAGCAGCTGTAGTGAGATCATAGTAGCACCGCCCACCCTGGATTCAACTCAGAATCCAAGGCGGGTGCACCAGAGACTTGGCGGTCCTCCTGTGGTCGCAGGAGTGGCGGTGCTGAAGGATGACCACCAAACTCGTAATCAGGCTCTAAGTCCATCTTGTTGAATTTCCATACGGGACAGGTGCTTAGCTTATTCTGTAAGTCAACTGGTCCTATTGGGAAATTGTCAAACCTACTATGAATAGCTAGATAATGCTGGGACATATGATTGTGGAGAACAGGATTGGGATTGCAAAACTCTCCTTGCATCCTGATCCAGGGTCTGTCTGGGATGCTGAGTCCTGGTTGGTGTTGGTGATTGGCAGTCTGGTCTGGCACTGGGGGAGTTTGAGATTAGGATCATCAAATCATTTCCTGGATTGTTTTTAAGCCATGACAATCCGACTGAGCAATTCCCAACAGCTGGGAAAATTGTTTATGAGATACGATTGATGAGGCGTGGGTAAGATCTAGAACCACTCACACATGCAGTGTTAAATCTTATACTTATCCTTGGGGATGGGAAGAGAGCAATGACAATATTATACCAAACACTCCTTAATGTGTCAAATGTAGGATTTGGTCGTAGTTTGCGAAGTAGCGCTACACGAAGTTAAGCAAAGTGCACTTCACACTATGCGAACTGCGTAGTAGCATGTACGCACTATGCGTGATACCGTTGTTAATGACTGCACAGTGAGGACAAGCATCCGGCACTGTCCAATCATTGAAAATGGCATTTTGCACAGTGCGAGCTGTAGTTTTCTGCCGCTCAAGTAGATTTTTACTTGAGCAGCAACTTTCTCAACGCGGACTGGTAGTTTCTCATCGCAAGCGGTCGCGAGCATAAACAACCACTCGCAATGAGAAACCTGACCTCCCCGCGTTGAGAATCTCGCCGGGAGGTTTATTTTCCATGCTCACAATCGGCAACTTGATGTTGCTGATGGCGAACGAGGAAAAAGTCTCATCAGGATATCATTTTGCTTGCTCGCAGTCGCCAACTTGACCTTGAGGACCGCGAGCAAGGAAAAAATGACTGCGCCACTATGCTACGCTACGCGTGTTTGCACTGTGCTACGTGCAATTTGCATAGTGCGAAGAATTGGAAACTTTGCAAACTACGCGAGCGTAGTGTAGTGCTTTGCCCAGGGTTAGTCAAATGTTGACCAAGAGGCCCTCCAAGGTAAACGGTTCACCAATATGAAATGGGAAGTAAATGAGGGACATAGGAAGCTTATACCGAACTTCACACCTAAAGCATCCAGAAACGCCAAATTTAAGTAGCTGCCATTGAACATTTCGCACAGGGCCTACCTCACCCCCAACAGGGTTGGCATTATATATCCAGCAGCCTCCACTTCATGTCCTAGATGTCCTAAATCTCGGGTGCCTAAGGCGGGATTCTAGCATACTGTTCCATCCTGCCAGGGTATTGCAGCATTCTGGAAGAGAATACTAGAATCCGCATAGAAGTATCTGAGAGGACAAGTCTCTTGAAACCTGAAACATTCCTGTTGGGTCTGATGTTTGACCGTACAAAAAGAAAACGAGGGATCTGTGGACCTAGCTCTGCAGCTTGTCAAACGGCTAGAGCACCAGGCTTTGATCGATGAAGGAAAGAGGTGCTGAAATGGGTAGAGTTTGAAAGTATGACTTTGCCTACGGAGTAAAAGGGACAAGTGGACGGACAGGCACTCACGCCTCAAGTGTGAGACAAATTATTGTCCGAGTTTACTAAGAAGGGTAATCACAATATGACATCCTGAACTGGGAAAGTGGCAAAAAACTAGTCTGTGTATGTGTAGATCCAAACAGGGAACCAACTGTACAAAAGCATTAGTTACTCTCCAACCCACAGCCGTGAGGCATCATAAAAGACTGGATGAGGACTCTGCAGGATATTCGCCTCTCAACAGGTCTTTCCCCAAAAAACCTTACCTTATACGTAGCAAATGTCTTGGTTTTCTTCATGAGTAAGATCTTGTCATGTCACTTCTCACTGACCCCAATGAAATATTTATAAGTGCTACTGTATTAAAGTGTACTTTTCTCTGATGTGAGGGGTTTTTGTTACACTCAGTAAAACGAGACAAACACAAGAAGCCATTGGTTATAATCTCATGGTTTTATTTACTGCAGACAGGCATTTTTCAGATAAGGCCATGAAACTGTAAAGACAACACCTTCATAAACCCGTTCTGTCCACCATATCTTTACAAACAACACGCCTTTAAAGTTATTCAGATTGAAAAATTGCATAATTTCTATCAATGATGAGAGATTCAGTCAAAGAGTCTTCTTGTTAGGAAACAGTCAGGTGTGACAATCCGAGCCACTGTGCTGCAGGCTCCAGTAAAGAGAAAAGAGGGTCAATTCATGTTAATTTTTGTTCTAGACATGATATTAGCTGGAACAACTCTGTGTGTGTGGGCGGGGGTAGTTTTTAAGTAGCATTGAAGACGAGCAGGTCAACGGGTGAGTGGGGGCACACCAAATGTCTTTAATCCATGCCAGTTCTTAGGAGAATGTCAATGCTTTGGCAACATAACTGCACACTGCACAGTGTTCTGAAACACAAAATAACAAGAAGTTAAAAGGAAAAATCACTTGTTTTAAAGTCTCACAGCCTCCATAAATACAGTTGACGTCTATATTACAATTATACAAAGCTTTTTTCAGATTTAGTGGATCAGAATCCTATGTTGCATGAGATAAGAATTACCTAGAATTAGAAACAGTCTCAATCCATAGTAACCATGGTACTCTGCCCATAGATTTCTTATAAATAATCGATTCAGTACATGTGAAACAAACAGGTCGGAGACCCAGAACTGTGAGTATGCCACTTTAAGAAGGTGCAATTACTTCCATATGTACTCACCAACTACTTCACTTATTTTTTCGCTATATGCCTCTGTCCATTCTGAATACATAGTGTAAAGATAATTATGAGATTTGTGGTAGAATAAAGGCGAGCAAGTCAGGTGGCATCAGTAATCCAAAACTGTCCATTGGCTTAGATTATCTTCAGTGTTATTCTGGTGGGACTTTTTTCACTAATTTTCGACCCACACTTTTACATTCCCTACTATCAAGAAAGAGCTACAACGCATATTGGAGTATTCGGGTAACAGTGTAGGTATTATTCATGTTGTAAGGTAAGTGTTTAAGTCCACTTGCATGAAATCTTGAACACTAGCTCTTAATGTCCACAAAAAATGCGGATTGTGCTGACTAGGTAGTTGTGAAACAGATTTCACTAATGGCTAAAAGTTTACATTTAGAATTGATGCTCTGATTATAATTTCTGAAACATGGAACTGTAGAAAGGGCTTTTCCTACTGGACAAGTCTCACCATTTGTGAAAAACAACCAGGCGAACGCTTCAATTCAATTGAACAGTTGAAGTTGGACCAAAGATCATTTTTAAAACCTGGGTTATGAAGGGTTACCCTATGCAGCAGCAAGATGTATGATGGAGTTTGAGAGTGTCCAACTCAAAGTTGATCTGAAAGTTCAATACAAGCCCTGCACAGTCAGATCTTAAGGTTAGTTATAAAGTTCCCTATGTCTTAGGTCATCGGAATGGCTATGAAGAAGGCCATCTGGTAGTTTCAAGATGGAAGCTGTATTTTCCTTTCCTACTCAGCAAAGACTAGCAACAGAACTAGAAATTATTTGTTCACGTGCAAACAATATGCATGTAGTGGCTAGTCTTGGTTGAACTTTCAAAAATTATGTGCATCATGAAAGAGTCCTACAAGAACTTCCTGACCAGCAAGGAAGAAAGACTTTCTATAGATTTATATTACTTGACATTCATAAGGGACAGTGATTCTAGTTCTCACAGGTAGCAAACAGATTCCTAAGAGGATGACTTATGAGTAAAAGATCTACTGACGTTAAGTGGATTTCAACTCCCACACAGATGTGAATTTGTTTTTAACTTTTATATGTGTGTGGGATATTCTTCATTTCCACAAGATGAACTGTTATCAGGGAAAGGCAGCTCTTCAGTAGATGGAGACCAATCTGAAAAGGAAACAAAATCGGATACCAAGCCACATGTTCACACTGATCTTTACATTGGGCCTCTCACTCATACAAGATCTTCGACAAGAGATCTGAACATGGACTACTTCGATGAGGCCAAAATACTGAATCCACAGGAGAGAACAGGTTCACCCACAAAATGGACAAAACTTTCTATTTAAATTTTCAAACAATCCACTACTGAGAACTTGGTTCCACTTGTTTGTTAACACAATTTTACACCTTTCATGTGCCTCGTATGCTATCTGCGTTCATACATGTTATGCTTAAAGCCATCCTCTTTTCTGGCATGTTTTTCTTTAAAACCTTTGGTACCATTTATTTCTCATCACTAGCTGGTGATGTATCCAAAGGGCAAAAGTTGACAGTGACACTGTTAAAGTAACAAAAACAAGGGCGATCCAGTTATTCCAAAAGAGGACCTAGATACTATATACAGAAAGAAACAGTGGTTTGCTTGAATTTTAAACTGCTCCAGAGACCACTGAATGATCAGAATTATCAGTAAATGACAAAATCCATTGTAGGTTAATGTTATCACAAATGTATCAGAAAAACAACAGACCTGGATTAATTAATTTATCACACCGTTATTTCCCTGCAAAAGAATTTTATAAAGTGATAATGCTCGAAAAGTGATTTATACATCGGGCCGATTCACAAAGGTAAATTTACATATGTCGATCTACTCTTGTGTAAATCTGCTACTGCACATTGGTGTAAGTCTACACTATTTCCGAGTGTAAGTCACCTTATCTGTGAACTAAAATGTCTCCACCCACTCAAGCCAGTGGATAGACATCTAAAAGTGAATATACAATTGCAAATTTACTAATAGTCACTTTTCGATTTAGGCGGATAGCGCCATCACTCGGAAAGAGATCTCCCTATGGTAAAATACAAGGAAAAATAATAACGTTTATTAAATTGTTAAAAAACATATTTTAATGTAAAATAAAAATGAAAATGTATATAATTAATATTAGGGAGGCTGATTTGCAATTTTTGGAAGATTTGAATCTGGTAAAATCCTATCTGGTCCAAAGGGAAGCTGGTTTAATCTAACTAGTAATTTCAGACCATGTTTTAAACATTCCCTGTCTCTCTTAAATTGGCGCGTTCTTTAGTAGGTTATTTAATATTTCTGTTCTCCAAGAACCCCTTAAATCCTTGACCCTTGATAAAAGCTCTATTAAGACATGCTTTCTTAATTATAAGCAGGATCACAGAATGTGTGCTGAGTTGAGGAAGTTTATTATATGTCATCTGCCCTCCAGGTCGATTGTCAATATTATTTATCTTGTGTGACTAATATCTAGCATCACGTGGTATTGACTAGATTTCGTGCCGGCATAGCACATCATTTAGATGCATTCTCGGTAACGAATATACACCCTCCGGATATGATGCCTTGTCCTTGTGATGTGCGCATTAAGTAAAGCATTTTATGCTTTTCTGTGGTTTCTACATGCATTTGAGAAGACACCACCTTAATCCAATCCTCCAGGCACAGAATATTTGAGAATATAAGTCTGCATTTAGCTACCTGTATGCACTCGACAACCCACCTGTGTGTCTGAATGTTGCACTTTTTCTCACAAATGCAATACAATTCACGGAAAGGATAGTTTGAGATGTGGTTGTTTTAAATAGCGCTTTATTTATCTGTGTATTTTTTAAAAATATCTGTATGCACTTATTTTGAAGGCAATATAAATCAGGTAATGGATGGTTTGAGATGAGTTTGTTTTCACATATTTGTGTATTTTCATGTCTGTATATTATTAATTGATGATATTATGTTTGTACTTTTATGGATGGTTTTTGATCTGCTGAATAAAGCTATTAATCGAATAGGGTGTAAATTCGCCTAACTGTGGACTTACATGTCTCCACCCCTTCAAGTCACCAGCAGATTAAACACGCTTTTGAAGCGGCAATTCCCCCCGATGCCACCCTGCCGGAGACCTCCCCACTGGAGGACAGACTACTCACGGATCACATGGACAAAAAAGCAATATCTCTGACATATTGGAAAATTGTCAATAACATGCCAGATCCACTAATGAAGCTTTAAGATAAATGGCAGGCAGACCTGGGTGAATTGGATGATACGGATTGGCAGCAGGCGCTGGCGTCCCTAGAGAGGTAGCGATCGCATCTAAACTACATCTTGTTCAAATTATGATTTTCCATAGAATGTATTACACTAGACCTAACCTTTGTAAGATTGGAAAAGTAGATAACCCACTCTGCCTGCGACAATGTGAAGAGGTTGGCACGTTTCTTCACACTATATGGACATGCCCTGTAATAACGTCCTATTGGGAGTCAGTTATGTCCCTTATCATGAGGGTAAGTGGGAACCCAGTCCCGGCGGAGCACAAATGCTGCTTACTTAACATTTGGGACACAACGGATTTGACCTCAACGTTGCAGTCCTGTGCTACTCTGGGTATCACGATAGCCAAGAGAAATATTGCCAGCCACAGGGGTGGGATGACCGCCCCAACATTAGCGGAATGGCGTGGAGACATGGACACTGTCATGGTGGCGGAAAAGACAGTGTATGTTCCTAGGGGATGTCCTAGAAAATGGATAAAGAAATGGGGGAGCTGGAATACTTATAGAGGGGCTATTTGCGAACTGCCCTTAATACCTCAAGAAATTGAATGATCAAATGTGACCAACGCTGAATGGGGTAACACTATGTATGTAATAGATTAAATACAAATGTTTTTCTATGTCGTTTATCTAAGATGACAAAATGTGTGGAAAAAGTGGACTGTGTCGTTAAGAAGCAGCATGTAATGACATAATGACAGTGCCTGTTAATTTATATAAATACAATTAAAACAAATAAATACAATTTAATGGGTTGTTGTACACCACCCTGTTTTATGAACCTTACAAAAGGAAAACAGTACTTCACTGCACAAGCCATCATATCAGAGCACTCGTGTTTGCCAACCTTTTGTTCAATTCCAGTGAAATATAATGATGATTATTTTAAAGAAGATATTTAAGGACTACATTGAGATCTGGAGGCTTTCCTAAACATGTAGTGAGGCAAACAATGAAATGCAACCCAGAGAAATGCTTCTTACACCCAAAACCAAAGTGAATAATGATAAAATGGCTTGTCACAACATTCAATTCTGCATCTAAATTTGTGGTTAAAAGCATTAATATTCTAAAGGCAGGCGACCTGCCCTTTTTCTACTTAAAAAAATAAAAGCAGTTGGAGAGACCATCTTTTTCTTGCATACAAGAGGTACCCTGTCTCACAGACCATTATGAAATTCTGTAATTTACCCCCCCCTGTGCAAAGACACTACAAATGTGAAAACTGAAGTGTATATACTTTTACCAGGAACAAAGCACAAAGAAATTCAGATTACATTGAATAATGTATCTAATTTTAATATCAGCAACATTGTTTATTGTATTTGGTGCCTGTTTGACGTTAACTATGTTGGTCAAACTTCACAAAAAATAAGGACATGTATTTGTCAACATTGTAGCAGACTCTGAAGCATGGTCTCTGAAGCAATAGTTTTTCATTTTATGGAACTACATAATGATGAAATTGACCTCACATGACAAGTTACAGAATCAATTGACAAGTTAATGAGAGGAAGAGATTCATATACCATTCTAGCACAAAGAACTAAAATAGATCCTACTATTTACATATATTATGATAGCCATGAACTCTGCTGAAGATCAGAATTCATTACTATCTGCATAAACGTCTTTACTAAGCATGGGCGAATTTTGCGAATCTCGCGTTCGCGAATTTTGCAGATTTGCGAACTCGCAATCCGCAAAATCCGCGAATTCTCGCGAATTTGCGGATTTTTTTTTGTGTTCGCGCGGGTTTCTGCCAGGTCGCAAGGGTTTTTGTACAATTTCGCAAACGCGAACTTACCTGTCGGGTCGCAAGTTTTGCGAACTTGTTGTTTCTACGTGTCCAGCCTGTTTGGGACACTCTTCTTCATCACTGCCACCCTCTGTCACCACATGCCACCCTCTGGCTCACCCATGCCACCCTCTGTTTCATCACAGCACCCTCTGGTTGTCCAGTGTACATTATTGTGGCAAAGCAAAGCACACCTTCCCTGCCTCAAGTGACCTGAATTAATTTGGGGCTGATTAATGTGTCACCGAATATTTTTTTAGCTGGCACCTGCTTCCTTAGTGCTTCCTGATTAGTGATCTTTTGCACTTGCTAAGTGCTTTCATTGTTGCAAAATTAGTTACAACACCTGCCCTGCCCCAACTGACAATAATGAATTAGGGGCTGATTAATGTGTCACTGGATTTGAACTTCCAGCCTGGCTCCTGCTGGTCTCCCTTAGCTGTAATTCAGGACCTTTGTGGCATATGTGTAACTATTCTGAGGGTAAGAGCAGGGTCACATAATAGTTGCAAGTAGGCAACTGAACTCTGGAGGGGCCCCTCAGGAAGCACTACAGAAAATGGCTACTAATGATGAGCTTGAACTTTTGAACCTGGTAAGTAGTTTCAGTTTTGCTAAGATCGTATTTCTGCAATTTAGCGCTTATTCGCGGGGAGCGAAGTTGAACTGGGAAGCTGCGAACTCACGCGAACAGTGCGAGCAAGCCATAAAATCCGCTGCTCGCGGATTTTGCGGGAAATTCGCGAATCTCGCGGATTGCGAATTTACCGAAAATCCGCAAAATCCGCGAGCAGAACGGATTTTCCGCCCATACTTAGTCTTTACAGTAACACAGTCAATGTTTTGATCATGATTTGTGTGCATTAGATCTATTTAAGGACTTTCTCTTGCTTTTATTTGTCCATTGATTTGTTATACAGTGCTTGATTCTTTGAATTCAATTCTCTTTTTAAAACGTTTTCTACTTACATATATTCCCTACCTTTTTGCTGCCTCCCGCTCTCCCGTCCCCTTTCCCCTTCACTCAGGACGCCACTTCCTTGCTACTCTGTTGCCAGAGTTCGATTATTTTTTTATTCCATCAGGCATATCCATGGTGGGCCAGAGCTAATGGAGGTCGGATTTGAGAGCCAGCTGATGCCTCTGTCACTTTCCCCAGTTTCCCCGAGGTTATCTACAGCAGGCACACAGGGGCTTCCAGAGAGAGACAAAATGAAAGCGGTATCTAGCTCGAGTCCTCCAAAAGGACAAAACGTGGTAATCAAATTCAATAGTATAGAACAAGCTCGTACATTTAAAGCATGGTGTGTATAATGTCCGTGACTTAAGTTGTGGGCTTATCCGTAGCGCAGCAAGATTTCCTCTGGGACGCACCCGTCCTTTCATTCACTTTGTCCTACGGAATCGTAGAAGTCACGGACATTATACACGCCATGCTTTAAATGTACGAGTTTGTTCTATACTATTGTTTGATTACCACGTTTTTGTCCTTTTGGAGGACTCGAGTTAGCTACCTACTCGAATTCCGTTTGAGAGTCTCCACATACAGACGTGACTCCCGTTTTTACTGGTCCTGGGCCCTGTCGGGTCGGAATTATCACAGATAGAGCGACCTTTCAATTTGTACCTTTTCGTTACATCGCTGAAGAGTCATGGCAGACTGTGCCATACACGACGAAACACGTGTCGGCTGGTCTTTCCGTGTCAGAACAATAAAAGACACCACACCAACGCTGGATCTAACGTGTTGTATACCATTTATTTGTGTTCTGTACTAGCTTTTGTCTCTACAAACACTGTCTACTAAGATTACCTTATTATCTTTTATTTTGGAGTGTGTATGGGCATTGTGTTTATTATATTTCTAAGTACTGACTTGGGTTAGTACTTGTCTGGGGAGTTAAAGGGCTTTTCCCCTCGCCCCTTTTTGCACCTCACCACAAAGATACCCCATACGTTGATTACTAGCGTTACCTTTAAGCTGTGTGCCACTTCCTAAAAACCCTAGCGCGGCCCCACATCAGATTAAGTTGTTCACCCATGCCAGAGTGCGAGTGTCTTGGACGTCAAGGTTGTAGTCTCACCACATACCCTTCTAGGTTTTTTCACAGAAGGTAGATGTTTTCTACACTCACTCCCACTTGCACCCTGAATTAAGACACGAATCCTGACCTTTGGGACAGAATCTCCTAGTACACCTTTCCACAGTCCCCTTTAGGGTTGATGAGGATCCCCCGGTCCTGATGAAATACCACTAACCCTACTGGAGAACTCAGCCATCACTTTGAGCTGCAGCAGGCTTAATTTTCCACGCCAGCCATACCTTTCACAGTCGGTTGTTTTTAACCATAGCATCAGTATCCAATGAATAAAGTTATTTTTGGACACTTCTAGCTATTTTTAGACGCACACTTCCTCCCACCTCTCACATACACCCTTGCCCAGTCTTCTAGGGCTTCACGGCGACAAACTGAGAAGACCTCCAGCAAAGAGCCCCCTTGAGAATTGCAGCGCCAGCCCAACGAGGAGCTGCCCTATAATGAAGCATGACACCTCTCGGGTGTGTGAGGGCCCTTGCTCCTTAGAGGAGCTATCCCACTCCCGTCTATCTTCCCTTACCTGGAGTTTTCTAGAGTGCCTGCCAGCCGCCCCGCCCCCCCTTCTACTAACCTTCCAGCCCACTCCACCCAGGAACTGCATACCACTTGTTTCACCACATTGTTGTTGAGTCACACTACCCTAGCTTCTTGCCCGTTTCTTCAAGCATGGCCCCATTTGTCAAGGGGTTTGCCCAGCGGAATTTTATTGTACAGGTTTCCACTGGTGTTTCCTGTCCCCATTGGCTGCCGCTTCTTTGCAGCAGAGATGCTTGTGGATTAACATATTCCAGGCTGATTTCAGACACAGGCTTTGAGTAGTGATGTCCCTCACAGCAGAATAGTCTTCGGCCTTTATCATCCACAAAAGAGGTACAATGAGGTGTGAGCTTTCTGCATTATTCTGTCATCAGCCCAATTGAAAATGTGACCATGGAAGACAAAAGGCTGTGCCTTTCCTAACGGGTCCCCTTCAACGTTGCACAACAGAACCTGCAATCTAACCCCCACCACCATTCATTTACTAAAAGGCAGTGCTTCAGAAACTTTAATCCACAGCCTCTTGATAACAAACTCTACATTGAATTTCTAAAAAGAGCCCTGTCTCCACTCTTCCCACCCCAGTGTCGAAATCTCCACCCAGTAGCCACAGGAATGCAGGCGATACATTTCCATTGTTTGGGGAGCTCTCTTTGCCCTCTTTGTTGTGCAGTGGCAAACCGGAGCCAACTGAAATGGATCCCAATTTATCTTGTACTTAATACTGCAAATCAAACTGGAGTATGGACATCAAAAGGCTTCCACTCCAGCATTTGCAGAACCCCCTTCTTGTTGTTTGAATCAGTTGCCCTTCTATTGTGAAAGACTGCTATGATTTTAATGGTGTTGCTTCCTTTGAGTGCAGCCTAAATCTCTCAAGATTTATATATATATATATATATATATATATATATATATATATATATATATATATATATATATATTCACTGAAAAAACCATAGGTTTCACACCAGTTATAGTTAGGAATTAGCATTTAAAAAACCTATTAAATTCACTGAAAAAACCATAGGTTTCACACCAGTTATAGTTAGCTGGAAATTTTACTGATATAAAACCATTGAAATTCCCACGTTATAGTTAGATGGACTCACTATAACTTGCGCGTGCAATGCACTGCTGATGACATCACATATTACATCACTCATGACATGGTCAGTGACATCACTCATGACATCACTGATGACACCATCCAGTGAATGTGTGTCTTTCTGAAAAATAAATATATTTTATATATGTATATGTAAAAGTTGATGGAAGAATAAATGTTTAAATAAGTGTCTAAATGGATGGTTTTTAAAAATTGATTGGTTAACTGGCTTAATAAGACATCATCAGCAGTGCATTGCACGCGCAAGTTATAGTGAGTCCATCTAACTATAACGTGGGAATTTCAATGGTTTTATATCAGTAAAATTTCCAGCTAACTATAACTGGTGTGAAACCTATGGTTTTTTCAGTGAATTTAATAGGTTTTTTAAATGCTAATTCCTAACTATAACTGGTGTGAAACCTATGGTTTTTTCAGTGAATTTCATAGGTTTTTTAAATGCTAATTCCTAACTATAACTGTTTTTTTTTTTACAATTTGCTGTTTTTTTTTAAGTATTCATTTTTTTTATATAATTTTTTTCTTTTGCGCTCTGGGTGCGCGCTCCGGGAAGCTTTCAGCTAAGCTCTCCGGTAAGCTTTTCCGAGAGCTCATCTGAAAGCGCACCCAGAGCGCAACTGTCGTTCGTGAAAAAAAATACGAATGAAAAGTTAATAATAATGCAAAACATTTCGTACCATACAAATAAAATTTGTTTTTTTAAATAAGGAAAATGATTATGCATTTCTGTAAAAGATTGATGACGTCACTTCGGCGCGCAACGTAAGTGCCCTCGGAAGCGCCTACGTTCGCGGCGCATAAACGCACGCAAAAGCGCCTACGATCGCGCCACGTTTGCGCCCCGGAAGCGCCTACGATCGCGCTGCGTAAACGCACCGGAAGTGCTCCGGAGCGCGCAGCGTAAACGCGTCGGGTCATGTGACCCTAAAATAACACTTTTCATTGGTTGCTAACAGTTTTTTTTTACAATGAATGAAATCCCCACCCATTTCCTTCACTTCTTCTTTCACTTTTGTGACTGAAAGACCTGCCTTTTTTGCTGCTCCATATTCCTGGATTCATCATGGCTGCCAGACCATCCAGCAGTGAAGATGACTCCAATGATTTCATTGATGAAGAGCCTCCTCAGCCGAAGGTCAAAGAACATTTCATCTGGAAATTTTTTAAGTTTCCAGCAGACCAGAAGAAGGTGAATGCACCAAAAGTAGAGTGCAGGATCTGCAAACAGGTCCTGTCACGGGGTAACCCCCCAAAAAAATACTCTTTTGGCAACTTCACCATGATTCGCCATGTGGAGAGGAGGCACCCCCAGAATTTTGCCCGGGAAAGTGTCAGGGCTCTGGCACAAGAGGTTCCCAGAGATGGGGCCTCTACATCAACAGGAGGAGCAACTTCTTCTGGAAGAGAACAATCACAGGAGCAGGTAGCAACCATACAACCTGCATTTAACCATGGGGTCGTCAAATGCAGATACTGCAATCAACTCCTCACCTATGGGGAGCAAAGTGTCCTGCTCATGGTTCGAGCATTGGAGAACCATCGCTGCCCTTCCCACCCCTAATTTTTTTCTTTTCTTTTTGCTCCTGTTGAGCAGTTTCCATTCCCTGTTTTTGTTCCTGTTCAGTTAAAAGAAGAAAACCAAAAGTTCTTTTCAGAACTACCTCCAATTCTCATCAAAGAGCTATATTCTTAAAAAATGAAGAGTAAGTGAAATATAGTGCATTGATAATTGAAAGGAGAATGAGTAAGAAAGAACAGAAAGGTATGAGAGGTGAAAGGAAGTGAAGTAGGAGGAATGAAAGAAGGTGAGTGTTAGAAAAGAAAGTTATGACACAGTGAATAAACTGGAGGCCTCATTTCTGAAAAGTGACGCATCGCTACGTGAAAACAGCGATGCGTCACTTTTCTGGACGCACTCCTTATGACATTCCAGATATGTCATATTTAATATATGACTAATCAATTCGCAAGGAGTTACAGATATGTCAGTATTTCTGACATATCTGTAAACACAAAAGTAACGCATTGCAGGAGTGCGTCACAAAAGTGACGCAACTCCAGTAATGTGTCCTTTCACATGGAAAAAGCACCATGTGAAAGGTTTGCTGTGAAGCAGGCGCAAGATTTTGGCGCAACAGCATCCTAAAAGTGACGCACTGCGTCATTATTACCAAGCTTTTTGCAAGGAACACCCCCTCTGCATGCATTATACCTGACACTATTTTTTAAAAAGTGACGCATCTAGGTACATGGGTCACTTTTTAAAACTCTGCGCCATATTGTATCTGCATCAGGTATAATGTATGCAGAGGGGGCAATCCCTCGCAAAAAGCTTGGTAATAACGACGTACTGAAATCTATGAGATTTCTCTGCGTCACTTTTAGGATGCTGTTGCGTCAAAATCTTGCGCCGGCCTCGCATCACTTTTATGTTTACAGATATGTCAGAAATACTGACGTATCTGTAACTCCTTGCAACATGATTCGTCATACATTAAATATGACACATCTGGAATGTCATAAGGACTGTGGACAGAAAAGTGACGCATCACACCAGCAGTGTAATAAAATGTGCCTCGTTGCACTATATTTAAAGGATGCAACAGCATCCTAAAAGTGACGCAGTGAAATCTCAAACATTTCACTGCGTCGCTATTACAAAGCTTTTAGTGGGGGAACACCCCCTCTGCATGCATTATACCTCACGCAGATATAATGTGGCGCTTGATTTTAAAAAGTGACCCATCTACCTAGATACGTCACTTTTTAAATATAACGGAACGAGGCACATTTTTTTACACCACTGGTGCGATGCGTCACTTTTCTGTGCGCACTCCTTATGACATTCCAAGTAACGCATTGCTGGAGTGCGTCACAAAAGTGACGCAACTCCAGTAATGTGTCCTTTCAAATGGGGAAAGCAGCATGTGAAAGGTCTTGCCTCAGTCTAACACCTGCTGTAAAGCAGGCACAAGATTTTGACGCAACAGCATCCTAAAACTGACGCAGTGAAATCTCAAAGATTTCACTGCGTCGCTATTACAAAGCTTTTTGCGGGAGAACACCCCCTCTGCATGCATTATACCTGACGCTATTTTTAAAAAGTGACGCATCTAGGTACATGGGTCACTTTTTAAAACTCTGCGCCACATTATATCTGCGTCAGGTATAATGTATGCAAAGGGGGCATTCCCCCGCAAAAAGCTTGGTAATAACGACGTACTGAAATCTATAAGATTTCTCTGCGTCACTTTTAGGATGCTGTTGCGTCAAAATCTTGCACCTGCCTCGCATCACTTTTATGTTTACAGATATGTCAGAAATACTGACGTATCTGTAACTCCTTGCAACATGATTCGTCATACATTAAATATGACACATCTGGAATGTCATAAGGAGTGCGCACAGAAAAGTGACGCATAACACCAGCAGTGTAATAAAATGTGCCTCGTTGCACTATATTTAAAAAGTGACGCATCTAGATAGATGCGTCACTTTTTAAATATTGCATAACAATGCGCATTTTTTTACACCGCTGGTGCGTCACAAAAATTGACGCACAGGAGGCGCAAAACTAACAGCGCAAGGCCTTCATAAATATGGTCCTGGATTTTCCCCGTGCTTCGCCGGTGCGCGTACCATGCGCTTCCCCCGCGCAAAACGAAAATTTTTTTTTAATGCCCTGCAGGACCCTATTTTAGTCCCTACATCAAACCTAGGGGGTCAGAGGGGGTCTACTCTTCCCCCTTATGGTCATTTGCCCCTTTTTTTTTCAAACCCCTTGTGTCTCGATTTTACCGAGACACAAGATGGCGGCCGCTCCAGACTGTTTAGAATGTTTACAGACACCCAAGAGCCAATCAGCTTTCTGCGCGCAAGTCGCGTGTCGCGCCGGGAGCGCACTCAAGTGCGCGCACCGGAGAGCGCCTATAGATATATATATTTTTTTGAACCTAAATTACTCTAAATCCACTGGAGCACATATCTTGAGACATAGCAAAGGCACATCGGGCTACCAGTCCCTACAATTTTGCCAAGTTTGGTGTAAATCCATTCAGCCGTTCGGGCTAAAAGTGAAATTGACCGCCCTATGGAAATTAACATGGGGAAAATGCGTTTTGGGACCCCCCTTTTATCTCGGCCCCCGCATGACGTATCCCCCCCAAACTTTCAGGGAAGGACCGGAGCTCCGCGAGGCCATTTTCAGGAAATTTTCAGGCAGATTCGTCAACCGGTGCCAAAGTTATTCCAAATAGAATTTTGAGATTTAACATTGAAAAAAATCCTAACTATAACTACCTACTGGCGACCGCCAGTAGGATATATATATATATATATATATATATATATATATATATATATATATATATATATCACTCCATATGGCTCTCTTTCTTTCCTGGTAGGCGCTGCTAGCTGTGGCCGCGTTACTCCTGCGGTTGAGCCCAACCGCTAAAACATCAAAACAACGATTCCTCCCATTAGAGGATATCATGGAGTCGCAGAAACCCAATTATAATCCACAAGGAAGTTAGTTTTAGTTCATTTATTTCTCAATCCATGGGGTGTCAAAAACAAGGCAACAACAAACGCGTTTCGACAGCCTCCGCTGTCTTGGTCACGGTCAGTTTGGAAATTACATCGCCACAGTTTTATAAACAAGCATACATTTCCTGAAAACAAAGTCACTCCCCAAAGGGATGTGACCATCATCACATGATCATTACACAACAAGGTCCTCCCTTTAGGATTTGTGGGTCTTGTAGTCCATGTTAATGCACAATATTGTTTTACACTGTTTGAATCACAGAAAATAATCATGTGTTTTACAATCATCATTTGTATTGTGCTTATGTTTTGGTTAAACCATTACTGGGTAGGGGTATGTTATGTATATATTTACGGAGGTTTTAGAAAATTTGCTGCCCTCCAGTGGGCAATTGAAGTTTTCCAATCTCACGGTGTCCCTCTGTGATGTTGCTTTGACGTTTGGTCTTTTGGTGTTTGTGTGGCGTAGTGTATAGAGTGGGGGGTGTGAAAGTGTCAATTAAAAGAGTTCAAAACTGTCTGTAAACGGGATTCTTTTCAGGATTTAGGAAAACAATAATAGGTTTCCGAGACGTCTTCCTGCTACAAGTGTATGTATAATTCCTCCGACTGGTTGAGGCCAAAAGGAGTCATTGTCCTGAAATTTAGGATGTGTCTCGATTCCTTTTGCCGCAGTATTTTCTCATTGTGTCCTCCTCTTTCTGAAGGGGTCATTGTTTCTATTCCCCAAAAACGTAGTTGTTTCCAGTCTCCATTGTGGTGGGCCTCCATATGCTTTGCAACTGCGTTGTTTCTGTCTTTGTGTGTTGTTGCACGGGCATGTTCCAAAATGCGTTTTTTCAACTCGCATATGGTGCTTCCGATGTATCTGAGCTTGCAGGGACATTCAATCATGTATATTGTATACTGACTATTACATGTGAAACATTCCCTGATTTGCCATGTTTTTTTATTTGGCATTGTTATTTCAGTTGTTGGTTTGGCAATCTCACACGCTTTACAGTTATAACATTTGATGAAGCCCTTTGTTTTTAACCACACTTTCTTTTGGGCCGGCTTTTTGTAATGACTGTGGATTAGCTGATCTTGTAAGTTTCTTGCCCTTCTGTAAGTAATGACAGGATGATTGCCCATTTTTTTGGCAATGACTGGGTCCAGTTGTAAAATTTTCCAGTTCTTTTTTAGGATCTGATTAATCCTTTTAGACTCTTGGCTGTAGTTTAGAATCAATCTGATGGGTTCCTCCTCTTGATTAGTCTGTTTAGTCTTTTGTTCTAAGCACTCTGTTCTTGGCTTTTGATTTGCTCTCTCCCAACATTTTTGGACCACCTTTTTATTATATTTTCTTGTTTCAAATCGTTTGATAGTATTTTTGCTCTGTTTGTTCCATTCTTTTTCTTCACTACAAATTCTCCTTAGGGGAAGAAATTCTCCGTACGGTATACTTGTGATTAGAGATTGTTGGTGGAAAATCGTCGCTTCCAGGGTCGCATTTGTGGCTGTGCTTTTTCGGTGTAGAGTTGTTTCTATGTGGTTGTCTTTTGTGTATACTTCTGTATCCAGAAAAATGGCTTTGGTTTTGCTTATGGTGTAAGTGAATTTTAGACACAGTGTTTCAGTATTCAAAATTTCAAAATATTCCTGAAACTTTGTTTCACTGCCATTCCACACTATGAACAGGTTGTCAATAAACCTTTTCCATGTCACAATGTGTTTGGTGTACTCAAGGTTCTTATCATTCCACGCTGTTGTCTCCTCCCACCATCCCATCGCTATGCAGGCGTAACTTGGGCTGAAAGAAAAGCCCATTGCGGCTCCGTTCTTTTGTCGGAAAATCAAATCACCAAAGAGAAAGATGTTATTTGTAAGTAGCTTAGAGATCATTTCCAAGAGCATGTTGTTGTGATCCCTATAATGGATGTTACGTTCATGAAGGAAATATTTGCATGCATTTATACCCAAGTTGTTGTCAATGTTGGTATATAATGCAGGCACATCCATGGTGATCATAAGGAATTCAGGTTGCCAAGTCAGTTCTTTTAAAGTGCATACAAATTCTGTTGTATCTTTTACATACGATTTGAATTGTTGTACATAAGAGTTCAAATAATGGTCGATGTAGTTAGCCAGGGGCTCAAGCAGGGACCCCTTAGCTGACACAATGGGTCTCCCTGGTGGTTTCGTGGGGTTTTTATGTATCTTGGGCAAGAAATATATTGTTGCCGTTTTTGGAAAGTCGACTGTCAGGTATTTCTTTTCATCAAAGTCTATTAGGCCTTCCGTTTCCCATTGGCTCAAGTTTTTGTCAAGTTCTCTTTTGATTTTATCAAGCGGATTTGTGCTTAGTTTTTCATAATATTCGGGGTTGTTTAGTTGTTCCATGGCCTCTGTGGTATACAGATCCCTGTCCCACAGGACCACATTCCCCCCTTTATCCGCAATTTTGATTTCGAAACTTGTGTCATTGTTTAGGGATAGTAGGGCTTCTCTTTCTTTGATCGATAAATTGTCTTTGCATTTCATTTTTGTGATTTTGTAAAGGTCATGGGTTATTGCTTCCTGGAACATATCAATCTTGTTCCCTGATGTTAGTTGCGGATAAAACTTTGATTTGGCTTTCATATTGCTTGTTCCTGCTCCCAATTGTGGAATTGCTTTATTAAGGGGAATGTTATTTCCTTCTTCTTCATTTATATTTATTAATGCCAAAAAAGTATCCGCCTCCTTAGCTAGGAGAGTGGAGGTAAGCCCTGTTTGGGGTTTTGTGATTTTGGGTTTATTTGCTTTTTCCATGAAGAATTTTGCAAGTTTTATCTTTCTAATGTATAGATATATATCTATCCTTGTTTGGGCCATGTCCATACGCTGAGTTGGGCAAAAGTTAATCCCTTTCTTTAATACGGAAGCTTCTGCTGGTGATATTTCTCTTTGTGAGAGATTAATTATATAAGCACAATACAAATGATGATTGTAAAACACATGATTATTTTCTGTGATTCAAACAGTGTAAAACAATATTGTGCATTAACATGGACTTCAAGACCCACAAATCCTAAAGGGAGGACCTTGTTGTGTAATGATCATGTGATGATGGTCACACCCCTTTGGGGAGTGACTTTGTTTTCAGGAAATGTATGCTTGTTTATAAAACTGTGGCGATGTAATTTCCAAACTGACCGTGACCAAGACAGTGGAGGCTGTCGAAACGCGTTGGTTGTTGTCTTGTTTTTGACACCCCATGGATTAAGAAATAAAAGAACTAAAACTAACTTCCTTGTGAATTATAATTGGGTTTCTGCGACTCCATGATATCCTCTCGTGGGAGGAATCGTTGTTTTGATGATATATATATATATATATATATATATATCAAATCACTTCCACCTTCCTCCCGGTCGAAGAAATCAAAGGACACAGCAGGGCATTTTGAGGCTGCTATTTATTGGATTAAAAGCATAACCGGTTTCGGCGTGTGCCTTCTTCAGATGTTCAGATGCTATAGTCCAAATTGCGTGCTCCCCATTTTACGTTGTTTTATGGGCTCCTCCTCCATGTGGTTTAGGAGCCTCACCTGCACTGGATTTCTCCCGCTTGTGCCGATACCGGGGACTACCAGTCCCACAATGCAGCATGTAGGCAATCCGGTGCTCTGGGAAGCCGCCGCGATGTTCAAGCAATGTCCGCCTCTTGTTCCCTTCTTTCTGCCACAAACTTCCCAGGGACTCAAGTAGGAAATACAGTAGCCTAGCAATGAAGAGATTATTCTCCTTGAGACAGACAGTGCATGGTTGAAAACTCCCTTTGAAGCATTACGCTACTAAAACATTTATGGACAAGACATTAAGTTCCATGGGATTGTGTGCGGCAGTTAATTTATGCATTCACAATTGCCTGGATGCCTATAAACAAAACCTAATATATACTCTATAGTGCAAAGAATGTTGTTTCTTCCTACATTCTGGCATCCTCAAATTGCATACTGGCTCAGAAAGTATCCTTTATATTTCTGAAATCCAGCATGAAAAACAACTGTTACCCAAAACTACAATTGACGCCTTTCCTTTTCTCTTTGAAATCGCCCTCTATGTCTCTTCTAACCTTCCCATGCATCCTCTCTCTGAGCACGACATTCTCCGACACTCATGCATGTTTGGCCAACAATCTTGTGTTTTAGTAAATTGCCCACATCTCATTCCAAACATCACAGCCCTCCCTTCCTTGAAAGTCATGACCCCCAGTAACCTAGCAATATATTAAACGATGACGCTGGATTAACCAATAACCTTGGGTCCCGGAGCAGAGTACTGCCAGTTGTAAAGCTCTCCAGTGCCTACTCAGGGGTCGTAAGCACTATATAAATACAATATTATACTTCTGCAAGTTAAACAGACTAAAAGTGTCTCCAAAGCAGCAAGGGGGTGTCTCTCAATTCTACACATCTTTAAGACTAATTCTGATTTTAAATGAATTGCCATGTGCACCTGTGCAGAAGCAAAGATGACTTCCCAAGAAATGGCAGAGTAAAAATTCGCATAAAATGCTTCTAGCTATGGTCTCTGAATGGTAAGCTTCAAGAGTAGAAAGAGACCAGAGCATTACTAAAACGCGAAACCTATGCGTTGGCCCTGAAGTTTGGGAAATTGATATATTTTTTATATTTGAGTGGCCCAACAGTCTATGTCAGAATATATCAGTCCCATGTAAAGAAATTGGTAAACTACATGAAGACTAGTTTGGACTCATTAATGACAAACATTGTATGTGTTCTCTCCTTAGATTCCATGTACATTATTTTAGCTAGTTGATAAAGTTAGATTAGCTATTAACCTTTTGATTTTATAATAATTAGAAACACCCCTGGAGTAACATGCTACTTTCAACATAGTTGAGAAATGCATGTTTAAAGCAAAGAATAGAAATTGGCAACCATGTTTCATTGTAGAAACATCGGCATTAGGTTGCATGGGATTGTTATAGAGCACACATACTGCCATGGGGTTTCTGGGCCATGGCAAAAAAATCAGGCCGAGAGCCAGAGAAAAGGGTTAGATAGGTTAGAGGTGAGGTTAGATTGTCTTCAAAGAGACGGGTTTTAGGAGATGTGTGGAATCAAAGATGATGAGATACATTAAGTTAGAGTTGAAAGGAATAATGTAGAATAATAATCTTGAAGAACACTACTGAAGAAGTGGCCGGAAAGAAGGGTTGCCTCAAAAGAGTGCAGGATACAAAAGAGGTCCTCTCCCAGAGAGCTACAGAAAATGAGGCCTAACACAAGCTATTATAAAGTGAACAATATAGACAATGAAAACCCCTCAATCAATGCAAACCAAGGCCATTAGGTGGTCCTGATACAAGATATCTAACAGTCTTATGTGGTATTTGGAGATGGTGCATCAAATATTTATAGATGGCAAGGTACTTTGTGTTACAGGAGTCTCGAGTCTATAAGGGCAGGGATTACACAGGTCTTGCCAAAAGACAGGATGTTCCTCAACAGTTTAAGTTGAAAACGACGAGGGGCCCAATTCACTTAGAAAAGTGGAAAATTAAGGGATGAGTCCTACAACTCCATCCAAACGTACATTCAAACACTTTGGTTTTGAAATTCACAAAACAAGTATAAGAGTATGCCTAAAAAGCCACATCAAGTGCAGGTTTCCAGGCTTACATACTGCATTATCATGGGACTTTCTTAAGGCTGCCTATTATCCCTGTGCAGAAATGTACACAGAAGAAATTCTACACAGTAGAAAGGTCAGCTGAATAGGCAAATGTACAATGTTTTTCTTTCTTGGTGAAATCTCTTCCTATACACCCCCTGAAAACTGGAGAACAGTAAAATTCTGACCATTTCCAACATGGGAATGAGTTGATTGCAGCTTAGGAATCGACACAAATGTAAATGTTGTGAGAGTGTTCACAAAGTTACAAGGCAAACCATACCTTATAATGCCTTCTTTCCACTCCTTTTGATATTTAAGTAAATAAGAGCAAAGTTGTCTCGCCTCTTCCTTTTCAGAAGCATACAGCTGCCCACGTACACCTAACCTTATCCACCAGCTTTGATATTTAAATACTGGCATGTACATACATGTCCAAAATGCAAAACTCAAGGAGTTAAAGTGCGTATATTCTGTACCCTGTTGATATTTTACTTGCACTGCACTCACTTGCATAGAGCTATAGTGCTACCTACGACACCACTTATAGACAATCTTGTATATGGAACAAATAAAATACCCATTATGTGAGACAAAAGTCAACTCACCCAACCTGAAGCACGTAGCAGACATATAATAAATAACCTTATTAAGAGTCTGGCAGACAGGGTTCTCCATCAGAAAAGTGGCTGATGAAATACTACAAGTGAATCCTAGTAAATGGCACTCGAAATTTGGTGGAGAGGTTTTTCGTCACATTTTGACGGAGTACCAAGTCTGCCGAACTCTACGTAAGACCATTTTGCAAGAATCTTGCAAGCTTTATCTTAAACATCAATGCACCTATGCCAAGGGACTCCAACCTTTTCCGTAATAAATGCTACTTATGTTAAAAAAAACTCACCCCGAGCTACTAACAAATATCATGGGTGTTGCAATAGAGATCATACCAGATGGGATAACGTTAGTGGTCCCCTTGTGCAGGATAACCAGAAGTGGTGACTTTGGTGCTTCAGCAGTAATGTAAAACAATTCTTCATCAATCTGGACTGCCTCAACATGGGTAACAAATAACAGCCATAGCTGCAGTGTCCGCAGGACATAAGTAACAGCATTGATAATAAATCTCCTCAATGCAGCATGATTTCTCATTTAAATATCCTATATATATATATACATATATATATCGCACCACTCCACTCCACTCCCACGAGCAGTCGCTTGCGCTTTTCTTCCTGAAAAGAACGTGGAGCACAGACCCAGATAAGTGCTTACAATCTTCTTTATTAGCTGTTCAGGATGTCGGCCATTACGCGTTTCGGTACACAACGTACCTTGATCACATGACACGAAGTAATGTCACCTGATCCCTTAAATGCCAACAAACGACTTTTTTTCTATTTTTGTGATTCAGTGTTAAAGTGACAGTGCTCTTTTATACATACAAACAGTGCTACTTGGTAATTTTTTAGTAGTGACAGTATCGGTCTAGTGCCTTAATTGACCAGTTTCTTACAGTGTATTTCCCAGAAAGTTATACATATTGGTTGTATTTTTGACATAAATAATTATGCAAATAACGCATTACAGTACATATTTTTTGCGCAAATCTCTGCATGTAGCCGCCATTTACAATGTGCAAATTATGCTTTTCTTGTAAACCCATAGCATTTGTATGTGCAAATTTACGCGGATGTGCAAAGCTAGCATTTGAGTCACGGTATAAATACCCGATGTGCAAAATCATGCTGTTTTGTGCAAATTCATGCCTTCATTGTCACGGTTTAAATATATATATATATATATATATATATATATATATATATATATATATATATATATATATATATATATATATATGTTATGTAAATATAAAATAAATTCTACAAACATCAGTTTACGAGTTCTGAAAATAAAAGTTTCAAATAGTGTATAGATTTAATAGTTGGCGTGCTGCACAAAGGGGAGCTACTTATATGTAGCCTGCGCACAACCAGCAACTCATGATATTCTGCTCTATGCAGAAGGATTTAAGTAGCGCAAAACAACTGCTAAGCTATGGAGCACTGTGCCTCTGCTGGTGACCCACTTACAGATCATATACCAGAAAGGGTTATACATTGATACCTTTTGTGCTAGTTTTATTAGTTTATATAAGCTTAGACAAGATGTATTACTGAAAGATTACTGTGTATTTTATCAAACATTTACAGTACTCATAATTGGTTTATAGTCGCAATAAACCGAAAGTAGGTTGCCGACAATTTCTAATTTACCACTGATTTATTTAAACTGAAGGAAGATAAGCAGGAGTCAACATAAAGTAACAAGAGATTTGGACTGAAAACAGCTCCTCTGTGAAGCTTCTTTGTCAGCATAGACAATATACTTTTGACAATTTGTTCCTTAGACTTCAACAAATATTTCCCTAAACAATAATGATTGTACTTAAATAGCACATTCTATCATTTATCTGATCTCCTGGAGCACATAACAGGCTTAATTATTGCCCAAATCAATGGTGAAACTTTTAGCAACCTCGGAAGGATAAAAGGCTAGTGGGCTCGCCGGGATTCGGATCCATGACAGCTGATTACAAATGTAATGACGAAAGGAAAGCAAGTCAGGGGAATATAACATACAAGGAGTGCTAGCAAGTAATGGCAACAAAATACAAGAGGAATAGCACAAAGGAAAGAAAATGTAAGGGAGGAATCACGTGGAATGGATGATTGAGGCCAGAGAAACTGAAGAAAGCAAGTAAGGCAAAAACGGAGTAACAGTGACACCTAGTGACAGGGAAAGAAAAACAGGATAGAGAGGGGGCACAGGAGAGATAGTAAGTGGGATAGCGATAGTGAAGTCTGCACAGATGTCAAGAAGAGGACGATAGCTAGAAATAGAGCCAAGAATACCGCGAGGAAGAAGGAGAGGGTAATTTCAAGATATATCGCGTGTGGCCAAATGGATCCATGGGCAGGATGCAAAAGACGGGCTTAAGAAGGAGTTCTCATGAAAGAGCCAAAGGGCATTAGAGAAAACAGCTGAAATAAATAATAGCACCTATGAGCATGTTTAGACCAAACATGGCAACATAAATGGTGCATAAATATAGCTGGGAGTTTGATTAGAAGGTTCAAATGCTAGAGGGGGTAATCACAAAGGTAAACTTACCTGTGAGCAAACCTACACAAGCAAGTTTACTCTTACACTTTTTAAAAAAAATTGTTTTTATTGTTGCATCCGCATATCAATAAACACAGTCATTTACTTTCGTCGGCTGCAGCGTCAACATTCTGCTGCAGCCAACCATTAGCGCAACTTTTTCATTTTTATTACACAACTCTTAACTTTAAAGGTCATCGATTGGATAATTGGCACAGGTTAGATAAATATTGGAGCGTTCAAATCAAGCTAGTACAGCGGGTAAATCCTTTAATACCACGGTTTGCAGGTCTATTATGCCAACCATGAGAGCCCGGAAAACCTTGGGGCTACCCTGTCTTATCTCTTCTCCACCTTCCATTCCTCCCCTATTCTGTATCCTCTTCATCCCCTGAGCTATCCATGTCTTCCTCCTCTGGCAGCGGCTCACACAGATCCCCCCCTATAAGTGTTCCAAGGTGTCCATATTTTGTTGGTATACCGCCCTTTCCACCATCATAAGCATGTCCATGTTCCAGCACCACTGCGCCAGGGTCGGCGTCTCGGATGATCTCCATTTTTGCGCTATATCTCGCTTTGCTAACATCATTCCAATGACCACCCATTGCCTTCCATGTGGTGTTAAGTTGTTTGGGCCCCATACATTCAACAGACAAACTCGGGGGTCTGGTGTGATTGGGATTTGTAAAGTCTGGTCCACCGTGCGTGTTACTCGCCGCCAGTATACCACCATGCTGGGGCAGGACCATAGGGTGTGGAACAATGTGCCCTCCTCTCCACAGTGTCTCAGGCAATATGGGTGATCTGCTCTTTGGATTTTGTGCAGAGTGGTGCGTGTATAGTATACTGGGTGTAATATTTTAAACTGCACTAACCTAAATCTCGCCGAGATGCCAGCTTCTTTAGGTGATGCCAGCACTGCGTTCCAGTTTGTCTCATCTAGTTCCCCTATTTCCTCCTCCCACTTCTCCTTCAATTTCTGCAACGGGTCGGGTAGGTTGTTTATGAGTTTACGGTAAGTGAGGGAAGTAGCACTGGCTTCCATGTAGTCTGTAAGTAGTCGGTCCTCCAACGGGGCCGATTCTGGGACAGTAGTGCCTGGGTCTATCGCTGACATTAAAGCGTGACGAATCTGAATGTAGCGGTATGTTTCAGTAATGCCCAATTCGTACTGTTCCCTCAGGGTCTCAAACGAAACCACCCCATCCTTCGTCCACATGTCACCCATGGTGGAGATCCCGATGTTGTCCCACTGATCGAAGCCTTTACTGTGTCTCAGATTTCCCAGAATTCTGGAGTCCCATAAGGGTGTGAGTCGTGTAACCACTCCATTCCATTTCAGTCGTGTTTGGGCTTTATGCCATAGCGTCACAGTGTGTTTAGTTGGGCCGCTAAGTTTTGCCGTCAGACCTTTATTGTAGAGTGGGGCCAGAAGCGTGTTTGTTCCTAGCTGACGTCTGTCCGCCAAATACGCCGGGTCGTCTTGTGGCCTGTGTATCCACTGGTTGATCACCTTAAGGTGGGCTGCCCAGTAATATAGTTCCAAATTTGGGAGCGCTATCCCCCCACTATACCAGTCTCGAATCAGTTTCACGTGTGCGACCCTAGCCGGTCTATTTCCCCATAGTAGGCTGGACAGTTGAGTCGATATCTGTCGAAAGAACGACGATGAGACCAACGCTGGCGTATTTTCCAGGACATATAGGAAACGGGGCAACGTCATCATCTTGAAAAGTGCGGCTCTGCCCAACAACGTCAACGGGAGGGTTTTCCAGTGGCGCGCGTCTGATTTCAACCTTTCGAGCAGCGGCCTGAGATTTAAGTCCTGAAAGGTCGCATGCTCTCGTGTGATTTGGATCCCTAGATATCTAAAGGAGGCGGTCTCCAACAGTAACGGGCAGTCCGCACTTAGGTTCGGCGGCGTGCCGTGTAGCATGTAGAGAACCGATTTCGTCCAATTTATTTTGTACCCCGAGGCTGTTCCATGCCTCTCACACAAGGCCAGCAATACCGGAATACCTGTCGTTAAGTCCGTTAGGTAAATCAACATGTCATCGGCATATAATGACACCCTGTCTTCCCAGTCGTCTCTCCACCGTATGCCTTTCAGTAACTGGGTGGTCCTAATGATGGTGGCTAATGGTTCCAGCACCAGGGCGAACAGTAGCGGTGAGAGTGGGCACCCTTGTCTCGTGCCCTTCGCTAATGGTATTTCTCTCGAGATGTGGCCGTTTGCCGTCACTCGTGCTACAGGGTTTTTGTACAAAAGTCTAATCCATGTTATAAATTTCGGGCCGAAACCCATATGTTCCAGAACCGCAAAGAGGTAGCGCCATTCTACCAGGTCAAACGCCATTTTGGCGTCAAGCGATAGGATTGCTGCTGGTTCTGACAGTAATGGGGCCCGTGCCATCACCCCATGTAGTCGTCTGAGATTCATCGCCGTGCTCCTGTGCGGCATGAATCCGGATTTATCAGGATGTATTAGGTGCACCAGATGAGGTAACAGTCTGTTGGCTAGAAGTTTCGCCAAGATCTTACTCTCGGCATTAAGTAGGGATATTGGGCGGTATGACCCGCAGTCCTCAGGCGGCTTGCCGGGTTTCGGTATTGTTATGATAGTCTCTGCGCGTTGGTCGGGCGGTAGTTGTCCCTGTTCCAGACTGTCCTTAAACATATTTAGAAGGGGGGTCGCAAGCGTCTCCGACATGGTTTTGTACCATTCAATCGGTATCCCATTGGGACCTAACGCTTTTCCTGAGTGCAGTGCAGCGATGGCTATCTGTATCTCTTCAGCGGTCAGGTCTGTTTCCAACTCGTCTCTATTGTCCTGTGACAGGGTGCGAGTGGGCACTCCTGCGAGAGATGTCTCCGCCATCTCCAGAGTGACGTCGAATTCAGGGGAGTATACTGTTTGAAAATGGTCAGCCAGGAGATCAACTATCAATGAGGGACGGGTCTGTAATACCCCTGCAGGATCTTTCAAGTGTAGGATGGCCCTCTGTCCTTCCTGTTTTTTCTCTAACCAGGCAAGAAGCCTACCAGCTTTGTTACCTACGTCGTAAATTCTGTGTGCTGTCGTCGCTATATTGTCCACTACCCTGCGGCGTATGTGGTCGGTATGACGCTGCTGACACAGTCGGAGCGTGTGTAGCGTGTCCCTCGTCGGGCCAGTCTCATGATCTCGGTTGGCCTTGGCGAGTTTGTCTTCTAGGTCTAGGAGCTCTTGTTTTTGTGTGCGTTTGTACCTCGTGATAGTGGAGATAGCCTGTCCCCGGAGAACCGTTTTGTATGCTTCCCATAGGATAGTGGGGGACGTAACGGACCGTACGTTTTCCGCGAGGTACGTCCTCGTCCCTCTCTTAAGCGCTTTTGCTACTAGTGGTACTTTAAGGTACCCCGGGTAGATCAGGTAGATGCGTGTTCGGGTCCGTTCAGGGTTGGAGAGACTCAGTGTCAAGGGAGAGTGATCCGAAACACCCCTCGGTTTGATTTGTACGTCGTCTATAGTGAGGTTGCTGTGTCCCAGTGTTAGGAAATAGTCGATCCGTGACAGACTATCATGGACCGCTGAGTGATACGTGTATTGTTGGTCGTCTGGGTGGAATCGCCGCCAGAGGTCCAAACAGGCCCTGTGCTTCGGTAAAATCATATAGCCGGGAGGGCCTGGGAGACTGAGTTCTCACCGGGAATCTGTCATGTGTGTTGTGTGCCACTGCGTTGAAGTCACCTCCTAAGACGAGATCCCCCTCTGGAAGGTCTAGCAGGAATTTCCCCAACTCTGGTAGTGCGACTGCGTGCAGTGCCGGCGGGAAATATACAGAGACCACGTTGAGCGGTCTCCCTTCCCACTGCCCATGTGCTGCCGCAAAGCGTCCCGGTGTGTCTATGTTCGTGGATTGGATTATGAATCTCAAAGAGCGGTGCATCAGAATCCCTGTACCACGAGACCCCCTAGTGAACTCTGAGTGTACGATCATACGGTAGCCTTTCCTATCTAGTGCTTTGGTTGCTGTGCCTGTTAAGTGGGTTTCTTGTAGTAGGACCAGGGCTGGGATTAGTCTTTTTATACTCTGTAACACTAAACCTCTTTTAACTTTATTCCCTAGGCCCCTCACATTCCACGTCATGAGGCACAATGGTGTCACCTACCCCGTTCTGGATACCTCCCTCCCTGCGTCAGCCCGTGTGGTGTGTGCCATAACTTCTGTGGTGGCCAATACTAATGTGCTGTAGTGATTGTGTGCGAGTGCATTGCCATAGTTTCGCCTTACAATTAGCGTGTGCCATATAATTCCAATCTTGACCAGTGAAACAGTTTGAAAAATACAAAACCTCCCACCCCCCAACACCCCCCCTCCCTGCCCCCCTGCTAAACGGACCTAGAACTGCCCGCCCCCCCAACTCAGCAGAGTGCCTGATCCCAACCCAAAACACAGTACTTGCTCGCTGGGGTGAAGGACTCTCCGGAGTCGGCGGCCCCCTCCTTGACCACGGAGGACCTCTGCCCAGTGTCCATGGCAGCACTCCCGGTCAGTGCTACAATTGGCCTAGATAGGCAACATCGGGAAGTCATTGATCTTCATTGTCTTCCGTTTCAGGTATGTCATTCAGAGGCGAGTGTAAGTCTGCTTCTCCCCCGGATGACTGGGAACCCGTTCGGGGTCCGTTATTGCGATGTTTGTTCGGCCTGTTGGAACGGCGAGGTAGGCCTGCCGGTCTCCAACCCTCCAGCCAGTCCTGAGCTGCCTCCGGAGTGTCGAAAAACCATGTTTTATTGTCCGCCACTATCCTCAGTCTGGCTGGAAAAAGCATTGAGTAGGGAATCTCCCTCGCCCTAAGTTCCTTTTTCACTTCAAAAAAGGTTCTTCTCCTACGTGCGACTTCCGCCGTATAGTCAGGGAAGAATGCCAGTGTGGAGTTCTGTAGTCTAATGGGGGGTGAAGTCCTTGCTGCCTGTAGGATCGCATCCCTGTCTCTGAAATTGAAGAGCCGAGCAATGATCGGCCTCGGGTTAGCGCCTGTTTTCGGGCGTCTCCCGGGAACTCGGTGCGCCCTTTCCACTGTAAAAAAATCGGAGAGACCCTTTGGCTGAAGGCTTTGTTTGATCAGGTCTTCAACATACAGGTCTATTGCTCTTGCGTCTTCCGATTCCGGAACCCCTATGATACGGATGTTGTTCCGTCTCGAGCGCCCTTCCTGGTCATCCAGCTTGTCCCGCAGCTCCTTGTTTTCTTTTGTGATCCGCTCCATACTTATCTGCAGTTCTGAAACATCTTCCACCAACGATTTGGTCACTACTTCCATTGCATTCACTTTTTCTGTCATTTTATGGAAGTCTGCACGTATGAGTGTTATTTCGGCTGAGATCGATCCCACTGTTGCCTGTACCTGGGTTAGGGCCCGCATCACATCGTCCAAGGTCGCTTTCTTGCCCCCCGCTGTGTCCGCGGTTTTGCCCGCCTGCTGTTTCGCATCTGGTGGGGAGGAGGTAGACTTGTCATAGGCGTATCTTTCAAGACGGGCTTGAGCTGCTCCGCTTTTCGGCCCATTACCGGCCATCCTGGCGGTCCCTTCCACCGCGGTCCGCAGAGGCCGTTCGTTCTGGAGAAAGTTCCCAAATGGTGTTGCGTCCGTTAAGGAGGAACCCCTGCTCACTTTATGACGCTCACTTTATGACCCCCGGAATTGCGTGGGCCGATCGATCTCGAGGTCCACTGATCGATGGGATTTGCTCCCCTCCTTGCCACCAAGTCAGTCGCGGACACGACCCTCGCTTTTCGCCAAGCTCAGTTTGCCGCCCAATCACTGTCTATAGAGCCTGGTCGTTGCGCCTGATGTTCCGCAGTGTCCCTACATCCCGGTTGTCCCATGTGCGTGGTGTTGCATGAGGGGTATGGGGCCCGAGAGGATGAATCTGTGCACTGGAGCCAGCGCTTATATCGTGGTGGTTAGGTCTGGATAGGAGCCCGCGTGCCACCGCCTCCAGTCGCGCCACTGTACGATGGATAACCCGGGCTTTGCACTCTCTCTCACCGGGCAGCCAGTGGCCTGTAGGATGACTTCTTCTGCCCTCCGCCGGAACCGCCGGCTCTCGGGGAGGCCGGCGCGGTCCTTACGCTGTTTCGCACCCCGGGCTCACCCGTGCTCGGCATCCAAGATGGCGGCTTCGGCCCGGAGGTTGCAGGGATTATTGCTTTTGTACGTTTGCTGGGAGCGTTCTTGACAACCACGGAATTGCCGACAAGGATGTCTGGTCATCCGAACCCCAGCCCCTCAAGTTCGGTGATGGCGCTGTTCCACTGCTCCTTCCTGCGTCACGAGCTCGTCCACGAGCGGGCGCTTCCGTTGTTATCTCGCCCTGATTGTAGCACTTCCTGTCGGCTCGCCGCCTCAGTCTGCGGCCCGGCTGTAGGCCTTCTCAGCTGCCCGCGTGGGCTTCACTCGGAACTGCACTTCCCGATGTCGGATTTTTGTTCCGCTTGTCCCCGTTTATGCCGCCCGGTCCTGGGCGTCGGTACCTTCCCGTAGGAGATTATTGTGTGACGGATCAGTGGTCGGATTGTCGAGGAGGCCGCTTCAACCGCGGAGCTCGCCTTCTATGCTGCCGCCATCTTCGGCTGCTAGCCACGCCCCGATGTACTCCTACACTTTTGAGTAACTTTACTTTTTCATCAATTACAAATGTAAAGTTACTCAAAGGTGTAGACTTACAAGCCCCCTTATGCTGAAACGCGGAGTGGAATCAGAAAGCCATATACAACCATAAAGTTACTACTAGTAGTGAATTTAAGACAGCCTTTGGCGTTTTGCGTACTAGGCAGAGACATCTGCAATTGGGGTGGAGATCTCCATGTGGTAAAGTATAGCGAAAAAATAAAATTCATTAAAGTTTTTAAGAAGTTGTATGTTAAATGTTAAAAAATGTTCTATATCTATTTGAAATGTAGAATATATTTTTAAACATAACTGTGCTATTAAGCAAAATCCTAATCATATTTTAAATTAATTTTAATATATTAATATAAAATTGTTTTAAAGATTACTTTTTAATTAATACCCCTCCCCCCAAGTAAAATGTTATAATTGTTTAATATGTATTAAAGGTTACTAAAGTTTACATATAAAGTTGACTTATTTTAAATTGATAACAGGTCATTACAATAGTTTAATATAAAATATTATATATTTATGATTTATATATATTTTTAACAGTAAAGTAATTTAATATATATTTAAATTAGATAATTTATTTTAACATTATTTCCTATGGGGTTTAATTTTAAATTCCTATCACCCTTATTGTCTAAGGGCAGGTGTTGCAGGACTTGTGAGTGGCCATTGGTGGTGCTGGGCTTAATCCAAGTCTGAACTGGATAATGAATTACAACTGTTTTGGGCCTTTTTTGCTGTAGTAACTATGGTAGTGCAGTTTGTGAATAGGAATGGGTTTACTCTTTTGTGGGTGGGTACATAAACCTCCCTAAATCCCTCCTTTTATTTGTAAATATTCCACATTTTCCAGCAACTCGTCCCTGTCCCTCCCAATTTACTATTTACTACTATGTACACCTATGTGTGCGTAGATCTCCGCAGTTGGAGTTGATCCGCTCAACGTATAAAAGACAGGAGAGGCGGAGGCGAAGGCCTCCGCGCATAGATTAGTGAATAGCATTTTTTAAAACATTAATGATACTGCTGTAGTACGACTAAACGTACTACAAAACACATATTGTGAATAGCCCTCTACGAGTGTACAGTTTTGTAAAACTGCCATTGTTTTTTTGCCAATCTCAGAAGAAACAGCATTCGAAGAATAGGTACCACAAATAAGAAAAAAAAAATAGAAAGTGATCCTGAGAATGGAACCGGATAGCTAGGAACACCTGGTAATAATAGGAATGCAAATGAAAGGGATGAATAGAAGATTATAAACAGGGCCAGTTTGAGGTGAGCTGGAGCTAGGTTATATCAGCTGTAGCTAGATTATACCAGCATTTATGTATCATATACATTCACTCCACTCTAGCAAGACAATGCAATAAAAGAAAGACTGGAATTTCTCTTGACCTAGAGCAAATGCGACTGCCGCATACGTTTGTGGCAATTTCTTACTCAACCTAGCTGGTAAACCACAACGTTGGAATTAGCTTAGAGCAAGCATGAGTTAACCACAGCTCTAACCACGGTGCCGAGAGGAATACCAACCTGAAAAACAACACTGCTTTTAAGATGACAACTTGATTTAAAATAAAAAATGAACACCATATTCTTTTACTTTGCTGCTATATGATTTTATGAAATATTTAGGCTTTTAACTATAATTGTTGCATTAATATTACACACCAATTATTAACACTAATGTGGATATCAGAAATCGCAGGATGTGGTCTTACAATAAACATTTATTTTTAGGTTATAATTCTTAGTTCACATTGACCAGATGTTGATATTTGATTACGCTGGGGTCATCAATGATGCGTACTTTTAAGCCGATTAATAAATAAGACATAAGTATGTGTAAATTGTGTGGACGCTGTGTGTTTTTCATGGCTTTAACTGTTCTGAATAGTGTTACAATGAATCCTTCACTCCAATTACATTCTGCAGAGGTGGATTCTTGATCTCATTCTAGATACTAGGAAGGTTTGGGTAATCTGTGTCTGCTAATCAGCTGCGCCTAGTGCCAGTGGCGCTTATGTCTGATGTGTTACGTCTGAACGCTCTGTCATCCAGATATCCGAATAGTGAAAACTTTACAGTCCCTAGCTGCAATACTCAACAGCAGATATGGAGGTGGAAGGGACCCTGCAGGTACCTTGTCTGTAAGGCATCTTATGATACGGTCAAGGATGGGTCTACGCCAACTTGGGAAATCTGGGCATCTTCGAAGCTTGATTTCAAGAGTCCATCCATGCGCACCAATATCTACACCAGTGGAAGCAGCACTGAGACTACAAAAGGGTAATCACCTGGACTCTGACAACAGAGGTAAGAAAAATAAGTGAATTGAAGCTGCACAGTATAAGTGCAAGAGAACTGCAAGGCATCCGTTAAGATAACAGAAATTCCCAAGCCAAGCACCTGGATCCTACAAGACTATGCGCCTAGACAACTGGGCAAACCACAATAGACAGAGCTCTCTAAAAGGCAAAATCTGTGTACGGAAAACACCCAACAAGAGCTGAAGGCAACATTGAAATGGCCGCCAATTAACTCTCCTTTCTAAAATACAGAGCAGGAATAAAGATGGCTAACATATTTCAGCAGGTCACAACCCACACCGAGAGCAATCTTGACAGGGAACAGCTCAGGCAACTACCCACGGCATGTATCCCGGCTGCATGTCACACTGAGGATTTCAGACCGCGGAGATACCTTCAAAGTGCCAGAGAAGACTGGCTGCTTGGGGCACCCGCCAACTATCTCATAATGCCTGTGTGAGTTCACCCCCACACTAGAGTCTATGTAGAGAATCCTGTGGCACAGGCTGTCTAATACTGATGAGAGATGGAGAAAGGACAGCACCACTGTAAGTAGTTGGTCAGAAATGAGTCAGAGATAGTTTTGGGGCAGATTACTGCAGCTTATGTGTTGTGTTGCTGTATGAAGCTCAGATTGGTTGAGGAGGCATGGCTTGCTGACAGTATTTTAGTCAAGAAAGGGGTTTCTGGATATGTCCAGTAGGTAGTTAGGTAGCCACTGCAATGACTGTCTTTTTTTAGAAGATGGGTGACAATAGCCTGAAACAGTAGAGGAAACGTATTCATTATTGAGTAATCAATTCGCTTGGCACAGTTACGACCAATTTTGTTTGCATTTAGTCAATGTCCAGAGATGGTGTGCATTTAGGGCAAAGGCTGAGGTTTAAGAGGCAGGATGGAACATTGTAGTCTATTATACCTGCAGGATGGCAGGCCGGTGGAGTCTGGCTTGAGACTTCACTCGGAGAGTCATGAATGAGGACAATTTTGATAGAGATATTCTTTTGGATGAGTTGGCCAAGAGATTAGCCAGTGACCCTTTTTACTATTTCTATTAATGTATGAATTGTCACCTCCCAATTTTAAAGTAAGTAATTTACCGCAGGTGTTGCTGAGAGTAATTATTTTTTAATCCACATAGTCTTCCAAACTTCATTCAAGCTACATGTTTCTCTGCTGTGCACCATCTGTGTTGTAGTTGGGTGTGCATAATTATTTCTTATTCTAAACTGTTCATTGTGTTTTTTCAAAAATAAACCTTAAAATAAAAATAGAACAGATGGGTAATCAATTTAGAGAACAAGTTAAATATGGATTAGGTTACGCGTTTACCACATTTGAATAAAAATACAAGTTACGGCAGTTGTAAGGGTGACAAGACATTGCATCGTTGTCCTCTCGTCAGAAAGTTCACGTTTGTGAGGAAAGTAATTGTTCTAATGGTCCAATAGAGCAGGGACTTATCACTTATTTCTATGAACTTTCAGTTCAGTTCCTGTTTATAGCGGATGTCTATCTGGTGGGTGCATCAAAGCTTCTATTAACTCACTACAGTCTGGGAGCAGCTGTCGTGTTGCAGTACAATCTGTTAATCATGGGCCCATTTACTCAAGTCTGACAACCAACACACATGATTAGGACCCGTTGGGTATTGCCATTACACAAAAAGTTTTATTTCATCCAAAAGGCCAACCGTATCCACACATTTCTGTGTAGCTTTTCTCCCTTTTATCATGGGCAAAACTTAGCAAATGGAAGTAGTTTCATGCCCAGTATTTGTGCCAATCATTCAGTAATCCTCCCTAATAGTTGGCTACATCCTAAACACGCGCACAAGCCTAGTTTTTCTATGTGTACATGTGAGGTGCCCTTCTGAGACTTTTCCAACGTATGTAAGGTTGCATTAGAATTTTAAATCTGGCAGTTCTCAGGATATTTGATTCCATCTACATTCTAAACGTAGGAGCTCTGCTTACAGTAGAAATCTAGAAATGCTGTACATTCTGAAAGGAAGTCAGCCCGGGGACTCCAAAGCCAGGTACTGAGAACTGTCTCAGTCTACAGTGTAAAATGTATTTTCATAGAAGCCTCTGTGGTACAAGTGTCTGGGAGAGCAATGTTTCAGTTAAGAAAAGGCAATCCAATGTCTTGTCTTCAATTGACTCACATAAATATAAGGCACCCCAAAGTAACAGATACTCACCTTTAGACATACACTGGAGGGAGGGTAAGTTAGATGAAAGGTTACAATTGACTTTTTGCTATTATAACTTTGGATATTTGAGCTGCAACACTCACAAAAGAAGGTAAATGTGCCCAAAAGGCCAATGTGTGGGCTTTGGCAACACCATCAATGCTGATTTGCCGCAAACCTCCTTCAACCTATCAAAGGCTATTTTACACTCCACTGCCAGTCTCTTATCCTCAAACAGAAAGGTCTACTCTATTGCTGCAAACAATATTCCCATTTAAATTTAAATGTCTAATCTACCGAGTCTTGCATCTGAATGTGCCTTCATTCTCGCCCAATATACTCAACACCTTGGTTGGGCAGGCAAAGAGGTCTTAGAAGCTGTTTGCATTTAGAGGTTCCTATGTTCAAAACAGCACATGCCCAACACCAATATTATTAAGTAGATTAAAGGTCCAAATGTTTGCTCGTGTCATTGAGAAGACATTTAAAAACTCACTTGTTTTGGTCATCCAAGAAATACAGATATACTTTGTTATTATGCCTAACCCTGTACCTTACATTGTCATAGCTATTGGTTAATGCAAATACTTTCCAGATATAAAGAAGTGGCCACTAATGCATAAACATGGTAAATAAAACAAGAAAAAATAATCTGGTTTAGAGTTGATGGTGGCTCTGTAGTTGAATGCCATGACGCACTGTTAACAGACTTTCCATAGGACCAACAAAAGTGTAATATGGTGCCGCTTGTCGTGTCTTCAAGCCTCAATCACGACAGAAGACCAATGATTGCATTCAGGTATATCTTTATTTCTTTCTTACAGCTCACTCGTTCCTCGTCCTGCCCTTTGGTCAGTTCCTGTGTGTGCGTGTGTTGACCGGACGTCGTGTCCGGTTTCGGCCCCCTCCCACCACTCATGGTTCAGGGTCCTAGTGCCCACTGTCCAGGGCACGACATCTCCCCCCTTGTTTCAAAACAAACATAGTTGTGACACTATCTGTTGTCACAGAGGGAGAGAGAGAGAATTGTGGAGATGAATCTCTTCACATCACATCTCTTCGATCAGTCTCTTTGGCCTCTTGCATTCCCTTCTCTGCTGTGTCTCTCCTTTGTCCATTTGTGCACCTTCGTCCTGTCTGGTGTTCCCCAGCATAGGTGTCTGCTTGTCTTCTTCTTCGACCTTCAATTCCTTGAAGTGTGAGCTATTTCTTGTGATGTGGTAACGCCCTGCTGATGCTGTTATCATGGGCCCTTTCACTTCAGTCACCGTCAGCGGATCCTTCGAGAACGGGCTGTCTGACTTCCTCAGCTGTTTTTGCCGCACTACCACTTTGTCCCCTTGCTTCAGTTGCGCCGGAGAGGCAAGCCTCCTTACGTCGGCGTAGGTCTTCATTTTTGCCTTTGCTTCTTTGTCTTTGGTGGAAATGCTGCCTCGCTCTTTCTTTGCTAACTCCTCCATCTGCGGTATCCTCGTCCTGCTCAAACGGCCTAGCACTAGCTCAGCGGGGCACCAACCTGTGGAGCTGTGAAGAGTGTTTCTGTAGTCCCTTAGTATTTGGCACAGGGCCTGCCCTATTGATATCTGTGTCAGCTTAGCTCGTTGTACAGCCTTCTTTATCGTTCCCATGAACCTTTCTGCCATGCCATTTGCCTGTGGCCACAACAGCGCTAATTTCCGGTGGCGGATCCCTAGGTACTCCATGAACTTTCTCAACTCCTCCCCTGAGAAGGGCGGACCATTGTCAGTCTTTAGAGTTCGTGGGGAGCCCCACGCTGCGAAAACGTCGTCCATAACTGGCAGCGTCGCATTTGCTGATGTTGACGCCACTTGCCGCACAATGGGAAATCTGGAAAATTCGTCAATTATCACCAACAGGAAGTTTCCTGTCTCCAGGGGCCCATAGAAATCGGCTGCCAATTCGGTCCACACTGCCTTCGGGAGTTCTAACATCTGTAGTGGTTCCGGCTTTGTCAACTGTCCTGTCACTTGACAGATATGGCAGTGTGCGACTGCGGCTTCTACCATGTTGTCCAATCTCGGGAACCACACCAGCATTTTCTTTGTTGCTACCATGCCTCTGTGTGATTCATGCGCCAGGTCCACCGTCTGTCTCCTCAGCGCTCCTGGCATTACTATTCTCGTTCCTCTCATCATTATTCCATTTTTGGTCTCTGGGAGCTCTTCATGGATCTTTTTGAATGCCAACATTTCTTCTTTGATCAAGCCTTTTTCCATTATGCTGTTGTTGTTGATATGCCTCCACCTCTGTTGTCTTGTCACCGTCTTGATCACTTGCATTGTTGGATCCCGTTTCATTTCTTGTTCCAATTCTTCCATCTTTATTGATGCCGGAGTGTTATGTTTTAGTACAAAGTTCAGGTACTCTTCCGCTATTGATGTTGCCTCAAGTGCGTGCGGCGGAGGGTGCCTTGACATGTAGTCTGCTGGGTTGTGCTCTTTTCCTGGTTTGTGTATGATCTTAAAGTTGTAGTCATGAGTCTTATTCCCCACCTCTCTATTCGGAGCAGTATTTTTGCATTAGGGTTTCCATAGATCGTTACCAGTGCCTGGTGATCTGTTAATATTGTGAATGGTTTCCCATATATGAACATGTGATAGTGCTCACATGCCCATACTACTGCCAGACTCTCTTTCTCCCGCTGAGAGTATGCCCTCTCGATGTCGGACAGGCTCTTGCTTCCGTAGTCTACTATGCACCTTGATGTATCTTTGCCTGGTCTTTGTTGTGCCAGTATCGCTTCCAACCCCACCGGGCTGGCGTCCGCCATCAATTCTGTGCAAAGCAAAGGATCAAAGTATGCAAGGTGGTCTACTGCTGTCACTGCTTGTCTGATCGCTTCAAATGCTTTGCTGCACTCTTCTGTCTGTTGTTTGGTCAGTTCCCTCAGTGGCGTGCTCACTGTGGCACAATCTTTTATGTATCTTGCGCAGTAGCTAGCAAGGCAGAGGAATGGCCTGACTTCTGCAACGTCGCTTGGATGTTTTGCTTTTTCTAGCGTGTCCACTTTGCTGCGATCTGGTCGTATCCCTTTTTTAGAGAAAATGTGTCCAAAGAACACCAATTCGTCTCACCCAATTTCGCACTTGTCCTCATTTAGCGTCAGCCCTGCTTGTTCTAGCTGGGAGCATACGTCCCGCAGTGCTTTGTCGTGTTCATCATCTGATTTGCCGAACACCAGAATGTCGTCACTGTAGTTCAGACTGTTTTTACCGGCCTTATTACTTGCTGTATTGTCTCTTGGAATATTTCAGCAGCCGATGATATTCCAAAACTCAAACGCTGGTATCGGAAAAGACCCATGTGCGTGGAAAATGTTGTGATGTATCTGGACTGAGGGTCAAGTTCTAGCTGATGAGATCCTTTGCACAGGCCCAGCTTTGAGAAACGTTGTGTACCTGTCAGGCAGCTGATCATGTCGTCGAGGTGTGGTCCAGGGTGTCTTTCACGTTCAATTGCTGTGTTCGGTATTCTCATGTCGACACAGATGCAAATTTTGGATGTGTTCTTCTTGAACACTGCCACTATTGGAGAACAGAAACGCTATTTGCCTGGAACATTTGCTTTCGGCCACCCTGCCTGGGAGAGATACTGCTTCGGGGGTCCTGCGCTGCTGAGAGCGCTGCTGTCCCGGTTGTCGGTCCCCCCCGCCGCCGCTTCTTACACCACTAGCGGCCGCTGAGTGGTGGTACTGCAGCCCCCATAATTCCTGGCAGCCCCACCCACCTAGCTGCACTTCTGCGCCTGGAGGCGCATAAAACAACGGTGCTTCCTCCACGTCGCGGGACGCGCGCGGCGGCGCCGGGCTAAGCCCGGGCAAAGGGCGGGCCATCTGTGGCCGTCCGGGGCTGGCCAAGGCTGGGCTGGGCCACCCCATTGAAGACTCGTTCTCCAAACGTAACTAGTAAGACTATTCTTTTTAAGGGGCACATCATCATTTTTATTGCTAAATTTATTCATTACCAGTTACTGTGGTGTGTCAAAGTATGGCTTCCCGCCCTGCTAAAGGTAGAGCCTCCTTAGGAGGAGGATCAATCAGAGGAACTCTGGACAATTTTATTACCAGGGCTACTTTGGCAGTAGAAAGAGAAATAGCCACAACCGAGCGGCGCCTGTCTGTAGAGCACCTCCAAAACAGGCACTCGTCCCTGAGCCCTATTCAACTAACCACTTCACCGCAGCATACAATACACATGGATCCTCATGCTAATGTTACAGCAAGAGATAACAGTATTCCTCTACTTTTACAAGACATCACCTTATCAACTAATATTTTAAGTAGTTTAAATACTGATGCCACTGACCCTTTAGCTTCACTATTAGAAATTACATTAGGGGACCCTACGCCAGTGGTGATGTCTACACAAAAACCGCTGCAAAAGCACCATGACAATAAAAATTCACAAGGCCCACCACCAAAAAAGAGAAGGAGGAGGGGGATAAGTCATAATAACAAAGTTGATCAAATACCCAAAAAGCTCCAACCCCCCCAAAAAAATACAAATGTAACAGCAAAAATAATTCAATCCGAACTTCATCCCCTTATAGATCCCCTAGTCAAGGAACTATCGGGGAATATTGAGCAATTAGTCAGATCTCTTTTATTACCTCTCATCGAGAGGATAAAAAGAATAGCACAGCAACTGGGGTCACTTAAGCCACTGTAAGTAACAGGACTTTAATAAAAAAATTAGCTATACCATGCACTCCAAAGTTAATACCCGCAACAAAAACAGATGCTCTTAAAAAACCTGGTTCAACCAGTCCAGTGACTAATAAAGTTCCCCCACCACCCCCAAAAGTTACGAATATAGCATCTAACATGAAAGACAAAGCAGAGATAAATAATACGGGAATAAGGGCAGGAGGGCAGTCTCTTTGTTCTGGAAGCTCACACCTTAACCCAATTAGAACTTCACCATTGGAAAAGATCAATGGGGCAAGCAAGCAACAAATACACCTACCCCCGGAAGCAGCTCCATACGTTGTGGTGCTTACCGGAGTCCCAGCATTAGAAAGTGGGAAAAGGTAAGGCTACTACGACCTTAAAAACAAGGTCCTATATTGGCTAAAACTCAATAGGCCACTTCCTCCTAACGTCAATGGGGAAATCCTCCACGTACAACGACTCGGGTGGGTTGGACATAGACCAAAAGAAATTGAGGGAGACATAATCATTATCAATTTTAGAGATCGTAGGGCAACAACACATATCATTGATTGGTACGCAGGAAAAGGTGGGGGTGGTATTGTACCACAAGACCTAGATTATTTTTACCCTAGGGCTCTGTTGGCAAACCCCTAAATTCATGGGCTCTGCCCAGGTTCTATCCACGAGGTCCAGCCTTTAACATCCCCACCGAAAACCGCTTCAGTCTCTTTTCGGGCCTGGACGGAGTGGACTGACTCCCTGGCTCGAAAGACTTACAAGGGCTCATAGAGATGAAGCTTATGGACCCAGATGCTAGTAATTCTTAAAACGCCCACTGTAAACCTGTGGCAGATAACAATAACACCCTACGAGTCTTGACTCAAGGTATAGAGTCTCTGGTGGTCGACAGGGGGTTAAACCCATCCACCCTGAATACGGTGAAACTGATAGGACCTAGGTTAGAAGAACCTGCCACACCCTCTATTGATAAACCAGGAAGCAATAAGGAAGAGAGTAATCTCCAAATCGTCGTACTCTTTTGGAAAGTTGCTGGTCAGGGCTCAAAGATAGGAAACGACGTATGGACCAATTTCACTCATAACTTCCAAATTTTATGCCTACAGGAGACTTGGTCGACCTCTGAGATCCATATGGAAGGGTACAAAACTTATTTTTCGCCTGCACAAGCGTCTAAGTCTGGTGGGCAAAGGGAGGCTTGACTACCTATATCTCGAACTTGATACAGGCAACTGAAATTACACCCATCAAACTTGAACCAAACTATCAGATCCTTAGCTTCCGCCCAAACAAGACGGACAGATTTCTTTTGATTAATTTTTATAATAATCTTTCTGAAGGAGAATCGGTCCAATTAGTACGCTCAATCTGCTCCTCACTACTATCTAGAATAAATAGGACAATGAACGGGGACACAATGATTGTTTGGGGGGGTGGGGGGGAGATTTTAACCAGGGACCATGTCAAGTTGGCAATCAAAATATATGTGGTATTGTTGATGAGAACGATAACCCAATACCACATTTTAGTCACATGAGATTGGGTAACTGTCTGAATGAAACTATTTTTGAGTTAGATCTTGCAGTAGCAAATGAAACGTTAACTCAAATACAGTGTTGGCCTCAACTTTTCATGGGAGAGGTGCCCAAACTACTATAGACTACATCCTTGTTTCAAACCCTAAGAACCATATAGACATTCACTTCAATATATACCCAAACGTTTTAAGTGATCACTATCCCCTCAGTATCACTATGCCGCTGTCCTATAAACCTACCAGCAGCATTGTCAGTATTCTAGCACAAAACAAGCTGACTCTAGATAGGCTAAATGGCTATACATTAACATGGGAAAAAGTAGAGCCAAGTAAAATCTTAAAAACAGTGGTAACCAATGTTTACCCCTCTATAATGAAATGCCTAGATATGGCCACTCCAGACACGGAAGTCATCATTAACTTTGGCACAGTTACAAAAGCCATAAATGAAGCCCTATGGGTAAACTCAAACAGTACATCTAAAAAGAGGAATGGATGGTTTGACCACAAGTGTACAGCAACCTATTCGAATCTAAAAGCGGCCTTACGGAAGACTATTAGGGACTCTCATGAGATCAAAACCTTAAGGAAAATATATAACACTGCAATAAAGGATAGGAAGTTTAAGCTAAAACAACAACTTTGGGACCAACTCCATGACAGCTGCAACCATAAAAATAGCGCTGCTTTCTGGGCAGTAGTAAAATCGCCTTTCCTGACTGATTCCGGAATTTTTCCGAGAATCGAGGTGGCGATTGACGAGAACAAATGGGTTGCGCACTTTGCTAAGATTTTTTCTAAAGATCTGGGGCCAGATGTAGGTGGCCGAAAATAGCCATTTACCGACCGGTAAATGGCCATTGACATGTAGGGGCCCTTAAATCTGGCATTTTCGGTAATTTTACCGATTAGCTAAATATAGCCAATCGGTAAATTTACCGAATCGGTAATATTTACCGATTCGGTAATTTTACCGATTTGGTAAAATTACCGGAAATGCAAGATTGAAATGTGGGTAGCCAATTTTCCATTTCCACATGGCTTTCAGAATCGGTATTTTACCATGGAATACAAATCCATGGTAAAATACCGATTCCTGTGTACATGCACATCTATGCATGTACACATGTGCCATGTGACAGACAGACGTGCCCTTAGGGCATGTCTGTGTGCCACATTGCACACATGCCCGTTTTGGGGGTGCTAGAGGGTGTCAAAGTGACACCCCCTGCACCCTTGACAAATTCGGTATTTACCGATTCGGTAAATACCGAATCGGTATTTGAATTGAATCCTATGGGCTTCAAGTCCCATAGGATTCAATAGCAAATACCGATTCGGTATTTACCGAATCTGTAAATACCGAATTTAAAGGAATTCTTAAAAAATCCAGATGTTGGTACCTACATCCCATTTACCGATTTTGAAATACCGAATTGGTAAAATTCAGTAATATTCGGTATTTCAAAATCGGTAAATGTGATTTACCTACATCTGGCCCCTAGTGGCTAGAAATGAACAGGAAATAAATCTCTGTGAGCAAACACCTAACTGTTACCCTATAGACTTAGTATTCACTGTCAACAAGATAACACAGGCCCGGAGAGCGAGTAAAAATGGGAAGGACCCCGGCCCAGACGGGGTGCCAATAGACTTTTTTAAATTCCATGTGGATCTCTAGGTCCCCCTCCTGACCAGGGTTTTAAATGCCTCATGTGCGACAGGCCTCATGGAGTCCTGGTCCAAGTCAATATTGGTCCCCATATTCAAAAAAGGAGATCGGCAGTCCGTAACATGTTACCGCCCAATATCGCTTCTCGATTCTGTGGGGAAAGTGGCGGGCCGAGTTGTTCTTGAGCGCTTGCAGGAATGGTCGGAGGACGTCGGGATCCTATCAGATCTGCAGTATGGCTTCCGAGAGGGTCGGGAACTGTTGAGCAAGCTTTAAATCTATCACTGCTGATCGATAAATATGTAAAAATAAAAGCAGGAGCCCTTCATATGGTATATGTGGATCTATCAGCCGCTTTCGACTGTCTCCCACGCCAAACTTTGGTCTGTCCTATTGGAGATGGGGGTGGAATCGAATCTAGTGACCTTCTTGAGAGAACTGTATTCAAACGCCACAGCAAGGGTGAGGTACGGGGTCAAGGGAGAGCTAACCACTTCATTCGCGGTGGAGAAAGGAGTCAGGCATGGCTGTGTCCTGGCACCCTTTCTTTTCACCCTCTATACCAATGGTTTGGAGACTGAGATGATTAAGGGATGCCAGGACTTGCCAACAGTAAACAACCGCCCGATACCTGCGTTGCTCTACGCAGACGACGCGGTGATATTGGCCCGTACCCCCCTTGAGCTGCAGAAGGCACTGAACAGATACTCCACTTTCATGGCTAATTTGGACTTAAACATCAATATTGGAAAAACATTCGTCATGAAAGCTGGCATTGGTAACAAAAGTAAAACAAAGACTATTTACCTAAAAAATGAAAAGTTAGAGGTCACACACAAATATCCGTACTTAGGCATTATGATAGATGAAAAACTGTCCTGGAAACCAGCTATTGAAATGAGGAAACTTGTTTTCATGAGAACTACTACAGCACTCGTAAATTTCTCAAGGAAACTAGGTAAAAGAGCACCCCTGGAACTTGTCAAAATATATAGGGCTAAATGCCTAACAGTGGCATTTTATGGAGCGGGTATCTGGGGGCACGTGGTTACAGAGGACTTGCAGGGGGTAGAGAATACCTTTTTGAGATATCTTCTCGCAGTACCCAGGAGCACGGCCACCTTTTCTTGTCATATGGAACTAGGACTTCACCATCTATCAGACATAGTGAAAATTCAGCCACTTTTATTGTGGCATCGGATATGGTCGTCAGAAAATCCAACACTCACACAAATGTTGATCTTAGACTGTGTTGCCTTGGAGAAATCGCACAAATCTAAATGGTTAACGTATGTGAAAAAGTTTCTAACGGATCTAGGATTAGAAAAATACTATCATAACCCCCAGACATCTCAAGAGGTATCCAGAAAGGCCTTTCAAGCTCACTGCCTTAGCCATCTTGAAGAACTAAGACTTACACACGAGGCCATGAAACCGTCAGTGAGGCATTCCATGGTTATACAAACAACATTTGGAATCCAGCCTTACCTAACATATAACATCACTACATATGAGCGCTTTCTTTTGATAAGGTTAAGGCTAAACTTTTTTCACAGACTGGTCGTTTTTCCAACGAGAAATAATTGGGCAAATGACTTACCCCCTTGCCCCTGTGATGATACATCACCACAGACAACGATCCATGCGATCCTCTTTTGCAAGTTTTATAATGAACACCAAAGGAAATTGCTTATTCCGCTGCTAAAGGTGATGGGGTTCAGAACCTGTCGTCCCGCTTTTCTTTTTCTACAGTTATTGGAAGGGGAATGGTTGGTAAAGATTATTGCTAACTTTTTGAAATGTATCGTTCGCCATAGAATTAATTTGGAACGATCAGACGAATATGAAAGTTAGTAAACTGAATCATCCCCGGGGTCCAATTTTTATCAACAGAATAGTCTTTTAAAGTTTACATCATGATTTTAAGACAACTATTCGATCCTACTAAAGATTGTACAGATTAAGCTGAGGAAAAGTTGTAGAGACTGTGCATAGATTGTGATAGACTGTGATGTGTATGTTATTTTATCATGGCAGCAATTATTACACCACATTGGAAAGTGATTATTAGATGACACTTAGTGTCTACAGTAATTGTACATATTTTAACTTAATTACGAATCCATCTATGTTCCATCATTTTTACCCTTAAAACCGGATAAATTCAATCAGATGGAGCGATGTTTTTAAGAAATAACATGTTTCCTTATGAATTGTGATGTATCATTCTACGTTGTAAATACTCTTTTTATCCATGTACAGTCGACCTTGATAATACTGTTTTTTAAATGTTTGCTTTTATGATTTTACAACTTAAATCGAATAAAGCTTAACTGAACTGAACTATTGGCGACACACATGGCGTCGGTCTCTCCGCTGGCTCTATGATGTCCTGACTTAGCAGCGCTTCAATTTCTTCCTCTACTTGGAGTTGTAGGTGTATTGGTACTCACCAGAGATGTTGAGCCACTGGCTTTACTGCTTCATTGATGTGCAGTGTTATTTGTCGTCCTTTTAGTTCCCTAGTCCCTGGAGGAGTCTAGGATACTCTCGCAGGATGCTTTTCCTCTCAGACATGTGGTATGTCATTTCGAGGAGGCCCATTACCTGCGCTGTGACATTGCTCAATAGGCACTGTGCCGTAATGTCACCCTTCAGTACATGTATGTCTTCTTTTATTGTTTGTCCTTTATATGTCAAGTTCTCTGTGAACTTTCCCATGTTCATCACTGGTTTTCTTGATGAAATGAAATGAAAATGATTTTTATAGAGCGCACATAGTTTCCCTGAGGCGTCTAAGCGCTACGACTAAGAGTGTTAACTGGGGGGACATATAATGGGGAAAGCTTTATTTATTAAATAAGAATGTTTTTAGTTGTTTCCGAAAAGATGTCAATTCCGGATTGGACCTTAGATGAAGAGGAGATTGTTCCATCATTTAGCAACATTGAAGGAAAAGGAACGACCTCCAGCTCTGGTTCTTCTGACCTTGGGCACTACAGCCAAAAAAGCGTTGCCTGAGCGTAATGGTCTTCTGGGATGGTAAGGGGTGATTAAAGGGATGTTAATTACTGGGCCCGTCTCCCAGAAAGCCTGATGGGCAATGCAGAGGGACTTGAAACTAATTCTATCCTTAACGGGAAGCCAGTGCAGTTTCTTTAGGCCAGGTTTGGCAGACGTCCTGAGTGGGATTTGCAGTAACGTGCGAGCAGCACAATTTTGAATTATCTGCAACTTTCGCAGAGTAAAGTCCGGAGCTCCTAAGTAGAGGGCATTTCCAAAATCCAAACATGATTGGATCAAACCCTGTATCACCATTTGTCTGGCTATAAAAGGTAGAAGAAGAAGGATTTTCTTGAGAGTTCTGAGTAAGCCGAAACAGGTTGCGGCTAGCCTAGTGGCCTGGTAGTCAAATGTCAGGGGCTTATCAAGCCAGATACCCAGACTCTTGATGGCAACTTTAGGTACAGGTGGCGGGCCTAAGTTGGGAGACCAAATGGAACTGATAGATGCTGGAGCTGTCCTACCTAGTAGCATGAGCTCTGTCTTGTCCCCATTAAGTTTGAGACAAGACAGAGTCATCCAGCTGTTTACCTTCTCCAGGCAACCTACCAGGTCCACCTTGGTGGAATAGTAATTTTCCTGTGCCAATGAGACCACCAGCTGAGTGTCGTCCGCATAGGTAACGATCTTAATAACATACGGTCGGACGATCTCATCCAGTGGTCTCATATATACGTTAAATAACGTCGGGCACAGGGACGAGCCCTGTGGGACTCCACAGCCAAGGGGTTTACTAGAGGAGATACTATTTCCTTCATGTACCTGGAAGGTTCTGCCGCTGAGAAATGACTTGAGCCATTCCAGTGCCCTACCTGATATTCCAGTGTCATATAGACGCTGCAGTAAAATTTTGTGATTTACAGTGTCAAAAGCAGTGCTTAGATCGAGGAGGATGACTGCCACTGATCCTCCTTGATCCAAGATTTTCCTAGTTTCCTCCATGACTGCCAACAAGGCAGTCTCTGTTCCATGTTTGGGGCGGAAACCCGTCTGCGATGGGGCAAGCAGGCAATTGCTCTCAAGGAAGTTTGTTATGAGGCCGTTTATATACTTCTCGACAATTTTGCTAGCCCACGGGAGTAAGGAGATGGGGCGGTAATTGCCTAAGTTGTTAACATCCATATTGGCTTTCTTTGCAAGTGCCCGCACCATAGCCTATTTCCACGCAGGTGGTACCGTGATAGTGGCAATTGAGGCGTTCAGTACTTCTAGCAGGGTAGGAAGGATGGTCCGAGTAACGGTGACCAATATGCGTGGGGGGCAGGGTCACTAGGGGATCCCAATTTCACTTGCGTCATTAGAGTGGCAAGTGATTCTGAATGTAATAGGGGAAACTCACCTAGCGAGGGTGATTGACTACACATAGTGCTCTGTACAGAAGTCATCGGAGTATTCATTGGGCCATTTAAATCACAGTCCGAGGAGAAAGATGAATAAATGCGATCAATTTTATGAAAAAAGAAATCTGCTAAATCGTCACAGCGGGCTTGTGAATTGTTGCTAACAGACAGGGATTGAGGAAGTTTGGCGAGGGTTTTCTCAATCTGATAGATCTCTTTTGAATTGGAATTGCATTCCGTGATTTTTTGTGTGTTGATCCCCTCCTCAACTCTGGATGGCATCAACACTGGCTTTACTTCCATCGTCTCATATTCGGATGCACACATGATGCTGCATGTTGCTCCGCTGTCTAGCACGAAACGTGTTTTGTGTGGCCCCAGGTCTATAGTCACGGTCTCTGTTTTCTTTACTTCATTTTTGTTCACCAGGTGGATGCTTTCTCGACTCGTGTCTTCTTCGGTGGGCATGGCAACAGTGTCGACCATGAGGTATAGGCGTTCTACCTTTTCTTCTTCCTCGTCTTCCCCTGAATCAGCCGATGAGCGTCTGTTTGTTGTTTCCACGTACCCGACATGCCTGCTCGTCGTCGTCTTCGGTTTTCCCGGTCTTCCTCTCTCACTTCTGAACTGCAGTCCCAGGCATGCGCTGGCAAAGTGATTGCTCCTATTGCATTTCCTGCATGTCTGGCCCATTGCCGGGCTCGCGCCTTTGTGTGGGAATTCAAGTCCGCATCTGTAGCAGGTCATTTCAGGTTGCTTCTTTGCCGCCTGTTCATTGTGCCCTTTCTTCCAATTGTTTGTGCGGTTGTTCTCCGCCATGCGGTGTGCTTGTTCTATTTGCCGTTCCTTGCCCCGCTCCATTTGCTTCGCTTGCACCGTTACCCTTGCCTCGGCCCTTGCCAATGACAAGATGTTCTGCAGCGAGGTTGGTTCCTTCAGAATCCTTGCGCGGAAGTCCGTGTCACGACATCCTTCAATAATGCGCAGGCAAATCGCTTGTTCATTGTCAAACTTGTCGAATTCACAGTGTGTCACTAGCTTCCCCAGTTGTGTCGCGAAGTCATCCAGCGATTCATCCGTGTGCTGAAATGCTACTGTGAAAGTGTATCTCTCAAAGTCAACATTTCTCTGGGGATCGAATTTGCTTGAGAGACACTTTATTTTTGTATGTCGATGTCTCACCTTCTGGTAGTGTTACTAGTAGGTCGTCTACTTCATCACCTACCAGATTTAGAAACAGATCCATTTGTTTGGCCTCTGTTACATCCGTGGCGCGCATATACCGCTCGAATTTTCTAATCCATTGCTCCCATCTGATCCCTACTTACGGTTCAAGTCCGTCCGCGATCGTAATGACCCCCTTATTGTTTAGTAGGATATTTTAGGAGTACTATCAAATAAATGTTATAAGTCCTTGATCCACTGTTATATGAATGGAGTGTAGAAAAATTAGGATAAATAGGCGAGTAAGCAAAAGCAACTGAGATTAGTTGATAGACCTTGTTTTACTTTAGCCTTAGAGCCCACCCTAGCAGGCTCTACCGACCATTAAAGTCAGGCTCCAGTGTTAAAGGGCCAAGCCGAAGGCGAGGGCCTTTAACAAGGAAGAGGGCCTTTAATTGCTGGTAGAGCTGGCTAGGAGAGTTCTAAGGATATTAGAACATTCTGCCCCAGGTGGCAGAATGCTCTAATCTAATTGGTAAAAACAAAGGCCTCTCGGATTTAAATCACTTCAGGCCCGAAGAGGCCTTTGTACACATCAGCAGCTGTGAATGAAAAACAACATTAGAATGTTGTTCTGCGGGCTTTTACCGGTCCGTAGAAGCCCAGTCTGCAATGGAGTGTTCAACATTCTAATGTTCTAAGAAAGAACTATAACCTCTTATCAAAGTCATACGAACCTTTTTGGTAAGAACTTCACATATATTCAGGCACCTCAAAGGAGGTCTTATCTGATTTGCAAAGGGGAAACTATCCCGGTGAAACATGTTTCCTATTGGGAGTTGGGACAGAAGTTACACGGGGAGAGAACCGCTGCATGCTGTTATTGTTGTCCTCTCAAAAAGGAAAGATGTTTTTTAAAAAGAGCACTGGTCACTTTTAAGTACACGGGCTACTTAAACAAAATGTTTCCCATTTGGAAACGCAAATAATGTAACAGAGGTCTGCTATTCCTTGGAAGCCTCCATCCCTTATTCATAGCAAATCACAGAGAGTCACAAACTGCAGCCTGCCTAACTGATATTCTTTAGGCTGTTCGTTTTGCGACTCTCTATGAATGTACAATTTGTGATATGACCTATTAATATATAGGTTTCTTTGCAAATTGTATTCCCATCCACACTTCTCTGATTTGCAAATTAAATAGTACATCAGTTCCTTTATAACGATCCCACCTGCAGCCTAATTGGAGGGAGGGGGGCTTGATGGCTTTGGGACGCTAATGGGTAGTTTTGAAAAACAACATTTGAAAGGAAATTTTACTTCGGCAAAGAGGGGAAATATTTTCTTGTAGAAAAGCTGCCAAAACTACTGACATTTAACTCAGACTTACAGAGAGCACACCTTGAACCGTACGGATGAAAGCACAAGTTACTACTTGTGTAACGATATATCTGTAAGAGACATTAGTTGGTGATAGATTCCTTACCTTAGAATATCCCCAGGCGTCAGACTGGATCCGGAAATTTTTGCGTAGCAATACCCCTGCGCGCTGGTAGGCGTCGTCTGCGGCTCCGCGTCCGTCGTCGGCGTCGTGAGCGCCGGGATGACGTCATCGGAGTATATAGACGGCGCCCAAGCGCGCTGACGTCAGTTCTGATAACACAGCTTTTCCGCGCCAGATACGCAGAGCCATGATAGAACTAACACTGGTGCCATGAAACTAGGGCCCTGAAAGGGGATGACCTTAACCCTAAATATCGGTTCGCAGAACGGGGAGGATGGGAGGGCGGTAAGGAATCTATCACCAACTAATGTCTCTTACAGATATATCGTTACACAAGTAGTAACTTGTGCATCTGAAAGAGACACGTTAGTGATAGATTCCTTACCTTAGAATAGATACCCCAGCAATACCAACCCCGGTGGTGGGTCTGCGAACCAATATCACACCAGAAAGTCCTGGAGGACGGAACGGCCAAAGAAGCCATCCCTCCGGACTTGACTCTCCAGGCAGTAGTGTCTCGCGAACGTGTGCAGCGAGGCCCACGTGGCTGCCTGACAGATGTCCTGCAGGGGGACACCGCGGCCCAGGGCAGTTGTCGTTGCCGTGGCCCGAGTGGAGTGAGCCCGCAATCCAGCCGGGGGCTCCTTCCTCGCCATGGAGTAGCATGCTTGGATGCACAAGATGATCCACCTGGAGATGGTCCTCTTGTGTACAGCCTTTCCCTTCTTCGCGCCCACGTAACTAACGAAGAGTTGGTCATCCACCCGGAATTGGCGAGTGCGGTCTAGGTAGTAGGAGAGCGCACGTTTTGGATCCAGACGGTGGAGCCTCTCCTCCTCTTTCGAGGGATGCGGAGGCGGAAAGAAGGTGGGCAAGGTGATGGACTGCCCGATGTGGAAGGCCGTGACAACCTTGGGCAGAAAGGAAGGCCGTGTACGCAACACCACCTTATCAGGATGAACAGACAGGAAGGGTGGAGAAGAAGAAAGAGCCTGGAGCTCACTCACCCTCCTGGCAGAGGTGATGGCAACCAGGAAGGCCGTCTTCAGGGTAAGGAGACGAAGAGGACAGTTATGAAGTGGCTCAAAGGGAGCACACATCAGATAGGTGAGAACAAGATTCAAGTCCCACTGGGGCATCACGAAGGGAACAGGAGGGAACATGTGCGTGATGCCCTTCAGAAATCTACTCACTATAGGGGACTTGAACAAGGAAGGCTGATCTGGTAGCCTCAAGAAGGCTGAAAGAGCAGAAAGGTACCCTTTAAGAGTGCCCAGAGCAGAGCCCTGCTGGGCAAGGGAAAGAAGAAAGAGCAGCACTTCCGAAAGGGGTGCAGAGAGGGGATCCACAGCCTTTGCTGCGCACCATGCCACAAATCTATTCCACCGGCAGGCGTATACCGACTTCGTGGAGGGACGCCTGGCTGCCAGAATGATGTCACAGACTTCGGGAGGCAAGTCAAATGGCCTCAACTGCCGCCGCTCAATCTCCAAGCTTGTAGGTGGAGACTGGACAGGTTCGGGTGCAGGACCGTCCCCTGCTGCTGCGACAGAAGGTCCTCCCGAAGAGGCAGACGAATCGGGGGATCGACTGACATGCTGAGTAGCTCGGGATACCAGTATCTTCGTGCCCAGTCCGGAGCCACAAGGACGACCTGGGCCCGGTCGCGCCTGATCTTCTTCAGCACTCTGGGCAGAAGTGGTATAGGCGGAAAGGCGTACAACAGGCCGCAGCTCCACTCGCGACGAAAAGCGTCTCCGAGCGAGTGCCGCCTTGGAAACTCCAACGCGCAGAACTGCTGACATTGCGCGTTCTCTTCTGTGGCGAATAGATCTAACCAAGGCTCTCCCCACTGTCGAAAGAGACCTTGCGCCACGTCCGAGTTCAGACGCCATTCGTGATCCATCATGCACCGGCGGCTGAGTTCGTCCGCCCTGGCATTCAGAGAACCTGCCAGGTGTTGAACCACCAGAGTCACGCCCTGATGTTCCAGCCACTGCCAGAGGCGCAGAGCCTCCTGGCAAAGGGTCCACGACCCCACACCGCCCTGTTTGTTGCAGTACCACATGGCGGTGGTGTTGTCGGTGAACACTTGCACCACGCTCCCCCTGACAGAGGGGAGGAATGCCTTCAGTGCAAGACGAATCGCCCGCAGCTCCAGAAGGTTGATGTGGAGCCAGGACTCCGCCGGAGACCAGAGGCCTCTGATCTCCGCCTCTCCCATGTGGCCTCCCCAGCCCTGGAGGGACGCGTCCGTCACAACTACGTGCTCCGGCTGGGGTAGAGAGAGGGGTCTGCCACTGACCCAGTCGCGGTCCGTGAGACACCACTGCAGTTGCTTCGCAGTGCCCTCCGAGATCAGGACATGATCGGACAGGTTGCCCTGATGCTGGGCCCACTGAAACTTCAGGTCCCACTGCAGAGCCCGCATCCGCCACCTGGCGTGACGCACCAGAAGGATGCAGGAGGCCATCAGTCCCAGAAGCCGCAGCGTCAACCTGACCGAGACCCGGGATAACGGCCTGAAGACAGGAATCAGAGCCTGAATATCCCGAACCCGCTGCTCGGGTGGGTAAACCCGAAACTGCGCCGAGTCGAGAACCGCTCCGATGAAAAGGAGCTTCTGAGAGGGACACAGGTGCGACTTCGGCACATTGATGGAAAACCCCAGCAAGTGCAGGAGGTCGGCCGTAGTCTGGAGGTGGGTGACGACTGTCTGGGGCGAGCCCGCCTTCAACAACCAGTCGTCGAGGTAGGGGAAGACTGACACCCCTTGCCTGCGCAGATGGGCTGCGACCACCGCCATCACCTTCGTGAACACCCGTGGGGCGCTGGTAAGGCCGAAGGGGAGCACGGTAAACTGAAAGTGCTCCAGGCCTACCGTGAACCGCAGGTAACGCCGGTGGGCCGGCAGGACGGGGATGTGGAAATAGGCGTCCTGCAAGTCCAACGCTACCATCCAGTCTCCTGGGTCCAGGGCAGCCAGGACCTGAGCCAACGTGAGAATCTTGAACTTCTCCGTCCGGAGGAAGCCGTTGACGTTCCGCAGATCCAAGATAGGGCGTAGGCCCCCTTTGCCCTTCTTGGGTACCAGAAAGTAGTGGGAATAACAGCCACGTCCTACTTCTGGCCCAGGAACGCGCTCGATGGCCCTCTTGGCCAAGAGGGCCGAAACCTCCTCTTGCAGAAGTTGCAAGTGATCCCCCGACACACGGTGGTATTGAGGTGGCATGGATGGAGGGGAAGACTCGAAGGGGAGGGAGAAACCCCTTCGGACAATTTGCAGCACCCACCTGTCCGAAGTGACTGTATGCCAGTGGGAGAGGTGATGGCGAACCCTGCCTCCCACAGGCGTCACATGGGCCTGAAAACTCGGACTAGGAAGGTTTTGAGGCGGGGGCTGCTGAGGGAGGTGTGGACTGGCCTCGCCGCTGGCCCCGACCACCGCCACGGCGGTTCCCACGGCCGCCACCGCGTTGCTGAACATTCTGCGGCGCGTGGCTGACGGTCCGTGGTGGGGCGCCCCTTCCGTGGCCACGAAAGGAGCGAAAGGCACCCGATTGCTGGCGTGGGGCCGTAAGGCCCAAGGACTTGGCCGTGGCCCTGGAGTCCTTAAAACGTTCCAGCGCATGGTCTGCCTTGTCGCCGAAGAGGCGACGGCCATCAAACGGCATGTCCAGGAGAGTGGCCTGGACATCGGCCGAGAAATTGGCGGACCTCAACCAGGCGTGGCGTCGAACCGCCACCGTCGTTGCCATCGCCCTGCCCAGTGAGTCCGTGGTATCCAGCCCACACCGGATAGAAAAGCGTGCCGCATCTCGGCCGTCCGCAAGGGTTTGGCTGAGTTTAGCCCTGACCTCCTCAGGGCATTGTGGCAGCACCTCCGCAACCGTGTCCCACAGAGTGTGGGTGTAGCGGCCCAAGAGACAGTTGGTGTTCACTGACCGGAGCCCTAGGCTCACAGACGAGAAGACCTTCTTCCCGAACTGCTCATATCTCTTGGATTCCCTGTCGGGCGGGGCCGACGGGAATGCGGTCTGGGAGTTGGAGGCCTGGATGACCAGGCTCTCGGGGGTGGGGTGGGTGGACAAAAAGCAAGGGTCGCCCGGTGCCGGGCGGTAGCGTCTGGCCACGTTCCTATCCACAGGGGGACCTGTGGCGGGCTTGGACCAAGTGCCCAGCAGAACGTCACACAAGGCCTCGTTGAACGGCAGAAGGGGCTCCGCGGAGCCGGACTGCTGTTTGAGGACCTCAGTGAGGAGATTAGTCCTCACGGCCGCGACGGGGAGCTCAAGGTTTAGGGCCTTAGCTGCCTTCGTCAACACTACACTGTAAGCAGAACCCGCCTCCGAAGCCACAGTCGGGGGCGACGTAAATCCAGTGTCTGGCGAGGTGTCAATACCACTGGCCTCCCCAAGCTCATATGTCCAGTCCTGATGAGACTGGCAATCACGTGCCAGAGGGTCCTCGGACCCCTCCCATTGCTCCTCGTCACCCGGCTCCTGGAGACCAGGATTAACAGCCAGGGCCTCCTCGTGGAGATAGAACTCTCCGAAGGCCGACGGAATCGGCGCCCAGCGGCGCCCCTCCGACACCTGAGTAGGACCGTAGGAAGCATTGGGGTCGGCAACCACTTCGGCTGCCGGGGACGACACCTGAAGGGACGTCGCCGGCGAGGTCGTAAGGTCGACCGGCGAGGTCCCGGATCCGGAGCCGGATCCAGCGAGGTCGCGCGGCGCCGGGACCGAAGTCGCCAGCGGCGCCGGGGCCGAAGCACCCGACGTCGTCGGGGCCGAAGCGCCCGACCCGGAAGGACCTCCAGACGGAGCCGATCGGCCCGAAGGCGCCACGGGAACCGACTGAGGAGGGAGGGCCCTCATGGCCATGAGGTACCTCTCGACCTCCTCCTGCCACGCGCCGTGCCCAGGGACCCGAAGGTGTGGGGCAGGCGGCGACGCTTGCGACTCCCGCGGAGCCGCGTGGGCGGTGTCGCCCGAATCCCCGGTCGCATCGTGCGAGCGACGGGGCGGGTCGGAGGACCGATGGTGTCGCTCCGACCTCTCATGCCTCTTACCTGAGGACTTGGAACCAGACGATCGGTGTCCACTCCCGGAACGTCGATGACTCCGACCTCGCGACCTGTCCCTCGACCTCCCGTGGGACCGGGACCGGGACCTGGAGCGGCGCGGGGCCGACTGCCTCAGCTCGAGACGCTTGCGGGACCGCTCCCGCCTAGCCTTCGACGTCAGGGCCCGGCAGTCGGAGCAGGTTCGATCGTCGTGGTCGAGGCCTAAGCACTTCAGGCACCGGCGATGGGGGTCCGTGACCGACATGAGTCGGCCGCACTTCGAGCAAGGCTTGAACCCGGGCATCCCTGGCACCGATAGTCGAGAATCGACTAACTAGAGGATCAAAAAGATCAAAAAAGTTTTCAGTCAAAAAGTGACTGGGGGTAGAGCTTCTTCCGGATCTGCGCTAGCTGTCGCGGAAAAAAGAAGAACTGACGTCAGCGCGCATGGGCGCCGTCTATATACTCCGATGACGTCATCCCGGCGCTCACGACGCCGACGACGGACGCGGAGCCGCAGACGACGCCTACCAGCGCGCAGGGGTATTGCTACGCAAAAATTTCCGGATCCAGTCTGACGCCTGGGGATATTCTAAGGTAAGGAATCTATCACTAACGTGTCTCTTTCAGATACAACTAAACTGTTCCTTGCCTCAAATGTACTAGGATCAATGTAGTTCAAGTCAAGTCAAATCAACTTTATTTCAGCTCTATCAGCATAGGCCATAAAAGTACATAAAAGAGACAAATGTAAAATCTTGCACAATTAAAAGCAATCGGCTAAAAACAATCACTCTCAACCCTATACAATTAATAAAACAATCCTAGAATATAAAACCATTCTTTCCCTATTACAAAAATAAGCAATAAAACACTGGGTCAGTAAGAAAATTACCTATTAGGAGGACAACCAAAACACAAGCAGACACAACAGTCTTAGCACATCCTCTTCCTGATACAAATCGCTTTACAGATAAATGAGGCAACACTAAAACAAACAGCTGTAGATTCCATTGCGCACAGAAAACACAAAGCAGCATTTAGGTCCCTGATGTTGTGTGCAATAAAGGTTTTAAACTTGCTTCCTTAGATTAGAATAAAACTGACAGAAGAGCATAAAATGTAAAGTACATTGTTTAGGATTTCCGTCACACGGGCACAAGTAGCTGTTAGATCGAATTGATTTATTTTAGAGAAAGAAACAAGATGGTGAACAATACTTGTCAGGACGTAGTGATGTTGATAATTTGTCACCCAGGTTAAATAGAGTCGAAAGTCTACAGGTAAGATATAAGACATATATGTAATAACAGTTAGTTTCCTCCTATCGACCAAGGCTCTATTTCTTGCCCTAGTATCAAGGAAGGCAGCCTTCATTTACGACTTCTCGGGCGTTACAATCTTGGCTGGATATTCAAGTATGGGGAAGCCAAACATAGTTCTGAGAGAGTTATTAAAAAAGGACAGCAAAACACACACGATGATGGACGGAATGTTGCACAGTAGCAAAACATTCACCCCCAGTCACAGATCTGGGTTTAATCCATTGTTATTTTGCTCACCAAGCCACCCCAGTTCAGACATGGCCATATGCAAATCAGTCTTGACCCTGTGCCTCATGGGAACAGTCCAGACTGAACTGCCAAGCCATGTCCTCCCTGGACCGGAATCAAGCATCCTAGGACCGGTTTCTGGCTATCAGCCTTCATCAAACAGGATAGCTTGACTCCAGTGGCGTAGTGAGCATGGGACCCACGTCTGGGCATACCCTTCCCACATAGGGAGAACAGCAAAACACACAAGATGATGGACGGAATGTTGCACAGTAGCAAAACATTCACCCCCAGTCACAGATCTGGGTTTAATCCATCGTTATTTTGCTCACCAAGCCACCCCAGTTCAGACATGGCCAAAAAAGGACAGCCACAGTATTTTAAGAGCATGATTCAAGGTTAGGCAGTAGTTAATAATTGCCTTTGTAAGTTCGGTTACAGGTTTGGCCATATAAAAGGCCACAAGGAAATTGGTTTGGATGCCAAAATGTCATCGAGATGGTTCAGCCAAGTGCTTAATTTGTAAAATATGAAGTGCAGGTGCTCAAATGTTTGTTGGTGGTCACACCTACTTTCCTCCGACTCCACCCATTTCCTCCACTGGCTCCACCCACTTTATTAACTCCCCCACATCCTCAAAAGTCAGATGTAATATGAGGTACAAACACCTGTTAGTAACAATTCAGGGAAAGGGTGGAAACGGTAACATGACTATAGCACTCAGGAGAGGGTAAAAAGTAAGTGGTAGGAAGTGGTAATACCGAGACACATACATGTATTAAGTAGAGGGGCTGGGGCTGCTGTAGTAATAATATAACGCTAAGAGATATCCGGTGAAGTGCAACAAACAGGAAATAAGGACGCTAAAAACTGTGGACCAACAGCACTACTGAAACGTGCCAGAACATTAAGCAGACTGTCGCGAGAGTACAGTAACCATTACTACCCCATCCCAAGTTTCACAGCAAGTCCCTCCCCCACCCAGACAAATGAGTAGCTTACTAATGCGTTAATGTTCAGCAAATTGCTGCTGTCCATGTAGCCGGTGTCTCCCTCCACCCAGCACACATCCTGTCTCGGGACTGTCATCTGAAAGCATTGTACTTCACTGTACTCTGCTCCTGAGGGCTGAACGGACTCGGACACAGCAACAGCTTGCCCCCGTGCTGCATAATGGCATGCAGATGGCCTGGAATGAGGTGCATCGGCAGAGCTATTATTTGGACTTAAGACAGAAATATCTAGGGCAAGGCACCAGGAAGTCACGGTTAAGGCGACTAGGCACAACGCTGCACGTGGAATTTGTGCACGCTATGAGTTATAGAGCCCATGGTGGAAAGTTTGTTTTCTTAGTCTTTGTATTGGGCTTTTGAGCGTGTAGTTGTATGGTTTTGCATAGGGCACAATCAGGGGACAAGTCCTATAAAAAGACATGGGCGGACTGACCAAGTAGGACAATATGCAACTGACCTCATGATGTCACAACATAGCGCTTAAAAGCATATTTCAGTGGGTCCCAACTTCTTGCCAGGGGGGACGGCGTCCACCCTGTGAAAAGAGTGGGGGGTGTGCAAAGCCCTACAGTGTATTTTGCTGTCCTGCACCCGTCCAGGACAGTGCTAATGGTTAACACAAGCCGCATGAACAGACCAGTGCGTGAAATGCAAATTAACATCATGTTTCAGTAAAGATACCCCTTTAGCTGTGTTTTTTGTACAAAACATAAATTTCCCAAACGGGCAGCATTTTTCAGAGACGGGAGAGAAATTGCAACAGCATAACACAGGTGAACCATGAACAGTCGGGACCTACCTTTCTAAGTTGATTCTCTCGCACTTTCAACTGGCCACAAACTAAAAAAACCAAAAACGAAGAGCAAACTCCCAAGCAGAGGCATGCTGGGCCAGCGAAGACAGCAATGATTTAAATCCAATGGTCACTGCAGCATAGGTATGAAATTTTAAAAGCTCAACGTTTGCACCATTCCAGCTTCGAGAATGTGAGCGTTTCCAGAGCTCATCTGCATACAAGTCCACTTCTTTGAAGCAAAAAAGGTGCATGAAAAACATAACTTTTTACTCGGATCTCTCCTCCTGTCGGAAGTTACAAGTTCTTTTGCTCCTGGCAAATTGTCTTTTTTAAAGCAAACACCACTTCTGTCTTTACTGTTAAACATCCTTATCTTACTCCCTCATCGGCAAGAGCATTCCTGCGGCCCTCTCGGGATTTTTAAATCTCTCTCCTGCCGCCAAGCCTTTTAGTTTACCCTGGAAATCATGCGTGGTTTGGTGCGCGCTTTTATCACGCTTTTGATGAGCAGGGCAGGGTGGACGGCGATTTGAAAAGCAGGGTGGACGGCGTCCACCCTGGAAAATAAGTTGTGGGATGCCTTCCACCCTCGTAGTCCCCCAGCTCGTGCCCTGACAGGAAACGTGAAATAGAAGGTGCTGCACCTCGCACTTACACCTCTTCTTGCAGTGGTTGCTCCCGCTCCCGGGGCTTGTAAGGGCAGTCCGGTGGCTCCATGGCAGACAGGGTTCAAGACTTAATTAGTAGGCAGGGAGCCATTGTATCATTTATTTTGAAATGTTCCCTCTCGAAATGAAAATGCCCGCCTATTTCAACTATCAGAGTGAAGTCAGGATCACTGTAGGGGCAGGAAGCAGGAGCGGAGAGGCGGGCGGAAGTTAGCGAGTGGGGGGAGGTGCCTTTACGAGAGGGCTGACCTGCTCCGGGGGCTGCGCAGCTTTTCAAGCAGGAGGGACCAGGGACGTGATTACAGTCAGGGAGAACTATGTATATTCCATTAGCCTTCGGGAGGAGCATTGACATGCACTGCTCAGCTGAGTGGCAGAATGTGCCTCAGAATAAGGCATGCGCCTAAGCGGCATACAACTTTAAATATTTTACGGCATTCACTGGGAAACATGGGTGAACTTAAAGAAGTCAATATGGAGTGTAGACCCGGCCCTAAGAATTAAGTGCCGGTGCTAAGCACCGGCACAAATTAAGCACTGGTTCAGCCCTACTTCCCTATGCATAATGGTGGAGGATGCCGAGGTAGGGATGCACAGCAGACTCCTTAAAACGTTGTTTTCCTTGACCTGTAAAGAGTTACTAGTGACATAACTCCGCACACCTCCACCTTAGGTTTCAGCAGATACTTTTGCTTTATAGATAGTAACCATATCTTTAATGGGACAGCTTCCAAGGTAACTAGAAAATCTAAACACCCCATCACAGACTCTTTTCATATTGAGTCTCGTATTACAAATATGATCACCCAAGTGTCCTTTTCAGAAAACAACATGCCTAGATTGCAGAATGACCTAACCTTTTCTATCTGAACACGCTCTAAAATAGAAGGATCTTGCATTCCTGAGGGTTTTCCTGCAGGTCATTGTAAATGCCTTTGACTTGTTAATTTTTAATTTCCTAGAATCCATAAAATCTGCAAAGAAGTCTATTAGTCTCTGTAGCCCAACTGAGCTCCATGAAAAGTACTGCGCTGTTGACATAAAGGATGGGCACTGGGCGGCCTGCAACAATCAGCGCATCAACTTGAAGGGACTGTAACGTGCCCTCAACCCCATTTATGGGCAAAGAAAACAAACAAAGATTTGCAATGCAATAGATCTCACATTAGTGACTGTATGAGCTATTAACATTGCAAATTAAAACATTTGTAAAAAAAATTTCTTTGTCCAAAAATATCCCAGCAGTAGCATAAGTAATGAAACAAATTCCACAAAGCATGGAAAAGGGGGTATTACCACAGTCTGTTACTAGGAGTCCCTGTGGAGTTGTTAAGGGACCTCTATTAGCCACATAGGGTACTGCAGCCTTAATGAAATTAAAGAGAAAGATTGCCGCTGAGCATTTGTTTTAACTTGTTTGTATTGGAAGTGAGATTTTTGTTAGCTTGTATTTAAAAAATGCACTTTTGTTGTTTATTTAGCTTTCTTTGTGAAATAAATCTAAATAGACAACGGTGCATTTTTAAAACTCAAGCTAACAAAAAATGTATTTCCAATATAAACAAATGGAAACGTATGCTCAGCTGCAACCTTTCAGTTTATAATTGCATTAAGGGTGCAGTACCATACCAAATGCCCCACTTGAATCTAAAAGAGGGCGATAGTTTGCCATTAGGACCAAACTGTACTTTAGCGGAAAGATTCTTGTATAACCCCGCGAGGAGACTGATAATTTCCATGGGGTCCCCATAAGAGAGTAGGGTGTGCCACAATATCACGTGATCTACTAGATCACATGCACTAATGAGGTCTGCAAAGCACACATGGAACGATCAGTCTTCGCTCTCGTATACTTCTCCGTCAGGAGTTAAGATTTAGGCATTGCTCCACCGCCCTGAGTCCCTTCCTGAATCCGTCCTAGGCCTCAGACAAAATGAGTTGTCGCTTGCCCATTCCTCAAGTCTCCTTACAACAACCCTTCCCAGGAGTTTAGCGGAGTAATCCAGTAGGAAAATGGGACAGTAGCATTTTGGGTCTGCTTTATAACCTTTCGTATATATAGGTACTATGAAAGACTTGACCCAGAAAGAAAGAAAAGTACCCAGTACTGCAGCGTTAAAAACGCTCTCCCATTCCTAAAGAGAATTAGCTAGTAGAAGGGTAGATAAGACTAGCAGGTTATGATCACTAGCTATTGTTGTATCACTTGAACGCTAGTAACCATCTGATTAAGGCTTGAGCTGGGTAGAATATGATCGATAGTGGAATGATTGCCCCCACCCACAAATGTATGTGTCTGTGTGGTGCTTACACTCATGGCTTCTTCTAGCAATTGTAGGTCATACCTATGCAGCATGGTATTCAAACCCTACCCAACATCAGAGTGTTGGAAGTGCAGAGTTCCCTCGCCAGCCCCATTTGTGAAGCCACATACCCACTTTGCTGAGTGGCAGCATCTTTGAATATGAAAGTGCCCATCCCATATATTTGTTCCTTCTGCCTTCTCGGCGTATGAGGCTCTAAAACTAACAGGCATGTATTCCATGTAATGATGATAATCCGCTTATCAGTTTGCTGGATCGAAACGCCGTCAACACTGTAAAACACCTTATACACTGAAAAGTTTTGTTCATTCAAACTGTAAAGGTGTATTTTGCTATTTGTTCTTTTTGTCATTGTTTATTTCCTGTGTGCAACAAACCAAAAAGCTTTGCCTGAGCCCCCTGTGTTTCCCTTCCCCCCCTGTTTTGTATTGGTTAAGTAGGGCACAGGCTTGTGCCCCATTTTATGTATTGTTTTGTAAAATGTCTGCATAGTCTATTTAGTAAATATCAGACCTCTGTACGGCTGGACATGTCCACTACTGTTGTTTAAAAGAATTGACTCCCATGGTTCCTGGTCGACTTCTTTGGGTTCCCTTGTTGCTTTAAAATACATCCCATATATTTGAGCAAACATTTTTAAATTGCACAATAAATGAGTCACGGTCAGTTTGCAAAGCTCCTACCACCCCAACAGGTGTAGAATCAAATACATTGCTATAATAGTTGATAATGATCACATCAGACACCTTCATTAAAATTCAACCACAACAAATTTAAGATAGGGAGAGGATGTGTCAAATTTTTTCATTGTAAAAAGAAGTTAGTGAGAAATCAGAAGCTGTAGCCCACCCTTTTCTCGATCGTCCAGAGATGGGATGGCTGGCATAAACAAAGAGGAAAATCCTTTGCCGTGAAGAGGGGCCATCTACCATGTTTCCCAGTTGCAGAATGTGTGTGTAGAACTGGTGATTTTGAGCCCATAAGCATTTAATTTGTTCTTCAACCCTGCAATATTCCATGACACAATAACACACATCCCATTAAAGCCTTTTTGAATCATGGGATTGGAATATATAGCCGCCTGGCCCGGACTTCTACTCGGGCCCTACTACATCCTGAGGAGTAGGTGGGCGTAGTTGGATAGGCAGCAGCAGCTATTAGAGGCTTAGTAAGGGAATCTATATTTTGCAGACCATTCAGGAGCTCATACCTCTTAGAAAGTACAGGATAGGGAACCTGATTACCCACAGAAGAAAGGGCTAAAGGTCGGGGAAATGATCCTTCACGTGGATGGGACAGATATTTATAGGAGAAACCAAGGGGGAGAGGAGTCACATAAACCTCCATCAGAGGAGTAAAAGAGGTGTCATGCAAAATCATCGCTGCAAACCTTGTGTGCCTAAATTTTATGATAATACAATCTCCCCCACATGATTTTTGACTGGCCAATCCAGCACACCCTCTGTATCAGCCTAATTTGGTCTGCAGGTGATATAGGAAATAATGATCTGGACTGGAGCCAGTGCAGAACCTTATTTCTTAGTTAAATAGGTGATTAAGCTGAGCCCTCTAAGAGTGGGGGAACATTTGCCATAATTACTACGTAAGGCAACATGCAGGGGTAGATCAATCCTATCTAAGCTGGGACACCCAGGCCCTCTTTTTTGCTTCTCCATGGCTTTCACGGCCTGTGCCGTGTTTCCTGTAGCTGCTGTTGCTTTTAAATGCTTATCTGATGGAGTGACTGCATTATGGCAGCTGCTGGGGAGATGTATTGTGTAGACGGCCTATGACGAGAGGATCTACCTGTACCTTGAACCTCCCGGGAGGCGATCAGGTCACCCTTTATCCTCACCTCAGAAGTTCCCTTGTGTACACAAAGATGGAGTATGGTGGACTGGATAGGCTGCACAGTAGACTGCTGACTATACTCAGCTGTCCTACCTGATGGGGAGTTACAGGGATTATGGGGCCCTGAAGGCTGTTGTACACGATCTGGGGAAGATGATATGCTGCATATGGTAGTCCCCTCCATCCCTTGCTGGCACTGATGCATCTTAAGTGGTGTAGTGGAAAGAGTCACATCTTTTGTTTTAAGTTCATTTCGTTGCTCTTCAATTCGACCCAGCCTAGAATGTAAAGGGGTAAACAAAGTACATAAGACATTACGGCCATTCTCCAATAAGGTGCTCCAGAAGAGCTCTAGTTTTTCAATAATCGAGTCTGTTAGGTGCTGGGTAGAAGAGTGTTTGATGGGGCTGACTTTCGAGGCACCTTCCTCCTTTTCTGTTTCATAGGGGGCTCGTTATTGCTCTGTAGAGAAGTATTCAGACCAGGGGAAAAACCCAGCTCAACAGGAGTAATGTCAGCGATGGGAGGTGGGATTGATGAAAGTTCAAATCCGTGATCCAAGTAAGGCGACCCCTCACACCCTGGTTCCATCGAAGGTGCAGAATCTAACCCTGCCACCAATGAGCCTGAAATGCAACGTTTCACTTGCTCAGTCTCTTTATTCTGGGCCCCATTGCACACTTGATAAACCCATCAAGGGTTGAGGACAAGAAACCAAGTTTGGTTTGGGTGGTTATTGCATGTTTCCCCATTTTGATTGCGAGTTAAATGCCAGACTAGGCAAAGCACCAGACACTCAGGCTAAGGCTTAGGAAATTGTCATACTTGATAGACAATATATATTCCCTAGGCTCAGCCTCACCAAAAAACGCCCCTCAAGCTAGGCAGGGAACAAATCTGGGCAAGCAGGAACCTCGTTATGTAAATGTAACAAACTTTTCACAGTTAATGTTAATGTTAATGTTAGGTGGTGTTTTGTATAGCGCTCGGCTACTCTGAGGAGTGTCCCGGCGCTTTTAGTGACCTACAATGGAAACAGGGTGGCAGGCGGCAAGGGGGAAGGCCTACTGAGCAAAAAGCCAGGATTTAAGGTCCTTCCTGAAGGCCAACAGTTTGGTATTCATGCGAAGAAAAATCGGCAAGGAATTCCAGAGCAGAAGCGCCAGACGTTTGAAGGATCGGCCACCAATCTGTACCCTTCTTATAGCTGGGACCACAGCCAGGGCCTGCAACTCTGACCTCAGAGATCTGGCAGGCTGATAGAGAGCCAGCCGCTTCTGAATGTATTTGGCCCCAGTGGCATGAAAAGCCTTGTGGGCCAGAGTAAGTGCCTTGAAAACTATCCGTTTCCGGGTAGGCAGCCAGTGGAGAGTGTACAGGAGGTCAGACGCTCTGGCTCGCCTATGTAGGCCAAAAATGGCCCGAGCCGCCGAGTTTTGAACCACCTGTAAACGTTAGAGAAGATACTCCGGCAGGCCCAAGTACAGGACATTGGCGTAATCGAGCCTCGATCCAATAAGGGCTTGCACCGTAGTTTTCCTGTGTGCCAATGAGAGCATGGGAAGGAACTTACGGAGCATCTTAAGGAGGCCAAAACATGTTCCTGCTAAGCCAAGAATCTGGGACTTCAGCGTTAGGCCGTTATCAATTTTAACTCCAAGATTCTTGGCCACCGTAGATGCCGCCGATGGAGGGAACATATTTACCGGCCACCTGTCCTGCCAGCTTGGATCAGATCGACAGCCGAAAAAGAGCACCTCAGATTTATCTGAGTTACACTTGAGGCTGTTAAGCTGGAACCATTTAAAAACAGCCCCAGGCACCCTCGGATGTTCTCACCGTCGAACTCAGACCCCTTCCTACACGTGAAGAGGAGCTGAGTGTCGTCGGCATAGGACACGATCTGGGCCCCAAAAGACTCTGCCAGTGCCGCCAGAGGGGTCATAAAGATATTAAAAAGAGTCGGGCTCAGAACAGAGCCCTGGGGAACTCCGACCTCCAGTGGCGGCACTTCCGCAGAATAAGGGGGGGCCCAGACCGCCTGACAGCGGCCCACTAGAAATGCCTCATTAGTACCTAATGAGGCAAAACTGAGGAGACATCAAGAGGTCAAGGGTGTGGCTCCGCCATGCCTCTTCCTGGCACAAGACAGGCCCGCCAATGGCCTGGCCCGCACACCTCCAGCGTTGCAGAGACTTGCAGTGCACTAAATGTCGCTGTGAGCATCACAGGGTTTCTCCTCCCGCCCCTTTGTAGGTAGGAACTGATTTCATGAGACAGGTAGCCCCTCTCGTAAGGCCGGTGGAATCTACATTTGTTTAACAGCCTTGGTCTACATGACTAAGATTCCTATCTTGGCTGAGAGTGTCCATGAAGAAATAGTCACTTACAAATAAGTGTATTTTTAAGATACAGTCCAAACACTAGTGTTAGTCAGTTGTCCGGTCTGATATTTTGGATGCGAAGAGACTCCATAATCCTTCTGATCTATTATGTTCATATAAATACGTCAGACTTAAGCTGAAGCCTAGATTTTTTTAGTTGAGGGCCTGGTGAATATGTTACAACACTGTTTGGTTGAGGCACCAATGATGCGGTTTAAATGTAATCCTCCCGTTCACTGTGATCTATAACCCCTACTGAAAAGAAGTCATCATGAAGAAGCTGAGTCTTTGGGCACCCCAATGGTAGACTGACTGAGGGAGGTACCTGCCCCAAATGTATTGAGCCTAGGTAGTGATGCTTCTCACCAGGATACTACCATTTGTAAAGCCATTATTTCCACCAATTCTATCCCCAATACTTCCATCTGTACAGCCACTATTCCTCCCCAACCCCCTTCCCTGTACTCCTATTATTTTTTATATGCTCTCATGGAATATAGCAGGAATTAGGGGCACGCTGGAGAACTCGTCCTGGAGGACTTTTATTAATAAATTTGATCTATGGTTTTTCCAAGAAACTTGAACTGCTGAACCCCTTTATAGATCAGGATATATAACCTACTATGTAGCTGCTCGTAGTACTGGAAAGGGTCGACTATCAGGTGGGCTTCTTATCTGAGCAAAAACAAGTATTAAAGCTAAATAAGACCCCTTCCTCCAATTTCACATGACATCATGGTGATATCTATCACTGGTATTGACTGTTGTACTTACTATCTGTACAATGTTTATAACAGGATGATTAAGGGTGGGGGGGAAACAGACGATTTGGGACCTCGCTTATTACAGGGCTTCTCTTGACTTCCTTGAGAATGCGATTTTGCGGGCGACTTCAACACTACATATGATCCCTATGACATAGGTAATCAATCTCCCTTAAGTGAAGAAGACGATGAATGGGGATACTAGCTCTCAACGTTGCCCCAGTAAAGCAATGGACTGGCGCTGCATACCAACTTCTGTTTTTTTACCTTGACATGTGGTTTGAGGGCGTGTAATGGCCGCTCGTCTTCCGACCCAAATGCTATGCATACTTTTAACCGTTCAGGATGCTCTAGTAGAATCGATTATATTCTAATTCCTGTCCAGCTTTGGAAATATGTAGCTGATTTCAAGATACTAACCAGGGACAATAGTGATCACAGTGCCCTCCATTGAACACTGCATGATTTTTTTTTTATCACTTGTTAAATGGCCCCATATCACTTGCCTCCAATTTATTGGCATCTAATGATAGGAGTAGGATTAAATGGAGCCAAGTAGTTCATAACCGGCTCACTTGAGATTGTATGAATTGGGCCTTTAGGGAAGCATTGCTTGAGATAGACAGGGTAAGTCTCCTCAAACTAAAAGGACCATTAATGGACCTCAAGCATAACTAGGATAAACAAGAGCTTATTTGAAACTCTGGCTAAGTGCTTCACACGTGCCTATACTATATAACATTAGGGGCCTATATCAATCCAAAATGCTCTTGGTATAATAAGCTGTCTAATAATAAAACAAACTTTCTTCTTTGGGTCGAACGCTGGGTGAAGCATCTTTATCAGACTTAAAAGGAAGGAGTGTAAAGCAACTCAAGCAAAAGCGTTACGGGTCTGGGAAACAAAAGTATGGGAAAAAATCTACGAGGCAGCTGTATCAAAAGATACAAAAAACTTTTGGAAGTTGGTTCCAAATGGTAATGAGAGCCAGACACAATTCCACCTGAGGTCTGGCATGCCCAAGTTACAGACCTGTATCAATTACAGTACATTTCTGTGGCTGTTGGAGTTATGCAGCCTCATGATGCAACTTACCCCTCAACAGGTTCTATAGTGATGGAGATGAGGGACATATTGGAGGCAGTCAAGGCCATTGCCCCAGGAAACGCAGCTGGCCCTGATGGGATCCCGGGTGACCTCCTTTTGGCAGATATTGAGACCTGGGCCCTTTATTTTAACAAATTGACAAATTACATTTTGAAAGGGGCTAGTGTCACCGCTAGTTGGAAGGTGGCCCAAATTGTGCCGGTCTATCAAAAAAATCCAGCGCGATTCCCCATTAAACTATAGGCCTATCAGCCTCATAGATGTAGCCCAAAAGGTTTTTGCCAGACAACTACTGGGAAAATTGGATTCTTGGATTGAGCAACACCATGCCCTTTCCCCTTTGCAGGCGGGTTTCAGAAGAGGAATTAGTACGATTGAACAGATTTTTATTGGAAAATTGTTGTTGTGCAAAAGGTCCATCGCTATCAGTCTTCGATGACTTAAAATCAACATTCAATTTAGTCCATAGAGCACACCTGTGGTCTTTCTTGAGGAATAGTAGAGTTCCACCTGACATCTTGAATATGCTGGTTTGTCTCCATCAGGATACCTATGCCCAAGTGAGATGGGGCCCGGCAGGGGAGTTGACAGAACGGATTGATATTGTCCTTGCCCCAACTCTTTTCTCTCTGTATTTTAACGATGTAATATCTTATGGGGCAGATGATCTGAACAATGCTCCTTGTTTGGATGGTAAATAAAACTCCCCTTCTTCTATTTGCAGATGACACCCTTTTGATATCTAACGACCCTAGTGATTTTCAACGTTTGATGAACAAATTTGAAGACTATTGCACTGAACGAGGGCTCACTATAAACCATTCCAAAACCAAGTTTATGACCTGTAATCCCCATAACACATTTAGGGGCTTGATTATTCTGGGAGATGCCCTTTAGAGAGGGTTTGTGAGTTTGACTACCTAGGGGTCAGGCTTCCTAAATCTAAAGAGTAGTTTAAATCTAAGCCACTGTTCTGCCGTAATACCCAATCAATCAATCAATACATTTGCAGAGCGCGCTACTCACCCGTGAGGGTATCAAGGCACTACTGCTCGAATAACTAGGTCTTGTGCTGTCTCCGGAAGGTGAGATGGTCCTGGGTCAATCGTAGGTGTGCGGGGAGGGAGTTCCACGTCTTGGCAGCAAGGTAAGAGAATGATCTTCCTCCGGTGGTGGTTCTGCGAATCCGTGGGACGGCGGTGAGGGCGAATCTGGTGGAGCGGAGCTGGCGGGTGGGAGTGTAGAACGAGAGGTGGTAGTTGAGGTATTCGGGGCCCATGTTGTGGAGTGCTTTGTGTGCGTGGGTGAGCAGCTTGAACGTGATCCTCTTGCTGACGGGGAGCCAGTGCAGGTTTCTCAGGTGGGCGGATATGTGGTTGTGGCGGGGGATGTCGAGGATGAGTCGTGCGGAGGCGTTCTGTATGCGCTGAAGCCGTTTCTGAAGTTTGGCTGTCGTTCCTGCGTATAGGGCGTTCCGGTAGTCCAGTCGGCTGGTGACGAGGGCCTGGGTGACCGTCTTCCTGGTTTCGGTGGGGATCCATCTGAAGATCTTTCGGAGCATGCGCAGGGTGTTGCAGCATGAGGACGAGACTGCCTTGACCTGGTTGGTCATCGTGAGGAAGGAGTCCAGGATGAATCCCAGGTTGCGGGCGTGGTCCGTGGGTGTCGGTGCGGTGCCCAGCGACGTGGGCCACCAGGAGTCATCCCAGGCGGATGGGGATTGTCTGAGGATGAGGACTTCCGTCTTGTCCGAGTTGAGTTTTAGTCGGCTGTGCTCCATCCATTCTGCGACATCTATCATTCCGTCCTGGAAGTTGGCTTTGGCGGTGAGGTTTTGGTGAGGGAGAGTATCAGTTGGGTGTCGTCGGCGTAGGAGATTATGTTGATGTTGTGTTTGCGTGCGATGGTGGCGAGGGGGCTCTGGTAGATGTTGAAGAGGGTTGGGCTGAGTGATGTGCCCTGGGGTACGCCGCAGATGATCTTGGTGGCCTCGGAGCGGAAGGGAGGGAGGCGGACTCTCTGGGTTCTGTAGGAGGGGAAGGATGTGATCCAGTCTAGAGCCTTTCCTTGGATCCCAGAGTTGAAGAGGCAGGTTGTTAGGGTGCGGTGGCAGACGGTGTCAAAGGCTGCCGAGAGGTTTAGGAGGATGAGAGCGGCTGTCTCTCCGTTGTCCATCAGGGTCCTGATGTCGTCGGTGGCTGCGATGAGGGCGGTCTAGGTGCTGTGGTTGGCTCGGAAACCGGACTGGGATGGGTCGAGCAAGTTGTTTGCTTTGAGGAATGCAGTCAACTGTTTATTGACGGTCTTCTCGATGACTTTGGCCGGGAAGGGGAGAAGAGAGATAGGGCGGAAGTTCTTGAGGTCTTTGGGGTCCGCTGTTGGTTTCTTCAGAAGGGCGTTGATTTCTGTGTGTTTCCAGCTGCCAGGGAAGGCGCCTGATGTAAAGGAGCTGTTAATGATGTTCCGGAGGTGGGGGTGCGATGATGGTGTCGGCTTTGTTGACGATATGATGAGGGCATGGGTCGGCGGGGGATCCGGAGTGGATGGTGTTCATGATGCGGGTGGTATCTTCAGTGCTGATGGACGTCCATGCGCTGAGACTGGTGGTGGGGGACGTTGGTTTGGTGGCTGGGGGCGGAATATAGGGTCCGAAGCTGTCGTGTATGTCTGCGATCTTGCGGTGGAAGAAAGCGGCAAGGGAGTTGCAGAGGTCTTGCGACGGTGTGATGTCGTTGTTGCTGACGCTGGGGTTGGAGAGCTCTTTGACTATGCTGAAGAGTTCCTTGCTGTTGTGGGAGTTGTTGTACAGCCGCTCTTTGAATGATGTCCTTTTGGTGGTGCGGATCATCTGGTGGTATTCGCAGGTGGCGCTCTTGAGGGCTGTCATGTTTTCTGATGTCCGCTTGTGGCGCCAGGCGATTTTAAGGGCGTCTGTGAATCATGAGGTTTTTCTGTTGCTGGTCTTGCCTGGGGGTTTCTTCAGTGGAGCGAGATCGTCGACGCAGTTGGTGATCCACTGTGTGAGCTTGTCTGCTGCGTTGTTGGTGTCAGGGGTGTCGGCAGGTGGGTTCTGGTTTAGCAATGTGGTCAGCTGGTCAGTGGTGACTATGCTCCAGCACCTGCGGGGGATCTGTGGCGTGCGGTGGTGGGATGTGTTCTTCTTGAAGGTGAAGTGGATGCAGCTGTGGTCGGTCCAGTTAAGTCCGGTGGAGTGGCTGAAGGCAACGTGGCAGCTCGCAGAGAAGATGGGGTCGAGCGTGTGGCCGGCGTAGTGGGTGGGCGTGTCCACCAGTTGCTTGAGTCCGAGGTTGGCGAGGTTGTTGAGCAGGGTGGTGGTGTTGTTGTCATTGTTTTTCTCCAGGTGGAAGTTCAGGTCCCCTAGGAGGATGTACTCTGGTGAGGCTAGGGCGTGCGGGCTGATGAAGTCGGCGATGGTTTCGCTGAATTGTGTCCGTGGGCCCGGGGGTCTGTAGATGAGCGTTCCTCTGAGGGTGGTCTGGGGGTTGATGTGGATCTGGAAGTGTAGCTGTTCGGCGGCGGTGAGTGTGTCTTCGGTGTTGGTCGTGATGCTGATGCTGTTTTTGTGGATGATGGCGATTCCTCCTCCAGTTTTGTTGATGCGGTCCTTCCGGGTGATTTTGTAGCCGTCCGGGATGGCTATGGCGATGTCGGGGGCCGAGGAGGCGTTCATCCAGGTTTCCGTGAGGAAGTCGACGTCTGGTGTTGTTGTATCAAGGAGTTCCCAGAGTTCGACGGCGTGTTTGTGGACGGAGCGGGTGTTGAGGAGGATGCACTTGAGGTGGTTGTTGTTGTTGCTGTGTTCGGTGGGCGGGGTGTGGGTTCGGAGGCAGGAGAATTTGCATGCTTGGCAGGTGAAGGGTCCGTGGGTGCGCTTAGGGGTGGCTCGGTTGCAGGCCGTCCTGGGTTGAGTGCGGTGAGGGTGGCGGTGTCATACTTCAGGCGGGTGCCCTGGCCGTGGCTGGGGACAGGGGTTCTGGCGCTGGGTGCGGTTCTGGTGCTGGGCGCGGTCCAGGCACAGACGGGTTTGCCTTTGGCGCGGCCGCTGCGTGCCCTCTATAAGAAAGCGAAGTGGGAGGGAGGGGCAGCTGGGAGGCGGGAGCGGGGTGGCCAATGGGCGGGCGTGCAGGGAAACAGAAGGAAAAAGTGGGCGGGCCACAGGGGAGCAGCGTCCGGGAGCGGGGGGCGGGGGGGGGGGGCACCGAGGGCAGGGGCGTACAAGAGATTGATTGATTTTTTTGAGGCGTTATAGAATGTCCCAGACCAACCTATTTCTCCTGCAATTGAGGTCTATAAAGCTAAAGCAGAGGGTAGTGCCCTTTATGGTGCCAAAGTATGGGGCACCTCAAACTTGACGAGATTTGAAGTAGCAGAGAATATCTTTTTGAGATCACCGACTAACCTCCCTAATAACACTCCCTCCACTAATACCATTAAGAAGGGACATGGCCTTAAACTCAATAATACACAAGGCCCAACTAAGGCAGTTACTCTACTGGAGAAGGCGGAATTATTCTGGAGACCTGGAGGATTATAGTGAAGCCCTGAAGGAGGTGGCATCACTGGCTGGTTGTGCCAAGATCAAATAGCTATCCTATTAACCAAAAATTATTGGTTCAAATTGGTTTAGGGGAGTACTGGTCCTCAGCGGCTACCACGATTAGTCTGTCCAGGTATGCACTTATGGATGCATATTGGGCCCATGTCCATTACAGGAAATTCCAGAATGTAACTGAGGGGTCACTTCTCTTTTTTTTTAAATGTTAAACCTAATTCTCAATGGGAGCCTTTTTTGGATTTTATTAACCCATTACCTGCAAAGACCCTCTTCCTTACATTTCGTTATGGCACTTTACCATTAATGTCTTTACTGGCAAAATGGAGCCTTTTGAATAAATGCTACTAGTGCTGTATGCCCAGTTTGTCAACAAGCAGATGAATCACTAGTGCACTTTCTCTTTTTCTGTCTGGGTTATATCCGCCCCAGGAAAACATGGATCATACCTTTATCCAAGCAACTGTGCTGTCAAAAACTTAAGGTTGCCATACGGCTCTTCCGTACAGAAACTTCACAGACAGCTGTTTGTACGGTATCAAAATATAGACAATGGAGATGGTTCATTAGAAGCTAGGTAATTGAATGATTAATACAGCTGGTCTACTAATTCATTGTTTTACTCTGTTAAAGTAGGCTCCTACAGACTCTTGAAATATGAGGTTTTAAGCTTGTGTTTTTAACTAATGTATTTTTTAACAGAATTGATTACTACTGACAATCCTCAGGGGGTAACTAGATAATGCTATTTATTATATCCTAAATGTATTATTTGATGACTGGAAAAATGTTTAAGTGGTATAGTTTATAGAGTGTTTTTACACTGTTGCCTGTGAATTTATATGTATTGCATCTGTTTAAGTACTTTTATGGGTGGATAGCCCAAATAAAGTATTTAATGATGATGATTTGTGTTTCCCTAGTGATATCATTTCAATTCAAAAATCTGTGTGCTAATCTGTAAGTTAAAACATGTTAGTAAGAAATTTGACGAAATCTGAAAGGAAAAACACCCCTTATTTTGTCATAGAACAGTTTACTGCAAATGCATTGTCCTTGTGAATTTGAGTTGGGAACGCTCAGCAGAAACTTACTTTCATACTGTTCACTGTTTCCTCCCAGTCCATCGATGCTATTTGAGGTATTGCAGTAAGAAGTATACTAGTTGCTTTATTTGCATTTTCCTTCAGAGTCTTTAACACCTTGTCCACAGAAACCTGAAACCACAAAAAGGAGATTAAGAATATTTTCAGGGCAAGACTTCAAACGACCGGATATACAATTATTTCCTTTCATAAATACACACAGGTGTTCTGGTCTGTAAACATGTGAAAGTTTGTGACCCTTGTATCCGAACTCAACTGCCTTTCAGATATTTTATATTTAAGGAATTAATAGCTACATGGGTACTAGAGATGGCAGTAGTTAGTTAAGTGCCAAACAGCTACAACCGTGCTATTTGCAGCTGTTACTCAGAAGTGTTTTGGGGGCTGCTCAGTAGGGCCCTTGAATGGACTGCATGCTCATATTAGGCAGGGCAAGAAGGCTGGCGGAGGTCAAAGGGCTCTCTGTGGGTATATGTCCCTTTCACCAAGACAGCAGTGGCAATTGTGGATTAATCTACACAACCTTCAAGCAATTCACTGTCAAGAACATAGCAAACAGTCAACACGTGGCACTTGCAATGAAAGCTTATCTATATCTATACTAATATTATAAAGAGAGAGCCCAAACCTTTGAGGCGAGTAATCTCAGGAACTACAGCACCAATCACAACACCCAATACAGCATTGGAAAGGACAGTTGCAGCAGATGGACATAGGCTATACAGCTGGCCACCATATACATTCGAAGGGTAAAGAACCTTAGGGGCAAATCAGTCCCTTGTGGGCGTCGGCGTTCTGCTGGGGGCGTGTGTGTTGTGCTGGGGGCGTGGCCATACAGCGATGGGCGCGGCATTCGCTAAGTGTTAGTACTTCCTTGTGGCCGTGTGCGTTGTGCTGGGGGTGTCGCCATACACCAATGGTCGCGGCATTGAAGCGGCATTCGGAAAAAATGCTGCGCGGAAATCCAGTAAAACAAGCGTTCGCAGTCAAACGGCATTCAGAAAAAATGGTGCGCGGGAATCAGGTAAAACAACCGTTTACAGGGCTCCGATGTGGGCATGTGGGGGCGTGGCCATACAGCAATCGGCGCGGCATTCAACGGGCATTCGGCAAAAATGGGGCGCGGAAATCCTGCAAAACAAGTGTGGGCGTGTGTATACCCGGACAACGCCGGGACGGGCTGCTAGTACATACATAAAGACTGTCAAATCCAAAGATTAAATACACAAAAAACTAAGCCATGAATCAGCACTATTAATTTCTTCTAGCAAAGGTAAAAGAAACGGTCATTACACTTTTTTGAGCTTTTTACTGAAACTCATCAATATTAACATATGTGACTGGAGGCATTTGTCCCACTACCAAAGACACTCTGCATCGACCACTGATGTTTACTTTACTACTGCTGACAAGGAATGTTAAAAAAACAACAACATCCCTACATCCCTGTAAAGGAGGGATCAGGGAAGGAACAAATAAGGCATGAGAGGGTATGTAAAAACAAGCATTTGCAATGCAATCAGCCTCGCAGTTGGAACCTTATAAGTATTTATCCATGCAGCACATTATCCTGGGTGGTGCATGGGGCTTGGGTGAGGGTTGATAAGTTTTAAAGCGCTGCAGCCATGTAAACAGTTTCTATGAGCTCACACCGGGCACACCGAAGCGCCTTCCATAGTCGAGCAATTCTCTTAGAAATTGAGCACTGATTTTCAGCCACTTGCCCAGCAGCCAACAGAGTCCAGGGTTCTAGTAGGCAACACTTGCTATGCAGCTTGCCAGTGCCTCTGAGCCCACCTGGTCCTGGAGATCTTGCCTGACATGACTCATTAGGGTGAAGGGTTTGTGCACTTGACATACATGTCAGCAGATCTGCTTCAGACGGGAGACTCCCGGTATTTTTAAGTCAAAAATGCTTTATTTGAGCTGTTTTCCACCTCAAATTGCTCCTGCTTCAATATGAGCCAGTGGGGAAAAAACATTCCCCAATTAATTTTTTTAATCTCCCACTTTCCTGTTCTAAACTGTTGGCATACATGGTGTATGTTTGTCATTTAAACTTTTTTGGCAATGAGCACAATATGTGTCATTACATTGTGAGTAATTTCAGGCTTTCATTTTCATTCCCAATAAAGTGTTATATACAAGCCCTAACATCATGGGAGAATAGCCTGGAAGGTATAGATTGTGAAAGAGACATGTTCTGCTTACAGAGAGTTCAATGCACTTATTATTATGTGGTTACGACGTTTATTATGCAATGTCTGCATGTTTTTACTTAAACCTATCAACCTGCATCAGTGCGGATAGCACCTTTAATTGCGTAACTAAGCCGAGTCCAAACACCATGACATTTCCTGGAATTTCTTTCGCATATCGAGACAGTGTTTCAGTTTTGGCAAAGCCAAAAGGTCTCACAATTGCATTTTGCTAATGATTTTTAGCGATGGGTCAACTTTAGCGATGCTGTACAGCTGTGACACGTCCACCTGCCTTATTTTACTGGCATGATATTGATCTTCTATTTACGGACTCTATCTAATACATCACGATGGACTGCTGAACTCCCAGCACATGGGATTCATGGAGAAGAGAAGGTTGGCACAGTGATGAGGCGTATGCAGCGTGCACGGAGGCAGCTGAGTGAGGAAGAAACAGAGGGCATTGGATGAAAAATAAATGAGAACGGAGAAGAGAGGAATGGAGTTGAGACATGAATACGGAAAACTAACAGGCGAGCCGGATTGTAAATTGCAGAAAAGAGCCATATCATAATAGATGGATGGACAGGCGACATCAATATGTGAGGAAAATACAGCTATGAGCCTATACATGCTTAGGAGACGGAAACTCTATATTATGCTTATGACTAAACTTTGTCCATCATCAAATCCATTGCGGATTCCAAAGCCTGAAGTTGGTTTTCCCAACAGACTTTACATAACCAATATAAATCCTCATCAATTACTTTTGCATACGTCGATCCTCTCGCGGCCTCTTCCAGAAATGTGGCCTCTACCCCAGGCAGCCAGGGATATGTTAGCCCACACAGTTGACGCAGAGCAGTATTTTATACTAGTTAATGTATTATTTCTGTGTGCCCACTCATGGGCATCCGCAGAAATTTTTCCAGGAGGGGGCTAACCTGGCAAACAAAGGGGCGTGGCTAATGGTAATCAATAGGGGTGGGGCTAAAATGGCAGACAATTAGGATCGGGTAATGCTCAGGCCAAGCTGAGAAAAAAAGTGGTGAATTCTGCATTTGAAACTGGACAACAATTAGAGCACACTTATGAACCCTAATATAACCCCCCTGGCCCCTTAGAACTCATACATTCCCTGATTCCTAAAATAAGCCCCTCTGGCACCCCATAACCCATACCCGCCCTGACGCTTAAAATTGTCCTCCTGGCACCCCAAAACCCATACCCGACCTGAACCCTAAAATGTTCCCCCTTGCAACCCAAAACCCATACCCACCCTGAACCCTAAAATTACCCCCCTGGTACCCCAAAACCCATACCTTCCCTGAACCCTAATATTACCCTTGCCCCCCAAAAACACATACCCGCCCTGTACCCTAACATTACCCCTGGCACCCCAAAACCCATATCCACCCTGAACCCTGACATTTTCCCTGGCACCCCAAAACCCATACCCGCCATGAACCCTAAAATTACCCCTGGCACCCCAAAATCAATACCCACCCTGAACCCTAAAATTACCCTACTGGCATCCCAAAAGCTGAACGCTACAGGGCAGATTTAAAAGCCCTTTGCGCCACTTTTGAGTCACTTTTAACACGGGAAAAGTGACGCAAAAGTGGCCCAAGGGGCTTGTAAATCTGCTCCTACAAGCCTACACTATATTTGCATATTCGGAAGGGACTGTCCTCCTTGACATTTCCATGCATGTAAGTCTAAATCACCTTAACCTAGAAATCCAGCCAGTAGGTAATGCTGGTGATGCTGTAGAATGCATTAAAGTTACTAGAACGTACTTAAAAACTGCTGCCTGCTCTTCTGATACTATTCAGTGGAGTCGGGGTGATCAGCAGCACTGTCGTCCTGGCATCCAGCCCCTCCCGAAGGTCTCACTTTCTAGATAGGTGTGGGTCAAATGTCTCCTGGATTCTCCTTGACTGGGCCTCCTCTGCTTCGTCAGTACCCTTGGATGCAAAAAGAGACAGATCTATGGCGCTGTTCATCATTTATCTGGTGATCAGCGCCATTGATGTGTATTCCATGCAAGTGCACAGACATCAGGGTGAAAGGGATGGCAGTCCAGGTGACACTTTTCCTTTGTAAAGTAATTCCTGCTGGCGTCATAGCCCAGGGTGTGCGGTCTGTGCACTAGTATGGAATACACATATATACAAGTGCACAGACAGCAAACCCTGGGCTATAATGCCAGCAGAAATTCCTATACAAAGGAAAAGCGTCATCTGCACTGACCATCCCTTTTCCCCTGCTGTGCACATCTTCCCACTCCCACTCCCACCCCATGACAAGGCAGCTAGAAGTGGCGATTTGTCATTCTGAGGGGTGTGAATGTTATAAGAATGTGTGTGCCTGTCTGAGACAGCTTCCCGGCACAGCACACACACAGTCGCACCCGAGTACTTCACACAGGTCTTTAAAAGACCATTTACTTGGTAATGAGGCTTTGTTGTGTTTTCACCCCTACTTAGAGCCCCTGCATCTCCACTCTGCACATGGCTTTGGCTGGATGAATTAGCCCCCCCCCCCCCTCCCGAAATTTGAGGGAGACGAGTTGACATGAGAATTAAAGAGGGGTGAATGAGGGATTAAAGATTCTGAGTGGTGGCCGTGATGGGGCAGACATTTAATGCAGTTTCCTTTTCAAATGGGTTTATTGTACAAATCTAATTTGACAGACTCACAGACAGCAAATGCTGCGGCCTTTCCATGGCGTCTGAAAGTTTTTTTCTGGAAGTTGGGTCGGCGAGCTGATCGGGTTCTTCTCTTCCTTCATGTGGTGGTGATGAGTGGGTTGCAGAGGGCCTGCACTTGCCGCCTCCATCATTGGTAGCCCCCTGCTTCCATCTGAACACCGAGGATCACGCGCCCCCCGCTCCCCCCAACTACCGGCACCTGGAGGGGTCGCCGTGATGTCTAGGGTGACCAACTGGTATGGGTGCAAATTCAGGACAGGGAGTGTAAAAATTCAGGACAAAGGGTCAAAATTCGGGACAAAAATTCAGGACAGGAGGTCAAAATTCAAAAGGTAAGGTTTACAGACACATCAGAGAAGGTTGCGCAATAGTATATAAGTAAGTAAATAGACAACCACTAAAGTACAAGTGAAAATAAGTTAATATTAGGTTGAGACAATTGTGCACTTCATGGTTTGTCAGTATACATGCACCTTTAAGCAAATGTGCAGGTCTTTTTGTGGTAACAAAACCGCCCCCACCTTTCCAGTTCCCAGAGAAAACACCTGATGCCTGGTCCGGCCAGCCTAGCCTTGATACCACCCTCCAATCAATCAATCAAAGTACTTGTAAAGCGCGCTACTTACCCGTGAGGGCCCCAAGGTGCTGAGGGGAAGGGGGTGCTACTACTGCTCGAAGAGCCAGGTCTTGAGGAGTCTTCTGAAGGCGAGTAGGTCTTGGGTCTGCCGTATGTGGGTAGGGAGGGTGTTCCAGGTCTTGGCGGCGAGGTCGGAGAAGGATCTGCCGCCGGAGTTTGTTCCTTTGATGCGGGGGACAGCGGTGAGGGCGAGGCTGGCGGAGCGGAGCTGGCGGGTCGGGGTGTGGCAGCTGAGTCTGCTGTTCAGGTAGGCTGGTCCGGGGTTGTGGAGTACTTTGTGTGCGTGGGTGAGGAGCTTGAAGGTGATCCTCTTGTTGACGGGGAGCCAGTGTAGGTCTCTCAGGTGGGGGGTGATGTGGCTGCGGCGGGGGACGTTGACGATCATTCGGGCGGAGGCGTTTTGGATGCGTTGTAGTCGTTGTAGGTCTTTGGCTGGGATTCCTGCGTAGAGTGCGTTGCCGTAGTCCAGTCTGCTGCTGACGAGGGCCTGTATCACCGTTCTTCTTGTTTCGGTCGGGATCCACTTGTAGATCCTGCTGAGCATTCGGAGGGTGTTGTAGCAGGAGGAGGAGACGGCGTTGACCTGCTTGGACATGGAGAGGGAGGAGTCGAGGATGGCGCCCCCATCTTCACATAGACCCTCTCTCATCTGTATTTAATTTCTTCAATAGTGCTACTCATCCCAAGTATGTGGGGCAGAGTTATGGAGTGCGTTACAACACACACATATTATAAATAGACAATCACTCATATAAATGGGAAAGTCAATGTATAGGAAATGTTGCTTAAGATAATGGGGCTTACAAAGTGTAATCATACTTTCATCCATCATTCAGTCTTTCACCATTCATTCTGTCCTTCCATCTGTGTGCCCAACAATGTCCATATTCATCCATTTACAAACCTATCCATCACGTTTCCTTCCATCCATCATTTCCACTATCGATCCCTCAATCCACCCTTTTACTCATCCATCATCCATCCATCCACCCTTTCACCCTATCCATCCATACACTCATCCATACACTCTTCCACCCATCCATCCATTAACTCATCCATCCAGCCATTCACCCGTTCAGTCATCCATTTACCCATCCCCCTTCCTCTTTCAATTCCTCTTTGACTTAGCCATCCATCCTTCCATCAACCCACCCATCCATCTCATGAATACAGCCATTGAACCTATCATTCATCCATCCTTTCACTCATCCATCCACCCTTTCACTCCTTCACTCATCGATCCATCCTTTTGTCCATCTACCCGCCCTTTCACCCACTCAACTAGCCTTACATCCAACCCTTTCACTCATCCGTCCATCCATTCACCCTTTCACTTATCAATTCATCAATCCATCCATCATTTCACTCATCCATCCACCCATTCACTCGCCTGTCATCCACCCTTTCACTCATCCATCCATCCATCATTTTACTCATCTATCCAGCCATCCACCCACCCATCCCTTCACTTACTTACTCACTCACCTTTTCACATTAATTATGAGACCTATCAAGAACTCCACCCTCGCTGTAGTTCCGAAAGCAAGGGGTGGGGTGGGGTGGAGCAGGGTTCACTATGCCCCCGCACATAGGCCATCTGAAAAAGTGGAAGGCATGAGTCATGCATGCTGCACAGTGCCTTGACGTGGGACGACTGTGACATGGTGGTGTTTCCAGAGATTTAAGTGGGATGAAAAAACTAGGGGGGTCTCTCCAAAAGGGTGTTTGATGTAATAAAATGTGTGGCTTAAAACACATAAGCTAAAAATCTGTGCTTAATATAATGTGCCGCCCGAATGGTATTTTTGTTGCTTCTGTCATTGCATCCAGATATATAATACAACAAGTAACGTTACACTTGGAACAAGTAACGTTACACCTACAACAAGCCAGAACTATTGGCTTTGTCTATGGTTGTTAGTTGCATAAAATAAACAAGCAGGCAACAGGGGCACACTGAGGCACAAGCAGGCAACAGGGGCACACTGAGGCACAAGCAGGCAACAGGGGCACACGGAGGCACAAGCAGGCAACAGGGGCACAAGCAGGCAACAAGGGCACACGGAGGCACAAGCAGGCAACAGGGGCACACGGAGGCACAAGCAGGCAACAGGGGCGCACAAGCAGGCAACAGGGGCACGAAAACTGAGGCACAAGCAGGCGACAGGGGCACACGGAGGCACAAGCAGGCAACAGGGGCACACGGAGGCACAAGCAGGCAACAGGGGCACGAAAACTGAGGCACAAACAGGCGACAGGGGCACACGGAGGCACAAGCAGGCAACAGGGGCACACGGAGGCACAAGCAGGCAACAGGGTCAGGAAAACAAGCACAAGCAGGCAAAAGGGTCACAAGCAGGAATTGTAATTTAGACGGGGCTGAAGTGTAGAACGGTCAGTAGGGAAGTAGTGTGGCTGGTGCAGTGGTACCAAGTGGTACCAATTATTCTGCAATTGACACTTGCTTTATTCCCACCTTTCTGTTTACAGACTACACTCCGAGCTACTGTAGTGGCAGTATCCTCTGAGCTCGTGTCGCAGAGCTGCCAGGTGGCGCAATGTATATTCAAGAGCACGTATGGGCCCCTATGTATAATATAGTCTCGGCGTGAAAGCAGCAAAATACAAAAAATATGTATGATTACAGCTTTACAGATGAACAGCAGTAAAGATGCATGATTAGAAATAGTGAGTTTAAACTACTAGTGTGAACTTTTTGGGTGTGTTCCTGCCTAATCAAATATATGAAGAATGCTACCTTTTTTTACTGGATCTGTACTATAAATGTATTAAAATGTGTTTTATTGGAATACAAATAGCTTAATTAAATCCCTCCTTCAGAAACAAAAAGAGTAGCTTTGGGTTCAAAAAGAAGGTTGTGTGCTAAAGGTCACACTGTGTGACAGAGCTTGGGTATAGTAGTCGTTTTACAAAGTGCACTTAAGCCGAAGCTGGTTTAGCATTTACTGTATTTTTGTAGGGACCTTGTATGTAGGAGACCTGTTTGTACCTTAGTAAATATGGGCCAAAGCTTTAACGACTCACTCATCGAAACAGTTTGCTAATCCTGCCACTATTTAATTAAATTCCAGAAAAAATATGTAATGCGTTTTTAAAGACCACTTGCTGATGGCAGCTGCGTCCTTTGCCATGGTGGTCCCCTGTCATGCTCCATAAATGGCACATGCCATCCAGGTTACTTTGGAGGGTGGCACAGGGGCACAGCGTGGCGATCTCTTTCACGCAGAGGGACGGTTTCAAGACCTCAACAAAGAGAGGCATTCGCCCCTCCATGCCCCCTGCCCCCTGCGGGGGGCGTGTCACAACTAGCAGGCCTGGCGTGCACCAAGCACATCTGTCACTTGTGAGGAAATAAATGGCTCTCCGTGTGGCCAATGGGCTGGCAGTGACTCAGGAGGTCAGCCAACCATGGCAGCCCACCAGCACCTGCCGCCATTTACGCGACACCCCGGCCAGCACGCACAAAGCCAGGCCGCACTCTCTGAACCCGGATCACCAAGGGGTGACCTAAGGCACACAAAACATCCCCCCCAAGGAAGGTTGGCATTTGGAACCCTCCACCCAGCCTTTGTTACAGCGTGGCCCTACACCAATGTCTGCCAAAAAACACCTGCATTACCATAATGTCTGTGCGGGTTCAATGTGCTAAATTACATTAACGCATCTCTCTCCTGCATACATACACAGAACCGTCTGCTTCAGAAACGTGTTTCTAAAACTCCCGTCAAAGTTTTATCTCTCTACTTTGGTTTCCAGTTGATTTTCCCATACTACAAACGGGCTGCGTTAAACCTCTTTACTTCAGGTGTGTATCTTGTGTACAATATGTGATCTCTTTACTCGCTCTCTGATTAACCTGTAGCAGTTAGAATCAAGGAAAGGCGAACTCCCCGTTTCATCCTTCCGAGGTCGATACCCCAACCATCATGCAAACGGGTGATAGTAACACCTGTTATGTACAGCGCCTATTGGTGGCAAAAAGTGCAACATTAAGCGCTGTAAATAATATTTCATGCTGGCTCCTACTCAGCCCCCAGGTGCCTTCCGTCAACCTCAAAAATTGAGCCCCATCAGGACCACGGATCACCTCTTTCCTAAAGATGCTTTGCACAGCTGTGCACAGGAAGGCTCAAACAACAGGCAGAATTTTTGGCTGTCTTCCTTGGAGGAGTCTTCTTTGGGGAACAGAGTAAATAAAAGACCATGGCGGGGATATTAACCTTGTCTTAAAACATAAAAAATTAGCCTGGTCTTAAAACATAGCCCGAGTCCAGTGCCCCTGGGCGCTGCCCCCAACTGCTGCTCTATGAAAGAGGACAATGCTCCTCTGCCTTCAGCCTTTGCAATGAAAGTCTGACGCGAACGTCCAAGATTCAACGTGGCAGCGCTGTTTTGCCTCAGATATAACTGGCGCCAACGGCCCCTCTGGCACGGCCCGACAGCCCCACCTGGCTGCAGCCACCTCAGTGTTTTTAATCACCAAGGGCATCAGCTGGCGATAGGTCTCAGAACCCCCGCCTGCCACGTGCACCCGTTTGTCCTTCACGAAACCTGCGCGCGCCACCTCAGTGCTGCGGCCTCCAGAGCTGCACAGGAACCCGGAAGAGAGGCCCCGCAGCGGGGACTCCTGGTGTTGATCCTGGGTGTGCTCTAAATGTGCTTCCGCCTCAAGACCGAGACACATACTAGATTGTGACATCGCACATTCACGGACCCGTGACTATTTCCCATAGTACAGCTCTACCATCCCTCAGAACTAATTATACATAAACTGCGATAGTAACTGGAAATATTGATTTATGCTAGAACGCTTCTTGAAGTTACTAAGGATATACGAACATAAAGTCGTATCTTTTCATAAAATGAATAACTCTACTTGGACAATATTTTATTGTGAGACACAAGTGCTGGTTTGAAAATATTTAAGGGGGTTAAGGAGACATGGATGCAGGAGTTATTAGGAATAAAGAGGGGGGTCAAGGTGGTCTGATCATGAGGGGCACAGAGACCTGGGTAGAGCGGTTTTGTTACAGACGGGTTAAAGCCTAAAGGTAGTCTGATTCAGTGGTACAAGAGGAAGAGTTGAGGCGGTCGGGCTAAATGAGCATGGTTTAAAAGGCCACATCGCAGGTCCGTCTGAAGTGATCTGTTGTTTGCAAGGGGGCTAAATGGGGGACTGTGTAAGGTGCCCGGTCTACTCATTGGGAGTATAAGGGAGTAAAGCGGGAGGGTTACAGACGGAATAAATGGGAGACTGATTAAGGATGTCTGCTACTACGGGGTTACGGCGACCTGGTTAAAATGACGTGGTTACAGACGGGCTGAACTGGGGTCGGATTATGATGATGGGGCCAGATGGGTGGAGGGTAGATGTCTGGGTGATATGTTCTGCATACATACGCGCCCCTGCACACTTACCTCTGGATAGCAGTCCTTGGCCAGCACCTGTAGCATGGCAGTCTTCCCACAATGCACGTCCCCCACGAGGACCAGCTTACACCTCACCACGGCGGGGGCCTGGGGGCTGCGCCTTTCCTTCATACTCGGGATCTGCTAAGGGCTGGGCCCCTTGTGCTGAGGCTGGCCTCCTGGTGGTGGTACCCCCAGACTCTGCGGAGGCCTCTGCGGCTCCCCACGCTGCAGTAAACTGTGGCGGAGCTGGGATATCAGCTGGACCCAGGCTGTCCCGCTGCAGTGGCTCTCTGAGGGGTGTCCAGACTACGCCACTGGAGCAGCGCACCGAGGGCCGCCCGGCTGCTGGTGCTTGGGCTCTGCTGCCTCTCAGGCCTGCCCTCGCGCCCGGGGGCTGCTGAGGCTGGAAAGGCTGGGGGCAGCACGGGCTCTATGGGGGCCGCGGGGAGCTGTGCAGCGGTCAGTCAGCCCTGGCTGTGGATGCCCGGCTCTGGAGGGGGCTGTGCACGCGCTGCTGCTGTCCCGGCTCAGGCGCTGGTGGTGCTCGCGCTGCTGCGGTGCCTGGGCTGCGTGCTCTGCTGCTGTTTGGCGGGCTCTCCTGGGGGTGGGGGCTCTGCTGACCTGCACGACTTTGCCGCGCTTCGCGGTGCCTTGGACGGGTGACGCAGAAGTGGATGCAGGAGTTATTAGGAATAAAGAGGGGGGTCAAGGTGGTCTGATCATGAGGGGCACAGAGACCTGGGTAGAGCGGTTTTGTTACAGACGGGTTAAAGCCTAAAGGTAGTCTGATTCAGTGGTACAAGAGGAAGAGTTGAGGCGGTCGGGCTAAATGAGCATGGTTTAAAAGGCCACATCGCAGGTCTGTCTGAAGTGATCTGTTGTTTGCAAGGGGGCTAAATGGGGGACTGTGTAAGGTGCCCGGTCTACTCATTGGGAGTATAAGGGAGTAAAGCGGGAGGGTTACAGACGGAATAAATGGGAGACTGATTAAGGATGTCTGCTACTACGGGGTTACGGCGACCTGGTTAAAATGACGTGGTTACAGACGGGCTGAACTGGGGTCGGATTATGATGATGGGGCCAGATGGGTGGAGGGTAGATGTCTGGGTGATATGTTCTGCATACATACGCGCCCCTGCACACTTACCTCTGGATAGCAGTCCTTGGCCAGCACCTGTAGCATGGCAGTCTTCCCACAATGCACGTCCCCCACGAGGACCAGCTTACACCTCACCACGGCGGGGGCCTGGGGGCTGCGCCTTTCCTTCATACTCGGGATCTGCTAAGGGCTGGGCCCCTTGTGCTGAGGCTGGCCTCCTGGTGGTGGTACCCCCAGACTCTGCGGAGGCCTCTGCGGCTCCCCACGCTGCAGTAAACTGTGGCGGAGCTGGGATATCAGCTGGACCCAGGCTGTCCCGCTGCAGTGGCTCTCTGAGGGGTGTCCAGACTACGCCACTGGAGCAGCGCACCGAGGGCCGCCCGGCTGCTGGTGCTTGGGCTCTGCTGCCTCTCAGGCCTGCCCTCGCGCCCGGGGGCTGCTGAGGCTGGAAAGGCTGGGGGCAGCACGGGCTCTATGGGGGCCGCGGGGAGCTGTGCAGCGGTCAGTCAGCCCTGGCTGTGGATGCCCGGCTCTGGAGGGGGCTGTGCACGCGCTGCTGCTGTCCCGGCTCAGGCGCTGGTGGTGCTCGCGCTGCTGCGGTGCCTGGGCTGCGTGCTCTGCTGCTGTTTGGCGGGCTCTCCTGGGGGTGGGGGCTCTGCTGACCTGCACGACTTTGCCGCGCTTCGCGGTGCCTTGGACGGGTGACGCAGAAGTGCCGGCAATGCCGGACCAGACACGGGGGCGTTCCCGGCGTCCCGTGACGTCGGCAAAAGCCAAAGAATGTCGGGAACGCCCCCGTGTCTGGTCCGGCATTGACGGACAGGCCCCTCGTCCAATGGCAAGGCTCCGTTTACGGAGCCAGCCAATCAAGGACGAGGGCCGAACCAAGCCACCCTACGGTTCTCAACAGGATTTCGCCTGCGCCGAAAAGATGCGCAGAGCGCATCTTCGGCGAGGCGAAACCTAAAAAGCAGCAACCATGGCGGCTATACTATAACTATGATCCTTTCCTTTCAACTTCTTTTAACGCCTTCCTTTGGCTATCTGGATTCTCACCTAGCAGCAGCAAGGGCGTTTTTGCACTTCCATGTGACAGCATGCCCTGCCCTGGACTGAGGCTGTAGGAGGCCACCACATACTGTGCCAGCCCAGACTGACCCATTGTCATTCTGTATTTGGCAATCAGCCCCACACAGAATGATAATGGGCGGGGTGTGGCTGCTTTTGTGCTTCGAGGAGTGTGAGGTGGCCCCATCAGGGATCTGAGGCTTTTTGCAGGGGAACAGCTCTGTTCCCTGCAATGCCTAAAATTAAGGCTGACAGTTGGATGATGTCCTGCCTGAGGATGAGCCCCGGCGTCAGTCCTCCCTCCGGGATTTGTGCACATGGGCGTGCGCAGGTCCGGGATGCATTTGTGCACATGGGCGTGCGCAGGGGAGGCAAGGAGAGGTGCTCCCGGGGGGCAAGCACCCCTCCTTGCCCCCCCCCTGCGGATGCCTATGTGCACACTCCCACTGGGGAATGTATCCGGACACATGACCGTTTGAGCCTGTCTTCATTCCACCTCTCGGCGACCTCACACCTCGCTGTCTACATCTTCCGGTGCCTGTCCCCTACGACCTCTCGCTTCATGCTCCTTGATACAAACATCCTGTGGGGTCCACCTCACTCGTGTGGGGCTCTTCAACAGTTTTTACTTTCAGCCACGGGTGCCTTGCAGGTTCTTAAACATGTGCACAAACATCAAACACACAGGCACACGCCACAAAAGTCAGTGCACATACACATATATGAACAGTGTGCAAGGATATAAATGCTGCCCGGGCACGCACACACAGGCTTATTAACACAAAATGTGCTTCACTTTCTTATATACCACACCCTCACTGTACATTCCACTTCTGACACAGTGTGAAGGCAGCTTTGCGGATCTGCCCTGACAGAGTGCTCCATTGAATCAAACAATAATAGCGTTCGCTATCCCTAGATATTGCATTGAGGAGATATTATTTTTTTTTTCTGGGCTTTGATGCCCAGAGCCGCAGATGGAGGGCAAAGGAGAGGCCTGAGCACCCTAGAAAAGGCAATCGATTCAAGGCGCGGTTCGGGGGAAAAGATTACCACAGGAAGCCAAGACATTGGCTTGGGGGTGAAGGGTGTCGCCTTTATTTCTCAAACAGCAGATGCACTACTGTTCCAACAAATCTCGGTGTCAAGCACCATCCTATGATTCTGGGCAAATCTCTCTGTGCCTACAAATAAAATGCAGATTTAGGATGAGCCATTGCACGCTGTGGGAGGAGGAAGGATGCAATGGCTAACAAAAACAATCACTTAGTGAAATCAACTCGGCTGAAACAAGCACCCAAAGGAGGGAAAAAAAGAAAGCAATGGACCAATAGAAAGCCAGCATTTCTGACTGCCACAACAAAGATCCAATGCAATCAATGGGCTTGGTTAAAGCCCATATTGTACAAGCATCAGGTCTTGCAGACAGCGCACGCGCGCTAGCTAGGCTCGACCTAAAACGATAAAGGAACCCTGGTTCTTAGAGGTCATAATCAGTGGCTTGCTCTACCCATGAATGCTGTTCTTTAACTCCCAGAGCACCACACCAGGGCACCGTTCCCTGTGTCTGCCAAAGATAAATCTAAGTTTTCCTTCAATGTTCTGCTCGCTGTTTTTTCAAGTTAGCCTCAATGCTTGACCCTCCGAGTCAGGTGAAGCCAGTACTTAATTTGTTCAAATGGTTGCAGGTATTGAGCACTGACACTTATTTCTGGGGATGGGGAATTATTTTTCATCATCTGATCTTGACTCCTACCAAGAGAGAGAAAGGCAGCAAAAGAACGAGTCAAAGAATGAAAGAAAAACAGTGGAAAGGAGAAAGAAAGCAAAAATGAAAAAGCACCTGCAGAGAGTCTATCTAGGCTGGTACAAAAAGAGAGACAAAAGGTGGGATCAAAACTAGCCAGAGTTGCTATTCTGAAATATAGGAATGTAGGCACTGGAATTATACAGCAGGGTAGGCCCACAATGTGCGGCAGGGTTGAGTGAATTATGCACCAAGAAAAGGGAAATTATGCAGCATAATGCGGCACATTTTGTGATGGTAATACTTAATTATTTTATCATTTTTACACTTGTTAACACTATCTGGGTGTTCCTTGTATCTCACTAGTACCAGCTTATCACCCAAATATAGCAATAAGCAACCAAAAGGTGACCAATCAGCCTTTGCAAATGGCCTTTCACTGTACAGAAATGTATGTTGCTGTGTTTTTAGTAATTGTTGAACCTTCTGAGCTAGAAACAATTTTTTTGTTTTTTTGTTAAAATCTGCAAATTATGCAGCAGGTGGTGGATTATGTGGCAAATGCAGCAAATCTATAATTATGCAAAAAAACACACAATCTAATAATTTCAGTGAACATTAATATAGGCATTCGAACAAGCTAACAGCAAGCGCCGTGGGAAAAATTATGAGCCCCTGTACTTTATTCATATATTTATTAATAATATTATTTTTCTTTACAAATTAAACACTGATGGGGCTTCTCCTGGTATTGGTTTCTCAGCTTCCCAGGCACCGGCACCCAAACATTCTTTGTCATTAGCTTCTTTCCTAACTCTTGACAGATTTGAGGGAACAAATGTGATGGCCAGACACCATTCGGCCTCCCTTCTGCCTGCCCACCGGTCTCTGGGTGGACTATTATAGCCTTATAGGCTATACCGGCTATTCAAGGTCCGGAGAGGGACTTTAATAGCCAGCATAGCTCAGCTACGAAGGGCTATAAGGCTATTAGAACATTCTGTCACTTGAGGGAAGAATGTTCTAACAAAAAAAACAAAGCCTTATGGGAGCGTGAGGGGATTGGAATCCCCTCAAGCTCCCTGAAGCCTTTGTTCACAGCCAGAGCTGTGAACAAAGAAACATTGGAATGTTGGAGCTCCAGGCTTATACCAGCCATTATAAGCCCGGAGCTCCTGACATTCCAATGTTCTAATAATATGTGGTTTCTAGGTCATGATGTGGGGCTGAAAGGCCGCTGTTAACCCCAATGTCACCTTTTTGCCCACTGACTACTGCTATCACCAGGAAAGTGAGGTTGGATACTAAGACCCTTTTTGGAAGCATTTAAAAAAAATAAAACCATGGAGAGGAACAACAGTCTTCTTACGCATCGCCCTAAAGTTTAGCCGGGGGGATGCTGGTAGGAAGTATTTAGATGGAATAACACTTCTTTGTTTCCATTCCAGACACTTTTGCTGAAAAAGTGCTCGCTTTCCCTTCAAGTATGTTGATTTGCTTGGTTCAATGATTGACTTTCTTATAAAGCGCCTCCACTATCTCCTTCATCGGTAATCTTCAACTGATACTCGCAGATTCACTACTGGTATCCTAACACTGCACAGACACGTGCCTCTGGGCTAAAAGATACTGTGGCTATTTCCTTCTGCACTGCCCTACATCCTCCTACCAAGCAACTATTTATGCACAGAGCTGCTGAGAATTCTTTATCTTCAGTGAGATTGTCCGTCCTGTCCTCACATGAGTGCCTCAGTCACTTCTGGCTGCGTGCAGTACTTCCAAACAAATGTTTACAGCCACACATGGCTCCAATTTTGCCTTGACAGCTAGCCACAAAACGATACCTGTCAGCAGGGTCGAATTGAGAAGGCAGACATTCGGGCATTGGTCAATGGGCTGGGGCCTCAGGATCACCTGGGGGTGGTTTTTGGACCTCTGTAAGCGGGCCAAAGAGACCCCCCTGCCACCTGGGCCAACACTTTTAGACCATTGGGGGGGGGGAGGGGGGGGGGGGGTGCAAGGAGGATGTGTAGTATGCAGGAGCCTCGCAGGGAGGCAGGTGATATTTGACCATTCTCATCTAAACCTCCAGCCACTCCCTCCCTAAGCAGCAGCAATGTGCTTTTTGACACCTCCATTGCCAGCTAAATGCCTTGAGGCTATAATGAGCTGGGGAGGGGGTAAGAGAAGTGGCCTCCTTGGCAGCCACGTACTGCACCTCACCCCCAGTGTCTTTTAGGCCTTGTTGGAGGTAGGGAGAGGATTCCATATAACTAAATGTAGCCCTAGGGTCAGAGCTGAAGACTTTCAAACTGGGTTCAAGTCCCAGCGTCAGCTCAATATCCTTTGATTCTGGGCACATCACCTGACACCCATACTGAAAATGAATCTGATCTTGTGTAATGTAACTGGTTTTCACGTCTCCATTGACTTTCAGCCGAGTTCACGCTATACAACACTATAACAACAAGCATTTACAATGCAATAGGTCTCGCAGAATTAAAGTTTGAGTTATTGGCATTGTGTATGACAATGCGTTGCATAACTATTTTAGCAAACTTTGAATTGGTGAGCAGTCAGAGTGTGTGCAAGAGTATGCTGTTCTTGAAAGCAGTGTGGTACAGAGTGCAGGAATTTGGATCACCTAAGCAATGTGGATGATGCACCTCACGCACGGGGCTGACGCAGTTATTATTCACACAGCTCTGATGATGCACCTCACGCACGGGCTCACAGTTGTTATTCACACAGCTCTGATGATGCACCTCACGCACGGGGCTGACACAGTTTTTATTTACACAGCTGTGATGATGCACCTTAGGCACAGGGTTCACAGCTGTTATTATTCACACAGCTCTGATGATGCACCTCACGCACAGAGCTGACACAGTTATTATTCACACAGCTCTGATGATGCACCTCACGCACGGGGCTGACGCAGTTATTATTCACACAGCTCTGATGATGCACCTCACGCACGGGGCTGACGCAGTTATTATTCACACAGCTCTGATGATGCACCTCACGCACGGGGCTGACGCAGTTTTTATTTACACAGCTCTGATGATGCACCTTAGGCACGGGTTCACAGCTGTTATTATTCACACAGCTCTGATGATGCACCTCCGGCACGGGTTCACAGCTGTTATTATTCACACAGCTCTGATGATGCACCTCACGCACGGGGCTGACGCAGTTTTTATTTACACAGCTCTGATGATGCACCTCAGGCACGGGCTGACAGCTGTTATTATTCACACAGCTCTGATAATGCACCTCAGGCACGGGCTCACAGCTGTTATTATTCACACAGCTCTGATGATGCTCCTCACGCACGGGGCTGACGCAGTTATTATTCACACAGCTCTGATGATGCACCTCAGGCACGGGTTCACAGCTGTTATTATTCACACAGCTCTGATGATGCACTTCAGGCATGGGGCTGACAGTTATTATTCACACAGCTCTGATGATGCACCTCATGCACGGGGCTGACAGAGTTTTTATTCACACAGCTCTGATGATGCACCTCAGGCACGGGTTCACAGCGGTTATTATTCACACAGCTCTGATGATGCACCTCCGGCACAAGTTCACAGCTGCTATTATTCACACAGCTCTGATGATGCACCTCAGGCACGGGCTCACAGCTGTTATTATTCACACAGCTGTGATGATGCACCTCAGGCACGGGCACACCATTCAAAAGTTTTGAAAACAAACCAAACATGCATTAAAGCCATCCTTTAAAACAATGTTAATCAAAACAATGCCACCTTTAAGATTAAATCAGGAACTCCTGTTATTGGAAATCATGTCTCTAATCTCAGAGGGACATCCTACACTTGAATTCTGAATAAAATGTCACATTCTGCATTCAGTATTTCAGGATTTGCTTTCCAAATAAAATGCTTACAAAGGCAGAGGCATAATATTTAACTTAAATTCCTGTGTGTTGCGATTCGACAATCAGTGTGGAGGTCCCCTGACATACACATATAATCTGTGCTGAACATTACTTTACTTTACCGTTATAAGATAAGAAAGCAGAGCGACATAGCTGCTGAACAGGAGAGCGAGCCCTTCTTAAAATGGCCAATGACTGCAATATGTGCGCGTGCACTCGAAAACGAAACCTAGCGTGGGGGCGAGACTTCCGTCTTGTGCGCGAAGCCCATGGAGTTCCTGGTCCGAGGATCAGTGGTGACGCGGGGCTCCCATGCCTGAGGGAGAGCCCCGCGGAGGCGACAATACACCGGATTGGCGGTAAATTGGCCTTGGGGGGCGCTCGTTTGTGTGTGTGTGTGCACGTGTATGTGTGCGACAGCGGGGGTGTCTGTTTTACTGTCTCGCTAAACTACACAGCCATTACTACCTACACTGTCTAGTAGTTCTTCTTTTGCATTCAGGATCCAGCAATTTCATTTTCTGGCTAGCAGGTAAACATTGTGAAACATTATGAACCAATCAGATATTCTAGTTGGCATCAATTTAGATGTGCTAAAATGACAAGAGTTGGATTTGTGGTGCTCATCCTTCTGCAAGTCCACGCTCATGAAAGGCGTCCCCATATGATGGCTGCTTTGATGAACTAGAACACATTATAAATAAAATGTTGTGTAGTTTTAAATGAATAAATAAATGTGCCTTTTATCATTTCATAAAGGTATTTCCTCTGGTACGATATAGTACAATGCTATTTCTATACTAGAGAACAGAGCGTCAACGCATGCACTAGCTAGACATTTCACATATTTTTCGACATTCTGGATTGATGTCTTCATTACAAAAAAGAAAGCAGGCAACCTGCCACATCCATAAACGCCTAGGCTAGTTGTCAAGTTCAAGTAATGAGCAGTCTGATGTGCTCTGAATAGGCTGCACCTGGCTGTCGGAATTTTCTTAGTTGCACTCAGTGACAGCGGTTGTAAAACTTCCCTTCATTAAAAAGGTTTGCATTTTTCATTTAGCGCAACCAAATTCTAAGAATGAATTATACATATGTTTTCATTACCTATAGTGCCGCTTAAAGTGGATCTTATTACCCCATTTTAGAAATGGCTTTACGAATGCTAAACAGAGGTATTCATATGCCAAAATTTAACGGAGATATTATAAGCTGTTTTTCCAAAAATTGAAATTTTCTGCTTGCAACTGGTGTATCTAGCAGCATTATAACTGAATATTTCGGCGTGAAGTATGTATTGGTGAAATTCCGAGTTATTTATTAAATCAGGTCAATTACACATTTAGTCCTATGAGAAGACAAAGCTAAGAATTCGCCCGAAAAATAATCTTGAGTAAGTGGGTAAAATATGGATTAACAACTCTGATGTAGAATAAGCGACAATCATTACAAAGTCACATAGTTTCACATTTCACCACAGTTTAAATTCTGTTATAACATGAAAATAATGTATTTTTACATACAATTCACACTCATGAGCTGCATGACTGCAATATGTGCGCGCGCACTCGAAAACGAAACCTAGCGAGGGGGCGGGACCTTCCGTCTTGTGCACGAAGCCCGCGCCCATGGAGTTCCTGGTCCGAGGAGCAGTGGTGACGCGGGGCTCCCATGCCTGAGGGAGAGCCCTGCGGAGGCGACACAACACCGGATTGGCGGTAAGTGGGCCTTGGGGGGCGCTCGTGTGTGTGTGTGTGTGTGTGTGTGTGTGCGCGTGTGTGCGCGCGTGTGTGTGTGTGTCTCTGTGTACGACGGGGGGGGGAGTGTCTCTGTGTGCGTGCGTGTAAGTGCGCTCGTGTGTGTGTGCGCATGCGTGCAGGGGGAGGTGTGCCTGTGTATGTTAGACAGCCACGGCGAGCGCGGCGCGTGCCAGTTTCGAATCGCCTTGCGCGCAGCCAGGATTGTCTACTGGGAAGCAGACACGGCCACAATAGGTTCTCGGCGAGAACGCGCTTCCGCGCGCTTAGCCGAGACCTAAAAATTAACCAAAAAAAAAAAAAAAAAAACAATATATATATATATATATATATATATATATATATATATATTCACTGAAAAAACCATAGGTTTTAGGCCATATATAGTTAGGAATTTGCATTTACAAAACCTTGAAAATTCACTGAAAAAACCATTGGTTATAGACCATATATAGTTAGGGATTAGCCTTTTCAAAACCTTATTTTACTCACACAAAACCATTGAAATTTCATATATAGTTAGTTGCACTAACTATATATCGCGCACCCGCAATCCACTGCTGATGATGTCACATATTACATCATTCATGACATGGTTAGTGACATCACTGATGACATCACTGATGACATCTCAAATGACATCACTGATGACATCTCAAATGACATCACTGATGACATCACTGATGACATCTCAAATGACATCACTGATGACATCACTGATGACAACATCCAGTGACTGTATGTTTCTGTAAAGTTAAAATATGTCTTACATATTGAAGAATGAGTGGATGTACAAGTGTCTGGAAGAAGGATTTAGTAGGTGCATGACTGACTGTATGAGAGAATGATTAAATGTGTCTTACTGAGTGCATGGGTTAGTGACTAAACTGTCTTAATTTGTGCATCATTATATCTGTTTATTTATTTATTTATTTATTGACATTTGTAGAGCGCGGCGAATACCCGTGGGCGTCTCGGCGCTAGTTAAGGGATGGATCAGCAATTGGGTAAAGAAGATATACAAGGCTATTGGTCAAATAACCACGTCTTTAGCTGTTTGCGGAATGTGAACAGGGAGGGACTTGCAGGAAGGGTGTTCCAGAGTCTAGGGGCGGCAACCAGGAAACGCCTGTCGCCCCAGGTGACTGTTCTAGTGCAAGGCACAGCCAAGAAGTTCTGAATAGAGGAACGAAGAGATCGGGTTGGGACATGATGGAGAAGATTCTGTTTGAGAAAGTGGGGACCTTGATTATTGAGTGACTTGTAAACAATACGCAGCGACTGTTGTTCTACAAACTGCTGCATGTGTTGATCAGTAGCTATATGAGTAACTGTATGGGTTATTCATTGGTTGTCCAAGTATTTGTATGGGAAACTGAGTGTGTGTGTATGGGTGGCTGGGAGGTGTGTGACTCTGTACATAGATGTGTGAGTAGTTGATTCACTATATGTATGGGTTCAAAAGTGCATGTGGAAACAGCTGTATGGGCGGTTGACTGTGCATGAGTGTATTGGTGAGTGAATGGATATCTCAGTGCTACATGTCAAAGTAAGTACATATGTAAAACACAGTACATGTTAGAGTTGACATATATAAATAACTGTGCATAAGAGCCAGTGAATGTGTGAGTGGCTGTATGGATCATTGTGAACATGTATCAGGGATTGTATAAGAGAGTAAATATGTGTTAGTATATGTTTGAATAAGTAAAGTGTGTATAACTGTATAGTTGAGAAAATGGAGGTGTGATTGATTTTTTTGCATAACTGACTAGGTGTGTGAGTAACTCCATGGATGAGTGACAGTCTGTGACTGTCTGTTTACACTGATTGTATCTAAGGTTATATTAGAGTCTGAAGAGGTTCATGGTATTATCACATGAATGATATCATCAGTGATGTGATCAGTCATGTCAAATGAGATGTTATCAGTGATTTTATCAGTGATGTCATTTGAGATGTCATCAGTGATGTCATTTGAGATGTCATCAGTGATGTCATCAGTGATGTCACTAACCATGTCATGAATGATGTAATATGTGACATCATCAGCAGTGGATTGCGGGTGCGCGATATATAGTTAGTGCAACTAACTATATATGAAATTTCAATGGTTTTGTGTGAGTAATATAAGGTTTTGAAAAGGCTAATCCCTAACTATATATGGTCTATAACCAATGGTTTTTTCAGTGAATTTTCACGGTTTTGTAAATGCAAATTCCTAACTATATATGGCCTAAAACCTATGGTTTTTTCTGTGAATTTCAATGGTTTTTTAATAGCAAATATCAAAAGCTGTCAAATGTCAAGTACGTGATAGGTAAAAACTTTTTCGTGTTTATGCACGCTGATGTGCTTTGAACGCTGCCCCCCCCCCCTCCCCTCTTTTCTCTTAGTAGTACTCTCTCTTTGCAGATAGTGAAGGGTAGTTAACGCAGGCCTTTACCCCCGTTGTAATCCGTCGTGCCTGCTTGTCTCTCCATTTGATTGATTGTTATCCAAGCATTTACTGTTTTACAATTGATTCTCTTTGGTTCATTCTCTATTTACAAACAAGCACAAAGCCGCAATACTCTGTTTAGTCTTTGCAGATAGTGAAAAATCGTGAAAAATCGTGTAAAAAAATAAAAGTAATCGAGCAAAATCAGTAGGCCACTAATTGGATCTCTTTTTGACCTCGCTAAAATAGAAATATTAGGAACAACCCTTCATGAGAAATACGAAAATAATGAGATGAACTGAGCTCCACACCATGAGGGCTGCAAGACAGCTCGGCTCCGTCACCCACCCCGCCCAAAATAACGACAAACCCTATGCAAATATTAAAAATATATACAACACACCAGCAAAGTAACAGGGTAAAACATTTTATTAAATAACTATTTACATAACTATTTTATACTTTTTGTTGCCCGATCCGGCTAGCTCAATCGATCGAGCATGAAACTCATGCACTCTGATAGCAAGCGTTGCTACTGATGCTATGCAGACCAAAACTGGTTTTCAGTTTGTACATTTTTCTAGATTTTTCCATCCAAGGTTGGTTGAGTTTGTAGAACGATGGCTTCAGATTTTCCACATACGGTGTGGTGGCGCGGACTGGGAGGGGGCGCTTCGCTCCTGCCCCCTCCCCAAGTAAAATGTTCATACGTGAAAGTACGTTAATGGTTTTGGTCCCTGAGTTGCTTCGATGTCACTGCCATTCTCAAATGGCATAAGTTCTGGATGTTGGGTGCCATAGTTCAGAGTTCTGAGCAGCGCTTGTAACACTGTCTGAAGCTTATTTCCACCTACTGCAGCTTCACTATTCTCAAAGTAAGTGAGGGTCGTTTGTGGACCTGACTGCATTTGAAAACAATGTGATATGGTACCTCCCTAAACCGCTTGACGGAGGCCCCCGAGGGGCGGTGTGATGGCACGGACTCGAAGAAGACGCTTGGCTCCGACCCCCTCCCCAAGTCTTATAGCACTGGTGTAGCCTGAGATCGTCCCCGACATAGGCGGCCGGCTCCCGGGGTCCGGCGGAACTTTTTGCCTTTTGATGACTCTTCTATTCTGGACCTTGTCCCACAATCCGTTTGACCTGAAGACACGCTGTAGTGGGGCGCCCCTTTACCGTTTTAGTTGCCATTCCGCCCGCTTTTGCTACACTGTGCCTCTTCCGCCATTCAGCTGTTTACCGCCCGCTCTTGCGACTACAGCGTCTCGCTCACCATATAGTTGAGTTGCTCCCGCTCTTGCGATGCAACGATAAGCGACTGCCACAGGACTCTCAAAATGGCGGCCGGCTCTTCAGATTTGGGCGTGGTCCACTAAAATGGCCCTGGGACACCTTGGAACTCGGACGCTTCCCTGATAGGGCTTGGGTCCCATTCTCGAAAGCGTCCCCTCAGCCGTGAAGATTCTACAAAAGTCTTGGGGGCCCCCGACTCCCGCAGGCTTCTGGTGGGGAGCGGCTGCCATGTTTGCTCGTGGAATGGCCACGACGTAGCTACGAGATGGTGGTGCTCTCATGCTGACGCCAGCTTTAGTCTGAAACATCCAGAAACACTGTAGACTATCAATTCGATCAGTTCCGGTAGCGCCCCAACATGACCCGGTAGAGACGAACTTGCCCTCCCCTCTTTGACTGATGGTTCTTGTTGCCTGTCCCCTCTGTTGTCATTTAACAGAACTTTTTGGACTGCTGAAAGGGGTTGTGTTCCGAACGCTGGTTGGTGGAGACATTTTGACTATATTCTTGACCTACGTTGTCGCGTAATGCGTTATATGACACGCCGCGTTAGCGCACCCGGAAGTGATCCGGGGCGCGGCGCGCAGCGCGTAACGTAAGCATAACAGGTCATGTGACTTGTTAATAAAACTTTTTATTGGTTCATTTTACTTTTGTTATTTTAATAATGAAAAGCTTGGTCATATGACCTAAAAAATACGCTTTTTATTGATTTCGAACATTTTTTTTAAAAAAACATATATGTTATAATGTTCCAGGCTAATGTACTTTCCCGGAAAATTTACAACTGTCCTGCAAGTAAAATATATTCCTTTTTCGAGAAAAAGGGCGTTTCTTTGTCCCATGACGGGGCAGTTGAGTAAAAGAGGCTCGGCCTGCTGTCTTACTCGCCGATACGCCTGATTATCAGATTCTTATCGATCACTTTATGTTGCAGGAGTGGAAAACACAACTGCCCTTGACCATTTATCTTTACTGCGTTCCTACGTATTATACCTTTTATCCGTCATGTAATTGGACTGCTTTATTTCACTTGCCTTTTACTGATTCGAAAACAGTGACTAAAAGTAAAAACTTTACCAATGTAAATACTACTACCATGTTTTGTTTTAAAAACCTTTATTGTGAAAATGTCAGTGTACAAATACGGGCCTATAACCACGTGGGCCGGCCACGGAGCAAACTGGAAACCTATATGATGAGGAGACATTTACACTGTAGAGGAACGTAACGAGCGGGCCATTAGGTTGCAAGAACTAAGGTGTCTAACAGTTGCGGAATTGGTGGACGTACATTTTGTAATTAAAATACGACAAAGCCACTTACAAAAAAATCATCTAGATATACATTTGCGGGCAAGTACCATGGGTGACGTTAATTCGAACTTTCAATAGTACAGTAATCAATAACACATCAGAACTTAATATCAATAGGGATGTCGAAATATTCAATCAATTCTCGTCCCCGCCCGCCATGAGCATCAAAACTGCATTCATATCTCGTGATATCAAGGTTGTTCAACCAGTACACAACAAGGAGTTACGAGTCCCATTTATACCGGCGCCATTTTGGGCGAGGCCGGGCAGGTCCAAGATATAGTCAAAATGTCTCCACCAACCATCGGCCAGACCAGAACCCCTTTCGGCCCTTTATGCTACAAGATGGTGTCTTCCATTCAGAAAATATTGTTGGCAGCATTTTGAAAGGAAAGATAAACAGCCGTTCTCCTAGTGAGTCTCACATTGTTACATTTAGGAAGAATGTTGAAGAGTAGTATGTTGAAAATCTGAAGCCATTTTTCTACAAACTCTCAATCAGCCTTGGATGGAAAAAAAAATCCTGAAGAATGTACAAACTGAAAACCAATTTTTGTCTGTATAGCATCAACAGCAACGCTTGAGTCAGCTTTGTGTGAAGCCGCCATTTTGATTCAATCAATAACGTCCCTCTGCACACATTCAGGGACCTGGTCGTGTCTTCAGGTCAAACGGATTGTGGGACAAGATGCAGAAAGGAAAAGGAAAAAAGTTCCGCCGGACCTCGGGAGCCGGCCGCCTATGTCATGGGCGATCTTTGGCCACACCAGGGCAATAGTGAAGCTGCAGCAGGTGCAAATAAGCTTCAGACAGTCTTACAAGCACTGCTCAGAACTCTCAACTATGGCACTCAACATCCAGGACTTGCCATCCGGATCTTGGCGCCTTGTGCTGGTTCCGACCTATTCACACATCGGTCCACTACTGACATCACCTCATAAGCCAACGGGGCACCCCACGCCGACTTTCGGCGCAGCATTGTAGGATGGCCACACCAGTGCGGCAACTTGCTGGACACCACCTCGGTGCCATCCGGATCTCGGCGCGTTCGAGTCACTGTACCGCAAGAGTGACCGGAACTCAGCTGGACACGCCGTCTTTCGACGCAGCATTGTAGGATGGCCACACCAGTGCGGCAATTTGCTGGACACCACCTCGGTGCCATCCCGATCTCAGAGCGTTCGAGTCACTGTACCGCAAGAGTGACCGGAACTCAGCTGGACACGCCGTCTTTCGGCGCAGCATTGTAGGATGGCCACACCAGTGCGGCAACTTGCTGGACTCCACCTCGGTGCCATCCGGATCTCGGCGCGCTGTGCTGCCTTCGGCATACTGTAGCCGCAAGTGCGGACGCAACTCAGTTGGACGGCGAGTGAAAAGATAAGGGGCGCCACACTGCAGCCGAGGAGCCTCCATCTTGGGGGAGACGCACAGCCCCCACTGACTGACGCGACCTTACAGGCCAACGGGGCGCCCCACGCCGACTTTCGGCGCAGCATTGTAGGATAGCCACACCAGTGCAGCAACTTGCTGGACAACAACTCGGTGCCATCCGGATCTCGGCGCGTTGTGCTGCCTTCGGCCTATTCGCACATCGGTCCGCTACTGACGCCGCCTCACGTGCCAACGGATTTTCTACGCTTTTTGTAGCCCTATGCCGCATAACAGGGCATGTGACTTGTTTATAAAACTTTTCATTGGTTCATTTTACTTTTGGTTTCCTAATGATGGAAGGCTTGGTCATATGACCTAAAAATAACACTTTTCATTGGTTTAGAACATTTTTTTTTCCAAAACGATGAAAGCCCCACCTTGTTTCTGGATGTTTCAGACTGAAGCTGGCGTCAGCATGAGAGCACCATCATCTCGTGGCTCCGTCGTGGTCATTCCGCGAGCAATCATGGCAGCCGCTCCCCACCGGAAGCCTGCAGGAGTCGAGGGCCCCCAAGACTTTTGTAGAATCTTCACGGCTGAGGGGACGCTTTCGAGAATGGAGCCCAAGCCCTAGCAGGCAAGCGTCCGAGTTCCAAGGTGTCCCAGGGCCATTTTAGTGGACCAGGCCCAAATCCGAAGAGCCGTCCGCCATTTTAAGAATCCAATGGCAGACGCCTATCGCTGCACCGCAAGAGTTGGCGCAACTCAACTACATGGTGAGCAAGACGCTGTAGCCGCAAGAGCGGGCGATAAACAGCTGAATGGAGGACGAGGCACAGTGTAGCAAAAGCGGGCGGAATGGCAACTGAAACGGTAAAGGGGTGCCCCAGTACAGCAGACGAGCCTCCACCTGGGGAGGCCCGTTCACGCCGCCTCCCCCACGCCCCCCCCCCCGGGGCGCCCCACGCCGTTTTTCGGAGCAGCATTGTAGGATACCAAAACCAGTGCGGCAAGTTACTGGACATCACCTGGGTGCCATCCACATCTCAGCGCGTTCTGCTGCCTTGGGACTATTCGCACAACAGACCGCTACTGACGAGGCCTCCCCCCGCACCACCCGGGACGCCCCACGCTGTTTTTCTGAGCTGCATTGTAGGAAACCAAAATCCAGTGCGGCACCCAGGTAACATCACCTGGGTGCCGTCCAGAACTCGGCACGTTGTGCTGCCTTGGGACTATTCGCACAAAAGACAGCTACTGACCATTGTTGCTTCTTTTTGCCAAAAAATTTTAAATGTATTTACAGTTTTTGTTGCGTTCGATATATTTATAAAGTTAATAAAGTTTTATAATCCTACTTTGTTGGAGTACTATATATTTTTCAAAAAATCGGGTGAATGGGGCCTTGAATCGGGTTATTGTCATGTGTGGGCTTTGGAAGTGTGCTGCTACAGGATCGGACATTTCAAACTCAAATGCACGTTCTTTTTCTTACCTTTCCGAAGCATGGAGCGCAATAGCAGGCAGAGAAAGGGTGATGCAAGTGTTGAACACTGCCTGGCCTGGCAAGTTGCTGGCAGTGCCCCCCCCCCCCCCCCCCCCCGCCCGCTCCTGAAAGAGGGCACACACACACCGCCGCCCCGAGTACTTCACATGTCTTTAAAAGACCATGCGCTTGTTAATGAGGCTTAAATGGTTTATCACCCCTTCTAGAGCCCCTGCATCGGCACTCTGACGTTTCCTGGAAGAATTAGCACGTAACACAATACCAAGCCCTGTCAGCTGAAACCCCCGAGGAATCGAGTTTTTGCTTGCAGGAATCGGGAGGCGGGAGACTAGCACTGAAATCGGTAGTCTCACGCCTGAATCGGGAGGGTTGGCATGTCTGGATTCTCTGCAGCTGGGGCCATAAACTACATCCGCAGGGCTAGGTGATAGCCTGGGACCGGCCTGGACAATCGGACACAGAGGAAGAGGAGTGTCAGAGGGTGCGGTAGTGAATAGGGTGAAAGGGAGGTGTCGGGCGGGCACAGGGTGTGATTCTCAGGGAAGAGCAGCGCAGATGGGGGGAAGTTTATGGCCCATGCATGAGAGAGAGAGCGGGGGTGACCAGTGCGTGGGGGAGATGCTTGCGAGGGTGGGGAGCCGTGCTGAGAATCGACGGCGTGCAGAGAGTGGGTCTGGTCAAGGCATCTAAAATGGCTGCCGTGCACGACAAAATTGTGCCATTGGAAAAAAGGCAAGATGGCGCATACAATGTTTATCAATAAGGATTCATTTATAACAAAATATTTTATCGCAGTGACAAATTGGCGGTCAACACTTCCTGATTTCCATCGAATCGAACGTTAACAGACGTCACGCAGCAAAAAAAAAAAAAACGCTCACGCACAGCCGCTGGAAGACATGTATTAACATATATGAGCCTCCTCAGCCACCCTCAGAAAACATAAGGGATCAGGATACGTCTCCCGCACCCCTTTATACCTAGTAATTTAATTAAAACGAAACACAAAATGGCGAATTCCCGTTTCGCTACCAGTTTGCGGCCCAGTTCGCGGCCCGAGAAGCACTTCTACCGTGAAAAATCAATTTTTTTTTATTTTCCCCACGGGACCCTTTAATAACCCCAACATCATTCCTAGGGGTCAAGAGGGGTCTACCTTGCCCCCTTTCATTAAATTCCCCCTTCGTTTTTCACCTCTTCTTCTCTCTCGATCCTACCGAGAGATAAGATGGCGCACGCACAGCCGCTGGAAGACATATATCAACATATATGAGCCTCCTCAGCCACCCTCAGAAAACATAAGGGATCAGGATACGTCTCCCGCACCCCCTTATACCTAGTAATTTAATTAAAACGAAACACAAAATGGCGAATTCCCGTTTTGCTACCAGTTTGCGGCCCAGTTCGCGGCCCGAGAAGCGCTTCTACCGTGAAAAATCAATTTTTTTTTATTTTCCCCACGGGACCCTTTAATAACCCCAACATCATTCCTAGGGGGTCAAGAAGGGTCTACCTTGCCCCCTTTCATTAAATTCCCCCTTCGTTTTTCACCTCTTCTTCTCTCTCGATCCTACCGAGAGATAAGATGGCGGCCGCTCCGGACTGTTTAGAATGTTGACAGACACCAGAAAGCCAATCAGCTTCGCATCGCAAAGTTCAGTTTCGCGAAAAGTAAGCGGACCGGAGCGCAGCCCGGAGTGCTGTTACAGATATATATCTTGTTTTGAACGTTAATTTCTCAAAATCCACTGGAGCACATATATTGAGACCTAGCAAAGGCACATCGGGCTAACAGTCCCTACAATTTTGCCAAGTTTCGTGCAAATCCATTCAGCCGTTCGAGCTAAAAGTGAGGCCAACCGCCCTATGGAAAACTCAATGTTAAAAACGCGTTTTGGGACCCCCCTTTTTTCTCGGCCCCCCCTTGACGAAACCCCCCCAAATTTTCAAGGGACGCTCAGAAACGAAATGTGCCATTTTCCTGCAAATTTCAGCCGATTCCGTCCACAAACGCCAAAGTTATTAGACAAAGAATTTTCAAAAATCCCATAGGGAAAAAATCCTAACTATATATACCTACTGGCGATAGCCAGTAGGTAATGTATATATATATATATATATATATATATATATATATATATATATATATATATATATATATATATATATATATATATATATATATATATATATATATATATATATATATATATATTTTACTGATGTGTAATCCTCTGCTAGTACTGTACTGTACGGTGAGAGTGGGCATATCAATTTACCTTTGTGAGTATGTCAGTGCCCTTAAACTTATGAGTTTGTGGCTCTTCACTAAATCTTTTCCGATACTTTTCCACAATGGAACTGGTCTGAGTTTTAGTGCAGCAAAGGGCTGGAGTATTTTGCTACCTAAGGTGGGAAGGGAAGTGACTCATCTCCATACCTTGGCGGGGGTGTAAGGGGAGGGGTTTCTACATGTGGAGAAATTATTACCCATGGGAGGGAAATAAACACATAGAAACAAAATTGTATTTTTTCATCGTGGATCTGCCCACAGTGTGTATCATGTGCAATTACACATTGAGCAATAGTAGTAAATCTGTACCTGTGAGGAAGTTCCCTTGTGAACCAGGCCACATGTTGGTTATTTGGGTGCTCAATTACAACATCTAAAAGCTAGTCTTCACGCAAAGTTACGACATACTCCCTTCCATAGCACACATTTATTAACACCAGCATTGACATTTCAAATAATTACTGCTATAAAGTATATGCATCTGTATGAACCACGTGTTGATTAAGATGTGCTTTGTGTTAAATTGAGTGAGGTATATATGCATATATGTTAAATAAAGTCTCTAATTTACAACAGAAATTCAAATGATCACGTAATATTTATAACAATATGAACATTGCGGATTACATTATTTCTTAAATCATTGAGTAACTTATGTTGGAATTTTACAACTTATTTGTTACATTTTTAGATGAATGTAAATAAATCTTCCTCAGAGAGGGGTGCTACAATTCCATTAGCTGTTGTTTTGCACCCATTTAAAACGCAGCGACATGGCCATTTAGTATACTCACTGCTTCTTCATGCTCCTTCCAACAATCATAGTCTGTTGCCATAGCGACACTTGCGTAGCAGATGCCAGCCTCTTTGGCAAGGACTACTTCTGGGACTGTAGACATGTTGATGACATCAGCTCCCCATTGACGAAACATCAAGCTTTCTGCCCGAGTACTGAAGCGTGGCCCCTCAATTGTTATCATGGTCCCTTTTGGGTGACATTTAATCCCAAGCTTCTTTGCAACTTCCATTAGGACCTGAAAAGGACATATATGCACTGTTATCTTTCAGACCATATACCTCAGTGTTAAGGTGAGGCTTCTAATAAATTGACAATGCGGTAAGTAGTGACAAAGTAGCCTACATTTGATGCAATATGGAAAACGTCATCTGACCCATTTGTCCCCTAAGATTATCACTCAAAACAGCTAATCACAAAATAGCTATTGAGATACAACATACACAAAATATCTACTGCATAGAACATGGCTGCTCAAATTAGCTACAATGAAGATCATGAACATTCATATGTTGTTTAGAGCCTCTCTTTCGCATCCTGACTGTTGAGACAGGAAAGTGTTGATTAGATTGCTCAGCCTACAATGTTTACATTAAGAACTAAAGGTACCCCATCACCTCCCGCGCCCGACCACATCACCCCCCACCTGAGAAACCTGCACTGGCTCCCCGTCGACAGGAGAATCTCCTTCAAGGTCCTGATCCACGCACACAAGGCACTCCACAAGACCGGATCAGCCTATCTCAACAATTGGCTCTCCTTCTACGTACCCAACAGGAAACTCTGCTCTGCTGACCACGCCCTGGCCACAGTCCTGTGCATCCGTAGAACTACTTCCGGAGGAAGATCCTTCTTCCATCGCGCCGCCAGGACCTGGAACACCCTCCCCCTTCAGGAGACAAATCAAGACCTGGCTCTTCGACTAATAGCAGCAGCACCCCGCCCCAGCGCCTTGAAATCCTCACGGGTATGTAGTGTGCTTTACAAAATACTTGATTGATTGATACCCCTGAAGCTCTTATCGAGCAGGAAATGCAGACTTTATGCCGCAGTAACATCTAGTACAGTCATTTTCAATTTGCCCGACACTAAACTCTAACATTCTGGTGGGACGGGGGAGGTGGGGGGTACCTAATCTGTGCCTAGGTTTCATTGGTTTATCATCTGTTTTCTTTTGGGGGGGAATTGGTATGCTGCAAACCTGTATTGAATCCTGTTGACATATGGGCCTTTGGGCCAAGCTGTATCATGAATAAAACCGGATTATTATTTGTTATAAAAAAGAAAAAAAAAGAGAACTAAACGCCCTCCCTTTCCGTTCTCGGAAGATCCCCTCTTTCCTTTCTCATGATATCAGTCTCTGGCACCTGTGCACTTGCTTAGCTTCTCCCAAAATCATGCGATTTGCATGGTAAGCATGGTTGCAAAATGCAGTGGGCCTGTCTTAGACTTCAGTGGATGAGTAAAGGCAATCGGGGAATGTATGAACCTCCTTCACAGTGATTCATACAAACCCATTTAAATGTTTTTACAAAGTCCAAAAGTAGGAGTTTGCTTTGGAAAAGTAAAAAGTAATGGCCTTAAAACCATGGGAGTTGTCTTCCATGGACTGGGGATCCTTTTCATTCCTCAATGCCAGACTGTTCTTGGCGGCAATGGACAGATAAAAGACATAAGCCATCATACTGCACACTTTAAGTAGGGTGGATGGTCAGATGGCTTCCCTCCGACGGCCCGTACTCCCCGGGCCATCAGAGGAAGGCTTATACAAATTTTACTCCATTGGCATATATCTGGTGGTCAACCCAACTCAAAATTGTTTGGGAAGACAGTTTTGAAGACAGGGTACTCTGTCTCCACCAAACTCTAAATTAGGCCCTATTTGTTTGTGCATTGACCTTGCTTACAGCAACACTCACTTATATTTGGCTGTGGAGGACCCCCTTATCGGCTAATTCTGAGATAGCTCTCAACACACACACACGCACACGTGCGCACACACAAACACGCACACTGAAAAATAAAGTAAGGTTAAAGTGATACTATAGTTAGGTGTAAAAAATTAGATAACGCAATGTTTAAAACCTGAAAAAACACTAACATTTGGGAGTTAATGTTTATTGATATTCACAAAAACCTTTTGATTTTTGATAGATTAAGAGAGATTGGTAATTTCAGAAGTCATTCACTGCATTTCGGTTCAAGGTATCTGACAAATGAGTAAATAAAAAATGTAAAATATCTTTACGGATTATATGGGCCTCTCACCTCTCTAGTTTTGTTGCAAAAAGGTTCAGCCATTGGAATATGGCATACCCCTGGAAGACAGGCAGGACTCCCATCGTAGAAAGTTTGATGTCTTTTGGTAGTCCTGTAAAGGTAAAAGAGAAAACGCTGTTTTATTGAACACATGTTGATGGAACAAAACTAAAAAAAGACATTAATTGACTTCAGAACAATAACTTAGGGCTAGATGTAAGAAGCATTTTTGGGCTTATTGGGAAGTACAAGGCCCCAATTTAGGTTTTGCGATTCAGTATTTGGAAGATGCATGTCGAGGGCGTCCCTTCCTAACACTAACTTGAAATGGTTTGTACGAAAGTTTTGCGACCAAAATGTGTTTGCAAAACATTCATCATCATCAACAAACATTATTCAGTTTTTTGGATAAAACCATAAGTGTCAATCAAACATGATTAAAAACATGTTCCACAATACAGGTTAACAACTGTTAACCTGTATTGTGGAACATGGCAACATTGGATTATTGCAATAGCTTATTTCTTGGTGCCCAACAGGGTGTGCTCAACAAATTACAGGTACTACAAAATGCGGCGGCTAGGCTCATTTTGGGGATCCCTAAATTTGCCTACGTATCTCAGGAGCTGGTCAAGCTGCATTGGCTTCCAATGCGAAAGAGAATTCTTTTTAAAGCTTTATGCCTTGTATTTACGTCCTTACAAGGCAAGGGACCCTCATTCTTTCGGCAGTACTTCCATTGGTACCGTCAGACTAGAAATCTTAGATCAGCTGATATGGGGTTGATCGCGGTGCCTCGTATTAAGAGAGCGCGCTGGGGAGGCAGAAGCTTTGTGCTGTGCGCAGCCAAAGCCTGGAATGCCTTGCCCCACACCCTCAGAAAACTGACGGACCTCATGGCCTTTAGAAGAGCTTTAAAGACATGGCTGTTTAACATCTGATCCCCTAACCTGCCTATACCTCAGGAGTAACACTTAGCGCCAGGACACCTACGGGTAACAGAGCGCTCTACAAATGCCTAAAATAAAATAAATAAAATAAACTGTTGATACATCAAATTACACTGAGTTTATAATTAAAATACATAGATTACAGTGCAGAAATTAATCACAACTTGACCTGAGTTTTAGGGCTGACCTTAAAAAATGAAGAGTGAACAAAACAGTATCTGTAGAAAGAAGTTGTAAAAAGATAAAAGCTGGTTTAACCCTCCTGAAACCAAACCTTTTCAGGAGAGGGATAATAAATAATTTTCTGGGACGATCATAAAAACTGCAGAACTATAAAAAGTGCATCATGTCCTGAGGAGACTCTCCGTCGTAGCCACAGGGCATGCGACACTGACCTCTGTGGGAGCCACAAAGTTGAGCCAAGAGATAGTGGAAAAGACTGCGCTGAAACCTCGTCAATAAAAAACGATTGTAAATGCTTTTGAGCCCTAAAAGATATGATTCGGTGGTTGGCACCGTTTTTAACATAATGTGCCTACGCACACTGAACTTGCACAGCTCTACTCCCTCTCTTTCTCAACGGCTCCTTCTTGAAAAACACTCTTTGGCCCATAAATAGCCCCTCTTACATATACTCTCTGGTCTAGTGAATAGTTCTGCCCTGCCTAGCCTCAAAAGGCCTACTCTTATGTACTGAAGCCATCGAATACGCAAAAGATGGTGAAGCGAAAGACAGTCCTTTAAGAAGGGTTTACTACGTGTATTTTCCTGCTCGGCCCAAATCCTGAGCCATAATGCCAGGGCACGAAAAGCCAATTCACCCGAGAGGAAAGGCATCCCAAGTTCTTCATGCAAAGAAATACTTTGCGGCACAGAAAGGGTTCGTCGCAGGAAAGAGTTTTTGGCGATGTGCAGGGCCCTGGTCCCAATATGACCTCAGATCTCGCGCCCCTAACTTGCCTTTGAAATACATTTTGCTTGGTAATTCTTCAAGAGTGCCCCTATTGGTTTCCCTCCCACTCTGGTGGCAAAGTTAAAAACAGCTGCAGAAGATTTCACTAGTTCCCCTTTCTTCCGAGTAGTAGTCTTGGGTATTGGTGATGATACTAGCTAAAAGGTAAAGAGCTTTGCTGTACGAGGTCCCACCTGCATAATAAATGATTTTGAGTGATTAACCGTCAGGTCCAGGTCCTCCATAAAGTGAGTAAAAGAACTCAATAAAAGTTGTAGGCCCTTTGCTGTCCACGCCAAGAGGACTGGGTCATCCGCGTATAGGAGGACTGGCAGACTGCGCTTGCCTACCTGGGGACAATCAGCTTTTGTGGCCAAAAGGGCCTTCTCTAGAGAGTTAGTATACAAGTTAAAAAGGAAGGGTGCTAGTATGCACCCTGACGAACCCCTCTATTCATTTTTATTTGATGGGTCATTTTGTGTCTTTTGTATAGCGAACAGCTGCCCTTGAGTCTCGATGAAGGTCCTTGAGAAATGAGATGTTACTATCAATGCCAATGGTATACATCAACTGCTATAGCTTAGATCTATTAACATAATCGAATGCTTAGGATAAGTTCATGAAGGCTAGGTATATGGTGCTGGAACGGGCCACAGTATAGTCAGAACCATGTACAGATTTAAACATTGTTCCACGGTGGAACGGCCTGGGCGGAAGCCATAATGAATGTCACTTAAAAAGTTATTTTCATCGTCCCAAGATACAAGTCTATCCAGAACAATGCAACCCACCACATTTACCACAGGGTCCAGAAGAGAAATGGGCCTGTAGCGAAGGAAACTGTCCCGGTCTCCCTTTTTAAAAATCGGGACAATGATCGACAAGGCCCAAGAGTCTGGGCGACCAACCTGGATTGCAGCATCAATGACAGATGTGAGAACCGGAGTCCAGGTGTCTACATGGGTGATGTAGAGATCAGCCGGGATCCCGTCAGGCCCAGGTGCCTTATTTTTAGACAATCCTAGAATACCAGCCGTCACCTCCTGCGTTGTAAAAACAAGGTCAGCATTGTCTACCTCCCTTTCCTCCCTCTGCTTTAGCGGGATATCTGACCGAAAAAGGCCCACAAAGTGGTCTACCCAGTCGTCCTCCGTAATGTGGGCATCCAAATAGGTACCATTATCCCCAGATAGAAAGGGACTATTAATGATGCCCCAGAACTTTGAGCTAGTGCACAATGTGCTAGCCTTGACTAAATCAGACCATGCCTTCCTTTTCAGGGCAGACTTACGGGTAGCTAAAGCATCCTTATATGCTCTTCGTAGGCCTTTAACTGCCACCTGGTCCTGCGCCCTAGCACCCAGCGCTTTTCTCAGGGTCCTGGAAGCGTGGAAACACACCAAATGGAACCATCTTGGGCCTGACTGCTTGCGGCCCTCTCGTGGGGCCTGTAGTAACTTCCCTATAGAAGTAGACATTTCCCCAAATGTGTCCATAATGTCTGAAGCGCTTGGCTCACCATCATTACAGATGGCAAACTCTCTGTGACACTGAGTTTGGAGGGACTCATGAAATAGCTCTGGTACTATATGCCCCCACTTTAAGCTTCTTCCTGCTTCTCCCACTGTTATTGGGGTACCTATATTAATTCTACCAAACAAAGCTTTAATATGCCCTGCAGCAAACAGGAGAGCTACTTCCAGGTAGCTGGAGAGCTACCAATAGCTCACAAGCTTCTCATTGGAGAAGCCTGGCGTATACTCACCTAGACAGAAAAATCAATGACCTGAGAAACAAGCATTTGCAATGCAATAGGTCTCGCATTTAAGCGTTTGAGCTATTGGTATTGTAAATGACAATGCCTTTTATTTATGAAAAATAAAGCATAAATAAAAGCATTGCCATTTACAATGCTAATAGCTCAAACTCTCTTAAATGCGAGACCTATTGCATTGAAAATGCTTGTCGTCTATTTATGGTTCTTCCATGCTGGTTAGGGAGAAAAGTTCAAGGTGGGTCTCACTTTCCAGTTCCTCTGACAAAAAGCGAACTGTGCCTTGTGAGATGGTGTCCCTCAGTGGGAGGGTGAGATTATGAGTGGACATGCACGAATCAGTGGTTGTGGTATGCCAGGAAAACAGGAACCACACCCAGTGCCACGTAAAATAAGAGCAACGAGTTCAACTCACTATATCCCCTTTCCAAAGGTCTTCAAATACTGTCTCCAAACGCCTTGCCCTCTGACCTCTGACCCAGACACTTTCACCTTTACTTCCCAGTTAATTGACTAGCTCTATTTTCAGAGTTCATTAGAAGCTCCCACTCGCTTTCTCTGCCCAGGTCAACCCATCCTGCACGCTCTTACTTCAGGTACCAAAGGTGCATTGTGCAACTCAGAGCTTTGCATGACTATTACTGGAGCCCCATTAGAGGCACACGGGGAGTCTGCAGGAGCGCTCATTGGGCTGACTGATCGGAAATACTTACTGTTCAAAGCCTCCAAATATAGGACTTCCGGGTCGCTCCATGCCTCGGGAATTTCAGGATTTCAGGTCTGACCTTTGTTTTTGAAAATCATGTTTTTATCATGTGTCGTAGTCTATGCAGGTCAACTGCAGCAAACGAAGACTACCAATCCCAGAATGCAGTGGTCTTTTGAATGAACAATGGTGCCATTTTGACACAGTGATCAGAAAGTCCTTGCGAACTCTTACTGTCCTTCCAGGTGGCTTGAGGCGTGCGTTGTCATTGTCACCCCAGCCACTGGAACCAGTATAGAGCTTTCAACTACTCCGTGATATAGAAATGTCCTGAATACTGAGATATATTAGTGGGGTTATGATGAGCATATTGGACGTTTTGGGACAATTGTGGTGACCGGACAGCTGAAACATTGAACGTTGCTCAAGATTTGTTAATTTGTTTGCAGTGTTATATATCTCGAACTCCACCCAAAGGTATCCGAGCGCTTTACATGATCACCAGTTGCATTATATGCAGACAAATGAATTTTTAGGCATAGAGAGATTAAATTATTTGTGTAAAATAACAGCATATTGAGCCTCCAGCCAGGACTCTAACCCAGTTCCGCAGCTTCAAAGTCAGCCTCTCTAGCCATTATGCCACACACTCTTCCAATTACATCTAAGAACTTTTAAAACAGAACAGTGAAGACAATCGTGTCTGTGCTTAAGGCACCACACTGTTGCTGGCAAATAACGAGTATTTGCACCCAGAATGGTTACCTGCGGCAGGGATTGTAGGCACTTGTGCGAGGCTCCGTGGGTCTCCGGGGTGTTAGATCCTTGCAGGCGCTGCCCGGGTGAGGAGCGAAGCAGCCCCCCCCGCCCGGCATCGACGAGTCTTCCGTTTACAGGCAACAGCCCCACCGGCACCAATCCCAGCGCGGCTCCTCGTCTGACGTCAGAGGAGCTGCGCTCCATTTCCAGGTAGGGCCCCACCGGCACCAATCCCAGCGCGGCTCCTCGTCTGACGTCAGAGGAGCTGCGCTCGGGATTTCTGAGGCTCCCAAAGTTCCCGGGCTGCGGCGGTGTTTACGGGGAGGCAACTTTGAATTTCCCTACAATGCCGCTGTGGGAGTCTATACCACGCTGCCTTCCTCAATATGTGCTGGCACGGAGCTCCACAGTGCCTTCCCATGCGTAAGGGGAGAGGAGCCCGGTGAGTGGGGTTGAGGATGGGGGTGTACGCGCGTGTGTCGGTTTGAGTGTGTCTGTGCGTGCGTGCGTGCGTGCGTCTGTCTGTGTGCGCGTGTGTCTGTTTAAGGGGGGGTGCGTGTGTGTATGCAGTGTGTGTGTGTGTGTGCCTGTGTATGTGCGCATGCGTGAGTGTGGCTTTGTTTGCGAATGGGAATGAGAGGCACGGCGACGTGCGTGCTCCTGGGGTTAAATCTCGGCCAGAAAAAGAGCGTGGAACTCTGCTGTCCACATTCCCCCAAAAGAAACAACGTAAGCTGTCTCGCCCTAAACGCAAAAGCTTTGCTTTTGCTTCGTCCAGGCGAGACCTAAAAAACGGGGTGGATACAGAGGCAAAATCAATAAAGGCCTCGCACCCTCTCCCAATAAAATTAGGAGAAATATCAGTTTTCCCAGGAGGCAGTTTGTTCATAACAGATGTTAGATCGAATTAGTTCAAGTTAGAATTGAGTTCAATAACCTGGGGTGTGTGTTCCATATGCAAGCCAGCTTGTTGTGCACAGCCCATAGCTTCCACGCCTCCTCGCCTGATATCTCCACACATATGAATATTAAAATCCCCTGTTAGAAAAACGTGATGGTAATCCTGGCCTTTCAAATTAATATCCGAAGAACAGACCCCAGCTGCGCAATATTGCCTTCCTACATGTATGCAGCTCCTGCATTATAAGAATTTAACAGCAGAAGCTTGCTTTGGCCACTAGATAACAACATTGCCTGTAAATTGGGGGAAACATGTAGTGGAGTAACAGCGATGCCAAGGACTGCTAGTGAGACAAAGGTAACAAGCCCCCCCCTTATCTCTTCCTACCCTGGAAGGAATCGCTGGCACAAAAAGGGTCTTATAGCCATCCAAGTGATAGCAGTTTTCTCTAAATCAAGTTTCCTGGAGGCATATCACGTCAAAGCTATTCAGGGACCTCTAGTTTACTCGTTAACCCCGCAATGTTACAGGAAAGAAATTTACACCCTCCATTTGCCCTGGATACCTTTTCCCGGGGTCGTTCTTTTCCTGCTGTGTAGGTGCCGTTGGGTCCAAAGAACCCGCGCCATTCACAATTTACCACCATTTGAAAAATTGTGGTAATTAATTTAGCAAACGTGAAGGGGTCCCCAAGGGACCCTTACCATTTGAAAATGGTTGGCAAAGTATTTTTTAAGAGCAGGCAGTGGTCCCACGGACCACTGCCTACTCTTAAAAACATAAAACAAAGTTTCATTTTTTTTTCTTTTTCAATGTTTAAAAAAACAAAGACTGCTTGATTAAAACATAAAACAAAGTTTATTTTTTTTCCTTTTTCAGCGGGATGCGTTTAAAAAACAAAGACTGCTTTATTTAAAGGCAATCATAGACACAGTGGTCTGCTGACCCCAGCAGGCCACCATCCCTGTGATGGCAGTGAATGGCAATGGGTTGGAAATTGCGAACAACATCTTTAATGTTCATTAGGTATGTATATTTGTGAGCCACTATGATTCGCTAATGAAACTCAAAAGAGTTTCATAAATTAGAAGTAGCAATTTCCTAATTAAAATGTGCAACAATCCTATTTTTAATACACCAAGCCCTTAGTGCTCACAGTAGGCTTTGTGATGACCCACGGTGGCAATACTATATTGGTTTACCCCAGTGTTTCGAAATGTCCTGATTGGGATTAGGGCCATGAGCTGTCCCCATAGTCACTGGTTCTTCAGCATAGAATTCCTTTCCATCTACGACACAGCAATGGGTAGTTAGGGAAAGATAGCAGAGAACAAAACAGTATTTTCCTATAATAAACACATTGATGTATTTTATTGTTTTATTTCAGTTTCTGTAGACCCTCAAGATAAATCACAGCTCTCTTCACAAGTTCATGTTTCACCTATGCCTGATAGTTTTGTTTCCAACACCCCTATAAACTAGCAGGGTGTCAGTTTATGCATATCAGATTTTGTTAACCCACACACATGAATTAAGTCTTACATTTCTGGTACAGTGTTTATTGTTTAATCGTGTTATCTGATTAATAGCTCTGCTGTAATAGTGCCGTTTTGCTACCTTCACTTTGTGGACTAGAGACACAATAAAATGTGTCCGATATAGTCAAGGTAATATGGCTAATATGGTCACATCCGGGGACTCTTCAAGAGGCAAAGTTTGCCGCACACCAAACATAGGTATTGTGAATTTGTCCGTCAGCTAGACCCAAATCATCACTGAAGACATGATGTTACCGTATGACTAATACCTCATTTGTTCAGTTAACCCATAGCAAAACTGCTCAACAGTCACATGCAGAGAAACCAGCACACACTTGGACAAAAAGGTTACTAGAAACAAATGTATCAGACACAGGTCAGTTGAACAGGCAACAGAGTACACTGCCAAAACAGTACAAGCAGAGAGAAAGTTTAGGAGAACGATACAAGATATACTCCACAAACACTGTCAAAAAACCCGAAGTGAATTGCGAGGGACCAAAGAACCACACAGAAAAACCATGAAACCGAAAACAGCCAGCAGTATGAGTACTTCATGCCAAATTCTCCTTGCTTCCTGTTTTACAACCAAACATAGCCCTTTCCATTTCCCCAGGCTTAAAAAATATATGAAATCTATCATGATCACCATCACCACACATAGGTTATCGGGCAATTAAAATGTAGCAATCAAATCATATTAAAAAAGCATACCAATAGAATTTGTCAGGTGTCATCATTCACTCTAGTGCAAGTAAGCTGTCCCATTCAGCAAAGAGTACACAATGGCAGTGAGCTTAGAATCTGAATATCCCTCCCTGCTGGCTTTACACGCCACTAAGTCCCTGCCTCTGTTCAACAAAAATCTCAAACACCTATTTTTCAAACACTACTTTCACCTAAGACTTATATAAATGAAATTCCATTTATATAAGTCTTACACTTTTTTTATAACGATTTTTGTGAAACCATGAAACTGGTGAAAAAACTAAAGCCATCTCTAGGCCAGACCTAAAACGTGCATTAGTATTTAAATTGACACATTCTTACAGGTGCATATCTGAGTCAAAATAGAAGTGTTTTAACTCTATTCCTTACTGCCTGATAATGGGAGCAGGCCTAGATGAAACACCAGCAAAATACTTGCACAAGAACTTCCAAATTTCTGTAAAACACAAATATCTCTGGTTCATGTGACATTTGATCTTGCAGATGTGTCTGCATTGTGTCCTTATGCTCTAAGGATTATGGTCTGCTAGCAATGAACGTTATTTCTGTTTAATACAATCTTTATCAGATTTCTGTAAATTCAGGTTATTATGGGCAGGCTGTTTCGTCTAAAATTAACAAAAATGATTTGCATTTTTCGGTGTCTACCTAAAAGCTTGGCTACGAAAAACATATATTTATATTCTGATGGTACCAGTAAAAATTATACCAACCTACTACTATAGAGCCAACAGCACCCAGGAGCCAAAAATATTTCAAGTAGAAAAATCCCAAAATGAATCGTAAAATAATTCCAGCCTCAATGTTCAAGGCAACTCTCTGCTAACTTTCACATGAGTGCTTCTTTTTTTTCTTTTTTTTTTATTTATTACAAGAAAGAACATAAATGCAGTAATAGAATCATCTCGATTGTATACATGTACATAATTCTCAATAAATGTTATTGTCGTTGAAGAGAGAGAAAAAAAAAAGAAAAGAAAAGAAAAAAAAAACACGGATGTTGACAAGGCAGCTTTGCAAAAAGGTCATGTCAAAAGGATGTGACATGTCGGTCTCACAAAATATTTGTCCTTTCAGCTAGTGAATGTACCCCATATTTTCTCCCTTCCTTTTAGTGCTTTAGGGCCTCTTAATTTAGCCAAAGAGAGTTCCATAGTATGTATTTCGTGGATAAGATACCACCATTCATTGACACTAGGTGGTTCTTTCGAGATCCATGTACGCGTGATGACCAATCTGGCACATGCAAAAACGATTGTTAACAGATCTTTATAATTACTATTCGTGTCTTGTATATCCAGCAAAACCAAATGAGCAGAGAGTACAGGCATAGTTATGTGCTTCCTGTTGAGAAAGTCCATTATTCCCGACCAGAAAGCTGTAAGTTTAGGACACTCATAGAGCATATGCTCTATGCCAGCCGCTTCTAGATTGCATTTTGGGCATTGGGTGCGTTCAGTGGAGATATTGCCAGATGTCCAGCTGGAGATTCTTTGAGGCGTGTAATATATTTGGGTAACTGTCCTATAATATTGTAGCCTCAGATTTGATGACTGTACAACTCGGTTTATTTGTTTTAATGAGCCCACAATCTGGCTAGGATGGATGTTGATTCCTAGCCTAGTAGTCCATTTATCTGCCATTTTCTCGCAGTCTCCGACTTGGCCTTTATTAAGAATAATATAGCTCTTGCTAATAGTAGCTTTAGTCTGATTAGAATAGATAAATTGTAAGATATCTGAGTGTTCAACATTCTCGATTTTCTTTTTATTGATTAAAAAATCTTGTATCTGGATGTATTTAAAATATGTTGTCTCATTGATGTTATATAGTATTTTTAGAGCATTAAAGCTTAGAAGGCCATCTGGGCCATAGAGATCCCCTAGCTTGTTAATGTTGTGGTCTATCCATAAAGTGCAAGCACCATCTGCGAAGATAGTTGGCAGCCCTGGGTTCCCCCATATTGGGAGTTCAGCATTAAAAAAGGAAATTTTTTCAGTGTCCATAATTTGGTCCCAGATTCTTTTAATGGCTCTCGCGGTCTTGAATTTGACTCTCTTATAGTAATTTGGATCGTGTACCCTAAATAGAAACTTATTGCTTTGTGATCCTAACATAAATTGGTGATAAAATGTGGGGACATCATTAGACAAAAGACTACGTATGCGTTGTATAAAAGTGGCAAAAAAGTAAATTTTTAAATCAGGGAAGTTTAGTCCCCCTTTTTCGACAGGCAATTTCAATACCGTCAATGACCGACGGGCTTTTTAATATCCCAAAATGTATCTACTACAAATACTTTCTATTTTCTTAATGTATGATTTATTGAGTTGCAGCGGGATAGATCTGAATAAATATAGTATTTTCGGAACTATCTTCATCTTTATTATATTAATACGTCCGATCAGGCTAAGTGGTATTTTATTCCATTTTTTAAGCATGGAAGCGATATCTTTGAGTAGGGGGTCATAATTTAACAGAACGATTTTCTCGATATTTGCGGTAAGTTTGACTCCTAAATAAGTAGCATTGTGGCAAAGCCCTGTTATCGGATGTGTAGGTTGATAATTAGCTATCACTTGTGTTTTGTTGACGTTAAGTCTATATCCCGATATGTCGCCAAATTCTCTAGCTTCCTGGATGATTTTAGGTATAGCCCGCACCAAGTCTGTAGTATATACAGCGATGTCGTCAGCAAAAGCTGTAATTTTTAAGCACATGTCTTCGTGTTCTATTGGAGTTATATGTTCTTGAGCAGTTAGTGCGTTGAGGAATGGCTCTAGAGCTATAGCAAATAATAGGGGTGAAAGAGGACACCCCTGTCTAGTGCCTCTTTTTATTGAGAAGTTATCAGAGTTGTTCCCCGAATAGCTAACTATTGCTGTAGGCGTCTCGTACAGAGATTGGATCCATCCCAGATATTGCCCCTGTATACCATAAACCGTTAGTGTTGCCCAGAGATACTCCCACCCCACTCGATCAAATGCCTTCTCAGCATCTAACATGACCATTCCGAGTGGGGTGAGAGTAGTCGCCGCAACATCCAAAACGGTTATTGCAGTATTAACGTGGGTAGTGGTATCTCTGCCTACCACAAATCCGTGTTGTTGACAATTAACTAGAGCCGGCATTATAGGCGCTAAGCAGTTAGCAAGTACTTTAGCAAATATCTTAGCGTCAGTATTGATTAATGAAATAGGCCTGTATGAACCCTGTTCTTCCGGCGGTTTGTTCTTTTTTAGAAAGAATACAATTTTAGCTGCACGCCATGAAGTAGGGGCAACTCCGGTTTCTCCCACAGAGTCTATCACTTGTTTAAGTAGTGAGAGGGGTTCCTGTTCACAGATCTTATAGATCTCCGCAGGCAAACAGTCTTCTCCTGCAGCCTTGCCTGGGGGGAGTGCCTTTACAGCTTTACCAAGTTCTTCAATAGAAATTTCAGTGCTGAGTGGTCTAGTTATTTCTGTGTCCAATCTTTCGGGTGCGTGTTTCTCTAAGTATGATTTGATTGCTTCTGGAGTAGGTGTTTTTTCTGGAGTATAAAGGTGGCAGTAATATTTGGCAAATTGTTCCAGAATCTGTTCTGGTTTTCTATACATTTTAGAGTCGAGTCCTTTAATAGTTTTGATAGTAGTTTTAGCCTTTTTATCGGCTACCTTATACGCCAGAATTTTCCCAATTCTGTCTCCACCTTCATATTGTGCAAGTTTATATTTGCGTATTTTAGAGCTAAATTTTTCCCTAAGAGTTTTTTTGAGTGATGCCCTTAGTGAGATAAGTCCTAAGCTTAGCTCCTTGATGTTGGTTTTGCCCTCTATTATAGCGTCTGAGAGTTGTTGCTCGGCTAGAGAGATACTTGATATAGTAATTCTTTCTAACCTTAGTTTTTCAGCATTGTCCTTGAAAATATATTGCTGAGTGTAACCTCTGATGCTGCTTTTACATGAATCCCATACATATCTGATAGCAGTTGAATTAATATTGAATGATATATATTCTAGAATGTGTTTTTTAATACCGGAAATGTATTGATGGTCAGTTAGTAAATATCTGGGGAATGTAAACTGTTGGGCTATAGGTTGAGTGTCTAAATTTTTTAATTCAAATAGTATCGGGTTATGGTCTGAAGTGATTTTAGGGCAAATTTCTATCTCACAGTTTTCTAAAATACAGTCTGTTGCCCAAATCATATCGATTCTAGAGAGAGTTTGATGTGGAGAGGAGTAATATGTGAAGCCGGCTATAATAGGATGTTTGGTGCGCCAGGCATCTTTTAAATTGTGCATCCTGGCTAGTTCTAAAATAGCTGATCTCACTCTACCCATCCTATTTCTAGTTCCTTTGCTTGTGGAGTCTATAGCATAATTCATGACACAATTAAAATCCCCCATTATAAATAGTTCCCCGTCCCAATCCAGTAGATCAATGGTCAATTGTTCGTATAATTTAGGTATATCTAGATTTGGCCCTTAGACTATGCAAAATACATATCGCTTTTGATTAAATTGTAATTGTACAATTGCCCATCTGCCGTTGGCATCGGCAGCAGTCTTGATAACATTTATTCTTAGCCATTTTTGTTTTAAAATAGCAACTCCTCGAATTGATGCCCCTAAAGTAGAGCAAACAACAAGATCGTAGCCCATTGTGATAAAAGTTTGTGATCTTGATATCTAATATGGGTCTCCGAAATAAATACCATAAGTGGTTTGTACATATTAATTTCTTCTTGTACTAGTTTCCTTTTGCCTTTGTTATTGAGACCGGCATCGTTCCAAACTAAACATTTAAGAGAAGACATATCTAATATTGTTGTTTCTCAATCTCTTCCACAAAACGACTTCATTAACCTTGTTACAACTTTTAATACATTTCTTATTCTTGCAATAAAATGTTTCCCCTTTTTCTAGCCCGACCCACCCAGATGGCTCGATTCCGCCCACCCACCCCCTCAACCTCGATGCCCCCAGGGGAAAGCACCCCTCTATCCCGGCTGTGAAGTTATAAGCATGGAGTCTTTTTCACACCGCTAGAGTGACTCATAGTGTATATATTTCGACAGCGAAAGAGGATATATAAGATCGAAAGGAAAAGAGAGAAAAAAAAGGAGAAGTCAAAAAGAAGAAAAAGAAGGAAGAGGGAGGAGAAAATGGTCTAGATAATTATGTTCTAGACATAGTGGTAGTAATTACATTTCATTCTGATTAATTTTCAAATTGCTCGAATTATCACAAAAAAAATGCATCTTATAGCTTTCTATCTTGTAGAGTTCTTATTCTTTTTCCCTTATTCTTTTTCCCTCGTCCATTTCTCTAGATTTTTGATCGCCTCTTCTGGTTCAGTGAGGAATAGGGATTGTCCACCCTTGATAATTTTGAGGCGTGCAGGCTCTTGCAGGTACACCGTACAGCCGATAGCTTTAAAAGGATCTATGAATTTACGCAGCTCCCAGCGTCGATCTATTGTAGCCTTGCATAGATCTGAACGTACGAAAAAAGTGAAATTGCCTAGAGTGACAGGGCTATTAACTTTGGCTTTAAGAGCAACAGCTTGCCTCAATAGGAAGTTCCCAAAATAAATCACATGAGTGTTTCGATGTCACACTAGAGGCTACTAACATCTTCAACTTTTTGCATGTTTGCTCTGCAATTTTACCATCTTTCAGATATGCAGCTGCATTATAGCCTTATGAAGCAGACCCCCCCCCCCCCCGAAAAATGTCCGTGAAATATTCAAGTAGGACAGAAACAGTTGTAAAGTAAAAAAACAAAGAATGAAATTCCTAACTCAATTTAGTAACAAGCATTTGCAATGCAATAGGTCTCGCATTTGTAAAGTTAGACCTACTAGGGTTATAAATGACACGCTTTTTAAATGTTTTATTTGCAGTGGAGTGTTTTATTAAAGAAAGAAAGTGCACGCTATGAAGTATGGTCGCGTATGTGTAAGCAGGAAGCACTGTGGGAGTGAAATTGTATGTAGGACAGTTGTGGAAAAGAAGAAAGTGGAGTGGCGACACTAAGTGTCCCATGCCCGTACTGTTGTTAATAAATACAAAATGTTGCTATTATGCACATTTCCTTGGTCTTGCACTCGAAAATACATCTTTCACACATTAGTATATAGATGTGCCTTAAAACCAGTTCAAGATACATAAATGTTTTCTCATGTGCTACATGTATGTCCCTTTTAAGTGCTGTGCACTGCAACGCTAGGCGCGAGACCTAAAAAGACGCAGACTGAATAAAAGAAAAACGACACAAAGCTAGTCAGAACTGAAATTAAGGGAGGCGAGTATATTCATTTTTAAATTTTAACTCAAGAAGCGTCTAGAAAACACAAAGTGGCAATCCATGTCAAAGGTCTCTGCTGACAGAGGTCTAGGTTCAATTTCAAGCTGACTGTGATGGAGTGGGGAGGAGGGTGTAGGTTACGCCACTTAGATGCATTGGTCAAACATTTTACCTTAGAATTTAGGACCCGAATTGGAGATTGGCGGATAGGTCACTGTGTCACAAATGAGATGGAGTACCCTGTCTGCCAAACCCTAAATTGGGTGGGCAGACTTTTAGTTTTCCATCAACAGAAAACGTCCTCCGTCAGAAGGAGGACATTATAGATCCCGATTTATTAAGTGGGGCCACTCTAATATCTGTTCTTCCTGTCCATCCCCAACATGAAAAGCCTACTGGTGAGGAGCAGCAAAAAATGACCCCAACACCTCCTCCTGAACAGCACTGCAGTTAAGATGTCAACCAGGCAGTTAATGCTAAAGAATGCCACACAAATTGTTCTATTCAAAATGGGGCCTTAAAGGGAAATATTGTTTTCATTTTCAACCATGTCTATTTATGGTGGTGAAAAGTCTGTTTCTCTGATGACAAAAAAAAGAACCATTGACTGATAGATGAAACAGCCCAGCAAGCCTAGAGGGCAATGTCATCTTAATGGCCAAAAGCATTATACGATAGGTGGCAAACAGCAGTAACAGGGATGACGATTGGGAAAGTGGGAGTTTGGATTTTGAAGAATGGATCCATTGGAAATAAACAATTGAACTTAGCACGCCATACCAACCATGAATGATGGAGGGTCAACATTTTTACAGATGTTTTATAAATTATTCAGTGGATTAGGGTTTGATCAGTGCTGCTTGCTTGGAGAGAAATGCATTTCTTTATAGTAAGCATAGTAACACTAGGATATCCCAGTACCAGTATGTCACCCCTTCTGAGATTTGACTATTTGTTCTTATTTATCGGAGGGGAGCAGAAACATGTCTTGGAAGTCCACGACTTTGGTGGATTTCAAGGACGACACCACATAACTCTAACAATACTAAATAGATTGCTCACAGGCCAATAATGCACCAGTTGAAATGTATGGCTGTAGTGCACTTGGGACCTGTATTTTTTACATCTCTTACACCCACTAGAAATGTAGATGGTGATGCACTCCTTTCTAACAAGGAAAACACATGTATGCTTACCTTTTAAGGGAATATATTTATGTATGCTTACCTTTAAAGGGAATATATTTTGGTGTGCTGCCAAGGAGGAAAATTCTGTGAAAAACATTGGTGAATACCCACAACGTTCTAGCTTTGAGAGCATTCCAAACATTTGCAAAACACTTCACACACATACACACCTCATTATATATGGGATACAATACCACCTCTTACGTTATATGGATATTGCATATCACCAAGGATTTCCATGATTTCCATGATTTCCAATGGATTTCCATATAGAGGAACAAGGGCAAACTCTGAAGTGATTTGCAATATTCATATAATGTATGGCAGGGGGAACTTTATTCTTCAAAACAAATGTTCATAAATCACCTTTCCCACAAACCACAGAAACCCTTGGTGTCTTGCTTGTTCATGTTCATTGCATACAAGAAGAATACAAGCAGAATCTGTACTGCAAAATTAAACACACTAAAAAGCAGTTATACATTCTTCCCAAAAATATATCAGAATCAATTTAAGTCAGGTTTAGCATCATCATCATTATTTATTCGGTCAATATTGACCATGAAAGCACAATAAAATCATCTACAGAGATTTCACATTACGATAAAATCGTAATAAAATATCACAATCTAATTAAAATATTTTGCCCTCCTTAAAATAACAAGTTAAATTAATACAAATGACCCTACAAAGTTGATCGTACCCAAATTTCACATTGCCTTTAAGAATCCCTTAATGCCAACCAAATTCATACTAAGCAATCAAGGGGAACCTGCATCAAAGTCAAAAACACAGATCACAATGCATAGTTCTTCCTTAATCTCAGCGCTTGAGTGATAAAATTAAAAACGGCAAAGCATATCAGAGGAGACTCAAAATGCTGTAAACATTGCAAACCCTCATGATGAGTATTAAAAGATCCTCCGCTGAGTATAGGACAAAGGAACTGTTTTCTAAAAGAGGTATACAAGGTGCAAAATAGCATAAAGTGCTTAGTTGACTAAAGTGACCACCAATCGCATGTGCAACATGGTAATGACGCAAACCATGCGCCAGAAATAGGGAAGGCCACTAGGTAATGAATTGTGTTCACCGTGTCAGATAAAATCTAAGTTCTGATGTCTTTATTCATGTTAAGTATGGCTCCATGTCTTGGGTGGATGAAAGAAAGACATATGATTGAAGTTACCATATCAAGTGCTTTCATGATCCTAGCACTCTCTTTATTAATAAGTAACATTTTCTTGACCTGGACCTTACAGTTTGCATTAATATTACCTGGATTTTCAAAAAGTCTACTCAATCCCAGCTCTTGAAATCTATTTTAACATACTTAATCCATGGTTAAAAATGCTGTGGCTCAGATTGTGTAGAAACATTCAGGGACTTTCCGGCAATGACCTACACAGCATGGAAAAAATAAACTTGTTGCCATAAATAACTCCTTAGTGCTAATAACTTTTTCTTTTAATAATATCAGAAGAGAAAGTCAGTTCCTGTCTTCCTTGGACTCTCGGAACGCCTTCAGTAGCGGACCTGATCTCCAATTGATATTTACCCACTGCGGCAGATTAATTCCCGCTCCACCCGCTAAAGAATTTCCGAAGCCGTCTGCGCTTCCAGACGGCGTTCAGCACACTAAAAGGATGTGAGTGTGTTTACACTTCACAGCAGCGTACCGCTGGGCGGACGCTCTCAATCTCTGACACCGACCGAAATGGCTCAGAGAGCCATTGTCCTGGTCCATAGTCTTTGCTGTCACCCGTGCAACCACCTGTGCTCGCGGTACAGTGAATACTCCATCCAGTCCCTGTCCTGAGGAGAACCTAGAACTATGTTGGTTCGAAACGCGTAGACCCCCAGCCTGTGACAAGAAGGAAGTGTGCGACTTGGGATCAATTTACCCCACTGTTGTGGGCCCTAGTGTGCAACTAGATAGAATACAGAGTCACAGGTCTTGTGGATAGGCAGGCAGTTGTTTTCCACCTCGCATTCCGCCTGTCCACCGGTATTGCAGTTAAAGGACTGGTCTTGTATTGATTCTTAATGTCATATGTTCTTGATTTTTCAATTGATTTGGATAGTATGTATGAAAATTCAAGTAATTTTGTGGTGTCTATTTAATGTATAAAGATTTATTTTTCATGTCTGTATATTTTGCATTCATGGTGTATACAATTGCTCGTTTTTGTTTTGTGATTTAACTGTTTTGACGGTGTGTTTTCCTTGGATGTCATGTTCTCATCAACTTTGAAGATTTGTTTTATAATTTAAAATAAATGTTTTGCTAAAGAAAAGGCTTGACCACGCAGCATTCATTGGCTGTGTGGGCTCTGATTGTTACTCTAAGTAGTCTGACCAGCCATATGTTTTTTTGTTTTCGCAATTGTTGAGGTCCTGGCTGGTCAGGGTTTTGGACCCAAAACCTTTGTACGCACGTTCCTTGTTTAAACTGCAGCTGTAGTGTTGCTCTGCAGCAGACGCGCTTCCTCGGTGAGGCGCTAACAGCAGAGTCACTGAGCGCTCTGCTCTGTTTATTTGCACTTACCCTTCAGTCCTTGACGGCTGATTTTAGGAATACTTGTATGCATTTTTAAAACTGTCCGTGAGTTTTGCACTTCAGTGATTACTACTCTTTGTGTATATTTTTTTTAACTCACCTGCACTTCGCTGCCTATCGCTGGTCAATAACCCCGTTCCACCACGGCTGGTGCCGCTTGAGTGGAGGGCTAAGGGACCAATAGCTGTGCAAATTCGGGCTCCCCCTGGTGACGCACGTCCGGGGGTGGGCTGCTGACGGGCCTTCCCTGGGATGTTCTATTTTAAGGGAATGGCGGCACCGTCGCGCAGCGGACACGCTTCCTCGGTGAGGCGCTAACAGCTGAGTCACTGAGCGCTCTGCTCTGTTTATTTGCACTTACCCTTCAGTCCTTGACGGCTGATTTTAGGAATACTTGTATGCATTTTTAAAACTGTCCGTGAGTTTTGCACTTCAGTGATTACTACTCTTTCGGCCACATGCATCAAAGTCCGGTTTTGCGATTCTTAATTTGCGATTTTTAGGGAATCGCAAATAAGGAATCGCAAAACGGGATGCATGATTGAAAGTGCATAATATTTGCGATTTGGTAAAAATCGCAATTTTTACCGAATCGCAAATATTATGCGAATTCCAATTTGCGATTTCGCAATTCCCATTGATTCCTATGGGCCAAAAGGCCCATAGGAATCAATGGGAATTGTGAATTTGCAAATTAGAATTCGCAAAATGTTGATGCATTCCATGGGTGCAGGGGGGGTCCAAAGGACCCCCCCCTGCACCCCTGAAATGTATTTTGAAGTGCATGTTTCAAACACACATGTCCTAAGGACATGTGTGTCTGTAACATGACAGTGTTTTTAAATGCAAATTAGAGCATTTTAACACATTTTCGCAAATTACCACGAGGTTCAACCTCGTGGTAATTTGCACCCCAGAATTGCGAATTCGCAATTTTAAAATTAATCATGCATTGCTTTTAAGGAATCGCAAATTTGCGATTCCTTAAAAGCAATCGCATTTTTGGAATTCGCTAAAAATAGCGATTTTACCAAAAATGCTTGATGCATCCCAAAAACCTATTTAGGAATCGCAAACGGCCGAATTTTGCGATTCGCACCGTTTGCACTTCCTAAATAGGTTGATGCATGTGGCCATTTGTGTATATTTTTAACTCACCTGCACTTCGCTGCCTATCGCTGGTCAATAGCCCCGTTCCACCACGGCTGGTGCCGCTTGAGTGGAGGGCTAAGGGACCAATAGCTGTGCTAATTCGGGCTCCCCCTGGTGACGCACGTCCGGGGGTTGGCTGCAGGCGGGCCTTCCCTGGGATGTTCTATTTTAAGGGAATGGCGGCACCGTCTGCGCCCGTCCGCGCCAGCGCGCCAGTTCGGGCCCAGGGGCCAGGACCCCTGGCTCTATCATGGTCTATTCTAGACAGTCTCTGCTATGCTGTAATTCACCTGCCCACACACTACCAGATAGGGTAATTCTGAAACTTAATCGGGAAGGACTCATGAGACCCAACACTAGCCCCAAGTTAACAATTGGACCATCCTTACAGGACACTCCGCCGAAACAGGCTAGCAGGCAAGGGTGCAAGTTTGCACTGCTCAACACCCGATCCCTGCAGAAGCCCCACCTCGAAGTCTTTTCCCTCCTGCAGGAGGATACCGAATCCTGGCTGAATGAGTTTTCTACCCCTGACTTAGTGGCAGCCCTCCCCCCGAACTTCTCTGCATTTTATGCCAACCGGCCAGATAATGTCATGGGGGGTGGAGTTGCGTTCCTCTTTAACGACACCTTAAAGATGGAAACAATATACTCTGAATGTATTAAAGGCGTAGACGTCCTGGGCGTAAAATTCTGCTCCCCTACAGACTGTGTGACCTTCCTGTTAGTCTACCGCCCTCCAAGCACAACTGTTAAGTTCATGGAACCATTTTTGAAGATGGTCCAGGACCTTCGCACTCGCTATGAAGGGTTGGTGGTATTAGGGGACTTTAACTTTCATTGGGAAATCACCCCAAAGATTAGTCAGGCAAACCAACTGGATGAAGTCCTTACACACTTGGGACTCACACAGGTAGTTGAGGAGCCAACCCATCTGAAGGGCCACACGTTGGACCTAATCTGGTCCTCCCGCCCTCTCTTAGCTCCCCCGGTGATCTCCCCTTGTCCTTGGTCTGATCACTACCTGATTGAAGGCCATTTTCCTCTCCTGTTAGGACAGCAAGAAGTTAAATCACAGTGGAAATTCCTTCGTAGCTGGAAGCAGGTTAAAGCTGATGATTTAATAACCGTCTTATCACATACCACATATCCCTTGTCACCAAGTGACGATGTGAACACTGAAAGCACTGCCCTGCAGGACTCACTTAAAGAAGTCATTGAGGTAGTCGCCCCTGTCCACAAAATCAGAATGAGAGACAAGGGCAATAAAGATCTCAGGGATCTAAAACAAGTTTTAAGTCAACGTGAAAGAGCCTGGCGGAAGTCCCGTGCGCTCACGGAACGCGAGGCTTACACACTGCAGCTTGCACTTTATAAAAAAGCTATTCGTTTGAGGAAGGCCGATTTTTACGAAACAGCCATACAAACGGCAGCTAACCCCCAGAAAGAAGTTTTTAAAGTTCTGAATGACCTACGTACTATCAAAGAGTCAAAACCTTCCTTTGACTCCAAAGACTGTCAGGACTTTCAAGACTTCTTCATGAATAAAATCAAGAAATTGGTCACAGAAATCAAACAACTTCCAACCCTCCCGTGCTCTACTGAACCCCTCCCACCCCCTGTCAGACTCACCTCGCAAAACTTATCACCCCCTGTCAGACTCACCTCGCTAAACTTATCAGCCCTACCAGCTCTAACCAAGGAGTGTTTAGCGACTATACTGAACCGGGTGAAATCTGGCTCTCCAGCTGACCCCTGTCCACCTCAGATTTTCAAGCTGGGTTGGCCTGGATTGGAGGACAATGTCCTCACGTTGCTAAATCACTCCTTGGAGAAGGGACTGGTGCCCTCTAATTTTAAAGAGGCAAGGGTTTTTCCGTTACTCAAGAAACCTGGTGCGGACCCAAAAGACCTTTAGGCCGATCTCCCAGCTTCCCTTTCTAGTGAAAATCTTAGAGCAGCATGTGCTACATTCTCTCACCCACTTCCTGGAAAGTAACCACCTCCTTGAGCCCAACCAGGCGGGTTTCAGAGCTCACCACAGCACGGAACTGGTAATGCTATCCGTGCTGGACGACCTGAGACTCAAGGCTGACACCAAAAAATCTTGTGCCCTGATCCTCTTGGACTTATCCGCGGCATTTGATACCGTTAATCACTGCCAGCTTCTATCGCGGATAAAGGACTTGGGGATTCAGGGTACAGCCTTTGCCTGGTTGACATCCTTCCTCGAAGACAGGTCACAACGAGTGCAGCTTGCCGACCTTGTATCCAAGTCAGCAAATCTGACCTGTGGCGTGCCCCAAGGTTCGGCTCAGTCACCACTACTCTTTAACTTATGCCTTCAACCACTGATTGCGTCACTGAACAGGATGGACTGTAGAGTCTACAATTATGCAGACGACACACAGATTCTGATTCAGATTGACGACACTGCTCAGGCTCATTTGAGAATGCAGAACATACTCAAATTCACAGTTAGCTGGATGTCGAATAACTCCCTAAAAATAAATCCAGACAAAACTGAAGTCCTGGCAATTACTACAGCTGCCAATCCTTGGTGTGACCAGTTCTGGCCTGCTGAATTGGGGCCACTTCCAGCACCAGCGCCAGCAGTTAAAAGCCTTGGCATCAAAATTGATGCCCGACTTTCTATGATTCAGCAGGTATCATCTGTGGTGGGCATTTGTGTGAGTCTGATTCGCCAGCTGCGGAAACTCTCCTCATTTCTATCTTTCTCTACAATGAGGTTGGCGGTCTCCGCCTTAATTCTGGCACAGCTGGACTATGGTAATTCCCTTTACTATGGCCTCCCAAACATCCTTCTGGCCCGACTACAGGTCGTAATGAATGATGCGGCCAGGCTTATCTTTAATAAACCTAGGCATACTCGTGCTACGCCCCTACTCCGCAGCTTACACTGGCTGCCCATTGTCCAAAGAACTAAATTTAAAAGTCTCTGCATTGCACACAAAGCTATCTACAGCTCAGCCCCTAAATACATCAAAGATCGGCTCTCCAGGTATCTACCTACTAGGTCCCTCCGGTCGGCCGAGGCATGTAACCTACTTTGTCCTCGGTACAACCTTACATCCAAGGGCGGCAGAGCCTTCTCTAGCACTGTCCCCCTGGCATGGAACCACCTTCCTGCTGAACTTAGGAAGGAAACAAACCTACAGCTGTTCAGGAAAAAGCTGAAGACGGTGCTCTTTGAGGAGGCGTGGGGACCTCTGTGATCTGGCTTCTGTACCCACTGATGTTGTGTATCCGCTGACAGCGCTTAGATACCCCTGGGTGATACAGCGCTCTACAAGCTTATTATAACATAACATAACATAACATACCTGCCTTTCACTGTGGCTGTTGGTTCTGGCAGCAAGCGTTGTGATGCAAGAACTCAACTGTATAGCTTATTACAGCTGAACAGCTACTTAATTTCTTTATTACCGGTGATTAGAGATGTCACAAGTAACCACTAATAAGGAAATTAAAGACAGAATTTTATAAAGGGATAGGAGGCTCCCATGTATTATAACCCTGATCCTACCCATTCCCCACCCATATGGCTCAATTACTCCTGAGAATAGTTCATGATAGGCTACTATTTTTGCAGTAGAAAGCCAAATTCACACATGGAAATTTTGATTCTGTGAATCAAGATTTCTGTTTTAAATGTGGGAATCCTGTTGCTTACAACCATAGAGAACATAGAAATGTTTAAAATGATTGGGTATGTTGTGCCCAATTTACAAAGGGCGCAATGCAAACCAGTTGGCGTTTTTTGCAACTGGCCCTTGATTTTGTGATGAGACTGATGTACTAATCAATCGCATGGCAAATGCAAATTCACAGACGTTTATAAGACATCTTCCCTCATAAATATATATGTGGTAGGAGGCATTAAGTGTCGCCCTGCATACATATGTGAATGCAGGAATGGGGGCCTGCTAGGGACAGAAAAACCTCTGTCCTTGCGTTCACAGCCCCATGAAATACAAAGGGGTTTCTAAAAACAAAAGCCAACATACTGGCCATGATAACTGGGTGGCATGTGGTGGCCTTGTGGACCAGTGTCTGTTCCCTTGAGGCCACTTGCCACCAGGGATTGCTTCCACTTTGCAAAGGTCTGGGGCTGGTATCATGTCAATGATTTTGCAAACAATTGTTATCTATTAGTTTGCAAAGCGAGTGACATAATTCCGACACCTGACATTTGACTCACAAAGAAGAGGGGGAAGGGGGGGGGTGGGTACACTTCCCGTACCCTCTCCTGTTTGCGATTCGAAAAGTGTTGGAAAATCCTTTTTGCAAACTACAAAAGCTTTTCCAACTTGGAAAGTACCTTTAGTACATTGTCGCTTGTACTTTTGTGGTTGTTCAGCCTGAAAATGTGTGAGTGGCAGGCCTTGCGGCTGTAAAAAAGCTTCATAGTTTCTCCACTTGGTCTCGTTTTTGCCAGGAATACATAATTTGCCATTCAAAGGGTCTAGCCAAAGAAAGTGGCTTTACCGAGACTACAGAATGAATATCATTGTGTTATTAAATAATATGAATAAATAATGTTTTATTTCTACAGTTTAGCAGCCATTTTTTTCATTTTTGCATTTAATAACTGAAGATAAATGGACTATTCGAGCTGTAGAAAAGAACACTCAAATTCTAGTTACAATTATTATTTAAAGGGTGGGATGTTGGAGCAACAGAAAAGGGCGGCACTAATGCAAGGGTGGTGGCCATCCATAAGGCTGTAATCATCGCTTGTTCCTTGAATCCTTACACACTGCTTACAAGCTTAAAATGTTGGTATTTTGCAACAATGCGGAAAGTTTCATTCAAACCACAAACAGAAATGTAAAACATTCAAGGCAAACGGATTAAAAGGAAATTACTGTCGTCGGAGATATGGATCAAAATGTAGAATTACAGGAAAACTATATTTAGAAAGAAGTAGGTTTAACACATGCCCGCCTCTGCTTATCTGCTCCAGCACAGAGGCGTGTCGGTCACTGGCTGAGAACATTAACAATAGGCTCGTCAAGCCCGGGCTTGCACAAGTGCAAACAAATGTATGGTAATCATTGGAAAGGGATTACAAAGTAACGGAATTAAAGGAACATGGACTTTCATGGACACAAACGCTCTGACAAAAGCTACGATAAAGATATAATTTAAAATGGAACCCAAGCTGGCCTCAGTTACTTATGAAGGAATAACTCAGCCAGTTGAAACCACTCCTTCTCATGGTTGCTCAGAAAACGGATATTTGGAAACTTTGCATCTGGTATTTCGAAGGGTGCACTGAAACCATGAATCGGCACACTGCGTAAGATTTTGACAAAGTTCACCACACTTTATAGGAAAAATATTTGTTTTCTAGACAGAAGACCACAGAAAAAAACGCATTGCGTGGTCGGAGTTAATATGTTCTTGACGGTAAATACAACAATGGTTGGTGCAAATACCTTTTACCACTGTATTATTGCATTGTATCGTGACTGCCCTTCTCTATGGAGCATAGTACCCATGGTCAGGTAGCACACTGCAGTAGACGTAAGGGTAGTGGTTAATTTACAGTTTTTTGGGGTTAGTGCGGTGAAAGCAGATCACCCAGCACTGCAACAACTTACTCACCTTCTTTGAAACAAATATCAAATATTGTGGTATCACGAGTCAACCCGAAAAAAAAATCTTTTAGCTACGCACACACTCTAGCATTGTGGTTTTTAATGACTTAATTCACACATGCCTCAACCCACACATGCCTCCCCACTAGGAAAAATAAAGTAATTGACATGCTATCTGAGCCATGCCCTGCATCTTGACACATGCATCACACCTCCTTGAAGTGCGGCATGAAAACCTCCTGCAAAGGTCGGTTAACAAGGCCTAAAACATGCAGCAAATACCATCACTCTGCAAGAAAACAACTGCAGACAAACTGCTAAACCAGTGGTTCAAAACATTTTCTACCCACGGCTCCCTTGACCCATTGGCCATTGCCCATGGCTCCCCACTGTTACTTTTTTTGAAGGGTGGGGTGAATATAAGCCGGGCCTGGAGAGTACTTGCATTTTTCTCCCTGAGAATAATCTGGATGAAGCTGATGAAGGTATTGTAATCATATACGAAGGGTGCTTCATATTACTAAGGCAGCGCCTCTAACAAAATATTCCTAGTTACACTTTTTTGCCCATGCCTTTTTTAGAGTACCCTCTCAAAATTTGTATCCCACTTACAGTGCTAGATAGCACCCCTAGGCATGTAGGCCCCATAGCCAAAGAGTTTCTGGCCTTGAAGAATATTTGCATGCACTTATATTTCTACCCATGCCATACGTGCCAACACACCTGTCTTAGCAGAGTAAGTCACGATTTTTTAAACCACATACAGCTTTATTTGTGCTGTCTCCTTCCTAAAATTGCCTCTAAATCAACGCAAGTAAAATAAACTCCTCTGATTTTCTTTTTAAACGTCTCTCTTTCTTGCTTCCAATTGTTGACATTATGCCGTATATAGTTTTTTTCTTCCCTGTGCTCAAGGAAAGAGCAGAAATGTGTATGTACTGAAAGAAATGTGTACTGGAAGTACCTATGATTCAAGTTCAAATGTTAGTACTTAATAATATTTAGTGTGTTTAATAGACAGGACAACTGTACTTTCCTGATAACGTTTACTGGTGCAAAATGCATTTGAAAAAAAACGAAACTATTAACAAGTCTACCAAAATAAATCGGGCATCTTCTGCGTACTTTGGGAGTGTTGGAATTCGGGATCCAGTGAAATATAGAGGTCATCTCCCTCGTCCTGCCATCAATTAAGCACTACGTTTACAGCTTTAACCCGTTAGCCGGAATTACCACCGCGGTGCGGGCGTTTCTGTGCGCGGGTGGAATGCCGTCGGCCAATGGCCGACGGCAGCACTGGGGAGGTAGTGCTGCCGTCGGCCATTGGCCGACGGCAGCAGGGAAAGGGTTAAGCATGCCACTTACAAATCATCGAAATCATGCATTTAAGTCCAATTAGTTTAACTAAAGCCAACAGACCCTTCAACATTAACTACATTAAAGTGCTTGGCGCGCGGCTCCCCTGGCTAGGTTTGGCGGCTTCACAGGGAGCCACGGTGCACAGTATGGGAACCACTTTGCTCAACTTAAACTTTGTTGCGACCCAGAGCCTTTCCCATGATTGTCATTTGGGTTTAAGACCTAATAAGATGACAAAGTCTTCTTTCCTTGCAGTATAGAAGATATCTACAAAACTTCAATGGTCAGCCAGATGCCCTCATCCTCCTTGACCAGTTAGCTGACCATGATACAGTAGAATGTGAGGTCCTTCGGGATCTTCAGGAAAAAGGCTCTGAATATCAGGGGCAGGTGTATGTGAATCTGAGTTCTTCTTTGAATACAGTTAGTAAATGGTAATTTGTATGGGGATTTATTTGGATTAAAACATCAACTACAGGGTACACAAAGACTCTGTTACAATACCTTTTCATCATAAACATTCGGGCTTAGGGGCAGATGAATACACTACACGAGCGACAGTTACAAATGTATGACTCGGATACAAAGAGCCGTCACTGTTTGGGGAGTGGACTTGAGCACTGAAACAAAAATCATTGCATGCTTAAGGCACATTCACTTGTGACTGCTAAAGTACCTACAACTCATTAGGACCAAGCCAGGCATTCTGTTAAAATGAAGTATAACTGCACAAGGTTGCAAGACCTAAAAGCAAGCCCACCACTCACTCGCAAAATAAAATAAACTTTGCCTCAGGTTTAAGTAGGACATCTCTTTGCATAAGCAGATTATGTCACAAAAGGGTTAAATTAGAGGCTGGTACTCAAAGGAGTAATCCTGATACTGGTTGATGGGCTAGTAATAATGGAAGTGTGCCTTCACAGTGAATCACTGCTAACGCTGCAACCTTATGCAGACAACTCTCCCCTCCCATTTGAGCATTTACACTGGAGACATCAACTAGGTGAATATTGGGTTCTTCTATCTGGAAAAAAGAACTTTCAAGGTGATCTTTTAGTAAAATGACAATTATGTTATGCTATGTTGATTTGTATAAAGAACTACTCCCCCGAGAGAGTATTCAGGCACTTGGGCAGGGTGTGTTGGTGTTTGGTCCCATGGTGCTTATATGAAGAGCCAGGGCTTCAGCTTCTTGCGGAACACAAGAAGTGAGGAGGCTGCTCTGATGTGTTGAGGGAGGTCATTCCATGCCTTGGGTGCTGTAGGTTAAGGGTGTTATTAGGAGATGAGGGTATTCACACTCAGCTAGTAATAAAACTACAATCACTAACAGGTCCAGTCAAGTCTCACTAAATGAATCCTTGTTCAACCCTTGGAAGCTTAGCAAACAAGCAGTTAGGCTCAACTTAGGAGACAGGTATGTGTAAAGCATTTAATGACAACAAATCAGTAAATAAATAAAAGATACAACACAATAAAAGTCTTAACCCCAATTTATAAACATAGAGAGTATTTTTATCTTTAAAGCAACACCAAAAAGAAAAAAATCAAATGTAGGGAACCGGAGATATGAATTTTCTGAGATTAAATAAAAATGGAGCATTTTAGTGCTAAAAAGATTAAAGCTTCACTCAGGGCAACCTGTTCGCGTTGGACCGGAACAAAGTAAAGGTTTCAGGCCAACCGCGAAGAGGCCCGGGCCAGATAAACAGAGGGCTAGGTCCCAAATAAAATGTTTATCTTTGGACTTAGTCTTTTTCCTTGGAGCTTTTCTCCCTTCCCCGGGCTCGCCGGAAGGGGTTGTCTGGTTTCAGATCCGAAGTTCGATTCGATAATGGTGGCCTGCTGCAGCACAATACCTTGGCGAGCCTCTGGAAGTCTTTGTTCTTGATGTCAACAGCGAGTTGCTCTCGAGATTTCAGGGGGACAAACCAGCTATGTCAGGCTGATCTGCGAGTTGGCGGCTTGACTCTTGACGTCGAAGCTGTCTTCTGCTTGAGCTTTTCTGCAAAATTTTGCAGAAAGTTTCCAAACTTTGAGATCTTGTTTCTTGTGAGTTCCTTTTGTGAAAATAAGGGCCCACTAGCTCAGGCTAAGGGTTCAGAGACTCTGGATTGCCTCTTAGGAGCTAGGACTCAATTCCCCACAACGCACCTGCACAGTCCAGGAAAAATCCCCTTGCAACTGGTCAGCTGGGGTGATCCTCTCTTTAGCTTGGCAGGATACTTCTTCCAGGTCTGTTGCACCTGTTGTTTATCAGGGAGCCACTCTTTTTCCTTTGAGTCAGGCAAAATCCTTCCTTTGTAGAGCCTTGTGAGTGCAGCAGGTGCAGTGTTTCTGAGTGCAAGCCTCTTGTGGTGCAGTCCAATGGTCCAGCAGATTATGGAAAACAGGGTTAACCCCACTAAAGTCAAAGGGACCTGGGTGATTATCGTTACAAAGGGAAGGGGTCCCAGACAAAAAACAAAATATTGCAAACTTATATCAATAACACTTGATTAATTCAAGGAGCAAAGCTAGTAACTGCAAAAAAGTTTTATTCAGATTTGCATGATTACCTTTTACTGGTTAGAGTTCTTAGGCAGACAGAATGGATCTGCTCCATACAAGATTTTTTGTGGTGCTCAGCTATCTATTACTGGGCACAGCAATACAACAGGCATATAACACATCTTTTATGTTGTTCCTGCTTTGTTTTTAACAATACACCCTACCCTTGGGGCACCTAGGACATTCTTTAAGGATGAATTTTAAGACATAAAAAGGTAACTGTGGACTTTTTTAATTCAAAGTGGGGAGTGTGTGCAAGTGAGAGCGAGGCAGAACGTAGGTATCTGGGGGGTTGGTTAAAGTCTATGCAGCTGTTCAGGTATTCTGTCCCTGTGTTATGTAGGGCTTTGTATGCTTGCGTGCGAAATTTGAATCGGCTGCGCTTGTGAATGGGGAGCAAGTCAAGCTTCTGGATGTGTTATGTGATATGGGTGTGGTATGGGAGGTCGAGTTTGAGTCTTGAGGCGGTGTTCTGGATGGTCTGGAGTCTGTGTAGGAGTTGTTGGAGATTCCGGAGTAGAGTGTGTTGTAGTAGGCAGCTTGAACATTTGCTTTATTCCCATGAGGAAGGAACGTATACATTTGAGAGCAGATCCTTGTATGTCAATCTTGTGGAGTCTTCTGATTAAGGGTGTTGTGGCAAACTGTGTTGAAGGCTGTGGAGAAGTCAAGCCGGATGAGGGCCGCTGTTTATCTTCGGTCAAGGTTATTTTGAATGTTGTCGGTGGCATTGATGAGCGCTGTTTCGGTGCTGTGGTTCTTTCTGAATCCTGATTGAGTGTTGTCTAGAAGATGGTGAAGTTCGAGATGGGTTATGAGTTGCTTGTTGATGGCCTTCTCAATTACTTTAGCTGGACAGGGGAGCAGGGACATGGGTCAACCCGGAAGTTGCTCAATTGATTCAGGCAAGCTGAGGGCTTTTGAGGAGGGGCATTTTGCAACAAAGTAATCGCTAGGTGTCATGCTTACAAAAGAATATCTAAGAGTTGTTTAGTGTTCTGACATAGGCCTCGAAGAGCTGAACTATGGTCTTGCTTGAGAACAATAACCGTGTGATGTGTAAAAAGAACAAGGAAAAAATATTTACTGCTTAATATAAAAAATATAATTAAACAGTTAAGATAATTCACAAACCTGTTTGCTAGCCATTAAGAGGCATGCCACCTTAAATCCAAGACCCTCATTTCGAGTGGCAAGGAAAAGGGTCCGATTTTTCTCCATCTCCGGAGTTATCCATATCTCTTTACGTGGTGTGGACTGTTAAAGTCCACTAAGAAATTAGGATTTTCCTTGGAAATTGGTATTTTCGGATCCGACTCTCCAAATAATTCCTCATTTTTTCATGACTTTCAAAGGGATATTTCAGCTTTTTTCAAAAGTCAAAATCTCAGTGAGAAATTAAAAAAGTTATAACTCTAATGGGGCTGGGAACTACTGTTACGAGCCCCCTTGGAATTAAGATGCTACTCGTAATGAGAGAGCCAATGGGACCCTAAATAATTTTCATTAAGGGGGACCATAACTTACTTTCTGACCAAACATTTACTTCTCTTTGAATTTTAAACATCCGGAGGTGTTATTTCATAGAGTATAATGCAAATACATTCTGCTGTTGTGTCAGACTCTACAAATAGGCTTCAAGATACTAGGACAAAAAGTGTTGCTAGAGTTAAGACTTTATAGTTAGTGACTGTGGTGGAAGTTTAGGCTGCTGGCACAAATCCTAGTGGGATCCTACACATAGAAAAGCAGGGAACTGGCACAACACGTAACATTACATGACAGTGATTGGGTTTGCAGAGGCTACTATACTTGAGAGAGACTTTCGGGTTAAAATTTCTTGTGAATGAGAATCAAAATATTTGACAAGACCTGAGGTAGAGCAATTTAACGCTAAGCTGCAGAGGAGTAGCAATGTGTACTGCTGGTAGTATTGTATGTTTTTAAATATATTTCTTATTTTGCAACGTACAATGCAAAACTACAACATTCATGGCCATTAAATAACAGAAGAATAAAATGTACAGGGTGACACAACTCCAAGTACTTCAGTGGGCCCAATACTCTAGGTTACACCACTCACAATGTGGAGGGTCTCATAGCAATCATATTACATCATGCTCATGGGAAAGCGGCAGAGACCAAAGAGAGATCTAGGGTAGGAGGGCTTAACAATGGCTGCCTTCAGCTTTCAGCAGACTCAAAAGGGGTACAGCCGCAGGCAAATTTACAACGAATAAAGCATGCATCAGGAGCCTGTAGTACTGGAACTCTAAGCGGACTAGAACTTGAAAACTAAAACCAAGTTCCCGTTGATGCCTAAAGCTACATCGTATGATTCCTGCATGCTAAACTCCTGCCAACCCAGCCATCTATAGGTTGCCCAACAAGCTACGTGTAATGAAAAGTTATTTTCAATAACACCAACACATGTAGTGTTGCTCCGGAGATATCTTTATTGGCCAAGCCTTCTCCAGCTCCTGATAGCAACTGCCCAACATAGAACCTGATATGACATTCCTTCACTTTACATTCCACACTACAAGGTTAAAGAACTTGAAATGTGGAATACAGAGAGACAGTACTAAGAGGATAACATAACCACACTATGCAACTTCTACCCACTGCCAGGTAGTTTTTAAAATAGAAACATGGTTGTTTGCTACAATGTGAACTGCTGTTACTGCCGGGTTTTTATGCGGACTTTACCTTGAGCACTAAAGCACCATCCCTAGTAATGTCTGAAGCTGTGAAGAGCAGATCCTGCATACCATATATATAAGCTGGCCCAGCCACTTATAAGTCTCCTGACAGGACACATGCTTACTATCCACTCATAGTAAAACCTATGTAGTGAGATGTTACTGTTACCATTTGAACTGCTGCTTGGCTGGAGTTTTAATTGGACATGGACTTGAACAGTGAAACCCAGTTTTTGTTGGGGCAAAAATGTTCACTGAGTAGTTCCTGCACACTAAACTCTATGAAATTAACTGCTTTTGGATTTTTAAGTGGATGTGGATTGAGCACTGAAGCCCCTTGAGTGTTGGTGCCTGAAGCTTGGCCAAGCGATTCCTGAATACACACATCCCACCAGCCCATCTGCCTACAGGCTGCCCAACAGGACAAACCCCATCCCACCCTTTCTAGTAAAATTTTGACAGGGACATGAAACGCGTCTGCGAAGCAAAGCACGCTAAGGCCCTTATTACAAGCAGCCCGGTTAAATGTGATGTGTACAGTAACGTCTGTTACCACACAAGGCTCACTTGTATGAAAAATATCAGCAGGTCAAATCTGCCGGTACTTATTTAGAGACTTTTTTTTATTATTCAACAACATGTAAAATTTGGCACCAAAATCTGCATGTTATTAACCAAAAATTAGTATTAGGTGGTATTTATTGCATCCAATAATTTCCAACTGAGTGAAGTCAAATTTTAACAAGTGCAATAAATATCACACCAATTACCAGTCCATTTGTAAACAGGGCCCTAAGCGTATTGCCGACATGTTGGCAAACATCACATGGGCCCAAGGACGCTGTAGGGTTTTTACAAAATCCAAACTGGAATAAAAAATACACGGCTGCTGTTTTATGAAACATTTGATTTTCACTTTTTACATGCCTGTCGTGAGTGAGCTTTAATAACTGGTTTTGTGGCGCTTATATTTACTCTTCCACTAATTTATTGATGCTCACTATTACTGTAGATAGAAAAAGGCAAGCAAGATCCAATCGGAATAAAAAAATGTAATCGGCTACAAACACATGCAGGAATCAGAACGTTCTCACAAGACAGCAATCAATAACCTGATCTACTACCATTGTGTGTTAACACTTCTCAGGTTCCACTGAGTCTGGGGCAGCGAGGGATTGGATTAATCTTTTCCATTAGAAGAAAACTCAAAACAAAATGTTGATATAAAGCTGCTTTTGATTTAAAGCCACTTCTGGATTTTCTTTTTCTTAAATTAAGGATTGTGGAGGTATGGGGACAACTTATGAGCGGAGTTTCTAATCATTTGATGATCGAACCCTTGGCCATATTTAACTTGCAGGATAATGCATTCAGGAATAAGGGGAAGATTGACAGCTTAGGTCTGGATAATAACCAGTTACCACAAATTGCACTAATGCAAGGAATGCAGTAACTGTTGGGCAATTTATGGTAACTACAGAGTCAGTGAAATTGCTAAGAGGCTTGGAGAACTGGGGCTGATTACCTTGAGTACAGCGAGAGAGGGACCCACATTCACAATGTCTGCAGGGGCGACTGATATTGAGGGGACTGGCACAACAATTCAATTTGTCAGTTTTTGACAAAATAGCAAGCCTATCTATAGCAGTTAATAAAGGGCACACATTTACAAAGGGAGTGGAAATACAGCTACCATAAGGTCAGAAACCTTTGTAAGTGCTGTCGGGACGAGCCTAAATATAGTAATAGTGGAATGATAACAAATAATGTGAAATGTCATCACACCAGCAACCAAAATGGACGCCCCACAAGAAAAAGCGCACAGCAGAGGCTAAGGATTAAAAAAAAAAATTAAAATTCTTAGTAACAACAATTCTCTTTCAATGAGCCCCTCATACGTAGTTCCCTTCCCTTATGCCAAGGAGATGAAAATCGCTACCCCACTATAAACAGCATGGTGGGGGCAAAACTGAAGTTGCACAGCAATAGGTTTTCCTTGCCCTTCAGCAGATGATAAACCTGTGATTTCTGACCATGGAGCAAAGTGACTTAATAAGAGAGATCTGAGAATAAAGGGAAGTCAACATGCAAGTGGGGCCTCTGCGGCTTCCCAAGTGTCCTCCGAAGTGAAGTAGCCATTTCGATTGATTTTGATCATGCGGAAAGTCATGGCAGTGTCAGGTTCCAACAATAGGTTTCTGCCATACCACCATGTGCTCCAACAGGCTAGGGCTGTCAATCTCAAATCTGGGGAACCAGGTTCGAGTGTCAGCAATGACGGTCAACATCCTGTGATTCTGGGCAAATCACTAAATCTCCCTGTGCCTACAAAAAATGAATGTGTCCTTGTGTAACGTAACTGGTGCTCATATAAAGCACTCTGAAACCTTCAGGTCAAGTTCGCGCTACATAAAACTCCGGAAGAAGAAAAGAAATAGGATCCCTACGTGCGTACAGAAAAAACTTGATGATCCAACTCTTCTAAATCTATATGCAAGACTCTAATCAATAAGTCAAATTATCTCATCACTATGATCTGTCACTATGACTTTTCCTACCTAACAGATTAGTCCTCCTGGTTTAGTCTACTATGCTTTAATGAGATAGGTCACTTACATGCTTGTTGCACCGTATTTTCTGATCATTTTCAAGTCCTCCATTGCTCACCTGGCTAGGCCCATGATATATCAATTTATTTAATAAATAAAATAAATTAAAGTTTATGAATCTACATGCTGCTCCGTTTCAGAAAGGAAAATTAAAGACTGGGTCAATTATGATGGGTAATGGGCAAGTAAGGTCTTACATGGCTAATGTCTGTTTTCTTACACCATTGTATCTTTCTGAAGGTATTCATGACACTTTCCCCACTGTCATTTGTTCTCAATTTATAGAACTATCCTGGAACTTAAAACAATTAACAAAATCTGTAGAAAAATTGTAGAATTTACACCAGCATTGCAGGGACTACTTGGTGAAGCCCAAGAGGGGAAATAATGCATCACCAGGAGATCGTGCTGGTGACTGGAGTTGGATAACTAATGCAATAACAGTGGGTTCAAAGACGGTTTGCTGAAAAACGACTGATAGCAACTGATTGTCCCACTAAGCCTGTGTCTTCCCCAAAAACATCCTTAACACACCAATCACTCAAGATCCGGAAGTATGTTTTCTATTACACGGTTACATGAGCTAGCCATTTAATTAAAATTGTTAATTAACACAGGATCTGGTTGAAAATAATGGTAGTGCGGGTAAAAACTAACAGAACAGAGTAGGTTCATTACATTATGACATCGTTAGATATAAGGTAGATCTAGATGGGAATTCTGGCAAACAAATTTGATCCAATTTGTTTTCAGGAAATATGGGTAAATGAGCTATTAAAGTATTATGGTTTCCTTACATTTTAAAAATCGTTTTTCAAACCTGTAAGAGGTAGAGCTAAAAGCAGACTTTAAACGGTATAGCCCACTAACTAATAGGACTTTATGTGGTTTCCAGAAGGGAACACCTATTAGCAGTCAGATTCAGTTGTGTAGCTGCAGCTGAGAATAATGGATATGTTGTATTTATCTTTGATGAGATGTATCTCACCAGACCTTCTGCATAAAATCACAAATCATATAAAGTTATTTCATTAATTTCTATAGTTAACATATGCACACTAGCTCAAATGATTTAAACAACAAGTATTTTCAAGTTATTAAAGACAATTAATTTCCAACTCTAGGTAATGATATTATTCATGCTATATGATCTCATAAAATTGTGAAAATTGATGAATGATCGAAACTCCTCACCACTTTTTGCTATAGGAATTTAATGGCAGGTTTGTTGCAAACAGTTTGCCTTATATTCAATTTTCACCTGTAGGAGAAAAAACACTGGACTGTATACTCTCTGAAAGAAGTGCTTTTGAGTAAACTCAAAGTGCCATAAAGCATTACTGGAGGATTTCCAATATCATGTCATCTAAACGCTTTAGTGTATGAAGTCCCATTGGTAGGCTAAATCAGCGACAACTAACCCCATATTTTTTTTTTCTTTTGGTCCTCATTTTACACCATGGTTTCCACCATAAGGTCCATGGAGAGCAACATACTGCCACAGTAAAGAACTGGATGGGACGGCCAACCCTAAGGAGTGCCAGCCTGCTGATGGATAGGGTTGCGCTGAGGCTTTGCTCACCACAGGAGTCGCCGCATTTACAAGAGACTGTGTCTCGGTGCATGCGGCCAATTTCGGCCCGTACTGCTGACCATCGACGCCCACCTTGCACCCTCCTTCATCCCACTTTTCTCCATGCACACCACCCCTTACTGACCTTCCACCTCACTCACCTATCGGTCCTGTTAAAGATGGTCCTCCTATGCCTAGCTCCGATATACCCACCACCTCTATTACCAATCATATTAAATGTAATTCCTCCCTTATGCCTACTTCTGATATATCCCCTACCTCTATTAATTTTCGACCACCTCACTATATTCCCCTCCCCTCTCCAGGCTTTCCCCTCTTCCGCCCCATGCTTTCCCCGCCTTGATAACCAGTACCCTACCAATCTCTTTAATTTATCCGATACACTTTACGCCTCAATTCCATCCCAATCACTCCTTAAAGTCGAACTTTTACTTACATCCCTCGTCTTAGAACTCTCTTCACTCAGAAATGATATCTCTCTCCTCCTTAAAGCTCACCCGTCTGATTCAGACCACACCCCAATGATGTCAGATTGCGCCGTCCCGTCGCATGATGACACTCTTCTCAATCCGCCCCCTAACAGACCTCCTATTGTATCGACCTTCACCGACACCCCTCTCCTCCCTTGTAAAATCACTGCCCGAGCTAAGCATAATGATTACCCCTTAAGCACCCCACCCAGCAACTCTAACACTTCCTCTCCGCCTCATCGTGATACTCACATCTTAATCTCGGGAACCAACTATTTTAATAACTCCCCTGACTCCCCTTCTCCATCCTCGCCTACCATCCCCTGTTCATCCTCAATACCTGTTCTCTTAAACACGAACAGACTCCCCCCCAACCAACATCTCCTAGACCCCCCTAACGACTTAGACCTATCCCCCCCTGTCCCCCCACCCCTCCTCCTGTCCCCTCTCCCCTTCGCTGCATGTTGATAAACTGTAGATCTGCCTCCTGCCACGCAACTGAGATTTCAGAAACCATTCTCAGTGAAAACATTGACATCGCTTTCCTTACTGAAACTTGGGACACTGCCCACTCCAACCCTATCTTCGACCTGCTTATCCCTCCAAGCTTCTCTATTATCAGGAAGGACAGTCCCAAACAACTAGGAGGAGGCCTTGCCCTTATCTTTAAGGAGAAACTCGACATATCACCCATCCTGCTCCAAGACCCTTCGTCCTTTAAATACCTTTGCGCCGACCTCTCTTTTCCTGGCTTTCCCACCACTCAGCTACACACCATCTACCACCCCCCAGGAAATTGCCTCCCCTTCACAGAAGAGATGACTGATCCTATTATCCAAGCTTCAATCTCTCACCCCAAAAATCTCTTCCTGGGTGACTACAACATCCACTGGAACAAAAAAGATGACCCTGCGGTCTCCCTTTTTAATGAAACCCTAGACATCACTGACCTGACCCAACTCTGCCTAGCCCCCACTCACAGCAAAGGCGCCACCCTGGATGCTATCCTGACGAACATTGATATGGCATCTCTCTCGAATATAACAGCTGTAGATTGGTCTTATCACCACCTCATCATCTTCACCCTGAACAGCCCCTCCACACCCTCCGCGCCTATCAGCACTCTTCCCATGAAACCCACTCGTAACCTTCACCTCATCACACCTGACGAACAGGAATCCTCAATTAAAACTCGCCTACTCATCCCCCACCTCTCTTAGCACCAATGATCTCACTGATCATTATAACAAGTCCATTCTTGATGCCCTTGACTTAATTGCCCCCATTAAACAAAAAAAACAAAAAAACATCCCTCACAAGTCCTGGTTCAACGCTGACCTCAATAACGAAAGACGGACCCTCAGACAATCTGAACGCGCCTGGAGGAATCATCCCTCCTCTGAAAACCTGGCCCTACTGAGATCCAACAGAGCACATTACAAAAAACATATCTTTAACGAAAAAGCCACCTTCCTCCGGTCTCAACTTGACCAGGCCAGAAACCATCCCAGAGAACTGTTTAGCATTGATAAAAAACAAATTTCCTCTGGCCCTCCTAAACTTGCAGCCTCTGTAGATAGATGCGAAGAAATTGCCAGTTTCTTTTCTAACAAAGTCAACTCCATTGAACTATCCTTCTCTTCCCCTCCTCTCTCTCTCCAACCTCCCTCCATCCAATCCACCATACCAAATAGCCCCAATTCACCTCCTTCCTCCTCCCCCTCCCCCTCCTCTCACCTATCAACCTCCCCCCATCCAAATCTCCCTCCCCAGGACTCCCAATTCACTTATTTCCTCCTCCCCCCCCGCACCCCGACTCCACCCAACCCCTCAATTCTCTCACCCTGCCGGATTCATCCTCTACCTTTTCCCTTCCTAAAAATAACGCTTCATGGAGTGTATTTAATCCAACCTCTGAAACCACTATCAACATCATCTCCAAACTCAAACCGTCCTTGCATTCTAAAGACCCCCTCATCGCCCACTTAGTTCAAGAACTCAAATACACCATTGCCCCAATCTGGACCGCTATCATCATCTCCTCACTTTCTTCTGGCTGCGTTCCTGCCTCCCTTCAGCTAGGTCAATTCTCCACTATTCTAAAAAACCCCACTGCCGACCCTAATGATCTGAACAATCTACACCCTATCTCCAACCTTCCCTTCCTCTCTAAAGCCCTTGAAAAATGTGTTCTGTCTCAGCTAGACAACCATATCTCCTCCTTCAACCTACTCAACATCTTCCAATCTGGGTTTAGAAAGGGATGCAGCTCAGAAACAGCCACGCTCAATATTACTGATGACATTCATCGCTCTCTTGACAAGGGCGAATCCTCACTGCTAATCCTCCTTGATCTCTCGGCTGCCTTTGATACGGTACACCATCCCACCCTGTTGAACACCCTAAACGTTTGCTTTGGTTTGAAAGGCATTGTACTCCAATGGTTCACCTCCTTCCTCCAGAACAGATCACAACAAATTAAACTCAGTCACTGCCTGTCTAAACCTCAACCTGTCGCTCTCGGAGTCCCCCATGGGTCTATCCTCTCTCCAACCCTTTTCAACCTCTTTATGGAAGCCCTCACTCTCATTCTGAAACAAGCCAAAATCAGTTACCACCTATAGGCCGATGATACCCAACTATACTACAAGATTAAAACTCACAAAGACATCCTTCACCTCAATGACACTGTTGAAAGTCCAAACATGGTTCCACCTTAATCATCTCAAACTCAATCCTAAAAAAACTAAATCATCCTTTTCACCCCTAAATTTAACTCCCTACCCATTCAACTCTGGATTAAAGACATCACAGCCCTTAATTGCTCCCTCTCCACCTCCAATACGGTCAAATCCCTAGGTATCAGCATTGATCAGAACCTTACTCTCACCCCCCACATCACAAATACAGCAAGAAGTGCTCTCTCCACCCTACACCACCTCAAAAAAGTTAAACCTTTCATTCCAGCTGATGATTTCAAAATCGTCGTACAATCTCTTGTCCTATCCAGGATTGACTATGGTAACGCCACTCTGGCCGGCTCTCCCAAAGTCCACCTGGCACCAATTAAATCTGTCCTCAACATAGCCGCCAGACTTATTTCTGACTGTCGAAAATTCGATCACATTTCCCCTGTCCTCAAAAATCTGAACTGGCTCCCAATCGAAGGTCAATCCACCTACAAGATTGCTTGCATTACCCGCAAAGCTCTTCACCAAGACACCCCCTCTTACCAATCAAGCAAACTACTAAAAGCAGGGAGCACTAGATCCTTGAGAAGTACAAACTCCCTTGTCCTTATCCCTCCCAAACTTAAATGCAAAAAGACCCAATCTCAGGCATTTTTTGGTAATGCACTCACTATCTGGAATGCACTACCCAAAGACCTTTGCTGCAACCCCTCCTACCCTCTCTTCAAAAGGAGACTCAAAGCTCTTCTCCTCAATAAATACTGGGGTTCTTAATTTTTATCGATCTTGATCTTTCTCATCACCCTTCTATCACTCTCTCTCTGTTACCCAACCTTCTCCCCCTTCCATCTCTCCCACCCCCCTCCTCACCCACTTCCTTAGCGCTATTTTCAACTCCCCCTGCACCGCCTCTACTCTGCTCTACTGACCCCTTTCACTAACTTACCGCTTTGCACATTTTCTTTTCTTTTAATTTCTCCTTTTCATTTCCAATTGTATATTTTACATAATACGTACTTGCTCTGTTCTTGTGTCATCACTATGTAAAGCGCTCTGATACTCTCGGGTCCAGCAGCGCTATATAAAACTTTTTAAATAAATAAACAAGAACCCTCAAGCAAGAAACCAGTAAAGAGCGAGATTGCTGCAATCGTATACCAATAACTAGGACCAGCCCGGTATACATAGGTGCAGAGGAAAGGGAAAAGAAGAAGCAAAGCAGCGTAATCATTGGACCATGGGTGAAAAAAAAAATCATCATCAAGTTCACTGTTGGTCCCACTTCAAGAGGTGCCAAAAGGCTCTTTTATCTTGATTTCCAGATCTTGCAAAGTCCAACTTAGACACCTGCAATACAGATGTCCGCCAGTCAAGAAGGGAGGGTGGTGACGGGTCCTTCCATTTTTTACAAATTTCCCTCCTGGCCAATAATATGGAATAAAAAAGGAGATTTTTAACCGGGCCTCTGGCCTCATCCATGACCCCAAATATTACGAGAGGAAGATTTATCGAAACTTGGAAACCCAAAGATCTCGTAAGTAAAACACTTATAGAGGCCCAGAAGGGAGGTAAACGGGGACAGAACATGTGGAGGTCCGAGGCAGCTCTTAGCCCACATCTAGCACATGCCACTGGGGAGTCCTTGGAAAATTTGGATAGTCTCTGTGGTGAATAGTATGCTCTATGGAGAGTAAAAAGGTGATTCCTCCGAAGCCAAGCAGGTTTAACAATGTCCCATAATATCTTAAAGGATGTAGACCACAAATTTTCCTAAAGAATGCCCCCATAGCCGATCTGGCAGTTGGAATTTGCCATCGATCTCATCTAACATTAAGTTATACCATAATGAGACCTCCTTTCTGGCTGGAGCTTTATCAAGAAGAAGGGCCTCTAGGTGACTAGCCCCACCTAATGGGAATCTAGACTTAACAATGATCTGTAAATGGGCCAAACTAACAATTTGAAGATATTTAAACCTAGAAAGGTATGGCCCTTTTCTATCTTTCAGGGATTCCCATGGTATCAGACAACCGTCAACAAACAAATCACCCCAAACCTCCAACCCCGCTTGTCTCAAAGGCAAAGAGAGACTATCAGTGAGACTATCAGTGAGCCAACTTGGGCTGCCTGGAGAATCCCACAACGTAGACCTACACGAGAAATACCCCAACTTTATGGAGCTCCTGAGTCTAACCCATGTTTTCGCCATTCCCTGAAATACCTTCAGTTTTATCTTTTTAAAAATTTGGGATCTCCAAATTTAAACAAGAAACCAGCCTGTACTGCACCTTCCCCTCTAAGCATAGCTCCAAACATGCAACCAATCCCAAAATCAGATGGCATTTTTAATAACATACTGGCATGGGAAAGTTGGAATGCCCATGCATATAGTTGTAGGTCTGGAGCTGCTAAGCCTCCCTTTTCAATGCGACGCCTAAGCTTTTTCCAGGTGATCCTAGGTATGTGTTTATCCCATAAGAAAGAACGAATCTCGCTCTGTAAATTAGGCAAAAGTGAAGGATCGAAGTAAAGAGGAATAGTGTTAAACAAAAAAGTATTTTTTGGTAAAATAGTCATCTTTATCAAATTAACTCTTCATAAGATAGACAACGGGAGCAAAGACCATGATCACAGGAGTCTACGACAGTCCTTAGCTACGGCAGTAAAGTTTAGTGAAGCAATTTTATTAACCTCCTGAACGATATTAAGTCCAAGATAGTGCAGTTTTGGACTAGGGTGTACCCCTACCCCAAGATCATTATCATTCCAAACCAAGATCTCTGTTTTAGAGGCATTAACCTCATAACCAGAGATTTCTCCAAAATCTTGAGCTAGTTTAATGACCGATGGAAGGGCTGTACGTAGTTCAGAAGAAAAAATCAAGATGTCATCGGCGTACAGGGCCACTTTCTTCTCCCAACCCCTATATCTAAAAGACTTGATGTTAACATCATCCCTCAGCCGTTGGGTGAAGGGTTCAATATATAGGTCAAATAGGAGAAGGGAGAGAGGGCAACAAGTTCCCCTTGTGATTTTAAATGGGTCTGATAATTCTCCATTAACCAAAAGGCAAGCTGACTGGTTCTGGTAAAGTAATCTCACTGCTCGGCGAAATCCCTCTCCGATATTAAATTTACCCAATACCCCCGACAGGTATGACCAATTCACCCTGTCGAAGGCCTTGGTAGCATCGAGCATAAGAACAGCCAAGGGTAAAGAATCAGTAGTTGCCATATCAATGGCCCCTATAAGATCATAAGTCAACTCGTAAAGTTGTCAACCCTTCACAAAGCCCCTCTGGTCTTGATGTAAAATGTCGGCCGCTACCGCCCCCAATCTGTTGGCCATTACAGTAGCAAAGATTTTATAGTCGACATTTAAGATAGAAATAGGTCTATATGACCCACAACTTGAAGCCTGTTTCCCCGGTTTTAATATCAAGGTTATAGACGCGCTATCCCAAGAAGCGGGGGGTGACAATCCCTCCTGGAGAATCTGATAAAATAATGTGGTAAGGAAGGGAACAATTACCTGCTCCAAAGCCCTATAAATTTCGTCCGGAAGACCATCGGGGCCTGCCGCCTTCCCCTTTTTACTACTTAGAATAACAGATCTAACCTCCTCTTGTGTAATAGTCCTACCTAATGAGGCACGCTGCTCTGAGGCCAGTGAAGGGAGACGGATCCCCCTTAGCCAATCATCAATACGATCAGCCTCAATATGCTTATCTTCATAATAAATATCCTGAAAAAAATGCCGAAAAGTTCTTCTGATATCATCATTCGCAGAATGAACAACATTATCACAGATAATTGAATTGATATTATTACAAACCAGGTCTGTTTTTGCCTTCCAGGCTAATAATTTACCTGCGCCTTCACCATATTGGAAGTGGGTGATTTAACTAGCTTCCCACCTTTCAAGAATGCGTGCATTCAGGACTGAACCCAAGTGCCCCTTTAAGAGGAGTAACTTGTTTTGCAATTCCTGCAGGGAGCTGGTGCTGGAAGAAGCCGAGTGTGAATCAATTTCAGCTTGTGTCTTAGCAATCTGGGCTTCATTAGATGATACCTCCTCTCTATACAGCTTCCTCCTATAGGTAGCCTTGTTAGTTATTAAGCAACTAACTCCATATTATGAGCATATAAATTATGACCATTATTTTTATTAGTAACACAAACTGGTAAAATTCCAGGGTCGTCACAGAGAAGCATTTTGTCTCCATTCACTTCATTAGAAGACTTCTTAATCTTGGCTTGCAAATTTCCATTCAATTGCGTCATTAGATTGAAAGGGCAAGCTTTACATAAAGCTTCTACAAAGCCATCGGATGGATTTCATTAAAGTACACAGTCCAAAAAATTGCCTTTCAGGACGGTTGCTGTATTATGGACAACTTGACGACACTTTGTTTTCAGCTATGGAAAAATTAATGTATGCAAATTACTGTATAGTTGATTCTGCAACTGTGATCAAAAGTATCTCTTATGGAAATGAGCAGAGTCTATTGACAACAACAAGAAGGTTGCCTTTAGACTCATGAATAAAAGTCACCCTCAGTCGAGGAAGGGCACAGTCTTGGACCCAGCCTTATGCAAATCATTCTTAACCAGGATCTAAGAGGGGCAGTCCAGTCAGAACTGCCAGGCCAGGTCCTTCCTGAACCGGAACACAAGCAACCCAAGTCCAGTTTTGCCCTGAGTAGGGTGTAGCTTGGCTCTAGTGGCAGAGTAAGTATGGGCCCCACATTCGACATACCCTTGCCACTTAGAGCGGTATATCAAACGGACAAAAGGTGATGGAAAGAATGCTTGCAATTTGTCTAACCGGTGACAATCACTTAGGGTAGCTTTCCGAACCATTATTTTTTTGCAAAAATGCCTCCTCATTTTGCACTGAGCCATATGCTAATCAGCCTTGACCATGCTCCAATAGAAACAGTCTAGTCTGAACCGCCAGTGCAGTCGTCGTCGTGTTCGTCGTGACGTTCGTGTCGTCAATATAACAGTCCCTCCTGCGCGCTGACGTCTGTACATTTCACAACTTTCCACACCAGGAGCGCAAAGCCATGAAGTGAATGACCATGGTGTCTTAAAAAATAAACAGCTAGGGCCCTGACGGGGAACATCCCTGGCACTTAAAAACAATTCCGCAGTGCGAGGCGGATCGGTGGGTGAGTAAGGAATCTGCGGCTAGATCATGTCTCTACCAGATAAAGTGTTTGTGAAGGTAAGTACCTTATCCATCTGATAGAGACATCTAGCCAAAGTTTCCTTACCTTTGAACAGATACCCAAGCAATTCCATCCCCAGCTTGGCAGATATCAGAATAGGAAACACCACAATGAAGAGCAGTGGTGACCGCTTTTGCCCTGGTGGAATGGGCTCTAAGCCCTTCAGGGGGATCTTTCTGTGCTAAGGCGTAACAGATTTTATACAGAGAATAACCCTGTGGGATAAAGTCCTCTTTCGGAGAGCACGCCCTTTCTTTGTACCTCCTAGCAGAGGTTATTGCCACTAAAAAAAACTATTTTTATTGTGAGAAACCGCAGAGGGCAGTTGTGAAACAGCTCAAACAGTGCACACATCAGAAAACTGAGAACCAAATTAAGGTCCCACTGTGGCATAATAAAAGGTGAAGGAGGAAACAAGTGGGTTAACCCCTTCAAGAATCTCTGCACCAGAGGTGATTTATAAAGGGGAAGGTTGATCCGGCAAGCGAAGAAAAAAGGGAAATGCCGAAAGAAAGCCCTTCAATATGCCCAGAGCAGAGCCCTGCTGGGCCAAAGAAAGCACAAACAGAAGGACTTCAGATAAAGGAGCAGGAAAGGAGTCAATAGACCGGTCTGTACAATATTTAAAAAATGTGTTCCATCTGCAGGTGTAAACCGATTTTGTGGAGGGACGCCTGACTGCCAAAATAACCTCTCAGACTTCGGGAGGGAGGTCGAAAGCTGTCAACTGTCGCAGCTCAATCTCCACGCAAGGAGACAGAGTGGACAGGTTCGGGTGTAGAACCCTCCCCCACCGCTGCAAAAGAAGACCCTCCTGAAGGGGCAACGTGATCGGAAGGTCGATGCTCATGTCTAGAAGCTCGGGATACCAAACTCTCGTTTCCAGTCAGCAGCGACAAGAATAACTTGTGCCTGTTCACTCCTGATCTCTCCGGACAGGAGTGGTTTGGGCGGAAAGTCATATAGGAGGCCTCAGCTACACGAGCGGAAAAAAGTGTCGCAGAGCAAGAGCCACCATGGAAACTCCAACACTCAAAACTGCTGACATTGCGTGTTCTCTTTGGCGGCGAACAGATCTAACCAAGACTCTCCCCACTGCTGAAAGAGACCTTGTACCACCTCTGGATGGAGAAGCCATTCATGATCCGCAAGACACCTTCGGTTGAGCTTGTCCGTCCTGGTGTTCAGAGAACTGGCCAGATGTTGAACCCCCAGGGAAATGCCCTGTTGTTCCAGCCAAGTCCAGAGACGCAGGGCCTCTTGACAACGAGTATACAACCCCACACCGCCCTTTTTGTTGCAGTACCACATGGCGGTAGTGTTTTCTATTAACACCTGTACAAGCCTTTCCTTTATTGACAGCAAAAGGCTTTCATTGCCAGTCGGATGGCCCAACGCTCAAGCAGACGGATATGGAGCTTGGCTTTCAACGGAGACCAGAGTCCTCTTATCTCCACCTCCCCCAGATGGCCACCCCCGCCTCACTACTGTGAGATCTGGGTGGGGAAGAGAGAGGTCTGCTCTTGAAACAATCGTGGTCTGTTAGCCAACACTGCAGGTCTCTCGCAGTGCCCTCTGTAATCTGAACCAGGTCGGTGAGATTTTCTCGATGCTCTGCCCATTGGAACTTCAGGTCTCACTTCAGAGCCCGCATGTGCCACCGAGCATGGGTCACTAGCAGGATGCAGGAGGCCATGAGGCCCAACAGCTTCAGAATCATTCTCACCGAAATCCAGGATAGAGGCCGAAACATCGGTATCATATCCTGAATATCATGAACTCGTCGTTCGGGAGGATGGGCTCGAAACTGCACTGTGTCCAACACCGCTCCAATGAAAGGGAGTGTGTGAGAGGTGGTCATGTGTGACTACGGCATTTTGATAGTAAACCCCAGCAAATGCAGAAGGCTCGCTGTAGTCTGGAGGTCGGAGACACCTGTTTGGGGCGAGCCCACCTGCATCAACCAGTCGAGTTAGGGGAAGAATGGAACCCCTGATCTCTGCAGATGGGCTGCAACCAACGCCATCACCTTTTTGAACACCCGAAGGGCGTTGGTTAGGCCAAAGGGGAGCACTGCAAATTGAAAGTGCTTGTGGCCAACCATAAACTACAGGTAGCGCCGATGGGCAGGCAGGACAGGGATATGAAAATAGGCATCCTGCAAGTCCAACGCTACCATCCAGTCTCCTGTGTCCAAAACAGACAGGACCTGAGCTAGGGAGAGCATCTTGAACTCCTTTTTGAGGAAGTAGTTAAAGGCTCTGAGTTCTAGGATAGGACAAAGGCCTCCATCCTTCTTTGGAAACAAAGTAGCAGGAATAACAACCACAGCCCACTTCTGGCCTGAGAACCCTCTCTATAGCTCCCTTGGCCAAGAGTCTTGACTTCCTCGCGTAGTAGAGCAAGGTGATCCACCGTCAGCCGATCGTATACTGGAGGCACGGATGGAGGGGTAGTCTCGAAGGGAGTAACCCCTTCGGACTATTTGCAACACCCACTTGTCTGACGTGATATCCTGCCAGTGGTGATGATGGTGTACTCTGCCACCAACTGGCTGTAGATGATCCTGGAGGATCGGACTTGAAGGGGGATGTGGCCGGGCTTTAAGTCTGGCCTCCTGACCTACGGGGTCGGGGTGAACCATGTCCACGGCCCCGCAGAGGCTGCTGAGCTTCTGGGCCCTCTGGCTGGAAAAGGGTTGGCGCTGTTGGTAGCCCCTTTTATAGACACACAAGGAGCGAAAAGAAGATGCCGACCGGGACTGTGGTGAGGCCCAAGGACTTGGCCATGGCCCGCGAGTCCTTTAAGCGATCAAGGGCAGCATCTGCCTCGTCTCCGAAGAGACGTGAGCCATTGAAGGGCATGTCCATGAGGTTAGCTTGGGCATACCCCGAGAAGCCAGACGTTCTCAGTCAGGCGTGGCGACAGCCGGCCACATGGGTGAAAATAGCTCTACCCAGCGAGTCTGTCATGTCCAAGCCATATCTGATGGTTAACTTTGCTGCGTCTCTCCTGTTGGAAATAGCTTGGGAGAGTAGAGCTCGGTCCTCCTCCGAGACCCTGGGCAGCACTTGCGCAATCGTATCCCATATAGGATGGGAATAACGGCCCAAAAGGCATGCTGTGTTCACTGATCGCAATGCAAGACTGGTGGAAGAAAACATTTTCTTTCCAAAATACTCACTTCTTTTGAATTTGCTGTCCGGAGGTGCGGTAGGGAATGCGCCACGGGAAGTGGAAGCTTGGACCACCAAGCTTTGTGGGGTGGGGTGGGTGGTGAGGAATGTTGGGTCGCACGATGCAGGGAGATGGTGGTGTGCAATCGTCCTATTCACAGGAGCCCCTGTGGTGGGTTTGGACCAAGGACCCAGGAGGACGTCAGTCAAGGCCTCACTGAAAGGGTTCTGAACTGTAGACCCCAAGCTGCAGGACCTCTGTCAAGATGTTAGTCTTGACTACCACTTTAGGGAGCTGCAGGTCCAGGACCTCCGCAGCCCTACGCTCCACCATGCAAATAATGCCCCTCCTCTGTAGCCAGGGTAGGTGGAGACAGCATGCCAGGGTCTAGGGAGTTGTCCAAACCACTGGCATCACCTCGTTCCTCATACCAGTCCATCTCTTGTGACTGCTGGGTTTCTAAGTGAACCTGTCCCCCCCCCCCCCAATCCTCTTCTTCCATCGCCAACTCTTCAGAAAAGGGATGGTTGAACGACATGGAGTAGTATGGTTCCGGTCTCGGCATCAGGGGATGTACGCTCAGCTCCGTGTCGTCAGGTATGAGGAATAGGGAGGCGCTGCCGGTGGAATGGACCTCAGTGCTGGAAGCGGCGCCCGGGAAGGTCGCTGTGGAGTTGCGGCCAGCACCGGTCTGGACCCGGGAACGGGTCTAGTCAAAGGCCGTAGCGCAAGGGCCGGAGCCGCAGGTGATGAACCCGAGCCTGCGGGCCTGAAGGCGTGCCGGCAGGGTCAGACCGCCCTAATATGGCACACATGGTGTTGTTAAACTCTTTAAGCTGGGAGGGGGAATGCTCCCAGCCCCGGAAAGGGAGGGAAACGCAGAGCCAACCCAGGCACACGCTCTGCGGAGTGGGGCCCGAGCGCCGAGGTTCCTCCGCCACGTAGCTAGATGGGCAGGGTGAAGTCGAAGCACGCTTTGACTTCTTGTGCTTTTTGTGGTGCCTCTTACCTGACCGCCGATTTTGACGAAGAGGACTTTGATTCGCTGGAACGATGCTCGGACCTTCCTCTCGACCGAGACCTGGACCAGGACTGACAAAGCGACTTCCGCAGTGCCGGACGGCGGGCTGTGAGCAGCTTTAGGGCCCGCTCCCTCAAAGCTATTGGCGCCATGGTCCGGCAGTCGGAGCACGACTCCGAGTCGTGGTCGCGCTCCACGCACCGGGGTGACAGGCGCCACAAAGTTTGAACCCGGAGGTCTTTTTGGATGACATCCTACATATCAAAAGGAGTTAACATAAGTAGAAAAAAGTCTGACAAAAATTGATAGGGGATAGGTCTCTTCAACAGATCTGCGCTGTCTGGCGCGGAGAGAAAATAACTGACGTCAGCGTGCCGGAGTGGCGGTTATATTGACGACGCGGATGTCACTACGATGACGAACACAATGCCAACAAAGCCACGCGGAGTAGACCGACGGCACCTACCGGCGCACAGGAATACTGCTAAGAAAATCTTCTGGATCCAACCTGATGCCTGGAAGATCAAAGGTAAGGAATATGCGGCTAGATGTCTCTATCAGATTATTTTTTTAAATATGAGGCTACATTGTATGTATAGATAGGTGGGGCTTCTATTTATTTATTTAAAGAGTTTTATATAGCTCTTTGCACCAACACTTACGACCTTTATGAAAACGTTCGGAAAAGAGTCAGTTTTCCAACAAAGTAACCCTTATCTTAACAACATATTTTTTTTAGTTATACAGATGAAATCTTGATAACCTGGGATGGTGATGAAACACCAATTGGCCAGTTTGTACAAGGACTAAATCAACATTCGAGATTTGCCATGCAAGTTAATAGAAGCAGTATGCTATTCTTAGACTTCAAACCAAAGAATGGAAAACGAAGGCACATTTTGAGGCTACTGATAGAAACCTCTTCAACTACTTGAAAGTTTTCATTCAAGGGCTCTTATGCAGGACCTGCGAGTGGGGCAGTATATACAATCAGTAGAGACTGGTCTGAATTAACAGACTTTTGAAGTGAAAGGCAGGCATCTCACAAAGAAACCAACCAACAGAAACCATGCACAGGAGATCTTGCATAAAGCTAACAAAAATAACATCAAGAATACTTTAATTGAGACCCACCAACATGTTAAAGCAGAACAGGATTATATTTTAACAATATATGACGTAATGAAAAACAAATAAAAAAGTCAATTAAAAAAACTGCAGGAAAAAAAGAGACACTGCCATTTATCCATTATTTGCCTTTTAGAAGGCACAAAATCAGTATATAAGGTTTCCTACACCAGGCCCGTACATAGACCTGTACTGTACAATAGAGGTACCTTGTGAATCTTCTCAGAGAACGGGGACTTATTCTCTGTGGGACTGTTCTGATTGTAAATACACTAAAGCCACAAAATCAGATGGCTTGGGCTTATGTCACCCATGAGAGCATAGTATTCATGATCACACAAGTCTATGTTACAAGAAATACATAAGACTGGCAATGAGAATATCCAAACAGCAAATGGTGGAATGTCATAGCAGTACCAAAGCAAGCACCCTAACTACTAAACGATCACAATTATCATGACAATGGCCATACCCCTGTGACTTTCAGAACATCAGTAGTTTGAGGGATGTGTCATTGACACAAAATATTCTTTGTAGGAAAGAACAATGCTGAATTGTTGAAATCCATTCATAACAGGACTGAATTATGACATTGGCTGGAATGTGTAAAAATATTTTTATATGAGATGCGTCTCGGACACGTCCATCTACTAATTTGTGTCAGCTGCACTTCTATTGAATCTGCCAAAGCGGGCGTCTACGGGGGGCTACGCTTAAGAAGCTTCATTGGCTTCCGGTGAAGCTGAGATCCTCTTTCAAAACCTTGTGCTATTGCTATAAGGCATTCGCCAACAAAGGTCCACAGTAGGGAAATAATGCACTCCAGAACACACAATCCAGCTATTGACAAAGTCCATTCTTGATAAAATTCTGAAGAAATTATCAGATCCAACCCACGGGGTCGAATTATTCCACAACGTTTTTACTTCGGAAATAGAATTTTAAACAGTATTTGTCAAATCCAAAACAGCCGACACGTATTTAGTCAAACTGGACTTTTACAAGGCTAAGCACAAATGAGGTTCAAAGTATTTTTAGAGTCTAGGGACTAACCCATGGATAAGTGGAGAAGTGTGGCTCAGGGGTTAGAGGCGGCAGACCCGGAATCTGAGATCGGTCCTGGACCAGGGTTCAATTCCCCGCCCCGGCGGGTCTTGGGCTAAAAATTCCACAGACTCGATAATTCTCGTCCCGGTGCCTCCTCGACTCACGGGTTCACAGTCTGCGACTCTGGCAATAGCTTGCTTAATCTCCACAACGGCCCCTCGCGGCGGGATGCCTGACTTTCACCCTGTGGACACCCTGTCAGGGCTTCTCACAGGGGAATACCAGGACGGGTTCCCTAGGAAAGCGCCAGGATGCCCTTTGTGGTGACAGGTTGCGCTATATAAGTATACCTACATTTACATAAAGTCCCCAGTGCGTGTGGTCTTCTGAGTATCCTGGGGAAGTTAGAGGCCTGAGTCTAATAAGCTCGCCGTTACGTTGTATCCGGGGTGTGTAGAATGCAGTTCAGAAAGTCACAGTCTTATTTCAAGGGCCTCGCCTATACCCCATTCTGCATTGAGACCGGGAAGATAGACAAGGTGGAGGTGTCAAACTCATTCACTGAAACTCCCTGAGGTACTGGACCCTCCCCACGACTCAATTTCAGTCATTCGAATGAATGTCCGTGGAAATGTCCATATCTACAATCTCCAACATCAGACTGAATGTGATTTACCATCCACCATGTCAAAACTACTCATTCATTGATGGATGCATGGATCTCTTCACCTCTCAACTTATCAGATTGGACAACCCTATCTTCCTTGGAGACTTCAGCATTCATTGGGGAAACGAGGGTAACAACCATGCAGACACTTTTATTTCCTTTCACAAAGATGATGATCTCCAACAGCAGTACCATAAACACACACAGTACAAAGTTGCCATTCTGGACCTGATAATCTCCAATTCGCCAAATCTACAGTCATACAATCCCATTTCAGTTGACTTGTCCAACCACATGCAGATCCCATTCTGCCTATCTGGCTCTTATATCAAAACATATGAGCAAACCAAGATAGAGAACATATGGTTCAGGGACACATCCAACCTTGACACTGAAGCCATGGCCATCATGACTCTTGCTACCCTAAACTAGATTACATTTCACCTTGATATTAAAGAGGCCACAGACAAGTACAACTTCAGTATGGAATCCCTCATTGACAAATTTGTCCCCATGAAGTGCAAATTATCCAGACTAAAACCCTCTAGTCCTTGGTTCTCAAAATAAATTTGCAAAGAAAGAAAGCTCATTAGAAAATGTGAGAAACAATGGAGACTAGCACCCTCTCACCCGACTATGAACAAACTTTGCAAAGCACGAAAACAATACAAAGACCGAATCGTCAGAGCCATATCAGAGCACTTGAGAATTCTGCAAAGAACAGACCAAAGAGCCCGTTTGAGGTTCTTGCATGGACTACAAACCCCTCCACGACTTTAGCTCCTGAGTCATCACTGGGTTGCTACAACAACTTTGTGGAATTCTTTGATAAAAAAAGTTAGTGACATCCATCTCTTGCTACGCACAGGCAAATCCTCTGAAACAGAGATTCTACCATGAAAGACGCTGCATTCTTGGTCTTCTTTCTCCTCAATTTCTGAATAGGACCTACAGCGAACAATGTCCAAAGTGAAACCCTCAAACCACCTTCAGGACGCCATTCCAGGTTCTAATAGCAAATCTCTTGCCATACACCTACTCTCCATATAGACCAACATGATCAACTCCTCTCTCTAACAGAGCCTATTTCCAGAACGACTAAAAGTGGGTCAAGTCTCACCTCTCGTGAAAAAAACAATCTCTTGTTCCAGAGAACTTGAACAACTACTGCCCAGTCTCCACACTCCCTTTTTTAGGCAAAGTCATTGAAAGGTGCTTAGCCTCCCAACTCGCTTCACACATTCGAACAAACAGCCTCCTAGACACTCTACAATCAGGTTTCCACCAGGGCCACAGTACAGAAATGGCAAACCTCCAAATAGTTGAAGACTACCATAGAATCTTCGAATCTGGTAACTCCTGACTCCTGGTCCTCCTGGAAATGTCCACTACATTTGAGACTGTCAAACATCTCGAGCTCCTTCACACTCTTGAACGACGCATGGGATGTGGAAGCACAGGTCTCAAATGGTTCTTCTCATACCAAAGCAATGGTTCCCACATTGAGAAAATGGGCAACCTTGTTCTCCAGACCTGTCCGGGTACATCAAGGGGTCCCTCAAGGCTTGAACCTCTCCTCAACCCTCTTTAACCTCTACCTACAAGCACTGTGTGTGATTTTCAGAAACGCTGGGATTCTCTTCCACCTCTACGCTGATGACACTCAAATATACATACACATCTCATCCCCTGAAGACGTTGCACTCCTTTCAATCATGCTCCTAAAGATTCAAAACTGGATGTCTAACTGCCATCTAAAACTCAACCCAACTAAAACAGAATTTCTTCTGATTTCGCCTCTGAAAGCAAAAACCCCAGTACAGAAAGGTTGGCTAACCTTCCCGCCCTGGATTGCTGCCCTGTCACTGCCCACAGTGCTAGGTCACTTGGTATCACCCTTAACAATGACCTCAATCTTCACAGACACATCACAGCCATGGCCAAAAGTGCACAACACCAATTTAGGCAGCTTTGGGGTATCAGACAATTGATCCTGGAACAAGACCTCAAAACAGTGGTGTAGTCTCTCGTTCTCTACAGACTAGATTATGGAATTGCCCTTTTCTCAGGCATTCTTAAATTTCACCTACACCCACTGAGTGCAACACTACATGCAGCAGCTCACTTAGTTGTAGATCTGAAGAAATTTGACCACATTTCCCATGCACTGCTAACCCTCCAATGGCTTCCCATTGAAGAGTGGGCCCAATTCAAAACCGCCTGCTTTACTCACAGAGTGCTTCACTCCTCTTCACCCTCATATCTAAAAGAGAAACTGATAATATCTGAAACAAATAGGGGTTCCAGAAATGCCTAATCCCTGCTCCTGGAACCCCCCCACCTTCAGTCAAGAACAGTATATGCACCAGACTTTGGTAGTGCCACAAGAATCTGAAACTCCTTATCTCTGTCCCTCCAGCTAACTACCAGCATAGTCAACTTCGAAAAGGACATCATGCGCCTCCTATTTGACAGACACCTTGGTTAATCACCATCGACCATACTTAAGTACTCTCTCCAACAGGATACAAACTCCCTTTGTTATGTGACCCCCAACTTCTTAATGGATGCTCGAACTGTGTACGACCTCTGACCAATCTGCTGCATTTGTCCTGGTCGCATCTACCGTCGCAAAGGTCTGAATTTCTTTACTGTAACTCGCTGTACACTTTTATCCTGCTACTGTTGTAAAGCGTTCTGATGCCTTCGGGCCAAGTCCGCACGGTATAAAATTGCAAAAATAAATAAATAAGATTTTTTTTTCTCATGCTTCTTAGTCAGTTTCACTTAAAGTAACAGTTTTGTTCATGTGCTTATGCTTTTACTCACTAGTATTGGGAAAACGTGCATCTAAAAGTGTGTATTGCATATAGAATTTAGCACCACTTGTTCCAGTGCGATTTGGGCAGATGCTCTGGTCCATTGAAACAACAATTATGTGCCAAAACATGTTGACATTCAATAAATGAAGCCGAGTTGTAGATTTTTAACCACGTGCAGAGTCAGGGCCATACTGGGAACCACAACCGGCCCTGGCAAAGTGTTCGGCCATTGGGAGGGGGGTCGGGGGGGCGGGGGGCTATTGGGGGGGGGGGGGGGTGCCGCCGAGCTCTTTGCCGGGGCCGGTGTTTTCGGCCAATTTTGGTACAGGGCCGATTTTGCCCAAAACCGGCCCCCACCCGTGCGGCGCACCGGGGGATTGCCCGGTGCCCGCCTTGCCCAGTCCGGCCCTGTGCAGAGTAGAAAGGAATACATTTTGTTGTAGCCTACTTCTGCACATTTTTATTTTATCTAAAGGTCATTAGCTGTAGGTTTCCCATGCATTCAGCACACACTTTAGTATTCGGAGAGCGAGGTTGCAATAAAGAACCAACCATCTAAACACAAAAACAAGGTTTTTCCCCAGTACCTCATGAAAGAACCAGATGATTGATGCCCCACATTAGGATGGATATGGACCCTCAACACCAATTTTAAGTATACGTCCTTGTGAGATGTTGAAAACCTAATGCGTGGTTCTATTTTGTTTCAATACCGGTACAGAGACTAATGCACTTTTGTACATTGTGACGTACTGGTGATATGCCACAGGAACATGTGGAAGGTACATATATGCGGATGTGCAGAAAAATAAATGCATAAAAGTGTGTAGCAGGAGACACAACAGCTGTGCAGAACAATTCACACATAGGGTCTGTGAAGGCAGAGCAACATACGAGGTCTGTTGTGCAAGAGGCCCATACGCCAGCTATGCAGCAGACAGCACATACATAGGTGAGTTGAAATCATAGGTTAGCTGGGCAACGAGAGCAAAGGGTGCACAGCAGAAAAAAACAAATGTGCAATGTGCTGGAGGAGTACAATGTAAAAGCCTGCTGTGCAGAAGATTACTCATACCACACATCGGCTTACTAAATTTACTATAACAAAATACTGCTGACGTCATTTCACGTGGCATATTCAGAGGTCAGTATGAGCACACGGGCTTCTGCTAACCGTATCCTACCCTTCCCTGTCTCATAAAACATTTCTTTTTAACTCCAAGACCCATTATCCAACCATTGAGCTATTTCCCCAGCGCCACTACGAAGAAACCAGCGGCAACTATTCAGGGCATTCGAGGTAAAGAGGGAAATACCAAACATCATTTTAAATTCATAACTGCAAGCCAGCTTTGTGTTTTTACACATATTTGAGAATATTTTGGCCCACAGAGTAACCCCAGGCGCGCAGAGCAATGTCTGGGTGTGTCAGGGGAATCCCAGAAACCAGCTCGAGCGCCAAGCTGAGGCAGCAGCCTCGAGCCATCTGGCAGGACGCCTCAGAGCGTTTCCATTGCGTTGCACTGTCAGAAGGGCGAGCATTCGTGACTCAGTCATCGTGGCCTCTTTACGAACCGAAACTGCAAGCACACCTACCTATAAAAGGGGCAGAGGGCGACTGCGCATCCTGAGGTCGCGGGTAAAAAAGGGAAACAAGAAATATATGTTGGTTGATTGCTTAAATAAAAAAAGTAAAAAGTGAAACGGCAACTTAGAATAAAAGTAGCTAGTGATTACACATTCATTAAAATATAATTAGTCTCGGAATATATGAAAAACAATTTACCAAACACGTCGAATGCGCTGAACCATACAAACACGCCGAATCAAGATACTGCACCCAGAGACCTCCGTGCATGGCTGAAGGCCAGTCAGAGGTAGTTTAAAGGGCACAGGTGTGCAGCGTATGCATATCCAAAATAGAAGACTTGTACCTAGTCCTGTCGTGTGTAATGGGCTCTGAACCCCGCATCCCGAGGCCCCTAAGCACGTCACAAATAAAGGCCAGGACAAGGGTCAGAAGAGTAGGGTAAAGGAACACACGACAGTTCACCTCATATAGCCAAAGACCTTGCACTGCTGTTCTTAGCCTCGGCTAACCAATAAGTTATACTGAACAAAAGTTCAAGAAGAGCTGTGGCAATCAATGTTCATGCAGACAGGACAAGGGCGGCGGAGAGGGAAAATTTAAAGTGGTAGGTAAAAAATGAAGCGTTTTCCATTTAAGTCCGCAATTTTGCTCTTTGCAATACCAAAGCAAATGAATTGAATAACACTAAAATGTACAAGAAGATGCATTTTTTACTTTATTTCACATTTTGGGCAGAATAGTCAAAAGGGCACAAAGTAACGTAGGTGAGTCAAAAATAGGACTGACTATTTTGAGTCTCCTAGAAGTGTTCACCCTCTACCAAACAGCAAACTGTTGGGTGGAATTACACGAAACTGAGCATTAGTATGCTTTTCACCCAATCCCATTTTTACATATATTCATTTGCCTTTCTACAACTATTTCTGACCCCTTTCACAAACCAGTTGGCCAACTTAATGAACGCGCTATTTAAAAGGGTATTCCTTCGAACACCTTTCCCCTTCTTAAACATTCTGCAGCAGCAGACTCAAGAACCTTCAAACTCCTCATCCAGGCACACGAAGCCCTACACAACCCCGGACCAGCATACCACAACGACGACTCAGCTTCTACACCCCCACCCACAGCCTCCGCTCTACCAACCTTGCCCTCACCACAGTTCCATGCTTCCGGAAATCCACAGCCGGCGGCAGAACCTTCTCCTACTTCCCCACCAAGACCTGGAACACTCTCCCGATCAGCCTACGACAGACCCAGGACCTGCTGGCCTTCAGAAAACTTCTCAAGACCTGGCTTTTCGATCAGTAGCAGCCCCCCTACTCCCCCCCCCAGCGCCTTGAGACCCTCACAGGTATGTAGGGCGCTTTACAAATGAAATGATTGATTGAATGAAGAACACGATAAGCGCCTCACCAATATACCTCCCCCACAACCCAACTCGAGACAAAACACAACCACAACTTAACAAAACAACACATCACAATAACATAACACAACACCACAGCAACAATACACGTGTGAAATAACACATCAACGAAACAGCACAACAAGTACATCATAATAATACAATGTACAACACCACAGCATCGGAAAACAACAGCAGCACCACAACAAACTCCATGCAAACGCATCCATCGCCACAACCAATGGGCTAGAATAAAGTGTACATTTACTACTCTAAACTCACTGCTCTATGTACAAGGTCAAATTTTGCTGTGAAACTATGAAGATTTTCAGGTTTCAAAAATAAAATATCGACTGCTCTTTTTAGGCACGTACTGTCTATATAGGACTTAAGAGGTCACTGTTAATTCATTCAGCGTCTATAGACATTAATGATGTAAATAAACTACATATGTCTATTCACTGAACAACTTAAAGTGAGAGTTAAGGTCCTTTATTTAGATCAACAATACAATCTCTCCAAAAACAAAGTTATCCCAAGAAAGTTTAGCGCAATGGACTCGGTTTTCAGTATCTGAAATCTGAATACTAATTTGATAGTTAAACTGAACTATACAACCAAGACTCCATCCAATGCACTATTCATAACCTCACACCTGATGTCACATTTTATATAACAAATGGCCATCATCAATGAGATATCTGCTGACATCACATATTTCATCACCATTGACATAAACGACATCACTGAAAATGCTCAAGGATGTTGCTTATGTGAGTTCACTGGAGTTACACTTTGACCATCTCCATCAGGCTCTGGGCACATGGAATGAGCTTTGATCAGGAACCAGTGCTGAATGGGAGGAAAGCTGATCTCAGACCCAACTATGGCCTTCAGACAAGCCCTGTTTTGAAGGTGAAGACGTGTGGAAGCCAGAGTCGACTTCGGCTGTGGTCAGCAACCTCTGAAGGCATGGGCTGAATTTTGGCCAGGCTTGCCAATCAGTGCCCTCCCCTAAGGGCACACTGCCAACCAGCATCAGCTCAGTTGCGTAACAAAACTTGAAGGGGCCCCCTGCAAAGTACATAAAAGGGGGCCCCTTCTGACCACACTCAGGAGCTCTCCAGCCAGGGTATTGGGCTGACGAGGCCCCACAATACGGGGGCCTTTGCTACGCTAGTGCATCAGCTGGTCATAGCCATCTCTGACTGTGCGCTCCTAGATCTGGCCAGGCTGTGAACTAAGACCACGTAGTAATTACCCTTGCCTCCAGGACACACTGAGCAGAACTTTAATCAATAATCAGTGGGCTTTACGTGCCGGACCATGCCTCAGGATAGGCACTGCCATTAGGCACTACAAGCAGATATCTTAGTCCTAAGGCCCACTAACTATTGCTTAATTTGTGATTGGGCACAGAGTGCGGTGCTCCTGAGCTCAACAGACACAAAGCAGAACTCTAAACATAGGACCCACATCCAAAAGCTTATGACCCCTCTTCTGCACTACAAAGAGGCAGTCATCAACCTTTGAGCAGGACTAGACACAGTGTTGGGACCATTATATAGTAAATTGCTCAACATCAAGGGTATGGATGGAATGCTTAACCTCTTTCGTGCTCTCATCGGCCAACGGCCGTCGCAAGCACTACCTTGCTACTGCTTCACACGTCTGTTGGCCGATGCAGCCCGCCCACTCATTAGAACTCCCGCACCGCGGGGAAATTTGCGCCGTGGTTAAGGAGTTAAATTAGTCTTAGCCATTGGCAAAGACATGGGTCTGCATTACAGTCCATCAATTTTTACTCAATATACCACTCTAAACAAAGGCATGCCTATGCAACTCAGTAATAACCCTGTGTAGGAAAGTAGGAACCTTCTGCATGGTTACCCCCACTTTTTGCCTGGTGCTATGGTGTTTCTGACTAGTCTGACTGGGATCCTGCTAATCAGGAACCCAGTTTCTCTGCTTTCTCCCCTAAATTGTTATGGTACATTCTTGGGTACATCCTAGATTGTAAACTGCGGTACCCTTATAAGTCCCTAGTATATGGTAATATGGTACCCAGTGCATAGGTACCCCAGGGGACCCCCATAAGCTGAACTATGTATTATGCCACCCATGGGAGACCACTCAAATTGTGATTCTAGGCCAGCCATTGCAGCCTGTGTAAGCTGGTGCTAACACAGCTTAACAAAGATATAGGTTCCCTATATCTATGGTCACTGCACTTAAAACCTATAAGTCACCTCTACACAAGGGCATTTCAATCCTGAAGGCAGGATGCTCGGTTCTAAGTGTGAGGGTGCCCCAGCATGAGCCTACAGGCTTCGGAGTCCATTCTCCAGGGTTGTGAGTGAGCAAAACTGGACAAAGGACATAGGAGTATCCTTACCACTGTTCAACCCCTCCCTTGGGAGGGAACCATGAATCGTGCCAACCCTTTCCTTAGGGTACTTACCTGAGGGTGACTTCCTAGATTCGTCGTGGAACATGATTCATTTAAGACACCACTTCAACTTCGACCGTCTGGGCACTCTGGACTTCACTCTGGGCATGAAGGCTGCAACCAGGAAGACTCCTGCTGCCCCTTATCTCTTTGCCCTGCTCCATACAGGAAACCTCCCAAGGCCTGTGGGCATCCAAGACATCTGAAGGAATCTCCCTTGAAGTGAAGGAGTTACTTCCCTGCATCTGCAGGCACCGCAATTAAGTTGACGGGTCCGCTGAGACTGAGCTCCCACGGACTCGGAAAAGCTCAGCAACACAGATTGTGGTTCTTCACATCTTTCAAGGCCTGCCCTGTCACATCTCTCAAGGCCTGCCCTGTCCTCTCACTAAGTTTGAGGCCAGTATCCCTTGTCGGAGCCGCAGGAACCAACCCCTGTGCACCGCATCAACTTGCCGTTGCCAAGGCTTGTTAGCTTCCTTCCATCAAGATCATTTGGCTCCAAGTAGCCACAACCTCAAGCATCTCCAGTGACCAGAATATTCGACCACACCACATCGCTTGCACCGTGGCCTTCATCTTTTGGTGAGCTGCTCGAGGTCCTCTTGCGACTCCAGTGCCTCTGGCATGTGGGTCCTGTTGAGGCTTACCTTTGAATTGTTTGGGCTCACCTGATTGCTCGGGCCTGCCCTGACTCCCCTGCTGGTGGTGAGCAACTTGGACCTTGCTGGTCCCCACACTGCACCTTCTTCACTTTCCACGTTGTTTGCAGTTGCCAAGGCTTGTTGGTGCTCCCGACAGACACCGACTCCTTAACTCTCGAAATCAGACATGGGACAGCTCGTGAACGGCTCCTGGTCTTCCACAGCGTCGACTGGTCCTCACAGCTGCAGCTCCAAGGTCACAGTCATCTCTCATGCAACACCCGACATCGGTGGGCACTAGACTTCCATGCCCCCTGGCCACTCCTGAGTGACCTAGACTCTGTCCCCTCTGCATGCAGGTACTCTTGACTTTGAATCCACCTTTGGGTTCCACCGGACACTTTCACCTTCTCCAGCAGTGGCTTCTCCCTGAAGTCTCCCATTGAGTTCGGTGGCGGTTTCCGATGCAAATTAACACCAATGCTCTGGCTTCCCTGGTGCAGGTTACCTGGTTCCAAGGGTATCCATTGGTGGGGTGGTTCGCCAACCTCTTGTCTTCCATGAGGTTTCTTGAGAGTCCACTGGGAAGGGTCCTCTTTCTTTAAAATTGCAACTGTGACCTACACATTGATTTGTACGGAGAACACGGTTGTGTTCAAACACTACACACGACCTCCGTGGGGCTTCTAGATACTCACCTTGGGTGGTTCCTTGGGTCCCCGACACTTCTACGTCCCCTGGGTATATTCTTGACTCAAGTGGTGGTTCGCAGACCACTATTTTAGTATATGGTTTGGTCTTCCCCTGGGGACCACTGTGTATTATGTGCTACTTGCGTGTTTCTATTGCAAAGTATTCTGTGAATCGTGTATATCTGTGGGTAGGAGATATCTGAATGTGTTAGTGAGTATCTTATATTAAATACCTATTTTTATAAATACAGTGTGTGGTTCTTTTTCATTTAATCTATACCTTTAAGATTACATTCCGGTGAAACAAGCTGTTATACACTACTTAATCTAAGCCTGAAGGCTGCTCTCCACAGTTACCACTTTTCGAGCTTTCTAAGGTTGTCTAACACCACTAAAATGACCATAATGGTTGTCTGGCTTGTTGCAGGGTGCCCACTTACATAAGTGTGCATCATATACCAAGCCAGCCTCTCACACCCTCCTCTTCATGGGAAGAGTATGTCACAAACTGCCAGACAAGGCCCTCCTCCAGAAGACAGCATAAGCAACCCCAGACCGGTTTAGACCTACTTGGGTCTTATCAGTGGGGTATAGCTTGAGTTCAAAGGCACAGTGACAATGAGCCCCACATCTGGATGAACCCATTGCACTTAGGGCGTAAACTGCAACAACAGCAAGATGAGGGATGAAACGCTTGAATTCAGATCAGCCACTGGCAATCGCTCAGGGCGCATTCCAGTCCATTATTTCTCATTGAAAATGGCACTCTAGACAAAGGCCCTACTTTTCCAAACCAATACTAGCCCTTCTCCTATTGAGAACAGTCAGGTTCAAACAGCCAAACCAGGCATTATCCAGAAAGGACCCTATTAGTTTGGAGGAGCAAATACCTATTAAGGTATTGATCCGTGAACCACACAATCTCAACTACTATATTTCGAGATTCAGTGACACTATCTGTCATGAGTTATCTTTGAGCATGACTTGGATGGATTTGTAGTAATTTACTAAGCTCGATATGGATGCATTTATAAAACCATGATCTGGATGAAATCGTATTAATTCACTACGCACAATATGGATGTACTTACATGTCATTGTATTAAGCCCAGAAGAAGTTCTATTTGTTGTTGGAACGAAAAGCGTTGCCTGGATTTTGTTGAAATTGATGGAGGAAAATAAATAAGCATATTTGGAATTAACATTTTGGAAACACTTTGGACTTCTTGTTGGTGCACCCATCCACTTTGTTACAAAGGACCCCAAGTAAACCTAGAACAGTTTCGACCAACAGGTATTCCCAGACGTGCGCCCTCTGCTCTCTTTGCCACTGGAACCAAACTGTACCTGACTGAAGAACCCCAGATAGGAAGAAAAAGATCTTGAGTTCATCGTGTTCTGGTTCAGAGAGAACTTAGCTTACCAGTTTGGGCTGAACTGTTCCTATTGGAACAAGATCAAGGCTGATTTGCTTATGGCTGGGTCTTATCCGAGGTGGGTTTATGGGCAAAAAAACGACTCTAGTAACTACCAGTGGCCGAGTTTAATTCAAGCATTCCACCCATCGCTTTTTTGTTCACTTGCGATCCTTATGTGCTTCTTGATCACCCATATTACGGCAACGCCCTATTATAAAAACTGGAGCAAATGTGAAACGTGCTCTAAGCCACGCATTTTAACAACTACCTAGAATTGACCTGTAACAATGTTCTCTGCTCCCACTAGGCACTAGTTGAGACGTTTGTGCACATCATGTCAAGTACTCAAGCGCTCAATACATGATGGGTCTAGCCTGCAGCAATGCCCAATATTTAACATGCATCCCTGTGTTCAGGCCCTATGCTCCGAAACCATACAGGCATGAAGGCCACATTGGCTAGAAGCAGGAAATGAACTTTAGAATCGTCTCTAATGTCGAACCACAGAACATGGCTTATGGCCATGAATGTGAATACAGGTTATTGCTCCTGTCCTCAGAGCCCAATGTGCATGTCCTTCGTTTATTCTCCAAGGGATATTAGTTTCAGCGTGGCATTCAGCAAAGTAGTCCCTTGCTCTCAAATATCACAACCAACCTCACCCAGTGTGCTACAGACAACGTGCGCCCTCTTCTTGACCACACAGGGACTCGTGGGATCATATATGGGGCTGTGTATCAACAAGTGACGCATACAGGTGCGCTGCAGGAGCGCTGCCGTAGCAGGAGACAGGGGGCCTGGACATAGCTAAAGGGGAGCAGAGAATGGCATTTACCCACGTCTTGCTCCTAGCGCCCATCTTTCCAGCGCCCGCTGGACACAGCCAAAGGCAATACCCAGTGGGCTATGGACATCAGTTACGGCATGCATAAAGGCGTGGTGCAACAAACACACATGGCAGCTGCTCAGCAGGAGAAATCCATGCGGGAATTCATGTAGAGATCTGTGCAGCGCAAGCAAAGTGAGAGGCCTGATGTGCAGGAGACAGCCCACACAAAATATCGTGGCTGTGGAGCAGGAGACAGACGTGAGGCTTGTCATCAGAGCTTTTATTGACCCGTTGGTTGCCAGTGGAGCCCACCGGTACTTATTTTGGGGGACCAGTTCTTATATTTCCTCATCAGACATTTTACTAGAGCAAGTTAGGGAAAACACGCAAAGAGGAAAGAAAGAGAAAGAGGAAAGAAGGAGGAAGAGAAAGACGGTAAAAACATCATCAAGGGAGAAGGCAGACACCTGCAAGAGTGAGATAAAGGGGTAGGGAGTGTCTGTCAGAGTATTAAAGAGCCTTGAGGTGGATTCAGAACTACGCAGCTTTGTAATCGGCGCGCTGACGTTGAATACACACTGCTTGGTAAGTAGCAAGCAGTCCATACCACACACGGCAGCAGGAGTCACTGGCGGGTTTTAACAACATAAGAATGAAGCTGAAACCCCTCAACAGGTGCTGCTGCAGTCCAACCCACTCAAAGGGAGGGTGCACCCTATTAATCCTCTATACTACCTAAAGTATCGATTTGTGCATGACTGTTTGCAAATATCACAAGTGAGTGTGCGGATGACACCCAGGCAAATTAGTGTCCACACCACATTTATTGGATATGCGTTGTTATATATGTATATTTGGGTCCTCACCCACAGGTACCACCTGCTGCAGTCCAGACAGTAGATGCTGGTTTCTCAATGTATAGTTTCTGTTGTCTCCCCTTTTCACCTAATTCTTGAAAAGTTAATTCCAACTGCTGGATCCTTTCTCAAACCATTGGCCTGGGTTCCATTTTAGGGAAGAATAGAGTTCCCGCTTCAGGGCCGTCCGAGCTAATGTGGTTAATAGTATACCAAATATCATTTTAACTGAGTAACGGGGACTCAGTTGTTTTTATACATATTTGAGAGCACATTATCCCTCAAAGTGATTTGAAAACAAAACATGCTGTGAGCTTTGCACAACAGCAAACCCAGACAGGCCGAGCAATGTCTGGGTACGTCGGGGGAATCCCAGAAAACCACCTTCAGCGGGAAAGTGAGCTATAGCTGCAGCCATCTGACTGAAAGCTCTCCAGAGTGTTTCCCTTCTAGTGTGCTTCCAGGAATTAGAATATTTATTTCTTAGTCATCACAGCGTCTTTGCAAACCTGCTCCCGCGGTGTATTCAATGTGTAAACCAATATACAGAGGGACGTAGGGAGGGAATGAGAGGATTATGGGTGTTAAACTAAGGACTAAGAAGTGTTAAAAAGAATGAAGCAAGAAATATAGTTTAATAGCCTAAAGTCAAATAAGACTAAACTATTTTTTGTTGTAGTTTTATAAAGCGCGTACTTTGCCCAAGGACATTAGAGTGCTTTACAAGAGCATCAGATTACATTACTCAAGGTCCTATTCATTTTTAGCTCTCACCGCTGTCTTTTGCGAGATACTGTTTTTTTAACAGTGGGCTTACGGGCTGCCCACTGGTTTCCCATGACTGGCTTCACTGCCACTCTCATTTGCTTGCTTCTTATTGGTCAGCTGCCATAGACAGGTCCTCCCTCTTCATATTTTGTCCCTCATCTGGGGCAAGGATGCATTACTTTTGTCCTTCCACTGCTCATTTTTTAAGCGCTACATTTTTCTTAGTGTTTAAGCACTTTTCAGTTGTCTCCCTCATTTACATCTCTTACCTCTGTGTTCCTTCCATCAGCCAACCCTCCGCAGTCAGTTGTGTTGTCCTCAGCCCACCGTCCCTCAATTACTTGTGTTGTCCCACCACCCGACATCCCTCTGTTGTCCATGTTGCCCTCCACCAACCCTGTTCGTGTTGCCCTACGTCCGTTGTCCGTGTTAATACCACCATCCTCACTCCCTACATTGTACCTGTCTTCCCTTGGACTTGCGTTGCCCTTAACACCAGCTCCCGCCCTTCCAGTTTTGCCCCTGCCCTCTTTCCGTTGTCTGTGTTGCCCCTGCCGTTCCCCATTTTCCGAGTTGGCCCCCAAACTGTCATACTGAAAGCGATGTGACGCAGCTGGCGCTGGCCGCATCACAGAGCTTTTTTTCACCACACCCTAAATTGTCTGTGTTGGCTTACCCAAAATAGCCTCTTTCATGTTAACTCCCAACCCGCCATTACTCCAGGAGAAAAACAATCAATGATGCGGTCACGCTGGCCATGTCACAGCCATTTTTTTTTATTTTAACATCCAACCATGATGCATAGCAGCCACGCTGCTGTACAACATGAGTACACACTTTGCCAAAGCCAATGACTCTGCCAATGCGTGGGTTTAAAAATATATCGTTTTTAGGTACCTTGAGATCAAGTGACTGACTTGCCCAGCATAACTGGCTGTTGAGCAGAATCTGAGACTTAGTTGCATCAAGAATGTGATGCAGAAACAAACATGAATATAATCAACAAAACAATGTGCCAATACTGCTCGTTTTTTATTTTAATTTTCGCAACAAGCAGCTCATCTGCATGGACCACTCTTCCAGTCCAAGTTTTCTTTCAAATACATTTTTATTATTTCAAAGCGCTATTACTATGTTTTTTTTCAAATGTTTTCCAAACACTTTAATATTTGACAATTATTTATAATCAAACGGAAACATTAAATTCACATTGGGGAGATGGAGGCGCTAGGGGGCGCACAGCGGGATGGCTGCCTAAGCTCCGCCGGACGGACCTCATCCGAGCGTTTTATTACCGCTTACTGGACTGCAAGATGCGGTAAAAAGGTTGCTATGTCCGTCGGAATATAGTGAGAAGCCAAGGTGTGCGACGCAGCGGTGGTGGAGGTCGGAATGCGGTGAAATTAACAGATGAAAGCTTGGAGACGCTGCGGCTGGCGATCTAAAAGGGCGCCCATGCGACGACATCGGGATGGCCACATGACCCAGGTATGATGGCGCAGAGGACAGAGAGGCAACGTACCCCACTATCGGAAAACTAAAGGGTAGTAACTGAGGCGCCAGGATTGGTTGGGGGGGCACCATGACTCCTCGCCCAGTCGCCCTGTGTAACCAGGGCCGGACTGGGAAGTGAAAGCAGCCCTGGCAAATTTTGCCAGACCAGCCCCCTTCCGGGGCGTAGCGAGCCAGCCCCCGTCCGGCGCGTAGCGAGCGAGCGCAGCGAGCGAGCCCGATGGGCACTAGGGGGGTTTGGGGGGGTTCTCCCCCCAAGAAATTTTTCAAAAACGACAGACCAAAATGGTGAATTTTACAGCACATTTTTGATTACATATTCAAATTGTATCAACTTTCAAAGCACAGTAAACAGTAGATGATGACCTTAAAGAACATCAGGTTACCATATATAGAGATATATATATATATATATATAGATATAGAGAGAGAGATAGAGGTCACCAAACCACCAGCCTGATTATAACTTTAGAACTAACATGAAAACTCTCAACAATGCCATCAAACCCATACACCTCACACACCCACTTTTATAAGCATTCCAATAACACATAGGAAAGAACAGACACACCCCATATTAACAAGATCTACCAAGAACCCATGTAGGTGGATTAGCAGACTCTAGTAACACAGGTTAGGTGGAAGATCAAATTATCCACACTCTACTGTGATATGTCTACAAGTACTAGAAGTGGTCAAGCAAAGAAATTAACAGGGAGAGCCGAGACAGAGCCAAGCCAAGGGTGGGCTCTGGCTGTAAAAGCTCATGCGCAAGCTGAGCCCTGAAAATCATCCAAGAAACAACATATTAGAATATAAGTTGTTTTCAAAATTAAAAGAAAGCGTTTCTTTAATATTGAGTATTTCACCTTAGTCCATCAGATTGTATCTCTGCATTGAGAAGTATTTATTGCAAGCGAAAGGTTTTAAACAGACATTTACAAATATTCCTGCCCACGCCATGCTAAAAATGCTATTAGTGAACTAAGAAGCAAGTGAGTTGTCATTTCTACCCTATATGTGGCCTAAATTCTTATCATACAGAGAGTAACATTAAGTCAATCACAAAAGAGGTTTTTTGTACTGCACACAACCCAAACACACTTATTTGAAGGTGCTCTGATATGTGATAATGATGAAAAAGGAGGCTCGGAGGCAAAATATTTGCTCAGGATTACACTGTTTGGTCAACCACGGAAGCCGGGGTTGATAGCAGATTTTTGAGTTTCACACTGTGCAGTTCAGCCACTTGATGGGTATCTCTTTCTGACATCAAAGATTAATGGTTTGTCCTTAATTCTTGGAAGAGAAGATTAGCGTGTGGGTGACAGTCACAATCCACATTTTATTTTCTGCGGTTTTACATAGTGCGCACTTGTGAAAGCTTAACAGACAAAGACCACCTTGCATGCTGTTTTTTAAATGTTGCAGTTAGATGTGTCAGATTTACAGAATGCAGAGCTGAGGCCAGGATTTAAACCTTGTTCCCCCCCATGTTACATGGATGTTAGCTGTAGCCACTAGGACACATAACCTTCGTTCTTTTTGGGCTCAAGATTCTAAGATGAACCCGAGCTGAGCCAGAGCCGGCATTTACCTCAAGCCTGGTTTGAGCTTTCAGTGGCTTGCTCCTGTCTAGCAAGTACAACCGTTAGGTAACATAACATAAAATAACATTTGATCTCTAATTGAGTCGTATCCTTCCATCAGTTGAGCGCTTGCTTTTTTTCAGTTCAGATCCTTCTGCCACGGTTTTCTATGATAGACCCACCTCCACTGGTGGGAGTCATTCCTTGCTTGACTTTAATCTCATTTGCCTGTAGTTTGAGGTCTATACTTCTTCCGAGGAGTTTAATTCTCTCCTGGATTGAGTCCTATCTTCCTTCTTTTTAATTTTAATTTTTTTATTTTATATAGCGCAAACTCGACCCGAAGGTATAAGCCAAGTTACGTGAGCACCAGTTGTGTTACAGATGGACACATTCATTTTGTTAGGCAAAGGGAGATTAAGTGGGTTGCCCAGAATCACAGGATGTTGAGCGTCCCTGCTGAGACTCGAACCCAGTTTCCCAGCTTCGAAGACGACTTCTCTAGCCGTTAGGCCACAACCTTGGTGGGGAGTTCTAGCATCTATAGACTAGTTGAATCTTATAAATTAAGTTGTCTCATGGTTAGAGTTCTATGCCTCCATTAATTGAGGCCTATAATCCAAGGGGTTGAGTCCAAACCTTCATTGGTGGGAGTCCTACAGTCCCATGGGCTTATTCTAGTCAAAGAATATAACCAGGATCTTGTCTCATGTCCTAGCAACAATAACCCTGGTGATGTCAGACCAATCCTTAAAAATTCTAACAGTGGCCCCTCTATTTTTTCCAACTACAGACCGATTTCCTGGTTACCTTATTTTGGAAAGGTCCTGGAATACCTGGTTAATAAACGTTTATCTTCTTATGTTGAAATTCATTCACTTCTGGACCCGTCACAATCTGGCTTCCGTGCCGCACACGGCACGGAAACCGCAATCCTAGAAATAGTGGATAACATCCGACTCTCCTTGGATAGGGGTGAATCAGCTTTTTTGGTACTATTGGATCTTTCCGCTGCCTTTGACACCATCTCCCACAGCATCCTGAAACATCGACTGTGGGAGGTTGGTGTCAGAGGCAGTGCCTTGGCCTGGTTCGCGGACTATCTCAAGGACCGTCATTCCTACATCAGGATGAATTCCTTCTCATCCGATACCACTCCACTCCACTCTCCATTGGGGTCCCACAGGGATCTATCCTCAGCCCTTTATTATTTAATCTCTATCTTCGCCCTTTGGCCCTTATTATAAAATCTTATGGCTTCTCTACTGTGTCTTACGCAGATGACACGCAGGTACTTATCACCTGTAAATCTAACCTTCAGGAGACCTGCTCCAGTTTTAAACAATGTTTGACTCACATTAAAAACTGGATGAGTGAAAACAAACTCCAACTCAACTGCAGTAAGACCGAAATTGTATTATTTGGCAAGGCCAAGACCTTCTGGTCTCAGGACTGGTGGCCCTCGGATTTAGGGCCTTGCCCTGAGCCTAAAGAAGCTGTAAGAGATTTAGGGATTATGCTTGACGGGGATCTCTCCATGAAGACTCACGTTAATCATGTGGCTGGAACTTGTTTTGGCATTCTCCGATTACTGCGAAAAAAAATTTTAATGGCTCCCAGTCGAAGCCAGAAAGCCTCTGTTTCAGGGACTGATTGTCAGTAGGCTCGATTACAGAAATGCCTTGTTTGCTTCCATTAATGCGAGCCTGCTGACCAAATTGCAAACTATACAGAATGCGGCAGCAAGGCTGGTGCTGGGCCTGCCTCCCAGGTCTGCTTCTAAATCCTCCCTTAAACAGTTGCACTGGCTCCCCGTGCGCCAAAGATGTCATTTCAAAACCCTAAATTTAACTCATAAACTTTTACATGGGATTGGCCCGTCCTATTTAATAAAAAAATTGGCCTGGTATACCCCATCTAGAACTCTTCGCTCTAGTTCTAGGTTCATGTTGACCCAGCCTCGAGCTCGTTCAGCTAGGAATGGGTGCCGCTCTTTTTCATATGTGGCCCCCCAATTTTGGAATAAACTACCCACCCACATCCTATCTCTTGTTAACCATCTGGAGTTTCGAAGGGTTTTAAAAACGTGGCTTTTTCCTAAATAAAGTCCCCCTATGCTTATCTGGCTCCGGGGGGTCAATGCCTTTCTCCTGCAAAGCGCATTGAGACCGTTCCGGTGATAAGTGCGCTATACAAGAGCTTTTGACATTGACATTGACATGTACTCCTGAGGAGAAATGACCAGAAACCTTTACAATATGTGGCAAAGCAGCAAACCTCAGCCAGACTTTAAAGATCACTGTGTATAAAACAGCATGTGTAAAAGGCGCTCATGAATATTCATCATGTGCCTCGTGTCTGAGCCCAACCACTCCAGTAAGGTAGGGTTGTGAATTGGGAGCGGCAGCTACTGGGATCCGTGTACAAAATAATGTATGGATGGAATAGATGGTGAACTGGGTCAACTCCCCGGTTCAGCTCTTCAATGTCTTTAAGAGAGAGTTGTTGTTGTGTATTAATGAAATATAATTAAAGTTCCCATTCTGGTGAGCGCTATATGATGTAGAGTTGGGCAAGCCACTGAAGCTCCAGCCAGGCTCGAGTCGAGACAGATGCCTGTCTCTGGCTCAGCTCGAGGTCCTCTGGACCCCTCAAGACCAGAGGGAGCAGAGCTCTGCTCGGCCGGCCAAAGCAAAAGGGATCCCAATACTGTGGCTTAGTTGTACAATGTGATACATGGCATCAATCCCGGCTGAACACATTTTGTGGCGCTAGGCAATATTTTATTTCACCAAGCGCCTTTTCCTTCATTATCACATCGAAAGTGCCTACAAACACGCGAGCTCAGGCTGTGGACTGTACAAAAATCTGAATAGAATATGAAGTTGCTTAATTTCTGATATATGTTGCTGTCATCTTGCGAGAAAAACGTCAGTCATCATAAGTTCAGTGTAATTATGAGTGACTGTTAGTCACTCATAATTACACTGAACTTATGAAAATGTCACACACATAGCAATCTGAAACCTTGGCAGCTACGGCCGGGCACTGGCAGGCTCAGGCTCTAGCTGACGACTCCGGCTTAAAAGACAGTAAAAATAGACAGCTAACAGGGGAACATAGTCACTCATAATTACACTGAACTTATGAAAATGTCACACACATAGCAATCTGAAACCTTGGCAGCTACGGCCGGGCACTGGCAGACTCAGGCTCTAGCTGACGACTCCGACTTAAAAGACAGTAAAAATAGACAGCTAACAGGGGAACATAGTCACTCATAATTACACTGAACTTATGAAAATGTCACACACATAGCAATCTGAAACCTTGGCAGCTACGGCCTGGCACTGGCAGGCTCAGGCTCTAGCTGACGACTCTGACTTAAAAGACAGTAAAAATAGACAGCTAACAGGGGAACATAGTCACTCATAAGTACACTGAACTTATGAAAATGTCACACACATAGCAATCTGAAACCTTGGCAGCTACGGCCGGGCACTGGCAGGCTCAGGCTCTAGCTGACGACTCCGACTTAAAAGACAGTAAAAATAGACAGCTAACAGGGGAACATAGTCACTCATAAGTACACTGAACTTATGAAAATGTCACACACATAGCAATCTGAAACCTTGGCAGCTACGGCCGGGCACTGGCAGGCTCTAGCTGACGACTCCGACTTAAAAGACAGTAAAAATAGACAGCTAACAGGGGAACATCTTAACGAGGGAGCTGAGGAGCAGGTGGTCAGGGGGAGAGGCCTTTCTCTTGTTGCCGCGATTGGTTTCTCTCGTCCACATGCATGCAGAGTGCGGGGCCTGTGAGATCAATCGGCCTGCTGCTGGGCCCGGCCTCTGCTGAGAACACACTAGTTCTTACAAAATACCCATTAAAGCGGGGGATGGGAACTCAGGCCTGACAGCTCCCTGTGCTATCAGTTCACCAATAAGGCCTCGCAAAGACCTGGCAAGCCTCTGGATAAATTGCATTTTCCAAGGGTTAATTAAGCTGTCTTGAGCCAACTTCAGTGTTTGCATTAAAGACAGACAGTCAAGATACAGTCCACACTTAATTCTTTACTGTTTCGCCTCAATATGAGCCTTCTTCGCCCCCTGGTCCAGTATCAGCCCCTGCTGCCCTGCTCCGATCTTAGCACTCGCACTGCCCCTCTGTATATTAAGCCCCTTCAGATCCATGCACTATACTCCGTTTTATACCTGGTCTATATTTAACACCCTCACGGCTTCATTCCAATGGATGTTTACTCTCCTTTGCACCATCTGCTAATATGATGCAACTTTCATGCCCTAAAGACAGTGTGCCTATCCACAGTGCTAATGTCACTTTCCATCATGCTACTTTCATATTAAACTTACGTTAAAAACAACTGTTCTCATAGAAGTGAATTAATATAAAAAATAATAAAGACGGGTAGGCTATTTTGAAGGCATCATACTACCAGGGTAAGTTCAGATTTGACCCTATAAACTATTACTAGATCAATCAATAACACAACCATATAATACATAAGCTATTGGAAACGGTTATAAACACAGCCCGGCCTTTCATTAGTGTGATATGCAATTATACAAAATATCCCAAAGACACTGGGTTGCAACATCAATTATAGGCAGGAAACCTGGAATTATGTGATTCTGCTGAATTTCCCACAGTTACAGATTTAACGCATTTGCCACACAATCCATCACGTGCAGCACAATTTGCAGATGCTAACAAAAAATTATGTTTCTAGCCAAAACGGTTCAAAAGTTACTAAAAGCATGGAAACGTGTTCCTGTACAGTGTAGGCCCTTTACATTGGTTGACTGATCATCCCTCAGTTGTCCATTGCCACATTTGGGTGTTAAACCAATATTACAAAGGTGACATATTTAATCAGATAGTGTTGCTATGCGTAAAAATGACAACATCATGAAATTTACTTAAATACTGCTCCATAATTCCAGTTGCTATTGTTATAGGTAAAGTGAAAGAGGACAAATAATGGATGGAATCATTGGTGTAGGTGTTATTCTGTTAACATTCGTGCAAAAGCGACGGAAAACGACCTCAGGCAGAAATTTAATATAACCTAACAGCTACCACAAAAAACAAAACGGAGAAATGTTTCTTAAATACTCTAAAATGCTCCGAGAACACTTACTCACTCACGGACCACGGGTCGGACCGTGCTCGTGCTGTTGGTGGCAGACAGGAGGGCTGCCTACTTGCAGGGGCGGGCAGCGTGCCAGCGGCCCTGGGCCTAGCCTAGCCATCCCACCACAGTACAATAAATTAAATTATGGTGGCCGCTTGGCGCTCCGGACCTCTCCTGGCTCTGGCTGGCTCTCGTGATCAGGGCCTGCAACCTGCATGCGCGAAAGACAGCACCCTAGGCGGCACGCAGACGCGCCGGATGAGGCAGGGCATAACTGCGCGCTGCGCACAGTCAGGCACCTCACTCTCCCCCATGTTAGGCTTCCGTTTTTTTAGGTTGCACCGTCAGTGCAAAGGTCGACTCGACAATCAGGCCTGTTGCTGCCTACTGCAGTGTATGGGCGGCGCGGCACTCTAAGACTGAGTCTGGGTGAGTACAGTACTGGCAGTCTGGGCGGGGGGGCCGGTTTTGGATCAGGGGGCCGGTTTTCGGTCCGACCCGACCGGTACAGCGTGTCAGTGTCAGACTGACACGCTGTACCGGTCGGGTCGGACCGAAAATCGGCCCCCACTCACAAAACCGGCCCCCTGATCCAAAACCGGCCCCTCACCCCCTCCAGCCTACCGGGGGATTGCCCGGTGCCCGAAAGCACCAGTCCGGGCCTGTGTGTAACCCCGGGGGATGCGGCCCGCCCCCTGGTCCTCTCTCTAATGGGGAATTCACAGGAAAACGATCTGCGCATGCGCGGGCATGCTTGTGCCCAAAAATACACTTGCGCAGCTGCAGCAGGCCCATCCTCCCCCCCCTCCTTCCCCCCTGCGCACTCCGGGAAAGTTGGGTGGCTCCCGGTTTCCCCGCCGGCAGATAGCGCGATTTTTTTTTATATTTGTATCGGGCTTTTAGTGACGACGCGGTAGGTCCATGGGGCTTAGTGGGGCTACGCCCCTACGCCCCAACGCCCCAATGGATGCACCACGCCTGCGTAGCGGACTTAAAATGGCGGCCGCCATGGAAGGCTGCGGTACAGAGCGCGACTAGAGAGAGAAAAGCCCTGTGCTGTATAAAGATACCGCCGGTGACTATCCCAACCTGGAGCTAAGAGCGGCGCTTAGCAGAGCGAAAGACTGGCAGGCTTATATGGGGGCATTTTTATCGCAGAGGCAAAACCAACGAAATAAATGGCCAGCAGCAGTGGTGCACAAGAGAGGGGGAGACTGAGATGTTGCGCAGTCGCAGGGTTGCATGAATGAACAAAAGCCTGCAATGCTTCTAACGTACCCGAGGCATAGGTTGGAATGTTTGCAACTGCAGTGAAATACCATGGTGTGGATATGGAGTTGCAATGACAGTGCACATAAGGCGAATGCATCGGACACCACGTGGTCTGGATTAAGGGACAGTGCATGGTGAATACAGATAACGGCTGGGACTAGGAAGTGTGTAATTCTAGACACCATTCCGTGACGCAGCTAGAGATTGGGGTACAGTGATAGCGAGCTTCTGTGTACATTGTGGTACAATTACCTCAGCTACTGCCTCGATAGACAGCAACGTGATGACAGGCTGATGTGCATTATCCTCCTGAAGAGCACAAAACGCGTCAATAAAGCTGTGCGCACATGTTGTACGCACACCACAGGTCAACCCCCCTCCACTGAAGCTGGGGCACAACTGGGGCCAACAAGATTGCATCAGGGTTTTTTTTTTTTTTTTACCGGCCCCTGGGTGGAACCATCGCATCACCACGTTGCAAAGCGATCTATAAAGTGAGTAGTGGAGTAACAACAAAGCAAGCGCTAGGGGTGAGCTGCGACTACCTGGTTGGATAGGTGGCGCTTTACTTCGCAATGCGAGCTCCACCATGAAGTGCGAAGTGCAGAACTGAGTCACACAACAACAGGAAACTCACTAAAGATGGGGAAGCCGGATAAACAGCAGCCAAAGTTATTATTCGAGGCGCGCAGACCGAATCGCGGCAATAAAGTGCACTCTGATACTGAGACGGAGGGAGAAACAGACACGACGAGCACCATAGAAGCGATTCTGAAGGCCATACAGACTAATCTGCAGGATATAAATGGTAAACTGGATCATCTCACGTGCAGGGTGGACAATATGGCGGCAAAATTGGACAAACATGGGGAACGCCTGGATGCTGCTGAAACCCGAATATCGGCGGTTGAAGATGAAGCACACACCTCTACCGGCAAATGTGCAGGGATGGAAAAAGTGCTAGAGGTGATCAAAGCTAGGGCGGAAGACTTGGAGGCCCAATCACGCCGCAACAATGTACGCATAGCGGGTGTGCCAGAAACAACTAACACGGGACGAATGGAGACCTATGTGGAGGAACTGTGCAAAGCAACATTCGGCGAAGAACACCTCTCGCCGATCTTCATAATCAAACGTGCACATAGATCGCTGGCACCAAGACCTCCACCAGGAGCTACTCCTAGACCAATAGTGGCTTGATCGTGACCGCGACAGCATACTGAGAATGGCGCGGGAGAAGAAACAAATAACATACCAGGGAAATCAATTGGAATTCTACCCGGACTTTACTATGGCAGTGCAACAGGCCAGAAAAGAGTACATCACTGTCAAGGCGAAATTGAGAAACATGCAGATAGAATACGCCATGTTATATCCGGCACGCCTGAAGATAATATGGGAAGGTAAACCCACCATCTGTTCCACGCCTAAGGCTGCTCACGATTTCCTCAAGAAGATTGGCAGTAAACACAAAGATCAGAAACGCGCTTCGCAACAACAAGACTCAGAATGAGCGAATACTTGACATGGATGACGACGACTGTGCTGTAAGCTTTGAAGTGAGAGTGATATAGTGCCTTGGTTTTTTTTGTGTGCATTGTACGATCTACATGAACTGCACTGTATGGACGCTATAGACATTATAGGTGGTAAGCTCGTCAAGCTGAGGTGATACATGATAATGTTCTTGAAGGCCTTACGAGCGTTGATATAAACTCACAGTGCTGTACCAAGCAAAGAATTGAGTGTATAGAAGAGATTAAGGTACAGCCCCATCGAACTTGTCAGACCCCCAGGTAAAATGGCTGTACTGCGTGCCTCACTCATATAACTTTTTTTTTTAACTGCACAGTCAGAGCTATAATTGAGGATACCAAATTTATGGTTTCCAGCGGAGCTCTCCTGACTTCCTAGAACACAGGGTTGTGTACCACTGTTGTTGTCTAACAGAGACAATATTCATGCACTGTGTGTAGGTTGATGAATGCTCTGTAACGGATAAATGTAAGATTAGTTGCAATGTTGATACGACTACTATGGACAATGCGGCCTTAATTAAGTGAAATGATTGAGATGCTACATTTTGCGAGTAACATTATGGTCTGTCCACATCCATTACCTTGGATGGTGTAGTGAGCCCTCGGCGGACCTCCATGTGGGTATTTCCCGAAATGTTTTTGAGTTCAAAGACTGTTCAAACTAGGGTATGGCTTTGGCAAAATTGGGTTGCTGAATTAGGTGGGGGTGTTTGAGTTGGGGATTAGTTCAGTTCACAGGACCTGACCACTTGAGATGCATTGCTGACACCCAATGGCATTGCAATAATAACTAAGAGACTTCTGCACTGAGATATTCCTGGCTGTCAGAGAGATGGGAAAAGATAGACATGATGTTATGGGGCGCCTACTTACTCACTAACAATGGCTAGTTCACATGACACAACGGGAAAAGCACCTTTGAAACTGATAACATGGAACATGCGGGATTTCGCGAATCCAAAGAAGGTTAGACGGCTATTTGCCTGCTTCAACAGATGGCAATTAGACATAGCCCTACTGCAGGAAACTCACATAGATCCTTCTGCGAAGTGTAATATAAGTAGACGATGGGCTGAGGCTGGATATCACTCTACATATTCTTCCTACTAGAGGGGAGTCACGATTTTGGTGAAGAAGGGTACTAATTTCACCAAAGAACGTCTGGTGGAGGACACTAAAGGCAGATACCTCATTTTAACAGGGAAACTCAGAGGGCAGAGGGTAACACTCATCAACACATACGGTCCCAACATTGATGCTCCTGACTTTTTCCAGGAAGTATGGCAACATCTTCATGTTGTGCATGATAGCACTTTGCTCTGGGGGGGGAGACCTGAACCGCAGACTGAATGACAACTTAGACAGATCGGGGCAGAGTATGGAACCGCATACAAAAGCAAGAGCTAAAGTAATAGACATCATAACTGACATGAATTTACATGACATATGGAGGATGAATAACCCAACCTCTAAAGAAGCGACACACTCCTCGGCCGCCTTTGGCAGCTGGTCACGTATCGACTATTGGATTGGCTCGGACAAAATTCTGCATTGGACCGAACAAATCAAACATATGCCAAAGACACTCTCTGATCATAATCCTATACTGCTAACCCTCCACATCCCACATTACATGCCACCCCCATACAGTTGGAGATTCAATGCCAAAGCCCTCACTGACTCGATTTATGTAGACACCATAGGCAAGGCAATCACCGACTACTTCCACCTCAACGCACCATCCACAAGAGACCAGAGTCTCCTTTGGGAGGCATTTAAAGCCACCTTAAGGGGAGTATGCATCAGCACAAACGCTGGGATACTCAAGGAAATTCGTGGCCAACTAACGCGCTGCGAAACACAGCTAAAAACACTTGAACAACAATATGAACGCACACTGGACCAGGCTGTTTTGGGGGAATTGAGGCAAGTCTTAACTGACTACCAATCCTTTGCCAATGACAAGCTCAAATATATTAATAAACGCCCTATAGCCAGAGCTTACGGGGAGGGTGGTAGAGCAGGAAGAGTGTTGGCAGCTAAAATATGTGAAGGTCGTAGCTCCCAAACAGTATTGCAAATTCGGAAGGAAGATGGTAATCTATGCTCGGATGCTAGGGGTATATTGGAAGGTTTTGTACACACTTATGGTACATTGTATAAATCGCATCCCACTGCGTCATCGAAGGAAGTCCTGGACTACTTAGAAGATATAGCCATAGCCTGGCTCTCTGATACACAAAGGGTATACTTAGCTCAACCCATCACGGTAGAAGAAGTCACGGAGATTATAAAATGGTTGCCCAATGGCAAAGCCCCAGGCCCAGACGGGTTCATGGGGGAGTTTTATAAAAGCTATGCAGACCTACTTGCACGACACTTGGTCGAAATGTATGGAAATAAATTATAAATAAAATGCATTCGAGAAAGCAGAATTGCCGCCGACACGGAGGGAGGCAGTGGTGATAGCTCTACTGAAGCCTGCTAAGGATCCGGAATCATGCAATTCATACAGACCTCTGTTTTTAATAAACGTGGATTCTAAAATTCTAGCCAAATTATTAGCGTGCAGGTTTTAACCACTTATGATCAACTTAGTGCTTCCAGACCAATCGGGTTTCATACCAATTAGAGCTACTACGCATAATACTAGGACTCTATTTGCACTATACCATTATCTGATACCTAACACTAAGGCGGTAGCGGTCATGTTAGATGCCGCTAAGGCTTTTGACTCTATCGAATGGTCCTATCTACTAACGGTACTTTAGAGGATGGGGTTTCCTCCCGTATTTCTCCAGTGGGTAAAATTGCTCTATACACGACCGACAGCTAATATCAGAGTAAACGGCTATATATCTGATCCGATCAATATAGAAAGGGGGACAAGACAAGGATGTCCGTTGTCACCTTTGCTGTTCGCCCTTGCACTTGAGCCCCTGGCTTGCAAAGTAAGACCAAATCACCACCACTCTGCCCTACAATTTCCAATAGACCACTGCATATCTCTCTATACGCGGATGATATGCTGCTCTATGTGCGAGATCCCGAACAAAACCTAGCCCCGCTTCTTCGTGAATATATTAAATTTGGCAGACACTCTGGACTCCAGATTAACTGGTCAAAATCATCTATTCTCCCCCTGACAGACACCACACTTCCGCATGCTACTGAATTCCCCCTCGAGTGGCAAGAAGACCCTATCAAATATCTAGGGGTATGGTATCATAGAGACCCTGAAATTGTTATAAGAACGAGTTATGGGAGAGCGCTGTCTTCTCTAGAGGACAAAATCAACCGTTGGATACAATTACCACTTTCACTTGCCGATAGGATAGCTATTGTGAAGATGGTGGTCCTCCCTAAACTCCTTTATCTTTTTAACAATATTCCGATACCACCACCAAGAGAGGTATTCAAACGAATAACGTCTGATGTACTGAGGTTAATTTGGGCAGCCAAGCAGGCGCGTGTAGAGCTGCGTACATTAACCCTACCATACTCAAAAGGCGGACTGGGTGTACTTGATTTTCTTCTTTACTATCTTTGTGCCCAGGCACAATATGCCACATATTGGTACCATCCAATACCATTCCTGACACACACAGCAGTGGAAGAGAGTGACGCCCTACCCATTCCTCTAACATCAATTATAACACACACCGACCTCCACGGCACACCAGAGATATCAACTCAATTGACACCACCAACAAAGTATGGCAAAAACTAGGGCAGCTGGCAGATAAATTGCCTCTATATGCACCGGCCTTATCGCTAAGTCATCATCCTGAATTATCTGTCACCAACGAAAAGGTAGGCTTGAACCTGCTGCACCAAGTAGGGATAGACAACATGGGGGATTTATATAACAATGGGATGTTTAAGACGGCGCAAGATCTGACGTACATCACCAATCAAACGCTGCTGTTTCAATTCACTTACCACAGACTTCAGGGGGCAATGATGAAAGCATATCCGGGTTTCCTGGCTGAACCACTACAACTAGACACACTACAGCTAATAATATCTTCACCGAACACTAAACACTTAGTGTCACGACTATACACCACAGCACAGGCCAAGATGAAAACCACAACTGACAGGGCACCGGAAAGGTGGGACAAAGCCTTTGACACTACGCTCACGGAGGAAGAATGGCGGACCACTTCCACTCCAATGCTCACATCAAATGGTAATCTTCGAATACTACACTTTAAATATTTGCATCAGGCATATTATACACCTATGAAACTGTTTAAATATGGCTTACGCACTGAAACGTGCAGTAAAAGGTGTGGTACTGAGAGGGCAGACTTCATACACCTTGCATGGCATTGTTTGAAAATACAGGCCTACTGGACAGAAGTCACCTCATTGTTGACGGAAATGGTGGAAACTGATATTATATGTGATGCTAAAACTTGTTTGCTGGGTATAATAAGAATTGTGCGGGCCACGAAGCGAAAATTCTGTCTGGTTGCCCTTTTGCGTGCCAAACTGAGAGTCTCCTTATGTTGGGAGGGCAAATTGGCACCAACCCGAAAACAATGGATTCGAGACATGGCCCACTGCCGTGACACATTGCTTACATATGAGGAGGAATTACCAGCAAGATCCCGCCCCAAAGATTACTGGCAATATCTCACGTCTTATTTAAATATACATCCCTTTGACTAACAGCACTGTAAATCTCTTTTGTTCTTAGCATGTGTTTGCCGGATGTTGAAGTGTACAAGTTCCTAATATATCGTGTATCATATAATGGGTTGATGAATGCGGTAGTGTAAAGGTCCGAAATGTTCTCATGTTTTAACTGTCTGAAAATTCAATAAACAGAATAAAAAAAAATAATTCACATTGGGGAGGGAGAACTCCTATTTCTTATATATACAATGTGTGCATATGTACAAGAGTGCAATAGAAAAACAGATTTTTTAGAAAAACAGATTTTTAGAAAAAAAGCAAAAATCAAGCGTACTTGAAATGTCAGTCTCAACATCCACTATCATACTGTGACACATTCATCACAAACTTGCTCATACATACTTGCTAATACATCCAGAAGGAAAGGAAAAAAGCTATATTGTTCGGAAAATGTGTATGGGTGACCCTATGCTATTTAATCTCTTTTAGTAGGGTGGGGCACCTATCACAAGGAAATATTTTCAAATATGTTCATAATCATAATATTAGGCTATGACACCGTCTTCTCAATCATGATAAATCACAAATGATTAGCCTAAAAGAAGAAAAGGAGGGAAGGTCGACGCGTTTCGAATCTCAAACGCTGGTGGGATTCTCATCAGGACCTCACGTGGATTTAATCTGTAATCCTTGAGATCTCTTGTCTTTGGTGGAAATTTGGTGTTTAAGGAGGATGGACGAAATTATTTGTTCTTGGTACGATGTTTTGCTGTTGGAATTCCCTGTCGTCAGGACAAGTTATTGAAGTGGTTCATGCCAGATTGTATTTGGTCTTCGAATCAAGAACGCGGAGTCTCCTCTTGGCAGCGTTTCATTCAGCTGTGCCGTGTGAAGTCATTACTGTAAGTCAAATAAGATATTAAAAACTAACAGCAACATATTTTTAAGGCCCTCAAAATTACTAAATTCAAAGTAGTGATTAACCCTGGCCTGCTCGGAGGGTGGACCTTCTTGAAGTGGCTGATTATTTAAAGGGATACATTTTATTAGTGTAACTAATGGTACCCGGTGGTATGAAATTGGGGATCATTTTGGATCTGCAACAACAGCAGAGATACCTGTGGGCATACTTCAGTTTATTTGGTAAGCATGCTATCATGTCAGTACAATTACCCATGAAAGCTCCATGTTCTCATGCAACCACACTTATGCAAAAAGCACTGTATCTACAGGAACATGGCAAAGTAAACAGTACAAATCAGAAACCAGGCCTCTGCACTCATGCCCGTTGCCATGTGCATGGCATGGTTACCACCTTAGTAATGAAGGACATCATCTGAGGTTATAATCTTGCATTAGTTTCAACAGACAGGAAGCACCTGGCTAGAACTATGCTACTTACTATTTGCGAAAATAAAACATCCATGTAAATGAATGATTTGAGGATGCCACTTCTTTCCTAAAATTCTGTATTCTCACCTTGTAAATTGTAATCTAGAGTTAAACAAGTTACTTACCTTCGGTAACACCATATCTGGTAGAAACTATATCTAGCCGCAGATTCCTTACCTTAGATTTTCTTCCAGGCATCAGAATGGTTCCAGAAGATTTTTTGTGAGCAGTACCACTGAGAGTTGGTAGGTGGCCTGGATTGTCTCTGCGTCAATCGTCATCAGCGTTGGATGTGACGTCACAGTACCTATATAAGAGCCACCACGACTTTCCACGTCAGAAGCGCAGAGCCATGAATAACACTGACCACTGGCAAAACTAGGGCCCTTAAAGGGGCCACCCTGTCCCTAGAAATCCGTTTGCAGAGCGGGGAGGATGGGTGGGTCAGTAAGAAATTTGCAGATAGATATAGTCTCTTATCACATAGGGTATTACCGAAGGTAAGTAACTTGTTCCTCTAATAGAGACCTCTAGCCGCAGATTCCCTACCTTAGAATAGATACCCAAGCAATACCGCCCATAGGAGTCTGTGAATCAAATTCAAACAAGAAAGCCCTGCAGGACCGAACGGGCAAAGTGCCCATCCCAGTGAACCTCACTGTCTAGACAGTAATGTTTGGTAAACATGTGCAGAGAAGCCCAAGTTGCTCCTTGGCAGATATCCAGGACCAGCACTCTGCGTGCTAACACAGTGGTGGCTGCTTGAGATCGGGTAGAATAAGCACACAAACCTTCAGGAGGTTGCTTCTTAGCCAGTGCATAGCACATTTTGATGCAGAGTTCGACTCATCTGGAGACGGTCCATTTATGCACTGCCTGACCTTTTTTCGCACCAACATACCGCGGGAAGAGTTGGTCATCCACCCGGAACTCTTTCTTGGGGTCAAGGTAAAACGACAATGCTCTTTTTTGGGACCTGGCAGTGGAATCACTCGTCTTCCTTAGAGGGATGTGGAGGAGAGAAAAAAAGTAGACAATGTAATTGACTGGCCTACATACAAATCAGTGACCACTTTTTAGGCAGAAAGGAGGCCCTTGTGAGAAGCACCACTTTGTCAGGCTAGACTGAGAGGTAAGGTTATTAAGATGATAAGGCCTGCAGCTCACTTACTCTGCGGGCAGATGTAATGGCCACAAGGACAGATGTTTCAAGGTAAAAGCCTGCGGGGACAATTGTGTAGAGGACCGAAAGGAGAGCACATTAAAAAAGTCAAAACCAAATTAAGGTCCCACTGAGGCATAATGAATGGCGAAGGAGGGACGCGATGAGTAAGACCCTTAAGAAGTGTTGGACTTGGCCCTTAAGGCCGGTTCACCCCTAATCTTTTTGCTTTAGATCTGTGATCTGTGTGGATGATTTTCTGGTCTGTGCGCACTTTTTCTCTGTGTCCCAGAGTAAAGTGTGTGCATGTACTTAGGCTGGCCTGCTCTCCCATAGGGATGCATGGGGAATGTCTGTGTCCCTAGTAGTTCCTGATGCGTGGGGAGTGCATGCTCGAATTTGGTATGTGCGAGTTCGTGAGAATGAATGCTTCGCAATGGTGTATGTGGTATGTGTGTGTCATGTGTAGAAATGCCATTTCTAGGACTTGGCATATTAATGTAAAATATGCCTGCAGTGTGATTGGCTGGAGCTGGCTGGTGAGCCTGGCTCTAGGAAGGCTGGATGGGTCTGCCCGGTGGTGAGTGTGAGATTAGAATGTTGATGGCTTGGGAGGAGTGCACCTGGTCCCTGATGGGCCTGGACTTTCCCCGGACAATGCTGGCTCCACCCCCTGTAGTGCGACTGATTTCCCTAGCCCTGCCAGTGAATAGAGAGGGTGGTTGAGGTAACCAGAGTAATTCAAAACCAGCTGCGACTGGTTTTCCCCCACCCTGCACCCTGAGACAAAGGGATTTTGCTGTATAAGAAGGGGCTGTGTCCCCATACAATTTGTCCTTGGTTCTGCTTGTGGATCTTTGCCAGAGGGGGCTGTTGCTGCTGCTGGGGCCAAGAGGACCGCCACTTGGCTGTCTCCCTGCCTGGAGACCCAGTGTGCTGGCTCTGGCCCTGCCTTGCCCCTCTGCCTACCTCCAGACCCTGCTGGAGCTGTTGCTGTGCCTAGAAGCGCTTCTACTGGATTTATAGCGCTAGGAGTGCTTTCCCTGTGCCCCAGCACTCAATAGCGCTTTGCTTATATTTCTGGCGCTGAGAGCGCTGTGCTTAGCCCCTAAGCGCTTGGGAGCGCTTTGTGTCCAGCCGGTGCCCACCCGGCATCTGCCCGCCTGATTTTGCCGATTTTCGGCGTAGCGAGTGCCACCTCGCTTTGTCTTTATTTTTGAGCCGGTGCCCACCCGGCATTGCCCCGTGTTGTTTTGCTTATTTACAGGCCGGTGCCCACCCGGCATTGCCCAGGAGATCACCGCCGCAGCCCAGGAGGATCGAGAATCGTCGCCAGGCCGCTGCCTAGAGCGACCCGGAAGTCCCGCCTCCTGACCCCCAGGGCCGCGCTGCCATTGGCGGCCCCGGCGGAAGTCAGGCGGCGTGCAGCAAGACGAGGCCAGGCGGGAGGCGAAGGAAGGAGCCTACCGCGTCTCGCCGAGGCTCCCGAGTGGAGGGGAGCCCGCCCGCGGCCCCAGCCGAGCCGCCGAGGAGCTGTCCTGCCAGCCAGAGACCCGGTGAGTGCCTGCCAGAGGAGAGGGGCGTCGGGACACATTGTCGGTGTCCGCCCCTCCCCCGTAGCGCGATCTTGCGCGCACTGCTGTGTGAAGCCCGAGGGCTTCAGGGGGCATTTTTCTTGAATGCAGAGTCCCCCGTGAGGGACTCCAACGCCCCCCCATTTGTGCTGTGAGAGCCACGAAGCTCTGAGGGGCCATTCTGTCCTTTGAGCCTGAGAGAGGCTCCACCCGCCCGTATTGGTTCTTTAGAGCCCCGAGTGGCTCAGGGCATTTCCTTCTGCGAGCCCAGCGAGGCTCATTGCCCACATCGTATTTAGAGCCCTGAGAGAGGCTCTAGGGCATTTCCATTATCCTGAGAGCGCTGAAGCTCTACCTTGCGCATTTGTTCAGCGAGCCCTGAGAGGCTCTAGGGGGACACAGGCAGCTAGTTGGTTGTAGCCCCGAGGCTCCCACGCTGTGTCTCCCCACCTTGTTCTTGAGCCCTCCTGGCTCCAACGTTTGCCCAGTCCTGTTCAACAACTGTCCAGCACTTAGTGGACAGTTGCCACGTTTAGGCTTGTGGTTTGTGCTGCCTGCGCAGACCCCCCTGACACTGAGACTCAGGGCATTCCGCCCCTTTCGAGGCCAGTTGGCCTGAGGGACATTGTGAGTGTTGTGCTATGTGCACCCCGCGCATTGTAATTTCTTGCTATGTGATTCTTGCGCAAAATGTTCTAATCTGCACCTCTGTGTTTATTATCTCATGTGCAATTGTTGACGTCCCACTTCATGTTTATCCCCTTTGCTAAGAGTGACCTGCATAGAGGATTGTTGATGTCCCACTTTATGTTTATCCCCTTTGCTAAATGTGACCTGCATAGAGGATTGTTGACGTCCCACTTTATGTTTATCCCCTTTGCTAAGAGTGACCTGCATACAGGATTGTTGATGTCCCATTTTATGTTTAGGTTTCCTTCCCTTTGCTAAGAGTGAATTGCTTAGGTGTTGGTATTCCTTCCTTAGGTCCTGATGATAAGGTCTTAGTTACCTGCGTGATTTCCTACAGTGTTTTAGGGTTGCGTAGGAGGTCTTTACTCTGTTCCAGTGATTACTGGATGTGTGTTGCATTTACAATTTTGGTGCTAATCATTCTAATGTTTATGTACTAAGTGTGTACCTACCAGTATTACTTTCTAAACAAGTGCCTACCCCTGACAGTGGTCCATGTGGCCCTGTCCTGTACATAATTCCCCTTGTAAATTCTGCCCGTGCCCCTGGCACATTGTAAAGTTTGTGTGTTATCTAATGTGTTTTGTTTATTATAATACAAAGGCTATTTTTATATATCCTTGTGTGGAGTTTTTCTTTGTGGTGGGCCTTGGGTGTTGTTGCTGGGGTGCGTGCGCAAATACTTAACTCATACCACCTCCAAGTTTAGCCTGGACTGCTCGCGCCACGTTACCTAGAGGGTGAGCGGGGGTTACCTTGGTGTGTGACTCCCTTGCCCTGACTTTAGAAATGGTGATCCCTGACTGACCGCGACGCGAGTCTTGGCCAGCCGGGGTCCCGTTTCTAACATTGGCGGCAAGCGGTGAGGATAAGGATTTGTGTTTGCGCTGTACCACAGTGGCGACAGGCCACACTTCAAAGCTCTGCATTTTTTAGATAACCGCATTTTGGGGATTATTGTTTTTTAGGGAAGTTCAGTTTTGCTTCTCCTGAAAGGTGTCATTTGTATTTTGTCCAGTACCTTGTTCCCCGCCCTGCTCCCAGAGTTTGGTACCTGTGTTGCTAGTGGTCAGGTTGAGAAATCAGGGGTGGTAGAAACTGCCTTACCAGTCCGAGGGGAGGGTTGTGTGTGAATGAGTGTGTGTTACGCTGGACAGTGGAGTGCAAGTTCTGAGAGATAGGAATCTTGCTGAATTTTGTGATTGTATTCTCCTGTTTAGCTCAGACCCCCAGGTTCCCCGTGTCAAACTTTTCCTGAGAACGTCCGCCAAAATGGACCCAGTTTTTGATCTCTGTAGTCTGTTTAGGTACAGTAGATTAGAGCTGGTCAGATTCTGCGAAAAGGGAGGCATAGAGGTGAGTGAGTTGGTTACTCAGTCCCAGCTTAGGGACAGCCTGATCCTGTGGCAAAAGGGTCAGTGGGATCTCGAGCACAGAGAGAGAGATAGGGCCCGGGCCGCACGCCATGAGGGTGGTGAGTCTGTGGGGAGCCCTGAAGATTCTGTTGATGAATGTGAGTTGGATGGTGATGACAGTGGATGGATGTCAGCAGAGAGTGAGGACCCAATAGATAGGGAGTCCCTTGCTGGGTCCAGTGTCAGTACCAGCGCCCCATCCCCTTCCCTGTCCCCAGAGGAGTGGTTGGATAGGAAGGAAGAGAGGGAGTATCAGCTAGCGATGGAACAGCTCAGGTTGGAGCATGCCAAGCTAGAGGCTGAGAGGGCCTTGTTCAGGGAGAAGGTAGCCCAAGAGAGTAGGTTACCCCCTGAGTGCATTTGTGATTGTCTGGATTCCCCAGGGAGGGTGGAGTCCAGTGGTGGCAGCTTTTTAAATATAAGTGTAGACAGTCCCACTCCCAGTTCCCCGAGTATGGTTCCTGTTTCCCCAGAGGAGAAGTATCGGGTGACATTCAGGAACCTTAAGAAACTGTCTCACCAGTCTTGGGAAGACTTTGTGGAGGATTGTCAGTGTGCACTGATTGAGTGGTTAGAGGTTCCCACAGGACCTTATTTTGACAGACTGTTTGACCTTATTCTCAAGGAAAAGTTGCTCAGTGTTGTGTGTCCAAAGTTGCGCCAACACCTGTTGAGGATAGAAGGTTTTAGTCCTTGGGACTTTTCAGATGAAGCAGACCGATGGGAAGGTGCAAGAGGTTCCTTAGCGCCGCTAGCGAGTGATTCCAATAATAGTGGGTCAGGTTTTCTCCAACCCAGCGTGGTGGAGGAGGGTGAGAGTAGCCCAGCTAGGTCTCAGTATAGTGAGGAGGGTGTAGGGGCTTGCTGTCTGTCTCAGTGGAGCGGAAGTGAGTGTGAGACCGAGAGTCCCCAGATGCCCGAAGCCCTGCCTCAGAGCCTGGATGGTTTCTTTAGGGAACACCAGGGTGGGGACCTATGCTTACCTGTTAGTCCACTTGAGGGAGATCTCCTAGTTTGTGGAGGACCTGGAGCATCTGTGAGCGGAGCTTCTATAGTTGTGGAGTCTGGCAGTACTGCTCCAGGAGGGAGAGTACAGAAGTCCAGTGAAAAGAGTGATTGGGGGATAGGATGTGAGTCCCCAGAAGTCCTGGAGTGCCAGGCAATGATTCCACCAAAGGTTCTAGACCGGAGGTTGGAGGTCCAGGTTCAGGGTTTGCCTGACCTGAAGGGTGGGAATACTGTAAGCAGTGTCCTAACCAGTTCTTTCTCCAGAGGTACCGCCCCGGTTGGGAGGGAGCAGGACTCTGGAAGGGGGTGCAGAGGGTGGGAGAGCCCACCTCTGACCCCGGTACCACCTGAGGGGTTAAACCCTAGGTTGGGAGAATGGTGTTAGAGGGTACCCCTCGCAGGAGGAGGAGGAACCCTGGGAGAAGAGGTAAGGGGAGGAGAGCCTTCCCTGAGACTCCTGGTCCACCTAAGGTTGTAGACCCTAGGCTGGAGAACCAGTGGCAGTCTAGCCCTGTCTTGCAGACAGGAAGAGTGGAGCATGGCTGTTATGTGCCAGGGGTTACTACCCCCCACTTTGTGAGTTGGCAGGAACCAGTGGCACCTGGGTGGCCTAGGGCCTGGTCCTGGCCGAGGGCAGCTGGAGATTACCAGTGGGGTAATCCAGTTAGTCCCTACCATAGTTTTAGAAAGAACCCCAGGGGTTCACCGTGGCGTAAAACAGGAGGGTGTCCCTGCAGCTGCGGGCCCGCGTCCGTGTTTTATCGCCCCAAGCAGGGAAGTCCATCACGGTGGTGATTGGTCTGCCCTGCGTTTTGGCTGGAAGGGGGTTGTGTTGGACTTGGCCCTTAAGGCCGGTTCACCCCTAATCTTTTTGCTTTAGATCTGTGATCTGTGTGGATGATTTTCTGGTCTGTGCGCACTTTTTCTCTGTGTCCCAGAGTAAAGTGCGTGCATGTAGTTAGGCTGGCCTGCTCTCCCATAGGGATGCATGGGGAATGTCTGTGTCCCTAGTAGTTCCTGATGCGTGGGGAGTGCATGCTCGAATTTGGTATGTGCGAGTTCGTGAGAATGAATGCTTCGCAATGGTGTATGTGGTATGTGTGTGTCATGTGTAGAAATGCCATTTCTAGGACTTGGCATATTAATGTAAAATATGCCTGCAGTGTGATTGGCTGGAGCTGGCTGGTGAGCCTGGCTCCAGGAAGGCTGGATGGGTCTGCCCGGTGGTGAGTGTGAGATTAGCATGTTGATGGCTTGGGAGGAGTGCACCTGGTCCCTGATGGGCCTGGACTTTCCCCGGACAATGCTGGCTCCACCCCCTGTAGTGCGACTGATGTCCCTAGCCCTGCCAGTGAATAGAGAGGGTGGTTGAGGTAAACAGAGTACTTCAAAACCAGCTGCGACTGGTTTTCCCCCACCCTGCACCCTGAGACAAAGGGATTTTGCTGTATAAGAAGGGGCTGTGTCCCCATACAATTTGTCCTTGGTTCTGCTTGTGGATCTTTGCCAGAGGGGGCTGTTGCTGCTGCTGGGGCCAAGACGACCGCCACGTGGCTGTCTCCCTGCCTAGAGACCCAGTGTGCTGGCTCTGGCCCTGCCTTGCCCCTCTGCCTACCTCCAGACCCTGCTGGAGCTGTTGCTGTGCCTAGAAGCGCTTCTACTGGATTTATAGCGCTAGGAGTGCTTTCCCTGTGCCCCAGCACTCAATAGCGCTTTGCTTATATTTCTGGCGCTGAAAGCGCTGTGCTTAGCCCCTAAGCGCTTGGGAGCGCTTTGTGTCCAGCCGGTGCCCACCCGGCATCTGCCCGCCTGATTTTGCCGATTTTTGGCGTAGCGAGTGCCACCTCGCTTTGTCTTTATTTTTGAGCCGGTGCCCACCCGGCATTGCCCCGTGTTGTTTTGCTTATTTACAAGCCGGTGCCCACCCGGCATTGCCCAGGAGATCACCGCCGCAGCCCAGGAGCATCGAGAATCGTCGCCAGGCCGCTGCCTAGAGCGACCCGGAAGTCCCGCCTCCTGACCCCCAGGGCCGCGCTCCCATTGGCGGCCCCGGCGGAAGTCAGGCGGCGTGCAGCAAGACGAGACCAGGCGGGAGGCGAAGGAAGGAGCCTACCGCGTCTCGCCGAGGCTCCCGAGTTTAGGGGAGCCCGCCCGCGGCCCCAGCCGAGCCGCCGAGGAGCCGTCCTGCCAGCCAGAGACCCGGTGAGTGCCTGCCAGAGGAGAGGGGCGTCGGGACACATTGTCGGTGTCCGCCCCCTCCCCCGTAGCGCGATGTTGCGCGCACTGCTGTGTGAAGCCCGAGGGCTTCAGGGGGCATTTTTCTTTAATGCAGAGTCCCCCGTGAGGGACTCCAACGCCCCCCCATTTGTGCTGTGAGAGCCACGAAGCTCTGAGGGGCCATTCTGTTCTTTGAGCCTGAGAGAGGCTCCACCCGCCCGTATTGGTTCTTTAGAGCCCCGAGTGGCTCAGGGCATTTCCTTCTGCGAGCCCAGCGAGGCTCATTGCCCACATCGTATTTAGAGCCCTGAGAGAGGCTCTAGGGCATTTCCATTATCCTGAGAGCGCTGAAGCTCTACCTTGCGCATTTGTTCAGCGAGCCCTGAGAGGCTCTAGGGGGACACAGGCAGCTAGTTGGTTGTAGCCCCGAGGCTCCCACGCTGTGTCTCCCCACCTTGTTCTTGAGCCCTCCTGGCTCCAACGTTTGCCCAGTCCTGTTCAGCAACTGTCCAGCACTTAGTGGACAGTTGCCACGTTTAGGCTTGTGGTTTGTGCTGCCTGCGCAGACCCCCCTGACACTGAGACTCAGGGCATTCCGCCCCTTTCGAGGCCAGTTGGCCTGAGGGACATTGTGAGTGTTGTGCTATGTGCACCCTGCGCATTGTAATTTCTTGCTATGTGATTCTTGCGCAAAATGTTCTAATCTGCACCTCTGTGTTTATTATCTCATGTGCAATTGTTGACGTCCCACTTCATGTTTATCCCTTTTGCTAAGAGTGACCTGCATAGAGGATTGTTGATGTCCCACTTTATGTTTATCCCCTTTGCTAAATGTGACCTGCATAGAGGATTTTTGACATCCCACTTTATGTTTATCCCCTTTGCTAAGAGTGACCTGCATAGAGGATTGTTGAGGTCCCACTTTATGTTTATCCCCTTTGCTAAGAGTGACCTGCATAGAGGATTGTTGATGTCCCATTTTATGTTTAGGCTTCCTTCCCTTTGCTAAGAGTGAATTGCTTAGGTATTGGTATTCCTTCCTTAGGTCCTGATGATAAGGTCCTAGTTACCTGCGTGATTTCCTACAGTGTTTTAGGGTTGCGTAGGAGGTCTTTACTCTGTTCCAGTGATTACTGGATGTGTGTTGCATTTACAATTTTGGTGCTAATCATTCTAATGTTTATGTACTAAGTGTGTACCTACCAGTATTACTTTCTAAACAAGTGCCTACCCCTGACAGTGGTCCATGTGGCCCTGTCCTGTACATAATTCCCCTTGTAAATTCTGCCCGTGCCCCTGGCACATTGTAAAGTTTGTGTGTTATCTAATGTGTTTTGTTTATTATAATACAAAGGCTATTTTTTATATATCCTTGTGTGGAGTTTTTCTTTGTGGTGGGCCTTGGGTGTTGCTGCTGGGGTGCGTGCGCAAATATTTAACTCATACCGCCTCCAAGTTTAGCCTAGACTGCTCGCGCCACGTTACCTAGAGGGTGAGCGGGGGTTACCTTGGTGTGTTACTCCCTTGCCCTGACTTTAGAAATGGTGATCCCTGACTGACCTCGACGCGAGTCTTGGCCAGCCGGGGTCCCGTTTCTAACAAGAAGCCTATGTACAATAGGAGACTCGAACAAAGAAGGTTGATGAGGCAACTTGAGACAGGCCTTAATAGTGCCCAGAGCAGAGCCCAGCTGGGTAAAAGACAAGGCAAAAAGCAGAACCTCAGGCTGAAAGGGGATCAACAGATTTTTCTGCACACCATGCCACAAATTTCTTCCAACGGCCAGCAGTCTTGGTGAAGGACACCAGGCTGCCAAGATAACGTTTCCGACTTTGGGAGGAAGGTCAAAAGCGGTTTGCGTCGCTGGCCGATATCTACACAAGAAGGCAGAGAGTGGATAGGCTCGGGTGGATTACCCTCCCCTACTGCTGCGACAGAAGAGCTTCCTGGAGGTGCAGCCTGATATGAGGATCAATGGCCATGCTCAGAATACCAGACTCTCCATGCCCAGTCTGGAGCCAAAAGCATGATGTGGGCCCAGTAGTTCTTGATCTTCTTGAGAACTCTGGGAAGGGGTGGTAAGGGCAGACTGGCGTATAGGAGGCCTGAGCTCCACTCGAGAGACAAAACGTCTACCAACGAGTACTGCCTTGGAAACTCCAGGACATAATTCTGCTGACATTGTGTGTTCTCGGCGGTGGTGAACATCCCTAACCAAGGCTCTCCCCACTGCTGAAAGAGACCTTGGACCACCCCTGGATGGAGACGCCATTTGTGATCCGCAACCCTCCATTGGCTGAATTCCTCTGCTCTGGCATTCAGAGAACTAGCTAGATGTTAGAGCAGCAGAGAAATGCCCTGGCCCTGTTTGTTGTAGTGCCACATGGCAGTGTTGTTGTCTTTGAATACTTGTACCAGCCTTCTCCTGATGGAGGGAAGAAAGGCTTTCAATGCCAGTCGGATCGCTCAGAGCTCCACCGGGTTGATGTGGAGTCTGGATTCAACCGGACACCAGAGTACTCAAATCTCCACCTCTCCCAGGAGGTCTCCTCATCCCAGAAATGAAAGTTTGGCTGCCTCTGACCTCTAGGTTCTTGAGCCCCCACTGCAGATCATTCGCATTTCCCTCCGAGACCTGGACCAGGTAGGAGAAATTGCCCTGATGCAGTGTCCACTGGGCTTAAGGTCCCACTGCAGAGCCCGCATATGCCAACTGGCATGTGTCACCAGCAGAATGCAGGAGGCTATGAGGCCCTGCAGACTCAGAGTCAGTCTTACCAAAACCCAGGATAGAGGCTGAAATATCTGCATCATAACCTGCATATCATGGCTTGGGAAGATAAGCCCACAACTGCACTGTGTCCAGAACAGCTTTGATAAAAGGGAGTGCCTGAAAGAGAGTCAGGTGTGACTTTGGCACATTGATAGTGAGCCCCAGCGAGTACAGAATGTTTCCTGTAGTCTGGAGGTGAGAAACGAGAACCTGGGGAAAGCCTGTCTTCAGCAGCCAGTAATCGAGGTAGGGGAAGACTGGCACCCCAGACCTCTGCAGATGAGCTGCAACCACTGCCATCACCTTGGTGAACACCCGATTGGAGCTGGTAAGGCCAAAATGAAGTATGGTGAACTGAAATTGCTCATGGTGTACAGTAAACCATAGATGGCGCAGTGGGAAGTTAGGACAGGAATATGAAAATAAACCAACGCTTCCATCCAGTCTCCTGGGTCCAGGGCAAATACGACCTGAACTACCGTAAGCATTTTGAAATTCTGTTTGAGGAAGGGATGGAAAGTTCAGAGACTGAAGACAGGACGAAGCCCTGTACTTTTTGGGAACCAAACAGTAGCGAAATAACAACCACAGCCTACTTTTGGCCCTGGAACCCTCTCTATGGCTCCCTTGGCAAGAGAGCTGAGACCTCCTCGCAGAGAAGGGACAGATGATACTCCATCAGCCAATCGTGAGATGTGGCATGGGGTGAGGGGTAGTCTCATAGGCGAGGGAGTTGTCCCTTCAGACAATCTGCAAAACTCATCTGTCTGATGTTACGGACTGTCAGTAGGACAGGTGAGGGCGATTCCTACTGGCAACTGGGTACCCATGGTGGTAAGGGGGCATACTAGGAGGGTGTGGAGGCTGTTGCAGTAGGGGAGTGGCGTAATGACCAGAACGCTGGTCCACTGGCAGACAAGGTTTGTAAGTACCGCACCCTCTGCCACGCAGAGGCTGGGAAGCCTGCGCAACATGGGTCTGGGTGGGAATTGGTGCCGCTGGAAGCCCCTACCGTAGCTATGACAGGAGCGAAAGGCAGATTGAGGTGGATGCAGGTAGCAGAGAGGCCTAAGGACCTGGCCGTAGCACAAGAATCCTTAAAGCGCTTGAACGTCAAATCTTCCTTTTTTCCCCAAGAGACGGGTGCCATTGAAGTGCATGTCCTTAAGGGTAGCTTGGACATCCCCCGAAAAGCCAGTCGTCCTCTGCCAGGTGGGGAGCCTAAGGCCAACTGTCATGGAAACTGCTTTGCCTAGCGAGTCGTTATTAACAAGTCTGCATTGAATAGTGAACTTTGCCGAATCTCTCTTGTCGAATGACAGCTTGGGAGAGTACAGCCTGGGCCTCCTCTGATGACCTGTGGCAGCACTTGTGCAACTGTATCCCACAAAGAGTGGTAATAACAGCTCAAAAGACATGCAGTGTTCATGCCCACAATGCCGGGCTGGTGGAAGAAAACACCTTCTTCCCAAATGAGCCCAGCCTCTTGGATTCCTTATCTGGGGGAGTGGTAGGGAAAGCATCTTGGAAGGTGAAGGTTTGGACCACCAGGCTCTCAGGGGTAGGGTGTTGTGTGAGGAAGTTTAGGCCCCCAGGTGCGGGGCAATGACGGCGGGCAATCGTCCTGTTCACAGGAGTCATTACGTTGGGTTTGAACAAGCTACCCAAAAATACATCAGTGAATATGTCACTGAACAGGGGTAAGGGTTCCAATGCAGATACTCCGGGTTACAGCCCCTATGTCAAGAGATTAGTCTTTACTGCCACTGTGGGAAGCTGAAGGTCAAGGACATCTGCCACCCTCTGCACCACCATTGCGTAAGAAGCTCCCTCCCGCGTAACCACAGTAGGGGAAGAGAGCAGACCAGCTTCTGGAAATGTATAAAGTCCGCTGGCCTCATCCAGGTCCTCACACTAGTCCACAATCTGTTCTTCCTCATAGGGTTGGTATTCTAAAAGGTCCAGTATTCCCTCCCAGTCTTCCCGAGGCTTAGCCAATCAAAATATGGCCCAGGTTCCGTCAGGAAGGCAAGGCTCCAACTGACATCAGACAAGGTGTCGGGCAATGCCCCTCCAGCTCCATGTTCGAGTCAGGGATGGCAATAGGGAAGACACTGGCGTGAGCACCGGAGGGCGCTGGGAGCATCAGCTTTGGAATCAGAGAAGAACCTGTATGGAGCACAGGCATAGACAGCGCAGAAGACTGCCAGGATGATGAGATTAGGAGCAGCAAGAGTTTTCCCAGTTGCAGTCGCGGGTCCCAAGGCAAAGTCCAAAGTGCCCAGGCGGTTGAAGATCAAGTGGTTTCGGATCTGAATCCGAAGGATTGGGACGATTCAAGGGTCCCTCCCACAAGAGGGACTGGACAGTGGGGAGGATAGTCTCATGTCCTTTGTCCAGTTGTTGGCCACAGCGGGAGCCAACGTCTCCCCGAACTGGTTCCAACTGGAGTATGCAAGGAGGGCACCAAATGAGCCCTTCAAAGCAGTCTAGTGCCGGTGGCAAGCGCCCCCAACCTGGCCCAATACACCAAGTCCTGTCTGAGAGGTGGAGAAGTGTGGCTCAATGGTTAGAGCGGCAGACCCTGATGCAGAGGTCTAGCCCGGGACCAGGGTTCGATTCCCCGCCTCGGCGGGTCTTGGGCTCAAAATTCCACGGACCTGATCATTCTCGCCTCGGTGCCTATTCCAATCATGGAGTCCCACTCTGCAACTCTGGGCAATAGCTTGCTTAATCTCCACAACGGCCCCCACAACGCTAAGGATGCCTGGCCTCCACCTTGAGGTGCCCAGGAGTGGACGCCTCACAGGGAAAGCCAGGATGGGTTCCACAGCGGTATTCGTACAAGCGCCTTGAGACCCTTGCGGGTGAGTAGTGCGCTATACAAGTATCAATTTACATTTACACCTTCACACTTCCCTGTGACAGGAAACCTATTGTCCTGCCTTACCCGGCTCGAGCTTGGCTCAGTAGCAGCAGGGCAGAATCATGTCTCTGGTGGGCAGCAGCCATAGTTTCCTGTCCGGGTCTAGAAGACTGGTACCGGAAGCACCGAGGGCTTCCGGAAGGGGCCCCTCGGTGCATGGAATCATATCTACAACACTGGTGTTGGGGTATGATTCCAACATGTTTTATACCAAGCACACCAGGGTTCATTACAGCCAGTTTAGAGTTAGCTATTGCGTCATGACGCATGGCCACTCTATGCATCATAATGGCTGATGCACTTACAACCCGGGAGAATGGACTCCGTGGATTGTAGGGGTGTACTGCTCATGCATGGGCACCCTCACACTTATAAACGAGCACCCTGCCTTCAGGATCGAAAGGTCTGCCTTGTGGGTGACTTATAGGTTTTAAGTGCAGTGATCTCACATATAAGGAAACTTATATCTGTGGTAAGTGGTGGTAGCACCAGCTATCACAGACTGCAATGGCAAGCCTGTAGTCACAATTTGAGTGGTCTCCCACGGGTTGAATACATGCTTCAGCCCATGGGGGATACCTGGGGTACCTATGCTGTGGGTACCTTAGTACCATATACTAGGGACTTACAAGGGTACACCAGTAGCCAATCTGGGGGGTACCTATGTACTCACCATGGCCCAATTTAGGGAAGAAGCACAGAGACTGGGGCCTGATTAGCAGCATCCCAGTCAGACAGTCAAATACACACTGACACCAGGCAAAAGGTGTGGGTAACCATGCTACAAGGGTTCTACGTTCCTACACTTTGTTACAGGACAGGGGACTGATTCTCCCAGTCCTAAATGGCTGCAATCACGTTTGTTGATGTGGTGGTAGCCAACCAGATCTCATCTTGAGAATTGTTGGCTCCAGGGATCCTCCGCAGCATGAACAAGCGGTATTTTTTAAACTTTAATTTCTCTGGAATTACTGAACAGAATTACAACAAATAACAAAAAAGAACACTTTCTAGATCAAAATCTTTCTTTCTGCAAAATGTGGTTTAATTCACACTAGCCATTTGGGCTATAGCTTTGCCAAGTTATCTATGGCAAACTGAATGCAAAAAATACGTTTTGGGACCTCCCTGCCGTTTTCTCGGCAACCACATGTCGGATCACTCCAGAACTTTCCAGGACACAGTTGATGTGGAAGAACATTTTTAAAAAACAAGTTTGTGAAGATTTGACGAATGGCGCAAAAGTAGTCATTAACAAACAAATGCTTTTAATATGAAGTGTGTCTAAAACCCAGCGGGTGTGCACAAACCACCAGTGGTGCCTGGCTAACACACTTCTGTGTTAGAGTGTGCTAAATGATTTCATCCCCTCTGACATGAATCACTTCTGCTTTCACAAATACTACCAACATGATTCAACATAATCAGTATCCGTCCACTGCAACTGACGTACTATTTCTTCCACACTCCCTCACTCCTCCCCCACACCTCCCTTGTGTTATTTTCCCTATATGCTCCCTTCACGCAAAATTGTCGTTTTTTAGGTCTCGACTATTATATCCCACAGGGATAGATAGGCGAGAATTATAGTAAGCACTTCAAAAACTCTACCAAACTTGCGGATCACTCACAGTTCATGTGAGCTATGCTCGTGCACAAACCAGCCACGTCACACCACCATTTTTCTGTGCCTCGCATCAGACTTCAAAGGATCCGCTTCCCCGTCCCCGCATCAGACTTCAAAGGATTGTGCTCCCGCTCCGCTCCCCCGCCCCAGCAATGCCAAGAGCTTGTTGTTGTTTGTTCACCCCCATGGTCACCATGACTACTTGTGTCATATAAACTTCTCCCATTATAAGCTCTGCATGCAAGTGTTCGTGTTTCCTTTCCCTTAATCAGCGCAGCGCCTCTTCACGGCCGCCCGCTTCATCTTTCACACCAGACCACTTACATTTGTTATCGTATTTCCTGATTAGTGCCCACATAGGTACATGCGACAATGCGCTAGTCCTTCCATCTTAAACTTGGTTTTCCTTGCATTACAACCGAAATAAACACAGAGAAAACAGAGGAATTTCTATTTGCGAGAGCTAACTCAGCTCTGAGGCTCCACGACGTGTTGCCACTCTGCACCGCACATTAACTGTGGCCACTGCACGGTGTCGGCAACAAAAGGCAGAACCACTCCTCCTATAAACATAGCACATCTGTGCTGCTTCTTCAACCATGGCCTGGGCTTTAATCAACATGCAAGCATTCCCATAATGTACGAAAGTCACCTTTATTTAGTTTCAGCTACAGCCCCCTCCCCCCACCCCCCCAGTAACAGATTTGCTTTCGGGGTGAGGTGAAGTTTTGGGTTTTGGTTTAGTCTAGCTTCCCCGCATTTGTTAGCCCGCATTATTCTTCACGCCTCACACTGCTGCACGCCTCACACTGCTGCACGCCTCACACTGTTGCACGCCTCACACTGCTGCACGCCTCACACTGCTGCACGCCTCACACTGCTGCACGCCACACACTGCTGCACGCCACACACTGCTGCACGCCACACACTGCTGCACGCCACACACTGCTGCACGCCACACACTGCTGCACGCCTCACATTGCTGCACGCCTCACACTGCTGCACGCCTCACACTGCTGCACGCCTCACACTGCTGCATGCTGCACACTGCTGCATTACTCACACTGCTGCATGCTGCACACTGCTGCACGCCTCACACTGCTGCACGCCTCACACTGCTGCACGCCTCACACTGCTGCATGCTGCACACTGCTGCATTACTCACACTGCTGCATGCTGCACACTGCCGCACGCCTCACACTGCTGCATGCTGCACACTGCTGCATTACTCACACTGCTGCACGCCACACACTGCTGCACGCTACACACTGCTGCACGCCTCACACCACCACCACATCACTCAGGGACACCACCATATCACTCTGGGACACCACCACATCACTCTGGGACACCACCACATCACTCTGGGACACCACCACATCACTCTGGGACACCACCACATCACTCTGGGACACCGCCACATCACTCTGGGACACCGCCACATCACTCTGGGACACCGCCACATCACTCTGGGACACCACCACATCACTCTGGGACACCACCACATCACTCTGGGACACCACCACATCACATTGGGACACCACCACATCACTCTGGGACACCGCCACATCACTCTGGGACACCGCCACATCACTCAGGGGCACCGCCACATCACTCAGGGGCACCGCCACATCACTCAGGGGCACCGCCACATCACTCAGGGGCACCGCCACATCACTCAGGGGCATCACTCAGGGGCACCACCACATCACTCAGGGGCACCACCACATCACTCAGGGACACCACCACATCACCACCACATCACTCACAGACACCACCACATCACTCACAGACACCACCACATCACTCACAGACACCACCACATCACTCACAGACACCACCACATCACTCACAGACACACACCACATCACTCAAGGACACCACCACATCACTCAGGGGCACCACCACATCACTCAGGGGCACCACCACATCACTCTGGGACACCACCCCATCATTCTGGCACACCACCACATCACTCTAAAACATCACCACAACACTCATCCCAACCACAACAGCATCACTCAGCACCACAACAGCATCACTCAGCACCACAACAGCACTGTCCTTGTTTGCTACCAACAAGCACTGCCATAGCCAATAGGACTCGCATTAGGAAAGTGTAAGCTATTGGCTTTGTGAATAACAATGCTATTAATTTATATATTTTCAAAGCCAACACATATTTAAAAAAATGTGTCATTTACAATACCAATAGCTCACACTTTTCTAATGCGAGACCTATTGCATCACAAATGCTTGTGTGTTCTCGGTTGGTGCTCAAGTGCGAAGGAAAAGTTTGTTGGCTTTGGCAGCGCATGTTCTTCCAAACCCCAGTGTACAGTGGGGGGTTTCCAGTTGGCCGTCAAGTCACAGCTTCACAGTTCAGTTCATGTTACTGAATGCGCAGCGGAAACATATTCACTCCTCAGACACGGAGGCCTTACTACTACCACCTGGTCTCTTCAGAAAGAGGTGGTGGCGCCAGGAGGTGCGATACACCCGAGTAAGCCTTCTATCCCCGCTGTCGTCTCACAGCCAGACACGCCGATAATACATTTTGAGACAGGCCAGAGGTTTTACTGGTCTACTGTTTTCTATATTCAGCTTATTATATTTGTGATTCTTTTCCACCCTTGTCGTTTAAGGCGAAACATAGATGCTTCGTGGAAAAGTAGATAGATTCTGTACTGTTGCAGTTTATTATGCATATTAGCAACATATTAGAATTGAGTCTTGTAGGCTGAAGTGCTTGTTTCACACAACTTAACAAGTATGGCTTGGCAACTTCCCAATCCCAAAGCACAGGAACACTTGAACGATAGTGCACATGCCATTATGGGATCCCCTGTTGTTCCAGTTCTGCCTCTCTCTGTACAGACATCTTTTCAATGTTGCCTTGTATGCTGCCACTGCCATTCAGGTGGCTTCAAAGCGCTCTACATCATATCTCCCAGTAATGGCAAGCCCAGTCGCCGTGTTCTGTTTTCCTAGTTCTGTCCCTTGGGCGGCAGCATTCCATATTCTTTCCATATTTTCGGCTGCTCCAGCTCTTGTGGGAAGTTTTCTCCAAGAAATGTTTATGCCACCTCGTCAGCCCTGGAGGGGTGCGACTGATTGCATCACACCCTTGGTGGCACCGCCTTTGTCACCTAATTGTGCATCACAACTTCGGAGTTTGTGAGGCTTTCTTCGGGTCTGTGGGGGTACAGTGGGCTGGGTTACCTGTGTTTTTGCTGAAGCTCCTAAGGAACAGCTTCTCATACACTAGAGTGCAACATTTCTAACCAGGGGAATTGAGTTATAGTCTTGGCTAGTGCAATTATGTGGTTCTGCTGCTCCAGCGTTTTCTGCATTTGCCACAAAATTCATCATCTGCATATGCAGATTTTTACCCACATTTTTTTCTAGCTCAGACAGATATAAAATTACTAACAACGTTACTGCGCGTTTGCCGTGCGGTCGAAGGCTCTTTGCAACGGTTAACCGGTCACTTTTTTGTTGCCGACTACTGTATTTAGGTATTAAGTGGCCCCTAATCAGATGAAGCCTTACATTAGCAAGGCCAATAGCTCTCGAATGTGCAAGACCTATTTGCGTAGCCAATGCTTGTTTTTAATCTTGTAGCAAGCCCATATCCCACCAACAGAGTTACATGTTCATATTCTCTTCCTGGCCTGGGTTCCTCTCACCATCCCACCTTTATATTTCCATCTCCATCTTTCCCACCCCCCATTCCATAGCCCACTTCACATGCTCCTCCTTTTCTATCCGTCCAATCAGACACCTAGGGTTGGCTGCACATCATGAAGTAAAGCTCTGCCAGCCAGTGAGGTACGAGCGTTCTGATAATTATGATAATCATCTGTCTTTTCCTACAGAGCCTCCTATCACAGTGCTTCCGCTTCTAAGTGCTGTAAATCGCAGGTGCTGTTATTTCCCAACCAATGATACCTAATTTACTTATCTGGGAAGGCTGAGAGAGCCTTGCAGGGTTCAAGCTCACGAGCTGCTGATGACCAGACATCATCTCAGTGACGAGCACGTAACTGACGGACTCACCAAGCTTTCCAAAATTCTTACCACAAAACAACAACTTGCAAACACCCAACTGAAGGCATTGGTCAACAAGCATTTGCAATGCAATAGGTCTCGCATTAGGAAAGTTTGAGCTATTGGTATTGTAAATGACAAATTTTTTATTTATCTTTTATTTTTTAAAATAGCGAAATTAATAGCTTTGTCATTTACAATGCCAATAGTTATAACTTTCGCAAATGTGACAGCTATAGCATTTGTAATACAATATGTGTTGGGGTTACGTGACTTACATGTATTGATATTACAAATAACAATGGCTTTTAATTTTTTTTAAATAATTAATACTAAAATAAAAGTTATTGTAATTTATAATAGCGACAGCTTAAACTTTTGTAAATAACTTTTGTGAAGATTATGTTCAGTGTGTGACACAAGTGTTAACTTGAGGACCGACCCAAGATCGTTCTCGGCCCAGGATGAAGACAACTGATGTTTTGCACCCAACATCTATTGATGTGAGCCAAGGCCATCTGCCGTCAGTGTAACCGGGTTTGCTGCTGGCAACAGTGAAGTTGTGAATGGTTTGACTGACCCCACAGGTTCCAAATCCGGTGGCTTATGTCCACCACAAGCTCATTGGAAGAAGGAGCAAGCACTTCACCACGATTTCATCGATGGAACACACCTCAGTGAACTCCGTTACAGTAAAGAGATGCCACTTCCGGCTAAATGACTCCATAAATGCTTCATATCAGTAAAATCTGCACATGCAGGCAAACCGTAATGTGTCATCAGAACAATTACCGAACAGATAATTATCCCGTGAATTAAATATCCATTGCAAAAGAGCCTTCCAACAATTAACTTTGTCAGAGTAGCCGATGACAATTTGGTGTTTAGATCTTTAAATAATATGGGATCAACGCTGATTCAATTATGGAAAACAAAACACTACAAACATTTGACCCATATTAAAGACAAGTGCGTATTTGTCGTATTTTACCCATTAGGCCGTGAAGCTGGGCCCGCAGCATAGACCCCCAGCTCACCCCGCACACCACTCGCGCTAGCACAGCTTGAAAGGGCAGCAGTCGAGCAACCAGGCATTTTCTACTCTTCGGACTTGGTTAATGCAGCTCAAACCGTGGCCTTTGCGAACTTCTGATGGAAAATGTGTCTGCTTCCGGTTCAATAACTTCAGACTTGTATGCCCCACTCCCTGCGCGTCTCTTAATGTCAGCCCATCAGCTCTCGGAGATTCCCGCATTGCTTCCTCTTCCCACGGGGCTCTTGTTCGACAGTGATATTAATAATAATAAGAACAGCAAAGATGCCACCACCAGGACAGCGATTCACGCGCGACTCCTCGGGGAATGAAGGGCGGGCTGCCCGGTACTTGATTACCTAATGCACGGAACGTGATCCGGAGCAAGCGGAGTGCACAAGATGCGGGCGCACAGCCCGCCCGGCTAATGCACGTGATACACTCGGCTAGGTGTGCGGTGGCCCTACGCTACATCACTAGGTGCGCGTGGTGGTGGGGGAGGGGGTCGAGGCTGCGACAAGATCCTATTGGTAGAACTTAAATAAGGCATTCGGAGGAAGGAAAGCTATGATGGACGGGATTAATTATTCGTTTCTGTTACTTCCATTGACCGAGGGGCCGCTGTCATTGACACATCCCCTGTATGCCCATCTTGAGTTATGCCACACATAACCGACTTTCTTCAGTTTAACGTATGGTTGCACCACGCTATTATGAAAGGTTGAGCCAAGAAAAGGATTGGAAGAGGGCAGTTTGAAGAGAAGACACGTACTTAAGAGTGCCAGCGATACAACGGGGCGAGATATATCCCATCTGAAATAAATACGTCTTCTTAGGCGTTGATCCAACATTTTTTCACAAAACCATTCTAGGCCTTAGCCCAGGACCTAGGCACTGCATTCTGGCCGCAAACTATGACGAGTAGAGTGCCTTGCTGTGCCCTGCCATTGTGCTTTATTTCTGAATTGGCTGTAAACAGTCAACTGCAAGTTGCAATATAAGAATCATCTTAATAAAGTGGCCCAATTCTTTTAAGAACGTTTAAATAAAAAAATGAGCACTCCAAAGACAGCTACTGTATAACGCCATTTATAGAAGTACAGTAGCAGTTTTTATAACATGAAAAGGAGTCATGTTTTGAGCACTAGAGCACCAGGTACGGGGTGTGCATTCAATCATTTTAATTAACTTGCCCATTAGAAGAAAGATGTCGACCCGAACCAAAATGCTCAGCCACCTCTATTTCAAGCACCACGTTGTGTAACTGCAGTTTGTGTCTGGGAGACCACTCCGTCAGCCGGCATGTATTGTTGTGGGCAACCGCCGGCCTGCGACCAGGAAGTCAGGCAGGCCGGGCGGGATAACCGGAAACCGGAAGTAGGAGGGCGGGAGCCTACCCCGCCTCCCACGGAAGAGCCGCGGCTGTTTCGAGCACCGGAGCAGGCAGGAGCCTACCCTGCGCCCCGGTGCACTCGCCCTGAGATGGAGGGAGGAAGAGTCCTGCTGCCGGCGCCTTCCACGAGGCTCCCAGGAGTGAGGGAGAGCCATAGAGGAGCCCTGCAGCTGCCGAGGAGAGCCGCCGCCCCAAGGAAGCCGGTGAGTTGCTGAGCTGCAAGGGCGGGGGGCATGTGTGTGTGTGTGCATGTGTGTGTGTGTGTGCGTGCGGCGGCGGGGGGCTCTGTATGTGTGTGAGTGTGTGTATGTGTTCTTGGAGTCTGTGTGTATGCGTGTGTGTATGCGTGTGTGTGTTTAAAAGAGGCCGATGACTGTGGGGGAGGAGGGAGGGGGGAGAAGGGGGGGGTGCGCGAGCGAGCTAGTGTCTGTGTGTGTGTGTGTGTGTATGCCCACGCATGTGAGCGAGCGAGTGTCTGTGTATGCGCACGCATGTTGCTGCAAATGTAGACGGAGCCGACGTGAGCGTGCACGAGGTCAAATCCAGAGGAAAAGCGCGTGGCACCCTCTTGTCCTAATCCCCCCGAAGTCGATCACTATAGTTGTCGATCTGGACTGCATCCTACGGATGCTTACCAGCTCGACCTAAAAACCAGCGCCCACATCCAACGCAGGTCAGATATTCCGTATATTTGGGGATCAAGAAACTCGCATCAGCGTGCACCACAACAATGCTTCACTCTTCATGAAACAAGATGCCATGACAACGCATAATAGAGTAAAAACAATGCACACCAAACATCGCACAGCTAACCTGCCTGAAAGGGACACTCGCATACAAACCTTTATACGTCATGTTCCTGAATTAGCACAGGCCTACGGACACACACGCACACACATACATACATACCAGGGATAGCTATTCCAACAATCATACAACCAAAGTTATACTTTAAAGCACCACACTGCTGATGAGCCACCTCAAACAATCAGAAAACGGATTCCAGTGTGTGGCGGAATCGCAGTCTGGTCAGAGAATTACATTCTAGTGACCAGGGGAAGAAGGTATCTGAAAACAGACAATACTAATGTCAGTGCTTAATTTGAGCTGGTGGTTTCCGGTACTCAGCACCGGCACTTAATCATCAACACCAGCGCTTTTCATGAGCATCATTAAGGATACAGGGAGATTAAGTGATCTGCCCACAATCACAGTATCCTGAGCCAACACCGAGACCGCAACCTGCTTTCCCAGCTCCAAAGTCAGCAGCTCTGGCCATTACCCCAGTTCCTCTCCCCACTTTCATGGTTAGTAGTTGGTTTTGTTTTAGGCGGTGCTAACAGGAGAAATGGGCTGGTGCCAGCTGCCCCCTGACGAGAGCCCCACCACTTTTTTTACGAATTAACCACGGACTAATGTAACGTAATTTACACCAAAGGTCCTCAAACATCACTTAATGTTCTTTTAAAAGACACACACACACACACACACACACACATAGACAATACTTCTATACAAAGCATATAACTCATCCTCAGCAACAAGATGCTACGATCTGCAAAATGACAGCATGCTTTGTTCAGGAAGTGATGTGATATTTTTGTAGTGCTATTACGTGTGTGTGCTTTGTAGTGTTTTTCAAGGCATCCGAGACGCTCTTATTTCCGGGATGCTGCCTGCCCTTGTTGAACCATTTACTTCCATTAAGCATTTATTTTTGTCATTAAACAAATAAATAAAAACGAATGTTTTGCAAGTAACTTTGCACAGTATATTGTCCCATTTTGTAATACTGTAAATAGCAAGTGATCCATTCGCTAACTCGGTGACACTCATTTCATTAATTTCAGGAGGATGAAAGGCTACAATTCAAACTTTTGGCCTTAAAGATATTTAAATCCCATCAGAATGCATAAATCAACATGTCTAGCCACCCATTTACACACACAGTTCACATGCCTGGAATAAAAATTACAAAAAAGTAAATCAATAGAACATTCCTTAGGCAAAGGTAGACACCATTTTGCACCACAAAATTACACCAGGCCGAGGCAGGTGCAAAGTGGAAGAAATGTTTTTATTTCTCAAACGCTTTCTAACTTTTCAAGTGTACTGCACCGTACAGAACACAAACAAAGTGGGGAACGTTTATATGTAAGTAAAAAGTATATTTAGGCACAGTATTTTGTACTGGACGGCTATCCTTCCAGTACATAAGCCATACCAAAACACCTACATACGCGTGGCTCTAAGCAGCCCTCATTGTGTGTGCCATCACTTTGCAAGAAAGCAGCCGCCCCATAGATAAGGAGCTGTCCAGATCGCTCCATTTCATGCAAAGCAGCGCCAGATCTATACCGAGAAACGTGCAGTAGCCTAATTCATTGCGGTTTCTTGCCTGATTGGAGTTATTAGGCAGACAGCCGGAACGCAGTCTCTTGGAAAGAAAACAAAAAACAAACAAGGTGCGAGCATTTTTAATGACATTGGGCGGTTCGGGGTTCTTAGAGATGTGCCTGGTATGACTGGCCATACAAAGCCGAATTACCCGAATAGCCTAGTTTTTTTCCTCTCAAGCGTGCACTGTACCATTTCTAAGTATTTTATAAACAATTGTAATGCATCCGGCATGTCAACACTGCCATCTAGCAGTCACTATTTGTAATTGCAGTGAACAAGAACAAAACTCGTAAAAGCGCCAAAACTTCCAGTCTCCCAAACCATGAAAAAGGTGGATCTTGCTACTTTTCGCGACAAAGAGGGATTTTCGACTAAAAAGTTTTGGGATTACACTGAGGGGGATCGAGGGACAGCTGACCAGGCTCAAAGACAGCTGCTCTTCGGAGGAGCTCCAAGACAGCTCCACTTCTGCTGCCCCTACAGCCTATCGTGAGGAAAGGAGCAACTTACTTAGCGGAAATAAATACACAACCAAGAGCAACTAAAAAATTGCAAATTATAATGCGAAAGCAAGGTGATCCACTCAAGAAATTTCCAAGAAATGCCCGAAAGGCGGTTTGAAAGATGACTTTTTCGCACAAAGCATTTCAACAATGAAATATCAAGTTGGCGCTACCCCACTGTGATCAAGTCAAGGTCCCAATGAGCAAGTAAACGAAACTTCAGAAAGAAGCAGCATACAATGAAAGGGGAAGGAGTGAGAGAGCTGGAGAGAGATTGAAGTAATAACAAGCATTGGAAATGCAATAGGTCTCGCATTTGCTTGTATCAGAGCTATTGGCGTAGTAAATGACAATGTCTTGGGTATGTGGTATGTAGTGGAATTGTGTGGTTTGGATTGGAATTGTTAGTTGTGGAATTGTGCTGAATGGAATTGTGTCCTGTGTAGTGGAATTATGTGGCATGGTGTGCAGAGGAATTATGTGAATAGTAATTATGTGGTATTCAGTGTAATGGAATTATGTAAAGTGGGATTGTGCGTTATGGAGTGTAATTATGTGGAGTGGTGTTTTGTGTTGTGGAGTGGTATGTAGTGGAGTTTAATTATGTGGTGTGCTGCTGAATTTTGTGGCATGATGTGGAATTCTGTGGTGTGGATTGGATGTATGTGGTGGGTTGTGTAATAGTGTTGTTGAGTTGAATTATGTGGTTTGGTGTCGAATGATGTGGTGTGGATCGGAAATGTGCAGTGCATGGGTAGTGTTTGGCATGGAACTGTGTGCATAGCTTTGCCTTTTTGGTGAAAGAAAAAAACAAATAGTTTGGAGCTAAGCTCCATATCTGTGTATGTGGGTGTTAAAGAAAAAGAAGAAGAAGTAGGTTCATACAGTTGAAGACTTTGAGACAATAATCATACAGGGAGAAATGTATCAGTCTGTAATATCCCTTACAGAAACTCACTGTAGAGCATGTGAATGCAGGTTTAGAATGTTGGGTTCGCAGTTACACCCAGACGAATAAAGACGTGTTATACCAAGCTCCATGTGTGGCTTAGGCAAAGGCGGGTGAACAGGCTGGGGAAGATCCTACACTTGGGTCACAAGGGGGCCCCTAAAAGAAGGCAATGGGGACCCCTTTATCCCATAAAGAGCAGTTGGCATTTTGAAAACTGGGGACGGCCTTGTTGCTGCTGTGCATTTCATGACTGCAGCAACTCAAGAATTGCATTAGCCTGGAGGTGGAATGCCTACCTGACTAGCTAATTTCTCCCGAGTCCAGGGGCCAAGGGGGTTCTGGACTGGGGGGTGGCTTCCTCTTGTGTGAGGAGAGCCAGATTGACATTCCAAATGCGGCAGCTTCTTTGAAGCCCCTCAATTCAAGGAGGCTAATCAGCCGGTCATCCTGTGGGAGGTGGGTGTTACTCCCTCTTTCTGGACAAGCCTTTGTTCTGGATCTTCTGAGATCACATACTCTCACCCTAGGAGGTCGGAACAGTGTCTGGCAGAAACCAGTCAGCAAGCACACGAGAGGCCGGCAGGTTTTCAGGGGGCATCTCTACGGTGCCCTCAGTGAATGTATTGGTAAATCCGACACTTGCATCATTGTGGGTTTACCAATACGAGATGTTTCATACAAAACATCCTTATTTTTAGTGAAGCAATCAAGTAGCTGGGGAACTCGTTTTCACCAGTGTCAAGCAAATGTCTTAAGATTGCTTTCCTGGTCACATTGGCAGAAATAAAACTGACCAGCACAGGGGCATATCTGCTCATGTAGGTATGCCCTCAGATGTATTATTGAGCACCCTACTAGAGGGGTGACTTACAAACATTACATGAAGTGGTAGGGGGCATGGCACACATGTGTGACGTTGTGTTTTCACTTTTGTCTGCACCAAGACATGCAGCCTGCAATGGCAGTCTTGCATGTCTTTGGGTGGGGTCTCTTAGGGTTGCACAATTTGTGCTGCTGACCTTAGGGGCCGTCTTCAGCACCTCAGGCCCTGGGTACCAGGGGTACCATTAACTAGGGACTTACAGAGGGTGCTAAATGTTTTGCTAATTGGGTAAACAATTGTACATTTTGGGGAAGAACAATGGTATTGGGGCCCGGTTAGCAGGAACCCACACACACTTCAGTCAAAGATGCATCAAATACCAGGCAAAACGTGGGAGGGTACTGCAACATGTACCTAGCTTTTGACAGCTATGATAAGAACAGTGAAAGGGTCAGGGGTGATGGCACAAGCTGGGAGGACTTACTTGCCAAAGGGTTTTTGACATGGATTGGCAGGACGGCAGCAAACAGAGGTAGTGGCCTGATGGCAGAACTGACATGTGAAAGGTTACCACAAGTTAAATGGACTGTGTGAACAAAAGAAAAGGTGACCTGAAGTGGGAGTTACTCGACTTTAAGATGCTATTTCAGGAGGAGCTAATAAAAACGTACTGCCTTCTGACATCAGCCCAAGCTGCTGCATATTGAAGAAAGTGGGGCAAAGATCATATTTATTTTACAACTTTAGCTAGAAGTTCAACAGAAAGATTTACTGAGCTACCATGATCCCTTCTGCTTGTCTTCTCCTTCTCCCATGTACTACTAGCTTGCCCTACAACCATGCCATAAAACTGTTAGTGACTTAGCTTTTGAGTAACTTTACTTCTTTTTGGCTATTCAGACAAACCAAGTGTAAATTTAAAGCAAAAGTATACCCGACAGACTGATTGTAAGGTTCCTGAGGCGTGAGCCGGGAACATTGACTAGCGATTTTTAAAATTGTACTTTGTGTGTTGTTATTTTATCAAACTATTCCCTGAGCATTTCCTACCTTTCCCTCACGCTTGCGCTCACCGTATTCAAGCTGGGGCCACAGAGGCCGATTAGGCGCTGCATTAGCTAAACATCACCGCCATCTTGGGTGAGTCAGAGGGCGAGCAGAGCAATTGCTCGGCCCTCCCACCCTCACCACTATAAAATGTTAACCCTTCCCCGGAAGCGCAGCGGACGGGCGCAGCAGGTGCGCCGGCGGCGCGCTGAAGGCTTGCCAAAGGCAAGCCCGTCTGAGCATGTCCCGAGCCTAGGGCCATCCCCCCTGGCCCACATACACTCCGCCCTTTTACCCCAGTTATCCACTACGATGCTGCCTATCTGAAATCCTTTAATAACATTAGCACTCACTGCGCCCCTACAAATCTCCAGGCTCTCAATTATGCTCCGTTTACCTGTCTATATTGTTCACTTCACATTATGGATCACCCCCACTTAACTGCCTCAGCTACTCCACCCCACAACAAATCTCTCAATGCCATCAAACTAGCCCTTTTAAATGTTAGATCACTTTCGAAACACAGGTACGAAATTGCCTATTTTATTGAAAGCTGGAACCTGGACATCCTGCTACTTACCGAAACCTGGGGGGACCAGGCGTCAGACCCTGATTTCACCTCAGCTACTCCGGAGGGATTTTCTAACATTAGACTTGACAGATCTCAGAAAAAAGGGGGGGGGTATATCGATAATATATCGCGACACCTTCCTTCTAAGTACAGAACCTTTAAAAATCAATACCTGCGAAGCCTTGAATTTCACTTTTGTTACACCCTGCTCCAGTTCCTTTAGAGGCATTCTGCTCTATCGCCCCCCAGGTCCCCGCTCTACCTTTCTGTCCTCCCTGAGTCACCTTTTAGAGCCAGTCCCTGGGGAAAACAATTTTACCATCTTAGGTGATTTTAATTTTCACCTAGAGATAAATGAGGACCCCGGCAATTACGCCCTCCTCACCGAAATGAACGCAGCAGGTCTTACCCAATTTGTCCACTCCCCCACGCACTTAGCAGGACATACGTTAGATGGAATATTTTCCAATCTTAACTCCTTGATCATAGAGAATACTATGCCACTTACACGGACAGATCATTCCGCTGTCTGCTTCAATATTTTTCCTCTTACTTCATCCCCCACGAAACCCTGTAATCCCAATACTTTTAAATCATGGAAAAACATTAATATTCCCGAATTTAGAAATAAACTAGACCCCTTGAAAGAGTTTGACACCTCTGATACGGAAATTGCAGCCATCCGCTATACCACATGCATCGAGATTGCAATTGACACTTCTGTTCCCATAAAAAAACGTTCTGCCAATAGACCTTCAAACTCTGCCCCATGGTTTACTGAGTCTCTTAGAATTGAAAAACAAAGCTGCAGACGACAAGAACGCAAGTGGCGTAATAATTATGACCCTCATGAAAGAAGCTGCTACAAAGAGAAGTTAAAGAACTACAAACAAATGATTATTACTCAGAAGAGTATTTTCTTTAACAATCAAATTGAATCATCCCAAGACTCAATTAAACAACTCTTTCAGGTCGTTTCCCACCTCTCTGGCCACAACAAACCCTCTACCACAGAAGCGTCTCAATCTATGTGCAATGCTCTTTCTACATATTTCCAAGAAAAGGTCTGTGATATTTACTCCAATTTTAATAAACTTACTAATGACACACATCAGTTTCACATTTTATCCGAACCTACACCCCCAAATGTACCCAGTTTTTCTTTCGGTTACACCTCGCCTGAGCTAGTCCACAAACTTATGCTGACAACTAATTCTGGTTCACCCAATGATCCCTGTCCACCTTCAGTTCTTAAGCTGGTCCCCGACACTATTTCGATCATTCTTGCAGATATTTTTAATGCCATGATTACATCATGCACCTACCCCACCATATGGAAAAAGACAGTAATTAAGCCACTGCTCAAAAAAACCACCTTAGATCCCTCCAAAGTCACCAGTTATAGACCCATAGCCTGTATTCCCTACCTATCTAAGATCATTGAAAAAATTATGAATAGTCAGCTATCGGAACATATAGACAACAACAACTGTCTAGATGCCTCACAGTTTGGATTTAGGAGGGGACACGGTACGGAGACGGCATTAATAAAAGCTTCGGATGAGATAAGAATGATCCTCGATAAAGGAGGCGCCGCAGAGCTTATACTGTTTGACCTTTCCGCAGCTTTCGACACGGTCGATCATTCTATTCTTATCGACCGTGTCGAAAAAGCCGGAATCTCCCCAAATGCCGTTTCACTCCTCGCATCTTTCCTGACAGACCGAGAGTAATCGGTTTCCATGGGCGCTTTCTCCTCCGACTCCTTTTCACTTCCTTGTGGAGCCCCTCGGGGATCCTCGCTGAGTCCAACACTTTTCAACATCTATGTGGCGGACTTAGCGAGGATCATCAAAGCTCATCGTCTAGCAGTAACATCTTATGCAGACGATACGCAGCTTGTCCTGGCTATTAATAACAACGGAATGGAAGTCGCTACTAACTTCCAAAAGGGAATGCTTGCCATAGGCAGTTGGATGAACTCAAACTGTCTGAAGCTTAATTCGGGTAAAACCGAAGTCATGGTGTTTGGGAAACTCACTCAAGCATGGTCTCCCACCTGGTGGCCTCAAGACCTCGGCCCGCCACCCAATCCGGTCACCAAGGTCAGAAACCTAGGCGTGATCTTTGATAATAAACTCTCATACACTCACCAAGCCAGTTCGATAGTTTCTACTTCATTTTTTACATTGAGAATGATCAGAAAACTTCAACCTTATCTTCCCTCGAACACCATAAACACCTTGATCTTAACATTACTAATGTCCCGAGTTGACTACTGCAATGCCTTCATGCTCAATGCTCAAGAACAAGTAGTGAAAAAGCTCCAGCTGGTTCAGAATGCGGCTGCCAGACTTATCACAGGCACTCCTAAATTCAAACCTATTTCCAACATTATTCGTAAACTTCACTGGCTACCAGTCAGACAACAAATTAAATTCAAAGCCCTGTGTATAGCCTTTAAAAGCATTCATGAAAAAGGTCCATCCTTTCTAAAGGATGCCCTCTGCCCTTACCGACCATCACGCACTCTTAGATCCGCTGGTGCCAACCTTCTGAAGGTAGTTAAAACTAAGAAGGCTACATGGGGAGATAGATCCTTCGCAGTGGCCACGGCTAAATTATGGAACACCTAGCCTTGTCATCTTAAGAGCATTCCTACACTAACATCATTCAGGAAACAGCTAAAGACTTGGCTATTATAACTAGACTCACCTAAGGTTCTCAGACCTGAACTTTCCAGATCTTCTGTCCAGCGCCAAGACACCCTTGGGTAATCGTGCGCTCAACAAGTTGTATAGAATAAAATAAAATAAATCTTGCACTCAGATTTTGTGAGCTGCCACATGGTAATAAACTTACTTAAAAATGTAAGTTACTCAAAACTGTGTAGTCCTAGACCCTTCAATTTGATAGAGACATGTGAGTTACCTTTGGCGTAAATTTACATGCATATTTTGTGGATAGCCAAACAGTAGTAATCTCATTCAAAAGTGTAAATTACTCAAAAGTGTATAGCTCCTAACCCCGTCAAATTGGTGGAGACGTTAGATACACCTCTGGAGTAAATTTGGACTCAGATTTTGAAAAAGCCAAAACGTAAAAAACGTACTCAAAAGTGTAAACTATTCAAAGTGTAAGTTACCTTTGTGAACAAGGCCAAATGTGTCCTATTTACAAACAGCGATGTGAAATATTGATATTATAAAATACAATGCTTTGTCTCGGCCCCAAGATTTTTGGAGTTAATGTCAGAGTGCTGGTTTTTTTTTTCACTCACTCCCAACTTACTACTAAACCAGGGTTCATCATCAGCCTCTGCCCATCTTCCCCCGAAGGCAACCCGCCACCTTTCCATGTAACACTTTCTTTATTCAATGCCCTTCATCACACATCTACCCTATTATTTCTTTGTTTAGATTACTTGCTCTATCCTCTGAGTCTGGGCCAGTTTGTGTCTGGTGTCAATTAGCTCTCTTTAGATCTTGGCTATTGTTTTAGACCTATTGTTTCTAATAAATAACATATACTTAGAGGGGCTTAGGTCAACCCCTTGCTTATGACTATATGCCCTTTTTGTCTATTAAGGTTGACTATCCTTGATTTGGTGGCTTTCTTCCCTTTTCTTGTGATCCTATCACCAAGGATCATTTCGCTCCCACAATACTCTGATTGTATGAGTTGTATCTTCATTCCATTTCTGCAGTGCACATTTTTTTAAAGTTTATTTGCAAATATCCATGGAGGTGCATATATTTACTTTTCTCTTCTTCCCCCCACACCACACCCCCTCCCTTATTCCTTTTATTCACACCTCTCGCACTTCCTGATGATACCAGACCTGGTCCCCTTCCATCTCCATCTGATTTATTGATTTCTTATATATATATATATATATATATATATATATATATATATTCCAGGAATAATCCGGTGTAGCGCAGAGCTCTCAGTCAGCTCCCAAAAACGGACTCGAACCCAAAATTCGGTGCAAAGATGATTTATTCAGCACGTGGTATTCCCTTAGTCATCACGACGCGTTTCGCGCTTCACAGAGCGCTTGATCACATGACACAGGTAATCACCTGACACACGTTTAAATACATTCTACCAATGTAGGTCAGACTACAATTGCGATGGAAATAGAAGAGTTAGCCCCCTAAGGACTACTCACATTTTACTTTAATATCTGCTAATGCATTTATAAAAGGTGGAATATATTTCAGCATTTAATATTTTAAATGACCAACTGTAGACATAAAGAAACGTGCAAAATAAATGTTTGGTGATGGTAAATTGACAGTGAGTTTAAACCAAAAAAGTGTTTGTGGATTAAGACAGAAAAGCAATTTAAAATTCATTGTCGGTTAGAGTGCGGTATTCTATGATGTTCAAGTTCTTGTAATACTATCAGTATAATACTTTTATCATAGGAACCATACTATTGTAGCAAGTACCCATGTGGAGCCCCACATGTTCATACATTGCCAAGTAATATATGCAGACTTTAAAGTCATGGAGAGTGCTATAAAGTGCTAATGCAAAGTAACTGGACAGCTTCCAAATATCTGAGGACACATTCTCCACTAGTAGCAACGATATTGCACCATAGGTATACAAAAATAATCTCTGTAAAATACATGATATTGCCCAAGTGCTCGTCGTCCTACCAATAATAACATTAACAGTATGTACAGTGCTAGATAAAATATAATACCATTCATGTAAAACCATTTGTACAATATATCAAAGGTAGCCCAGTGATTTAAGAGACATAAAACCATTCATAATTCCTACATAAACCTATAAAAAACCTTAAAATGGTTGTTTTTGAAAGAGGCTAAAATAAATGAATATGAGTCATATGTCTAAAATCTTCATATAAATAGATTTGTTAAAATAACAAATTAATTGATATGTATGATAAAAAAGTACAAAAGGACATAAATAGTCTAAAATATTTCTCTATGTTGAGGAGGCCCATATAGCACTTAAATGGATTGTATATTGAGGGATATTCATATTGTGTGTACATTTTATCATAGGCAGGTGTATAAGTCCTCTGTGATATTTAGACCTGTAGGATGCTTAGTATTAAGCTCAATGATATATTGCGTCTCGAGGCGGCGTAGTTTATCTTCTCTGTTGCCTCCTCTCCTACTGGCCTGTACACAATCAATCACATAGTATCTGAGGTCACTGCTTCTGGAGTTGTGTTTTAACTTAAAATGCCTCGCTACGGGATAAGTATTATCCTGATTCCCAATTGCCCGAAGGTGCTGCAGAATTCTTTTGTGTACTGGGAGCTTAGTGCTCCCAACGTACAGCAGATTACAGGGACATATTAACACGTAGACGGCAAATTCCGTCTTACATGTTAATAATTTGGTAATTTTGTGTTCCCTGCTATCAAAGGGGGAATGGTAGCTCTTTTTGTTGATAGCTTGTTGGCATGCTTTGCAGACTTTACAATTGTAAAAGCCTGCATGGGTTAAGTACCAGGTTGATGCTTCCAGTACCTCAGGGCTGGTTTTGACCAGTTCATCCCTCATCGACTGCCCTCTACTATACGTTATGCTGGGCCTCTTAGGGAGATCCCTCCCTATCACTGGGTCACTCAAGACTAATGGCCAATTCTTGCTGATGATTTTAGCTATCTCCTTGTGTTGGGTATTGTACTGTACAATAAATCTGAATTCACAATTTGTAATGGCGGTATCCTCAGAAGCTGTTGTTAGAGATGAGTTACCAACCAATAGAAGAGATCTGTCTTTTTGATTAGCTTTCAAGATTGCTGCATCTATGATTTTGGGGGAATACCCCCTAGCTAAGAATCTTATTTTGCTATCCCTCTGTGCCACATCTAGATCTGTTTGCCTGCTGTGTATCCTTTTAAGGCGTAGCATCTCGCCATATGGAATGCTGTTTATGAGGTGCTTAATATGGGAACTGGTAGCGTGAAGAGTAGAGTTACCGGCTGTTGTCTTGCGGTGTAATCTTGTCTCTATCTTGTCCTGTTCTATAAACACCTCAGTATCAAGAAATGTAATGGACGATTTGCTCAATGTAGCTGTGAACTGGAGGTTTAGACTGTTGTCGTTGAGGTCAGAGAAAGTTTTCTGCTGATGACATATCCCCTTTCCAGATCACAAAGAGATCATCAATAAAGCGTAGCCAGGTAACTACCTGGGCCCGCATAGTTGTTGAGTGTGAGACCATGAGGACCATCTCCTCCCACCAGCCCATGTGGAGACATGCGTAGCTGGGGGAGAAGCTGGCCCCCATGGCCACACCCCGCAACTGCCTGTACATAAGATTATTAAACATGAAGACGTTGTTATTCAAACACATTCTAACCATTTCTAACAACATCATCCTATGCTCAGGCATGTTGGGTAGAGATCTCTGCAAATAATAGTCAAGAGCGTTTAGTCCATCTGTATGTACGATGCTAGTATACAACGAGCAAACGTCCATGTGCATTATCCTGTACTTGAGACATTGAACTACAAGACCCAGCATTCATTGCGTGTACCTGAGAAGCCCATTGGAGGGCGTTAACCAATTGACTGCTGGGGCGTGTCTTAAGCGGCACAAACTCCTTGTCGTGCCTCTGAAGAGAGCGAAAGCTCAGAAACGCGTCAGGCTACTACTTCCGACATGTGAACTGTAAAGAAGCTGGACTATGGCGTTATCTTTTACCCGAATAAAATATCTTTGGCCACATGCTGCTGTGTGCGACCTTGCCTGTGGGTACCTGGAGCATGATGTAACACGCGGCAGCCCAGCCGCGAAGGACCGCACTACCCCGCGAACTTAGGGGGCCACGGGGCTCGGAATCCTGCCGAGCTCGCATTGTGGAACAGCGTGTGAGGGATTTATGGATAACACATAGTCCGAGGCCCATCGAAGGGCTTCAAATGCAACAGTTGAATTAATGTGCATTATCCTGTACTTGAGACATTGAACTGCAAGACCCAGCATTCATTGCGTGTACCTGAGAAGCCCATTGGAGGGCATTAACCAATTGACTGCTGGGGCGTGTCTTAAGCGGCACAAACTCCTTGTCGTGCCTCTGAAGAGAGCGAAAGCTCAGAAACGCGTCAGGCTACTACTTCCGACATGTGAACTGTAAAGAAGCTGGACTATGGCGTTATCTTTTACCCGAATAAAATATCTTTGGCCACATGCTGCTGTGTGCGACCTTGCCTGTGGGTACCTGGAGCATGATGTAACACGCGGCAGCCTAGCCGCGAAGGACCGCACTACCCCGCGAACATAGGGGGCCACGGGGCTCGGAATCCTGCCGAGCTCGCATTGTGGAACAGCGTGTGAGGGATTTATGGATAACACATAGTCCGAGGCCCATCGAAGGGCTTCAAATGCAACAGTTGAATTAATGTGCATTATCCTGTACTTGAGACATTGAACTGCAAGACCCAGCATTCATTGCGTGTACCTGAGAAGCCCATTGGAGGGCATTAACCAATTGACTGCTGGGGCGTGTCTTAAGCGGCACAAACTCCTTGTCGTGCCTCTGAAGAGAGCGAAAGCTCAGAAACGCGTCAGGCTACTACTTCCGACATGTGAACTGTAAAGAAGCTGGACTATGGCGTTATCTTTTACCCGAATAAAATATCTTTGGCCACATGCTGCTGTGTGCGACCTTGCCTGTGGGTACCTGGAGCATGATGTAACACGCGGCAGCCCAGCCGCGAAGGACCGCACTACCCCGCGAACATAGGGGGCCACGGGGACGGAATCCTGCCGAGCTCGCATTGTGGAACAGCGTGTGAGGGATTTATGGATAACACATAGTCCAAGGCCCATCAAAGGGCTTCAAATGCAACAGTTGAATTAATGTGCATTATCCTGTACTTGAGACATTGAACTACAAGACCCAGCATTCATTGCGTGTACCTGAGAAGCACATTGGAGGGCGTTAACCAATTGACTGCTGGGGCGTGTCTTAAGCGGCACAAACTCCTTGTCGTGCCTCTGAAGAGAGCGAAAGCTCAGAAACGCGTCAGGCTACTACTTCCGACATGTGAACTGTAAAGAAGCTGGACTATGGCGTTATCTTTTACCCGAATAAAATATCTTTGGCCACATGCTGCTGTGTGCGACCTTGCCTGTGGGTACCTGGAGCATGATGTAACACGCGGCAGCCTAGCCGCGAAGGACCGCACTACCCCGCGAACATAGGGGGCCACGGGGCTCGGAATCCTGCCGAGCTCGCATTGTGGAACAGCGTGTGAGGGATTTATGGATAACACATAGTCCGAGGCCCATCGAAGGGCTTCAAATGCAACAGTTGAATTAATGTGCATTATCCTGTACTTGAGACATTGAACTACAAGACCCAGCATTCATTGCGTGTACCTGAGAAGCCCATTGGAGGGCGTTAACCAATTGACTGCTGGGGCGTGTCTTAAGCGGCACAAACTCCTTGTCGTGCCTCTGAAGAGAGCGAAAGCTCAGAAACGCGTCAGGCTACTACTTCCGACATGTGAACTGTAAAGAAGCTGGACTATGGCGTTATCTTTTACCCGAATAAAATATCTTTGGCCACATGCTGCTGTGTGCGACCTTGCCTGTGGGTACCTGGAGCATGATAGATATATATATATATATATATACTTCTCGTGCGTGTCTTGTCCTGAGTTGATCCCAACCCTCGCTATTCGGGACATTTGTACCAACGCCCCTCAGCCACACTTACCTGGGAACAACTACTGCATCCTGGGTCCTGTAGTCCGTGGATTTCCCGGACCGGCTGTGAATTCCACTTGAGGGGCGGAGCTGATCATTTGCACCTATCGGTGTGCGGTGGGATGTATTTGAACTGATGGACTTCTGGGACTTCCTTTCACTGACACTGCAGGCGCTGATGAAGGCCGATCCGGCCGAAATGCATTCGCCATTTTTACTTGAAATAAAGGTGTTGCCCTGTGAATCCCCTCTGAGGCTCCCGCTCCTTTCTTTGAGAGGAGATCTTTTTTCATATATATATATATATATATATATATATATATATATATATATATATATATATATATATATATATATATATATATATATCTCCAAACACGCAGCTCGAATTCCCGAGCTGTTCCACAAGTAAGGACACTCCAGCCAATATTCTTTGTCTCTGCGCTTGGTTTATTTTCGCGCGCACACTCAGTCAACAAACGCGTTTCAGCGTTGCCGCCTTCGTCAGTGCATATATATATATATATATATATATATATATATATATATATATATATATATATATATATTCACTGAAAAAACCATAGGTTTCAGGCCTTATATAGTTAGGAATTAACATATAAAAAAACATTGAAACTGCTCCTGTATAGTTAGTTGTACTAACTATATTTGGCGCACCCGCAATCCACAGCTGATGATGTCACATATTACATCATTCATGACATGGTCAGTGACATCACTGATGACATCACTGATGACATCATCCAGTGACTGTTTTTCTGTAAAGTTTAAATATGTTTTACATATTGAAGAATGAGTGGATGTATAAGTGTCCGGATGAAGGATTTTGTAGGTGCGCGACTGACTGTATTTCTGAGTGATTAAATGTGTCTTACTGAATGCACACAATATATATATATATTACAACAGCCCAGCAGATGAAATGCCAGCCTACTAGATGCACTCCTTTCATTCCCAGCTGCTTCATGCTTCACGTCCTGCTGCTCAAGACTTATTTCTTGTTTTGTTTTTTGAAGTGTTTTTTTTTACAAGGGCCTAGCAGCTCCAAATTGCTGCAGGGCTGCTCAATTCCTGGTCTGTGCTTCTCTCGCACTCTTTTTACATTTATTTTTACATTTCTATAATCTTTCTTTTTAAATTCTTTAATAGAACAACTACTGCAAAGATTGCCAGCCATGTGTTCATTTTTGTTTTGATGCATGTCCATGCTTTCAAATGGCAAAAAGCATTGGCAAAAGCAATAGCTCTGCAGGTAAGACTCGAGATCTATAGGTTTTGCCAACGCTGTTTTTACTAAGCTAATAAGACATCACTATATGCAGTCTGGATGATGTTTTGCAAAGTGATGATTTTACCTGCACTCAAGAGTTAACATGATGGAGATGTTCACATACCCAAAGGTAATATTACATGTACAATATTCAAGACCTTGCCAGTGGATCCGTACCAGAGGGAAAAGGTAAACAAAAGGAAGTGAATTCTGGACGAAAGTCACATGAAAAGTTCAAAATATTTTGCCATGGATAGGTTGGTGCCTGCACTGCATGGCTTTCCAATAGCAAACACAAAAACAGATCAATTTAAAAGGGCTGCACAGACGCATACTCCTGTGAACCGAAGAAGTGAAAAAAATTATAGAAAACATGGAGCTATGTTGGGAAATCAGTAAACCTGATTAAAAACATGCCTTTAGGTGTATGATTTCCTTTTAATTCTTTGCATTTGTTCATCCAATCAAAAGTCACAGACGTATGGGAATGCATAACGAAATCTGAAATCTGCATCAGGTGGAAATGTTTGCCATGGAAAAATCCCCCTGTTTAAGTTTCTCCTTATTAAACTCACTGAAGGGAAAAGTCATTCTGATGGGCAACACTTTCTACCAGATCAAGTGGATCTCCACGGTGAAATGTTAATTTCCCCACAAATATCATCACTATGAGGGCAGTGGGACTTGGATTCAGTAAAAGTGATGGAGGGCATACCGATATAGCAAGGTTCTTCTATTCACCTGTGCTGTTTTATCTTCCGCTCCAAGTTCTATAATGTTGCATGCTTCCCCCCTTTCCGCGCGGCAACTTAGAATGTTTCTATTAATTTTTACTACAGGTGTGTATCTTTTCATTCCTTGTTCCCAGAAATTATCTTTAGCAGTATTCTATTAGCACCATGAAGGTGACAGATAGCATCAGGAGGCGCTATACAATGAAAAGAACAGCATTTGCAAAGCCAACACATCAATCCTGTTTTATGAACACGGAGTAAAACATTAAGAAAGCTTTCTACAGTGAAAGAAAAATCGCTCATGTTGTTGGGTTGGCAGTTTGGTGTATCTTTCGGTGTCCAGCGAAGTCCTTGCACTCCGTTGCATGAGGAACTATTTTACATCTAAAATTTACACTGAATTATCACCTATTCAATTCTTTTTTTCATAAAAGAATATTTGACTGAAAATAGTTTATTTTAGTTCTGTTTTCTCACTGCAAAAGTCTTTGTTAAATGAGACATTTCCACTAATGAACAAAGTAGACAAGTTTTTTCTTTTACAAAGTGTTTTATAAGACTATTAAGAAAAAGCATTTGTTATGTATGTGTTGCGACCTGTACCACAAAACAGATTTTCTGTTTGTTTTCTGTTGATATTTATACACAGAAGAGATCTGTGCGCAAGACAAATGGAGCCCATCCATTACTGAAGGTAATATAACTAAATTAGCACCTTGTTAAAATTTTCAATGTAAGCAAGGTTACACCAGAAGAGGTGCATGGTTAAGTAATGCCCATCTGTTTCTAATGTCCTGAACCACTTTTGTTTTCCTATTTATAATGAAGCAAGTATAGTGCTCCTGCACCAAAATCACAACTGAATAACAAGAAGCACTTCAGCTCTAGATGGGACAAGCTGAATGGGTGGGTGGATCGAAAAGACAGACATACAACTTCAACCCTACCTGTCGATGAATTGGTCGATCATGACAATGTCCCCAGGCTGAATCTCTTCTCTCAGAGAGCCACACGCTGTAGTTGCCAAAACATGAGTGCAGCCTTCTTCTTTCAATGCCCAAATGTTGGCACGAAAATTGATGTTTGTTGGTGCAATTGTATGCTGTCTCCCGTGCCTGGAAGAGTAAATACAAGAAGCACAATCACAACATTTTCTGACAAAACTGTAAGAAAGGAAAATTAAAAAGTAACTACAACAGTTACAAAACTAATTTTCCCAAGATGTAAATGTAAACACGCATAGGACACTGTTGTGAAATTGAGGAAGGTCTGTAGGAAGCTGGCTCTGTATATACTATACCAAAGTGAGGTATAGTGTGTACAAAGTCCAGTTGAACCCCATAGGTAGGCAGAGGTAAAGTTAGATAGCACCTCACTCTCTATTTGTGGAAGTGTGGTCCAGCAGTAAGGCCTTATCAGAGGCCAGTGTTAAGCATTTGTTGTACACACTCAGTCAGCAAATACATTCACACACTCAAAGACTGAACTTCAGACCAATTGTTTTTGTATAAGAATATTCTTTTAGTTATTTTATTTCCTAGAACCAAGCAAGCCTGGCACAGGCAATTGATAAGTACTTTGAAGTAAATATACAGTTTGTAACACAGTTTGGATTGCAATTGTAAATGTACTTTGATTTGATTACAGTAGTGCTACTGATAATGCAATGCTTTTCAGAATGGGGTACATACCATTTGTATAGGATTTTTAGTAAAATTACCGTTAAGTTACTTTTGAGATTACTTTTCTTACACAGAGCAGTATGCCTGGACCCTGCACTGGGACATTTCCTGGAAACAGGTAAGTAAAATCATTTTTGTTAGTTAGCACAATTTGAAAGAATTTCTTTAGGTTTTCAAATTCCACGCTTACATTTTTTTCCAAGAAAAACAGCCAATGTTATACTATGGAGGAAAATAGTGTTATCATATTTAGGGTAAGTATTCGGTAGTGGGAGTTGAGGTTCTGGGGGTAGACTCGGGATCCCCCAGGGTCAGGGATGAACTCTTGTTACACCCTCAGCGACACTAGGGCGGCCGTGAGCAGAGTGCTGAGGCCCAATGTTATCTAATGGGGGATAGGGGCTTCCGGTTGGTGGTTGCTGACGAGCAGGCCTCTTCGTTGTGGGAGCAAAGCTCCTGGACTTTAGCTCAGGGCAAATGGGGAAACAAAGTAGCACTAAAATTGAACCCTCAGAGGCAATAGGGCGGCCAGGTGCAGGGTGCTGTTTCAACGTCGGGCACCCTGTTGTTTGCAATAGGGAACCTCTGATTTGCAAAGGCCCTACGGGCTCAGGGACGAAGGTCTTCTGGGTGCGACAATCACTTTGAGAGGTAAGTTGGGATGTTGGCGGTTGGTTAGGCACCGTCGGGGATGTTGGCGGTTGGTTAGGCACCGTCGGTTGTCCACCCAATGTCTTGGGGCGTCGGGTGCAGGGGGTGCCTTTTAGGGTCAGATCTTCTTACCAGCTCCTGGTCGCGGTTGGGGGTCCTTCCGGATTTAGGCTGCAGGCGTTGGCTGGAGGTTTGAGGCAGGTCAGGGGTCACCGGATCTCGGGTCAGGATCGCCAGGAAGACCTCCTCGTGATGTTTGCCCACTCGATCTCGGGCCGTGGATGGCGGGTGCAGGGAGGTGCGGATTTGCGGTGTCCGGCCAGAACCAGAGGTTAGAGATGAACAAATCCGGTGTTTCAGGGGAGACAAAGTCTTTGTGGTTGAAGGCAGGTAGGTCCTCCGGGGTTTTCGAGGTTTCTGGCTGCAGGACACACTGGGAGTTCGCAGAAGCAGGTTTGAGGTGGAGACAGGCCGGTAGGCTTGAGTCAAGTCAGTGGGTGTCTTCCTCTTGTTAGCTTTGGCACAGGTGTTCGGTCGTTCTTCTTTTCTTGTAGTTTCTTCTGATCTGCCTTCTTGGTTCAGGGCTGCCCCTAAATACTGTATTTAGTGGGCGTTTTAGGGGTCGCGAGGTCAGAAGCCAATGGGCTACTGACCTTATGGTGACTACACCCTTAGTGTGCACACCCCACGTGGGGAAGTGAGCACAAACTCTAATACTGATTGGGGAGTGCCTGCCATCTGCAGATGGCGGGCACTGAAGAGTGGGCTTCACCTCGCCTTCCCCACGTGAGGGGTGGGGTTGGCAGAGGTGGGCACACCTTCTGAGCTAGCTAGTTTTTCCTGCCTGTCTTCCTGCTGAAAAGGTGAGGCGACCGGAAGGGGGCCTGCTCCTGATAGCAGGAGAGGCTGGCGGTAGCATTACAAAGGCTACCAGGCCTTTGAAGCTCCCCTGCCACAGATGGTTCTTCCTGGCCTCCGCTAAGGAAAGGCTTTGTTTCTGGGTGCAGGGAGTAATGGTTCCCAACCTAGGGGTCCAGAAACATGTCTCATGGTGGCAGGCTGGTGTTTTCCAGTCAGGGATAGCTTCAGAGGCTGGTCATTTTTTCAGGGGGCATCTCTAAGATACCCTCTGAGTGCATTTTTCATTAAATCCCACACTGGCATCAATGTAGGTTTAATGTGCTGAGAAATTTGATATCAAACTTCTCAGTTTTCAGTGTAGACATTATGGTGCTGTGGAGTTCGTAATGACAAACTCCCAGCACCATACACTCTTAATGGCATCACTGCACTTACAATGTCTAAGAATCGACTTAGACACTGTAGTGGTACAGGGCTCATGCACCTGTACACTCACCACTGGTATAGGGCACCCAACTAGAGGGATGACTGATCTATGCCATGCCATGTCGACTCTGCACTTTTTTCTGCACCAAAACACGCAGCCTGCAAAGGGGGTGTGTGTGTGTGTGTGTGTGTGTGTGTGTGTGTGTGTGTGTGTGTGTGTGTGTGTGTGTGTGTGTGTGTGTGTGTGTGTGTGTGTGTGTGTGTGTGTGTGTGTGTGTGTGTGTGTGTGTGTGTGTGTGTGTGTGTGTGTGTGTGTGTGTGTGTGTGTGTGTGTGTGTGTGTGTGTGTGTGTGTGTGTGTGTGTGTGTGTGTGTGTGTGTGTGTGTGTGTGTGTGTGTGTGTGTGTGTGTGTGTGTGTGTGTGTGTGTGTGTGTGTGTGTGTGTGTGTGTGTGTGTGTGTGTGTGTGTGTGTGTGTGTGTGTGTGTGTGTGTGTGTGTGTGTGTGTGTGTGTGTGTGTGTGTGTGTGTGTGTGTGTGTGTGTGTGTGTGTGTGTGTGTGTGTGTGTGTGTGTGTGTGTGTGTGTGTGTGTGTGTGTGTGTGTGTGTGTGTGTGTGTGTGTGTGTGTGTGTGTGTGTGTGTGTGTGTGTGTGTGTGTGTGTGTGTGTGTGTGTGTGTGTGTGTGTGTGTGTGTGTGTGTGTGTGTGTGTGTGTGTGTGTGTGTGTGTGTGTGTGTGTGTGTGTGTGTGTGTGTGTGTGTGTGTGTGTGTGTGTGTGTGTGTGTGTGTGTGTGTGTGTGTGTGTGTGTGTGTGTGTGTGTGTGTGTGTGTGTGTGTGTGTGTGTGTGTGTGTGTGTGTGTGTGTGTGTGTGTGTGTGTGTGTGTGTGTGTGTGTGTGTGTGTGTGTGTGTGTGTGTGTGTGTGTGTGTGTGTGTGTGTGTGTGTGTGTGTGTGTGTGTGTGTGTGTGTGTGTGTGTGTGTGTGTGTGTGTGTGTGTGTGTGTGTGTGTGTGTGTGTGTGTGTGTGTGTGTGTGTGTGTGTGTGTGTGTGTGTGTGTGTGTGTGTGTGTGTGTGTGTGTGTGTGTGTGTGTGTGTGTGTGTGTGTGTGTGTGTGTGTGTGTGTGTGTGTGTGTGTGTGTGTGTGTGTGTGTGTGTGTGTGTGTGTGTGTGTGTGTGTGTGTGTGTGTGTGTGTGTGTGTGTGTGTGTGTGTGTGTAGGTACAGGGCCTCAAAGGGTGGCATAATAAGTGCTGCAGCCCTTAGAAGTCTTCACAGGTCACAGTGCCCTGGGTACCTGTGTTACTATTTCCCAGGGACTGATCTGTGGCCAGAGATTCCAATTTGGTGTGGGTTAGTTTTGGGGAAAGAACACAGGCCCTGGGAACCTGATTGGCAGGGACCCAGGGCACATCAAATCAACGTGCATCAGTAGTCTAGCAAAAGGTGGGGGGTTACTGCAACAGAAACCCAGCTTCTCACTAGGTGCGATAAGCACATTACTCTATTGCATCTTTTGTGTTGTTGGTCTTTAGTTTCCTCTCGTTCCCTTTCCTCATGGGATCTCTAGACTGCAGATCAGATAAGTTGGGCACAGTTTTGCAAAGCAAAAAACACCTAATACGAAGTCCAAGTACTGTCCCCACCACGCACTAACCAAGTTTCTTCTTATATTCCCTTGTCAATTACGTACTTAACATGTCCACCAAATCAAGGGAATGGAGGCGTGTTCTCTGGAGGTCCAGGGACTAAGGGATACTTAAATGCTGAGAATTACAGAGAGTAGGTTAGATTTGGCATTTAATTCCATACATTGTTCAGAAGTATTTTTATAAGCATTCAGATCACCCACAAACTAGTGAAAGGAGGCTCTAACAGTTTTAGAGATAGGATTATACAGTGAACGTGGCGAAGGGACAGAGCGAAGCCTCTCCAAATCTTTGTGGAAATCCAGTAAAATGAGTGATTAAACCAGATGAACAAGTCGTGAGATCTATCCAGGTCATCCCACACAGAAATTGTATTCCATTGTTCTCCTTTTTGATAGGCAGAACCTGCTTCCATTCTACACGGTTTTCCATGATAAATTAGAGAGAGTTTGGGTTTAGCATTCAAACATCAAATTATATATCGAAGAAGACTTATACATTTCTAGAAATGAATCGGTCTTGCTATGGGACATGTCTAGAAAGAATGGCTTCTACAACACTTCTTGCATTGCACATCATGTGTCACACACAATTCAGTGGCAACAAGCCGAAAAACATCAGACCAGGCACATTTAGCACTGAAAGTAAACATCGTGCTATCTGGTACAAATTATGAAACTCACCATTAAGCCTCTAATAACCAGTTTCAGACGAGGGTAATAATAAGAGTTTCGGACGGGAGTAGGGGTTCAGGAAATCCAGAGCTAGTAGATAATTTGTGCTGGGCTCACTCATGATGACAAGACCTAAAGAAGGAATTTGTCCTAAAGCACATTTCACAGTCAGGCCCAGGGGAGGAATAATAGAGAGTCAAAATGTATCCTTTCATCAAGATCATATGGACCAGTTACCCCTGTAAATTCCTGGCCAGGCTCTCCTCTAGCCATGTTTGAACAGTTACATCATTAGAGAAGGGCGTAGAAGATATACCATAAAAATGTTTGTTGCACCCTTGGAAGCAGACTTGGTCCGAAGTTATGGTCTTACTAAAAGGTGGTCTTCAGGGCCATAAGAAAAGGTATCGTGAGGAAGACCCCAAGATTGAGCTCAAGAAATCGCTGACTCCTGGCCACGGATATTTGCCCCCAGGGTTTGCAAGACTCACATATCTTCGACTGGGGAATGAAGTGCTGCTAAGGAACCTCTTAGTTAGTGCATTCAAGCTGATCAGAGGTTCAGTGCAATGAAGAAGACTATAGAAAGCCCAAAAGAAAGTCACAGTCTGAGCAAGGTAGCCGAATCTGCAAAACTCTTCAACAATGTCTGTTGTTTAATGGGAGTAACCTTAGGGAATTTCTACTGATGGAAACTCATAGGCACTGGAGGTTGAATGAGGCAAAGGAACACCCAAACGCAGTAGAAACAGGAGAGTCCCACTCTTGTTCTCCTCCCCAAAAGTGGATACAAGTTAAAATTCAACGGAGTGGGGAATTTAATAAACAACATGAAATAGCACAACAAGGGTGGCTTGAAATGACCTTGTAAAAATAAAACAAGGAGGGAGTATGGCATTGAAGAGGAATACGTTTTAAATAGGGAACTTGCAGGCCGTGTAAAAAGGGCTTGAGGGCTATTGAGCTCCTGCTGCAAGAGGTCACCAGATAGGCCTCCCTTCAGGAGTAGTCCCTGTGAAAATATGACACCTTCCTAAGAGGCTAGTTAGGTGAAATAGGCCTACTAGGGCATAAAGTGTGCCCTGGATAATACTGCAAAGCACCCCCACCAAAAGTTCAGTGTGTTTAGAAACACAAAAAAGGGGGGATTGCTGCACTGTTCCTGCAGAGAGATAAGGAAGTAGGGGAAGTTTTACCTGGCGTGACCAAGGGTGTTCCAATGATACCCTGGGGCATCCATTATGTTGGATGTAGTTGCCTCACACACCCAGAAGGGTGTCATGCTTCATCATTGGCGGTTGCTCCTCGTAGGGGAGGCGGTGCAACCCCCGACGGGCTCACCTCAAAGAGGGGCTCTTTGGCGGAGATCTTTTTTCCAACAGCCTTATGGTGAGGTGGGGGTATGTGGGCAGGATGGTGTACTCCTGTGGTAAGATAATTAAAATGTAGCAAGGGGTACCGGAATTAACTTTATTCTGGGGGTCCCCTGGCTGCAATTAAAAGGTGGGGCTAGCTTGCTAGGTGTCAACTGGTTTAGGTTATGTGACCCTAGAAGAGGCTAGAAGTGAATGTGGTCGACATGTTTCTCGCTAAGGGTTAATCACCCGCGATTCTTCAGGACCTTGCTACATTTTAATTATCTTACCACAGGAGTACACCATCCTGCCCACATACCCCCACCTCACCATAAGGCTGTTGGAAAAAAGATCTCCGCCAAAGAGCCCCTCTTTGAGGTGAGCCCGTCGGGGGTTGCACCGCCTCCCCGACGAGGAGCAACCGCCAATGATGAAGCATGACACCCTTCTGGGTGTGTGAGGCAACTACATCCAACATAATGGATGCCCCAGGGTATCATTGGAACACCCTTGGTCACGCCAGGTAAAACTTCCCCTACTTCCTTATCTCTCTGCAGGAACAGTGCAGCAATCCCCCCCTTTTTTGCATCTCCAGTACTTTGTACGGACACTAAGCTGCTACTGGACCTTCCACCATCCTGAGTGGTAAATAGTGTCCTCTCGCCTCCCTTCTTTTGAAATCTGTTTAGAAACACAATCAGCCCGATCTTGGTAGGATGTCCAGGTGTACACCAAACTATGGAATTCCATAATATGATCACTGTCAAGTTTAGGCAATAAAGCTGTGGAAGCACCGATGATCCAAGCCTGGTGAGTGGAGACCACAACCTAAAGAAACTATGTTTTAGGAAGAGAATGGATGCCCATACAGGCACCCAATAAGCGCAAATCACCCCAGGGACCTTCTTATAAGACTACCCAGAGGATTGTGTCATTCTATCATAGTACAAAAACTGTGCTGTATTCTCGTAAGGTGGAGACCTAAATCAATAAGATGCGTGTGAATGAGTTTCTGGTCACTTCGCAACTGTCATGCCCTTCAAAGGTAAGGCCCAGCTGCATACTGTTCACATTACAAACATGTAAACTATACACACTTGCATCGGGTAAAATAAACTACAGTACGCTATTGCAAATTGATGATGTTGGCACTTCACACTTTGGTACAGTCATCCAGGTTTAACTGCCTCATTTTTGTAATTATGACTGGAAAAACACTAGGAAAGGCATCCTAGTGGCATATAACCTATTGGTGAAAATGAATGCCATCAGTAACCTTGGATTACTATTTTACATGCTACAAGAATAGCACCTGGTATGAGTCAATACCGTGTTGACCATGAGATGGGAGGTAACTTTAGTCAACTGAGCACTTTATGCTATTTTGCCTTGCACCTTGAATACCTCATTTATAAAACGGTTCTTTCGCCCCATATTCAGCAAAGGATCTTTTAATACTCATCATTCGGGTTTGCACTATTTACAGCTTCTTGAGTCTCCTTTCATATGCTTAGCAGTTCTGAATTGTATCACTCAAGTGCTGGGATTAAGGAAGAAATATGCACTGCAATTAATGTTGTTTACTTTGATGCAGGTTCCCCTTGAGTGCTCAGTATAGATTTGGTTGGCTTCAAGGGATTTCTAAAAGGAATGTGAAATTTGGGTACGATCAACTTCGTAGGGGTATTTGTATTCATTTAATCTTCCATTTTAAGGAGGGAAAAATATTTTAGCTTAAATGTGATATTTTAATCCGATTTTATTGAAGTGTGAAATCTCTGTATATGTCTTTACTGTGCTTTTATGATCAAGATTGACCAAATAAAGATAAATATGATGAGGATGACGCTCAGTAAGGTTGTTTTGTTCTGCTTTTTTACCATTTAGATTAAACCTTTGGCTTTCCAAAGAGCCCCGGTAATGAATTTCTCTTTCACTCTCACCAGACAAAAAAGGGTATGAAGGGTATGGAGGTGTGAATGAGCTAACCATCTGAGGCCTTCTACAAACAGAGTTCTTGATCTCATCACCCTCCGGTTCTGACAGCCATCAGTCACCTATTAAAACTTGCACGTAGGACAGTCTGATAGCTTTCTAGTCAGTCCTGACAGGGGAATAGAGACTTCTCAAAGGAAGCCTCTTAGACAGAGTACCCTGCTTTTTCTAGTGGCATGTGAAGTAAAAACAGGACCCGCCTAGGGAATCTGGATACAGCTGTAGGTTCACAACCTTTAGGCTTACTCCCCGGGGTTGCCTTTTTGTGCAGAGTTTCACTTTGATCATGGAGGGCTGGTAGGGTTGAACTTTGGCTAGAGCTACAGAGCAGGAAATAGAAGTTAATGCATTTTGGAAAATGGGTTAAAAGCCCTTACAGAATAGAATTATGCCATAAATCAAAGTAACTGGATTAAAATGTTGAGACAGAGGTGGAGATTTTTTGGTAGTTTTTTATATGATTTTTTTCAGAATATTCAGCTAGTGACTAGTGGGTCCATCTTATAAACAAGGTTCCCAGCTCCAGAGCAGTAGTGAAGGCGAGAACTGTAGCCTCCTGACAAATAGGATATGAAATTGTCCAAATTTGGAAATACCACTGTATGAGTCACCCAAATTACAATATTTGTACAAGAGGTTAAGGTTTACAAAATGGGGGAAATAGGGATATAAGCATATCAATGCCGAGAGACATGCGGGGATGAGATGGTTTCAAATCGTACACCCCATTTCACCTACTTGTAAGGCTGGCCTTATTGGATATCTGAGGAGGTGACACCACCCCTAAATACAGTGAGGTTTTTGTGACATAGCCTGGTGATTGCAATGAGAGGGCTAATCCTTGCATAGGGAACAAGTGCAAAAACATGGACTAGTGCACGATGGCAGAAAAAGTGACATGAGAGCTGTGGTTGTCCGAGGAAATCTGAAAAAATACAGGGCCCAAGGAGAAACTATCATGGACTTTGAGATTGATAAACTTGAGATACAATTCAATTTAAGAAATCTTTATTTGGCCGATCATGGCCATAACACAAACATACTAATACAATACAAAGCAACCAAAAAAAAGGTGCAATTGCCTTAACCTGTAAACAGAAGCTGGAAATAGCGTAGAGGCCGATGGATAATCCACATAAACAAAGTGCGAGGTGCATAATAAAACTATATCACACAATCAAATATGATAACATATCTCAAAAAAAGTGTTAAATACCATATCATAAAATAGAACATACATGCTTGTCCGACCATAGTATTCCTTGCTCTCACTGGAGCTCATCCTGCAGCAGATAATTAGGGTGTTTAATAATTGCAAATGATGCTGGGCCTCTGAACATCTTAGGTATATCAACGCAACGCTTTCAATAGGGGTTTAAGAAAAACTCTACGTGGGTGACTGAAATGATTAAAGAAAAAACATGCAATGCAGCAGAGATTGTAAAGAGACTCCATCACAGGAACATGCCGATTGCTGCCTCCCAATGTATTGATGGGCAATCCAGTGCTAATAAGTCGCCAAACTGAACCAGACTTAAAGCGGAAGAAGAGAGACCTCTCCCGCTGTGCTAGGTCTATTTTAAGATAAAAAGCCAGCTCCACGCTAGCAAGGGTTCGATAATACAACAAAGACCATGGCTGAACCAGTCCAAGACAACTGTTGAAATATACAACTGCTGTCTGCAACTTTGGTATAACAATGGGGTGGAAACTTCCAACCAGAGTGCCATTTTTTCTCTACCAGCATCATGGGGCTTCCACACCAGTGGCAACAGAGAACCTCCATGGTTGAGGAAACTTACGCCAACTGTCTTTGTTAGGTTTGAGATCAGTAACCTGAGGAGATCTCCGATGGTTATCAGGAGAGGCTACCTCGACCTTGCTTGAAGGGAGAGAGCTGGCCAACTGCCTAAGAGGAGCACTGGTGGTGCCCTTGCATGAGGACGATGCTGCTCAAAAGAAGGGCTCCAAAGGAGGGGAGGAGGGAAGCACTGAAGCAACAAGGTCCTGCACTGCCAGGTTGATGGGAGGCCCAACGAGCCCTACAGCGTCCCTACAGGGTGGTTTAAAACCAATACAGTCAGAAACCCAAGGATGCTATGGAACGTTACCCCTTTGTTAGTGTGGCTACAGTAATCAAGTACTAAGAATTTCCCAAGCACAAAGAAGACTGACATGGGAAGAACTCATTTACAGGGAATGATTATCTACATCGGCGGAGCTCGCGCAAGCCTCCTTACAGACAGCACCCATCCTGGCGACCCCAGGGCAGGCCCAGAGACTGCTGTTGTCTAGACTGAGGATTCCATTGAGAACTGTCTCACAGCCAGCGGCACCGCCAAGCATATTGGAGCCTCTGACTGCCGCGCCACCATCAGGGATTTCTGATCCCTGGTGGTCCAACCGCCGTAGTTGTAACCGCCAGTGCAGTGGTCCCCGACCATCCCCGCACCTCCACCACGTGTTTGGCGGTCCGATGGACCGCCAAACTCATAATTAGGCCTTTCGTTTGGTGGAGGCAGGTGGGAAGATGTAGAATGAATGCCACTTGCAGGAAGAATACTCCCTATGCATCGGGTCATTTCGTTTTTTTTCGGGAAATTAACCAGCGTTTCTCAAAGCAAAAACGTTTGCCATGGCGCCTGCATAGCAAACTTGTAGGGCTGTGAGGACAGCCGCCGCAGCAACATCTCCCTGGGCAGCACAGAGATTAACCATGCCAAACAGTAGAGGAACACTAAATAATGCAGAGGTCCTACATCTGGTTGATGGAAGCCATAGACTCTGCCCCTGTGTGTAACAACCGCCTTGAGTCTCACTTAGTTTCTGACGTGGAAGAAAATGGAAATGGCAATTTCCTTGCCTATTTTTAATGCTTGCTCTTATTTTTGTAATAAATGCATGTTAGACTTCTATGCACTATCCCAAGTGTTTGTGTTTTCTTTTACACATTCTAAAAGAATATAATAGCAGACATAAGTGGTGGGATAGACAACCCGACAGGGGGATGAATTAACTCATGGACACAGACAGAGAAAGGCAAAATGTATGACTGGATGCATAACTGATGTGGGGAAGACGCAGGCTTAAAATGCATCCCAGCTGCTTGGTAAATACAATTTGAGCTAGAGAAAGTACTGGAGTGTTAACAACCATCAATCTGTGGCTTTTCACTGGAGAAATAAATGGTAGGTGCCAACAGACATGCAGGTGCCCATACAAAAAAAAACACAACGGGCATACAGGCTAACAAACCTGCAACACGGACTACAAGGCAGGTATGTACCAACTTCTACAGACGTACGCGTTTACATACTAACAGTATTTTGGAACGGAGATCACATGCATACAGGTATCTAGGTAAAGAGACAAAACACAAACAGACAGCACACAAGATCACAGAAAACACACACAGGCAAAAATGGATAGTTGGCTAGTCCGAGAGGAGCAAAGAGCAGGGTTCATGAAAACACGCTTATAGACTTCAAGGCATACCCAAACCAACACACAAATAACCACCCATCAACACAGACTAACAGACACACATGCACAGGACAGGGATAAGGACTGACAGAGGCACAGAGGGAGAGTCAATGAGTCCTGGGTATCCCAGAGTAAAATAAATAAATGCATTAAAAACAACAACCAACAAATAATTATAATATTTTTTCGCATGCCGATATAAGTAAAGATGCTTTAAATCACTACTAAACTTAAGACAAACGAATCTCATTCTAAGACACAAAGTTCACTCTAAAGCTAGGTGGAGTGACACCCTTCCATTGTATATGGGCTAGAGTGTGCAGTTTATTGCTACATATTGTTATTTTATCCTGAGAGCCTAAGTGTCACCTACAATTAATAATTTTGTGGCAATTTATTAGTTATATTTTTGTCTAGCTACACTTGTAACAACATTCGGAGAGCTCTCACTCACCTGGCCAGAAGAACACAATCCACATTTTTAATCTTTCCCAATATCAAGGCATCTGAAGGCTGCAAACACAAAATAGATGTGACCGTGTTACAATGTTATACAGTCACTGCGTTGTACATGCTTCTATGACTAGTATCAAACAGACAAATAACCTTTGGAAAGGAGGTCAATTCATACCTGAAATGCAAACTACAAATAAGGGCAGCAAAAAACAGATAATTGCATATTAAACATAGTAACTTTTACTTCTCCCACGCCGAATTATAACTCAAGCTTGATGGTTTCACGTCTGAACCCTTGGCCTCTATAAGACATCCCACAGATGCTGAAACAACAGATGCACAGCTCGGTGCTCTGTGACAATCTCCCTTCTATTCACCAACAGGAGACAGCTGACACTACCACCATAAACCCTACAGTAAGAGCACTTTGTCGATGTGTTAATAGACGGACTCCATTTCCCAAAGCCCGGGGCACAATTTGTTGTGATAGCGTTTTCCACCAGAATATCGAGGAAAAAATAGCGTGGAACCAAAATATTGAGAGTTAAATATTGAGAACAAAAATATTGTGAAGGTAAGCATAGAGTGATAGGTAAAGGTTTACTATACTTAACTGTACATGTAAGCACCTTGATTACACATACATATAGCTTCAAGGTGTGTAGATATTTTGGTTCATCAATATGCCTCAACATTTTGGCCCCACAATATTTTTTCAATTTTTTTGACATGCAATTTTTATTGAGCGCTCAACAGGTGCGATAGTGGCATCTCAGGGTTGGTTAGTTCAGCACACACACTCCTGCCCCGAACATCAGATCATCTACAATGTGATGATAGCATGAAGACATGCAAAGAATGAGTCCACACTCCGCTTCACACCAAGTGGTGGCCTGACACTCATTAGAATGTCTGTGGAATGTGCTCAAGGTAGCTTCCTTTGAAGATTGCCAATTAGGACTGTGTGTGCATTTGAGATGGAAGGCAGAGGCGGGGAGAAAATATACAAAAAAGAATCATCAGGAATACGTGCAATAAAGGAGGTTTTGTCAGCAGACGGCTTTCTTTGCTGGCTACAGCATTCCAGACCCATCACATAAGGCAGTCTGGGATGGAGACGCCGTCTGATCAACAGGATGCGGTTTCCATCCCTTTGCTCAGCGCGCTGTGTTTGCACATGGATTGAGCCCTGCCGCCCTTTCTATTTCCTCCCAGGAGCCTTTGTTCCTGATAAAGGTGGAGCCGGGTACCTTTGTTGACCCTTGGACTATCAACATGTGGCTCTCAGCTCAGCACCAGAGGCCTAACCCACAAACCAGGCCTCCGTAGGGACTTTCCACTGCTTGCCTTTGTGTCAGGCGGGGTGGATTAGAGCTGAACGCTTGACTGGTTTCAGGCTGGCTACGCCTTACAATAGAGGCTCTCATTCCTCTCTGCAGTCTCACCAGTCTGTGTGGTACACACAGTGCCATTTATAAAGTCAGAGGCTCAGGACACAATTGTAACAGATGCCTCACCCACCTATGTAGACAGAAGCGACACCCCTCCGCTATACAGCTCTGCAAGCGCCATAACCGCAGAGAATTATACATGGACACCCATGAGTAAGAGATGGTTTTCACCGATGGAATATTAGGGACATTACATTGATGGAAATCAAGCTCAAGCGGTCACTCAGAAGCAGGTGATAATTAACACCATTGTGTATGCTCAGTTAATTGTTGCTCACTACTGACCAGGCCTTTTCATTTTGTGGTAGTTTAAACTAAGAAGGAATCATGGACCCCAGACCCCAGATTCAGGACTGAGCATTGTTATGGTGCAGCAGTGGAAACAAGCTGTCCTTCTCACTGCTTTGACCTGATTGCAGTGAATGACATCCCTTTTAAAGCATTCCCTGGATAGTAGTTGGGACCCATATATCACAAATTTATCTTAGTATCACTGTTGCCAAATCAGCCTGGTGAGCACACGCTTTGTAAGCTCATTCTGACATTTAGCAGGTAATTTAAATATTAATTGGCAGTAGTAATAGCTAAAAAGGTGAAGGAAGCAATGTCTAATTCATCCAAAAAATACAACTCTTAATATATTTGATTTAAACCAACCAATATTATCTGCTTACAATGGCACAATTAATAAGCTGTCAAAGACTCAGAGATTTCTTCGGAAACCTGGAAACTGCCTCCGTCTTTGCCAAAGGTTCCTTAATAGAGAGGTAATATGCAATATTTTTCGTCTCCACTCGAAAAAAAAGTCTTGGAGGAGGCCATATTTGTACACATCAATTGGAAGCAGGTTAGACAACTGCATCACAGCCGACACAACAGGCTATGTGACCAGCTCCTCAAACATCTATGAGCGGTTCACTACTTCAAGGGGAGAAACCTAGACCAACGTAAGGTGAAAACTGGAAGCAAGAGTTGTTTGGAAACACAACAGGCCATATTTAGAGTTTGACAGCCGGGTTCCTCCATTACCAATGTGACGGAGATCCCACCTGCGTTGTTACAAGTACATTAACTCCTAATGCAACTACTATAAAGTGGATGGAATGTACATCAGCGCACTGGGACCTCAGAGGGGAAACTATGTCCCACTTCACTGTAGAAACATTTACACTTGCAGGGTTGGCCACTTCCCCAAAAATTAACCCTCTTCAGTGAATCAGTACCCCAAGCCAGCTCAAGCAATCTATACAAGACCCAACTACAAATCTTATCTTCAGTTCATGCGAGTTGTGAAATGAAACAGCTGAGAAATAACTTCTGATCTGTGCCAGGTACACTGAACACCTCACTGCGGGACTGGATCGCAAATGCTCCACAAAGGAAAACCTGTTTATGTCTTTTATGTTCATGGAGACTCGCTCTGGCTTTGAACTGGTCTGGATACGCTCCAACATTTATTTTAGATTTAGTAGTTGGCACAAATTATTCTTTTGATGCATTGAACAAGCTTTGCAATCTTTGTGGTTTGAAATGGTATTCATATTTTTCATGTATTGACTCCCCATTGTTGTCAGTTCATGGCTGTAATCAGCTCTGATTAACTGTGTAATTAGAAGCTCTGGATCTCTGTGCAAACAAACTTAAAACACGATAAAAAAACATATTGCGCTGTAGCAGAGGGCAGGACTTTAAGTGGGATGATAAAACGGAGGGGTCTCTCAAAGAGGTGTGGCCAATGTAATTAAGGGCGTGGCTTAAAACAAGTAAGCTAAAAATCTGTGGTAGCACAGTGTGCCGCCTGACTTGTATTTTGCTGTTTCCGTCATTGCATCCAGATATATGATCAACAAGTAACATCATACCGACAACAAGTCAGGACTTTTGGATTTCTCAATGGTTATTAGTTGCATGAGATAAATAAGAAGCAACTATGGCTTGTGTATAATATTAAAGCCTTGGTGACACCACGACTATTTTGCTGCTCCTGAGTATCAAAAGAGAAGGGAAATCCAGAGAGAAAATGACTCACTTTAAAGGATTTCCCTTCCCCTACATTGCTCCCCTAGCATGACGTCATGTCTTAACTTCTCCACTAGTGGGAAGTGAGCAGTGTGAGAATGCGCACATCAATGTGCCTGCTGTCACAGCAGTCCGGAAAAAAAAGGGCAAAGGCACAAAACAGAGCCCGATAGAGACGCGTTTGGAGGCCCCCTTTAAAAAACTGCTGGTGCTCAGCACCAGTGAGACCCGGCCCACTTAAAGCCCTGTCAGGGGTACATCTAAGAATGCGTTGTAGCCTAAAGTGTGTCCGAGCCTGATCGGCATCACTCTAGCCTGTCTTTATGATGCCTTGAAGATCCTAATGAAAACATGTATTTTCTTTGTGCGAAACACAGTGCTCCTGGTAAAGAATCGCATTTCAGAACACTGGCGAGAGATTAGGAAAAAAAGTTGCATCTACACTGTAGCAAGAGATTTTCATTAACTTCATAAAAGAAAGACAACTACATGAAGTATTTTGGAATTGATCAGATAGAATGTAATTAGAGGGGAGGCAAGAGAGCTCTAGAATTAAAGGGTTAAGAATCAAAATATATTATTAATTTAGATTCTCAAATGCTGGATGGACTAAATAAGGAAGAATACCTTTTAGTATGTATATAAAATATTAAAAATTAATTAATGTAGAGATTGAAAGCTGGTATACAATCAGATTTTTTTGGGGGGTAACAGATACATGTTTGCAAATTATATTTAAAAAATACACATTTAATGTTGTCTTATTTCATCTTAACTGATGAATTAGTCAATTGCAGTTTTATTAAGCGAGTATAATGTTATTAACTGCATGCTTAAAAAAAAGGACTAATAGAAATATAATTTAGGCTAGAATCCACTATGGTAACATTTATGAGAGTAAAACAAAGGGCCTGATTCATACATGTAAACTTACACTTTTGTGTAAGTTTCGTTTTTTTGGTATTCACAAACTGCAGAGTCTCCAAAGTCATAGACTTACTATTAACTTGTAGTATGTGAATACTAAAAAAAACAATGTCAATTTACACAAAAGTGTAGGTTTACATTTGTGAATCAGGCCCAAAGTGTCAGACAGCAAAAGTACAAATAAAATGTTACTGTGAACCCAATACAAAAAAAACTTTTTTGCTCCAAACTTGTGAAACTACTACGATCCCATAATGCAATGCAACAGTTGGGGCATGAGTCGGGGGTACACTCGGATGGACGGCGTCCACCCACTTTTTTCCTAGGGTGGACGCCATCCACCCTGCCTAGAAGTTGGGCCCCACTGGAAAAGATGCTGAATTCGTCCCGGTGTAATTTCCCATCACCGGGACTCTTTCAGCAGCGCCTGCACGTTGTTATCTGCTTTCGGACACAACAACGTGCAGGAGGGGCCGGGACTTTATTTTTCTGATTTCTTCTGGGCCCATAAAAGGCCGAATATGAGGGGTCATCGGACCTCCTTTTGTTCTTTTGTTCGAGTCTCCTGGCTGGCAGCAGTCAGGTGCCTCCCACATCCAAGCAAATGCAGCAGTGGGCAAACAAAGGCTCACACCTTGTTAGCACTTCACACATTCTTGAGAGGCAGCTTTTCACTTTGTTCAGGCTCTGTTTAGGAGATATGCAAGCACTGTAAGAATGTCAGATGTTTTGGTCTTTCTCAGTATTTGCACATAATAAATAGCATTTATATAGCGCTTACTACCCCTGAGGAGGCATTGTAATATTTTAAATATCACAATGTTTGCTTTTAAAGCACTATGGGTAGAGAAAGCTTTATGCTGACAAAAGGCAACATTGGTTTATGTGAAGCTTACAAAAGTGTGAATCTTCTGCCTAAATCAGGTGGGTTTGCAAATATACTTCAAATGTGCTCACATGTACTCACGATAGACCTGCTAAACATATTTGTGAGGGCTTAAGATCTGATGTCACTTCTTGTGATGACACATGCTGTGATGTCACGCGCCGCGATGTCACGCGCTGTGATGTCACGCACTGTGATGCCACTTGCATACTAATTAATTAGGTTAGTCCACCCACTTCTTTTTTTAGGACTTGTGCCCTGGCAATAGTATTTCTTTTATTGCCATGATCCAAGCACTATTTACAAGGCCGAAACGTGCTGACAATAAGCTCAATGTCGGTGACCGAAGTGTGCGATGTTCTATTAGGTCAATGAGGAAATCTATGATGTGAGTGGGACTATGCATTCCTTGAATTCTGGCACAGACGCTGCAGGGCTGATGCATACCATAAACGCCGCAGGAAGACGTGCAGATATGGGGATCTCCCGGAAAAAAGGCCACACACACATACAGCTATATTAGATAGCTATTGATGTCTCTTAACCCCCTTTTTATATTAATAAATATATCATATCTATTTCTGACACCAGAGTACGTGTCAGTCTATTTTGTGAATGGCCCTGCTTACATCACAGGTTTCCTCTTTTACAAAACATAGAAACCATGGCTATCAGCTGACTTCGGGCCCTATGCTTCTGCTACTTTCCCACACCACAATACTCTCCTGCCTCTCAACAGGAGACATCCTTTTTGTATAGCACATGGAGTCCTTCATGCCTGATATTTTTCTGACCTTCTTTGCACTGGTTCCTGGGTAACTCGAGTCCTACCTTCCTTCATCTACCCACTTCACCCAAGATTTCTTCCGCCCTCTAACCCACCTAGATTGCACCATTTCTAACTCTCTATTACTTCAGTTTATCTCCCATTTGAGGAATATGTTCTTCTCAGACACTTCATCTTACCAAATCAGAGAAATACCAATTGCAGTCGGCATCAAATCCAGCCACACTAGGGCACTTCATTCAAGTAACGAGAGGCCAGGTTAATTGTGATGTGTGCGGGAACTGCGGTTGAGCGCATCAAAATTGGGAGTTTTGTATAAATATCGGCAGGTTATTGGAGGCAAAAGCCCGGCATTTCCCGTAACATGCAGACTTTGGTGCAGTAAGCAACAAAATCCACGTTTTTCCCCAAAAACTAGCAATAGTATTTATTGTAACTGAAATACCAACTCAGCCGCCTTAGATCTTATCATGTGTAAAAATATCACACCAAGAACTGGCCTCTCATAATGATGGCCTCCGATTCCTCCAGGTCCCGCTTGCCAAAATCTATCAGGGGGCAGAAAGGCCTGGAAATGGCAAAATATGAAATTCTGCATGTTAAAACCGATTCTGCACTTTATACTTAAATTTCTTTTTGATAATTCTGAACAGGAAGTATTTACCACATGTGGTAAGTAGCTCACTCTGGGTTAATTAGCTGGAGCTGGGAAGGCCGACTGAGCTAGCCAGGCTGCTCTATTAACTTGAAGTTAATGATGCTCTGTCAATATCCACCAGTGGTTCCACTCTGAGGACAATATGGATTCAAGAGTCAGTGCCATTACACATATCCTTAAAATTCTCATAATCTGGCCATGGCCACTGCCATTAGGAAGGTCTATAGATGTGTAATTTTATTTTCTTCATTTCTAAAAAAAATTATAGATTTTTCCAAAGGAAGCTATTGTGGTATGTGTATTTTTTTAAACTGTTAATAATCGGAATGGGACATTGTACCATTTATAGGGTCATTTGATGTTCCCTATGATTAAGTAAGTTCATCGTGCCAGGGGCAGACGGGTCCACTTGTTTTTTGGGACACTGTAGATTCATCTGGAAAGCTCACTTTGTCTGTGCAGAATTGTGACAGGCGTTTTCTTGCCCCGACTACAGTATTTGAGGCGCATACATTTGAAAATGATAAAAATACACAATTAGAAATCAGGCTTTCTCTCACTGGCCTAGAATCATAAAGTGATGCGGAACCGTGAAAGGCAGCAAAAACACTGAATCACAGGTTAAAAGTTCACATAAATGAGACACAAAAACTGCCCACGGAAATGGAATATAGGAAGTCCAGAAACCAAAAAAAAAGAATCCACATCTTACTCACTTGCAGACCAGACAAGCACGTCTCTGTTAATATGTTTTCCAGATTACAGTCTGGCCTTTCAAGTTTAACATGCGCATCAGAGTGTTCGATTGCGTAAAAGTCCAACTAGAGTCATTTTTCGCAGCTGTGACTGAGATGAGAACACAGGAATTCTCAGACCTACATTCAAGACAATGGAGTGGCACAGGGCCCTGTATTGGCTGCAAAAGGACTGTGGCTCCAACATTTCAATGCTTTCCTTTCTTTTTCTCCCTGTTCAATTCAAACATCCTCAGTCGGTTGTGTATGTTTATATGTATGTATGCATATATATATATATTTTTTTTCATTGAAAAAACCATAGGCTTCAGGGGTGTTCTAGTTAGCTGGACATTTCACTCATACAAAACCATTGAAATTCCTCCGTTATAGTTAGTTGTACTAACTGTAACTCTCACACCCGCAATGCACTGGTGATGATGTCACATATTACATCATTCATGACATGGTCAGTGACATCACTGATGACATCACTGATGACATCTTAAATGACATCACTGATGACATCATCTAGTGAATGTGGTTTGGTTCTATATTTAAATATGTTCTATATATATAGCAATCTGCAGTGAAGAATCAGTGGATATATAAAAATCTGGATAGTGGTTTTAGTAGCAGTGTGATTGATGATTGATTGTTTACTTGAGTAATTTATAATGTCTCACTAAATATATTGGATAGTGACTAAACTGTTTGAATATCTGTATTACTTGGCCAGTTGTTGTGTAAACGGCTGCACCAGTTGGTTACTATCTGCTGGACAACCTCGGACTCAAGCAACTGGTGAACACCCCCACCCACTACGCCGGCCACACGCTTGACCCCGTCTTCTCCTCCAGCAAGCACATCTCCTTCAGCCACTCCACCGGACTTCATTGGACTGATCACAGCTGCGTCCACTTCAACTTCAGGAGAACCACGACCCACCACCACCCGCAACAGGCTCCCCGCAGGAGCTGGAACATGATCACCGTCGACCAGCTCACCACCTCCCTCAGCCAGAACCAACCCGCCAGCGCAACGGACCCCAATGAAGCTGCCTGCAACTTCACACAGTGGCTCACCAACTGCGCCGACGACCTCGCACCTCTGAAGAACCCACCCAGCAGACCCGGCAGCAAGAAAGCCTCGTGGTTCACCAACAAACTCAAAACATCCAAGAAAAACTGCAGCACCCTCGAAAAAGCCTGGCGCCACGACCAGACTACAGAAAACATGACAGCCCTCAAGAACGCCACCCGCATACACCACCAGCTGATCCGCACCACCAAAAAAACAACATTCAAAGAACGACTGGACAAACACCCACAACAGCAAGGATCTCTTCAGCTTCGTCAAAGAGCTCTCCAACCCCAGCGCCGGAAACAACAACATCACACCCTCGCAAGACCTCTGCGACTCACTCGCCTCATTCTTCCAATGCAAGATCGCCGACATACACAACAGCTTTGGCGCACAGACCATGCACCCAACCACCGAACCAACGCCCCCCACCACCACCCTCTGCAACTGGACCCCGGTCCACACCGAAGCCACCACCCGCAAGATGAACACCATCCACTCCGGATACCCTACCGACCCCTGCCCCCACCACGTCTTCAACAAGGCCGACTCCATCATCGCACCCCAACTCCGGGACATCATAAACATCTGCTTCACCACCGCCACCTTCCGGAGAGCTGGAAGCATGCAGAGCTCAGTGCCCTCCTGAAGAAACCGACATCGGACCCCACCAACCTCAAGAACTTCCGCCCCATCTCGCGCCTCCCTTTTCCTGCCAAAGTCATCGAGAAGACAGTCAACAAACAGCTTGCCGCCTTCCTCGAGACGAACGGATCCCTCGACCCCTCACAGTCCGGTTTCCGAGCCAACCACAGCACCGAGACCGCCTTCATCGCAGCCACCGATGACATCAGATCCCTGCTCGACAACGGGGAAACGGCTGCCCTCATCCTCATGGACCTCTCTGCAGCGTTCGACACATATTGCCACCGCACACTAATACAGCGCCTCAGCAACACCGGAATCCAAGAGAAGGCACTGGAGTGGATCATCTCGTTCCTCGCCGGAAGAACCCAGAGAGTCCGCCTCCCCACGTTCCGATCCGCAGCCACCGAAGTCATCTGCGGAGTACCTCAAGGATCCTCGCTCAGCCCCACCCTCTTCAACATCTACATGAGCCCCCTCGCGGCCATCGCACGCCAACACAACCTTAACTTCATTTCCTACGTCGACGACACCTAGCTGATCCTCTCCCTCACCAATGACCCCGCCACAGCCAGATTACACGAAGGAATGAAAGACGTCGCCGAGTGGATGAAGAACATCCGCCTGAAACTGAACTCCGACAAGACGGAAGTCCTCATCCTGGGATCATCCCCGTCCGCCTGGGACGACTCCTGGTGGCCCCCTGCCCTGGGCACCACCCCCAAGCCAACGGACCACGCACAAAACCTGGGCTTCATCCTGAACGCCTCCCTCTCGATGACCAAACAAGTCAACGCCGTCTCGTCATCCTGTTTCAACACCCTGCGCATGCCCTGAAAGATCTTTCAATGGATCCCCACCGAAACCAGGAAGACGGTCACCCAGGCACTCGTCACCAGCCGACTGGACTACGGGAACACCCTCTACGCGGGAACCACAGCCAAACTACAGAAAAGACTCCAGCGTATACAGAACGCCTCCACACGACTCGTCCTGGACATCCCTCGCCACAACCACATCTCCGTCCACCTCAGAGACCTACACTGGCTCCCCGTCAGCAAGAGGATAAAGTTCAGACTCCTCACCCACGCACACAAGGCTCTCCACCACCTGGGCCCCAAGTACCTCAACAACCGCCTCACTTTCTACACCCCCACCCGCCAGCTGCGTTAGACCTGCCTCGCCCTCGCCATTGTACCACGCATTCGCAGAGCCACCGCCGGAGGAAGATCCTTCTCCTACCTGGCGGCCAAGACATGGAACTCCCTCCCGATCCACCTACGGCTGACCCAGGACCATCTCTCCTTCAGTAAGCAACTCAAGACCTGGCTTTTCGAGCAGTAACGGACCCCTCCCCCCCAGCGCCTTGAGACCCTAGCGGGTGAGTAGCACGCTATATAAATTGACTGATTGATTGATTGATTGATTGATTGATGGTGTATCCGATTGTCACGTGGATGAAGTCAACAGTGATGTTATCAGTGATGTCATTTGACATGTCATCAGTGATGTCATCAGTGATGTCACTGACCAGGTCATGAATGATGTAATATGTGACATCATCACCAGTGGATTGCGGGCGCGAGAGTTACAGTTAGTACAACTAACTATAACGGAGGAATTTCAATGGTTTTGTATGATTGAAATGTCCAGCTAGCTAGAACACCCCTGAAATCTATGTTTTTTTCAATGAATTTCTAAGGTTTTTTAAATGATAATTCCTAACTATAACCTGCTTGAAACCCATGTTTTTTTCAGTGAATTTCAAAGGTTTTTTTAAATGATAATTCCCAACTATAACTACTTCCCCATATTTTCAACAAGAAACCAAATCTGCAATGCTACCTAAAAAAAACAGGCAATAGTTGCACTTACCACTAACAAATTAACATCAACATTTAACTAGTGTAAAGATGTCGACTATGTACTGCGTGAATTACATCTAACTCACACCCATATTTAAAGAGCAATATGTGATAGAGGTACTAATTTTACACTTTAGACACCCAAAAAAATCACAATACCCAGCGCCACTACCACTAAAACCACCCCTCCTGATCCATCCTCCTCTACTACCTCAGAGGCAGCGCAAAACAGTACAACGAACCTTCCCAAAATAATATATCCCCTCAACAGCACACTAGCACAATGTTCAGAGATGTGGCAACCAACTATGTATAAGGGAAGGAATTTGCACATCAACAATAATGTACACAATGCTAACACTACTGGTGATATTCTATACACAACTCACAATACAAACCAAAAACGTTTCCGTGTGTAGAGATACCATTGATACGTGTAGTGTACTGCACAGTGGACGCAACAATATTATCTCAGCCTCTGGGTAATATCTCGGTCATGTTGCTGTGTTGTCTCCCCCCCTTCCAGCAGAACTGAAGTGGGCTGATCCAACGTACGCAACGTCAGCGTAAGAGTATAAATAATTAGTCTATGACTTGGGCGTGGTTCACTTCTGCAAAGAGAAAAGACTCTACCACAGCGAAGGTCCTCACCCTGCCACGTGGCTGCCCCCATGACCACGTGCCTCCTCAATACAGGCCAATTGCGAACTGAGCACCACAGCACCGGACCCTTATGTCTGTATCAACTACTGTCTTCCATCTACACTGCGGACAGCATTGACGTTATCCTTCATTTATGTAAGGCAGAGACAATTTTCTTAAAGTATGAACAGTAGGAAATTCAGCCTTCATTTATATAACGCAGAGACAAATCTACTATATGTCTTCAGATTTTGTTCACATAAGTGACAGAAAGCATTCATCCATGTCTGTCTCAACAACTAACTTCAATCTACACTGAGTACAACAGGGTTCACACCTTGAATTCAGCTTTGGATCTACACTACGCACAGCATTGAAGTTATCCTTCATTTATGTAAGGAAAAGACTATTTTGTTAAAGGATGCCACAAAAAACATTCCTCAATGACTGTATTGAGTTCTGTATTCAAATGTACACTGCAATCAAGAGTTTACGACTAGGGAGGAGCCAAGCTCGACAACGAGAGGGCCGCACGTTAGCTCGGCTCCGCCGCCCTACCTGCCTGAAATCTAATATCCTGTCGATTATCCTGCCCAAAACGGACAACAACTTACATGCAGAGCTTCGCAGCAACTTACCATCCATCCCGGTGGTTCCGGTGTTCGGTGGATCCACAGAGGTGCCCTCCCGGAAAGTGCGGCCTTCCCGGGGCTGAGACCGGGGCCTCGCCCTTAGCGAGTTGCCGGCGAGACGGTGTCGCGGCGGCCTTGGGTGGAGGTCTGGGGCCGGCCAGAAGATGCCGATGTGCGAAGAGCCCGGAGGCAAATGAACGCGCCTGGGACACTCGTCCGGTGCTCCAGAGGTGGTGTGCGGCAAGTTGGGGGCGCCGTGGTTGGTGGCTCCCCCCTTTGTTGCCGTCTGGCCGCACCGGGCTCCTTCACTTGGTGGCGAAGAAGGACTTTGGTGAAACGATGTCACCGGCGGGTCCCCCTCGCTTGTAACCACTATTTCAGCGCTGTGGGTGCTGCTTGAGCGCTTGAGGGGGGTCCCGCCGGGGTTCTGCTGTTGAGCTCACCTTTGGAAACGAAGCCGGTAAGACGGCGTAACTGTCGCAAAATGGCGGCTGCTGCCATGTTTTGTGCAGGGTCCCGGGATCCCGATTTCTTGCCCTTGCATTCCTCCTGGGCCTGTACTGGTGAGCTCGAACCCACGGTGAGCGACGTCCTGCAAGCTTTGAGGTCCTGGAGGTTGACCTTGATCCGGGATTCCTGCGTGCAGAGGGAAGTAATGGCCGCCATTCCTCCCGGGCCAGCTTTTGAGGATGCGGATGGGTCCGGTGCTGTCTTTGATTGTTCCCCGCTTCCTGGCTGGGGAGGCGATGGTCCTACTCATGAACGGTTGGAACCGCTGGAGTTCATTGACATTGGTATACACGGCTGCTGTGAACAGTATCTGCATTGCCCACGTGAGAGGGGATCCTCTTGGCTGCTTCCGTTTATACTCCAGCAACTTTTCCATGGCCTCTCTTCATCGCAGTGTCCTATGCCCACTGGATCTACGTACATAGCGACGATGGCCAAGAAGGGACTAGGATGAACCCGGTTCTTTTCGGAGGACTACTGATTGGTATTTGGAGTTATGGACTGCCTTACATTGTGATACTTTGTTGACTCCTTCATATTGGCGTGTGGCTGAATACTTGCTGGTTTCGTTTTGGGCATTACTCATGGCGTAAGCGGGCGGGGGGCGGGGGCCGTACCATATGCTAATGGTTCCTCTCCCCAGGCCCTTTCTTTCTCCCTTTCCTTTTCCAATTCCCTATATTCTCTTTTTCTATATTTCGGGTTCATTGTTAGGGCGACAGGCACGCTGCTGGGGGGGGGGGGGTAGGCCGTAGCCTTCTGCAGGGGTGCAGGGTGGGATGGGTGGAGTAGGGTCTATTAGGTAGTTCTTTGTTTCTATGGCTCTTTTGTATCCTTTCCTTGGGTCTCCATGACTGTTTGTAACCCCTAGGGGTGAGTTACTGTGAGAGGAGGAATAGGTATTTTACGGCACAAGATACTCATGGCACTGTTTCCCCCTGATTTATTGCTCCGCCCTCAAGCACGTTCGCTATTTGTATTATTGCTCGCCATTATTCTTGAGGGGCGGGTACAATAACGTGGAGTTCCCCTACTTCTTTTCTTCTTTGGTTTTCTCGTTTTCTTATTTCTGGGGTTGGGATGTATAGTGATTGCAGCCTATCTGTTTCCCTGATGGTTTTTATTACTGCGGAATTGCTGTTCAGTTAGTCTCTGGGTACATGTGGTTGGGCGTGGACACTACCATTGTGGAATTATAAGCGGACCTATGTTTTGCATTCTATGGACCTGTATGATTATTGCTTTTCTGTTGTACTGCAACGACACAGTTGGACTATTCCCCGCCATGTACTCCAGGTTGCTATCTATACGTCCGATCCTTTATTCTTTAAATATATAAAATTAACCTCCTCTAATCCTGTGTCGAGTGGTTCTAGTTGGCCGATAATATTTACTTGCTGCGCTTGATAATATCGTCTAACCACTCTCTGCCTTTAATTGATGATGGTGCTTTCCAGTTTTACACCGTGGCCGGCCCCCGGGTTGTAGGCCCGTATTTGTATGCATCCATTTTCTCAAATAAAGGTTTTCAAAAATTTAAAAAAAAAAAAAAAAAAGAGTTTACGACTGGATATCAGTGACGCATATGCACTACAGATAACATTTAATTCAGACTATTTATTTAAGACAGAAAAATAGTAGTGTGTCGTCAGATTTTTTTAAAGTATGTGACAAAAAAACGCAGTCCTCAATGTCGGTGTCAACTACAGCCTTCGATGTACTCTGCGGACATCAGGGTTCACAACTTGAAGTCACCTTTGCATGTATACTACGGACAGTAAGTAATTCAACCTTGATTAATTTAATGCAGAGACAATTCTACTATGTCTTTAGATTTTGTTTACATAAGTGACAAAAAGCATTTTTCCATGTCTGTCTCAACAACTAACTTCAATCTACACTGCGTACAACAGTGTTCACAACTTGAATTCAGCTTTGGATCTACACTACGCACAGCATTGAAGTCATCCTTCATTTATGTAAGGCAGAAAGAATTTTCTTAACCCCTTCCATACTGATGACGAACCCCAGCTGTCATGCACTACGGTGCTCGTGTGCTGATGACGGCTGGGGTTCGTCATGGCCCGCCCCTGTTCCTTTGTTTACCGCACAGCGGCGGAAACGGGCCAGCAGGGAAGGGGTTAAAGTATGAACAGTAGGAAATTCAGCCTTCATTTATTTAATGCAGAGACAATTCTACTATATGTCTTCAGATTTTGTTTACATAAGTGACAAAAAGCATTCGTCCATGTCTGTCTAAACAACTGACTTCAATCTACACTGCGTACAACAGGGTTTACAACTTGAATTCAGCTTTCCATCTACACTACGGACAGCATTCCAGCTAGCCTTGATTTATTTAAGGCAGAGACAATTTTGTTAATGGATGCAACAAACAACATTCCTCAACGTCTGTACAAAGTACTGCCTTCAAATGTACACTGCGATCAACAGTGTTCACTACTTGATACCAGAAGCGCAGAAGCACTACAAACAACATTTAATTCAGTCTCGATTTATTTAAGGCAGAGACAATTGTACTGTGTCCTCAGATTCTGTTAAGTGTGACAAGGTAGCATTCATCGATGTGTGTCAACTACTGCCTTCAATCCACACTGCGTACAACAGGGTTCAGCTTTCCATCTAAACTACGGACAGCATTCAAGTTATCCTTGATTTATGTAAGGCAAAGACTATTTTGTTAAAGGATGTCCCAAAAAACATTCCTCAATGACTGTATTGAGTTCTGTTTTCAAATGTACACTGCGATCAAAAGAGTTTCCGACTTGATACCAGTGGCGCATATGCACTACAGATAACTTAAAATTCAGACTCTATTTATTTGCATGTACACTACAGACAGTAAGGAATTCAACCTTCATTAATTTAATGCAGAGACAATTGTACTGTATGTTTTCAGATTTTTTCAGATAGAATGACTATTGTACATGAGGCATTCCAGTAGACAAGACATTATACCACTGCGACCTCCCGCCCGCCCCGAACCACGAATCATCACAGGGTATGCACACGCTGAGTTCTTCCGGTACCACTAACTCACTGCACAAATCATTTCCCTGTAGCCTTATTAAAGCAGAATTCACTATGCAAAAAACATTGCTCCCTGCATTACGCATGATCGCAGGGTACGTACAAGCTCAGCGCCAAAGATACTACTAACTCAGTGCACCATAAATTATCGGAAAGAAAAGTGAACAGTTTTATGTCAGCAATGAGGCATACTATCACTTTTAAGTGGAATTCATGCATAATCCAATCGACAAAAGACATTACTCCAATTACTGTGCCCCATCCCCCCCAGAACATGCATCATCGCAGAATATGTATATGCTAAGCACCAAAGGTACTAATAACTCAGTGCACCAAAAATGATTATCACGTGGCCTTACTAAGGCAGCATTCACAACACAAAACACATTACTATCAGTATGGCCAGACCGGACCACGTCTCATCGCAGGCTGCACAGAACCTTCTTGTTTTAGATAACACTGAGTGTAAACCAAAATAAGTATAACACCTATCAAACCCTACACAATATCCCTTTATTATGCTTCCTTGAAAAACTTATATCACTTATAGATTTAGTTGAATAATAAAATGCACACTGCATACATGTTCTATCTTCCACTTCAATCCTAATTACAGATGATGCACTCCACTCTAAGATCTACACTGCGGACAGCAGGGTTTACAACTTGAATCCACCTTTGCACCTACACTATAGACAGTAGGATTTTCAACCTTGATTTATTTAATGCAGAGACAATTATACTGTATGTATTCAGATTTTGCTAAAATAGGTGAAAAAAACATTGTTCTAACTGTACTGACTACTTTCTTCTATGTACACTGTGCACAGTAGGGTTCACAACTTCAATTTACCTTTCCATCTACACTACAGACAGCATTAAATTCAGCCTCAATTTATTTAAAGCAGAGAAACAAAAATCCTGCTGTTGCACTGCTAGTATGTGCAAGCACCTTCAATAGCTACATCGTGTGAACTATGATAACAAAGAATGTAGAAGATTGCGCCAAAATGTACCTCCACCACCAGCAATACCAAGTTCCTCTGGGGTATCACCTTCAACATCGCCACCAGACATACGTCCCCAATTTGTGAAAGTTACAATGCACTGCGTGAAGAGGAATCGTTTAATTTGTTATGGGGAGCAATCAGTACACCTAGTTTGCACAGCAATTGATAACCATTGATGCTAGTTTGTTCCCCCCTCAAAGTTCACATAGTCCAGTATTCAACAGTGAATGATTTCAGTGCAGCCCGCTCAGACCACGTATCATCGCAGGGTGAGCACACGATAAACACCAGACGTACCACTAACTCAGTACACCGTAAATAATCACCACGTGCCCTTGTTAAGGGAAAATTCAATAGTAAAAACACATTTTTACCAGTGCGGTCTGCCTGGACCACGCATCATCGCAGTCTCCACACAAACCGCCCCTACCTCAGTGCACCACAACTCATGAACTCTGTTCGAAATAATCTTCTGTGTATTATTTCCCAGACAATGCTCCTACCTTTGTACAGCAGAAGTCATAAACAGTTTATGATTAAATATCTGTATATGATATCATGATTACTATTCTATTTGTTACCAATAACAATGTAATAAAATGGAGTCGAGCACACGTGCCCGTACCCACTTCAACTATCTATCTGTGTATTTATTATGTTTGTAAAATGCTGCTCCTCTCCCCTACCACATTATATTGTGCTATAAATAGTGTATGCAACCATCTTACCTGTGACAGTAAGTGTGGACTATTCCTCCTTTTTAAAAAAAATTATTTATTTTTAGCATATTTATATAGTGCAAAATCAACCCAAAACTAATAAATTTTCAGCCATGCGTACATTACGTCATTACTCTACAGTAACAGGATGTGGACGTAACTCACAGCCTCGAACACTGATTTCCAGCACCAAGTTGTACAGTGTATCTGAATAACCACATACGTATAGATATATTAGCTGCCCTTCATGTGCCAAAAACTGCAACCTTTCACAGCCCTGTATCACTACAGCTATACCACTCCACTGAATGTACAACAAACATTCATAATCGCAGAAATGCTTCATGTCCACCAACTTTTATGTGTGCAACTATGAAAGAATATAGAGTCAGTAACACCCTGTACCTTCCATGTTGGCCAAGTTGTGGAACTTTACAGATATAATGAGACATTTGTGTTTAAGACTCGGGTGACGTCAGCACTACAAAACGGACACACAAATCACATGATTTCTCATATAGCTCGCAACGGGACCACTCCCTAAGCTCCGGAATCATGGTTTAGAGCCTCGCGCAGCACTGGCATACGTCAGGCCAGCCAACTCCACTTACGCTACCAGAAAAAAATAAAACATTGCTCAGATTTCCATTGTACTGATTTCTTAGTTCCACGTCTAGTTGTCAGAATGACACACACACACTCCCTCATGGCTGGTATACACCCACACCACCCTCATCCAGTGCATGCGTCACTACACACGTGACCCTACCAATAAAAAAGACGGGGCGCACGTGCTCTTCGCCATTTTAGAGTTGCTCCCATCCCAAACGCTGTGATGGTTCGTCCTAGTGGTTCGGACGCCTCATGTAGGCCCAAACCACCGAGTACAAGGGCCCACCACTACATGTGTGGCCTCTTTGGTCACTGAGTTAGTGGTACCAGAAGGACTGAGCGGGTGAAGAACCTGCAATGATGATTGGAGCACGAGTAGGTCGTTAGCCATAGCAATATCAAGACTCAGCACCATATGTGAGACTTCTTGGTGGCAGAGCGGACTGCATGATGTAGAAGGTGTCCTGTCCACGAAAAGGTGAGCAGTGAGCTCTGGGTGCGCATCGGAGGGAGTTGATGGGCTGCAGCAGATTGGATACAAAAAACCGACACAGCGATTTAGACGAACGCAGTCCCATATACCAAATCTTATTCCATTAATATATATTTTTTTCCAATAGCAGGAACGTTTTTATAAATCGGTCAAACGTCCGGAATATAAACTGCACAAATAGTTGTTTTTAAATACGAGAGGGAAGGTGTGTGAAAGGGCAATGTTATTATACTCCACATTAAGATAGTAACAAATATCAATAATAACATCTTTCTTTTACTATCTTTTAGATGTAGAGCTTCAGGGTACATTATGTACCGGCACGTGGTGAAAAACACACTGGTGACAGAAAGGTGAGCTGCAAATATTATTTTCAGTCACTCTCTCACTTCCTCTCCTTTCATAAAGAAATGACACACAATCTTCACTTCCTTTTTATCTTACAGGTTGTGTTTCACAAATTGGCGTCACGCCCCCCCCCCAAAACCTACAAAGCTCTACGTTTTTGTATGGTGCAATGATGCATGGCCATCGTAACAACGTCTGAGAAGCCTGCTTCCACACGTGGTGCACCCTCTTTGAATAACGCCAATGGCACAATGAGAGCAAAGAAGCTTGTTTCCGAAGCAACTAAAAGTCACCTGTATGCGGAGAGAGTGGGTACTGTGCAGCAGCTTGACTGCATAGGAATGTACAATTACCTCCGGGCAGTGAGGATGGATAGGTTGCAACAGTCAGAGTGCGCAAGAAAAGGCACTCACCTCCGGACTATGGGAGTCAAAGGGGTGCAACAGTCTGAGTACGGAGTAATGAGAACTCACCGCTATGCATTGGGAATGCATGGGGTATAGTACTCTGGGAGAAAAAGTGCACACAGACACCACCTTGCAGTGAAAGTTGATGTAATACAGTATCCTGAATGTCCAAAGACATAAAGCAGAAATATACTTGTGCAGTTGTATGTACTCTGCTATTACTAACTCTATACTATCTTTCAGATCACTAAACTTGAGGGTGCACTATGAACCGGCACATGCTTGGACACACAACGGCGGCAAAAAGGTGAGCTACGAAGATTTTCTCCAGTATTAACACTACCTCTCCTGCTCCATCTATTACTTTCTCTCTCTCACACTTTTAATTTCGTTTTTTCTCTCTCTCACATCGTTTCTCTTTCTCTTTTAAAGTTATGGACGCTGCTGTTCACTCTACCGAGGCTGAATGTAAGACAGACTGCTGTGTACAACTAAAGCTGAGTTCAAGTTGTGAACTATCTTGGCCACAGTGTTTACATAATGTGCAGAGCGGCCTAGATACACAATGCCTCCGATTAAATGCGTTAGAAATAAAAGGGCTTATTTATAAGCTTCTTACGCCACTTTTGCGTCACTTTTAACATGGGAAAATAACGTAAAAGTGGCATAAGAGGCGTGTAAATAAGCCCCAAAGAATATTGTCCTGCATAATGACTTGATCTTTCACCTAATTCTGTCTCATCTCTGAATCATTTTAAAGACCTGTTGGTCCATAATGTAAATCTGACGCAGTAGGCACTTCCATACAGACACCTCTTGAACGCGTGCCTATAAGACAGGTGAAATGTATCCGGCACACTCCAGACGTGCAAATTGAAAATGATTGCCAAGTATTACGTTAACTTGTAATGTTTGACCTCATTTAGTCACATCGATCTAATTTTAAACATTTATTTTCATTTTTATTTTGCAGATTACCTACCCTACTTCTATTGGGGTCCATATCACATTTTGTTGAATATTTTTTTTAAAGTTATGTTTCTAGTTATTTATTACATTGTTATCTTTAAATTACGTTTCCAGTTATTTATTATTGTTTTAACAAAAGTTAATTAAAAAAAGTATCTACGTCTTCTTTTTCTGACAACATTTCACTATTATTTAGTGTGATAATGATATAGTTAGAAAACATTTAAAAATAGAAATGATATTTATAACTAGAAGTATAATACTGAGGCTAACTCTTTGCCAGATCTTTACCAGAGTCTATAGCTACGAATAACAGTTCCTATGGAAAAGTCTTAAAACTCCAGCACAGTAACTGTTTCGATTAGCAACATTGTGTGCTGAACTTGTAACCTCTGTGCTCATTTAAGTGTTCCATGAACTGCTACGATGGTAACAGGCAGAAAACTGTTAGGGGGTAGGGTTGAAAGGTACTGGCTGTACAGAAACTGCTATATTTATCCAGGATCCTCTACATTACAGAAAGGAAAGCAAAGTAAAACAGAACACTGTGTACCAGATTTACAACCCCCTTGCGCCACTTTCACGTCACTTTTCCCATATTAAAAGTGATGCAATTTTAACGCAATGAACTTGTAAATCTGCCCCAATGCACATTATGAGCAAAACAAGTACACAACTCATTCAATTCTGTATCAATCACAATTAGACAGTGTTGCTTCACGATTCACAATGAACTTCAATAAATACTTTGTGCCTATTTAAATGGAAGACGAGATTGTCGACATTACAAAACTTAGTGGCATATTTACAAAGACGGAGTTAAAATTGTCGTCGCTTTAACGCCTGCAAACTACAACAAAAACGCTGAAAAAGGACTTCAAAATCCTTTGTAATCTTACCGGAAGATTTTTTCAACATTGCTGTTTGCTGTACAAGACTGAGAGCCACCCCCCTCCCCCCCGGGGCTATAAAATAAATGGTTGTGGAAGGCCATAATGCCCCCGTGAAATTAGAACTGTGGGCTCTCAACGACCCCCCTCAAGCCCCGGGAACCACCACCCCGGGGGATTTGTGTATTGTGGGAGGCAGACTGCGTGGCCCTCCGCCTGGACCCTCGAGGGCCCTGGGGACCGCCAGGCCCCTGGGCCAGCTCCTGCAGTGTCCCGGGGTGCCTACCCCCGGGACACTGCTGTTTGCTATGAGAAGGCAGGAGTCTCTCGGCTCCCACCCTCCCATAGCAAACTTAGTTTGCCTTTTGAAAGACACAGCAGTGAAATCTGTTCTCACTTTCAAAATCCAAACTAGATTGCTTTTCCAAATGCAAGTTAGCATTTCCCCATGCGGAAAAGCAATGCCGGCTCGAGAAGGACACAGGGAGCCGGTGGGACCGATGGGGCATTGTGGCTCCCCCCACGGTCCCCAACATTTTTTATAAGACCCGGGGGATAGGGTCCCAGGGGATATTAGAAATTACTGATAGGGGCTATTTTTTAACGGTAAAATTAGAAGTCGCGCACCCAGGAAGGCGCTCAGTGCCGCCCCCTGGCGTGCACGCGCTGGATGCACGACTGAATCTGTAGGGTGCGCGACTCTAGCGCCTTACATGCACAACTTCTACGAATTTGGGAGCCGGCATTGCTTTTCCATATGGGGAGTGACTAATATGCTGCTCCCATGTGGAAAAGAAATCTAATTTAGATTTTAAAAGAGAAAACAGATTTCCTTGCTATGGGAGGGCGGGATGGACACCACAAGACACTGCAGGAGCCGGCCCTCCCACAATACATAAAGCCACGGGGGTGGTGGTCCACGCGGCTTTGGGGAGCTTAGACACATCCCCACACCATTTTTTTTTAGCGCCGGGGATCGTCACCCCCTCCCCCCCCTCTAGCCCCCCCATAAAATGTAATAATTTTGCCCCTGGTATTTAGCCAGCCCGGGGCTAATTATACAAAAAGCGGTTTTATTTTATTAATTTTACTGCAGAGTCCGCGCACCCTCACGCACCTGCCGGGTCTTTTTTTTTTTTAATGTGTGTCCTTCTGAGACCCCCTAAGCAGGTCTAGAGGGTACAATTATTTCTATACTGCCCCCTTTGACCAAGTGCGGGGTCTCACATTGATCTTGGGGACCTGGATTCACGATTTTACTTCCTTGTTTCAAATGTTGTGGGAGTGTGTGTAGTCTGAGTGAGAATGTGGAGATTGCTATGAATGTGTGTAGATGTTAGCACTATTTTCTTTTACCAGGGGTTTAATGAATTATGTATCAATTTGTAACCATTTAATTTGGTATATATGGCTGACTTATTTGCACTTTATTATGCTTTTCTGTGTTTTCACTTTTTATAAAAAAAATGCCTTGTCTTTATAAAAATTGCAAATCTCATAATATTTGATGAATTCACAAAGGAATGTTAACAGATGCAAACTTATGGAATTTATATTTATAAACATGGAATAAATTATATATTTTTTGAAATATTGTAAGTCATGGTTTAGCCTTTGTGACCAATATGTGATTAATTATTTGAATTATTGTTATACTATAATTATGTGGTAGGTAAGGGAAATCTGTTCTCTTTGTCATGTATACTGCCCCCTTTCTACGTTTTGCACACATATTCCACTGAATTCGTCAGCCTCGCTTCTACCGAGGCACAAAATGGCTTCCAACAGTTCCTGCTTTTGAATGTTGATAACCACTTGACAGCCAATTAGCATTCAGCGCGTGATTGGAATGGTGCGCTTATGGTACGATGACAATGCGGGCAGAATCCACGGATCCACCGCGCCCATAGACATATATATTATTTTAACTGTAGTTTTCTCAGGAACTACTGAACAGATTGACACCATTTAAGCAAAAGGCACAAGTCTGAACTGAGGGCTACCTCTTTGCCAAATTTGGTGTCATTCCGTTCAGCAGTTCAAGCTGTAGCTGTGGCTAAAGGTCCGATGGAAAATTGCATGGAGAAAACACATTTTGAGACCCCACATTTTTCTTGGCCCCCACTTGACGAATCACCGTGAAACTTTCAGGATAGGAGCGGACCAGAGATGGTCAAAAGTTTGGAAAATTTCGCAAAGATTCATCAATCAACGCCAAAGTTATTGGGAATAGAATGTTGCGGATTTCCTATGGATAATAGGTCCTAACTATAACTACCTACTGGCGACTGCCAGTAGGATATATATATATATGTGCTAAGTGCAAAGTCACTGTTGAATCTTGGGACTTGAAGTTTAAAATGCGATTCAAATTGTTCACTTTAAGTAAGTTCAAGTGTGCATTAACGATTATGCTTCATTTTCATACCTACAGTAGGCTGTGTCCCTCAAATCAGGCTTGTGATGATTCAGCCCTGTGCCAACGGGGTCCCAAAACGTCTTTAGACTCCACGCTCATCCTTCCGGTTCCGATTTTTCAGCCAGCTGGAGACGGTGCCTTTCCCACGGCCAGGCAGCCGTGTATATTCATGTTTCAACAAATTGCCTGCAGCATTAGGAAGCACAGGACAGTGCTGTGCCCTCCGGTAGTAAGTTTAGCCTAATTTATTCGTTCCACATAATTTAAGGGTGCCGACGCGTTTCAAGTCCCAAGATTCAACAGTGACTTTGCACTTAGCACACGCCCACTGAGGGGCTTGAATTGAAATAAAAGTGAGCCGCGAAGAAGGCAAATGCGATGTCAGGTGTTATTACTTTGCAGCCCAGAAGAGGTTTGATTACCTTGAAACACGTCGGCACCCTTAAATTATGTGGAATGAATAAATCAGGCTGCAACTTACTGCCGGAGGTCACAGCACTGTCGTGTGCTTCCTAATGCTGCAGGAAATTTGTTGAAACATATATATATATATATATATATATATATATATATATATATATATATATATATATATATATGTGTAAGAAATCCACGTTCGATTTCCACAAAGGCGAGGCGTCCTCCCACACCTTAGAAATATATATATATATGTATCACACAGCCGAAACACTTCCTGCTCGAATTTTTTATTTCCTCCGTCTCAGAGCGCTGTTCTCTTTCAATAAGACTTTTGTGATATATATAGATAGATATATATTACTGTAATGTTTACAATGTTACCACAACAAACGGAGCCAAATTAAATTGCGGAATGTTAAAAAAATACATTATCTTCAGGTCACTCTTCACATTGGAAGAGATACTCTGTCTATGTGCTCTGCAACCATGGGGCTGAGGAGCTCTACAGATGAAAATATCAGCCATTATGTGGTTGACGGAGCCTGGAATGTCTGGTGTGGACATAAATATAATGTGATTTAGGCCTACCTACTGGTAGACTAACATTTTATTGGGGTATCCTGTGAGTAGAGGTAAAACGAATTGTAATCATTCTACCATTGTGGTGAGGTTGACGTGTTTCTGCGCGTCTGAATGTCCTAAGTAGGTGTTACTAATAACCTTATAACCATTCTGCCTTAAGCTATACCAGTTGTTCAAGGCCCTCACCATAATTATAGGCTTTTAACTATAGCTCAGGCCTATAACTTGTTTTTAGGGCCTTAAGAATAATATAGCCCTTGACAGAGGGCTTGGCAGAGGGCTATAAGGCTTGAAAGCGCAATCTGATACGGAGTATGAAAGCTTTTGACCACTAAGGAGGATAATGCATTTCTGACAGAACATCGTAGTCACCCTTCACTAGGGATTGGTTGAATCTTCTCTGCATTTTTCCGATATTAACAAATTTGCAGCTGAAGCAAGGAAAACCACATATAGAGGGCTACTGGCAAAACTTTCAGAAAAACAATTTATGTTCCTGTTAGATTTGTTTTGTGTTAGAACCTTGCATGCAAAAACAGAGTCAACGTATATATATATATATATATATATATATATATATATATATATATATATATATACATACATACGCGCACACACACATACACATCTACCATACACACACATATATATACATACATACCTATGTATGTATATAGATGTATGTATATATACATATATATGGGATACAGTACGGCCTGTCATATGTTTTAAGGATATTGCAAGTCACAGAGGAGTTCCATAACTTTATAGAGGAATGAGACCGAAGGTCAAGTTCCTATATAAGGTTATGGTACTCCAAGGCGACTTTCAATATCCTTATCATGTATGGCAGAGAGAAAGTAATTCCTTATAATACATGGTCACACCATCACCTGTCCCACAAACCTTAAGTCCTTGGTGCGTAGCTCTTTCATAAGAAATAGAGGGCATGCTTGTAAGAATGAACAATAAAAATAGAATCTCTAATGCAAAATTTACACATGAAAAAAGCTGTAAAATATGTGTTGCAGAATGTGTAGAAACATGCAGAAAGAATCGAATTTTCCAATAATTAAGGCGTGCAAAAAAAAAAAGAAAATGTCAAATATTTCCTTTCTGATCGTCAATGTACAGCTAGAAAAACAAAGCATAAGAAAGAAAAGCCACGTTTTGTTTTCATCCGTTAAACAGCTGCTTTAATATTGCCGTGTGACCTGACCTGCCTTTCTCCTTGGCTGCTGGCTCTGGCAGCAGGAATTGTGATGTCAAAATTCAACAGTAATAAGTTATTTCCTAATTTTTCTAATAATGTTTTAATGCAATTTTGCAATAAAAAACTGACAGTGCCATGTAACACGCCAACAGTACAAAGTTGCAGTTCTACTCCTTCTATGTATCACAGCTTGGTCGTGGGTTCCTGACCCTGCTGTCCAATGGTGGGGGAAGGGGTCATGAATACGGGCACTCAAGTACACATTTAAACGACACACTTGCGCTCAGCCCATTTCCAGTCACTCTTCAGGACACACATAAACACTGCACTTCCCTCCAGTCAAATCCCGGGCTCTACACACACATAACCCCTCTCCAGGGGTTTCTGTACTAACTTCAGCAGATTGCGGACTATCATTGCCCCCTCTCCAGCCCCTTATCAGCCAACCGCTACAACATCTCATTTCAAAGATCTAAGTCGCATTCCGAGTGCTAGTCCACTCTCACCTTTTTTAGTCTGCATTCCTCTGCCAATGCCCACTCCTGCATGTCACCAGCCACCGACCAGGAGGCGGCAACGCAGGCCTAGGCCGAATAGATTGCTATACGTCTCTTGGCCAATTCCAATCCCAGCAAGGCAAACCTGTAGCTGATCTTCATCCCTTTAGCAGAGGGTGGCAGGAGGCTGAGAAGGGAGTGTCGGACAGTTCGCGCAACTCGGGTGCCTGTTTTCCTTTGCAGTTTTCACACCACTGTTGTCCGGTACTCTCCTAATCTAGGACATTCCACGTCATATGCAGGAAGTGAGCCGGTGTCCTGCCGCATCTGGGGCAGTCAACTGACCGGGTCCGAAAAAAAAACTATGTAGGCACTGTTACTTGAGATAAGCGCAGTACTGATAATAAAAACTGGTTCAGCTTAAATCTTGCATTACAAGCTGTATCCTGTACCTGGGCACGCACACATTTCCACTCCCTATCCGTGAGCTGGTCTCCTGACTGTTCAACCCAACCCGTACAAACAACCTCCATGTCTATGCATCTGTCCCCCTTCAGTGCCGAGTACAACCAGGAGATAAAGGGCCTGCCAGAACCTGTGTCCAAAATCGTAGTGAGTGTGGACGACTGCACTGGTTCCACCAGGAAGTACATCCATATCTCTCGTGCCATGTAATACAGCTGGTGCAGCTGGAGACCCAGTCCACCTTTGATAGGGTCTAGTTTCAGGGACTCAAGTTTGACTCTGCTCCTCCTAACCGCCCACACAAAGGACACCAGGAGGCTAGTCAGTGCAGCAAATGAGGACCTCCGTATACCACAGAAAGAGCTCTGGAGGACATACAGGCAGTGGGGTAAAAGTACCATCTTACTTAGGGTTCCCTACCCTTCACCAAAAGCAGCAACATAATCCAGTAAGGACGCACCTCATATTGAGATCCTACTGGGGATTAACTTATGTGCAATTTGAATGCCCAGATACTGGAAACTCTCCGGCTCTCAGGAAGATCCTCCACCGGGTGCCCCGCTAGCCTCCCCAGGGATCTAAATTTAGTTGCCTAGCACCAATGCAAGCACCCATGCATCAAAGTGCAAGGGTGCCTGCGTTGAGGGAATGATTGTTCATGAGAAGGAAGGTGTCCCTTCCTGCACATAAACAATCAGTAATGGTGATTTGTAACATCTATGTGTGCTGCTTTGTGAAGCACACCTAGAAGTTAAACCTCACCATTTTTAGGTTTCACTTAGCGATGCAGGGCATGCGCTGCTCGCTTTGGCGAGATCTATTGTTCTCGATTTAGCTTCGGAAGGGGGACAGGAGATGTGCACGAGCCCGGACAGGCGATGTGCACCTGTATGCTCTGTGCTCTTTAAGATCAGCTCCATTTCAGTGCCTCACAGTACCGGCCTCTATGCGCTATATGATAACCTTCAGTTCAGTGCCTGAAAGCCTTCACCTCTGTATGCGATATAGCCTTGCATGATTTCACTGCTTTTAACCTTTGAATTCTGTGCGCTCCATAAGATCACATTCTTTGAAGCGCCGTGACAAGCCAGCTTCTGTGAGGTTAAATCACATTAAATCAATTGGATCAAAGCCCCAACGCGCTATATTTAACCATATTAATTTTCGCCAGTACTTGCTCAGTCTGCTATAATCAGGTTACACCAACGATGGTGCCGGGAAGCAGCGGCTTCTGTGCGCTTAATTTAATCACTTCTTTTCATCGCTGGATACCCTGCGCGAGCTGGCGCACACGCACACATCTCTCCTTACCTGGTAGCGTGCGAAACCCCCAGAGGCGTGAGGGGCACCTGTTCACACAGCGATGTTACGGGAGGGATGTGACATTCCTTCAAAGGCACGGAGACAGGGGCATGGGCTGGGTCTCTGCGCTATTCTCCTTCTGTCTCCCTCACCTCACTCACTCGTTCATCCTCCAGTCTCCTTAAGCTGCCTGCTCTTTAGTATCCCCATGTCACCTCTGTCTTCTCTCTCTCTAAGCCCCTGCTCCCCTTCCCTACATTCCTATGACATTGGTGTGTTTCTCCTCTCTCCCCCTAGACCCTGCCTTCCTTTAAGATGTCTATTTTGCCTCATTCTTCCTTGTGCACTCCTACCTGTCTCACGCATCTGCTTCTTTGCCTGTGCTTTCTCTCTCATGCACTCACTCCCTCACTTCTCTCTTCCTCCTCTTTAACCCCTTCCATGCTCATGACGGAACGGTTCCGTCATGAGCATCGGTTGACCTGTGCTTATGACGGAACCGTTCCGTCATGGTTCCATAGACCCAATGGAACGTTCAGCACAGCGCAAGAATTTGCGCCGCGCTGAAGGGGTTAATCTTGCTCGCATCCTCCTTGTCTCTTCTTGACACCCAGCACTCACTCACTGACTCTCCTCTGCCATCCGGTCTCTCTCGCTTTCTCTCATTCTCTTCTGTTCGTGCATTTTCCTTCTCTTGCTCCAAGACCCAGAGCCACCCCTTTGTAGCTTCTACCTGTGCTCTAGTTGTCTCTCATTCGTCTCTCTAATTCCTCCCCCTCCTTCCTCTTTTCCTCTTGTGCATCAAAACACCCTCCTCTCTGCGCCCTTCTCTATCCAAGCCCTTCTGTCTCCCCTGCACACCGATACTTCTTCTATCCTTCCCCTTGTCCTCCTGTGGCTGGCCCCACTTCTATCCACTTCCATCGTCCCTCTTTTAGTTGTCTTGTGAGGCACTAATACCCCTACCATGCCCCCTGCACAGCTCTGGAGTGCCCGCATGGCTGGTTCAAACTCATCTCTTGTGACGTCACTGTAGGTTTTGATTCCCCCTCAGTGAGCAGGACATTCGTGTTTGTCCCATAAGGACCCTCTACGTTAATTGGCTTCAGACCCCACCGCATGGCTTTTGGGGCTGGGGGACACCAAAGGTGCCACCCTCTCTTTGAGAGAGTACCGGTTGTCCTTGTTGGCCATACTTTGTGAGACCGAAGGAGATGTCACTGAAGCTTCTAGTGAAGTGCAGCTCTTTACCCGTCTCATTCACTGTGCACCAGCCTTTCCTGGTTAAAAGGTTCTGGCAGCTTTCCACCACCAAAACCTTTCACCTCCATGACTGTCAGAGGCGTACCTGTACTGTGTGTGTGGCGGCAGACAAGCGTGGGACCTGTACGCAAGCCTGTCTAGGTGCAGCAGGAATTTATTTTGGCTTCCCTGCTTTTGAAGGGCAGCAGGAGACAGTAGAAGGCCTTGGGTCTTTTTGTTGTGCTCAGGTCCTTTGTTAACCTGGGAGCCTGCACTCGAATATTTCTTCCTGGTCTTCGGTTCCTACTGTAGAGGAAGAAGAAAAAAGCAGAGAACAACACTAACACAGGGGTTATTTATCACACGGCAGCTGTGTAAGTAACTACAGTCAGTAACTTGCACTTACTCCCTCTTGGTCTCCCACATGAAGACTATTGGAAAGGTTAGGCAGCATCCACCATCAAAATGGAGGAGATGGCATCACATCCAGATTTTAAAAGATCCCATTACCATCCAATGAAGTTTTGAGACATAAGATTAGTTGAGGATTTTCTTGTTAAAAATAAATCCAACAAGCATTTGCAATACAATAGGTCTTGCATGTACGCATGTTTGAGCTATTGACATTGCAAATAACAATGCCTTTTATTTTTGTTTTTGTTTTTAAAATATAAATAAAAGGCATTGTCATTTAGAATGTCAATAGTTTAAACTTGCATAAATGCGAGACATATTGCATTGCAAATGATTGTTTAATGATTGTTTATGTGCAGGAAGGGACATACTGGTGACGTTCTGGTAGCGATAAGCTCTTGTAAATATGCTCCGGTGTGCGATGAAAACATGCAAATGTATAAAGAAGCACTACGACCATGTGCAACTCAAAGACAGCACAGTGTCCATATTTTAATGGGTGTACTAAAATTGATTCCTGAGAGAGATGTTAGTGTCCAATAATTTGCTTCTTTTTGGGGGGTATGAGAAGATTTTTACTCTACTATTAGAAGTGAAACACACACCATCAGTCACCTCCAGCAACAAACAGACATACTGCAGACAGCGAAGTAGGACTTTCCTTGCTTCAGTGCATATCATCCTTGCAAGTGTTGTCGCTTTTGGAAACACGTGTCCAAGTTCAGGCAAATTGTCTATGCATGCACCAAAACATAAAAAATTATCTACGGTGGAATACTTACATCCATGCTTGAACTACGCAAAAACTATGCAAAAAGAAAACAAATATATCTTTTTTAATGTGTACTTTTATACTCAAACTGCGTAACTGATAGCGTGAAACAAAGGCACGTTCCAAATAAGGTGGAATCTTTTGCGCGGGGTGTCATAAGCAGAAGGGAAAACGCCGTCCCACAATGACTGGCACCCACTGGCTGGAATATGCTGAACCTTTGCCTTATAATGGGTGAGCTCTTTGTAGTATTCTCCTATTACTATCCATCTCTTATGATAACTTGCACCTAGCTGCTCAGCCTGTGTGAGTGTTCTAAGTGGAATGTTTGGTGTGTGGGCTATGTTTGGAATGTTGGGTGACTGGAGCAGAATGACAGTTGGATGGATGGGGCTCAGCAGCTAGCAGGCTGCTTCCGGTGGGACTGTTGATAGATACTTAGGACTACTGATATACACCTGTTGATGAAGGTTTATACATGTTTATCTGCCACTGGAATAAACTTACATTGGCTACATCACACCAGCATTGTCCTGATTACTACACTTATTGTTGGCGACGAGGTAAAGACGCCCCCACGCTCTACAGTGCTAACAGTGGACTTTTCACCAAAAACAACCTCTACAATGTTTTGCGAACAAGCTTCAACTACCAGGAGACGACATGTGAAAAGAACAGGAACAAAAAGCCACGCAAATGAGTCACAGGAAGCCACAAGAGAAATTCAACCCAAGGACATTTTGCAATCGAAACAAAGGAAACAAGTACAAAGACAGAGCGCTGTGCAGTCCCACCAGTATCCATCACACTGGACAGCCCCCACACAAGCATGCTGTACTCCATCTCAAGAGGCTTCTACAACAACCTACTTCAAGGATTCTGCGCACACTGACTCTTTATGTACAGTAAGACAATTTTTTCTTTACATCGATAATTCACTGAGTGTGTGCCTGATCATTGCCTGCATTGAAACTGAGCCAAGAGACATGTTTGAAGTTATTCTGTCACCACTACTCCGAGTTATTCATCTCAACAGTGGCACTGGCTGGGAGAATGATGTCAGGTGACAAGATGTTAAATGTCTACACAATTTCACTGAAATTCTTTCACAGGATAGAAGTATAAGCGGGGGTGAGTGTTCCTTTACATGAGGGTTGGCCCTATGTCTGGGTAGGTTTGGGGATTTTTATGTCCAATTTTATGCTATATTTTCATTTTACTCTTACGCGAGACTCGTCTTTTTGACTTGTTGCAGGGGTGGGTCCCTGCGTGCTTAAGACGCATTGCGCCGCACGAGTTGTTGTTGCAGGGGTGGGTCCCTGCGTGCTTAAGACGCCTTGCGCCGCACGAGTTTTGTTGCTAAGTCTTCACATTGCTGGCCTCCTTACATTGGAGAGCTTTCACATTGTATTTCAAAGGTTGCCCCTTAGTTACAAGTGGAGCAGGACATTGGGTGTAAGTCCCTATGTTCTCATGACGTTTTTAATTCTTTACGTAATGCGATCTTTTTCTAATCACAGGTTGTCCCTTTTGTTTGATGGGTACAGGACATTGGGTATGAGTCCCTCTTGTCCACATTTTCATACACGTTGTCCCCTGTTTAGGGTGGGGGCAGGAATTTGGGTCCAAGTCCCTCTTTCTACACCTTTACACAAAGTGTTCCCTACATGGGATTGTATACATTTTTGTCATCAAATTGTTGCCTTTATTAAGAGGGGGAAATGGGTATTTCGTATTTTATATAAAGTACCTTTTTCTCTTCTTTCTTGCTTAGTCTCTACCCCCTCGTGATGTTGTTTCTGTCATCCCTGGGTTACTGACTATTTTACTTATCTTTTGCTGTTTTTCTTGCAGTCTTAAGATGATCGGTATATGTATTTGTCTTATACATTTATGCTCATAGTTTTAAGATGTTATTGATTATTTATATTATCTTGTACTTTTAGGTGTATAGTTTCAAGATGTTTAGTTTCGTCTTTTGCTTATAAGGAAAGATATATGTAGTATTCTCCTATTACTATCAATCTCTTATGATAACTTGCTCCTAGCTGCTCAGCCTGTGTGAGTGTTCTGAGTGGAATGTTTGGTGTGTGGCCTACGTGTGGAATGCTTGGGTGACTGGATCAGAATGACAGTTGGATGGATGGGGCTGAGCAGCTTGCAGGCTGCTCCCGGTGGGACTGTTGATGGATACTTAGGACTACTGATATACCTGTTGATGAAGATTTTTACTTGTTTATCTGCCACTGGAATAAACTTACTTTGGCTACATCACACCAGCATTGTCCTGATTACTACACTCTTTTGTGGGCTTAGCCAACCTGTGAATGACAATCTAACTGACCACTGCCTGAAGGGGCCCCAAATACCACTTTCTGTACCGATTGTGAATATAAAAGCAATACTGTACGAAAAGAGTGTCGACATTTTACAAAAAACATTTTCATTTTTTGAAAAGTCAAGTTCTACAAGTGCATTAAGAAGAAACAGCCAAAGGTTGTTGATAGCTGTAAAATGGGGCTCCTTTAAAGGAATATGACAAGCCAGACTTTGTGATACGGCAAGTAGGATACAAGGAAAGTAAACTCTTTCCGGTTTTCTAAATACCACCATGACATATACGTGACTCAGTGGAGGATTCTTAGATCAGAACTGCCATCTAGTGGCAGCTGGCAGCATTGATGCACTGCTGGAAAAGCAGGGTGTTTGAGGAAGAAGTACTGTATCTGTAATGAGCCGTGCCCCACGCATAAATGGCCCATTAAGACAGCATTAGTCCCGTCAATTGAACCTCAGCTTACATGATCCTGTATTGTGGGTTTATTGGATCCCTGATCAAACGTGCTGGCTGATACTGTCATCAATCACAGTGCAGATTTGGCTATAGAGAAAATTTCATGTTAAATAAAAAAATAAACTATGAAGACGAATATGTAAAACAAAATGTTGTTTGTATGACCAAGGGCCCAGTAGATTGATACTATTCTTACACAAAGGTGTGCAACCTGCTGAGATATATTTATGAGATCCTTGAAGTTATGAGGGTGTTTCATTTTAAGAGTAACCACATCTGCTTGTGTTTTGATTTGGTTGTGTGGGGAATCTCCTAAGAAGAGCAGGTCATACTGTGGGTGGAGAACGGTCTTATTTTCTGTGGCACAGCCCATATTTTGGAGTGTCCATCCCATGGCATGCACCCAGCTCGTGGGGAAAGCCACACGTCACTCTTTTTCCAGGTCACCAAGTTTGATGCTAAGAAACGTACTTCCGGGGGATGTGGGCAGGACAGGAGCAGAATGGGCTGTCAGTCTCGCAGCCATCAGCAGTATGAGAACGAGCTATGAAGAGGTGTCTGTGAGGGGGGAGCAGCTGTGCCAAGGAGACAGAGAGAGGGGCAGCAGCATAGGAGCCCTACACAATGCATCTTAGAGACGTTAAATAAGAAACGTGACTGCCTGCAGTGAAGCTGCCCTGAATTGGGAAATTGCAAGTCCAAAAGCCTTTCTGTCACCCCATGGACCTGTATTATATATTATCGATCTTTTTAAACTGTTGTATTATTTGATTCTTGAAAAACCTGTACTTTTACGCATGTTTTTACGACGGGGGGGGGGGGGGAGGCTATTACAGAGGTCTTAGTTTGACTCCTGCACTGCTGCATGTTGCAGGAGTATTCACCTCTTGCCTTGTATACCATTTACATGGATAATCGCGAGTAAAGAGGGCATGCTGCTCGTCTTTGCTCGCCGGCCTGCCTTTTGAGTGAGGTAATTTTCAGCCCTCCCACTTGGGACACTTCTGGGCGCTATTTTGAGTTGGTGGTCTAGTTGTTGACCGGCCGGCATTTAAAACACAATTTAATGGGAGCTGCGACGTGGACGCGCAACGGGCATGCCAAAGACAAGTCCGTCTGCGCCTGTCCGTGTCCGGACACCTGCCAGCGCCTGCCATGCTGCCCGTTTGACCACCTGACCAATATTGCTTGGTCCAGAGATCAACTTTTAAATATGAATAAATCGGCCTGTGCAGGGAAGGCCAAATTAGATCTGAGCATGGTTAGCCATGAGTACGGCTGCTATTCTTGTCCCTTTACGCTTGTGGGAAGTGGAAGGAGAGCGAATGGCAATATAATCCTACCTATGCCGCCAACAATACCCACCATGGCCACTAACACCAACATTAAGGCCTGCCTGATCAATTGTAGGTCCCTGCCCAAACGCTCAGAAGATATCTGGCTCGCTTTGGAGTCAAATTCCTGGGACCTCATGTTTTTAATAGTGGTGGGCGGAATTTGCGTAGTCGCGCTACGCAAAGCTCTGTGAAATGGTAAAAAATATCCACGAGCAGGCAGAGTTCCGCGAACATGCAGAATTGCTTGTTCCGCCCGTTCTGGATGCTTTTTTCCTGTTCGAGAACGCTGTTTGCGTGCAACAGGGGGAAATATCTTGTGAACATGCATTTTGAAAGCGCGAACAAGCATAACATTCCGCAAATGCACGGATTGAGGATTTTTGGGCAATTCCGCGTGGTCAGCGGAACGCGAAATTACCCAAATTCCGCGAGCAGAACAGAATTTACTGCCCAGGCCTAGTTTTTAACTGAAACATGGTTGAAGGAGAGCTCTAATCTCGACCAGATGTTGGCAATACCTGAGAGTTTTCGATGTCTTATGCCAACCAAAGCGGCAACAAGATAGGAGGTGGTTTAGCTATTATCATGAGGGACGGCTGAGAGATCTTCTATAGAAAAATAGAGCACATTGGGCTCATTGAGGCTCTGTCCTACTGCATCAGAATCTCGCCATCCTCGTCGATGGCTGGGATCCTGGAATACAGACCCCCTGATACCCCATCCAGCCATCTGTTAGAACTATGCAACATTATCGCTGATCTCTCGCTGAAGTACGCCAATTTCACAGTACTGGGTGACTTCAACATCCACATGGATAACAAAAAATGTTCTAAGGGCTCTCAGTTGGCAGAAACCCTTGAGGGTCTAAACCTGACACAATCCGCCCCTACTCATATGGTGGGCCATATTTTGGACCACATCTTTTCCTATGATCCTAACCTTAGAGTAAAGGCACCGCTACCACTGACCTGGTCAGACCACCTATTAGTCCCATTCAACTTTAAATGTGAATCTTTAGGCTGTAGTTCCAGGCCAATCCACTTTAAAAAGAGAAACTGGAGGAAGGTCTCCTCTACAACCATGGGTCCTGCGTTGCAAAATGCACCCCCCAGCTCATAGGTGACCCAAGCAGTGATGTATCCAGTTTCAACTGTTGAGTCATCTTCGCTTTAGACAGTGTGGCCCCTCTTAGATCAGTGACATCATCTAGGAAAAATCCCTCTGACCTTGGTTCTCCATGGAATTACGAGCAGAGAAAAGTCTATGTAAGAGGCTTGAATGCTCCTGGAGAAAATCCTACGATCCTGTGGCAAAGTGCTCCTACAGAGACTACTTTGCTAACCAAATAAAAACCATCGGACAACTCGGTCAAAGATCTAATTACAATTGTTCAAAGTTTCATCAAGCCTATGGCTCGTCAGCACAGTCTCACCCTCTTCTGCCCTCTGTGCTGACCTATCAGACTTGTTTCAGCTCGCTTGCAGTACCCACCAAAAACTAAAAACAACAGTACTGCTGACATCAGAGAGCACTTTCTTTGGATCAGCAAATTAAACCAAACTGCCCCATATTCTCATCAGGGTATCCATGGAAAACCTCTCCAACAACCACCAGCGTTGCCAGCTCACCCCGACTCGTTGTCCCTTTATCCTGAAATAATCATTCAACGCAATACCTCAGCTTCTGCTAGTGCACCGGAAAAATCATTCTCAAGGCTGAGGTTCCGTGACGATTTGAACCCGTGTTTTCAATATTGTCAGAAATACATAATATTGGTATCAGCGAACCGCAAATGATCCATTTAGCATATCCTAGTGTTTTCGCTACGCTAAGAGCAAGAGTACTCCTGTAACAGACACATTTCTGATCTACCCATGGCATCCATCTTAGATCATGGCAGCCATTTTGTGTTTCTTGCCCTCACATAAGCAATAACCTCTGATCACTTCATTTTGATTAAGGACACGTAGCCTTAGCCGGAGATTCACCTCTCTAGTGACACGTGCACCTTGGAACAGAACACGCTGTAGCTGCATGACTCGACAAAGGCTGCCTCCTCTGCCCGAGGCCAGCCCTACCGAACTGGTTCTCGTGTCCATTGTCCCGATCATGATTAGGCGGCCGAAGCCGGTAGCCTTGCCCATTTACAACCCACAAACATCCCTTATCCCACTTTTCTATCTTCTGCACCTGGCTCTGCTCCTTTCCTTCTGGGCCTTTATTAGGGGGAGGTAACGAAATTTACGATGAGGCGGTCCGGGTCCTGAATGAAAAGTTGACATGAGATTATGATGGAAAAGTGGGAACCTCTCATTCGTAATGTTGTATCATCAGATATTGTCGACGATTCCTGTGCAACGCCAAATATTTATTGTTTAGCACACAAAGGTTTGGGAATGTAGTAACATGTGAAGAATTTGCCCGAAGCCCAATTATCAGTATATAAGGAGCAGCCCTCTTTGTACAAATCGAACAGGCTCCTAGAATCTGCCCATGTGTGGTTTCTGTGACTTCTGTGTCCCTGCAGTAATAAACCTTTGGTCTTTGACGCCACCATCGAGAAGCCCGTGTTTCTGTTCATTTGTGCACCAAGGCAGGTGGAACTCCGGGGTCTTTGGGTGTTGTTCCCTGACACCTCTGGACGGAACCAAAAAGTCCAGAACTCCAATTGGCGCCCAACGTGGGGCGACGTCATTCGGTACCGGTCCAAAAGCCTGAAGAGTTCGAGAAGCTTCGTGTGAAGATTCCTGAGGGAGGCGCCCCACTTCATCGATCCCGGCATATCGCAAAAGTGGCCCGAAGTTCTCTTCCACGAGGGTTCCCGTTCAGGACGGCTGCAGTGGGCCGTTGCCTTGACCGTCGCCCTGTCTTGGACCCGAGGTGCAGTCCTTAGTACAGCGAAACGTGACGGGTTTCTCCTTGGTGACGTCTTCAGTGCCTCAGTTAAGTATTTAGTGGTTGCTAGCTGGTTACTTCGTGAGGGTTGTTAAAATCCTTTTTGGTTCTTGGTTTGGTTTGATTTCGTAAGATTATCACTGGTTGTTCTGGTTACGATAATCTATTTGGTTTAGTTTGGGTATCGATACATCAGTTCGTTTTGGTAGGCCTAAGTTCTTGGTTCAGGTGCACATATCTGTTTCTTGTTTTGTTTGTCCTGTGTTCCGGATTGCAAAATGGTAAGTCGGAGAAATTGTATGTTGTCTTGTTTTGGTTGCAACAGTGACTCACGATTGGAAGACTCATGTCTGGTTCCTCCGATTGGGACTCCCCTATATGACTTGTATTGTAAACATGGTGTGGGTCCTATATCTTATAATGAGGTGTGGGTCCGATACTCTGAGAAAGATGGTGTCCTTAGTTGGCCACTGCATGGTAGTTTTGAACCCAAAATCCTTGATAATTTAGAAGCGAAATTGTTTAGGAAGAAAGCCCGGCCGGCAATGTTTGATTCTTTCCGTTACTGGCGAAAAGAATCCAAACAGAGAGAAATAAAGAGGTTAAAGAAAGAACAGAAAGAGCAAGAAGAGTTGACTCTGGAGCAAGCGGCTAAGCAGCTGCAAGTTAACGAGTCAGAGAAGGCCATAGAGGTGGCCATTAGAGAGCATAATTTAGCGATTGACAAGTGCTACCCTGCCTTGCCATCGAAAAAATTAAGATACTAGAGGATTCTGAAAACGATCCTCTGTTGTCTTATTTGTTACGGTCACCTCCACCGTATGCACAAGGTGCTACGGCCCCACCTTTACCGAATGTACAATTGCCGGTTGCTGGACAACTTGGTATTCCTGCTCCTGCCCCTCAGAATCAAGTTCCTGTACCTCCTGTGGTCAATGTGAATGTTCCTACGGCTCCTCCTCCTCCTGGATTGCCGACTTCTATACCTGTATCTGTCTCGCTTACACCTACTGTTCCACAAACTATCTTTCTCGATACTTCTACTGTCCCGCTATCTGTTCCTACCTCTACTGTGTTCTCTGCGTCTGCGAGTGTGTTGACTCCACTTTCTGTTCGTCGAAGAATCACTGATTCTGTATCTAACATTCTGTCTCCTTTATATAAAACTTTAATCAAGACTCCTACTTCTGACTCTGTTCAGAGACGTAGTCAGCTTCCGAGTACTGAGGAACGGGGAATTTTAGATTCCACGGCTCTCAGATGGATTTCGAAGAGTAGGAGATATAGTACGAGAGATGTGCTAGACACCTTTATGCAGTGGAAAGAACCAACGCAACGGTATGTCTTTGATGAGATGTGCTCGCTGTTACGTGAGGAAATAGAAGAAGATGATGTTGAATCAAATCTAGAAGACTTAATTAAGGTTCAGAAAGAGTTTGCTGCAGGAATGATAGTAGGCGAAAATATAGAAGAAGCGATGGAACTGATTTTAAGTTATAGGAGTGATCCATCACTTCGTTCACCAAGAGATTTAGAGAAAAGTAAGACGAAGCTAAATCGCCAATATCCAATGAGGGAGGTTCCTCCAATTTGGCGCGATGCTGTGCAAGCTGATGCAGTTCATGGTTGTTAGACGGACCGGGAGGGTCGGCCGAGGATACGGGGAGAGGTCTCCGGGGAGAGCCGTCTCCAGCGATCGTACAGACAAGTAACTTCCCCCCCCACAGACGTACACCACACAAGGATAAGGTTCAACGATACTTTATAGCAATTCTTTAGGTACGGTAGAATGGTACAAGGAGGTCTGGACTCAGGGGTCCCCTCGACTCTGGTCTCTGGGTTGGGAAAAGGGTAGCGGGACAGTCTTGTTACCAATAGATGAAAATAGCTCTCAATCCTCGAGCTCGGCGTTCTAGATGATCGGGCCGCGGCGGAGCCAGCAGGTCCCGAGATGGACGGAAGAAGCGACGGTCCGCGGCGGAGCCAGCAGGTCCCGATGAAGATGGTAGTTACAACGGTCCGCGGCCACGCCAGCAGGTCCCGACGACGATGAAGGATTACGAAGGTTGCGGCAGTGCCAACAGGCAGGACGATGTGCGCAAGGCAGAGCTACGGCAGCGCCAGTAGTCCGTCAAGGATGAGTTCTTCTCTGCGTCTCTCGACTCCAAGATACAACTGCCTTCCTGCTCTGGGGCTGCCCCAGTTATAGGGCTGATGCCCTTTGATGTCCGGACCCTCGCACTTGGAGGTCGGGGGGTCCGGGATGAGGGAGTCCAGACACCCAGCAGGGGGGTGGAGCCAGCGCCCGGGGAGGTTGTGGGCGAGCGGCACCTGGCGGGGGAGAACCATCGACACCTCTTCCTCCCATTGACCTGCCAAGTAGTCCGCTCACCTCCTGGGTGGATGGTGGTGCCGGGATGTCTGAGGCCTGGCCAGGCCCAGGGTCGGGGTCGATCGGGGGCCACGCGGCCTCGTGGCGGAGTGTCCAAAGATGGCGCCCAGGCTGGGTGCGCGGGCCAGTAGTGGATCGGCCCCACGAGGTCGATATGTTCAGAGGCAAGGGTCCCGGAGGGGACGGAAAACGTGAAGTGGTGGTGGGTGACACTTGAGTGACCGGGCTTGGGCCTGGTCGGGTAGAGGGGGAGTGGCCCTTCATGTGGCCTGTCCAACATGCGTCCCCCCCAGCTGAAGGCGGGGAGAGTCACCCATCCTCTTGGGGATTCTCCTCGTCGAGGCGGAAAAAGCGGGACAGGCCATCCGCGTTGGCGTGATCTGGCCCAGGCCGGTGTTCAACAGTGAAGTCCATTCCTTGTAGGGAGATGGACCAACGTAGTAGTTTCGGGTTTTCCCCCCGCATCTGCATCAGCCACTGCAGGGGTCGATGGTCGGTCTGCACCCGAAAGTGTGTGCCAAAGAGGTAGGGCCGGAGCTTTTTGAGGGCCCATACCACGGCGAAGGCCTCCCTCTCGATGGTGCTCCAGCGTTGTTCTCGAGGTAGGAGTCGCCTGCTGATGAAGGCCACTGGCTGATCAAGGCCTTCGGTGTTCACTTGAGACAGGACCGCCCCAATGCCGTGGTCGGAGGCATCCGTCTGGACGACGAATTCCCGGCTGTAGTCGGGGGCCTGGAGCACAGGGGCGGAGCACATGGCGGCCTTCAGTTGTTCGAAGGCTGTTTGACAATCTGGGGTCCAGTTGACCTTCTGGGGTTGATTTTTGGACGTGAGTTCTGTGAGGGGCCCCACTATGGTACCATAGTCTTTCACGAACCGTCTGTAATAGCCCGTGAGTCCCAGAAAGGCGCGGACCTCGGTCTGGGTGATGGGGGGCTGCCAGGACCGGATGGCGGCAATCTTGAGCTGCAGAGGGGCCACCCGGCCGCTTCCCACCTGGTGTCCGAGGTAGGTTACGGACCCCTGACCAATTTGGCATTTGCTGGCCTTGATCGTGAGGCCAGCCCGCTGAAGGGCCTGTAGCACCGCTCGGAGGTGGTGGAGGTGCTCGGACCAATGGTGGCTGTACACAGCGATGTCGTCTAGGTAGGCGGCGCTGAATCCTTCGAGCCCGGCCAAGACCTGATTGACGAGCCGCTGAAATGTTGCTGGAGCATTCTTCATGCCGAAGGGCATGACCCTGAAATGATAATGGCCATCAGGGGTGGAAAATGCAGATCGTTCTTGGGCCCGGGGTGTGAGGCCGATTTGCCAGTAGCCCGCCGTCAGGTCGAAAATACTGAGGTAGCGGGCAGCTCCCATGCGATCGATTAGTTCGTCTGCCCGGGGGATGGGGTGTGCGTCTGTTCTGGTGACCGCATTCAAGCCCCGGTAGTCGACGCAGAACCGGAGTTCCGGTGTGGTGCCGGGAGTGGCTGCTTTGGGGACCAGCACTACTGGGCTGGCCCAGGGGCTGTCTGAGGGCTCGATGACCCCGAGCGTGAGCATTTTGGTTACTTCTTCCTGGATGCAGGCCCGTACCCGATCTGGTACGCGGTAGGCCCGGTGGCGGATAGGGGGGCTGTCCCCCGTGTCCACGTCGTGCACACACCAGGAAGTGACACCTGGAGTGAGGGAAAACAGGCTGGCGAACTGCAACAGGAGGTCTCGACAGTCTTGGCGTTGTTCCGGGGTGAGGGCCTCCGAGAGTCGGACCCCATCCACGGAGCCATCTTTCTCCCGAGCCCGTAGGAGGTCAGGGAGGGGTTCGGAGTCTTCTTCGGCTCCACTGTCTGTGGCCATCAGGAGGCTCAGTTCTGAACGCACAAAGTGGGGTTTCAGTCTATTAGCGTGGAGGACCCGGAGGGGGTTCCGTGAAGATTCCATGTCGATGAGATAGGTGACAGGACCCTTGCGCTCGACTACTTTGAAGGGTCCCGTCCACTTGTCTTGCAGGGCGCAGGGTTCGGTGGGGGACATCACCCATACCTGTTGCCCAGGTTCAAATTCGATGGAGGAGGCATTCTGGTCATACCACTTTTTCATGTCCTCTTGACTGGCCTCCAAGTTTGCTTTTGCCAGCTCTCTGAACTGTCGGGTCTGGTTGCGGAGGGTTAGGAGGTATTTGAAGACATCTGGAGGGTTCTTTAGAGGGAGCATTTCCCAGCCTTCCTTGACTAGACTGAGAGGCCCCCGTACGGGATGTCCATACAATAATTCAAACGGACTGAAGCCGAGGGACTTCTGGGGGACCTCTCGATATGCGAAGAGGAGGCACGGCAGCAGCACATCCCACTGGCGACGGAGGGGCTCTTCCAACCCCCCAATCATCCCTTTGAGCGTGCGGTTGAACCGCTCAACGAGTCCGTTTCCTTGAGGGTGATAGGGGGTCGTGAATCGGTAGGTGACCCCACACTGTTGCCAGAGGGACTTCATATATTTGGAAATAAAGTTCGTGCCTCTGTCGCTGACGACTTCTCGGGGGAAGCCCACACGGGAGAAGATCCCCATCAGGGCCCGGCCGACTACCGGGGCTGTCACGGTTCGCAGGGGAACAGCCTCGGGGTAGCGGGTGGCGTGGTCCACTAGCACCAGGATGAACCGATGTCCTTGTTTTGTACGAGGGTCTAGGGGCCCCACAATGTCTATCCCGACCCTCTCGAACGGGGTGGTGACCACGGGAAACGGTTGCAGGGGGGCTTTTAGTTTGCGGCCGCTCTTTCCACTGGCTTGGCACGTGGGGCAAGATCGGCAATGCTGGAGTACATCATTCCTCATTTTGGGCCAAAAGAAGTGGGTCACCAGGCGGCTGTCGGTTTTATCCTGACCCAGGTGTCCAGCCAGGGGGACATCGTGGGCCAGGTTTAGCAAGAAGTCTCTAAAACGGAGGGGCACCACTAGCACTCGGCTGGCCCCCAACTCCGCGATCCTTTGTTCACTGTATAGCAGATCATTGTCCCAATAGATCCAATGGGTTCCGGAGGTATCCCCTGCGCTTTGGGCGAGGGCTTGTTGGCGGAGTCCCTCGAGAGAGGGACAGGTCTTCTGCTCTTGGCGAAACTGCTCTTGTGTGGGCCCCCCCTCTTGATGCCACTGGTCGAGGCCAGCGAGGTCTGGAGGTTGAGCTGGTTCTGGGGGGACGGCACGGTCGGTGTTTTCGACTGGGGCGACCGGGGGAGGAGGCGCCGGCCATTCGGGTTCCTCCGGTCGGGGATTGGCACGGGTGGCCATGGACCGGGTGGTGACGCACGCCCAGTCCGGGATGCCCAACATCCCCAGGTGTTCCCTTCGTTCTACGGCTGCCCACGGGGAGCTTTCAAGGTCATTTCCCAGGAGGCAGTCTACGGGGGCATCATCTCGGACCGTCACTTTCAACATGCCGGAGACCCCTCCCCACTCGAAAGGGACGCAGGCCATCCGACACAGACTTTCGGAGTTATCGGCTGAACGGACAGGGCAGAGAATGTTTGGTAGGAACTGTTCTGGGGTCACCAGGTGACAGCGGACGGCTGTTACACTGGCCCCGGTGTCACGGAGGGCTTCGGCCTGGCGTCCATTGATGCTCACCCATTGGCTATACTTCCGGGTGTTAGCGGGTAGGGGGACCCGCGGGACCATGTCTTCCCCCCCTAAACATGCTAGAGCCATGGCGGCTGGCTCCCATTCTTGATGCTCTTGCTCATATTCTTCTTGCTCTTCTGAGATCTGTTCTTCCCCCAGAGCAGCAGCGGCCACTTGGCGGGGTCTTGGGCTCTGGTACTGTGGGCAATTTGGGTCGTTTGCATAGTGGCCGACTCGTTGGCATCGATGACACGTGACATTGGCTCGGTATCCCGGTCGCGCCGGGGTGCTGCCCCGGTTGGCCGGGGGGGTGGTGCTGGTAGCGGGGGCGACCGGAGCGTTGTCTCTTCCGCGTCCTTGGCCCCCTCCTCCTCGGGGACGGTGCTGACCGTTGCTGTTCCGGTTCTGTTCATACGATCCATTCCGGCCCACTCTGGTGATTTCCCATCGGTCAGCCTCGGCTGCGAGCTGCCGTGGATCAGTCAATTTGCTGTCGAGGAGGTGCTGGCGGAGCTCAATGAAGCAATTGTTTGATAGATGCTCCCACACCATGAGATTGAAGAGTTGTTCGTAAGTTGTGACATTGCTTCCTTTGATCCAGCCCTCGAAGGCTCGGCTAAAATAGTTCACGTAGTCCACCCAAGTTGTACCCGGGATGCGGGTGCAGTCTCGGAACCTCTGACGGTACATCTCGGGTGTGAGCCCATAGCGGATGAGGAGGGCAGCTTTCATGTGGTCATATGAGGTCATCTGGTGGTCCGGGAGCTGTAGCAGGGCATCGCGGCCCTCATTGAGGAATCTCCCCCATAGACCGGCTCCCCAGTCGCTTCGATCGATCCGGTGGGCGGTCATAGCGATTTCGTAGGCCTTGAACCATTGCTGGATGTCGTCCTCTCGGAAGTATTCTCGAACGACATCCTTGGGGATGTGTACCTTTTTCTCTGTTGCCCCTGGGGTGTGGGGTTGCTCGGGCACCCCTAGCTCTTTGTTCTGCTTGCGTAAGTCTATCTCCGCTAATTTGCGCTCGTGTTCATATGCCAGTCTCTTTTCCTCGAGCTCCCTTTGTCTCTGCTTTTCCTCTCTTTCTTCTCGGAGACGTAGGTGCTCTAAGCTCAGTTTTTGTTCGGCCAACTTAAGTTCAACATCCATTTTGAGCCGGGCCATTTCTAGTTCATGTAGTCGTGTTCTTTCTCGTTCCTGGATCTCGTCCTGCGAGAGACCCGTTCTTCGCTCTTCGGGGGCCGTGATGTTTTTTTCTACTGCTGCGATGTTTTGGTCGGTGGTTCGGACGGCCCCGGTTTCTGCCCAGGACTCTAGGGCATGCTTGAAATCGTCTTTTGTACTCAGACCGGTGGTAGCGATACCTAGTTCGATGCAGAATTGTTTTAATTCACGATGGTTGTACTCGTCCAATTTCTCCATCTGAAATTTCTCGGTGGATCCGCTTTCTTTGGTTGTCATCGTGATTTTCGTCGTGGGGTGAGCTACTTTCTGTACGATTATGCGGTGATTCGGATCGCGCCGCTGGCCACCAATGTTAGACGGACCGGGAGGGTCGGCCGAGGATACGGGGAGAGGTCTCCGGGGAGAGCCGTCTCCAGCGATCGTACAGACAAGTAACTTCCCCCCCCACAGACGTACACCACACAAGGATAAGGTTCAACGATACTTTATAGCAATTCTTTAGGTACGGTAGAATGGTACAAGGAGGTCTGGACTCAGGGGTCCCCTCGACTCTGGTCTCTGGGTTGGGAAAAGGGTAGCGGGACAGTCTTGTTACCAATAGATGAAAATAGCTCTCAATCCTCGAGCTCGGCGTTCTAGATGATCGGGCCGCGGCGGAGCCAGCAGGTCCCGAGATGGACGGAAGAAGCGACGGTCCGCGGCGGAGCCAGCAGGTCCCGATGAAGATGGTAGTTACAACGGTCCGCGGCCACGCCAGCAGGTCCCGACGACGATGAAGGATTACGAAGGTTGCGGCAGTGCCAACAGGCAGGACGATGTGCGCAAGGCAGAGCTACGGCAGCGCCAGTAGTCCGTCAAGGATGAGTTCTTCTCTGCGTCTCTCGACTCCAAGATACAACTGCCTTCCTGCTCTGGGGCTGCCCCAGTTATAGGGCTGATGCCCTTTGATGTCCGGACCCTCGCACTTGGAGGTTGGGGGGTCCGGGATGAGGGAGTCCAGACACCCAGCAGGGGGGTGGAGCCAGCGCCCGGGGAGGTTGTGGGCGAGCGGCACCTGGCGGGGGAGAACCATCGACACCTCTTCCTCCCATTGACCTGCCAAGTAGTCCGCTCACCTCCTGGGTGGATGGTGGTGCCGGGATGTCTGAGGCCTGGCCAGGCCCAGGGTCGGGGTCGATCGGGGGCCACGCGGCCTCGTGGCGGAGTGTCCAAAGATGGCGCCCAGGCTGGGTGCGCGGGCCAGTAGTGGATCGGCCCCACGAGGTCGATATGTTCAGAGGCAAGGGTCCCGGAGGGGACGGAAAACGTGAAGTGGTGGTGGGTGACACTTGAGTGACCGGGCTCGGGCCTGGTCGGGTAGAGGGGGAGTGGCCCTTCATGTGGCCTGTCCAACAATGGTATTGCAGCCGCTCCGGCCCAATTCCAAAGAGTGTGGATACACATTCCATGGAAACGAGCAGAAGTACTAGCAGTGAAGCAGGCCTTGCCAGATCCGCGTAAGAATCCTGCTGGATATTATAAGGAATTATCACAGACAGTTGAGGCTTGTATAATGAACTTAGCGGACATAGATATGTTATTTGGGAATGTAGTTCCGCAACCAATTTGGGCTAAAATTCGTAGAGAGAATCATCCAGTTACCCTAGGTGGTGATTGGGCAGCTATCATTGCAGCAGATGGTCAGCAAGTAGGTGGTGCAAAACCCAAACCCCTAATTGCTAATCTTCCAGGTAGGATAATCGACTTAATGAAGACTCTGATGCCCGCATTGCGTGTTAATTGGGACAAATTGTCAGCATGCAGACAGAAGAAAGACGAAAGTGTCTCCGACTTCTTCACGAGGTTCGAAGAGACTTTTGTAGATCATAGTGGTCAGGATATGAGCACAGAAGGAGGACAGAGACTGTTTGTCGATAAATTTGTGCATAATTTGTTACCTGAGTTATGCAATAAATTAAAAGATTCCGAGAGTGCGTGGGCTGTTTCTACAACTGCGCAAATACTTGCAACTGCACAGTACTATGAAAATAGAGATAAAGAGGAAAAAGAGAAATCAGATAAGAAAACGAAGGATTTAAAAACTAAAGTTCTTTTGCAACAGGCGTATCCGCCTCGCATGAATCAGAATAATACGCAACAGAACTCATATCAAAGAACAGATTATAGTTCACCGAGACCTCAATATCAGTGGAACCAGTGTGCGTACTGTAAGAAAGAGGGTCACTACAAGAATGAGTGTCCGATTTTAGCGCAAAATAATGCAGCAGCAGCTCAGAGAGGTCGTGGTGGTTTTGTGCAAAATTCTAGAGGTCGAGGGCGAGGTGCTATGCCTCCACAAACGAATGATCGTCCTTCTAATCACTTTGATCAACGAAATGGACAGTCTGCCCAGCAAAATAGATCTCAACAGTATCTTGTTGAAGACTATTGTGAAGTGGATGAGGGATTTCAGCAAAATGGGTACTAGGACAGCCATGGACAGAGAGAGGGAGTAGTATCAGTTCCAGTGGATCAGAGTGGGCCTTATGTCGCAGTAGCAACATCAGGTGTAGTCGAACCGTTTCTGTTGGATACTGGTGCAGCAAAAAGTTCTATCATTCATGCGAAACTCCCTGGCGCACCTTTGTCCGGCTCAACTAATGTTTCTGTAGGTTTTTCAGGCGCCCCTGTTTACAACCCGATATCTGGTCCTTTGTCTATTTCTGTTGGACCGTGTCAATTGAAGGCACCCCTGATTTTGACGACAGGTTGTAATGAAAATCTGCTTGGTTTAGACTTGTTAAAACGACTATATGCGACATTGTACTGTTCTCCGGAAGGAGTACAGCTTACATTGGGTAAAAGAATCACCTCTCCGATGTACTTGTCAATGGATGCACTCCCGCCAGAGCTACGTTCACTCCCTGATACTCTTTGGGCGACTGGTCCTAACGATGTAGGCCTTTTGGAAATACCACCATATGTAGTCACTTTGAAGGCGAATGTAAAATTTCCAAGAATTCCTCAATACAAAATCTCTACTGAAGGTGAACGTGCACTTTTATTGATTGTACAAGATTTGATTAAGAAAGGTGTGGTTGAAGAAACTAGAGGAAATGTCTGTAACAGTCCTGTATTACCGATTTTGAAACGAACTGATCCTACAAAGCCTCCAGTGTATAGGTTTGTCATCGACCTCAGAGAAGTTAATAAGATTGTAGTTCCGCAGTTTCCTGTAGTTCCAGACATTACTGCCTTGTTAACACTGATTCCTGCTACAGCTACTTGGTTTTCAGTCATTGACTTGAAAAATGCCTTTTTCAGCATTCCGATAGCCGAGGAAAGCAGAGATATTTTCGGCTTCTGTCTAGGAGGTCGAAGTTTCAGATTTAAACGCGCTCCACAAGGCTACTGTGAAAGCCCATCTATTTACAGTCAAGCATTAAAAAGTCAGTTAGATACCTTTGTCCTTCCTCCAGGTTCTGCTCTAGTACAGTATGTAGACGATCTTCTAGTGGCTGCTGATGATAAGGAAACTTGCAAAGCAGCTACAATTTCGTTATTGCATCACTTGTCTAATTTGAATCACAAGGTGTCACCTTCGAAAATGCAATACTGCTGCCAAGAAGTGACCTACCTAGGTCATCTCTTGTCAAAGGAGGGAAGGAAGTTGACCCCAGAGAGAATAAAAGCAATTACGCAGATGAGTGTTCCTCGCACGCAGAGAGAAGTGCGTGCCTTTCTAGGTATTACCTCTTACTGTAGGCAGTGGATCCCAAATTTTTCTCTTTTAGCAAAACCTTTGGTAGCTTTGACTGGGAAAAATGTTCCGAGTCCGGTGCCATGGTCTGATGAATGTCAGGAGAGTTTTACTGAATTACGAAAAGCACTGTGTTCAGCTCCTGTATTGGGTACACCTGATTACAGTAAGCCATTCACGCTCTACGTTCACGAGAGAGAAGGTTGCGCGTTGAGTGTTCTGACACAGACATTTGGTGATAAACAACGCCCTTGTGCGTATTTTTCATCAACATTAGATCCGGTAGCTAGAGCGTTACCTAGTTGTTTGAGAGCTACAGCGGCAGCTGCGGCTTCCATTCGACAATCTGCTGGTTTGGTGATGAACAACATGCTAGTGGTCATGGTTCCTCATGCTGTGGATACACTCATGAACCGAACTAAGACGCAACACCTTACCAGTGCGAGACTATCTGGTTACGAGCTGACATTACTAGCGAGTCATATTCAGATCAAAAGATGTAATGTATTGAATCCAGCAACGTTGTTGCCGGCTAATCAAGAGTCGAGTGATTCCGAGCCACATGACTGTTGTTTTAGAACGGAGGAAGAGACAAAAGGACGCATTGACTTGAGAGACACTCCATTATCAGATCCAGATGGCACGCTGTATGTGGATGGGTCATGCTTTAAATTGGAGAATGGTGATGTGACTGCTGCTTACGCAGTAACGACTTTGAAGACGATTGTGGAGACTGCAAGAGTGAGTCAGAATTCTGCCCAAGCTGCAGAATTAATAGCTCTAACAAGAGCGTGTGTTTTAGCTAAGGGAAAGAGAGTGAATGTGTTCACAGATAGTCAGTACGCATTTGGCGTGGCCCATAGTTTTGGCCGTTTGTGGAAAGAAAGAGGTTTCATTACGTCCCATGGGACTAAGATTCAACATGGTCAGCTAGTTAACGACCTGTTGGAATCTCTAACCTTGCCGACTGAAGTTGCGATTGTGAAGTGCAGTGCTCATAAAGCAATCACGGATGATGTTGGTCGTGGGAATGCTTTTGCTGATGAGACTGCTAAACAAACAGCTAGAGACATGATGAGCAGAATGTATGTTGCTACGTCTGCAAGATGGATTGCTGAGTCTGGAATGTGTGAGGATACAAGGGAAAGTGTGAAAGAGATTCAGAAAGAGGCAACTGAGGAGGAAAAACGTGTATGGAGAGAAAGTACGGGCAAGTTGGATTCGAATGGGTGTTGGATTGATTTGACAGAACAGCAGCGTTGGATGTTGCCTGATGCGTATGTGCTTGCAGTGGTGACAATGGCGCATGGAGTAGCGCATATAAGTTCTAAGGGAATTTGTAAGATGTTGGCTCCAGTCTGGAAGAATGATGGGATCAGTAAATGTGCAGAGAGAGTGGTGAAAAATTGTATGGTATGCCTGATGCATAATCCTGGCAAGGGAACTCCAACTCCTGCTGGTCACTTTGCTCCTCCTTCCTGCCCCTTTGAAGTGATTCAGTTAGACTTCATTCACATGGATCGGTGTAATAATCTGAAATACGTCCTGGTGGTAGTCTGTGCTTTTTCCAGGTGGATCGAAGCATATCCACTAAAGGACAATACTGCCCTATCAACTGCCAAAATTCTTCTCAAAGAGTATTTCCCTAGATTTGGAATGCCACGGATTGTATGGTCAGATAACGGAAGTGAGTTTATAGGGAAAGTTATGCAGAGTGTGTGTGCCGGCCTAGGCATAAAACAAAAGTTCCACAGTGCGAACCATCCCCAGTCTGCTGGTTTAGTTGAGGGTTACAATGGCACCCTCAAACTAAAACTAGCCAAAATTCAAGCATCCACAGGTTTACCCTGGCCAGACGCACTTCCTTTGGCTTTGCTATCAACGAGAGCAACTGTACATTCTAGAGTGGGGCTTAGCCCCTATGAGATAGTCTTTGGCCGCCCGGCAAATATTTGGGGTGTGCCGAGGCCTAAAGAGTTTTGTTCTCTAGAATATCCTATGTTGATAGACTACCTTTACGACTTGACTGCTAAATTGAGTCTTATTCACCAACAGGTTTTCGACGCATTGCCAAAGCCTCCGGAGAGTCCAGGGCATCAGCTGAAACCCGGTGATCAAATCGTGATCAGAAATTTCGCGAGGACGAAGAACCTTCAGCCCAGATACGTCGGCCCCTTCCAAGTCCTGCTTGCAACGAGAACAGCAGTTCGTGTAGCTGGTCGCAAGCATTGGGTGCACGCGTCCCATGTCAAGCGTGTACCTTTGCCACTTCCTTACGACGACTGGGTGAAAAAGGGAATTGGTGCCTCCGAATTTGAACGTACGCCAAAGTTCATCCCTTTCAGCGATGCCGAATTGATTACCGACACTCCAAACTCTGACTCTCTTTCTGAAAAAACTCCTTTGAACTCTGAACATTTGTCCTCTGCATCAGAAAAAACTCTGTCATCTGCGAACCTGAACACTGCAACAACTACTAGTGATACGCTATTTGCCGATCAAACAGTTCCTGCGAAGCAAAGATACAATTTACGACCTCGTAATATGGACAAATAAAGCAGGCAACTGCCATTGTGATATTTTTGAAATTTTGAACTTTTGCCTTCAGCCAGGAAGTTTGCTATTGTTTTTTTTTGTTTTTAAAATTGCCTTGCCGTCTGGGTAGCCGTAGGGTCGTGGCTGTGTGCCTAGTTGAATCTGCGGGGGTCTGACACAAGGTCGATCTTTCTGTTGGTTCTGGGAACTCCCAGGGCTGATAGAGGCATTTTCATCTACGTACACATCATCAGTGGTCGCGAGCGGATTGTAGAAGATGGAGCTTCCTGCGCTGCAACGAGATAATGTGATTTATGTTCGCAGAAACAGACTTTACAGAATTCTTCACAGCAAATGCTTTTTAATACAATGTGCCATTACATTTTTGATTGTTTTGATAACATTGGTGGGTGGAATCGTTTTCGGTATGAGTTTAATTTTTGTGCCAGTAACTACAGTACCTCCCCTTGATCCTGCTACTTCTACTGTTTCTTCTATACACTCTTTTCACTCGTTTCCTGAACATGAGCAAGCTCGACGCTCAGAATTCATTAATAACACTTTTGTACAGCTCTTGCATCAACACCAACTGGTAGTTAACACTACAGACTGCTGGGTGTGTGGCTTGATACCCCACACTATGGATAAAGGTATTCCTTATCTGGTTTTGCCTTTCAGCTACAATGGATCATTTCAGGCCCTTCAAACCATCTTTGCTTATGCCCTTGAAACCTATCCTCCACGTCCACCACGTTCCACTAAATATAACTCTGCCAACAAGGCTTTAGTCCAGGGAATTATTGACATGATCAAGGACGTCAATAATACTCCATCTTACCCTAGAGACGAATTGCGAGTATATTTAAGTTGGAATTCTTCAGAGTATCGCCTTAGTTTGGGAGAAAGCAAGCGTAAAAGCTCAACTCCAATCTGGGTCGTACCTCACCGAGGTCAGGTCTGTTTGCAAGGTAATGGGAGAAATCCGAGAGCTCAGCTAGGGAGGAGTGAGTGCGTAGAGACTTATGTGTTTCCGGCTAACTCTTCCCCTGCTTTTCTTACTGCTAGGGGTACCTACTTCATCTGTCGAGACCGAGCTTATACATGGTTGCCTGCCGACTTTTCAGGTTCATGTTATATTGCTCGATTGTTGCCTCCAACATATACTGCTTCATCTGATTATCACAGGACCAGAGTAGCGAGAGGTGTCTTCAGCAAGGAAGATACCGCTGGTCAGGAAGCTGGAGACTTCTTCAAAGGCTTCCTTCCGTTCTGGGGACCTATGGCCAATAGTAGAAACATACGTCAGCTAACACGGGTAGTTGAATCTACTATTACTGAAACTGCTGGTGCCCTTAGCAATTTGACAGCTGAGCTTCAGGCGGATAGACTCATGACGTTGCAGAACCGTATGGTTTTAGACGTTATACTTGCAGATCGAGGTGGGGTATGCAGAATGATCCAATCGAGCTGCTGTGTCTTTATTCCTAATAATGCTCCAACAGTCTATGAGGCGATCTCGAAGCTACACAAGATTTCCGACTCTATTCATGTAGACAAGGGAAACTGGTCCTTCATGGAGTGGTTTTGGACTCTGATATCAGCGTGGGGATGGAAGGTTCTAATGGTCATTGGTGTCATCTTAGTATTCCTCTTCTCATGCTGCCTGATTATCCAGAGTGGTCCTGCTCTGTGTAGTCTTTGTGCTGCAACCTGTTTTAGGAAACCACCTGCGTTTGGAGAAAAGGCACGAGAAAGGATGATGATACAACAGCATGTCACTGACCTGATGAGCATAGAATTAGACTCTGACATAGACTGAGTAATTGCCTATGTAAGGGCAAAAGGAGGGTCTGAGGTTCCGTGACGATTTGAACCCGTGTTTTCAATATTGTCGGAAATACATAATATTGGTATCAGCGAACCGCAAATGATCCATTTAGCATATCCTAGTGTTTTCGCTACGCTAAGAGCAAGAGTACTCCTGTAACAGACACATTTCTGATCTACCCATGGCATCCATCTTAGATCATGGCAGCCATTTTGTGTTTCTTGCCCTCACATAAGCAATAACCTCTGATCACTTCATTTTGATTAAGGACACGTAGCCTTAGCCGGAGATTCACCTCTCTAGTGACACGTGCACCTTGGAACAGAACACGCTGTAGCTGCATGACTCGACAAAGACTGCCTCCTCTGCCCGAGGCCAGCCCTACCGAACTGGTTCTCGTGTCCATTGTCCCGATCATGATTAGGCGGCCGAAGCCGGTAGCCTTGCCCATTTACAACCCACAAACATCCCTTATCCCACTTTTCTATCTTCTGCACCTGGCTCTGCTCCTTTCCTTCTGGGCCTTTATTAGGGGGAGGTAACGAAATTTACGATGAGGCGGTCCGGGTCCTGAATGAAAAGTTGACATGAGATTATGATGGAAAAGTGGGAACCTCTCATTCGTAATGTTGTATCATCAGATATTGTCGACGATTCCTGTGCAACGCCAAATATTTATTGTTTAGCACACAAAGGTTTGGGAATGTAGTAACATGTGAAGAATTTGCCCGAAGCCCAATTATCAGTATATAAGGAGCAGCCCTCTTTGTACAAATCGAACAGGCTCCTAGAATCTGCCCATGTGTGGTTTCTGTGACTTCTGTGTCCCTGCAGTAATAAACCTTTGGTCTTTGACGCCACCATCGAGAAGCCCGTGTTTCTGTTCATTTGTGCACCAAGGCAGGTGGAACTCCGGGGTCTTTGGGTGTTGTTCCCTGACACCTCTGGACGGAACCAAAAAGTCCAGAACTCCAAGGCACCCTATCCATGATGTACTACCTCAATTGCCACCATCAGATCTCCAACCAACTCGGTTAAGCACAAATAAATCGTTTGGAACTCAATGTCCCTTGGTAGCATCAATTCCATTTGCTTTGCCGCCTACTGAGAGCTTAACCTCCCTCCTAGTACCCAAGAACGAGCCTCCAATTCCCAAGTGGGAGAACGGCAACTGCAATTATAAGGCCGAGAACGGGATATGTGGCAAAGATGACTCTATAATCTGGGTCTCTACGCTTCATCCCCCAACTAAAGCAGTAAGGCTCTCGCCATTGAAATCTGGCCTAGCATGTGAAGACGCGAAAAATTCGCTGAAGAGTCCATTGAATGACCTCTCTCAAATCCACAGTTTCGATCTTCCGTCACAGACATCCACCCCGCTTCCGTTATATCTGGCAGCTCCTATGAAAGTATACATAAAACTTCAATTAATGCGATTCCGCTTTGGTTTAATCCCGCTGATGGCATACAAATTTGGCCAGGGGTGTAGGAAAGAGGCATCACCTTAATGCCGCTTTTGCAAGCAGGAGGAGGAAAATCTTATCCACATACTGTGCATTTGCCAAAAACTTCGAGCCCAAAGAAACTTCTGGTTGCGTCCCATTTGGCTTCTTCTTAACGTTAGGACCCGTCAGGAAGCACTCGACGCTTGCATGAGGGGAGACTTTCCGCAGTTGGCGGCTCGTTTTGTCAAGTTTATTTTAGAAATTAATTCTCTTAACTCGCTTTCTGACCCAGCTTGAGTTTTTTCATCTCCCATTGACATTATTGCACGTTTTCTCCATTAATTAATATTTTTTCTGTTTTTAAGTGCTCAGTGCATTTTTTCACCCTCAATACGCAACGGTCATTCTAGTGTCTGTATATTGCACTGATTTAATTAATTGCGCAATAAAAACTTACTTACTACTTACTTACTTGTTTCAGGAGAAAATCCAATTGATCTACTCCGCCTTTCCCTGGTATATGCCCTCTGCTGTGCCAAATCTAACCCCTGATCTCCTTGGCACTTGGTCTGAATTCCACCCACTACTTCCTGAGGTGTCTCTCAGAGAGCTGCATAAATGTAAATCAGGATCTCCAGAAGACCCCTGCTGGGCTCAGTTTTTTAAATTACTCGTCCCTTGGTTCAATGTACATCTGAACCAGATCTGGAACTCCTACCTGACGACTGGTATTTATCCTTCTGCCTGGAAAGAGACCACTTCTCTGTGGGGTCCCCCAGGGCTATGTACTGAGCCCTCTACTATTTAATGTTTATCTGACCTCCCCCTCGCGACCATGGTCACAAAATGGGGAGTGAGAGTGGTCTCCTACGCTGACAACACTCAGCTAGTGTTCTTTTTCAAAGAACACTCAGAAGCTGCCTTTGCCAACTTTAAACAATATATGAATAACAGATCGGCCTGGATGACTCGGAATTGCTTAAAATTAAATACCGAGAAAACAGAGGTCCTGTTTTTCAATCAACCGACAACAACGCCCCCCCCCCCCCCCCCACCCCCACCCGCCCAATCAGGAAACTGACAGGGGTGACCTCAGGAAACTGAAATAAGCTGGAAGTTTGAATTTTTGTGCATCTTTATAGCATAGCAATAAGTTAACAGAAAAGACAATTTCTGACTAAATGGTGTGTATTGTAATTTGTTAGTCGGGTACAGTTGCAGGCCCGACGATAATTACATCAACTATACCCATGTGGTTATGAAAATACAATAAAAACGTTATGTATGAATGAAAACTGTACTGTACTCCTGACCAGGGACTATGCCCTTGATGCTCATTTCTTATATTCAGCCCATTGCAAGATAATAAAACAGAGGCACAGGGAGAGCATGACTTGCCCATGATCAGATAATTTGGTAAAGTAGGAGAGCTGAGACTCAAAACATGACTGTTTAATCTATGGTTTGTAACTTGTCCACCATAGCATATGTTGGTGATTAAACCATGGGTTTGAGAACTATTTCGAGTTAATATCCCAAATGGCTGGGCTCCAGGTCCACTTTCATATCAAACACGTGCCAGCATCTGTAGACTGAGTACTTCTATTCTCAATGTTGACAAAAACAGCAAAGGAAGATTAAGTAAAACAGTGGTTGTCCTACGTCCCACAATTTGGTCACATGGGGATGGCAAGATTTAAGACCATACTTCTAACTTCACAGTTTCTCATATTGTTTTTAAGCGCGCAACTGGTGCCGGGACGGTCCAGACTTGTAATACAGCATTCACTGCAAGCATATTTTGGTGAAATGGTGAAGCCTTGATTAGGCTCCTAGTTCTATGACTAAAAAGTACCCTCTGGACTAAATCTAGTGGTGGGTGTTGGAGTTTCTGTCAATACCAGGGACTTCCCCACTTTGTTGAGGGACCCATTAAGGTGTTGCATAGCGCTAACTACCTGAAATAAGCTGGTTTCTCAGCACTCTCAGTCTTTTCAGAAAAGGAAACAAAGGTAGAAGATGATCGTGGGGGTACACTGTTCTCTGGCTCCTGGAGCAGTAGGGTTTACTGGGCAGTATCCATGACTAATACTGTTGTGCACCTTTAATGCCCATGAGCCAATATACTGTTTTATTCCACTAGTATAACGGAGTTATTCCCTTTGTACGTTTGACTCTCTAAGGGTGGTGAGGCTCAGCTCCGGAATACCAAATAAGCAAAGGAGACACCGGCCTATGGGCCCCACTCCTTTTAGGGGTCCGGGGTCAACGGATCAAAATAATATTGATTTGATCTTCAAAGAAAATTACAAACACTCTTTCTTAAATTGTTTCCAAAAGATAGAAAAAAAATAATCAACTCAAAGAAACTAAAGCTTTACATTAAAGACTCCACTGAATAAGAGGTCTTTCAAAAGGTAGAATTCCCAGATATCCTGAAAGATTTCACCATAAACAAATTGAGGAAAGTGAATATTTAACGTTTTGTTGGTTTATCAAAATGTTTAAAAAAATATTTTTTTAAAACAATAGTTGGTAAAGTTTAGTTTTATGTCATACAATTAGTATATTAAAATTGTTGGTTGGTAAAATAAAAAATTTAATTAGGTGACAATTAGCGAAGAGGCGGGGGGGGGGGGGGCGAAATTGTGACTGCCTAGGGGGTTCCACGGGGTTTAATCCGGCACTGGTGAGGGCAAGCAATCAAGGCCTTCTCTAGGAGGCGGTAGTAGGATTGGAAGTCAGAAACAGTCTGACACAGCAACCATGCTGCATAAACTCCAATCCAGTCTTCGTTATACCTTTTAATAAAACTAGGCGTCTGGCTGCAAAGGGGTGGTATGAAATACATTTTTTTAATGTTCTAATGCGTTCAGTTTCTCCCCTCGAATGAATGCATTTACATGGCAGCATGTGCGAAAGGCGTTTGTCCCCAAGTGCTCAAAGTGCCCTGTGAAACGATAATACAACGCGGGCAATCCTCGTATGCAGAACGGACTTTGTGGCATGTATGTGACTGATGTCAACTAAGGTTGACTAGAGGTAGCAGCTGCTACCCCTGGCTTGCCTTTGGTACCCCTGTTACTACTCTTGAAACTCCTGATGTGCATGTCTTTGTCTACTTCCAAGTTTACTCAAAAAAGTCTACATGCCTTTGACAAATTAAAATTAGGCAGTAAAACGTAACAGTGAAACAGACGCCCTTCTTCTTTTACACGTTGAAAAGACACATCATACAACATGTAATACAGAGCTGTTTTCTGTTTTATTTATTTTCTGTTTTATTTAATCAAAGTTTAGTTATGTTACTTTATTTAAGCATTGCACAGATAACATATCTTCGGTATAAAATGTGCTTGGATTTTCAAATTGCAGGTTTTGCTGAAAGTGCAGACCTGCTGTACAACATACATTCAAATTAGGCACAATAAACGTTCAACGTAGGGATTTCAAATAAACATAGGATACGATTTTTAAAAATGCTTTTTTTTTTTACAAGCAGGTGTAGTAAAATGAGTTTGCTTGTCTATAAAGACCCGTCAGAAGCAGATCAAAAAATAAGTATTTTCTGTGCCTTTATATGTACCATTTGGCAAAGTACTGCCGAATAAAAAGAAAAGAAAATTACATGTTTTTTACATGAATGGATTAGTCTACCTTTTTTCTAAGTACAATGAGATGCTGCCTTATTCCACCTTTGCATAACGTCCAATAGAGTCCTGAGTAGGCCCGTCTAATTCAGCATTCTCAAATAAGGTGCTCTTTCACGATGTATTTTATTTATGTTTTTAAGTACTGTTGAACTAGAGGACCATGGACATATTGAGTGGCCACAGCGCCAACCTGACCTCCCACACAAATCCCTGCCAAATCATTCGATTTGGCAATAAATAGTAAACTGCAAAGATTCAAGAAAAAGTATCTACATGGTTTTTCACAGTTCATGTGATGTAACTTCCTGTGTTGGCATCAGGCTCAAATGTCACTTTATGTTTCTTACAGTGATTTCATTGTAAATACAAATAATATATGATGTCTTTTTCGCTACCCTGGGCAATTACTGAATCACCATCCATGTATATGTTTACATTTGTGTAGAGCATGGCTGCCCCAGAAGAACAACTAAGCACTAGTAAACTGAACTCAGAAGGAAAGATGAAAGAAGAGGGAATAGTTAGAATAGCCAGACCTTTAGCTGTTTTCTGAAGACTATTTCATATGGATCACGACGGAGATGGAGTAGAGGTCTGTTCCACATTTTAGGGGCCAGATATGAAACATAAAAAAGAAGCCCCTTTGTCTGGCTCCGCTTAATTCTGGAGGTAATGGCCAGGTGCGGAGTGGTAGACTGAAGTGTCCTGGAAGGAATTTAGGACTGAACAGTGTGCTGGAGATAGTGCAGGCCAGTGTTGTTAAAGGCCCGATAGGTGAAGCAGAAAGCCTTGATTTTAAATCTCTTGGCAATTGGCAGCCAATGTAAGTCTTTAAGATGGGTAGAGCTGGGTGCTGTCTTGGTACCATGATAAAAGGTGGGCAGCTGCATTTTGGACGATTAGTAAAAATCGGAATAGGGACTGAGAAATATCCAGCTATAGGACGCTAAAGTAGTTCAGGCAAGAGATGATAATGGCATGGACCACTATTTTCTGGCAGATGGGAGAAGTGGGATGATTATTTTCAGGTATATGAGGCCAAAGCAACAAGGGTCTTAATTGGTTGGTCCATGGTGAGATTGCGGCAGAGCCAAATGACCAGGTTTTTCACAACAGGTTTGGAGGAAGGAAAGCGTTCTGGGTAATCTGGCCACCCGCTCGTGGACCATAGGCTGGGTTGGTTACTAAGCACCATGACTGCGGTCTTTCCTCCATTCAGCTTCAAGCAATTGAGGGCCATTCAATTAGCAACTGCGGTTAAGCAGTTCCAAAGCAGAGTGGAGTTACAACCATACAACCAGAGTCTTGTGTCAGTGAGATGACAAGCAGTGTCATCAGCGCATATCAGTAAAGTAAACCCAAAAAATTGTATGATATTGGCCATTGAGTCCAAACAGACATTAAAATGCATGGGGCTCAGGGAAGAGCGCTGAGGCACGCCACACGTCCTCAGGAAACTGATTGACAACCAAGGTTTGATAAAGACTTGGAAGGAACTATATTGCAGAAAAGAATAAATATTACCAAGGGTGGGAGATGTCTTAATATTGGAATATAAGAAATGTTAACACACTCAGTCTGAGGCCTAGGTAGCCAAATGAGGGTCTCAAAGACTACAGAGGAATGGATCTGAGCAGCACTTTATTGTACATACCCTAGTGGCTGAGGGCCAGCCACTGTTTCTAATGCTCATGAATGAAAAAACAACTGTCAGTCAGTCAAAATACACTTTATTCGGTTTATAAAAACCATAAAAGGCCATAAAATTACATACAAGATAAAAAATTGACAATTCATTAAATCGACAATTCATTAATATACAAAGTCAGTGCTGAGCCCAAATAAACCATTATACAACATATTTATACAAGTTTAAAATCAGTAAAAACGATACCATGATTAATGTGATGCATTCGATGAGACATGTTTGTTCTTAATTCTAAATGCTGCAGATAAGAAACTTGCAACACTAAAAATGATACGATTGCTCAACATCTGGAGGTAAATAAGTGCGGGCCTGACTTGGATAAAGCCGGCCTCCCTCAAAACAGGTAATAAATATGTCTTCCTTGCGGTAGCATAAAACCCACAGAACATCGTATAATGCATGGTATCTTGATTAGAAAATGTATCACGTCCACAGGGAGCGGCCTCATCTGGTTTTGCCTATGTTTGATAACAACCTAATGAGTAATGAATCTGGTTGAACCTAAATTTTGTCAATAAAAATCTATGTAGGGGTTTAGTGACAATTTTTAGGTACGGTTCCAGAGGGGAGGTGGTGGTTAACGCTAAGTGTGTTCTTACTGAAGGTTTCACTAATTCCTTCTCCTCTCTGTCTAAACATACCCTCTCCAAAAAATGACGCTTAATCCATTTAACATCCTCTCTCCTGATACTGGACAGTAACAAGAAAAGTTCAGGTCTGCCCAGATATGCAAAGGTATTGTTTTAGGTAGTTCAACCAAGGTATTTTCATTGCATGATCCATGGACACAACATCCGACAAGATTGCATGGTTCAGGGTTAATTCTGAATTGAGCCAAGTTTCCTCCCAAAATACTAGGGGTGCCAATTTCAGTCTGTCCGAGATGTATGACAAACCCACCTCCGCATGAATGGAAAAGGTAGGGGTGGATGTAGGGACAGAAAGAAAATGCCTTAAGAGCCATTTTCTACCCTTTGAATATTATCTTGGGCAACATAACCCCATAAAGCAGACCCATAGGTGGCGATGGGGATACATTTGCTGTTGTAAACTTTCAAAAGGGCCTCCATCGGCCTGGCCCCTAACCTTTTTGAAAAGCCCATCAGGGCGGACGTAGAACGGGCCAGGGATAAGCTCTTAGCCGTAGTCTGGGGAACCCACGACCCCCTCTCGTCGAACAAGACCCCCAGATAAGGAAAAACTTTAACCCTTGAGACCACCTCCCCTTTACAAGTGAAAGTTTTGGATTTGGGCTTGCTTCTCTGTTGGCCAACTATCATATAGTGGGATTTTTGTGCATTAACTCTTAGGTCAAGGTTGTCCATGAAGACCCCAAAGGGGTCCAGCAGGGTCTGAAGGCCATTACCAGTGCGCACTATTAAGACTGCGTCATCCGCGTATAGGAGGGCCGGTACATTGGCTCCTCCTACACGCGGAACGTCTGCACCCCTACCTCTAGATGTTTTCCCAACCCGTTGATATAAATGGTAAAGAGGAGGGGGGCCAAGATGCATCCCTGGCGCACCCCTTTCTCTGATCTAAATCAAGACGTGCACCTGCCTTCCTTATTAACCCGAACTGTGGCAAATAACTCCTGGTGCAAAGAGGCCATGAAATTGACTAGCGAGGCATCGATCCCCATCTCCAGTAAGATGGACCACAACTTAGACCTATTCACCAAATAGAAAGCCGAGGAGAGGTCCATAAAAGCCAGGTAAAGTGACCCCTCCCCGGCGACCGTATATTTGGAAATTAAAAGGTGCAAGTTGGAGCATTGGTCCAAAGTGCCCCGTTTCTCTCTGAACCCATATTGTATGTTTGAGAGACCCCCACAGACCTCTAAATGCTCCCTTAATTTATATAGTAAGACTCTGCCTAAGATCTTAATGGCAGAGTCAAGATGGGAAATGGGTCTGTAGCATGCTGGGTCATCATGTTGCCCCTTCTTGAATATTGGCACTATAATTGAGGTAGCCCAAGTGGAGGGAAATGCATTATCGTTGGCCGCACAAAAAACATTTGTTAACACCTGGGACCAAAGGGTCGGGGAATGTCTATATAGGTCTCCCGGTACGCCGTCCGGCCCCGGACCTTGTTTTTCGAGGTTTCCAAAATGGCCTTCTTCACTTCATCATTGTTGAACTCTACCGGGGCGGAAACCAGGGCTGCCGTTGTGCCACAGGAGGCAGCACAATCCTTATCGCCATATACTTCCTTGAAATGGAGAAGCCACTCTCGTCAGGGATGACGCAGTGTGTGGCTGCGTTGTCTACGCCTGCAAAGAACGGTTGATTTATGGTGTCCCAAAATTGTTTGCTATCTCGCAGAACCTCTATAGAGAGAAGCTTATTCCATGCATCACTTTTGATGGTGTTTTTCCTCCTGTTTAGGATTTTTTTGTGTTCTCTCCTCAAGTTGGTAATGAGGACCTTATCTCTCGGGACGGATGTGAGTGCATGCTTCAAGCGCCTATGGATTCTTGAGCAGTTGGCGTCGAACCACTTAAAAGGCCTAGCCGTTCTCTGGGTTTGGTTTGATGTCAAGTCCCTCGATATTTGTGTGCATATTGATTCAAATGCTTCTATGATTTGTCGGTTGTGGGCCTTAAGAGTCCAAACAGGTCTCTAAGTGACCCTCAATTTTGGGAAGTAAATTCGCAGTAAAACTTTCTGGGACCACCTTACCCCATTTGAGCCGTCTGCCCTGATCTGTAGGCGCCACTATGGCCCATATCTGGGAGGAGCTTGCCAGTTTTCCCTTCGAATCTCCCCAAGACATCTCCAGCAACAAAGGGTTGAGGTCACTATAGGAGGATGCAGTAACATTATACTTATACTTCCTAACCTTAGCGATCATTGTTGGCGATACAAAAATGTAGTCTATGACAGACCCAAGTTCCATACCCTTATATGTGCAAACTCCCCCCCCTCGTATAAGATGGTTCATATAAGTTAAGATTTGCTAATAGGGCTTCAAGGGCTTCTCCTGACATTGTGTGTTCGAATTGAGGGGTCGTTGCAACTGAGAAGCCCTCATACTCTCCTGTATAACAGGGAGATTTACATAAGTGAATGTTAAAATCGCCCATTAGAATGAGTTCAAAAGTAGTGTATTTGTTTAGACTGAAATTACCTAAAAATTTGTCCAGGGAGGCAATGTGGTCGTTATCCACCGCCCTGTCCCAGGAATTATAAAAATTTAATAAAAGGAGAGTGCAGGGCGGTGAAACAATCCATTCCACAATTAAAAGATTGGGAGAACATTGGTGTGGCCAAGATGGCGTCGGAGTAAGACGTGCTTTCGAGTCGCTCCGGCGCCCGACCTGCTAAGCATTGTACAGCATCGCCTTCAGGGCGCCAATCAGCTCTGACACGGTCGCAGAGGCCAGCGGCATCGAGCGGAGTGGTCCGGTGTCCCCGGCGAGTCCCGGAGTGGCCGTACAACGCCACCAGGTGCCCTTCATCTTCGGGTCTGTTGAGCACCGGCCTTGCGTGGGAGCGAGGCCGCCGTGGAGTGCAGTGACTCGGCGCCGGCTGGGCGTGGCTTCGCGAAACGGCGGACGTCCTCTGCCTCCACTCGCCATCGAGTTCCCTCCTCTACAGCGGGACGATGGTGAGCTCCTTGCTTTGATGGGCTGAGAGGCTCGACAGACAGCTGACCACGTGGAAAGTGAGCCGCGAATCTCTGGCGGGGCCGTGCGATCTGATCGCGGCTACTCCTGACCAACGCGTCGGCGCCCTCGACGGCCTCTGCTGGGTCGGAGGGTCCTCCCCGTCCCTGTGAGTACTGTGCTGCTTGGGGTGGCCTCGTGCCCTGCATCACCTGCGGCTCGGGGCTGTTGGGCCTATGCGGAGCGCCCGGGACTGGACATTGGCTGATTCAGAGGCCTGCTCTGCTCTGCGGACTGCTTGCCCGGCCCGCACTGCCCGGTGATAGTGGACTAAGTTGTGCATTGGCGGTGTCGAGTGGTTGTGTTCGTGACCCGGCTCTGTGAGACGGGGACTCCGGGCCTGCTGCCGTCCCTCTGGATCCTTGACAGGAAGCCTCCACGCCGCCATTTTCTCGGGCGGCTGCTGCTCGTGACGCAGGTGTTTTTGAGCGGCCTACATCTTTGGCAGCCTTGCTTCCAAGGCTCCGCCGCGATGTCGAACTTGCCGCGCAAGGGGAGGACAGTGAAGGACGGAGCCTCTAAAGCATCGCAACCGCCATCTTCCCCCGGAGCTAGTGGCTCGACTAGACAGTCGGACGAGGAGGTGCCCGCCACCAAGGCGTTTATGTCGGAACTCGTTGCCTCGATCAAGGAGGATATCTCCGAGCTTCGCGCTCAACTAGCGTCGGACCTACGGGAGGTCCGAAGAGATGTGGACGGAATTGGTGAGCGGGTGGCCACATTAGAAGATCATGACCTAAGTATGGCGAATGACGTTCACCAATTGCAACAAGATGTTCTTCGCCTTACTGACCAGAACCTGAACCTGCAAGCATACGCCGAGGACCTGGAAAACCGCTCCAGGAGAAACAACATCCGTATCAGAGCGGTCCCTTGGGACGGGGAGGCTGGAGACTTGAGAGAATATGTGCAGGCCCTCTTCCTACAAGTGCTGGATGAGGAGGAAGTTCAGGAGATCAAGTTGGATAGGGTGCACAGAGTCGGCCTGCCCAGGTGGGGTGGCCCCCCCCCCCGGACATCCTCGCGTGTGTCCATGACTTCCAAACGAAGGAACGTATCCTCCGGAAGGCCAGGGCCATCACCACCCTGCACTTTCGTGACCATCGGCCCCAGCTGTTCCAGGACCTGGCGGCGTCCACGCTTCAAAATCGGAGAGAATTCCGGCCAGTGACTGCTTTTCTGAGGGAGCGTGGCATCTCCTACTCCTGGGGTCACCCCTTCCGGATTATATTTAGATGGCAGAACAGGTTGGCGCAGATCCGCTCCCTGAAGGCCGCGAGGGAGCTGCTGGGGCTAGAGGAGGACCCGTCATCTCAGACGGCACAGTCCTCACCATCACGGCGACGGCGTCGCTCTTCATCTTGGCACCGGGTTGGCTCTTCCCCGGATCGAATGCGTCCGGACAACTCTATCAGCTTGCAGGAGAGGGGGTCGGCGGTGGCGTTGGTGGCCTCGGCCACCCTTGCGGACACTCAGCAGAGCTCTGGAGCGGCATGATCCCTGACTTCTTCGATGGTCGGGCGCCGGAGGGTCTCTGTTCCTACGGCCCTGGGGTACTATGGTACTTTTGGAGAAGACACCCCGGGCCTTGGCCCTGGGGGCCCCCAAACCGGTGCCCCCACCCTGATTCCAGTCTGATGTGGACCTTGTGACCTGTGGCCCATTGGAACTGCTGAATGTTCGACTCAGGTTGCGGGCCTTGTGCTCCTTTTTTTTGGTTTTTGGGTTGTTGCAGGGGGGTGGGACAGTTGGTGCTCTGAGTGTGGGTACAGTGGCAGGGAGGTTGGGGTTGGGGATGGGGGTAAGGGGGGGTGTGGTGGCGACCATGTGTGATGGATGCATGATGTTGGTGACTTCAATGCTATTCACCCTTGCGTTTTTTCTTTTGCTCTATGATGGTGCTTCCTCGGCTCTTGCGCTTTCTGGAAGAGGGGCCGTCCTGGGAGGCTTGGGGAGAATGTGTATGGTCCCCTCAGTGAGGTTGTGGCTGGGGTCTTTTCCTTGGTTCCCTATGAGTGGATGTCCCGATGGGATTGGGACCCGGTGTGTGACGGGGGTCTAGGAGTGGAGCGTGGGTGTCTGGACGTATACATGGCGTGGAGTTTTAGTTCCCCATTATGCCTGTTAGCATAGGCACCTGGAACGTGAAGGGCCTCAATTCCCCACAGAAGCGGCAGAAACTTTGGAAGTACATTTCGGACCATCACCTGGATGTGGTCGCTCTTCAGGAAACCCACCTGGCCAGGAGGGACGAAATGAGACTTTGCCATAGGCAGTTCCCCCTTATTTACAGGGCGTCCGCGCCCACGAAGCATAGAGGGGTGGCCCTCCTCTTCCGGGCTTCCCTCCACTATTCAGCCCCTGGGGGTGAGTGTTGATAAGGAGGGTCGCTGGCTGATGGTGAAAGGGACGCTGTATGGTCGCCTGTGTACTTTTGTTGTAGTGTATGCTCCGAATACAGGTCAAAATGGCTTTCTGCAGTGTTTGTTAGATAAGATGGGGGACTTTGTGGATGGGCACCTAATCCTGCTGGGAGACTTCAACATGGTGTGGGACAGGGACTTGGATAGTTCTGGGGTGCGCAGGGCAGACACTGGCGTCTTCTCGGAGGAAACACAGCGTCAATTGAGTGAAATGGGGCTAGTAGACAGTTGGCGCTTTGTCCATGCACAGGCCAGGGACTACACTTTCTTCTCTCACGTTCATCGTTCATACTCCCGCATAGACTACATTTTGGTTAGCCAGGCTCACAGGGGGGATATACGACTGACTGATATCTTTCCGCTCTCGCTATCGGATCATAGCCTGGTGGTTCTGGGACTGCATTGGGCCGCGGGGGGAGATGGTTGGCGAAAATGGTACTTCCCGGCGGCTCTGGTGAGGGATGAGGTGTCCTGTAAGGCATTACGCAAGGCTATTGGTGATTTTTTTCTCCTCAATCCTCCTTCTGACACGTCGGTGTATAACACGTGGGACGCATGCAAGGCCTCCCTGCGGGGCACGTGCCTCGCTCTCAACGCGAGCCTGAATAAATTGCGGCGGGAAGAGAGGGAAGCTCTGGAAACGGAACTTGCCGCTTTAGAACAGGCCCACAAGGCGAACCCCTCCAGGGTGACCCTGCGCCCCCTGACGGCGGTGCGAGGGAAACTGAAGGCCCATTATAACAACAGGGCGGAATTCACTCTTCTGCGCCTTCGGCGTACCTCCTACTCTCAAGGCAATAAGGTTGGGCGCCACCTTGCTCGGCAACTTCGTGACAAACGCGAAAGGGATTATATAGGGGGCGTGCTTGACCACGCGGGCTCTATTCAGCACAAAGACGCGGACAAGGCGGCCATATTTGGTCGCTTCTATGCAGCGCTCTACTCGAGCGACGCTCTCGACCCGGAGGCCCAATCCGAGTTTCTGGAGGGTCTGCCTATCCCGAAAGTCTCCAGAGAATGGAATGACTTGTTGTCCTCCCCCATCACTTGGGAAGAGGTTTTGGATGACATCAAGGCCTTGAAGCTGCATAAGGCCCCTGGGCCCGACGGCTATACGGCCCTATTCTATAGAACGTTCGCACCCGACATTTGCGACTACTTAGTCTCCCTCTTCAACGCGATGGCGACTGATGGTAGAACCACGGACTCCATGGCCGAAGCGTTGATTTCTATTATCCCCAAACCGGGTAAGGACCCTACCTCCTGTACATCTTACCGTCCGATAGCGCTCCTTAACCTGGACGCTAAACTGTACTCCTCCATCCTGGCGGGCAGGCTGCAAGACCTGATGCCTGCCTTGGTCCATCCTGATCAGTCTGGTTTCATTAAGGGTAGGCAGACTCATGATAATCTGCGGCGCGTCGTCCATCTCATTGAAAAAGCGGAACAGTTCCGCATACCAGCAGTGTTGGTAGGGCTTGACGCGGAGAAGGCCTTTGACCGCGTCGATTGGGGGTTCCTGCACCGAACGCTGGTGGCTTTCGGGTTCTCCCCCATTTTATAAGGATGATTGAGGCCAACTACAATAGCCCTACCTCCCGAGTGTTGGTTAACGGCCATAGGTCCGGGAGCTTTTGCCATTCCCGAGGGACGTGCCAGGGCTGTCCCCTCTCGCCCCTTCTTTTTGCCCTTAGCATAGAACCATTGGCATTGGCGATACGGGAGAATGAGCGGATTCTAGGGCTCCCCTTTACGGGCGAGCAGCATAAGATCTCGCTCTTTGCCGACGATGTCCTGTTGTCCCTTCGAGACCCGGCGCTGTCACTACCCCATGTCCACTCGGTACTCTCTGAATATGAAGCGGTGGCGGGATTTAAGGTTAACTTTGACAAGTCCTACATCTTAAATTTGACCTTGCCACCGGGGGAGGTGCAACAGATCCGGCTGCTTACTCCGCTCTCGTGGACGTCATCATCCTTGCTCTACCTGGGAGTGCGGCTGACTTCTACCATAGGTGCCTTATTCCAGGCTAACTTCCCCCCGATGTTGGCATCGATTCGGGCAGAATTGGACCGGTGGAAGCCCAAATTTATCTCATGGCTGGGTAGGGTTCATGCACTCAAGATGGTTCTTCTACCCAAGCTTCTTTACCTTTTTCAAGCCTTACCTATCCCGATAGGGCTGGACTACTTTCGTCGGCTGAAGACCGTGATGCTGAAGTATGTCTGGCAAGGCGGCCGGGCGCGGCTTCCGTTTACGGTTCTCCGGCGCCCGCGATTGGAGGGAGGAGTGGGCTTTCCGGACATGCATTTGTATTACAAGGCTGCCCAATTGAGAGTCCTCGTGGAATGGTCCCAACAGCTTTCGGAGAAGCACTGGCTCCACATAGATCGGAGTGTTGCGGGTCGTTCCATCTGGGACCTGGCCTGGAAGCCTAAGGTGGACCGGCCCAGAAACGCGTACATTAGCACTCCCACCAGCACGGTGTTGAAGGTTTGGGACACGGTGAGTAGCGATGACCGGTGGACCACATTCCCGTCCCCGTTCACCCCGATCCATTTCAATCCGGCCTTTCCCCCGGCGTTGACGGAGGGTCCCTTTGAGACTTGGAGGGAGGGTGGCTGTAGAGCCCTCACCCACCTATTCCATGGCACCGAACCCCTCACTTTCCACAACTGTATGAGGGATTATGGTGTTCTGCCGACGGAGCGCTTTAGACATCTTCCGCTCCTGCACTGGGCGACGTCGCCTGGTGTAGTGGATGCCGCTACCAGACCCTTGACGAAATTCGAAACTTTCCTCCTTCGCACATCCACCATGAAGGGAGCGATCTCTTTTCTATATGGGCTGCTGTTAGACACTACTATGTCTCCACGGCCGCGATATCAGGATCACTGGGAGACCACACTGGGGAGGGACATTTCCGACAGCGAGTGGAGGAGCTTATGGCGGGACGTGACGACACATAACCACTCTACCGACCTCAGGGAGGCCCACATGAAGCTCCTCTTCGACTGGTACTTATATCCATCTAAACTACACCGCATATTTCCAACGGCTTCGGATAGGTGTTGGCGAGGCTGTGGGATGTTGGGGGACTTTAGCCATATATGGTGGGACTGTCCCGCCATCCGGCCGTTCTGGGCCGAGATTCTCTCCCACATTAAAGGTATTCTGGGTTACCCACTCCCAAATTCCATGGATTTTGTTTTACTGGGCCTTAGGGACCCGCTGCTTGAGCACCAGACTAGGGCGGATAAGCGCATTATGTGGTTATGTTTGGGAGCAGCCAAGTTGACTTTGGCAACCGCTTGGAAAAGCCCGTCTGCCCCTGCCGTCTCTCTGTGGCACGCCCGGCTATGGCGCTTGTTGAGTTTGGAGCGGCTCTCAGACATCTTCCTAGGGAACTTTAAAAACTTTATGTGCAATTGGGGCCAGTTGGTGAGGTTTTTGTCCCGAGGCCTGCCTTCGGCAGTTTGTCCGTCAGCACTGCGGGCACTTCATCTTTTCCAAATTTGATTACGGAGGTGACTGTTGTGGATTGTGTGAATGCTGGTCGCCACCACTGGGTGGGAGATGGGTGTTGGGGGAGGGACGGAGGGTAGGGGGGGGGGGGGGTAGTTGGGGAAGTTATTTCTTTTTTTCTCTCTCCTGTTGCGACTTGCTGTGCCCTCGGAATGGACACTATGACTCAGATGGGGCTTGGGCTGCTCTTCCTGGCTGGAGACAATGCATCCACTGTTGGAGTTCCAGGCACGATTTGGACACTGTGGCGGACGGGCCTTCATGTCCGCGCTTCCGCTGCTTTACCTGGCTACCGCCCTCTTTAATGTGGATTTTGATGCCCTATTGCCTCTCCCTTTGCGAACATGTTCCTTTTTTTGGCACCCCCTGTGTGGGGATCTGTGGCGGAATGTCGCCTGTTCTTCTTTCCTTTCTCTTTCCTGATCCCCTTGCTCTGTTCCCCTCCCCTTTTCTATTTTCACCTTGCATACTACAAATAAAAATTAAAAAAAAAAAAAAAAAGATTGGGAGAACCTGATTCTAATTGCTTAAAGGACCCAGCGAGCTGTAAGGAAAAGAAAAACAAAAGACCCCCCTTAGCTCTGCCTGCAGCACTGGGTGTTGCTGGGATGGAGAAGCAGGAAAAGCCGTCCAGCCAAGAGCTTGCAGAGGTGTCCCATGATTCTTGTATGGCTATCACATAATAACTAGAAACAAAGTTAACCCACACAGTTTCTGCCCTTTTGGCTTGAATGCCAGCAACGTTCCAACTAATAAATTTGCACAATGCTATGCCCTCTTCCAGGAGGGGCCCATTTACGGAGGGCGACAATGGGGCTGGGTCGGGAGCTACGCCCATGATAAGGGGTCTACCTTGTGTGGCCCTGTTTGTTACTACTCTCCAGCCATTCCCGACTGTGGCCGGACGGCGTAGCCTAAGATGTGAATCTACGGGTGGTTGGTGTCTGCCAGGCGGCGGGTAAAAAAAGCCCAAAGGAACCGATCTCATATTCCCAGTATCTTGGATTGCTGAACCGTCCCAAAACAGACTGTCCGCCAGGTTTGGACTATCAAAATTAACTATAACGGAGTCACCGTTCACGGTTTTGGGGCAATGTCCAATCCATCCTACCCTTCTAGCCATTATGATCCTGTTAGAAATGACTGTTCCCCCACTGCTAATGTTGGCGCACCATTGGCTGGCCTTTTGCATTAGTGCTACTGTGGATTCTGACTCCCCGATTGCTAACGGGGGGACCCCTATGAACGCAGCAACAAGGGGTGCGGCCGCCGGGGGCAGATCTAAATGTAACTGGCACCCCTTACGCCTTGTACTAGATGCCTGGGAGTTATACTCGGGGGGGGAAATAACAGTGGCGCCTGAGGTTGGCTGGATACTAGGGTGACTACTTAAAGGATTACCAGGCGCCCGCTGCCTAGTGATATCTTCTAACTTTCCCTCACATGGCACTGGTGGGACCAAGGAAATCTATAGGTTATGTGTGATAGTGTCTATATCACTCTTGTCCGGCCTAGTCATAGCCTGAGCGAGATCGAGTTTTTTGGCTAAATTGTCAATAAGGGCGCATTTCTTTAACAAACCGGCAAGGCAAGTGTTCATAGTATCCACAATGTCCTTTGCTATGCCCACTAACAAGTGTTCAATTCGAGCAACAAATAATGTTTTTAGGTGCTCACCAAAAGTGTCCATATCTAATTGTTCCGCATTGGTACCACACTCAGTCTTTTTCCTCTTTTTGGTGATCACTTTGTTCTACGGTCCAGGCCCCTGGGGCCGGTTGGGGGACGAAGGTACAGAAGCACAGACTTGGACTGGACAGGGAGTATTAGCAGCACAAGTGTTGGGTTTGAGAACAACCACTTCAGGCTCTAAAGGTACACCAGGGGCTAAGATAGAGACCGAAGTACTGGGCTGAGTAATAGGAGGAGGGGATATCAAGCCCAGCTCTTGTTGCGCTGTTGCTATTTCTTTGGACAAAGCCCCAACCGCAGATGTAAGGTAGGATAAAATTGTCTCGGAATGTCTAGCGACGTTGGCCTTTTTCCCACACTCCTCTGTATTTGTGATGATCTTATGCTTACCCATGATGAAATGTCAGTGGGGTGGCCCAGTCCTGCCTCTTCCGGCCCGGGACGGCCACAGACGGCCCGCCCTTGTCCAGGGCTTAGCCCGGCGCCGCCCGCGGGCGTCCCGCGGTGCGGGAGGCTGGATCCGATTTTAAGCACCTGTGGGGCGTGTCCTGGCGATGTCCTGGCGGTAGCACGTCTCTGAGCAGGCCAGGAGGATTATGGGAGCTGTAGTTAGCCTCACCTTGTGGCCCCCAGCTACGAGCTTTTCCCGCAAAGCGGGAAACGCAAGGTGTAACGTATGGGTCCGCACGGACTGCAGGGGAACGTGGATTCCTTCCGAAGTCTGCCCCCTCAAGCGGTCAGCAGGTTACACGATGCAGTTCTCTCCCACGGTGCGGGAGGCTGGATCCGATTTTAAGCACCTGTGGGCGTGTCCTGGCGATGTCCTGGCGGTAGCACGCCTCTGAGCAGGCCAGGAGGATTATGGACGCTGTAGTTAGCCTCACCCCGTGGCTCCTGTGGCTCCTGTGGCCCCCAGCTGCGAGCGTTTCCCGCAAAGCGGGAAACGCGAGGTGTAGCGTAGGGGTCCGCACGGACTGCAGGGGAACGTGGATTCCTTCCGAAGTCTGCCCCCTCAAGCTGTCAGCAGGTTACACAATGCAGTTCTGGCTATTCAGCTACTAGAAGGGCAACACAGCATTATGATTACCTAAAGGAGTCTGGAGGACTGTGTGCTTCCTGCTCCTGGAGTCGACCGAAGAGCTGAAGAGGACCGAGAGGCGGAAGCCGGCCTGTAGGTAGGTGTTTTTCTTTCCATTTACCCCACACCCCTGTGACCCCCGTTAAGAAGCGTCCACCACTGCATATTAGATCTACAAATGTGCAGTAATGTGTCCACAGCAAGAAAGCTGAAACCCCATGGGTATCCTTTGCTATTGGCAAATACTAAAACAGGCATTAGCTGCGTAACATGCTGTGAAATACTGTTGGAAAGTTTTGCTTGAACTTGGACTCAAACCTCCATGACAACTTCAAAGATGTGTTTCCCTCAAGTGGGTTCTGATATGTCGATATTATATCTACATGTAAAAATCTAGGTATATTTCAGAGTTTTGGGTGCACTCTAAGAATGCTTTAATGTTCTGTGTGGCAGGCATTGCCCTGTACTGTTCACAAACTTTTCCAAACTGACCTGGCAGTGCCTGGGGCTGCTGGATCTTCCCTTCTCATGCCCACACTTTCCTGGAGGTGGAATTCAAAATCAGACCTTTGTTGTTTGCAGGGGTGGTGCAAGACTGCAAGATGCATTGAAAAAACATAAGAGCTCAACTCTGGTCCTCACACGTGACACTTCATAATGTGTGTTTATTTATCTCACGATGTGTGTGCACAAATTAAGTTTGCCAACAAGAAATTCGAAGATTTTTGTATGGAGGGGAGTATGTTGAACAGAGACATTTTAAAATGTGTTGTATTGCTTTCTCGGCGAGTAGCGCGCTACTCCGTAACCCATAAAGGATTAGTGTTGAGTTAGTATAGTGAAATATGAAACTAATTTGAGTGGTGGATAGGTCAGTCAATTATTTGGATTCAGAAGGATAAAGGAGGGATAGAAGAGGGGAAAAGGTTTGCATTTATATAGCGCTTGTAACCCCTGTTGGGGTGTTAAAACGATTTTCTCGGAGAGTAGCATGCTACTCCGGAGCCCATTAAGGATTAGTGGTGAATTAGTATAGTGAAATATGAATGTAGTTGGAGTGGTGGATATTAGTCAGGTATTTGGATTGAGAAGGATAGCAGAGGGATAGAAGAGAGAAAAAAAGGTTAGCATTTATATAGCGCTTGTTAACCCTATAGGGGTGTTGAAGCACTTTCTTGGCAAGTAGCACGCTACTCTGGAACCCATAAGGACTAGCGGTGAATTAGTATAGTGAAATATGAAAGTAATTTGAGTGGTGGATAATAATCAGTTATTTGGATTGAGAAAGAAAGTGCAGGGATAGAAGAGGGAAAAGGTTTGCATTAATATAGCGCTTGTTACCCCTGATGGAGTGTTGAAGCGCTTCTTTTTTTTGGCGAGTAGCACACTTCTCTGGAACCCATTAAAGGATTAGTGTTGAATTAGTATAGTGAAATATGAAAGTAATTTGAGTGGCGGATGTTAGTTATTTGGATTGAGAAGGGTAGCAGAGGGATAGAAGAGGGACAAAGGTATATATATATATATATATATATATATATATATCTTGTTAGCCCTAAGCTTTTTCGGCGAGTAGCACGCTACTCCAGAACCCATAAAGGATTAGTGTTGAATTAGTATAGTGAAATATGAAAGTAATTTGAGTGGCGGATGTTAGTTATTTGGATTGAGAAGGGTAGCAGAGGGATAGAAGAGGGACAAAGGTATATATATATATATATATATATATCTTGTTAGCCCTAAGCTTTTTCGGCGAGTAGCACGCTACTCCAGAACCCATAAAGGATTAGTGAATTAGTATAGTGAAATATGAAATGTGAGAAGTGGACAGGTGAATAAGTAAAGTGAAATATGAAATGTGAGAAGTGCACATGTTAGTCTGTTACTTCGATTAAAAAGGATAGTGGGTGGATAGAAGAGAGAAGGCTTTAGACTTACTTTTTTTTTATAAGGTCATAGCAGTAGTGGGAGGTTTGGGATGAGTGAAAAGGGATGTGGAGGGGAAGAATCAGAGGGAAGAGTTAAGAAAGGCTTGTTTTGGGAGCTCAGTATAGTAAAAAAGGTGTCAGGTAGTGCAAGGAGGGGTAGAGTACGGGAGAGTCTAGACAGGGCTATTTTGGGGATCATAGTAGTGGTATGGGGTTTGGGATGAATGAGAGAGTGGAGGTAGTGGATATTTTGATAGAGGTATAGGGTGAGAAATAAGGTAGTGCATTGAAAAGAGTAGTAGAAAGTGGTTTAAGAAGAGTCAGAGAGTGGACGTAGAAGATATATGGAGAGAGGTATAGGGTGAATATAGGGTAGTGCATTGGATATGCTGAATTAGAAGAAAGTAATAAATATATAGGTCCATAAGTACATGGAAAGTTTATAGATTCATAAAGGAAGCATATGTAGATTAAAGATATTGATAGAGGTATAGGGTGAGAAATAGGGTAATGCATAATATATATATATATATATATTAGGAAAGTAATAAATATATAGATCGAAATACATGGAAGGTTTATAGATGCATAAAGAAAGTAAGTAGAAGAAGATTAAAGATGCATTCAATAAACTCTAGTTTTGAAGTGTTGTACTTAAAAATGTATTTATTTAGTTTTCAACCCCTTGTATGCTGATGACGGAACCCCTCCGTCATCAGCTGCGGTGGCGCTGTGCTGATGACGGAGCGGTTCCGTCATGGCCCTCTCGCCGCTCATGCGCGGCGCGAATTCCGCGCCTGCGCTGAGCATTCTATTGAGCGGGCGGGGCCATGACGGAACCGCTCCGTCATAAGCAAAGCGCAACCGACGCTGGTGACGGAGCGGTTCCGTCACCAGCATGCGCCCGCCGCTCTTCCGCCCCGCCCCCTTAGCACTGCGGCGGAATAGCCGCCGCAGTGAAGGGGTTAAACAATTATTCTACATGTTAAAACAAAGCAATACACATATATAGGTACATATCTATAGTACAAATAAATACTTATATACAGAGGAATATGCTGTTGTGGCCCAGCAGGAATAAGAGACCGTAGGCCGGGTCGTGAACATTTCTCTGTCTGCTTGGGCCGAAGTTAGTTGTCTTTCAATCGCCCATTCAAGGTTTTCCTGTCCTTTGATCAGATGTTGTATGACTTGATCCATTGTGACGTGACTGTGGGAGGCCGTCGATCCCACTTCTGACACCAGTTGTGGCCCAGCAGGAATAAGAGACTGTAGGCCGGGTCTTGAAGCGTAAGGCTTTATTTTTTTTAATGTTTTTCCAGAACGATTTAGCAGTTTCTCTCTGTCCCTGGGGAACGGATCAGTGATGGCATAGGGGATACTCGGAACTGAGGCTTCAGCTGATGGCTGAGGTGCGATGTTGATTCTTGACTCCCCGGTTAGTATGGTTACTTCACTCTGGAGAGAACGCCCGCCAGGGTTTAAAAAATAATAACAAAACAAAATCCACAGTTTCAGTTGGAAGTTCTCACATCAATAGAATCACCCAAGGGGGACCGGGAATGCAGGGAACACCGCTGTCTGTGTTTGCAGAAACATATCGCGTGAAGGTGGGAGGGGGAAGGGGAGTGCTTGTGCAGACGAGTTTTGGGTTTGACGAAAACAAAAATAAGAGAGTGGGAAGGAAGGTAGGAAACGGAGGAGGGAACCGGGTACTAGCAGAGCTTCACATGGACGGACTCCCCCGCCTCCCAATCCAACCAGAGACCTTCCTCCGTACCTGGAACAGCCACGCTCCTCCGGGAACGTGGCTCGACGTCTCGTGGGGTCTTTGCCATGGTCAATCGTGCCAAAGGCAGCCGAGAGATCCAAGAGGGGTAGTACATCAACCCCGTTGCAGTCAACTGAAATTTTTCTAAGTGTGGAGTTAGAAAATCTAAGGAAATCCTTTAAAATTGAACTAAGTAACAAAAGGAAAAGGCTACTTACACTGTATGCATCTGCTCTTGGCATGTAGAGCTGTAGAATCTCAAATATAGGGGAGACAATGTATGCCAACAGCACAGAAATATGCAGTGATTTACTCCACTGCTCACAAGCACTTAGGAGTTGTTTGGGGAGTATAGTTTACCATCCCGACACTCATACCATGTCCTGCATGCAGACCAGAGGTCTGGAAATCTCATACACAGCAGAGGTAAGAATCTGCTTGGGAGTACTGAGTGCACTCGCACACTGTATGCTCCCCCCATTATGCACATGTGCCGCCCATGCTTTAGTACTATGCCACTGCTTTAGTGCTTGAAATTGAAAAACAGAAGTGCAGGTACTCTGTGCCAGAGTACCTGCTTGTTTCTGAGAAGAGCTGGTATTCTCCAATCAAACTTATTAAGTTACTCTTGAGAAGTGCCGAAACTCTTCTTCTCAAAATAAAAAAGTGCCAGTACTCCGTACCGGGCAGTACCGGCCCATTTTAAGCACTGCACTGCACAGCTTGGAATCAGACAATTTGCAAGGTACACAGTCTTCTGAATCCCGGTGTACCACCATCCATGAACTGGTTGTACCACCAAATGCTCTGCTTGACTATGTGTAGCTTAAAATACCAAGTTTTATCAGTATCCGCAAGCTACAGTGCACCATGTGTGGTTCCACAGTTTTTTTTTTCCATTTACGACAGCACAGCACTGACATTTTAGTGCACCCGCATCTGATAAGAGGTACGTATAGTCAGGGCACAAGTCCTAAAAATAGAAGAGGGGGTGCTGTCACCGGAAGAGACGTCACGACAGGAAGTGACGTCATGAAAGGGAGCTGGCACCATCGGGCTTATTCCCTCCCCTCGCTCACCTCTTAGATGCGATTGCATCTGAGAAGCCAGCGCATGAGCAACGTGCTGTGAGCTCCGATCTCATCCCAGAGAGGCCAAAGAGTGAAGTCCAGCTGTTTGGCACAGGTGATGCCATCCACCCGGTAAAATGAGTTGGGGGACGCCGTCCACCTGCGTGGTACCCCGACTCGAGCCCTGCGTACAGTACACGATCAGCAAACTAAAGCCCTCCATTTAAGATCAAAACTGATTCATTAAACAATCACCAATTAAAGTATCTAATATTGTTGGCAGGGGGTCCGACCCAATCCCAGGTACTAATTCAACATTCAGCTATGAAACGGCAACCTTTGCTGAATACTTAACAAGCATAATACATAATTAGGTACATAATTGGATAAAGATTGAACCGGAATAAAAGATCATACACTAATTCTTACTACACACGCACAGCTGATAACGCTACGATTTGATGAAGGTCAACAAACCCTTAAATTCGCACCCACCGCCTTTCCTCAATTTTACCCCCTCACTCCTCAGCGAGTCGAATGGTTTTACCATGCTAGAGGGGAATTCTATAGTGTGCATACTGTCTGCGAGTCGCTCCCCCCCCTGCAAAACATGTGGCCACATAAAAAGACAAGAAGCAGGTTGTTGTCGTTCACTGTGTAGTCCTTTATTAAATCTTAAAGCAGTGTAATTAATCCTTTATTCATTTTGATTAAGGTACTTGACCATTTTCTTTTAGGTAAAGGTATACACAATATTATTTACAATCCAATCATGGCCATACCTCTTTGTCATGGCCCCCTGTGCTTGTTGTGCCAGCAGGCCCCAACTCGCACTGTTTCAGTTGTAACTTTCTGTGCTAGTCCTCCTCCCAGAGAGAGTCACTACCACGGGGGACTACTTCCGCCTTGGCCCACCGTACCGGGGTATACCCCTTTCAATGTTCTTAAACATACACACCGGCATCTTGTGTACGGCAAGAGAGTCCAGGACCACCAGCAGGTCAGTTCCCCCTCCCGCCAGCCCAGAGCCTCACAATGAATGCTTGCCCTGTCCAGGGTCAGCCAGTCCAGGCCGAAAAGGAAGTCCACACCCTTTTCTTGCCTGGGCCCCCGCCATTCTCGTCTTTATTTGTAGGGATAGGTGGGTGGGTAATTCATCGCTGGTCTGCTGTCACCGGAGCTGCTTAGAGAGGACAAAGAGGGTTAGTTCTGCCCCTCCCAATGCCTTTATACCCCCGGAGGATGGGAGGTCGACCCTGCCCCTCTGATGACGTTGCGCTCGCGTGTGCCCGCCTCACCTTCCACCTCTCTTTTACCTTGCTGCCTCCTCCCTGTCACCTTTCTACCTCGAGGAAATCTATTCTGGCTCCCGCCCGGGATGCCAATAAGGGCGCCACGCCCCTAGGTGCAGGTGGCGCCGCTCATTCAGGATGTTAAAGGGTAAGTGACATACTCAAATATAAAAACGCAGCCTTGCTATCTGCCGGTAGGTGGCACCATTGTTAAACACTGTTAATTAAAATGACGCTACGCTCCTAAGGGAATATAATCTTGAGAAAATGATAAAGAAAAGGACAGGACTAAGAGCATTGGCAAATTGATACAATAATACGATTTTTTTGTGTTTGTTTCAAGGAACAATTAATTAAAAAATGTGTATTATTGTAATGTGTATAAAATGCATTACATCCGGAATTAAATCTATTGGTATTACAGTGAAATGACTCGACATTTAACCTCATCGCTGCGGCGGCTATTCCGCCGCAGCGCTAAGGGGGCGGGGGGTCGTGCGGCGCGCCCATGCTGGTGACAGAACCACTCCGTCACCAGCCGCGGTTGAGCTGTGCTCATGATGGAGCGGTTCCGACATGTACCCGCCCGCTTACGATAACGCGCCGCGCAGGCGCGAAATCAGCGCCGCGCAGGCACGTCGGGCTGGCCAAGACGGAACCGCTCGGTCATCAGCACAGCGCCACCGCGGCTGATGACGGAGCGGTTCCGTCATCAGCACAGAAAGGGTTAAGGACTAAAAACTATTAAGTAATTCTAGCTTTTAAATGAATCCAATAAATCAGAAAGAATACATTTATGGTACAAGTTTTTAAATGTTTACTTTATAAGGGAGACTGTTTTTATTGTAAACATATTTAGTTTAAAGTGAGTATTTGTTGGACACCGAAGGTATTAAACAAAAAACATTTAACAATTAAACATCTTTTAAAGTATGCCGATTTGAACACCTCCCCTCTTCTCCTGTCACCAATAAAATGTGTGTCAAAAGTTCAGGTTGGGCAAACAACCAAATGTGAGCCCAGCTAAGGTAATGTGGACAAGAGTCCACTCGAGCTCATTTTCAGCAAGACTAACAAAAAGCATTGCCAACTGGGCAAAGAAAGATGATAACCTTTTACAAGTACAAATGCAGAGAAAAAGGACTTCACAACTGGATTGGTATGTAAAGCTTTTCCCGATATCTGAATTACTCAGAGGTTGGCCCCAGGCGACTGCAAATGAGTCACGGACTAGGCCAAGATTGTGTTATGCAACATATTCTCGTTTAACGTCGGTAATTTTGAGCTAATCCTCGTTGCACAAATGCACTTTATCATGCCCTGTCACATAATTACGCACCATTCATGGCAAAATGTTACCACGAGCGCTTGGAAGCAACGCGAACAGCCATAACGCGGGCCACTGTTGCTAGCAGGACTTGCCTTTTTTGCTCAATATTTTTTAGCTCAAAATGAGTCCTCACGTTGCGTATTTTGTGCTGACATACAACGCGAAATACTGGATTTGTTATTCGCATACTTCTGCGTAATTTTATCAAAATTTCATGCAATTGTGCTACAGCAAATGACGCAAATTTCGCACTTCCTACTGTTGACCTTGCTTGGTAATAACCAATCAAGAACACGAGATGGCACGCTTGTACCACAGTAATAAGGAGCAGAGAGCAATGTGGAGAAAATTGCATATATATGTCAAACTACCCCTCAGGCGATGGGGAAATCTAATGGTCACACGTCACAAGACCACCTTCAGATCCAACCCTTACACATTCATGATGCACAAAGTCCAGTGATTGGAGACAACATAACCAAGAAATATTGCCCTCTGCAGATTGACCTCCCGATAAAGTGCCCAAGCTCAAGGTGCAGATGTGAAAGGAAGGTAAGGGCACTTAACCTATGTCAGCATCAGACTTTACCTGTGCAATGAAGCTATTACCAGACACAGACCTTCTATCAATTAAGTTGGCAATCAAAATGTCTACTGAGATTGAAGTATACAAGGGTTCTTCTAACCTTAGCATCTTTGCTGCATAAACTGACAAGCTTTGGGGTTACAAAGGCCAATGTTTTTGTGACCTGCGACATTAACACTGCAGTTCCCTGCGTGTCTCAGTCACACGAGGGGGTTAAAGATACATACCTCAGTTGCAAAGCACTGAAAGGTTACAGGCTGCCTAGAGCAGTCATGAACAATTCACAAAGTTGAACTGTCCCTGATGTATAGTTTCTGGCCTGCGAGAGCAACTATATTCATCAGAAAACCCCTCTTTTAAAACTGCATGTATTGCTGCACGCTCCTCCAGATGAGATGATGTGCCCTAACGGCTAGAGCGGTCGACCTTGAAGAACCCGGTTCGAGTCTCGGCACGGATGCTCGACAGCCTGTGATTCTAGGCAAATCACTCCCGTGCCTAACAAAATTAACGTGTCCCTCTGTGCTCACGTTAAGCGCTCTGCTAAATTCGGGTTAAGTTCGCACTACATAACACTCAAAAAATAAAATAAAATGCCGTCGCATGTGCAAGAGTGTAGTTCTAATAGCATTGTAGCATGAACAGCAGTTAGACGGTGTATCCACACACAACATGCAAGATCATGTATGGCAGAGCTCCAGAAGAATGTGATAGCATAGTCTTGAATGTTCTAGACAGACTAATAGCTCAGGGACTCAAACTGTCCCAGTGCTCATCATGTCATCAGAAGGCGTGGCTGTTAATGCCTCCAGAGTACAAGCCGTTTGGAGTAGGCGAATATCAAACACTGTGATGGCACTAAATAGTTTCATTGGCGTCTGTGGCTACTTGTCTGGATTTTTTCCTGGATTTCCCAAAATATGTAAGCCGTTAGCCTAATTGGCCGAAGGATGTCTTCTGATGAGGAAATTCTAAAATATAAGAATCCCCAATCACCTTACTGAAAATTATGCAATCCTGTTTTGTCTCACTTGGATCACTCAGTGCAACATGCATTCTATTTATGCGTTAGTATGCACAGTAGGTCCCAGTACTGGGCTACGCAGATCAGTATTTACTATTTTATTCTGCATGTTGATGCTAGTCAAGATGGACTGGGTGTAGTTTTGTATCAAGAAGGTTTGGGAGCAAGAACAATCGCTTTATCATTTCTATGATTAGAAGTTTAATAATTACTTTTATGGAGTCAAGTTCAATTTAAGAATTGGCAATAACCCATTTCTTCGGTAAGGACTAGTTTGATGCTACTGAAAACAGGTGGCTCATTAGTCTCTCTTTGCATGATTTCCAAATACATTATTGACAGGGTAATGCTAACAGTGACGCCGATGCACTATCCAGGAGGGTACAGTCACCCATAGTCAATAAGAAAGTGTAAGAAGTGATAGTCATGAGTAAAAGCTGTGAGAAAGAGCAACAAAAAACCGCTGTACAAGAGACCCCAAATCATCTTCCAGCCATAAACTGTCTGGATGTAACATCAAAATCAGTACCTGAAGTATGTATGGCTATGCCTAACTAGTCAATGTCTGAATTACCAAGATTGAAACAAGCTCAGTGGTTTTATACAAGAGCATCAGAAGTGCTGAGTGATAGATGAAAGCAGCCAGATAAAGTCAATTATGAAAGTACAGATGGTCACATCTTAACAGGACAAAAGCTGACTGAAAGAAGGAACACAGAAACCCACAATAAAAGTGGATTTGTTTTTATATAACTTTCAACAAAAGATAAGCACAGCTCACTATGCCACATAAAGGTCAAGCAACCCTGTGCGACCGACAACAGCCTCCATAAAAACGAGTTCTTAACTTTCTGAAGTTGGTCTTCCGCTTCATATCTGCACAGGCTAGTCCCATACGTAACAATAGACAAGCATTTAACCCTATATACTATGAGCAGTCCCTTGATATGTTTATGCCCAAATTTTTGTGTAAATCTAAAAATTACCTCTCAAAATCTGGAGTATTGCTGAGATCTAATGTTAATTAGGTGGGCCAAGGTGAGTGAGGAATGAAAGAGAATGCCTAGATATGAGAAGTTCTCAGCCCGACACATGATGGAGTCCTCATTGCATGTACACACTTTTTTTGTATTCCTCGGTCCGCAAATCATGGTGAATGTCTTCGGATAAATTAGTTTTGAGGTCCAAATTATTTATAAAAACAGTAATGTATGATTTAAAAGCCCCTGAGGAATATTTGCTGTTCTGGGCGGAATAGCATTGTCTGCATAAAGCAGCACGGGTATCGGACGTTACTCACAAGGGGTAGGTAATTTCCATACTTCGTCAAATGGTCTGCCAGCCAATTAATATAAAGTGTGAATAAAAATGGTGCCAGAATGCAACCTTGACGGACCCCTCTGACATATTTAATAGGGTCAGTGCTTTCCTTTCTTGGGCCAAAGCGTACCCTTACTGATGCATCCCCATGCAAGTCTTTGAGGAGGAAAATCAAAGGCTTCTCCACCCCCATCCTGGGTCTGATGAAGCAGAGCTTTGAGCAATTGACTGTGTCAAAAGTACTAGTCAGGCTCATGAATGCCGAGTGTAAAGTAGCTCCCTGTAAATACACAGCGCTTTTGTAAATTATAAATTTAGTATCTCAATAACATTAGTATTAGGCAGCCCACCCTTAATATATATTTTTTAGTTTCAAGTTCTTATAATTGTATGATTTTAAAAAAACGAGGCAAATTTAAATTACAAATTGGAATACAATTTAGCCAAGGATACAATTATGAAATAAACGGTAAGGTGATACATTGGGCAAGCACAATATATTGACAAAACCAGTAAATATAGGCCCTTTCCCTTTAAAAACGCAGTGGTACGCAAAAAGACCAATAGACTGGCGCGGTATAAAGACCAATAGAAATCGGCAAAACAAACTCTTTGCCGAAGTGACAGAAAACGTGAAAACGCCGTGGTGCACGGTCCGTGCAAGCGAGTAATAACGCAGGTAAGAGTAAACCTAGCCCCCTTCCTAATGTAGTGCAGATGTCGCCACATGCGCTTGATATTGGAAAATAGACTATAAATAACGCTAGTGTCAACATGTTATGTTTCAGACTGCCCGACCTGTGTGACATCTAGCAGTAATTACCGAAGCGGGATTGTGATGGTGAAAACCCTTTTTCTGGTAAATAAATGGTTACGAAAATCTAAATGAAGCCTTTAAAACTATTTAGTTATAACGTTAGAGTAATATCATGATTAACAGGACACATTGAATGCTGTCTTATTTTTGTAGACGATAAGAACCGCCACACTGCTTTAACCTCTGAAACTATTACCTAAACATTACTATCGGAAGGCGCCAGCAAAGTATATCGAACCACTAATAGGTAAATATGACAGTCATGCTCGTTATGTTAAAGCGCACTACATATGTAAGAGCCGATGGTTAATGTTCACTTCAAATTCATTACAGATGGGCGACTAATAACCAGACATACAGTGTAATTATACACACGGCTTAGAAATCAAAGCGCATGAGAACCACCTGCAAATACGGGGTAAGACTAATACAGAACTCAGAGTGATACAAATTCAATAGAGAAAATAAGCGTGATATCGATATGTAGATACACACGTTTACATGTATTTAGCAATAAGCAGCATAGAGAATAAAATAGCTTACCTAAATAAGCAAACATATAAATATAGGACAGGGAAGCAAAAAATGGTTGTCTTTATCAAAGAATATTGCTACTTACTATTTACTTCACCCTTTTTATTGGCACAAAACATTATTATTATTGTGCCAATAATCAGACCAAACTGTTTGTCCCAGCAAGGTAAAAAACATATACATAAATAGAGGGGCGGGAAGCGAAAAAATGGCTGTTTTCATGAAAGAATATTGCCGTCTACTATGTATTCCACCTTCGTATTAGAACAAAATATCATTACTATGCAAGTAATCAGACCATTTTTGTTTGTCCCAGCGAGGCGAATAGAAGCAGCCCAGTATATGAATGAAATTATTCGAGCTATTTTTCTAAGTATTCTATCAAGTCTAAGCACCGGTTAATAATCAGGTAAATGCTCCTGCAACTAGAAGATCCCCTACCTAAACTGGCTCAATCAAAAAACGCACATTAAAGCAATAATGTTTTTACTATGCAGGTTCTCCATCAATCCGCATACTGACCTAGATGGCAATTTGATTACTGTTTTCATCGCATCAAATATGTTCGCTTGCTTATAATAGGTAAGCTCTTCTCTTAAATTATAAATGCCACAACTATGGCCAAAATAGAATAGCAATAAGAAAATAGGTGAAACACAGTGTAACCTCCCCCTCATAGCAATGCTATATATTGCTACACCATATATCAACTTGTCAGAAATAACATTCTCTATATAGAATAGTGTGCAATACCTAAAGTTAGGTCCTTATCTTCATATCTGAAAGGGGCCATATATCTAGACCTTCCATGCTCTCTCTATCCTAGTAAGCCATATATCTATGCCATTTGTGCATCGTTTTCTTTCTTTCTTTATCTGTTCTTACTGTTTAGAGTGTGACATTGGCTATATACACGATACTATGAATAGATAGAAATGACCAGTATGGTGTCTTTAGTTAGATAACATTTGTTATAATGAGTCCTTTTTTAACGCACTGTACTAGTCTTTTGGGCAGATGTATTAAATTGTTTAGGATATGTTAAAAGTCGGTATTATCAATGATGGAAAAAACCAACTATGAGCACATGTTAGAAAAATCTAGGCACTAATTGCTATGTACATAGTAATACAATATTTGTAAAATCAATTTTAAAATCTTTTTACAGTGTGACGGTACAGTCCTGAGGAAGGCACATAAGTGTCGAAACGCGTCGACAAAAAACAGGAAACCATCTGTCTTTTATACCCAATGAACTATTCATCTGATTGAAGATATGCATATTGTTATATGCCACTAATCTTTTTTATCTTTTTTTGTATAATTAAGAATCAATTTTATTCAATATCATGTTATTAAATTTGTATCTTTATATGTACATGCAATGGTGCAGTATCTTTCTTTAAATATGTACTGATTTATTTCTTCATGTGTCAGTTGGTTCAGGAAATCTGCCTGGGTATTTTTTCTCACATAAAGTAGCTCCCTGGACATTAGTGTATTTTGCGGTTATTAAATACAAATTTGGGGACTGTTCTACATTCCCTAAACCAGGATGAAAGCGGTACTGGACATCACGGGTGATTGCATTCCGTTTGGCCCATGTTTCCAATCTGGCCAAAATGACTTTACCCAAGATCTTAATTGTAGAATCCAACAGAGATATTGGCAGATAACAGTGAGGCTTACACTCATCATCCTGTTTAAATATTGGCACAGTTGAGGCCTTCAACTATTTAGCCGTGAATGGGTGCTTAGCAGCAGCCTTTAACCCCTTGCCCGCGGCCGGAATTCCGCTCCTGTGCGGCACATTCCGATCGCGGGCGTGGTAATGACGGCTGGGAGCCGTCATCAGCACACGAACACTGTGTGCCATGACGGCTCCCGGCCGTCATCAGCATGGAAGGGGTTAATAAATTAGTTAGTAATGGACCCCATAAGGCCACATCATTTTTAAACCGGTCTATAGGTGTTTTGTCTGGGCCTTTGGCCTTAACAGTCAGAGAACCCTTTATCTCTGTGACTATGTCACCCACCTCAAAGGGGGCCTAAGTGGTCATGTTCCTTATCCTGCAACTGGGACTCCAATGCCACTCCCTTCATATTAGCCTGAGTGTGTCATTAAAGGTAGTTAAAATGATCAAACCAACTTTCAGCTGGGATCAAACTTTTCACCAGTCGTCATCCTAGTTGTGTGAGAACCAAGTAGAATTTCTTTATTATTTTTAGATCTTTTATATTCAAACACCGGTTTTTCCAGAAACATGTCCTTAAAGTCTTGTTTCAGTTTGAAGAATTTCCCATCTTTTCAATATGCATCTTTTGATGTTGATGCTCACTGTTGAATATTTTGAAACAAACTCTAATCTCGAATAAGTCTTTTTTGGATGTAGTCTTAACAACTCTTGCCTAGTGATATTCAACCAGCTGTTTTCGAAACTGATACAGGGTATCAGCATGAGCGGAATCTTGCTGTCTGTTCTTGTATTTTAAATAATTCTCTTCAATTTCATAAATTGAGAGTACGGTAAATGTTATTCTTATGGCAAAAGATGGAAACTTTGAAAATTCAAAGTGTTATTCCTGTCAGTCTACTTTCTAAAGTTGTTCGTGCTGATTGCGTTACGCTTGATTTTGATCAATATATCCAGAAATGCATTCTAAGTTTATTTTAATGTTGTGGGTAAATTGTATGTGAGGATTTCTCGTGTTTAAGTCAGCGGTGATGATACTTAGCTTTTCTACTGACTTATTCCAGAGTACAAAGATGTCATTGATGAAACACACATCTAATAATATTCCATCTTTCCAAAGTTGATGTAAAATGAAATTGTTTATATTTTGATATAAAAATCTTTACATAACTGGGGACCCCAATAAAACCCATTAATGTTCCGTTCCTTTGCATGTAAAACCTATTGTTCCACTGAAAATAAATATATGTAATGTAAAATGTAATATTTTTATTAGGAACATTATGTTAGCTGCTATTTCTCCTTATTGTAATAAGGACCCATTCAACTGCTTCTAAACCTTCTGTATGTGTAATGGATGTATACAGTGCTTTTCACATCAATTGTACATATTCCCATTTTTAGAATGATTATCAAAATTGATGCGATGCAATTTATATAAAAAATTCTTAGAATCTTTAATATAAGAATCTGATTGCTGTACTTCAGTTGTAGAAATTCATCCATGTGTTTTCCCAATGGCTCATGAATTAATGCACATGCAGAAACAATAGGAAGAAAAGGTGGGTTATGTAGATTTCTATGGCTCTTAGGATGCATGTATAACTGAGGTCTGCGTGGGAATTCGCTATACCAAAAGTTTTTAGTGGTTTCGAACATTAAATCTATGTCTTACGGCGTTCTGTAATATGGCCTGTAACCCAGCTTGAAAGGTCACAGTGGGATCGTAATCTAATGTTAAAATTTGACAGGTGTGTAAATTGGGCAGCACACACTCCTCATTAGCACCTCAATAAAAGTTGTTGAACTTTGAAAACAAGTAGTGGAATCTATGACGTTTGGTTTCTAATTGTGTGCTATTACCACGCTGTAGGTTACAACGCGGTCATTACAACAACAGCGTTGTTACCAGGCGTGGCTTTCCATCAGAAGTCATTTCTATGACTTGGGCTAGATGACGCGCTGGATTTAGGAATAGCATAAATTACTATTCCTGCTCCAACTAGCGCAACAGCAGGGAATGTGTTGGATTTAAAATCCAACACGTTCCCTGGTGTTGCATGCCACCTAGCGCAAGTCGTAGAAACGACTTGCGATGTCAAGCCACTCGTGATAACAACGCGGTCATTGTTACGCCCACATTGTTACCTACCTGAGTGGTAACAACAGCGTTGTAAACGCTGTTTCCCTAAGTAGTGCTTTGTTAAAAAAAAATTAAAAAGTTCTACAAAGTTGAAATTCGACATTTTTGGGGAGATCTCATGGGAGAATGATCTCATGGGAGAATATTTTATCATCAATAGTACTGTAGGCCCACCCACCTGTAAAACAGGGCATCTAATTCATATTCTAACTTCTTTATTATTATTATTGGGTTGGTTCTAGAATCAAAATTATTATAATGCAAATTAATCAGTATAATATTTTTGGAGTCAGAAAATCGGAAAGTCATCATCTGGTAGTATGATGCATAGGCAATAATTTGCATCCTGCTGATTGGGCTAACAATATATATTAAAATGGTCTATTCTCTCCCTGGCTCTCCATGGGTGTGAACATTCCACTGGACTACAAAAAGAGTAGAACCAATTAAAAAAAATATATATATATCTGCCCTTGTTTCCTGACAGCAAATGACATCAAAACGGGCGATAAAATCAACCCAATCTGGCGTGTCTGGTTTGGTAGCAATGCCTGCAGTGTCCCAGGAAACTAACTTAATGCTGTTTTCTCCACTGATATTTGGTCACATCAACTGAGTCCCAATACTAATGGTTTGTTGATTTGTCACCGGAGTAGGATCAGGATGCAGAGGGATCTGTTCATTGGATAAAAAGGAATGTGTCGGCCTATTGGTACGTGTGTCAGTTAATTTCTTCTACAGCTTTAAGTGGGGGAAAAGATTTCCTTGTTTTTATGTTATACTTCGACTCTGCCTGTCCCCTAGTATCCATCCCCACATTACCATTCCTGTGTGTTACACAAATTAACAGACCTATAAAAAGAGTGGGGCCCTAAAGATACTTGTTCGCTTGGTGACCTGATTGAATGTTTGATGAATGTTACTGACAGTGGCGGGGTCTGGAAATGTACTCCCACAGAAAACCTGTTGCAAAACATTCAGATCAGGCATTTTGGCTGAATGTAAGACAAAGGGGTACTTAGCCTCTTGGATCACCTCCATCAACGATACAGACTTCATTGGATAACGGTTTAAAAAAAAAATACTATTGCAGATGGAACAAATTTCAACACTTCACATTATTTATCAGGCTGCACTACACCCTCAGAAACATGGAGAGTTGTTAAAATAGCATGGGTTGTTGGCTGGAGCTGAGCTGAGGTGTTCTTATTTTCGTGCAGCATCCCTGGTGAATTGACACGGCAATTCATCTGCCTCCTGGCCAGTAAGCGTAGATTGGTGTTGTGTTTCAAGCACTCCCTCAACAATGATAGCCCCTATCAAGCTGGTTAAATAATTATCTATTGAGGATACTGTTTCAGCAGTTTGTTCTCTCCCACCCACTGGGTTGCTCGAATTCCTTTTGCCCATTTAGACTACGGGTCTGATTTAGATCTTGGCGAACAGGTTACTCCTTCACAACGGTGACAAATTTCCCATCCACCAAAATATAAATCCCATTATATCCTATGGGATTTATATTTTAGTGACTGGATGTCGGTCATCCTTGTGCGATGTAACCCATCCGTCAAGATCTAAATCAGACCCTAGGGCACCTAAAGTCCAGCAGCAGGAATGCTGGAAGCCAAAGAAAAGGCACAAATGTATGGCACAACTAAGGTGGGCGGCTCACTTAGTCCAGCCTCTTTCGGGATCTAATGGGCACAGATGGACTTGCTCTTGGCCTAGACTTTGCCCGCGCCAAGCCCGGTTGAGGTCCGCATATGTTCCTCAATGTAGGAGTGGAAAAATGTGCTTTACCTGCACTTGTGGCTTCTCCTCCACCTTCTGGTCACAGAGGGAATTTGGGCAATTAAGTTTTTTCCGCCAACCGTATTTGGAGGTTCCCTTTCACCGATGCTTCGACTGAAAGGCACATCATAATCATCTCGGCGGCATTCGTTGCGAGACTATCTCCGACAGCCACTTCTGCCTATGATGCCTTTGGTGCAGGAGGAAGCTTCTGGCAGAGATGGCAGGGCCCGACTGTCCTACCTTCAAGGACCAGTCGACATCTATATACAGTGCGCAGGAAATCTGTATGAAAAGCAACAGCAGGACCAGATTTGGCAAGATCTAAATCAGACCCAAATTGTGGCTTTGATGTTGAAGTAGCATTGATCTAAACTGTCAAATTTTGTTTTTAAAGTATTAGCCTCGCATGAAAAGATTTTAGAACTGTGCTGCTTCTCCGACAAGGCTTTGCCATTTAGGTCAGCTTTGTGTGGTAGGAAAGTGATTATTTGTCAACTTTGAAGGCGTTGTCTGAGTAGTAAATTTAATTTCTGCGTTATCTCTGCTTAGTTAGATAGGTGGCACCCTTATTCATTAGTCCTTTATTTTTAGGTCCAGCATTAGCCAAAACCTTTTGATTTTACTAAAATTCTATGTGTAAATAAAAAGTTATTGGGACTTTCAGTCGGCCCTCTTCTTCCATTAGTCTGTTATAGTATCATTCACAGTTTTCTTTCACCCACTACAGCTTACAGAACGGGTCAGTGATAAGCCCACTTCAGCCATTCGCTAACTTCACTGTGAGTGGCAGGCGCGATGCGTCCATTGGGGCGTAGGGGCGTAGCCCCACTAAGCCCCATGGACCCACCGCGTCGTCGCTAAAATAAAAATACAAATATTTAATGATCGCGCTACCCGCCGGCAGGGAATCCGGGAGACACCTGACTTTTCCGGAGTGCGCAGGGGGGGCTGGGCCTGCTGCAGCTTGAGTGACAGTCCACTCAGCTGCAGCAGTACTGCGCAAGTGATTTTTTGGGCGGAAACTAGCCAGAGCATGCGCAGATAGTTTCCCTGCTGAAGTTCCCCTTAGAGAGAGGACCAGGGGGCGGGCCGCAGCCCCCGGGGTTGCAAAGGGCGACTGGGCGAGCAGTCATGGTGCCCCCCTAGCCAATCATGGCGCTGCATGCAGCGCCAGGATTGGCTGGTCCAGTGGTCCACGTGCAGGCCAATCACTGTGTGACTTTGGGACACCCGCCGCTGTGACATTGTGACTTCGACTCTTAAATTAATCTCTAGCCTGGAGCTCGCCTCGTGCGCAGGCAGCAGACCCTGTGTGACTCCCGCCTCACCCTTCTCAATCACGGTACAGGTAAGGCCACAGTGCATTATATGCGTTATGTAAGGCAATGTTTCCCGTTTTCCTTGCCCTCTTTTCATTCATTTTTCTTGCCCTCTGAGTCTGTTCTCAGTTTTCCTTGCCCTCTGTTCTCCCGATTTCCTTGACCTCTGTTCTCTCGATTTCCTTGACCTCTGTTCTTCCGTTTTTTTTGGCCTCTTCTTTAATAAGTTTTTTAGGTCGAGCCTGTCAATGCTCTTGCCCATTGAGCTTGCAAGAGATATTGGAGCTTAACCAGAGCTTAACCATCGGGCGATTTGATGCTGTGCCCGTGAAAAGCAAGCTCAATGCGCAAGCGCATTAACCTAAAAAGCGCGTGTACATCAAAGCCACCAGCCTTCCTCCCAGATGCATCCCTCAGCGTGCACTGTGCCTCAGGCATTTCTCCTCCCCTAATTTATTCACTGCCCACGGCTTTCACTTTGATGGCCGCCAGGCCGTCTCTCACCTCACGCTTATCACACCCCCTTCTCTCTAGTTTGCTATTACTAGTGCGGTCTAAAACATTAAAATGTGCGCATAGTGTTTCGTAAATTATACGGCTGAAAGTTAAGGAGCAAACAAACAACTTACGGGCAGACAATAGAGGCGCTTACAAATAGATGCGGGGGCATAGGTTACAATACAAGCTATGTGCATGGGTATTAGTGATGCACAGTTAACTGACCTTCTTCTTCATAAGTGTGTTAGTGGCAGCTTAAATTTTTGTACTACTACTGGTTCGGTATAAAACATAAATATACGCGCAGTCTGAGTTTTTGGATTGTGCACACATTTACTTTTTATGCGCTTTTGAAATAATACTTAGTAATGCTTTTTAGTTGTTGTGCATGCATTAGAATGCTGGTTTTCCTTTATATGCACTTTCAGTTGCATGAAAGTGCTGCTTTTAGTTTCGGTGTGCGCCTTTACAAATTGTTGCTGCTTTGATAAAAGTGCTGACAAACTACAGGCACACAATGTAGACGTGTACAACTGGCGTCCTATTTCCAATTTGTTCTTTATAGTTAACACCTCATAAATAGAAAATGGGTTAGCGTAGGGTCATGTTATCATGGTTTTCCTTGGGGGCATGTTTATTGTTCAGCATTTCAAAGCTACAAAGGAAGTGTTTCTGTTGCTGGCGCCATCTTATAACTCTTCTTCTTAGTTTAGCACTTTCTTTCGCAAGTTTAAAATAAGTATGCTTAAAAGTGGCACCATGTTTTTGCATTGCTTACGTCTTTTATTTTTGCGCTGCTTACATATTATACTATCCATTGAACAACGTTCGTTCTACCACACACTATTGCAGCTAATAGGCTCGATGGAGGCTTTAGGCATATTGCAAACGTTTGCTTGGCTTATTGAAGGGCCTCTTAAATGAAGACACAACCCTTTTAATGCATATTCTCTTTTTGTTTTCACACACTATTTGTACTATGTCTTAATGAAAGTATTTATATTGAGCCTTTTGCTTTGCATGTTATTTATATTGAGCCTTTTGCTTTGCATGTTAATTATTTGTAAAAATGACAATGCATATATTAAAAATACCTTTACAACACAAAGCACTTTCTGTTGCAATATAATTGACTACACCAACACTCTAACTTATGTGCTGCGAGACCTATTGCATTGCAAATGCTTGTCTTGCCCTCTTTTCATCCGTTTTTCTTGCCCTCCTTTCTTCCGTTTTCCTAGCCGTCTGTTCTTCCGTTGCGGCTTGCCCTCTGTTCTCCCGATTTTCTTGCCCTCTGTTCCGTGTGTGTTTGGGGGGGCTCTGTGTGTGTGTGGGGGGGCTCTGTGTGTGTGGGGGGGGGCTCTGTGTGTGGGGGGGGCTCTGTGTGTGTGGGGGGCTCTGTGTGTGTGTGTGTGGGGGGCTCTGTGTGTGTGGGGGGGGGGGCTCTGTGGTTATAAAAAAACCTCTCTGTTCATTCGGTTTATTGTGTCAGATTACACATCTCCTTCCGGGGAAAAACTCAGTTTCTTCTCCCTCTTCTGGAAAATTTTGAGAAGCTCTGTGGAAACCTTTGCAACCTCGTGCATTTTGCACATCGTTCTTAAATGTAACTTTTGTGACTGCTTGTGCTGCGTGTATCCTCAATTAACGCAAAGGAACGGGTCTCCACCGACACACTTCACAACAAACAGCCAGGCCCTCTTAAAGATTTGCAATAATCCCCATTTGGCAGTAAATGAAAAAGCATAATTTCAAACCTGGCGGAAATTGTAATTGTATTTATATAGCGCTTGCTTCCCCTGATGAGGCATTAAAGCGCTTTGCAGCAAGTAGCACGCTACTCCGGAACCCAAGATTAGAGTTAATAGTAGTTTAGTAATACGTTTTTTTCCCCCGCAATCTCGAATTGTTTTCCGTGTGTGTATTTTCCTAAGAAAAGCCTGGTGAAATGTGTGTGGTAAAATGTGCACATGCAGAAAGGTGTGTGTCTCAGTGGTGTTGCCCATTCCTCACTAGTAATTGGGAATACTGTTGTTAAACTGCACCATGGAATGGTAATAAACTCCAGGGTCAGTAATCCCAGAATGGTATTACAGATATAATATAGCCCTAATAGAAAAGTGCTGCAAACGTGCAGAGAAAAATTCTGGCTACAGTTCCAACCTGGTATAAGTTACAAATATGCAAGTTGCGTCTTTGATACAGATTGCATTTTACTTGGCTAGACACTGTTATAGTGAAAAAAAAAAGATTTCGCTGTGAGAAAAAACTGTACCCGGGTGAAAGTGAGTGAAGGTCCACAAACGTTGCTACCTTTGAAAAGTGCGCTCAGCCAGGCTCACAGAGGGACTAAAACCTTAGGGTCCGATCACTCCCATGTTGTATCAGCTAACCTGGTTGCAGGTACTTACAGCATTTAATATACTCTGTGACTAATGGATCAAGCATTAATGCTCAGGTACAAAGCTATCTAAGGCATTTAATAACAGGATACCACTAGGACCGCTGCACCCGTTCAGATTTGTACTAGTTACATTTAACCTCCAGAGCTGTGTGGGAAGAACATTCGCTGTGAAGTGCACTGCCTAATGGGACACCCCACGGCCAGAACTCCAGCGCACATAAAGCATCCCTTGTTCACAGCGATTTTAAAGCTCTTGGAATTCCTGCATAAAATAGACACATTGAAACTTACCGGCAGGGACGAACTGCTGATACTGAAGTATTCAGCAGCAGGCACTCTGAAGAGGTCTGAGTAGCACCGAGTGAGTTAGAAACGACCATAACTACACTAACCATAACATCAGCAACAAGTACTGAATGTTTCCCACCCCCATCTACCGGTTCGGGCTCGCTCGCTGCGGTGCAATATGCAAATTAGTTTACGCCCCATCACTTTCAAATGTCACCAGCCGCCCCCAACGACATCACCCCATCGCAAGACCTCTGCAATTCCCTCGCCTCCTACTTCCACAACAAGATCGCGGACATACACAACAGCTTCAGCACTCAACCGACGCACGCCACGACCGAACCACCGCCCCCCACCACCACCCTCCGCGCCTGGACTCCGATCAGCACCGAAGACACCGTCCGCATGATGAACTCCATCTACTCCGGATCTCCGACCAACCGCAGCCCTCACCACGTCTTCAACAAGGCCGACGCTGTCATCGCACCCCACCTGCGGGACATCATCAACACCTCCTTCGACACGCCACCTTCCCGGAGAGCTGGAAGCACGCCGAACTCAGCGCCCTACTAAAGAAACCTACAGCGGACCCCACCCAACTCAAGAATTACCGCCCCATCTCGCTCCTCCCGTTTCCAGCCAAAGTCATCGAGAAGACCGTCAACAAACAGCTGGCCGCCTTCCTCGAGACGAATGGATCCCTCGACCCCTCACAGTCTGGCTTCCGAGCCAACCACAGCACCGAGACCGCCCTCATCGCTGCCACCGATGACATCCGAGCCCTGATGGACAACGGAGAAACAGCTGCCCTCATCCTCCTAGACCTCTCCGCGGCATTCGACACTGTCTGCCACCGCACCCTAGTGCAGCGCCTCAGCAACGTCGGAATCCAGGAGAAGGCTCTGGAATGGATCATCTCCTTCCTCGACAGAAGAACACACAGAGTCCGTCTACCACCGTACAAGTCAGAGGCCACCGAAGTCATCTGCAGCGTCCCTCAAGGATCCTCGCTAAGCCCCACCCTCTTCAACGTCTACATGAGCCCCCTCGCGGCCATCGCACGCCAACACAACCTCAACATCATCTCCTACGCTGACGACACCCAGCTGATCCTCTCCCTGACCAACGACCCTGCCGCCGCCAGAGCCAACCTTCACGAAGGGATGAAAGACGTAGCCGAGTGGATGACGACCAGCCGCCTGAAACTGAACTCAGACAAGACGGAAGTCCTCATCCTGGGCCCCTCGCCCTCCGCCTGGGACGACTCCTGGTGGCCCCCCGCCCTGGGCACCGCACCCAAACCGACAGACCACGCACGCAACCTGGGCTTCATCCTGGACTCCTCCCTCACCATGACCAGACAAGTCAACGCCGTCTCCTCGTCATGCTTCAACATCCTGCGCATGCTACGGAAGATCTTCCGGTGGATCCCCACCGAGACCAGGAAGACGGTCACCCAGGCCCTCGTCACCAGCCGACTGGACTACGGCAACGCCCTCTACGCCGGAACCACCGCCAAGCTCCAGAAGAGACTCCAGCGGATCCAGAACGCCTCAGCCAGACTCATCCTCGACATCCCACGACACAGCCACATCTCCGGACATCTGAGAGACCTGCACTGGCTCCCCGTCAACAAAAGAATCACCTTCCGTCTCCTCACCCACGCACACAAAGCCCTACACGATCAAGGCCCGAGCTACCTCAACAACCGCATCAACTTCTACGCTCCCAAACGCCATCTCCGATCAGCCAGTCACGCCCTCGCCGCCGTCCCCCGCATCCGAAGAACGACAACAGGAGGAAGGTCCTTCTCCTACCTGGCCGCCAAGACCTGGAACACCCTCCCGATCGACCTGCGCCTGACCCAAGACCACCTCTCCTTCAGGAAGAAGCTCAAGACCTGGCTGTTCGAGCAGTAGCAGCACCCCCCCCCCCCCCCCAAGCTCCTTGAGACCCTCCGGGTAAGTAGTGCGCTCTATACATGTCTTTGATTGATTGATTGATTGATTGCTGCTTCCTGATATTCGGACGAGTCCGGTTCCCCAAAAACTATCCAAGGGCAAGAATTGAGCATTTAGCACTTTGGCGCTGAGGCATCCTGGCGTCCTAGAGTTTTAGCTTCCCAGGGCTGCACTCTGAGGTGAGGTGCCTGGAGTTGGCTTGAACGCCTAGCGGACGGAGTCGCCCAGTCTCACGACTTCTGTCTGCAGCCTCTCAAAATGTCAAAAGGTCACAACAGTCTGCCAACCCTGACTGAAAATTTGGTACCAAAAATTCAGCTTCCACAAACAGAAATTCTGCCAATAACTGCCTATCGGAATCTGCACCAGAACGTACTATAGGTACTGAGTATGGGAATAATGAATTTCAACAGTATTTAAGTAAAAAGGCGGATGAAGAAATTGTAAAATCTCAATAAAAATCTTGCAGCTAAAAACACTAACTGCAACAAAACCAGCTTACCTCATTTATCGAATCCCTTGGATACATTGCCTAAGCATTACCCTACTTTTTGCGTACAGTGTGTCATATAAGAACCAAACAACAGATGAGATCCCAGATTATCCATTGTCTCATAATCCAACTTGTCAGACCCAGGCATCCTTATAATGTCCTTCAGCAAATTAATGGGAAGAGGGCTCCCACCAAAGAGGTCCTCTACAGGTCTTGTCCATGCAAACCCTGGTAAACACCCTCATTGTTCTCTGGCTGTTCCTACAAATAGGATAAGTAATATTGCAGATGATCTAGTACTTATGGCTAATAAACTGACATCATCCCACCAGCTTGCTTCTCAGCCAGCTAATACCACAATCAGCTCACTGCCACTCCGAGAAATGCCAACAACCGTTGATCATCTCAAAATGGTGATATTAACATCTGGTGCTCATTCAGAGCACCCACAAGGGGTTACCCATCTTGGTCGGTGATTTGCAGTAATACTAAACATAGGGTCTATCCTGGATTTACCAATCTAACAATTTGGAGAATACTTGTAGTGCAAAAAAAATTCTAGAGACAGATGAAGGCAAGTCTACGTACCCATAGAGACTGATTTACAGACAATATACAAATCTGAAGGTCCACACAATGTTTTGAATCGTCAGAATATCCTTAAACTACCAAGTCACTTTCATGAACTGGAATCTACAACTTCGACATATTTAAATTGCCCTTCGAGTTGTATATAATCAGAGCTATAAAACAGATGTTACATGAATACAGTGAAACTCCAGGTTAATTGTCTCAAAATCTGGGCTAGGAGGTCTTACTTATTAGCACAGTGGAGTATTACAGTCAACCAAGTTCCAAAACCAAAACATCCTTCTATTTCTTACACCAAAACTATGTAAGTAACAGATCTGATTCACCAATTCCAAGTAGAATGTGTAATATTAGATGCCCCGAATCCAAGCAGGATTACGTGAATTTTATCATCTCATCTAATCAAGTGTTTCCTATCAGATCAGAATCTTGTTACTTTCCCTTTAAATACTCACAAGTTCACCTCAACACTTTTCAGGATCCTTAACCTCCTGCACAGTTCTACCATGCCTAAGAGCAAGCATTCACAATTTGCTCAAGGAACATTGCTGGCTTGGAATGGCATGTCTGGATTTCACGGGACAATCTACTTGAGTTTCTTTTACCTTACCAAATAATATCCTTCAAAGAGTCCTGGAAAACCTCTGCCTTCAGCCTATCTAATGTTACTACATATGAAAGCCTAGTACCGGAAAACATTGCAAGTCACCTGACTGGTGGCCTTGTCACTCTAATAATTAACACCTTAACTATGAAATCAACAAGGGTAATTTTTTGAAATTTCTGCTAGAAGATCCTCATAAAACCAACATAATAGTAATTATATATTTTCCTACAGCTTCGCTGAAAAATAAATCGGAGTACTTATTTACACTGAATCAATTAGATTATATTCTCTAGCTCTATGCCTGGCATGAGAGCATACTAACAGGTGACTTTAATCAATATTTGTTTCCGGTTAACAGTTCCACTGCAGTAGAAGATCCGCTGGACTTGTTCTTTAGTATACAATCCCCATAGTAAACAACAATGGGCCAGATGTAGGTAAAATCAAATTTGCAAAACCTTAATAGCGAATTTTACCGATTCGCTATTAAGGACTTGCAAAATTGAATGTAGGTAGGAATCTCTAAAATATTAGCGATTCCTTAATATTCCTTCATAACTAATCGCAAATTGAGATTCGCTAATAAGGAATACCTACCCATTCATTCCTATGGGCTAGAAGGCCCATAGGAATGAATGGGAAGATATTCACTATATGCGATTCGCTATTAAAGAATCACAAATAGCTGAAGCTATTTCAAGGGTGCCAGGGTGTCAAAAGGACACTCTGTTGCACCCCTGAAATGTACATGTGTGCACATGTGGCACACATTCATGCACTAAGGGCATGAATGTGTGCCACATGGCACTTTAAAAAAGCAAAAAAGTGCTTTTTTAAAGGAAATCGCTAATTACCACTAATTTGAAGTTGGTGGTAATTAGCGATTCCTTAAGGCTAAAGTGCACTTTCTTTTGTGCTACTTACATTGCATTCAAGGAATCACAATTTGCGATTCCTTAAACGCAAGAACAAAATAAGGAATCACAATTTTGCGATTCCTTATTTTGCTAGTAGGTTTAAACTCACCTACATTGCTCGCAGCCAAATAGCGATCGCAAACGCTGAAATTTCAGCGTTAGCGCTCGCTATTTGACCACCTACATCTGGCCCTAAGTTGTTTCGCAGACTTCACTTACAACATTAATGAACCTTACTTACGATCTGCTTCATGATTTAGGTTGTAGAGCTTTAAACAGTAGATTTGTAACAGACCTGACTGCGAATTGTACATTTTAGTGCACAAAAGCTTCCAGCATTTTGGATTATACCTTTCTACACTATTCCAAATTTTATCATCGCATCTCATTTGAAATCATGCCTTGCGATAAGAGCATTCATAATCCACAGGGATCAACACTGAATATCAAGTAGATGCAATACAAACGCAAGCAAAATATCATTTACCAGTTCCTTTATTTCCATAAATAACAACAAATTGAAATGGAAACATGCTTTTTCGTTCAAATTAAAAAATCAGAAAAATCAAGAGTTTGTAACAAACAGCCCATTTGTTTGTCAACTGAGGTATCTCTCGATGGATGGATTGGACTTCTGAATGTGAAACTCTGCTAAATCATACGTTAAGACATCTCTTAGTATGATTGATGTCCCATAACTTAAGAAACCATCCCCTTCCTCACAAAACCATGCTTCTCATTTAATAAGAAATGCAAAATCGGTGTACAGAAAACAATTAATAGCATTCTTATGAATCCTGATTCCTCCGAGAGGAATACCTTGATAAATTCTGCCAAGGCATGGAAGTAAGAGTACAACTCGGAACTTACAGGAAGAGGCATTAACTAAGTTAATAACTGCCATTAAAACAAATGTCATCAAACTATTCTGGTCTTGGCCCGGCTCAGGTTCAGGAGCACACAGACCAGCTAATGACCCCTGGTCATGGCATATCAAAAAATAATATTCCTCTACCATTTTGGTAACTTCACGTTCACTGCTTATGAGAATCCTGTTTTTACACTCACGGTCAAAGAGCTCGCTCCCTTAATAAATAGGTCTTACTCCTCCTGAGCAGTAGGCCAGCATGGGTTACCAACAGATGTTCTAAAAGCAGATCCTGATCTCTGAAGTGCTATGTTATCCAAGCTATTTAGTGAAGTGATTGCCATTGGATATATCCCCAGCTCCTGGAATGGTTCTATTATTCACCCTCTCTTTAAAAAAGAACAGAAATCTGATACACAAAATTATCGTCTAATAGCCGTGTTAGATTGTTAAGGGAAGCTATTAGCTAAATATCTGATTCATTTACTAACAGACTGGGCAAAGTACAAACATATAATTAATTCCCTTCACCCAGACAGATGTTCAACATGGCTGTTCAACAATAGATAATATCGCTGCTTTAACTTTTCTAGCGAAAAAAGCTAGAGCAAAATACATCACAATTCAGGCTTGTTTTATCGACTACAGTTTTGCTTTCAACAAAATCAATCGTGATAGACTGTAGAACAAACTGTGGAGCTGGGACGTCAATCCACACCTACTTTATCCCTAAAATGAATTGCATAAAGACACGTGGATAAGAGTTAAATTAGCTTCAACAAATACTTTAGTGCCTAAAATGCATACTTCAACTGGCAGCAAACAAGGCTGCATTCTAGCCTCGTTATTATTCTCGCAGTATATACCTGATCTTCCAAAGTACTTGAATGGCCCGGAGGGTCTTACCCCCCACGACCCTCCCCCCACCCCCATGGAGTCACCCATGTGGCATATGCTGATATTTGTTCTGCTCTCACAAATTACAAAAGGACTGAGGATTCAAATTTCAAAGCTTAATGATTTTAATTTAGAAAATGACGTGTGGCAATTTTGCAAGAAGAACACTTGGAAAAAAGTTAAAACCAACAGTTCGGGAGCTGGCAAATGTAAGTATAGAGCAAAAAGCCAGCTAAGTTTATCTGGGTGCGAATATCAACTCCAAACTTACTTGGCAAGTCCATCTGAAAACCAAGTAGCAAAAAGCAATCAAACCAGCAAAAGCTTTGAGCAGATTCTAAAAGCTCTACAGAGAAAGAGCATAAGCCAATCCTTGATAGCTGACAGGAAAACTCACTCCCCTGCTATTATTTGCAATCAGACAATACTAAAGCAATTGGAACAAATCTACATGCAAAGTATTCAACAACGCTTGCACTCGAGAACTTCAACCCCCATTGTAAAATAAGGCTAGAGCAAAATATAAAGCTCTTGCTCATCCTTCATAAAGCCTTAATTGTGAATTACATAAGTGATTGTGCTAATGCAAACAGACTCATGTTGAAAGGAGTGATTTGGGGGAATTAAAACAAATATACATTTCCTACTCAATCTGGAGGATATTAATACAGTAATTATGCATCATAATCTGCCAGACTACTAAACTAAGGGCCTTCTTACAATATTGGTGAGTGCACCACCGACAGGCCACCAGTGGTGGGCCCACCGGCATCCATAGAAGCGGACCGACCACCGGATTCTGATCTGGTGGTCGGAGGCATCGGTCGTAGGGACCAACTGCTGCTTTTCTGACAGACTCAAGGGGCCAGTCAGGACAGCGGTGAAACCGTAATCACTACAATAGGGGCGGTGTCTGCTCAGGCACCGGTTTAGGGATTACAATGGCCCTCTTCCCTCTGCCTTTACAAAAAGGTCTGACCACCATGTAAAGGCAGACAGATTTGGAATTTGGGGCCCCCTAGCAAGGCCCCCGTCCCTTGTGGGCCTCCGCTATGGGCCCGGTGGGGTGGGGACATGTGGTCAGGTGTTGTTCTCGAAGGTAAGCGAGTCAGTCTATCTTTCTACCTTACCACAGATGAAGGTACACATGGAAAATACTGCCATACTAATGCTCCATGTGACAAGAAGCCATGCTATGTTTTAAGAAAGCTTAGCATGCTGCTTGACACACCGCTGGAGCCTGGCCCACTGTTGGCCCTGCTGGGGTATGTTAAACCCTTACGAGTGGAACATCGTAGATTTGTTGCTATAGCACTCTTGCTGGCCAAAAGGCGGGTGGCCTGTAGATGGGGCAGAGGACGGGCGCCTAAATTTAAGATGTGGTTGGATGACTTGATTATGTAACAGGAAAAGTTAGCCACATATGCAGAATTGTTACCTGTGGCCTCCAGAACAAATGATATATGTGCCCCATTGAAATGTTATTGGATTGCTCACCCGAGGAGCGAGATTTAAAGACTTCTGACGTGGGAATTAGTGGAGGTCATTACGGGCGGCACTGGGTAGAGGTAGATATGACCGAGCAGTGAAACCTGTGATGTAATACCTACATGGTCTCGTCTTCCTTACTTTGCTACATGGTACCTTAGGACATATCGAATGTAATATGTGGATGTAAGAGGGAGGCAGGGGGATGAGGAGAACCACAGGATCATAGAATTACTCTACACAATAGTGATAACAGATGGATCCGAACATTGAAATAACAGTTCAGAACGCGATGATTATGTATGGTACTGCTGATACACAAATATATGTAAAGATTGGATGCAATATAAAAACAAGCATTTGCAATGCAATAGGTCTCGTATTAGGAAAGTTAGAGCTATTGGTATTGTAAATGACACATTTTTTATTTAGGTTTTGTTTTTGAAAATAGCGAAATTAATAGCTTGGTCATTTACCATGCCAATAGTTATAACTTTCGCAAATGTGACACCTATAGCATTTGTAATGCAATATGTGTTGTATTTACGTGACTTACATGTGTTGATATTATAAATAACAATGGTTTTTAATTTTTTTTAATAATTAATACTTAAATAAAAGTTATTGTAATTTATTATGGCAATAGCTTAAACTTTTGTAAATAACATTTGTGAAGATTATGTTGAGTGTATTTTATTGTGACGAAAACCCAAGAACATATGTCAAATATTAACATCTTTTTGTTACATTTGTAATAAAGCTTGAAACATTGAGATAACATATTTGAACCAGTTGTTGTTGAATGGTTGCACAGATTGATGCTGTGGTGGAGCTCAGTGATGTTGTGGTGCCACTGAGTGATGCTGTGGTGGTGCTGAGTGATGCTGTATGCTATGCTATGTTTTGTTTTGCTATCCTATGTTTTGTTTTGTTATGCTATGCTATGCTGTTTTGTTATGCTATGCTATGTTTTGCTATGCTATGCTATGCTTTGTTATGCTATGCTATGCTATGTTTTGCTCTGCTATGCTTTGTTATGCTATGCTATGTTTTGTTGTGTTTTATTATGATATGCTTTGTTTTGCTATGCTATGTTTTGTCATGCTATGCTGTGTTTTGTTGTGTTGGTATGCTATGCTGTGTTTTGCTATGCTATTATGTTTTGTTATGTTTTGTTCAGCCATGCTATGTTTTGTTTTGTTAAGCTATCCTGTTTAGTTGTGTTTTGTTATGCTATGTTTTGTTATGCTATGCTATGTTTTGCTATCCTATGCTTTGTTTTGTTATGCTATGTTTAGTTTTGCTATCCTATGCTTTGTTTTGTTATGCTATGCTATGTTTTGTTGTGTTTTGTTATGCTATGCTATGTTTTGTTGTGTTTTGCTAGGCTATGCTTTGTTATGCTATGCTATGTTTTGTTGTGTTTTGCTAGGCTATGCTTTGTTATGCTATGCTATGTTTTGTTATGCTATGCTATGTTTTGCTCTGCTATGCTTTGTTATGCTATGTTTTGTTATGCTATGCTATGCTTTGTTGTGTTTTATTATGCTATGCTTTGTTTTGCTATGCTATGTTTTGTTATGCTATGCTATGTTTTGCTATGCTATTATATGTTTTGTTATGTTTTGCTAAGCCATGCTATGTTGTGTTTTGTAATGCTATGTTTTGTTATGTTATGCTATGTTTTGTTATGCTATGCTATTCTATGTTTTGTTATGCTATGCTTTGTTTTGTTATGCTTTGTTTTGTTATGCTATGCTATGTTTTGTTGTGTTTTGCTATGCTATGTTTTATTATGCTATGCTTTGTTTTGCTATGCTATGTTATGCTATGCTATGTTTTATTATGCTATGTTTATTGTGTTTTATTATGCTATGCTTTGTTTTGCTATGCTATGCTTTGTTTTGCTATGCTTTGTTTTGCTATGCTATGTTTTGTTATGCTATGTTTTGCTATGCTATACTTTCTTATGCTATGTTTTGTTATGCTTTGCTTTGTTTTGTTATGCTATGTTTTGTGATGCTATGCTTTGTTGTGTTTTGTTATGCTTTGTTATGCTATTTTTTGTTATGCTATGTTTTGTTATTTTTTGTTATGCTATTTATTTTGTTTTGTTATGCTATACTATGTTTTGTTATGCTATGTTTTGTTATGCTATGTTTTGTTATTTTTTGTTATGCTATTTATTTTGTTTTGTTATGCTATACTATGTTTTGTTATGCTATACTATGTATTGTTATGTTATGCTATGTTTTGTTATGCTATGCTATGTTATGCTATGCTATCCTATCCTGGTGTGTGTGAGGTTGTTTCTTTGGGGTTGTGTGTGTGGGGTTGTGTGTGGGGGGTTCTGTGCATGTGGGGGATTTTGCGTGTGTGCGCGGTATTGCGTGTGTGTGGTTGTGTGTGGGGAGGGTTGTGTGTGTGAGGGAGCAGTGTGTGAGGGAGCAGTGTGTGTGGGGGCAGTGTGTGAGGGGGCAGTGTGTGTGGGGGCAGTGTGTGTGGGGGCAGTGTGTGTGGGGGCAGTGTGTGTGGGGGCAGTGTGTGAGGGGGCAGTGAGTGAGGGGAAGCAAATGCAAGCTCGTGCACGAAGGAGCTTGTGGTCACGTGATTTCACGTGAACTTTTGAAAATCCGCATCGTAAAAAGTCAGCTTTTGGATGGACAGGAATAGGTTCGAGTAAACTCGACCTAAAAACATTTACGTGTTAACGAGGCTCTGTTGTTTTTTTCACCCCTTCATCTCTACTCTGTCTATTACTGAAAGAATTATCCACCACGAAATTTTGTGTACACCCCCCCCCCGAAATGTGGCTCTAGTTGCGCCTCTGCCGATATACAAGACAGTAGTACAATGACACATGACGTAGTGCGATTAATATTAGCACGTGATGCTAGGTGGCAGAGTTGGTCGTATACAATAAATCAGACATTAATACATAACATAGGTGACACATATTCGGATGAATCTTAAAAAAAAGCACATCCCAATGGAACTGCGGAAGTGACGGAGTCATGGCAACCTTGCAGGTTGTGATTGAAGAGAAAGCTTTTTCATTCTGTCCTAGGTTGTCGGGCTGGGGGTGGGGGGCGTTGCTGCGCCTCTGCGAGGAGCCCGCGGCCCTGTTGTTGGTCTGACACAACCGCTTCCGGCTGCATCCGCCATCAGGTGACTCACGCCGTCTGTCCCCGTCTCTGCGTCATGTCACACCGGAAACCACCGCTTCCAAGTGTTTGTGTTTGGTTCTTCCGTGAGACAGCGCTGGCTGAGCTCCCCTCCCTGGAGCTCTCGCCCCCTCCCTCCCTCCATCCCCATCTCCCCGTGTTAGGACATGACAGCACACTGTGTTCTAGAAGAGAGGAGGCACAACAGTGCCAGCTGCACGCAGACAAAGCGCTGAGGCGGCCCCCACCAGAGCCCCAGAGCGGGGTCTGTGCATGTAGAGCAGAGGGCAGCCGCGGGGTGTCCAGGATACCAAGAGTGCGTGGGTGGGCCGGATGCACCCGCGGGAAGACGAGAGCACTGGCGTGGGCGCAGAAGCGCCTCGGTTTCTGGTGGGCGCTACCTGCGCGCCCACTGCTGCGTGCTGAGCGCGGCGTGAACCTCGTACTAGCGGGAATTTTAACCATTGCACCCCCATCCCGCCCTGCGTGGCAATCTGAGAAAGAGAGGCCAGGCTTATAGCGCTACATTGAGGAGTGAAGCACTTATAGGCGCTTTGAGGCTAAATAGAACATGACAGTTTTGAGTGGTCCTGCCAGAACGGCTCCGCCTGATTCAAAGCCGCGCCTTTCTTGTGTCTAAAGTGCACGGTATCACAGACATTTGTTTCAGAGTGCCAGCCTAGAGAGAGCCCAAACTCTTAACACACAAATCGGAAATGTAGTCACTAGACCACTTTTGGTAACAACAAATGTGTGCACATTTAGCTCATCCCACAAGTGTAGAAATTTAGCACAAACGTGGGTGCCCATTGTTTTAGAGGTGGGCAAGCAGCAGGTTTATAGGGCGAGCCGAGCCGAGGTGTGGCGTGGCTCTCAGAGACACACAATGCCAATGGGCATGTAAATTATGCAACAACTATCAACTAAAAATATGATGAAGACGCTTCAAAGTTCTAAAAAGTGAAAGGTTTTTGTACAGCACACCTTGATAGGGTGCTCAGCAAAGGAGAGGAGCACGCACACAAAGGCTCCCCAGAATCCCCAGTTCCAACAGTAATACGTTCAAGTTCAGCAATTTGTATAGCGCACTACTCACCCATAGGATCTCAAGGCGCTTGTGTGAGGGGGTGTATTATTTATCGAATAGCCAGGTTTTAAGTTCCTTTCTGAAGGAAATGTGGTTCTGTGTGAGGCGGAGGTGAGTGGGGAGAGAGTTCCAGGTCTAGGCCGCCAGGTAGGAGAAGGATCTTTCCATGGTGGATCTGTGGATGCGCGGAACTGCGGCAAGCGCTTGGTTAGAGGATCTTAGTTGTCGAGTGGGAGTGTAGAAGGACAGTCTTGTGTTGAGGCATTCGGGTCCTAGTTTGTAGAGGGCCTTGTGAGCGTGGGTGAGGAGGCGGAACGTTATTCTCTTGTTGACGGGAAGCCAGTGGAGGTCTTTCAGGTGGCCGGTAATGCGAGCTTGGCGAGGGATGTCTAATATGAGTCTGGCAGATGCGTTGAAGATTTTTCTGTAATTTGGTTGTGGTTCCGGCGTAGAGGGTGTTTCCATAGTCCAGTCGGCTAGTGACTAGTGCGTGGGTGACTGTCTTTCTTGTTTCGGTGGGGATCCAACTGAAGATTTTTTTTGAGCATGCGGAGTACGTTGAAGCAAGAGGATGAGACGGCGTTAACTTGTCTGGTCATCGAGAGGGAGGAGTCTAGGATGAAGCCCAGGTTGCGTGCGTGGTCTGTAGGTATGGGTGCTGTGCCCAGGGCCGATGGCCACCATGAGTCGTCCCAGGCAGAGGGTGAGGATCCTAGGATGAGAACTTCCGTTTTGTCTGAGTTAAGTTTTAGGCGGCTGTTTTTCATCCATTCGGCTACTTCTTTCATGCCTTCATGAAGATTGGTTTTGGCGGTGTTAGGGTCTTTGGTGAGGGAAAGGACCAGCTGAGTGTCGTCAGCGTAGGAGATGATGTTGAGGTTATGTTGTTGCGCGATGAATGCGAGGGGACTCATGTAAACGTTGAAGAGGGTGGGACTGAGTGATGATCCTTGTGGGACTCTGCAGATGACTTCGGTGGCCTCTGATTTGAATGGGGGGAGTCGGACTCTCTGGGTTCTCCCGGAGAGGTACGAGATGATCCAGTCCAAGGCTTTTCCTTGTATTCCGACGTTGTTGAGGCGTTGTATGAGGGTGCTATGACAGACTGTGTCGAAGGCGGCGGAGAGGTCGAGTAGGATGAGGGCAGCTTTTTCTCCGTTGTCTAGAAGCGTTCGGATGTCATCTGTTGCTGCAATGAGGGCGGTTTCGGTGCTGTGTTTGGCTCTAAAGCCGGACTGTGAAGGGTCGAGGGAGTTGTTGGATTCAAGGAAGGCGGCGAGCTGGCTATTAACGGATTTCTCAATGACTTTGGCAGGGAATGGGAGGAGGGAAATGGGGCGGTAGTTCTTAAGTTCAGAGGGGTCAGCTGTGGGTTTCTTCAGGAGGGCACTGAGTTCGGCGTGTTTCCAGCTATCGGGGAAGGTGGCAGAGTTGAAGGAGCAGTTGATGACATCACGGAGATGGGGTGCGATGGTGGAGTCTGCTTTGTTGAAGATGTGGTGGGGACAGGGGTCGGTTGGCGAACCTGAATGGATGGAGTTCATTAGGCGGATGGTGTCTTCAGTGGTGATTGGGTTCCAGGCGCTAAGGTTGTTAGAGAGCGGTTCGGGTTTGGGAGTGGGTGGGGTGGGCTGATCTTTCGGAGTGTTCACAAAGCTGTTATGTATGTCGGCGATTTTGTTGTAGAAGAAAGAGGATAATGAGTCGCAGAGGTCTTGGGAGGGAGTAATGTCGTTTGAGGCTCCGGTGGGGTTGGTAAATTCTTTGACGATGTTGAATAGTTCCTTGCTGTTGTGGGCGTTGTTGTCGATTCGATCCTTTAATGCGGATTTCTTGGTGAATCGGATCAATTGGTGGTGTTTGCGGGTGGCTGCCTTGAAGGTGGTCAGGTTGTCAGTGGTTGGGTTTTTTCTCCATGTTTTTTTAGAGAGTGCGGCATAGTTTCTTAGAATTCTTAAGGTCATCGTTGAACGAGGGGGCTTTTTTGCTACCTTGTTTGATCTGGTGGTTTTTTAAGGGGGCTAATTCGTCAGCGCTACGAGTGATCCAATGTTTGAGTGGCAGCTTCGTTTGGGTCTGATGAGAGGGCTGGAGGGTTTTGGTTGAGCGATGTGAGGAGTTGGTCGGTGGTGATTTTGTTCCAGTTTCTTCGAGGAGCCGGTTGTGGGGGGTTGTGAGTCGTGGTAGTTTTGTAGCTGAAGTGGACACAGCTGTGGTCCGTCCAATGGAGAGCTGTGGTATGATTGAAAGAGATGTTTTTGCTGGAGGTGAAGATAGGGTCGAGCGTGTGTCCTGCAAGGTGGGTGGGGGTGTCAACAAGTTGTTTGAGTCCGAGATTGGCCAGGTTGTCCAGAAGGGTGGTGGTGTTGTAGTCGTTTTTCTTTTCTAGGTGGAAGTTGAAGTCTCCCAGTAGAATGTAGTTCTCGGAGGGGAGGGCGTGTGGGCTGATGAAGTCAGTGATGTCTTAGTTGAATTGTTTACGGGTTCCTGGTGGTCTTTAGATGAGGGTGCCTCTAAGTGTGGTCCTGGGGTCGGTGTGGATCTGGAAGTGGAGGTGTTCGGCGGTTGTAAGGTAGTCGTCGAAGCTGGTGGAGATTCTGATGGTGTTCTTAAGGACGATGGCGATGCCGCCTCCTGTTTGGTTGGTACGGTCTTTTCGGATGATCTTGTAAGCGTCCGGGATGGCTATGGCGATGTCTGGTGCTGATGTTGCGTTCATCCAGGTTTATGTAAGGAAGGCGATGTCTGGTGACGCAGTATCGAGTAGGTCCCAGAGTTCTGTGGCGTGTTTGTGGATCGAGCGGGTGTTTAGCAGGATGCATTTCAGGTGGTTAGAGTCGGAGCTGTGTTTGGAAGTCGTGGATTTGGTGTGAGTCTTGCTGCAGGCGAACTTGCAGGAGTGGCAGGCGAAGGGACCGTGGGTACGTCCTGGGGCAGCTTCGTAGCATTGTGGTGTGCGTCTGGGGTTAAGGGATAGGAGGGTGGTGGCGGCATACGCTATGCGGGAGGAGGACGGTTTGCGGGGGCCAGGGGGTATGGCGCTGGGCGCGGTCCTCTCCTTCAGATATCACCAGGGAGTGATGGAAAGCTGTCAGATCGATTCTTCTTTATTGGCATTATTCTTTCACGCCTGAAGTTCTTGCCAGCCAACATGTTTCGTCTTGTGCGGTAATAACCAGATACTTCATCAGGGCTTCTATAACCAGATATTCAGGCAATCGCCAAGTCAGTCCTCAACCCAGGGTATGGTTAAAAAAAGATTGGAACACGCTGACTGTTTAAACATCAGTACAGGGGGTACAAAAAGGGCCAGTACAAAGGAGTGGCATCCAGTCTCAGTACATCGTCCAGGTGTGGCATAAACACCTAGTGTTGTCTTCTTTAACCATACCACTGGATTAAAGAATTACTTGATGACTGCCTGAATATTCTGTTACAAAAGCCCTCATGAACTAATGAGCAGCAAACAAACAGAAATACTGTTGTTCACCACTTAAGTCATTACACCCATTATTAGCAAATCAAGAACAAGCTGGTGCCAATGCAGAGGTTACCATGCCCTTTTTCTTCTACCCCATGAGCGTGCTTCGTGTGGTGTCACGCGCTGGCCTGTTGCGTGCCACACATTTTGATTTGGGTCTCTGAAGGATGCAGCGTGAGGCCAGTGGCGTAACGAAACTTGAGGGGGCCCCCCTGCGAAACACATGGAGGGGGCCCCCAGCAGCCCAGCCCACCACCTACCACTTTGCCCCGGAGCCCAAAATGCTGGCATATTTTGATTTGAAACCTCCAACGTTGTAACGGCGCAGTGCTTGATACAAACTAACCTCCGGGGCCAAGCATCATTAAAAAACACATACCTAAACCTCATGCCAGGAAACAGAAATCAAAGTTTTTTGCCAACCTACGAGTGTGTTTTGTCAAAAGCTATTAGGAGTGTTCCATAACGCAGGGCCGCTGGGAACACGGTTTAAGCACATGTAATGGCTTGTGGTACACATCATGACCGGTAAGGAAACTCCTGTGTTGTATGTGGGGGTAAAAGGAATATTTAAAACACCTCCTGATATTTAATCTGCACATTCCCATGTGCTTTTATGAAATACAAGATTGCTGCCTGCTGCAGAGGCGCCCCTTGGATTGCCAGTTTTTGCCAACACTGGGCCCCCTCCCTGCCAGCAATCAATCAGGAGAGCACCAGGACTCCAGGGCCTCTCTGTCCAGTGGGGACCCAACCCAACAGGATGTAATGCAACCCCAACATGAACAGTTACTACACACGGATCCATCTTAGCTGCTAGTGTGACAATGACTCGCGCTCGGACAGGCACCATACTGCATTCTCCTCAGGCTGAGGCAGAAGCTGTGCAGTAATCTCACAGCAAAACCAACAGGTTGTATGACTGTCAAAAGGGACCCACCTGTTTTAAATTACCCCCAAGATACAAAGAAGCACGGCCGCCAGAAAGCCGGCTGCATTTGCCAACAAGCGCTTGAAATAATGGGCGCACGTACCTGCAGCATTGCTGTCTAGTTTTTAAGATTGCTGATATGCGACATTTCAATTGTGATTGCAGTCGCACAGCCCACCTAGGCACCAAAGGCATGCATTAGGCAGAAGTGGTCTTGGAAGTGTAAGAAAGTGCACATAACATTCCCAACTTTCAAGGTTGTATGAGGAATTTAACATATCTCAGCCCTACATGGTCTGGTTTTTCAGAGAGCGAAAAAGCAAAAATCATTGAGAAAGGCCTTTTTCAGAACAGTAAGGTAAGATGTAGATCTGCCTCATGTAAGCATATCGCTTCGGTAAATCAGGTGAAACATCAGAAATTGTCACAATGCATAGGCCTCTCTATGTATGCTGTAAGGTATGTTTCTTTGGTGACTACGCGGCCGCCCATTATTTCTAGACTGGAGGCCTATATTATGCTCTCAACTTTGATTATGGTTACGGCTTGCGCACTGTCGTGTGGCTGCAATAAATCACAATTTTTAATCATGATGATCGTGACAATAATTCAATTTAGTTGTATGAATCTGGCCATTGCAGCAGAGCAGTCCTCTTGCTGTCAGCTGTAGGTAAATTATTATATCCCGGGCCGGCTTGTTTGTTTGGTTGTTGACGCCCTCCAATGACCACCTCCGCCACGGACTCCCTCACTAACACGCTTTAACAGTGCCCCTCAAGTCTCCATAACCACTCTATTACTGAGATGCATTTAATTAGTTTTATAGCACCGCTCATACAAGTGTAGGGTGTCAGAGCACTCTACATCACACACACATTGCACTGAGACAACCAATTAAAGTGTGAAATCAGTGTATTTGGAATGTTACATAAGATAGAGGACTACAAGGGGTAAGAGTCACATGCCATCCATACTGATAGACAGTATGGTTTGAGTGCTTGGTCTAGAGAGGCACAACAACTGAGAATTTAAAACGTTACACTGTGGTTAGGGGGTTCTGGTTTTTTTTTTACCAAAATGAACCCTTTTGCAACATTCTAATAAAGAAAAACTGGGGGGGGGGGGGGGTCATAGCACTCTCCGTTTGTATGCACTCTTCTATGACAGTTAATAACTCACCGGGATTTTAACTTAAACACTCCCTGTAAATTAAAAAAAGGATATCTCGAACAAAGCGCTGACCTATTTTCATCATATGCGCTCCCTGATCTGAATTTTGCGTACAGTTTGCAGCAGGCATATTAACTCTCTGCCCTACTTACTAATTAGCCAAAACTTCCACTAGACAAAATTCCGATCTGTATTGTGATATTTTTATTGTTTGTAAATTTATGGAGGAAAGAAAGACCGTAACAGATGCTTGTAAAATAAAATACTTGCAAAGAAGGTGAATACTATTTGTAGTCATTAATAACGTATTGGCTCCTAATTGATTGTAGCAGGTTTCATTGACAATCCACAACTAACTTATAGAGCTTGAGCCACGTAAACAATCAAGGTAAAAGTCTCAGGAATAAATACATATTTAGATATGGCTCTGAACTGAAGGCGACCATAGGGAATCTTCCTCACGCTAACAGACCGGAAAAGGGTAACAGTCCCCGAGGAAAAAGCCTAGACTTGAAAATATAAATCTTTACCGGAGGCAGGAGCTGAAAGAAACCGCCGGCCCGGTGCAGTCAGGTTGGTGCCTCATCCTCGCCTCTCACTGGAGCAATCGTCACGGTCTCTGCCTCTTGACTCCACAGAACGGTCGGAACAGGGGCCTAAATTAACTTTTACTTGAATTCCTTGTCGGCCGCCCCACGATACATCCCTGCGGGCTTCTGAAGACGGGGCAAGAATGCAAGGCTAGCCAGAGGAGGCTAGAAATAATTAAATGATATCCTGCGGCCATGCGCCCCTCTCGGTCGTCTCTGGCACCTGCGATGCGTACCTGGCTTCACCAGACGCGCACTTTCAGTTGCGCTTTGCGCATGGCAATGGTCACCAAACCAGCCCCCACCCTGCGCGCCTTGCACCAATCTGACGAGGCCAGGGTGAGGTGCTGGTGCAACAAACGAAGCACTTTACCAGTTAATCACAACACAATACAAAATATACCTGTTGAATCTGCAGTGCTTGCTGGCTCTGCTAATGGGGCCCCCGGAGCGTGAGAGGCCCCCCCGCAATGTGGGGGCTGCGTGGGCCTGTGTTACGCCCCTGCGTGAGGCAATGCGAAAGAGCCCAAATGCAAAATATGTTGCGTGGCCCCCTGGATTCTTGCATACCTGCCCAACCATGCATGTCACATCGCTAAAAAGGTTTAATGGCAGGGTCGTCCTTCTGCCTCGGTGCCAGTGTGTGGGGGGTGGGAGGGCCCTAGTTTCAGCGGCAGGGGAGGTTAGATCTGCAGCCAGAGCATGACGCCCTGGGGAGGTGCTGCAGAGCGGGGGCCCCCTCAGGGAATGACCCCTCCGCCTCGATGCTCTGCATAAGGCAGCTTTGTGTGCGTCACCTGGTAGTTGTCTTATAACACTCAGCTCTGTAGTACCCATCCTTGTATGACGCTACATGCCTAAGTGCTGGCCTCAGAATTTAAATCATTGGCTTATGCAATTGAGCAAAACGTTGTGTGATTCTGGGTAAATCACTTTGGCTGCGCCTAAAGCGGTAAAGTGCGCTGTGACGTAAAAAACAACTTTACACTGTGGTGTGTGAGGTTGGCGTAAATACATCATCTCACTGCGATCACCTGTTGATGTCTAAAATCCGGCCTCAACAGGGCCCCACCCGCAATACTGTTCTGTGCTTATCCCCTCGTGTACTCCATGCGCCTGATTGTTTATAAAGCACTGTGTTGCTTATGGAGCAAGGTTCCCGTCTCGGGAAACATGCCTAAAATAAGTGAAAACCTCGGAATAACGCAGGCCTGAGCGGAGCCTATTAGAGGCAGGTTACTGACATTTGTGCAGTAGTAGGTAGTACACGGAGTGGGTCGAAACTAGATGTGCCGGCCAGCAGTGAATAATTAGGGGAGAGAGAGGGGAACAGATGGCCGTGAAGCAGGGGGCGGGGCAGCGGAACCCTTTGAAGTCACGGCCTGCGGCCGTGAATAAGTGATGGCGGGGGGCAGGGCAGCGGAAGCAAATGCAAGTTCGTGCACGAAGGAGCTGGTGGTCACGTGATTTCACGTGAACTTTTGAAAATCCGCATCGTATAAATTCAGCTTTTGGATGGACAGGAATAGGTTCGAGTAAACTCGACCTAATGAACCCAACTTATCGAATGTGATGGTTTGCTGTTGGAAATGTATTTACTTGTAACTTGAAAACAATAAAAAGATGTTTAAAAAAAAAAAGCTTAGCATGCTGCTAGGTTAAAGCTTTGACTACGTTAATTGTGATGTCGGTAAAGGATGTGTCATAACTGACATCTTGAAGTATGTGCATGAAGGTTGGCCTACTTGGCCTAATACTGGTAATGTCACATCTGAAGGCAGAATTTTTGGCCGTTATTCTTTTTATATGTGGAGGACGATTCCCCTTCTGCTGTCCATGATGTATGTTGAGGAAGCTTGCCTACCGCTGATCATGAGGTATGCAAGGAAAGTGTTTGTAAGGTTGATCATATGTGGAGGCAGCTTGCAAAACTACTCCTTATGCTAGGTGTGAACGAAGCTACACCTACTTCTGTTCATACTGTGAGTGGAAAAGTATTTTCTACTGCTGGTCCAGAGGTGTGTGGCGGAAGCTCGCCCCACTGCTGCTCATGCTGGAAGTAACTGAAAATTGCCCTCCTGCTGATCAGGATATGATGCATTTTGGGGAGGGGGTTAGTAGGTGTTCTTAATTCTGCATGGGCCCTACTTTTGCTGGGAGGAGTGAATAAGAGGAGGAAAGACTCTGGGAAGTATAAAACACTCCCTCAGGGTCAGCATTGGGTGAATCTGTACAGCAACTGATCTATATCTGTATTTCAGCAGCCAATTTTTGTGGTTTTTAAAGTTTGAGTAAATCTCATTCATAATCTTCCTCAACATATATTTTTTCAGTGAATATGAACCATTGTCACGGTCTTTCTGCTCTGCATTGCCCTATAGTTATCATCTACTCACTGTCCCTTTGTCCCCACTGTTTCACCCTTTTTAGCTTGCCCTATACCTCATCTTTTATGGTTCTGTTTCTCCTCCTCCTTTCTCCCACGTTCCTCCTCTACTCGGTAGGTCACTGTTTTTGCTTCTACATCACCTTTCAATTAATCCCTTCCACTACTTCTCTCTCCCTTTCTAGACTCAGGATTCCTTTAACTCCCACTTTCTTTTTTCTGCTCTCTTTTTACACTCTCTGATTCTTGCTTCTTTCATTTCAGTGTCTATTTCCTCTTAACATTTTATTTTGCCTTTGTTCTTTAAGATGCTTATGTCTCTTAACATTTTTCTTACTTGTCTCATAACCCCGCTTTCAATTCTTTCCTCTCTCCCTCGCCTTCATTTCTCTGGGTCACTTTCTTTCCTCCCTTTTCTCACTATTTCCATGACACTCCTGCTCTGTGTTTCCCTAACTCTGTATCTCGGTCCCTTTTGAACTACACAGCTTCATGGACCAAACCTAGGCTTTAGCATGCTCTTGAGGGCAGCAGCTGAAGAACTTCTGCAGAGCGCACAATACCTGTGCCATGTGAGAGCGGACTCAGGCAGCTGGTCGTCTCGTAGAAATTGCTTTGGATGATTGGTACATGCCCGCGGTTTACTTTGTCCATGCGATTTCTGCTAATATGTGGATCACGCGGTTTTTTACTACAGGCTTTGATCTGCTCAGGTTCACTCCGAGTTTTACATTTCTGCGGTGGGTAAAGATACCCCTGTGCTACAGTTCTTAGTGGTTGATAACTGAATTTACATAACACTTTTTTACCCACAGGTGTGCTGGTGCTATAGATTTTGATGCACAAGGAGAAGGCGAGCAGAGAAACGTTGTACTATTTGAGACAATTCAGAAGATTTCTGGGGAGGTATCAGTGCTTAATTTGCAAATGAAGTAGTGCTGGGGCACAACGTTTTGTAGATGTGCCAACATCTTGGGGATGTCTCTCTGTTTCTCTCTGCTAAACTCTTATAAAACCAGAGTTCCTAAACGTAAATACCCGATTTCAACACCCAGGTAGTCTCATCCCCTTTTCCCAGAACTGGATAGCACATAGCATGCAAACATTCATAATACACTTCAGTAAAACAACTTTAAAACGCCTAGCACCATGACTACCTTTCACTCCAAGAGAAACCAGCACCCCGACCCATGAGAAGATGTTAAACCATGTCATGGCCAAAGACAGTGGACTGCTCATTATAAACCATGCTGCACTTGATGGCAAGCATTTGAGGCATGCACATACACGGCAAAAAGCAGGAAACAAAGAAAAGGATATAAGCATTATGTTACAAAAAATAATCCTTATGAAAAATACTGAGGGAATATAGACAATTGCATCGATTGAGTTAGAAGCACAGAATAATTCTATTTTAGAATTGTATGTGGAAAACACACAATAAAGAGAAAAGGCACAAGGTACATTAGGGATATATTGGTTAGAGCCAAGTCATGCCAAGAGAATACTGATGTGTAGGATTCGGGCTTCCATGTTCAATGGGCTGTTTTTGGCCTGCCATACCACACAATGCCAGCTCCAAAGTAGCACATCTTCTATGGAACCACTGACAAATGAAGAGAAAACTAAAGCATCAAAATACACAGAACATTACACCAACAAAAAATATATATTAGAGAAGGGAAAATAAACTAAGACAGGAAAAGCAAAATGTCATACCTTGCCAAAAGGAGTGTCCACATATTTTTCAGTTCTTCCTTCTAAAATGTCTGGGTCATCCAGGCCAGATCCTCCAATAATTCCAACCTAAAACAACATGTATCAAAAGCATCAGACTAAACCTTGCATCAAGCCTTTTGCCTTGGACTGTGTTTGCATCCTAAGAACGAATCTTGTACACTTGCTCATTTAAACCCCAACAACTGTATTGGGTAGGGGAAATTCAAGATCTGTAAGACACTGTGGTTTCTCGAACTTATGTCAGGTTTGGTAGCAGAACGGTCGATTTATAACAAGAGACCCAAATGATAAACAAACATTACCCAGGCCAATAAGCCGGGTGCTGGCATTTGGGACTGTAAAAGATCAGCTTTAGGACTATAATTACTAAATCAGGATTTACAAAATCAAGATTTGAAACATTTCTGGTTCTAGCATCAGCTTACGACGAAAAAATTGTATTTTGGTAAGTTTTTGTGTTTGTAATAAAGTTGATGTCGAAAATGTCAGCTATATTAAAGTTGAGTTGAAACTGTAGCAGTAATAATGTAATGGCCTTCATTGATACCTATGACAATTTTATATTTTAAAACTCGTTTTTATTTCATGCTCTTTGATTTATCTAATGGTACTATACTAATCCCTTATTACCCCTTAACGCTTTCCATCCCAGAATCCATCCTTCCCTGAACTAAAAAAAACCCTTACCACCCCTTAACGCTACACTTCCCCGAAACCGAACAGGCTCAACTACTCCTTAAAGCTACGAAATCCTGAGCCCTTTAAGCTCTTACTAATTGCTAACGCTACACTTCCGGTGATCCCTACATACCCTTTTACACATGCTTCCCTGAACCCCAAAACACCCTACAAACCCAATGCTACTCTTCCCTGAACTTTAAAACATCCTCTCCTTTAAGATTAGCCTACCATGGACCATAAAAAACGTTACTACCCGTGAACGCTATCCTTCCCCAAGTCCTAAAAGCCATTAAGTACCCCTTAAAGTTACCAGCCCATGAACCCTCCCACCCCTTACTATCCCTAAAGTACTCTGTAAATGATCCTCACAGCTGAACCCCGTACACTTACCACTGCATATAAGACACAATATTATCAGTTTTAATTTGTATCCCCAACTTATTTCATTCTATTTATTCAGTACACATTATTAACATGACTTTTTTGTCGTCTGCTTTTGTCCCCATTATATTTTTATAGCAAACCAGATTTTCATCAGTTGTGCATTTAGGAGATTTTGAAAATGGATGTGAAGAGAGTTCTGGTGAGTGGCCAGTAAGTATGTGGTAAAAAAACACAAACGCATAGCTCAGCAAGTATTCACAATTGTTTCCAATGTTTTTACGCCATATTATTTTGTGCTAAAAAAGCAGACCTTGATGCCATGGACTCCAGGGGACGTTTATTATACCTGAATTTGGTGACTTATGACCTAGAGAATGTAGTCTCCTCCAGTGCCACAACAACCATACCCACATTCACGGGAGGGGACTATGGTCCACAATTGACTATGTTTTTACATCATGGAGGCTACTCTTATTCACTACTGGAGGTGAGGTCCTTGCTCGGTGCTTAGCGACCATATTCCCAATTTGTTGCAGATTGCAACCCCTATGAAGCGCCAGTATGCAGTTGTTGGAAGTAGCAAGGCACTAACTACCAAAGATGCTGGTGCCACTTCAATATGAAGCTAATCATTAATTATATTGTGACCAGTAGTATGGACCTAGTGGGTCTTTGTTCATCAAATCCGCAAGGCCTGGATGTGGTCACAAAAAGCTTTGGGGAACCTCAGTCCTGTGTTAAAGGTTTTTTTGACCAGGCCCACAGGCAGAGCTCCCCGTCGGGATAAGTCCTGGTTTGATAAAGAACACAGAGGCAAGTGATAATCTGACTGTGTAAACCGGTCAACGTTATGGGCAACTCTTGAGTTTAGGGGCCTTGAGGCAGACTTGGTGTCCTTTCTTAGACTCCTACATTGGGATCTTTCAGCCTCAGGAAGATTTGTTGAGGCTGGTGAGTGTACTCCCCCATTTAAAGTCAATCGTGGTGTACGTTATGGTTGTGTACTCACCCCTATACTCTTCTTACTATACATTATTGACTTGGAGAGGACATTCGATGTTGCTGGGGCAGATGTACCGTTTGTCAAGAGCAAAGCTGTGCCCAGTTTATTATATGCGGATGAAGCGGTGCTTCTCAGTAGAAAGGCGAATGGCTTGAAGACCTTGCTCAGCATGGTTGTGGAATTCATGAAGGCCTTGATTTGGAAACAAACTATTCTAAAATGTTTGTCATTGTGTGTGGCCCTAGGAACACCAAAACCTATAACTTATTGATTGGAAGGTAGAAATTACGTCCTCTTTCTCTCACCTTGGATTAGAATTTGATGATGCTTGCACATGGTCTGCGTGTTTTAGAAGCTGAGTAACCCGATTCTCTTGTGCTATTGGCACCATTTTTTCTCATGTTGCCTGAACTGGTAGGAAACCAGTAGCTCAGTTATTAGAAATCTACAAAAGGAAGTGCCTCCCGACCACAACATATGGCATGCAGTTATGTGGCTACAGAGATGCTGCTATCATCTAAGTAGAGAACAATATATTCGCTCCTCGCCTATTGGTTGTTTCCCCATCGACCCCTCATTTTTCTTCACATCAAGAACTAGGGTTTGAGTATGTTGAGTACCTTAATGGCACAGCTCCGGTGACTCTTTAGTGCTCTATTTGGTCAAACATGGATGCAGAGCTTAACAGGACAGTCGTTAGAGATCATCTTTCCTTTAAGATAGTATTTTTTAATTATTGTTGCCATGTAGTCCAATTTACTTATGTATTTTAAATATTTGAATAGTTGCCTATTTTTTTTATTAAGTATGTTTGTTTTATATTATGCTTGACTTTTATGATCATCTGTGAAATAATCTAACAAAGATTGCGTGACTTGCTAAAAATGCAATTGTACATATTGGAAATTTTACCTTGGGACTTAGTCTGAAAAATGGAAGCCCAAAATCTTCAGCGGGGCAAGGCAGAAGGCTGTAGCCGAGGTTGGTGCCAAATGGTCTAGGTAGCTGTGGAACGAGGTCACGTGAATCTGTTGGGTTTTGGCAGAAAAGCCTGAGCAGAGGAAATTCGAATTTTGAGCCCAAGGAATGTCCCTCGCCAGCTGGAACCTTTTGCTGCATCACCTGGTCAAGATTTCTTTGTTCCTACTTAGTAGATGCGGCTGGTGGATTATTAAAATGATGGGCCCCATAGCCTTACCTACCAGTTTGTGTCGGACCTTGCCAGCCTCCGGACCACACACAAGCAGATCGCACACAAGCAGACATGCATGCACACACACAGCTGCAGGCACGCACCTAGACATTCACATGCAATTTCAGCACACAGACATTTATACACAAAAACATACCTGCATCAGGCCCCCAATTTCCAACTCCCCTATCTGTCTCCAGCAGCCAGAGGGAAATCCACGAGCTTCCACTCAATCAGAAGGTGAAATAGGGTTCAAGGTACCAGGGGAAGAACTTTTTTTACCCATTCCAGCATCTGAGAGCGTGTAACTGACGAACCCTAAAGCTTTCTTTTCTAACAAGTTGCACTATGTGAAATTAGTGCAGCATTTCAGTTATTTACTGTGTATGTGTATGGCTGGGCTGTAACAGCCCCTGCCTGACACATGTACAATACAACTAGTGGAGCCCTCTTCTGCTGGCAAGGTAATATCACAGCTTTTACATGCAAACAAATGATCCATGAGACAGTTTGCTTTCATATAAAAACTGTAATACGCCAAGCAGTAGTGGCTGAGCGAGGCAGTAGGTAGATGCCCTGTCACCCTCTAGAGGCAGCTACTACTGCTACATACTCACTTTGTTGAACCTCAAATTTTTTGAGCTGGACGAGGCTGAACACAAAAGAGGTCACTAGGCCGGAAAAAGTCTCTATGAGGTCCTAAAGATGAGGATTTGCTGTTGTGAAAAAGCTTAGAGTGGGGAAAGATGAATCTTCAGTCCAGTAGCAAAGCACCCTATTGGGATCGGCTTCACTGGTATGTCACAGTCCTCCAGAGATCTTTGGAGCCAAAAAGGTTCCATGTCCCAGTTTTTCATGGGTGGGAGAAATCCACAGACACTGCACCAAGGGATCCAGAACCTCAGGAACAGCATTTGGGGTCAGGACTCCAACAGAGGCCAACAGCAGGGTCCCGGGCAGGTTCAGTTGGAATTGGTCAGCTGGAAATCTCCAGGAAAGGTATGTTGTAGTTTGTTGTGTCATAGAAGCTTGAAAAGGAGGTCAGCCTTATAACCATTGGAGTCTACTTCTTTGTCCTGGAGACAATAGAGAGCTTGTCCAGTCCTTCAGTGTTCTTCACAGGTCACAGACAGTAGGTTCAGTCCCCTTCTCATCATCAGTAGTGTTCTGAGGAGGGCAGTGGAGATGCCATATTTCCACCTGGAACCCGACTGTGGGTGGGGTTGACTCCTGGTCCTCCCTAACCAATGAGATAAAGATTCTCAGGGGTTATCACAGGTTTGTAGCATTTCTGTGTGTTCTACTGCAAAAATCCCACAGTACTCCTCTCTTCGTAAATCCAAGGTGGTAAAACCCCTTCTCCCCAGCGGGCCACCCCAGAGGTGGGGCCAGGGAAATTAACAGTCCTTACTTGTGGTCACTCTAAACTACTTCTAGGGGAATCTCCCTCCCCACTGGTATTGGTGCCTGCCTGACTGGGGGAAACAAAAGAAGGGGCCTGTCCAGGTGCCAACTTACATCTGCCTGAAAAAGGGGAGGCCCTTTTAAGTTAATTAGGTTATTGGGCACTGTCAAAATGGCAATCCTATCAGAGTAACAGAAACACATCCCCACTCCCAGGCCTCTGTCACCCTCTGGGATAAATTTTCACACCTGGTTCAGGGAATGCAAACTCAAGAGGACTGTAGCTGGAGGCTAATGATAATTAGCTTTGAGAGACTTTAGGCAGGGAAATGGTATCTTTCTAAAAGTACAATTTCTTTAATATGTATTAAAAATCCAACTTTCCAAGCCAAAGGTAGCATTAATCAATTTAATAGTGCATCCCAGAGTTTCTCTATGGATCAGTCAGCCTTTCTACACCGAAAATAGCCTTTAGGTGCTAGTTACTCTAAAGACATGTTTAACACGTTCTACATGTCCTAATTGTATATACCATGAACTCTGCCTTATGGACTATAAGGACTACTTAGAGGTTGTTGGACTCAGTGTAAAGATGATCCAAACTCCAATGTTTTGAAGGAAGAAATGTATCTTTATTGGTCATAAGTATAGTGACCTCCAGCTCCTTCCCAGCATCTTCAGTACTGACTACAATTCACTAGATAACATTCTAAGCACCTAGCAACATCATGAAATTCTAAGGAGGAGAAATCCTAACACATCTCCCCCATCACAATATATAAAAACAATAGATAAGTTAAATTAACAATTTGACAAGAATAGAATAAACATGAAATAGCATGAAAAATACACAACTCTCTATGGAGCTGAACACTTTGCAACATTACCACAGCTCCAAGCAGATCCATCAGATAATATGAGAACATTTTTCTTAACACATTTTACACGTTTGGGCTGAGAAAATTTACTATCACCCTTAATAACAATTCCAACTTTTCTAACCACAACCCAATCACCTTCCTTGAAATCACATTCTCTCACCTTCATCCTCAAATTGTAGTTCTTTGCTGAATCAAGCTGTTGTTTTTCTACGCCACACTTGACTTTCGCACGGTCACCCCACACACACTCCTTACTCTTGAGCCAACCTGGAACTTCCTTCACCCCAGGCTCACGCCCCTTCAAAGAAACAAAAGGCGAGACACCAGTAATAGAATGTGGTGTAACCCTGTACGACCATACCATCTTCTTGAGTTCATCAGACCACAACAGACCATTTGCCAATGATAGCTGGATGTTATCCATCAATAACCTGTTAATCCTTTCAACTAGACCATTGGCCTGTGGCCTGAACAACGCCACTCTTTCATGACAAATTCCCATCTTATCTAGAAACTCTTTCATTTGCCTTGACACCAACTGCACTCCATTATCAGGCACCAACGTTTTCAGAATCCCCTCATTAAAAATGTTCTCTCCAAAAAATTAATGACTTTCTTGGTATCAATACTGTCCGTAGACTCCACCACAAACCACTTCGAATGGTAATCAACAAGAACCATTAAAAATTTGCTGCGAACACCCAACCCAGAAATGGGTCCTAGAAAATCAATCCCCAATTTTTCCCCAAGGACGAGCTGGAAAATCAACACAAGAAAGAGGAGGCTGTCTAACCAATTTTGTCTTATCACTCCCTGCACAAGCATAGCAGTTCTTCACAAGTTCATCAATTTCACCATCCATGCCTGGCCACCAAAATGACTCATGAATCCTCCTCTTCGTCATATTCCTTCCCAAATGACCTTCATGAGCCAGACTCATAATTTTGGATCTAAGTTTTAATGGTGGTACCAACCTACTCCTTCTCCACAGTTTGTTTTCACAAACACTTAACTCCCCTTCCACATGGTAAAAACTTTTAAGACGACTATCAGAACAAGAATCATAAGACCAACCTTCAGAAACACACTTCATGACACTGGATAAAAGTTCGTCGTCAGACATTGCACTTTCCCACTCTTCTTTATCAAATGCCTGCACTTCATTGCATTTAATCAAACCATCCATGTCCTCTGATTCACCAAACTCTTGGTCCACCGGCATTCTGGATAAATAATCTGCCACAACATTCTTCACGCCCTTCCTATATTCCACTTCAAAATTGTATTCCAACACCGATAAAATCCACTTAGATATCCGGGGAGTAACATTCCCCTCCAAACCTCTTCCACCCTTAAATAAATGTACGAGAGGCTTGTGATCTGTTCGCACTCTAAAAGGTAACCCCCAAAGGAAATACCTGAAATGCTTAATCCCCCAGGTACATGCAAGAGCCTCTCGCTCGATCGCTGAATAAGAAACCTCAGCACCCTGGAGCCTCCTTGAAGCGAAACCAACAATTCTCTCAGCACCATCACAAATCTGGGACAACACAGCCCCGATTCCCACAGCGCTAGCATCAGTGGTAACTAAAGTCTTGGCTTTCACATCAAAGTGACCTAAGGTTGGTGCATGCAAAATTCCATTCTTAACAGATCTGAATGCACCCTCACACGCCTCATTCCATACAAAAGTAACACCATTCTTCATTAACCACCTCAAAGGTTCAACCATATCAGAAAATCCCCTGATAAATTCAGAACAGTATTCAGCTAACCCTAAAAAAGATCTCAACTGATCCTTATTAGATGGAGTAGGAGCATCATTAATTGCAGATATGATGCTTTTCTTTGGCTTAATTCCCAAACCAGATATTTCATGCCCCAAACATGTTACCTTATCTCTCTTTAATTGACACATCTTTTTTGATTGTCAAGCCATTCTTTTCCATTTGCTCCAAAACTTCAATCAAGACTTTGTCATGATGATCACAATTCATACCAACAATAAGTACATCGTCTTGGAAACATAATACGTTCTCCATGCCCTGGAGAACCTGATGCATTATTCTCTGGAACACCACTGAGGCCGATGCCAGACCAAAAGGCATTCTACAATAACCGTATGCTCCCAGCGGTGTTACAAATGAAGTAAGATGTCTAGAACTCTCATCCAGATCAATTTGGTGGTAAGCTGAAGACATATCAATCACGCTAAAAATTACTCCACCACCCATGGCACTCAGCATTTCAGAAATGTTGGGTAGTGGTTGTCTATCAACTCAGATGTTTCTATTGAGGTCGCGTAAATCCACACAGAGCCGAATTTTGGCTCCCCCATCCTTGGGCACGACTACAATGGGCGCAAGCCACTCAGAAGCCTCAATGGGCTCAATAATTTTTAACTTTAAAAGCTTGTCTAATTCCTCTTGAAGAGGACCCCTCATCAAATACGGTACATTCCTCACCTTATGTACTACAGGAATTGCATTGTTTTTGAGAATAATTTTGTGAGAAAACCCCTTCAACTTCCCAAGATTCTCAGAAAAGACATTAGGAAATCTCTTCATAACATCAATCTCAAAAGCATCAACATTGAGTATGGGGAGGGACGAGACTAGATCAGCTGCATTGGGATTTAAAAGAATACCAAAGTCTTTCTGGTGACGCCACCCAAGTAAGTTTGAACCCTGCTTTGTTAGATAAACTCTACCAAACACTTTTCGATGAGAAAAAGTAATGACCATCCATTTAAGTCCTAAGATATCAATGGTCTTCCCACTATATCCCACTGCTCTGATATCGGGAACATCCCAAGAACCAATATTACACTCATCACCCCACACTTTTACATACATATCTTGAGATAAAAGTGTATAAAGACTTCCTGAGTCAATCAACATCTTAACATCCTTCGTACCAGGATACTTAAGATCCCTACAATCAAAATTAATAAGACAATGTGGCTTCTCAAGCTTATCTGAGCTTTCAGTAGCTACGTCAAGAAATTTAGAAACTTTTAGAACACTACTACATTCTACGCTTGGAGAAGAATTATCCACTAAGGATACTCCATCCACACACAACATTAATTCCTGAACATTTTCACAACAATCATCAATCTCATTAATATATTGAGTTTTGGCATTACAGGCTTTGGCTATATGACCCCTCCTGCCGCATGCCCTGCAAATAGCATTCCTGGCCATGCATCGTGTACTAGAAGCAATATGGCCAGGAGCATCACACCTATAACATTTTATTACACAGGAACTCATTGATGATTGTTGACCAATAGGTACAAAACGAGTTTGTCCAATAGGCTTGGCAAAGGTCTTTGAATCTAACTTAGCACCTTTTGAATCTAGTTTGCTATCCACTTTAACCACTTTAGTTTCTTCCACATAAGCTTGGACTTCAGAAGTTTTTTGAGTAATATCTTTAGAAGACAAGGAGTTAGTACACTTATCCATTTCCCTTATCCAGAGATCGGTATTTCCTAAACCTTTGGCAACTTGAATTGCTTCATCTAAGGTGCAATCTCTAATAAGTAACTTTTCCCTAACTCTTTTATTGTTCGTGCATCTGACGATTTGATCACGAATTAGGGAATCAGCAAGGTTCTCAAACTGACAATTCAAAGATAAGCCCCTTAAAGTTGCTACGTAAGTTCCAATATCTTCATCAAGCTTCTGTACAAGACAAAAGAATTTATGTCTCTCTAAAACTGTGTTAATCTTAGTCACGAATCTCTTCTCCAGCATCTGCATACTCATCTCATTCACATTACAAGGCTGCCCATCCCCCATTCCCAAAGAAATTTCAGGTAAGTCTTCATATAGTCGTCTGCCTTCTACTCCTAAATGATACAACAAGATAGCTTGCTTGCGAATAGGTCCATACTTGTCAGAACCAGTGGCAAGCACATAAGTCAATAATAGTTTCTTCCATTCTTTCCAAGGTACTGATGGTTCACCCAGAGTACGAAGGAAAGAAGGAGGAGCAGCCAGGCCTTGATCAGCCATGAACAAGTTAAATCTCTAGGAAAGCTTGAAAATATAGTTTAGTCAAAATGAAGAAGAAGAAGTGTTTTTAATTATACTGTTTACCACAAAATCAATCAAGAATCGGCACAAATAAACTTCTTTGGTTGTTCGTTGAAATTGTACGATCTGCTTATTGCAAAAATGAAATACTTGCTCGTTTCCTCGGACAATCTGCACAATTTCCTCCTCGTTGTTTTTTTACTTGAAATTGAATTTGAAGCTGTAACAATCGTTCCGTGCCCTCCGCAATGTAAACAAGGAAAAGAAAATGGCCGACACGTACGGGTCACGACTTGACCCCGCGTACGTGATGAAGGCTTACGCTCCAATGCGTGAGCTCTTGACAAGTATAATGGAGATGGCGGAAGGTCGATTGCAGGTTCTAAGACAGCTCGAGACGGCAGAAGACCGCAGGTAATGCAGTTAGGGCTCTTTTGAAAGATGCGGCAAGCTTGCAGTACTCCGAGACAAATTTAAGTTGCAAAATTAATTAAAATGATAGGAAATGCTCCCGATGGTTAAAAAATCTCCAAATATAGATCGCACAGTTGCAGTAACGGTTGCACAGATGGAGGAAAACTAGCAAAACAAGCAAAACAAAGGTTCCAAAAGTTTTAAAGTGGTAGAAACAAATGTACATACCAGTCATAGAAAAATGACATTGATTCCAATAAATTCCCACGGAGTACTGAAAGCAATTTGAAGGAATTGAGAGGAGAAAAAGAAAAAAAATGTATACTTCCAGGAAGTATCATCCAGAGGTGGAGGTCAACACAGCTGTCCCCTGCCAGAAAAGATCCCATCCTTGTCGCCAATGTAAAGATGATCCAAACTCCAATGTTTTGAAGGAAGAAATGTATCTTTATTGGTCATAAGTATAGTGACCTCCAGCTCCTTCCCAGCATCTTCAGTACTGACTACAATTCACTAGATAACATTCTAAGCACCTAGCAACATCATGAAATTCTAAGGAGGAGAAATCCTAACACTCAGGCTTTACTACAGGTCTCCCCCAGACTTTGTGCCTCCACCCTCTTGTTTTCTGAGCCAGTTTTTGTTGGCTTTTAGGACTCTGCGCACTTTACTACTGCCAATCAGTGCTAACATGCTCTCTTCTTTAAACATGGTAAAATTGGCTCACAACCAATTGGCACCTTTAATTTATTTGTAAGTCCCTAATCAACTGGTACTACATGTACATAGAGCCCATAAATTATCTGCCCAAGGTGGCATTACAGCGGACTTCACAGCAGCTCCTGCTACGTCATTCTCTGCAAGAGAAAATACTGTTCAGCAGTCCTTCACCCAAAGGGATCCAGGCTCTGGGATCGCTCATCGGCTACAGCCTCCTGCCTCGTCCCACTGGAGATTTTCGACTCCCCAAAAAGTGACTCAGTCTGAAAGTAGAAATCTTCATTGCAAATGTGTCCAGTGGCTCTCCGATAGGCACCCTCCCTCCTCGGACACCGCCTGCAACCTTGCCCTGCTGAAATTTACCTTCTCAGAACTTTTTCTTCAAAATGTTTTGAGTTAAGCGCAGACAGGGTCCAATCCACAACTTGCATCTAACCTGTGCCCCGTCGCTGTCGGACATATTTTTCGCCTTTGACCCTGTCTCACGCGACAAGATGCTTGGTGATTTGATCTTTTAGGCACTAGTTTTTTCTAAAAACTTTAAAAATTCATAATTCCGGTTCTTCTGGTTGGATTTTTGTCATTTTGTCATTTTGGTGTCAATTTATTTAATTTTACTCTATTTTTCCAAATCAGTGCGGGATTTTTCTTGTGTTGTGTTTTCGCTTTATTAGTGTTTGTGTGCTGCATAAATACTTTTCACCTTGCCTCTAAGTTGAGCCTAACTGTCTATTTGCCAAGCTACCAGAGGGTTCAGCACAAGCTAATTTAGAAGCTTTTTTGGTTCACGCTGACCGGGATTGTGGCTACTGTTTGAACAAGGGTTATCGTCCCCCTTTTAACCAACAACCCAATTTCTTAAAACTTATCACCAACGCATTGTTCATTACAGACAGCTTTCAGCCACAACAAGGGAAGTAGAAAACTTCAAGGACTTCAAGGGGAAATTCGAAGTAGGCACCAGGTAAAAATAGTGGATCATCATACCCAACCCTTCAGTATTCTCCTGGACCAATGGATGCTACAGAAGGAATGCTATGCTGCTTTGCTGCCAAAAGGGCTGACACTCTGCTGCCCTACTACTCCACTGCTCTGTTGCCTGCGGCATCTTTGTCGAGAAGGAAGCCTGGACCTTCACCCTTTATCCCAGGCTAAAGTGACTCCAAGGGTACGCCAGCTGAACTCTAGTTCTGAGCTACAGAGCATAACAAGCTCCACATGCTTCCTGTAACTGCCCAGCTGATCTGCAACTAAAACTGCCAGAGCCCTGCTGGCCTCAGCTGGAATTAGTTCCTGACCCCTAAGAGGTGCCCCTCAAGTCCTGGACCCTTCTGAATTGGTGTAAGATTTTTCTTTTGTTGTATTTTCATTTTATTATTGTTCGAAGTGTTTATTACAGTTTGATGTGTTGTATAAATACTTTAAATATTGCCATCAAGTTAAGAGTGACTGCTTTTGTGCCATGCTACTGGAGAGTTAAGCACGGGTTACTTTGAGGTTTGCTTCTGTTTCACCTTGACAGAAATTGTGGTTGCTGCTACAGTAGGGGTTCTCCCCCTGTAGGAAAGTTGCCCTTTTTGGCATGTCATCCAAACTTTGCCTGGTATTTTCTGTGATTTCGAGTGGAAATGCACTGGGTTCCTGCTAACCAGGTCCCCCGTCAGATCTCTTTCCCAAAACTGTGCAATGTACTCCAATGGGCAATACCTTTGCATTTTCAGTAAGTCCTTAATAAGTGGTACCCCTGGTAAGTGGTGCAAGGAGCCCAAAGAGGGTCCTTAAGGGCTGCAGCATGAATTTTGCCACCCTAAAGGACCCCTCGCCAACACATACAGACTGCCACTGCAGGCTGTGTGACTTGGTGCAGACAAAAACATGACATGGCACACATCCCTGTGTGCAATGCCCACAGACACTGTATGAAGTATAGGTAGGTCACCTCTACTGCAGGCCATCCAGCTCTAATGCGGAGTGCACTATAATACATGTGAGGGCATAAATGCATAAGCAGATATGCCCCTTTGCTGGTCAGCCCAATTGCTGCCAGTACAAGTGAACATGTAAGCCATTGTGAGTACATGTGCTGGACACTGGTGAAAACGAGTTCCCCAGCAACATGATGGCTTCACTAAAAATAGGTATGTTTCGTATCAAACATCTCGTATTAATAAACCCACGCTGATCACGGTTTTGGATTTATTAATACATGCCTATAGAGGGCACCTTAGAGGTGCATACTGAAAACCTAACAGACACTGGTGTTCTGACTGGTTTTCGCCAGCCTGCCAACAAAGATGAGTTTCTGACCACCAAGTGTGAGGGCCTTTGCTCTCAGGAGGTCAGAAACAAAGCCTGCTGGGGAAGAAGGTGTTCACACCCCCTCCCAAAGGATGACCTGCTCATTAGCAATCCAAGACAAGGGAGTTTCATTGAAGTCACCGACCTTGCTCACAGGAGAGGAAGCCAACCCCCTTTATCCAGAGCCCTTTTTCACACGAGACAGGTGGGAAAATTAGCTAGTGAGGCAGGTGTGCCCACTCTCAGGCTAGTACCACCCCTAAGGTGGGCTACCTGAAGTGGACACAACTTTAAGAGTTGGCCATCTTTGTGATGGCAAACCTAGGAACTCAAGGATAGGGTTATGCCCACTTTCCAAAGGTAGTGGTCATGTAGGGGGGAGTAATGACTCAAAGGGTAGGTAACCCATTGGCTACTATCCTAAACTCCCCTAATGGCCCCAAAATCAGTATTTAGGGGAGCCCCTGGCACCAGAAAAGCAGATCCTGCTGACTTGAAAGAAGGCGGCGGACATGAAGAGCCACACAGAGCAAGGACAGAAGATACAGCAACTGACTTGGCACCATCCCTGACGGCCTGTTTGCTCACTTTGACAATTGCATCAAAAGACGACTCGTCATGCAGCTGCTGTGTCTCCAAAGCCTGGCAGAACCTCCAGGGCTTCACACAGGAACTAAAGAACTTCTGTGAGACAGCGGAACTGTTCCTCTGCATCCTGTAGTTTCCAAAGAATGAGCTGTGAGGCTCCAAGACTGTGGAAACACGACACCAGAAAGCACCACTGAACCGAAGCAGTCTAGCTCGAGCTGAAGTGGGCCAACTTAGTCAACGTGGTCCCAGACCCTCCAGACTTGAAGACTAACGGGTTGCCGCGCTGTGGACTTTTCAACTCTGCCTGAAGCCACTGTTTGCAAGCCCCCTCTGCTGTGGCCACTCCCTGTGACAAAGAACCAACCCCTAAGGACATCTCTGCACTGGTCACCCCTGGCACGTGAAGAAGAGGACCAAAGGTGTCCCCGGGCATTGTTAGGCCTGAGCCCCCCTGTTGGTTCAGCCCGACTGGCCTCCCCGTCAAAACATGCCTCCTCTTTTCACAAATACCCGTCCCCACTGTCTTCCATTGGCACCCGATGCTGTGTTGCACCCTTGCACCAGGCAGCCCTAGCCCCACTGGTGGTGACTGGCTGGTGGTGCCTTGGACCTCGCCTTACACTCACCTTAAGTCCAGGAGATTGGTCTTGTAAGTCGCTGTACTGTACCTGAACGCCGTACTTGTTTTTCCTCTCTTAGGATGACATTGAAGCTTCTAAAAATTGCACTAAGTATCGACTTTTCAAATGCGCAAGTATTTCTCTTCAGAAACGTACTTAACCGATCATACTGGTTCCGGTGCCTAAATATATATAAAGATACGTGTTATTTTTATAAATTGGTGAGGATCTCCTTATTGAGCCATGTGCATCATTTGACTATTGTGTGTATTTGCAAATGTCTTACACTCCTCCCTGATAAACCTAAGGCTACTCGACCACACTAGCCCCCTAGACGGGCACCTTGGGATTGCTAGAGCAAGTCCCTGTACACTCACAAGAGAACCCCTAGACTCTCAGCACAATATATTTCATTTTGATATATCATATAAAGAGACAGCTTCCTACACCTCCTCAACCAGTAACTCAATTTATTACAGGGGTGACTTATTAATGTTTAAAATTAAGATTTAGACCTGTCACTTGAGTTTATTTTGACATGTTGAATTGCAGTTTTTAAACTGCCCAGTCAAGCTACAATGGTAAGCCTGAAGCCATGTTTAAACTGCCACTGTAGTGAAGGACACATTAGGTGCAGCAACCTACTAGTGGCATTTAATGTACAGGCTCCAAGTACGCCTTGTACCATAAACTAGGGACTTATAGGTGAGTTAAATATGCCAATTAGGGTTATACTAGTTAAACTACGTTACAATAGAGAGAACAGTCACTTTATTCCTGGTTAGGAGGGGTAAAGTGTGAAGAGTTCTACAGATAGTACACAACAGATAGGGCAAAATCTGAGGGCACACCACATAAAAGATGGACATTTCAAATTTGAGGATCCTCATTTCCAGAACCAGCATTCACTAAGGCAATTCCACCACAGCAAAATGGTCTTGCCACAAACCTTTCTCCCTTACATGTAATTGTTCTCCTAAATGTCTGTGCAAACACACCACTGAGATTTGGTACCTCATCTCAACCCTCATACCCTACATCCTCTTCCTCACTGTGAGACCTGGCTCAACCCCACATCCGCGCTCAACATCGCCACTGCAATACCCAAAGGATACAAGACCACCCATTGTGACCACATCAACAAGACTGGTGGAGGGATCGCCATCATACACAAGGAATCCATCCAATGCACCCCCCCAAAAAAGCCCTTCTCCCTTTTAGAAAAAAAAGTGATGACCCTCCTCTTTACAGAGGCCTGGATATAACGCACGCTTTGACCTGGGACCAACAGTCACTCTCTGGGGTGGGCCATAAGTACTCTCTCCTATCGCTTAGAGACCTACCGGTGAATATGCACTCTACAAATCCCAATTGACATTAACAAATGGCATTACCCTATCCATGGAACACCTCAACTTTCGACTTCAAACAGACAGCAAAACCACCATGAACGCCCCCTCGCCATAGACTCCAACAACTACACTTTCCTCGGCGACCTCAACTTTAATCTCGATGATCACAATGACATCAACACTACCAACCTTCTCAATAGTATAAACAACATCAGCCACACCCAACTCGTCCACGCCCCCCAAAACACACTGCAGGTCACACGCTAGACCCCATCCTTACCTCCAGCCACCGCATCAGGCACAGCCACACCACAGAACTCACCTGGACCAACCACTCCATTGTCCACTTTAACTTCACAAGCTCACGGACCTCCGACCCCAGGGTCCCCAACACCCCCACCACAACTGGAGCAAAGCCTCAAAGGACACATGATCAATGCCCTCAACACCATCCACCCCATTGTCTCCAACAATCTAGACCAGAACATCAGAAACTTCAACAATTAGATCACCAACTGTGCCTACAACATTAATCCCATCTGCAACAACACCCACAGAAGGCCCACCAAGCAGGTACACTGAAGACCTCAGAACTGCTAAATGACACTGCAAAAAACTTGGAGAGATGGTGCACCAGCAACGACACGACCGACAACACCACCTTAAAGACAGCCCTCAACCTCTACCACAGTTGAGAGAATCAGAGAAAAAGGCTTTAGACTCATGCATCAAATCAAGCTCCAATAACAGCAAAGAACTCTTGAACATCGTCAAAGAATTCTCTTATCTCCCAGCTGCAACACACTTTCTAACCCCCTCATATGAACTCTGCGACAACCTTGCAAACTTCTTCCACATCAACATCGCAATATCTATATAAACTTCAAGGTCCAGTCCAAGGCCACTGAATTCTTTAAGCAACACAACGACCCCGCTAAGGTCTAAACTTCCCTCCTTGCAGTAGCCAAGTCGAAACGTCAATGCTGTCCACCATACAAGACCTATACTGGTTTCCAGCCCGACATACCCTTGATTGTAATTTACAGATTATGTATAAATAAATGTTCCATAACGGACAGGTCTTCTGACACTGGTTTGCTTGCCAGTAACTATAGAACAAATCGCATTGCTTTTACCCTCACTTTTTTGACTATCACTCTCACTACCCATCACTACCACCACCTAAACTTCCCTTCTTCCCCTCCCGCAACCTATTGCCAGTATATCTACTGTGTTTTGAGTCTAATTAATTAATAAATGTATTGCAAATAATACTGGCTTTTGTGGCGCTTCTTGTGTGGTTTCTCTGCACTCAGCACATGCTTTCATAAAAAGGTTATTGATTGCATACATGAGAGTGGTTCCTTAAGGTATTGAATACCAGTGTTGTAGTACTTCACACAACACAGACTGTCTATATTTGAATTTATCTCATGGCAAATTAGTCGCAGACCAATTTTGTATACCCAGGTCCGCTATTGACTTGTTGGGTTACCCCATTATCTATAATGACACGCTTGGAACCTAGGCATCAGTCTGGACAAGAAGCTAACCATGACGTCTCAGGTCAACTCTGTCTCCTTCTCCTGCTTCTCATCCTCTGCATGCTTCATAAGATATTCAAATGGCTACCCCAAAGTTCAAAATGCACTATTACCCAGGCCCTCATCTCCAGCCGACTGGACTATGGCAACGCTATGCACAGGGATTGCAGCTCACCTCCTTCGACAACTACAGACTATACAGAACACTTGCAGCCAGACTTGTCCTGGGTCTTCCTAGATTAACCCACATAACCATTTACCTCGGAAAACTCCACTGGCTCCCTGTACAGAAAATATGCCAGTTGAAGCTCCTGACCCATGCATACAAGGCTCTACACAACTACAGACCCGCCTACATGAACCACTGCCTGAAGTTCGATCAGCCCACCAGACACCTCTGCCCTGTGTCTCTTTCTCTAACCCTCACCTCCAGCAACAGACGTAGCAGATGCGGAGGTCGCTCCCTCTCCTACCTTTAGTCAAAGACATGGAACGAGCTACCCTTTCATCTACGGACCTTCCCTGAAAACCTGGCTATTTGGCTAATCAACTGGGCCCTATCAGCAACTGGAAACCTTCTCGGGTAACAAATAGCGCTCTATAAATCTACTGATTAATTTAAATGGTATACCATACTGCTGCTTACGATGCACAAGGGATGATTTTTAACCTAAAAGGGATTGTATAACTAAAGGTGATTTGTACTTTCAAAGTATTTCCATATTCTTGAGGACAATGCACCAAGTATGATTTTAAGTTTCAATATGCTGCCTCCCAAATGTAATGTCATATTGATGCAGACCCTTTACACCAATCATAAATCATACTAACACATTTTCTCTCTGTACTGAAAGATTTTGCTCCAAAGTGATTGCATACTCCAACTGGTTTTACTCCAAGAGCGATTTTGCACCTAAATCTTTCTGTGAGACTAAATATGATGCATTTCATAATCTTGAGCTTGACAATCCCTCAAACTATAGCAGTTACAGAAAATGCAAAATAAAGAAACCGCAAACACACTGGCATCAAGCATTGACAAAGCCAACATGTCTGGCTTTAATGTGCTAACGAATGCCAACACAGGCATGTACAAATGTCTGCACAACCTCTTTCTATGTCGTCTATGGCTGGCAGTGTTTGTTTTATTTTCCAATCCAGCACTGCTATTTGTTTTCTTAATTACCTCTGCTTGCAGTGCTTATGTGATGCCATGCTGCATCACAAGCCTGCGGACTATAAAATAGGACCCAGAAATAAGAGACATAGAAAGTGGTCTTTGCACAGCAAAAATACAGTGGACGGCAGTGGAAATGGCCGCCTAATCTGTTCCCTGACGCGTAGGAAAGCGACTTCTTTCTCCTCAGGAGATCACCTCTAAGTCCCCGGACCTACAGATAATCGATTCGGCATCCCGGCACATCAGGGAGCTCGCGGAGCAAAAACCGGAGCTTGTAATGAAGGAGAAAAGCTCCTTTCGGGCCCAGAGTTGAAGCGTGAGTGTAGCCACCACATGTCGCCCTAACATGTCGCTGGGTTCGGAGACCCGAAGATATGCCTGCCTCGGTCTGCCCATCACCTTCTAACAGGGCCTACACCACCTCGCCGACTCTGCCTAGGTGAGCCGTTCCCCGGGCTGCCATCCACAAGTACTCCGGTGTTTTCTCTGCTGCTCTGCCGGCTCTCGTGCCTCCGCGCTGCCATGCCTGTCCCAGTAATGGCGTAGTGACTGCTTGGTATCGGCGCGCTCCGGGGCTTCAAGCAAAGCACAGATGTCACCCCTACTTCAAAACACCCTAAAGTGTGCCTAAAGGGAGCCTGCCCAACAGCGCTACAAGGGACAAGTCTGTTGCTTCCACCATGGCCCCCACAACACTCGGATCTCATCGCCGACTCGCCTGACCTTAAAATGGCGGCAATTCGGACACCACAATAGAGCGAAGAGGGGGATTACAGCAAGGATGAAGTAAGCCTGCCTGCCTGTAACCATTAGGCCCAGCTTATGCCACTAGACCTGTTAATACACTGGCACTGCCACTAACTTAGCCATTGGAACCAATCAATGCACACTGAAACACTGAGCTCTGCCACTACCACTGTAACTGGTATTACACATTGTGCCCATATTTGATATGTCATGCAAAGGAGTGAAAGAATAATTGTCATCCCAACAATAGGGTGGTTCTATCCCAGGAAAACTGTAAAATTGTGCAGTAGGATTGCGAAGACTGCTGAGGCTCCCGTGACAGTCGGGAGACGCCATCTTCTGCCAAGGGACTGTGCCAATACCACTACCATTAGAAGGGTGAGGATGTGAGGCAGTGTAGGGAGAACCCTGTATCTAACCTGAATCCTGAAGCACTATAAGGCAATATTCTGCATTAATCAGCAACACCCTGCCGCAAGATACACCCTTCACCCAACCTGCGTCATCTCTTGAACTTACACCCTGTGCTTCTTTGGCTAAACCCGGTTACTCCCACAGACCAACTGCACTCTCTGCACCTGTTCCTACAGTCAAACCGGGTGAATTCCGCCCTATCGCCGGACCGACACGTAAACCTGTTAAAATGGCGGAGAGGGAAGACAAAAAGAACAACAAGAAAGTGCGGGCTGAACCTTCCTTGTCGGAATCACCCATCAAAGCAAGAGCAGACCTCAATAGCACATTTGACATGATCCTCAAAAAGTTGGCAGAGGTTCATGACCTATTTAAATCTACAAACGGTAATACTGTCACCATGCAGCTTGAACTCACTGCGATAAGGGCGGACATGAACTCACTACACAAAAGCATTGGTGAGGCTGAACAAAGAATAAGCGATGTGGAGGACAAAACAAACCTTTCATCCCAGACTATACAACAACTTCAGAAGACAACCGACACCCTCAAACGCCAGAATGCGGAATTGGAAGATAGGAACAGGAGGGGAAATGTTCGCATTTTTGGAGTGCCTGAAAACGCGGAGAAGGACGCTGAATCTTGCGCTGCTTTCTTGGAAGCATGGATCCCGGCAGTCACTGGTATCACTTTTAATCATGGTCTAGAGCTCGACCAGGCTCACAGGATACCGACCTTCGTCCTCCATGGGAAAAGGGGCCCTCGTCCCTTGATCTGCAAACCATTGTGCTTCCAGCACACCGAAGTTATCCTGCAATTCGCCAGAAACAATCACTGTGTCACCTGGGAGGGCCACCGAATTACCTTTACTCAGGACTACTCAAAAGACACTGTTGAGATCCGAAAAGGCTTTATAACTCTAAGAGAAAGGTTGAAATCCAAGGGAATTCAATTCTCATTCGCAGGTCCAGCGAAATTCAAGATCATTGTCCACGGCAAACCACGCTTCTTCTCTGACCCTAGTGATCTCGCCCAATACCTGGAAGACTCTCCTCCACAATCAATGGATTCCTCGAGTAGCACCTCGAACAAACGGAAGACGGACGCCTAAGAAACTTCTAACCCCAGCACAGGTCAGGGTTGAGCTGGACGTTACTGCATCTGCGGGTAGTCATTGTTTTTCACCTGCTCACCGTCCTTGGGCCTAGGTGCACCGTCAATCGGTCAATGGCGAGCTCTTGCTTGTCCCCACGTTAGTGTAGGTCGTCTGTATATCAAGACCACCTAACCAATAAGTGTCAATTCCGTTTCAGTTCTGCTTTTCTCTTAGCACTGTCCAAGTCACACATCAGCACCAGGTATGGACATCTTTTATCCTCAACTGCGTTCAATACTAAATAGTAACGATTATCAAGCCTCAGTATCACGGCAAGGGTTAGAACCGTTTATATCTGTCTCATACCAGCACTCTAAAGTCCATTTGTAGATGCATAACTATTATGTTCCAATGTTTATTTAGTACCAATGTTGAATTGACGCACAATAACACTGTTGTTAATTTCGCTCTAGAGAAGAGGTCCCAACTAGCCCCAACTAGAGTTAATTTACTGTTAATTTACTGTTAATGTACTGAAACAGCGCTCTGCTTCAGCGCTCTGTTATGAGTGTCGTTAGACTCATAGAATGTTAACTCAGAATTTCAGTCTCATTATTTGATGTACCGTTATACTATTCACTGCACAGCTATACACAGTTTGAAAATGCTAACAAATAATGTTTGCTATCTCCTGTTATGTCAACACCTAATGATTCATCCTACGTTGAGCTTGGACGGTACTGCCGTCACTGCTCCTAAGTTCTATTTCTGGGGGAGGGGGAGGGGGGTGGGCGGGAGAGATGGGTCGGGGGAGGGGAGGGAGAAAATTTCCTTTTTGGGTTGTTTCTGTTTTCTTTCCTTTTCTTTCATGATGCCTTTTTCTCTACAGTAGTACAGCTTTCAGTAAGCCCGGCTTATCTATCAATGGATGCTCAACACGTATACTCACAGCCCTTTTCTGAAGTTCACGAGCATTATAGCACTGCTTTACCGTCTCCTAGGTTCACAACCTCCTCAAACTTCACTATAGTACGCTGGCCTCATCAGAAGTGACACATAGCAGCCCTATGACCCACACCAAATCTCTGTCGGACGACCTCAACATAGTCTCCCTAAACGTCAAAGGGCTTAACCACCCGGTTAAACGTAGGAAAATCCTGGAATATTTAGCTAAATCCAAGGGTGACATCTTCCTCCTCCAAAAGACCAAATTGTCAAGCGAGGACGCTGATTTCATCAAACAACATTGGATCTCGCATAATCTATGTTCCCCGGCAGTACACAAAAAAGGGGGGTACTCACCCTCATTGCGAGAAAATCCAACATCTCCCTGGTATCACACACTCAGGATAACGATGGTAGGCTAATTATGGCACATCTATTGAGGGATGACAACCCCATTCATGTCTTGAATATCTATGGCCCAAATGGAGATAACCCGGTCTTTTGGGACTCAATCTCACCTACACTACAGAACATCCCACAAGATGAATTGATAATTGTTGGAGGGGACTTTAACCTACCTCTTGACCCAATAATCGATCGCCAGTCTAATTGTGTTTATCACCCCATACGATCCCATGATAGCTTACAACGTCTCTGCTCCAAGTTCGACCTACAAGATTCATGGCGCTTACAGCACCCAGACAGAAGGGACTATACATTTTACTCGACTCCCCACAATTCTTATTCAAGAAATCGATTACATTCTTGTCAACAGCCCCTTCACACACCTCATAGAAGAAACCAACATAGCACCCAAACTGGTTTCCGACCACTCCAGCATACAAACCAAATTAGCGGGCTCACGGTGCATTCTTCCCCCAAAACGATGGCGCTTTAACAATGACATTTTAACCGGACCTGATAACAAAAAAAATATTGAGACCGCCATACATGATTATCTCACTTTTAATGATACTCCAAGCTCGGATATATCAAAAGTCTGGGATGCACTTAAGGCCACCATAAGAGGGGTGATTATTGGCATCCGAGCACAAACAAATAAGAAATTAAACCTCAAACTTGTTAACTTGGAGAAGGACATTAAAGCTCTGGAATTAACTCATGCAGCTGATCTTCAAAACACACCAATTCTGAATGACCTCACTAAAAAGAAATACGAGTACAACGCGATACTTAGCAGAAGAGCTGGGGTTTGGATTATTAAATTTAAAGCCTTGAAATTATGGGAGGGCAACAAAGCCGGAAAATTACTGGCATCCTAGCTCAAACATAAGAAAAAGCAATTTAACATTGCCTCGATTAAAGATCAGAATAACAATGTCCAAACCAAGCAACACCACATCCTACAAACCTTCAAATCATTCTATGAAGACCTCAACAAAAATAAATTAGAGTTTGACCCCCAGGCGTGCACTAACTACCTGAACTCCTTAGGTCTCCCAAAACTTAATGAAGTAGATAACTCCAAACTAACCTCCCCCAGGAAGTCTCGGCCTCCATTAAGACCCTAAAAAAGCAATAAAGCACCAGGCCCTGACGGCTTCACAGCCGGCTTCTCTAAAGAATTTGCGGCCCCTATTAGCTCAACTCTGCTAAAACTATTCCAATCCTTTGCTTCAAAGAAAGGGGTAACTAACTCAATGAGTGAGGCTACCATCATCATCATCATCCCTAAAAAAGGGAACGACCCACTACTGACAAAGAATTATCGGCCAATATCATTAATAAATCTGGACTGTAAGATCTATGCTAAAATACTCGCAACTAGACTGAACTCGCTCCTCCCTAAGCTGATCAGTAGCTCACAGGTGGGCTTCCTAAAACACTGCATGTCTAATGACAACACGAGGTTACTATGTCATGTCAAAGAAAAAGCCAAGTCCACTGCCGCTCCTTCCGTTGCCATTACACTGGACGTGGAGAAAGCGTTCGATAGGGTCTCATGGCTCTTTCTTAACCGCATCGCTGCGGCGGCTTTTCCCGCTGTGTGCAGCAATTTTTAAAAAGCTGCGCTACATGACGAGCTCAGCTCGTCATCCGCACACGACCACCGTGGCTGATGACGAGCTGAGCTCGTCATCAGCAGCGAAGGGGTTAAACATTGTATGATCAACTTCAACTTAGGGAACATCTTCATAGACATGGTAATGGCTCTATACCTCTCCCCATCCGCCCGTATTGCCATAAATGGCTCCCTTTCGGAACCATTTAAACTTGAGCAGGGTACCAGGCAGGGCTGCCCTCTCTCTCCAGCGCTCTTCCTCCTGGCGATGGAACCCCTCCTCTCCGAAAAAGAATGATAATATTAAGGGAGTTTATTTTGGAGATACCTCTGTTAAACTAGCCGCCTATGCAGATGACCTCCTAGTAGTCACTGAAAACCCGGAGCCTTCCATTGTAGCCTTGATGTCCACAATTAAAACGTACTCCACCCACTCGGGGTATAAACTTAATCGGGAAAAATCTGAGGTCAAACCCTTAAATATTCTAGCTACCAAAGATATGTTAAGCAACTCTGGCCTCTGCTGGCAGTCAGGGTTTATCAAATACCTGGGAATAGAGTTTGGAGACTCACTTATGGAAACACTACAGCGAAACGAAAAAACGACCTTGACTAAAATCCAAAATCAGCTGGAAGGCTGGTCCCCTCGCTTCATCACTTGGTGGGGTAGAGTGGAGACCATCAAGATGATCTCACCTCTGGTGAATTACCTTATTACCATGCTGCCCCTAACTCTTACCCAAGGCTTCTATCACAAACTGGACAATGCACTCACCACCTTCCCATGGAAAGGGAAAAAGGCGCGGATCAGCATTAAAAACTACGACTGGACAAGTCAATAGGGGGGGGGGGGTTAACCTCCTGGACCTTAGACGATACGAAACCACTTTCTTGGCAAAGCAAGGCTCCCACTGGCTAGCCCCCACGGCGGACTACACTCCTGTCTGGCTAGAGGTCGAACAAGCTATCCTAGGAGGCATCGCCCCTGCTGCTGCCCTCTCTACTAATTTGAGCATACTGACCTACTCAAAACCAATTTTCCGAAATACGAAAGCAGCCCTCCTTAAAATCGATAAATTTCTCAAATATAGCATTTGTCGCTCGGGATGGGAGTCCTTATGGCATAATCGATCAGTACTTCACAAGGGCAAGCCACTGTAAAATCCACACTGGATAAAAAAGGCATCCTCTTCCTACACCAACTATCCCGTTTAAAGACCTTTAATCCACTTACAACCTCGAACCAATAGAGTTCTACACCTTTTTAACCATAAAAGCAGCAATCATTAAAGCAAAGTTTTCACTATCACCTCCATCTCTCCCATTGTACCTCTCTAGATTAAACAACATAGGCCACCAGGTGTCCTCACTATACAGACTCCTACGCCCCCAACATTCCAAACTAACCACACTGCTCACGCAGTTCTGGTCCTCACATTCCTCTGTACCGATTTCGGAGGCTGAATGGACCAAAACCTGGGAATCCTGTATGCGTCACAAAGTTAGCCCTACTCTATCCCAGACCAAATTTTGGCTCCTTCATAAAGCCTTTTGGACACCGGCGCGTCTCTTTGCTCATAACATTAGTCCAGACGCCTATTGCTGGAACTGTAAACGGGTAGAAGGTGACTTGGCACACCTCATTCTCCATTGCGATTGTGTGGTCCCCTTTTGGGACAAGGTCTTCGAGTTCATTAGTAAAGTCCTCCCTATCTCTCCGTCCAGAGAACAGCCCTATCTAGACTTCGGCTTTTTACAAGCTCCCTCCCTTAATGCCAATGGCAGGGCGCTACAAGATATTCTGCTCATAGCCGCGGTCAAAGTAGTCCTAAACAACTGGAAGGACACAAGCAAAGCAAACTATACCTGCTGGCTCAATTGGGTAATCAACCTACGAGGAGCTGATAACATAGCTCTCCAACAGTCACCATGGCGCCCCCCTAAGAGGAAGATGTGGTCTACCCTTGACAGTTATTTTACCACCCATAAACCGCCGTAGCTATCTATACCCCCATCACAATCAAACCGCGCTGACACTGCTGTGTTTCGTGAGTTCGATGCTATTCTACTTGCTTTGTACAACCTTGAACCTGAGCTCCAATCTCATGACATTATTGATACTACTGTATACTGCTGTTATTCACTTTTGTGTTGTATTGCTGCATTTTCAATTGTTGAAGATAGATACACGTACCTCCATAGCTGCAATCTAAATTTGTAAGTGAGCTAAGCCCTGACTCCTTCAGACCTGCCCCTATGTCGGCTTCACATATGTATCATTCTGAATTATTATGCATTATTTGGTACTACTCTACTCTTCTATACTATTGTAATGTATTATTTGTATCATTTGATACTGAAACTCCCAATAAATATTTTGAAATGAAAAAAAAAATACAAAAATACAGTACACATTTGAAGCTTGCTTCAACATTTTAAAGTCAGCCCTGCTAGCTTTGCCTGTGACTGCTAGTATAAATTAAGTAAAAATTATCTTTGGACCTTTCAAACCAAAGTATACTAAGAACAACAAAATGAAGCCTAATACTTTAAAAAGGTAGTTCCCAAAGTGTGGTTCAAGGGTTAAGGGATTTCGATGCTTGTTTTGTTATAATTCCATTTTAAAACAACTTGTGCACATTTACTTGAATGTTCACAAGATCCAAAGGCATAAAACCGTATGTGCATTTAGCAAGCACACATCTTCGCGGGATATCTTATTGTAAAAAAAATACCATTTGGATCCATTCACTTTTTACCACTTTTCCAATGTATTTTGCCATTTCACGCGGTCTTCAGTGAAAGCCAGGTGCTTTTCAGGTAAAAAGTTGTTTATAAATACTCAGAATAAAAGTATTTGTTTCAAAGGTCAAAATACTTGAAAGCCCAGCTCAAGTTTTCTCATATGAATACAATAAAAATAACAAAGCGCACTACAGCTAGAAATACTTCCTTCAAGTAATTCTGAGATTCGTTGAACGACAGAAACATTGTTGCAGCAGAAGCAAGCAGGTGTGCGTCCACTGAACACAGTCAAACTGGTTTTCACAGACCGCCTTTAGTTTTTTTCGCGCCAATAGCTTACTCCCATCGCCCCCTTCTTCGCAGCTATGAAATACATACATACGCATGAGTCTGGCAATCGCTGACAGGTGACGTGATACTATTTGAAAAGTCCCTTCCTTGAGATTGGAGGGAGATTCAAAGAGAGGTCAAAATCCGCGACTGATGAAGTAAACAGAAAGTGGAAATGTAATTCAATTTTATTTTTAAAAAAGTGCCTTGCAAAAACAAATAGAGAGAGAAAAGGTTAGAGTGTTAAAATCAATGCACGTCTAAGCGTTTATCTGTTTCGGGCGACGCGTGAAAACAAGTGTATGTAGGAAGCGAGCTGCTGCACTAGAACTACATTTTGAACGTATGCGTGCGGTGTATATACACTGTAGTACTTCACGGATCCTGATTGTTAGCACCTGAATCAGTAACAGTAAACCCGAATCAAGTCCAATGCCGTGAATGAGTCGTAATTGCGAAGAGCTGGTGCGGAGGCGCAAGAACACTTTTATCCCGGTGTTGCAATGCTTTTGAAAGTGTAGAGGGGGTGTAGCTCGAACACACACGTCCTCGTGTGAAAGGGCGCACGTGGCTTTCGCAAAAGGAAACCTTTGGAACAGGTCTGCTAATGTGTTTAGTTATGTCTGTATTTCGTGGTACCGCAGGCTTACCTTCACTGTCTGTGCCGCTGCCATCGTGATACACTGCGTGGTCTTGCCAGGAAGCCTTGGCCGCTTGGAGGGCTGCGCGCCGTGCGCGGTTATCATGGTAGGAGGAGGCGGTGTTTTCTCTGCAGATACCTTTACAGAAAGGCTCGGTGTTCAGTATTAGCAGCACTTTAGTTTTTCGCTAGAGCGTCTGCGATAGTGTTAAATGTAATCACTGTCTTAAACATTTTATGGACTTTTGATAAGATACGCCTCTCTTTTACACCCATTCCAACATGGCCGCCGCTTTCATCAGAAGTCCTGCAGAATGCGCGGCGATACGGCTTTTTATTGGTCACACGCGACAGCAAGCAACTTTAAAGAAAAATTCAGTATGCTGAGTCATTTCTTCCCTGATTTTGCACGCAGGTTTCCTGATTCTACATCCGAATGCCAACCCAGGCAATGCTGTGTCCAATTTTGCCACTCGCAGTGTATACACCATCAAAATTCAGGATTAGGATTTTCAGAAATCGTACATAAAAAATGTGGAAACTTGAAATATCCCTTTGGTTCAAACATGTGAGAGACACCCTAGGCAAGAATGGGTGTAGTGATCTGTGGGAAGCATGCATGAACCACCCAGCCAACAGCAAATCCAGTATCAAACTCAACTTTCATTTTATATTTGGTCAAATTTTGTCAGATTCCAATATAGGCACTATAGGGACCAAGGGCCAGATGTAGGAGGCCATACAGACCGGTAAATGGGTATTTGTGATGTAGGGGCCCTATTTTGCTGATTCGGAAAAATTTACCGAATCGGTAACTTCCTGATGTAGGTGGGACTCTTCTGAGTCCCAAAGGCCTTACAGATTAGGTATTTTACCACCCAATCCAATTGGGTGGTAAAATACCGAATCCAGGTGTGCATGCACATGTGTCCATGCACACCTATGCCATGTGACAGACATGGCACACATGCCTGTATTTGGGGTGCTAGAGGGTGTCATAGTGACACCCCCTGCACCCTTGCAGGATTCGGTATTTACTGAATCGGTAAATACCGATTTGGTAATGCCCATTGATTCCTATGGGCCTACAGATTCGGTAATTCAATTACCGAATTTACCTAAATCTCCCTCCTTCAATTTTACCGATTCATAAATACCGAATCGGTAAAATTCGGTATTTATGAGTCTGTAAAATATACTTACCTACATCTGGCCCCAATTTCTCCAAGTTAAAGTATCCAATATCCTTGAAGAATTTTTAGATGCTATTGAGCCCTTAAAAAAACTGGTTTAATGGGATGTTTTTGCCTCACTTATGGAACAGAGAGATAAACTATAGAGCATGTATTCTTTTTCTGCCCCATCTATGCATTAACCAGGAAAAAGTGGTTTATCCCAATTTGCCGGGGCATGGGCACCACAGCTCATATTATTGCACTCCAAATGTTTAAGTACGATGTGTGTTACTTAAATGTCTATGCAGTATCCCGCTTTCAATTGGCAATGTGGAGAATCAGACTGCAGTGTACACAAGATAGAACGTCCCTAGCCCGTAGTGTGTAGGCTTCTTTTAACATACTACTAGATGGGTTTATTCATTCATTTTTAAATTCAATTATCAAAGTCGTGTTTATATTTTCTCCAGTCCTATGTATTTTCTCAAAGATAAAAGCCAAATAATTATTAAGACATAGCTGCCAAGGTTTCAGATTGCTTATGTGTGACATTTTCATAATTTTAGTGTAATTATGAGTGACATTCAACTACTATGAGTGACAATTTCTCGCGAGCAAATTCAAACAATGAAGACGAGAGAAACATATAAAATATCATCCTCCTTCTTTCCCCTTATATGTTTTTCTCTCTCTTACTCCGGGTCAAAGTATTGATAAAGAAAAATAAGGGCTGGCCTCCAAAAATTATTGTTGGTGGGCCCCATCTGCAACCACAGGCTCAAATTAAGCATTGACTGGGGGTGTCTGAAGAGAAATAATGCTGATATAGTGTATTGGAACTGATGGCTAAGTTCTATTGTTTCGCATTCCAATTCTTAAGTACTATGTCAGCTGACGTAAGCCTATGGAAGAAAGGAAAGTAAGTACCACTGAGTAACGTGTCACACATCCGAGGGGAGGCGGTAGCATCACTTCTTTAGCTTCTGAGTTTAAAGAGAGGATTAGCCAAGAAGGTAAGAGATTTATCACCACCACACTTGGCAACTACAACAAACACTCACTATTGTGGTATTGGGTTCTCCAGGCCTACATACTCCGCAGAATACCCTCTACACCATAAGAACTGTTGGCACGGAAACTAGAAAATGCAAAAGACAAGTTTATTAAGACCCCATGGGGTGGTGGTACATTCCTACAGCACCCTTCGGTAATGCAAGAAGTATCACACCGAACATCGGTGCAAGTCCTTCTTTTATACAGTTTTACAGACATTAAAAGGTAGGCGGTACACAGTTACAGAGTTTTAGGTACATATATGGTCATTTTTGGAACACAGCCAACTCATGGGAGGGGCTACAACACCACTGGTCAGTTTGGCGGAACATTCCTAAGTGATGACTGGTCAGTCTAAACTGCGCATGTGCGGGCTTGACCATTACTAAAAATAGCCTGTTGCTGGGCAAACTCGAGTGGTCAGTGGTACAGAGGAAGGACAAAGGGCATGCTGACCACGAGGCAACGCATTCTCTAAAATGGCCGCCGTTACATACAAAATGGCGTTTAACAACTATAGTCAAGTTAAGGGAGTAATGTGTAGCAAAGCTTAACGCTAACCCGATCATTGTCAAATTACGACAGACGGCCCTTTTAGCGTTTAGCTGAAGCTACCTCATAGTGGACATAATCGGGATACTCATCTTCTATATCGATAGACATAATCTGTACCACTTCTTTATGAATCATTTGTTCATGTTTAGCAAAAGCTCGTTTGGATGGAATGCAAGCAGAGAGACACATAGAACATAATACAGGGCCGCACTGAATACAAAGGCATAAGAAGAAGAATATCCCAATTATTATACATAGAATCGTCAGTAACTTCCAGCCCCAGGTACTAAGCATTGACCAAAACCACCCCGAAAAGGTCCATGTACCATTATCAGGATGTATCTCAGCAGCAATTTTATGTAATTTGGATATGGCATCATACACAGAAGGTGAATTATCTGGCACGTAAACACAGCAACTACTTCCGATAATGCGGCATGCCCCCCCTCGATCAGCTAGTACTACATCTAGAACCATCCGGTTCTGGAGCGTTACAATTCTAGATATCTGAAGCTCCTCAGTTAAATTTCCTAACGCAAAAGCAGTATCATTGGCAACAGCTTCCACAACACGAGTTAACCTTCGTATTTTCCGGCTGTTCAGAGCAGCTCCAACAAAAGAAAACAGGCCTAAATTGAAATCGACATATTGTTGCAACGCAGTGTCCGTTTGGTCTATATCATCAAGAACTACTGCTCTCTTGACCCTATTCAATATAAAATCACGGTAGAGAATGTAATTGTTATGGTACATGGGCGGGGCAATAAACACAGGGGGCAATACAAAAGATATATAACATGTTCCTAACCATCCTATAGGGAGACGATGATAGCCTTTATTACCACATATAAAATACGTATTTCGGGAGGCCACAAATGAAATGCCATTAGGGGTATCAAAGGTGAGAGTGGTGTTACATTCACTTCTGCCAACTGTGATTGTACATTTATTACGAACACAGAGGTCAGCTTTGGTATCAATAACATTAATTACATGAGAATTGGACATGTTGACACTCCGTTGATTGCTGTAAACTCGCGGTGTTGACATATTGTCGGGCCGGTACTCCTCCCATTCAAACTTAGTTCCTTCAGCTTGCGGATAGCCGTCTCGATCATTAAAACAAATCTTATTGAGACGAAAGAGCAGCCCCCCTTTTGTTGGCCATCGCAAAGTGAATAGGAGGGTGTACCAGGCATTGCAAGAACCATTATGAGAAAACGGAAGTGGGATAAGCGGTGTGCCTCCTTTCTTCTGATGTCCAGGCAACATCCCACATACCCAGCAGTTAGAAGTGTTCGTCATATTGTGAGTGTGATGCAGAATCTGAATAAAACTATTGTTCAAATAAGTCTGTCGGTGTCGCTCTTCATGATAAGGCAGAGTGAAATGGAAATGTTCAGATGGAGCCGGGGTAGTCGGCAACAAATGTTCTCGCACAGGTACCACAAGTTCTACTACCCAGGCTATCACAGCTATCACAACAATTGTCAGTACAAATAATACAGCACCAAGAATTCTTTTGTCTCGTACTGCAGAAGACGCCATAGTTCAAAGTTCAAAATGTCTCAAAAACACAACTAAAAAATAAAAATATGAGTGCTGAGCTCCGAGGTAGCCGTTGGTTTCTTCTCCGAGATTCAAGACGGGTGTCGCTACACTTGGCAGAACAGATCCCCCCCCTTGATATTCCCGGCTTCCGTTTCACAAACCCCAGAGCGGTAACTCAACCAGTCTCGCACCAAAAAAACTTCTTATCGTGGTCGTAGATTGTATCTTTCTCATCCAGAAACAGTGTGGTCCGGGAAGGCTCCTTCTGATTCGGCAGACGTTACAGCTGGGCTCTTCTCCTCATCCAAGATGTCTCTGTAGTCCGACAGCACATTCGGGCTCACCAGATCCGGAGAGACACGGCGGCAGTGAGTAGAGTGCACCCACCGCTTCCTGTTAGTGACTCGCACAGCCGTACGAGTTGCCAGCAACACCTGTTCAGGACCACGCCACCTCGGTTCCAGGCTGCTTGTTCTCTCGAAAGAACGGATCATGACATGATCCCCAGGACGAAGATTGTGAGCCTCTCCAATGGAATTGTCAGGGAGCGCTTCTCGAACCTGTTGGTGAATAGAAAGTAAATCATTTGTTAATCGTGCCAAATAATCGTTCATCATTATACAAGGCACATCATGTAACAATCGAGGCTTAGGAACTCCCCATATGTTCATAGGCCTTCCAAACACCACTTCATAAGGTGTGAGGCCTGTTCGGGAATGGGGCACTGATCTGATGGAGAGTAATGCCAAAGGCAAGGCATCCGGCCATTTCAAAGACGTGGATGCCACGATCTTTGCTAGCTTTAATTTCAGAGTAGCATTATACCGTTCAACAAGACCTGCTGACTGAGGATGGAACACAGCATGAAACTTCTGCTGAATTCCCAATCCCTTCATCACGTACTCCACAATTTTCCCAACAAAATGAGGACCATTGTCGCTCCACAGAAATTTGCAAACGCCGTATCGAGGGAAGTACTCCTTGAGCAGAACCTTAGCTGTTGTCAACGCTGTATTATCCTTCGTGGGGAAGGCCTCAATCCATTTACTGAAAGCACACACAACCACTAAGACATACTTAAGGTTATTGCAACGCTCAAGCTGGATGTAATCCATTTGCAGTACTTCAAACGGTGCAGTTGGTGGAACAAACCCTCCTTTCGGAGTATGCGTCCCTTTTGCAGGATTGTGCTGTAAACATATCAGACAGGTCTGTACTACTCTCTTGGCCGTATTGGCAATCTCAGGATGCTCCCAAACTCGCGTTAACAATCGAGTAATTGCAAGAGCTCCAACATGTGCCAACCCATGTGTCATCTGGACCATCGCTTGCAAGTAAGCTGCAGGCAATTTCCATCGTTCCATATCTTTGCTCCTCCAACAACCCTCATCATCCAGCACTCCCTCTGAGGCCCAGGTTGCAAGTTCTGCTTCAGTTGCTGATTTCTGAATGTCTAGTATCTCCTCTCTAGCATCCTGCCATCGCTCAGCCTGTGACTTCACCACATACATTGGAGAGTCATTTCGTGACATAGCCGTTTGTCTTGCTATACTGTCTGCAAAAGCATTCCCTTGTCCCACTTTGTCAGTGACCTTTTTATGTGCACTGCATTTGATTAATGCCACTTTCTTTGGACAAAGCAACGCATTCAAGAGATCACGCACTAACTCTCCGTGCATAATGTGTACTCCATGCGAAGTCAAAAACCCACGCTCTCTCCAGAGTAGGCCAAAGTCATGCGCTACTCTGAAGGCGTACCGGCTGTCTGTGTAGATATTCACACATAAGCCAGCACTCAATTCACAGGCTCTTGTCAAAGCTATTAACTCCGCTGCTTGGGCCGATTTCTGTGGTATTCGTGCTGTTTCTACCACTGTCTTAAGTGTCGTGATCGCATATGCTGCAGAAGTTGTGCCATCTGGCAGCCTTAAACACGATCCATCAACCCACAGTTCCCCATCCACATCTGGAAGTGGCGTATCCTGTAAGTCGACACGACCCTTTGTTTGTTCTTCAGTCAGGAAAACACAATCATGGTGTTCTTCCTCCTGGCCCTTGGCAACCGGATACGGCAATAAAGTAGCAGGGTTCAGGGTAGCACATCTCTTTAGTGTGATGTGTGGCGCCAAAAGTGTAAGCTCATATCCTGTTAAACGTGCACTCGTGAGATACTGGGTTTTCGTTTGGTTTAACAGAGCGTCTACCGCATGGGGAACTAACACCATCAGTTTGTGTGACAAAACTATTCCCTCACTCTGCCGTATAGCTACTGCTGTTGCTGCAACTGCTCGGAAACACCCAGGTAATCCTCGTGCTACAGGATCAAGAATGGCCGAAAAGTATGCACAGGGCCTCTGCTTATCCCCGTGTGTCTGCACTAACACCGACAATGCACACCCATCTTTCTCGTACACATACAACGTGAAGATCTTCGTGTAATCTGGTGTACCTAACACTGGTACAGAACAAAGGGCTTGTCTCAATTGTTCGAAAGCATTCTGACATTCATCTGTCCACTCAAGGGGCATTGGTGTAGTTTTGGACAATAACGCTAACAAAGGCTTTATAATGTGCGAAAACTCCATTATCCACTGTCTACAGAAGGACGTTAATCCTATAAAGGCACGCACATCTCTCTGAGTACGGGGGACTGGTGTGTCTAAAATTACTTGAATTCGATCAGATGTTAATGCACGTCCCTCCTTAGACAAAAGATGACCGAGGTAGGTCACCTTTGGTCTACAATATTGTAACTTTTTCCTAGAAACTTTGTGATTGTTCTGAGCAAGAAAGGAGAGCAAAGCAAGAGTACTCTCCTCACACTGCGCATATGTGTCTGCAGCCAGTAAAAGATCGTCCACGTACTGGATAAGAGCTACTCCAGACCGCAATTCAAAAGAATCAAGCTGTCTTTTTAAAGCCTGGCTATAAATGCTAGGACTTTCTGTATAACCTTGAGGAACACGACAAAATCTATACGATTTATTATTCAACGTGAAGCCAAATAGATATCTGCTGTCGGGATGGATTGGAATGGAAAAGAAGGCATTGTTAAAGTCAATAACAGAAAAGGTAGTGGCAGTGGGGGGGACCAAAGTAAGTAAGGTGGTGATATCAGACACCACCGGGTACTGGGGCACTACGATTTTGTTTACTTCTCTCAAATCAATAATAAATCGATAGACTTTGTCGTCAGTATCTTTCTTTAAAATCGGAAGAATCGGGCTGTTACAAACATTGTAGGGAACTTCCTCCACAACTCCTGCAATAATCAAATCCTGGACAATGTGCGTCAGGGCAATTTCACCTTCCCTAGATATCTTATACTGGGGTACACGTGGCAAAGACACTCCCTCCTTAACAGTTATTCGAATAGGCGGGATGAGCATCTGTCCCACATCCGTATCTGATGTCGCCCATAACGTGTGTGGGAGAGAGGCTAGCGCTTCAATTTCCTGCATGGTACATAGTCTTCCTGCGTCAGGATAATTGTCATTCAAAATAACCCGCACTCCCTCAGGAGCGCAGCGTATTGTTGCTCGAAAATATTTAAGCAAATCTATGCCCATAATATTGTCAGGGGTATGAGGCGACAATAAGAATGGGCACAGACCAAAGAATTTATCAATGCAAAATGCAAGAGGTTGTGACAGTGGGCTTGGAGAGGGTGTGCCATCGAACCCTATACATGTAATCGTTTCGCCAGACAGGGGAGCCCTTGGAACCAAGTTTTTAGACAAAGAACTACGAGTAGCTCCTGTGTCAACTAAAAGCTGATCAGTAGAACCCAAAACGCCCGCTGATACATATGGACCTCTTTGATCTACTGGCACTTCAACCGATTCCACACCCCATCCTACGCAATCCAATGCATGCACATAATCCTGACTCTCCACGTTCTCACCCTCCGATATCTGGTACTGATTCCGTCGATCAAAAGTATTACGTTCATTCTGGCCACGACCCCTCACCTCAAACCTACCACGATCACCTGCTCCACCTCTCGCCCCTGAATAACTATTCCGTGTCCTTCCACCTCCTCGACCACGCTGACTACGTTGCTCACGAAGCACCAGACAATCTTCAGCCCAATGCCCAAACTCTTTACAATATGCACATTGGTCCTCAGCAATGTCGGTACGACCATACGACGTATTACCCCCTCCTCGCCTGCCTCTATCATTCCCTCTAGATTGCGCACCACGAACCTGTGCCAACATCACCTTCGTCTTTAACTCCTTCGCTTTCTTATCAGTACTTTCTTTAGCCTCTAATTCCTGCCGCTCATAATACTGAGCCATAGTTAACAAAGACGCAGGGGTCGCCGTGGTCCAGGAACTTTCACTAGTTTTCAATGGCTTTGCAATCTCCGGTAGATGATTAGCCACATACTTGTCGACAAACAGATGCCTACCCGTATCATCCGTTAATAATTGCCCACTGTAATCATGAAACGCTTCTTCAAAACGTGAGAAGAAATCAGATACCGACTCATCCTGTTTCTGTTTGCAAGAGGCTAACATAGTCCAATCAATTTTTTTAGGGGGAACAAGCGTTTTTAATTTGTTCAGAATAGCTGTTGGGAGATCTAGAATTAACTGGCAAGGCTTACACGCTGGTTCCCTATCTAAATCAGCTTGACCTATAGTTTTCCAATCCGCTCCCAAAATCGTTTGGTCATCAAACTTACGAATTGCTCTCCACATATCAGGGGGGAGTATTAATCCAAAGAAAAGATCTATATCAACTAGTGTCATAACACAGGAAGAAATAGCCCCCTCCACTCCTTCATAGAAAGCTGCCGGATTTTTACGGGGGTCGGGCAAAGCGTTTTTCAATGCCATAACATCCGCTCTATTCCAAGGCGTATACACCCAATTATATATAAAATACCCTTTTGCATCCCCAGACAATTTATCGTCACTGGTACCTTGCCCTTTAGGGGGAACATACAAAGGTGCAGCTTCACGCATGGGCATAACATGAACTTTAGAACTCTTATCTGCTCCAAACATAGAACACTGTTTGGATGAGGCACGTCCGCTGCTTTTCGTGCTTCCCGCAATCTGGACGCCTCATCCCGTAGCTGGACCAACCGTTGGAAAAACCCATCCGCATCTGTAATAACAAATAAACCTTTACGCATATTCTCACGATGAACTGATATGTCCTTAAGTTCTAAATCATCTGAATTCTTACGAAATCGTTCTACAACTTCATCTCCAAAAGCACTTAAGAAATACAACTGTTCTCGCTCTGACCATTTATTCCTTTCAATATTAATCTCTGACATAGTTATTTTATTCAAATTAAGCTTTCGAGCAAAACTGCGCAACTCCGCAGCTTCACTAGCAGTTAACCTCTTACTCTTACTCCCTCGATCATCGTCGCCCGAGTCCTCGTCCGGAGCCGTAGGCAAAACATACGGAGGCGGGCACCGATCTAATAATGAAAAATCATCAACTTCATTAGTAAGGACAGGGTAAAGCGGACGCCGAATAGGAAATTGACCGCTCGTTTGCAAATTACGTTCCCGTGCCTCCCTCTCTTTCTTTTCCTGCAACTCCTTCTCCTCCAGCTGTAAAGCCTTATCTCGAGCAGCCTTGCGCTGCTCTTTTTCCACCAAGGCAATCTCACGCTTCATTCGTTCACGCACTGCTTTCTCCCACATTCGTACACAATCAAACATATCTTGTCTAGACCTGCGCTGAAACAAACATTGCTCCACAAACTGAACCTTTCGTAAATCAAACAACCCATGTAGTGGCCATTGCAACTCGGGATCAGACTTAGTGTATTTATTTCATAATTTACTGTACAATATAGGGGGAAGGACACATTTAATATACATTTCACGATTGGGTGTCCCCTCTGGGGGAGCCGGCTGGGATTCGTTTAATCGATATGTGGTACCATTCCCAAGACAGCACATTCCTCGGAGTGTGCTTAAAACAGGCATGTTCAAAAAGTATCACGAAAACGTGATACCGCAAAAATGGCACTTACTATACTTCACACAAAATGTGCCGCTCAAAACACAAACAAAGTTAGAGAAACATCTCTACATGCCTGCCTATGTGAAGTGCACTGCACATATAGTACAAATCATAGAACCAAATGTTAGCTAACTCAAAACATATTCATAGAACCACAGTAAGCGTTCGCAGACTACCTTACCAATCACAAGCTTACCAAAATCTCAGATATCCAGGTTCCAACTGCCAAGGTCTTTAATCGAATCAGCCAAACCGGCACTGTACGACAACTCAGACGAGCAGGATCTCAGTCGGGGACCGGCGCCACCTGGAAGGTCAGATCAGAAGGAAAGGAAGAAAACACCGTGGGTGCCAAGACTCGGGTCACTCAGTGGCAGCGCACGCGTCCATGGCGAATTTCCAATCCTTCGTCACGACCTCTCCTTCGGGCATCCGAGTCGCCGATGAGTCCCTTCGTGGTTGCCAATTTGTGGTATTGGGTTCTCCAGGCCTACATACTCCGCAGAATACCCTCTACACCATAAGAACTGTTGGCACGGAAACTAGAAAATGCAAAAGACAAGTTTATTAAGACCCCATGGGGTGGTGGTACATTCCTACAGCACCCTTCGGTAATGCAAGAAGTATCACACCGAACATCGGTGCAAGTCCTTCTTTTATACAGTTTTACAGACATTAAAAGGTAGGCGGTACACAGTTACAGAGTTTTAGGTACATATATGGTCATTTTTGGAACACAGCCAACTCATGGGAGGGGCTACAACACCACTGGTCAGTTTGGCGGAACATTCCTAAGTGATGACTGGTCAGTCTAAACTGCGCATGTGCGGGCTTGACCATTACTAAAAATAGCCTGTTGCTGGGCAAACTCGAGTGGTCAGTGGTACAGAGGAAGGACAAAGGGCATGCTGACCACGAGGCAACGCATTCTCTAAAATGGCCGCCGTTACATACAAAATGGCGTTTAACAACTATAGTCAAGTTAAGGGAGTCACACTCCACCAAACACTTGTCTTGACACACATATTTACTCTAACAAACACAACTGTACACCACCAAATAAATGACATCACACACACAAAGTCAAATCATGACAAAAGCTTGCACTGCTGAATCTGTGTGTGGTGAGATGAACGTTTTCACCCATTTATGTGTGTGTGCTAGCTGCCGCCGGTGCCATTATTGAGATCTGTAAACCCTTTGATAGTGCACAACAACTCCAGGGTCTCTTTACTAGACTCTGAACTGTCCCATGATAGCATTTTGTTCAGTACTTAAAATTCGCATATTACACTTATATAAACTTTCAAAAACAAAGCATTCCTTTAACAACATTAACTTTTTTTCCTTCTGTGTTTGAGCTATTTATTGCTTTCATGGTCCTTCCGTATATCTTCCATCCCTAATTTTTTCTCCCATTTTGTTTTAATCTTTCTCTTCCTTCTATAACTCCACTTCTGCCTTCCGGTCGTTTTTATGCCCTTCTTTCACTTCCCTTCCTTACTTTCATTCTAATTTTTCATTATTTACACGTTTTTTTACAATGATATGCAATTGTTTATGAGTTTCACAGTTATGCATGCTTGCACTTATTGAAAAACAGTCCTGTGCGGTCAGTTCCATGGTTTGTGAATAGCACACTGCTGCATTATTTACGTGGCAAATATTTGAAATGCCCTGCTCCTGCACAGGCTCTTGGAGTTGGAGCTGGATCCAGGCTTGGCTCAGGCTCAACTCTCCCTGTTATTTTGTTGCCTCACTCATCTGGCAAACTGTACTAGTGACAAGAAGCCGTCCTAGTTTCATGTTGCCTTTCCTTGCCTGCAGTAGCTGGGAGACTGATTAAGCTAGATAGATTATTAACCCCTTCACTGCGGCGGCAATTCCGCCGCAGTGCTAAGGGGGCGGGGCGGAAATGCGGCGGGCGCATGCTGGTGACGGAACCGCTCCGTCACCAGTGTCGGTTGCGCTGTGCTTATGACGGAGCGGTTCCGTCATGGCCCCGCCCGCTCAATAGAACGCTCAGCGCAGGCACGGATTCGCGCCGCGCATGAGCGTCGGACGGGCCATGACGGAACCGCTCCGTCATCAGCACAGCGCCACCGCGGCTGATGACGGAGCGGTTCCGTCATCTGCAGGGGAGGGGTTAAACTGGAATAAATACAGCAGCTCGCCTCACCAACTGCACAACGTCAAAATAAACCATCAGCAGATTGGTAGAGTGGCATGATGCAGGAGGGATGCTGCCCACGGTCACGGCTGCCCGTTCGAACACCAGAGTTACAGATAGGGTCATAAGGCTGTGTCACAAAGTGTGAACTTGGAGGGCTCGGCACCGGAAACAATCGGAGAGTTGCCGCCCCCTGACCCATTAAACTCTGCTGTGTTCTGTAGAAAAGAGTTGTCACAATCACATGAGCAGCTGGTAAACAGCCTCACACTAGAACAGCTGCTCTTCACTTTTATTTATCAGCACCCAGCTCTGCCCGAAATGTACCCTGTCTGTTTGGCGACCCATTTGTTGTGACAGCCAAGTCACGTGAGGCTGTGCCGCGGCCGGACTGAGAGTGAGACTCGATTGATGCATGCAGCCCCCAGGCTGCGGCTCAGTGGCTGCCAAGTCAGACTCTCAAACAATAAATTAGTTTGCACTGCTTCAGTAGTGTGCAGCAGGTGGAGGTCAGATAGCTCACAGTTTGTCCCCTGCATGCTGCCAGCAGCGCACCAGGCTCATACTGCTTCACCTAATGGAGCACAGCTTTGATTACCCTGGTAGCACTTATCAATCAGACACCTGCTGAGACACTACGCATATGCATGACAATGTATTCCAGTGCAGTAATGCGGATTACCACACTGAAATGCGCTAATGTTACCCCTGATGCGTGATACTTGGCAGGCCTGAGGGAACTAATGGATGAAGTATTACATATTTTTAACATGAGGACGCCACACTATCAAGGGCTATAATTAGTGGCTGATTGAATTGTGACAAAGGTATGTCAATACCATGGTTGGCTTACGTGAAAAGCTCTTTTGATGAGGCTGGTCTATCATATGCTTTTTCTGATACCACCACACATGTATCCATTAATAAAAGACAAGTTTCATCAATGTTATTAGCACAATCGCGTGATAAAAGGGCTTTGGAGGAGTCTAGGAAAGCAATGATTGGAAAAAATCTGTCCATAAATACTGAGGTTACATCAGGTAGCTACATATGGAAACCAAGGAGGACCTGGGAGCAATCTCTATTATATAGATTCAGGGAATACGCAGTAAAACACCTACTTTGCTTTCCAATAGGGTATCAGACCAACTTAGATGTGATTGCATGCCCACGTTGTAATAGTGTTTCTTCATCTATGATTCACTTCTTCTTTTTCTGTGAATTTTACTTGTTATACACGAAAAGCTTCTTGGCTCCATTCCACCCCCGAACCAAAACCGCACTCTAACAACCTTTGCGCCTGGAACCCAATCACCACCGAAGACACCATCCGCCTGATGAACTCCATCCACTCAGGTTCGCCAACCGACCCATGTCCCCACCACATTTTCAACAAAGCAGACTCCATCATCGCACCCCACCTCCGCGATGTCATCAACTGTTCCTTCAACTCCGCTACCTTCCCGGAAAGCTGGAAACATGCCAAACTCAGCGCTCTTCTGAAGAAACCCACAGCAGACCCCACTGAACTTAAGAACTACCGCCTCATCTCGCTCCTCCCATTCCCTGCCAAAGTCATTGAGAAAGCCGTCAAAAGCCAGCTCGCCGCCTTCCTTGAATCCAACAAATCCCTCGACCCCTCACAGTCCGGCTTCCGAGCCAAACACAGCACCGAAACCGCCCTCATCGCAGCAACAGACGACATTCGAACACTACTGGACAACAGAGAAGCAGTTGCCCTCATCCAACTCGACCTCTCCGCAGCCTTCGACACAGTCTGTCATAGCACCCTCATACAACGCCTCAGCAACGTCAGAATACAAGGAAAAGCATTGGACTGGATCATCTCGTTCCTCGCCGGAAGAACCCAGAGAGTCCGCCTCCCCCCTTTTAGATCAGAGGCCACTGAAGTCATCTGCGGCGTGCCACGAGGATCTTCACTCAGTCCCACCCTCTTCAACATATACATGAGTCCCCTCGCATCCATCGCGCGCCAACACAACCTCAACATTATCTCCTACGCAGACGACACCCAGCTGATCCTCTCCCTCACCAAAGACCCAAACACCGCCAAAACCAACCTACACGAAGGGATGAAAGAAGTAGCCGAGTGGATGAAGAACAGCCGATTAAAGCTGAACTCGGACAAAACGGAAGTCCTCATCTTAGGTTCATCCCCCTCTGCCTGGGACGACTCATGGTGGCCACCGGCCCTGGGAACCGCACCCATACCAACGGACCACGCACGTAACCTAGGCTTCATCCTGGACTCCTCCCTCTCGATGACCAGACAAGTCAACGCCGTCTCCTCATCATGCTTCAACATCCTACGCATGCTCAGAAAAATCTTCCGTTGGATCCCCACCGAAACCAGAAAGACGGTCACCCACGCACTGGTCACTAGCCGACTGGATTACGGAAACACCCTTTACGCCTGAACCACAGCCAAACTACAGAAAAAACTTCAACGCATCCAAAACGCATCAGCCAGACTCATATTGGACATCCCTCGTCAAGCTCACATTTCCGGTCACCTGAAAGATCTCCACTGGCTCCCCGTCAACAAGAGAATAACATTCCGTCTCCTCACCCACGCACACAAAGCCCTCTACGACCTAGGACCCGAATGCCTCAACACGCGACTGTCCTTCTACACCCCCACCCGCCAACTGCGATCATCCAATCAAGCCCTAGCCGCAATTCCGCGCATCCACAGATGCACCATGGGGGGAAGATCCTTCTCCTACTTAGCGGCCAAGACCTGGAATTCTCTCCCCACCCACCTCTGCCTTACTCAGAACCACCTCTCCTTCAGAAAGCAACTAAAAACTTGGATATTCGATAAGTAAAAAAAAAAAAAACTCGCCTCCCCAAGCGCCTTGAAACCCTCTGGGTGAGTAGTGCGCTATATAAATTTCTGAACTTGAACTTGATCACGCAGAACTATATACTTTATTTAAAACATGTAACACTGCTATTGCCTGTAGGTATTATGATGTAATAATTTAAGTATATTATTCATTTCTACATATAGAGTTTTCAACACTTGGTCCTGTGAAAGGTATCATCGTAATATTTAAAAATTATAAATTCCTTTGAATGTTTTATTTCCCTTTTACTCTTCTGGTTAGACTGTTAAATAACTTGACATGAATTGCTCGGAACATGAGAGTAATACCAGGTAAGTATATCCATAAACAGACTGGACCACAAAGTAGGTTTCTGTTTCTAGGTTTAATAAGCCTGTGTTGCTACATCCAAATTATTATGACCAGTCATCAGGTAAGAGTATAGCGATATGGTATTCTGTTTTTAATTGTTAGATTTTAAATAGCAATATATTAACTGCATTGTTTTATTGTGCACTTTTATGGTTTTTCATGCATAAACCAAATAAAGATTTGTAATAATAAAATAATTTTTAATATTTTAACTCCTTGGTTTGAATCATTGTATGCTTATTCATAAGATGAAATGTCTTGCTGTAATTTTACTGTGTACTTTCATGGCAGTAGGATGTAACAGACAATTAGGATACATTTGGTCCAGTAATTTTAGAGCACCTAACAATAGTGCATACCATAATGGGAAATCTGTTTGTATATCAGACATTTGCTATGAAATTGATGCTTTGATTGTTTTATCTGATCTTACTTAATTGATTGTGGAGATGTTTCACTGGCATGAGACCTAGGATCCTGAAAACCTCTGATTGGTATGGATGCTATCCCATCCCGAATATTTCAACAACATGGCACACCATTTTAAACCACTTCTGTACTCTTTAAAAGTTTATGTTGTTAATGCTTTTTGGTTCAGAGGAAGCCAGCATATATAGGACCTTGATGCTTATTTATGTGATATTACATTTGTGTATTGCAAAATCCATAATTTTAAACATGTATTTATTTGTACTTTGCACTTTGTAGTCATTCAACCAAAATAAAGTATTATTATTGGAGACTTGAAAACTGTGTTAGCTCTAATGTGTTGGGTTCAGTCTGATTTCCGATCATTAAGTAGGTCCTGGGTGGCTGGAGGAGGGAAACAGTGGGAAGAAACAAGCGGAAAGATGATAAATAAAGGTCAGAAAAGGTCAAAATAAAGGTAAAAAATGAGCAGAAAGAGACAAAATAATAGGCAGAACTAGCAGAGAGGCAAAAATAGAGGGCAGAAAACAGCAGAAAGCTAGCAGTAAGCAGGCAGAAAAGAAGTCACAAAGCGAGCAGAGGAGGCACAAACCTAAGACGGCAGAGGGTAGCGGACTGCACCCCTACGTAGTACCACGCATCAGGTGTTAAAACCAATGCATTTCAGGGTGGTGGTCTGCATCATTGCACTGAAATGCAAAGTCACTTGTATATATAGTGTCTCCTTAGCTGTCAAGCGGATTGCACTAACTAGCATCACCGTGTGTCTGAGCAAGCTAGTAGCACCGCGCTGTCCCCTCTGTTTGCGGCACCCTCTGGGGCTGGCTCAGCTGAGCACACTCTGGCTACAATGTTACCCATTCACCAACACCATAGCATTCAGCCCTTACGTCAAGAGAGTCAGTCTGATTTTGCCCAATGGTTACTGCTGATACAACGAGGACAGTCACGCATGTCACATAGACACCTATAGGTAGGCCACCCACGGCATGTGAGCAGTTCACAGTTTAAGTTAACTTTTAAACAGTGCAGCCAGCTCCCACCCCTGCTCTCAACGCATTGTGGTGCGCGCCATACAGATATTCATTATCTGGGTAACAGTTCCTGTCTTGGTAGACACCCCTGCCCTGAGTTCAAACATTTATGACCCACAACAGACACATTCTGCCTTGCCTGCATTCTACTCTCTCTTCCCCTTAACAAACGCGGAAGACCGCAGGTTACCATGTGCCTCACACGCTACAGCCCCAAGGACCCGGGAAGTGAGACCAGAGCCGAGGAACACATGCAAGGGCAGGGGGAGGCACTGTTCCTGCAGTAGAGAAGATGGCAGCTCCTGTCGTGGGAGTTCAAATACCTGCAACCCAGCTGCTTTAGGACCTTCCTGCCTGGGTGCTGGAATGGTTCTGCTGCATAATGGAATGCCTGTCACACAGCAGCTGGATGTTCTTTGGTGAGAACACTCATTCTGTGTCCCCCATACCTGTGCCTCTTATCCGTCCTACACGTTACCACCCACTTCACCTCTTATATCCCCTCTATCCCATAAACCTTATGCCTCCCTGCAACTAAAACTTTGTTTCTCAGGTCCATGTATGAGTAGGGTATCCAGCCCTTGGGTTCTATGCATCCTGGTACTTGTAGTCCTTGTCATCCCATAACACTAAATGAAAATATCTGGACTGGATGCACTTAGCAGTGGAACGCATGGTCCTGGTAAACTCAAGAACCCTCTGAAAGGGAGGTCATTTTCACGCCAGTGCTGGACAGCTTGTAGGCCCCAAATGCTGCACAAATGCATACTCTGGGATTGGAATCATTTTTAGAGTATGATCAAAGTTCTTAGCTGAGCAGATATTAATCAATATTCAAGTCCTATTAGTCAATGTTCGAGTCCAATATTTGTCTTAGAAAATACAAGTATCACTGGTTGACTAGTAATTGTCGCCCGTTTAGGACGCCAGCTGCCGACTGTGTGAATCTGATAGCGTACACGCGGGACTTTGTAGGTAAGCTGCCCGGTTTGCTGTACACTTGGGTGTTGTACTTAGTAACGGAAAGACAATACATAGGCTTATGCGTGCTTCTTTAATATTTCCAGATAGAAGATAACCCGTCATGTACTCGTGATAAGAACAGTAACTTTAGAACTTTGGATAACGTCAGCACCAGTACGGGTGAGTTTAACAGGCATATCCGAGTTTGCACTATTATACTTTATCGTTTTTTGGACGCTACAGACTATAATTAAGAAAATTATGTTATTGCCTTCTAGAAAATATATTACTATTATATACAATTACTGACGAACTTGGAGACTATCAAACTAATATACTATTTCTTTACGATTTTGGAGACAACTCCTCTTACAGTGAGGTGAGCCACTATTTATTGTTTAATATATCTTTTTACTTAACCGGGGTTTACTTGCTGTTTACTTTTGTTTTTGGCTAAACCAGGTCTTATTATATAATAGCGCCAGGATTTGCTATATAATAATGCGGTTGGCTTTGGTTTGATACAAGTGGTTTCTGTGTATATAAGCGAAACGTTATTGTGAAGCAGGATTAACTTGTTAGCCTTCATGAATATAAGGACAATGTTGACAAATAACGGTATATTTGAGATAAATGAGGAATATTTAATTGTATAATAGGGCTATTTATTACTGCTTTGCTCAACTAGGTTCTAATGCATAACAGTGCTGCATATTCCCGTTGTGCATAACCAGGATTTGCTATATAATAATGCTGTTGACTATTGGTTTGACACAAGTGGTTTCTGTGTATATAAGCGAAACGTTATTGTGAAGTATGACTAACTGGATAGCCTCCATGAATATAGGGACATCGTTGACAAATAACGGGATACTTGAGATAAATGAGAAGGAAATGAGGAGTGTCCTCTCTCGTTCTAGGGTGTAATTCCTGGCTATACCTTTGGAGGTCTGAACCACAGGAATGATATTATTTTCTTTGGTAAAGAGAATTTTATACTACTATATCTTTCATCCTTGGGACTTTTGGGTCTCTACTTGTGACTATTTCTTCACACCAGGGCAAGCATTTTCATATGCAGGTGATTTTCTACTTGACATAACATGAGTCACAATGGGAACTTTAATGATGACTTCATATATGGTTTTGTCCTTCTCGCCACTATAACTTTACTTTGAATATTGTTTTATATGCTAGAGATATTAAGTAATTTCATCTTCTTGGCTTGCAGCCCTGAAGAAGTCGTATGGCATGACATTAATGCCCGACGAAACACGTGTTGGCTGTGGCTTTGCTTTTGTTTGAAGAAAACGAACTGAAATAATTTACAATGATGCTTTGACAACAGACCCTGGTGTGGTTAATCTGAAGAACATACCGCTGTGGACACAAAGCAGGACAATTACTAGTCAACCAGTGATACTTGTATTTTCTAAGACAAATATTGGACTCGAACATTGACTAATAGGACTTGAATATTGATTAATATCTGCTCAGCTAAGAACTTTGATCATGTTTTAACTGGGGGGGATCCCTGGTGTTTGTAAGGAAGTAAGGTGACCTTCCTTTACTTAGCTTTGTAACAGAAATCCTGTACAGAAAATATTTTACAGAAGCCATAATTTTTGTTGAGCGCCTGACTATTACCTGGTCATCGTATCATTTGTGTGTGTTTCATTTTTAGAGTAGCCTGGTTCTGCCTTCAATGTTACATCACTGAAGTCACAGGGACTGTGGAAACTCCAAGCTCCGGAGTCCGTCCATAATAAATTCATAATTTTATTTACTTTTTGTGAATACGCAGTCTCTCAGTCTCCTGAGGCTTTCCCGGTGTTGCAGCCACGCTCCGAGTACATGAGACCTAGTCAGTCTGTCAGCCTGTCATGTCTAGTAATTATCATAAGTTATTAGCAGGCTGAGGCAGCTGACATCAGCATGCTGGGGCTTCTCTCGCACCCTGTTTCAGTTTGGTTACAGTCAGGTCCCACGTGGAGAGCCTGGACAGACACTCTGTGAATTGTCTGTTAATGCCTTTCCATTTCTGCTTATTTGAAACAGTTATAAGATCTTCTTAGAGTTTCTCATAGTTTATATGGGTGTAATTTCTGATATTTATATGTTTCCCTCGTCTTCATTACCTGATTTTTGTAAGCAAGAAAGTGTCACTCATAGTAATTGGAGAGGATGTAGCCTGGGGAACTGCTTTCGAGTCTCTGCAATGACGCTCAACATCCTGTGATTCTGGGCAAACCACTTAATCTCCCTGTGCCTAACAAAAATTAATGTAATACAACTGGTTCTCATGTAAACCTCTCTGATACCTTTGGGTTAAGTTTGCGCTATATAAAACGTCGAAAAAGAAAAAAAAATAGTTGTTGAATGTCGTTCATAATTACACTGGAATTATGAAAATGTCACACATAAGCAATCTTAAACCTTGGCAGCTATGGGACTGTGGGCAAGCTGTACAGGAGAACTGTCACAGGTGAAGCTAGCATGTTGACCTGTAAGGCTAATCAAATTTGACAGATTCCTGCTTATTCTTTTAAAATAGAGATTGGTGTTTACTTTCCTTTCCCTGGTTGAAAAGAGAGAGGATTTTGTCAAGTGAACCATGGGAGAAACGTGCTGGGGTACAGGGAGTGGGGAAATGATGTAGGATGTAAAATGCATTCTCACACACAGCATTTAAATACCTGTAGCTGAACTGTAGAAGTATTACAAAATATATCAGCGTTTAGGAAAGCTCACAAGGCACTTTATTTTGTAATTCTGAATTGTGATGGAAAAAAGACTTTAATAGAATTAAAGCAAATCAATACACTTTTCTTGGTTATGCGCAAATGATAAATATTCGCAGAAACATGATTTCCACATATTATAATTTCTGCACAATTTAGTTTTACCAGTAAAACTGTATGTCTATGCAATTTAGAATCTATTTCAATGGAAAATGTGCTGTCTGTAAATGACAGTGCACTACTTCTCCAGGCTTTAGTAATATATTTGTCACAGTATGCTCCAAGATGCACTACATTCTACATTCTGCAGTCGTACCACTCTCCTGATGAATGGGCGTGGCTCATTTGTTACAGATGTTCTTTGTGTGATGCTTGGATTTTTCATAATTTCCTTGACTGCTTCAGCGATGTAATATTGATAGCAGCAGCCCCAATCTGAAAATTGTTCCAGCACTACTGGGTGTAGGTGTTGCTTACCCCCCCCCCCCCCCCCCCCTTCAGTGGCTCTTTATAAACCAATAGTGGGTATCTCTTTGGGCATCAACCTCAGTCACCAACAAGATGAGCCTGCAGTACCCAGAGGGTAGGTCATGTACTCTGAGGTACTACTCCAAAAGCTTGCTAAGTAAAGATGTCTTCATCATGCAAATATTCCATGGGGCTACTCACAGTGCTGAGTGGGCTGCTTCCGGGCCCTTCTTGTGGAATAGTCTTCCATATTGGATGGGAATTGCTAAGTATGTTGCATAGATCTAGCCACAACACATTCAGTTGAAGTCCATCATTTGTTTCTTTGATGTGCACATAACCCTTACTCGAGGTGTCCTGGAGGTGGCCCTTAAGTAGAGTGAACATGGAAAATGAAGGCACATCAGTAAAATTAAGTACAGATAAAGAGCCCAGAGCTTCCCAACGTCCATCATTTTGTTGTTTAATTAGGAAGAAAAAAGGAAAAGCTTTAAAACGGGTCATAGACCAGTAGTGCAAAAGTACTCTTATGAGCCAAAGAGCACCATCTGAGGCCTCGTCTTTGTAACAGCATTGCTAGTCTATCAGTTTACTTCATTGCAGACAGTGGGAGGAATATTTACTTTTCAATCATCTTTATTGAATTTATTTTGCAATACAAGAAGTTAATTAAAGCAACAATGGTGGACGCAACTAGCAATACTCAACCCCCATCATTCAATCCCAGCCCCACACTGGTCCATTGAAATGGTCAGCAGGGATGTTCATTATTCATCAGCTGTCCAGGACTCCAGTGATCCAGATCGAGGGATCAAAGAAGGTTCCATCAGTCAAGAAGGTTCCATCAGTCCCAGTGTGGCCACAGGGTTTGCGGGCATCATGTCGTGCTTCTGTTGTCTTTGTTCAAGTATGACAGGACAGGAGGTCATATTTTAATAAAGAGTTCAGATTGGAGGATTATTATGCTACTTTTTTGTGATGAAGAGAAGTGTGTATCACCATTAGAATATCTTCCGGCACCTTTGGAATTAATAACATTAATTTCAATTAAAACGTTTGTGTTACACAGTGAGAAAGATGCATTATTTGCTTCCACGTGCGCACTAAAATGACCCTGGTGTGCCGTCTCTTTTATGCTGTTATGATTGCCTTTCCTGTATTTTCTCCTTTTAGCATTCCCATGAAGGCCGCGGGCATGTTTTCAAAGCCTTTAGTGATGTGTTCATGGTATTTCAGCTTTCCCTGCGCAAAGACAAAAAAGCACATGGTGTTATCCCAACACTGGCTCCAAGGCACCAATTTCATCAACATCGCTTTAACCCCACCTGCTGCGTCACACACACACACACACGCACACACACACACCCACCCACACACACACACACACACATCGAAAATGCTTAAACCTTCCTAAATCATGACCCATCGTGGTTGCCCAATCGTGTGCCATATTGCTTGGTTTTATCTCACATCAACTTGAACAGGTTCTTAATATTAATTCCTTTAATGTTTCTATCTCTTCCATAAAATGACAGTCTTCTGTAATTCCTTCCTCACGAATTATTATGGCACCCTCTACCACTACCACATTTCTCCCATGGTATTTCTTCCCTTGAAACTAAACAGATATTTTCCAGTGATCTATTCTGTTTCAGAACCACTTACTCCTGTCTACTGTTTGCAATTTTTTATCCGCTTTGGCCATACATTTTTTCAACATTATACGCATTTGCAAGATACTTGGGCATAGTTTATCATTAAATACTACAGTAAGGGGTACGCCATGTAAGCCAGGAGGCCTCATCTGTTGGCAGCCATATTGAAATTCGGTCTAATTCCATGATCTGGGGGCGTGGCCAAGTTGTAGGACGGCTGAGACATGTGTTTGAGTCTCTCCGCTCTCCACCACCAGGCCTGGCAGTTTATCGTTATAAAATGCAGAGGTGGAGACTGCAATAAACCCCCACGGCCCTGATGAAGCACTGGAGGGGCCCAGGGACTGTGTGAGCGGAGCTGCTGTACCTTATCTGCCTTTCCACACATGAGCGGAGATGTGGCCTGTGTGCCGAGCCAGAGGCCCAGGTGTCCGGGATGAAGAAACAGGCTGCGGCGTGCCCTTCCGGCAACAAAGGCTGACCGAGCTTTTGCTTTACAGGCGAGTCAGCTGGCATGGGGCCAGGCCTGTGTGGATCGACGCCTGGATCAAAGAAGTAGGCACCAGCGCGGACCTGGCCGCAGTCAGCGCGGGCCTACTGACTTTGGTGCCAGGCGAGTGGAAGAAGAGGCATGGAGGCATGGAGCGCGGGCCCCTGTGGAGAGCTGGAGTCGCCGACTGAAGTGCTGGGCCCGGTGATGTGACGCCACTGGCCTTAGCCCTGGGAGGGCAACGGTGTTGACGGCAGGAGGAGACACACTGCAGCACCGGAGAGTGGTGGCGGGGCCAAGACAAACCCCTCAGTGGCGTGGATTGCTCGGACTCCAGATCCCCGACGGACCGTCTGGACTGAGAGGCCTGTCCCATGCTGAGCTGGGGCTAGAAGGAAGAGTGCAGCAGTGACGCGAGGGAGGCTGTCGCCAGCATAGACTCCTCATTCCCGATGTCAGGTGAGAGGGAGACGGAGTGTAGCGGGCGGGCCCCTGATGGAATCAATACCGCTGCCTGCTGATCGGTCCCCCAGCGGTGAGTTCAGGAGACCTGGAACAGGCCCCTTGGAAGGCAATGACAATGGCTGCAGGAGGACGCACAAGGCCATAGTAGAGGATCCAAGTGTGACAGTGGGGCCCTTAGCGAAGACGAAGAGAGTCTCAGAGTGGGGGTCTGATCTGTCTTCCACAGGCCCAGTGACTGTTGGCGTATCAGTGCTCCAGTGGCTCAGCGCTAGCCCACTGGTAATGGGGCAAAGTTCATACATATCACCTCTGTGGCCGAGCACTACCCTCTATGGACTTGTTTCCCAACCCAGGGGGCAATATATTACGTGCAAGCTGGAAACTGCGAGCGCCCCCCCCCTTTTTTGAGCACCCAGAAGGACCCCTGTATACCTGCTAGACACCAGTGATTGGAGTGGCGAAGCCCTCAAGGCGGGGCGCACGGTGGGCCCAGCGGGGACTGTAAAGCGTAGCCGCATAGCGTGGGCGCCCCAGCCCAGAGGAGCCAGCAGAGCCCCCAAGACCCTTGCTGCGGAGGCCCGCATCGCATCTTCTGAAGAGCGGGCTGGTCGCTGAGACCTACCCTGGGTAGAGACCCTCAGTATATCATAAAATAGCCTTCCATTCGACACCTTCTTCAGCACAGAAATGACTACGGCTCGGGGGAAGAAAGACCACACCCTTAAGGACATGCTCCTTAAGACGACTAGTGTCCCGGGTGGAGAGACGCCCTCAGTGGCGCCCGATTGGCCCGTCAGCTCGGAGACACCAGCTGAACCAACCACACCTGACACCCTAATCCTGTTCCGCCGCGGGCAGACCCGTTTGAAGCGAAGGGATAATTAGGGTTGCTCAATATTCGATCAGGTCACTTAGCCGCCATCTTAGGTGTGGCGTGACTGGTGAGACGCGCTCTAGTTGTCGCGACTTCCGCCCTACGAGCCCCATTAGCCTATTTAGACAGCACTCGGCTGACGGCTCGGGACTAAGACGGAGTAAGCAGAGCGGCCAGCGCTTCTAAACACTGCGACTCATTTTAAATGTAAATGTAAATCGTGATTACAATGTTTTTACTTGTTCGTATTCTTAACCTGCACATGCTGTCACTTTGAATTGTAACCGCGCTACCACCCTGATAAATGTAAATAGAACACATCTTGCGCACAATTGACTTAATAATTGTACGTTTACCCACCTGACACCCTAATGCCTGTTCCGCCACGGGAAGTCCCGTTTGAAGTGGAGGGATAATTAAGGTTGCTCAATATTCGATCAGGTCACTTAGCCGCCATCTTAGGTGTGGCGTGACTGGTGAGACGCGCTCTAGTTGTCGCGACTTCCGCCCTACGAGCCCCACGAGCCTATTTAGCCCTATGCTCTACCGGACGCGCAGCGGGCGCGCCGACAGCGCGCCGAAGGCGCGCCTAAGGCAAGCCCGACTGCGCCCGTCCGCGCCAGACCAGCGCCCAGTGCCACCACCCCTGTCCAATTCCCACCGGCTCATGGGAAACATGGTTACTCTAGAGAAACACTTCTTAACCTGAGATGCAATGAATGCCAACATGTAGCACAACCCTCAGTAAGAGGTATGCCGTATATCAGCAAATGTCAATCTTGGGGCTATACAATACCTTACCCCTCACTTAGCGGGCTCAATTCTCTACCCATGGCTACCTCTCCCTACCCTCACACTCAGCCGACGCACTGCCGCTTTAAACCTAACAGCAAATCTCTAAAAAACATACTCCTAAATGTCAGGTCAATGCCTAAGCACAAACATGAAATCGAATCCTTCATTGTGGACAACGAGGTCGATTTGGCCTTCCTAATGGAAAGATGGGCTACAAACTCTTCTGGGCCAGACTGGAACACCGCAGTACCCACAGACTACTCCGTAGCACATGTAGACAGACAAGGAACCACTGGTGAAGGTGTAGCTATCATTCACCGATCAATTTTTAAAGTACATATTCTCCATCAACGAGGACTAGAATCAGAGGCCATATCCTTTTCGGTCAAATATAACAACCAACTAATATTTACCGGCCTTCTGCTATACCGTCCCCCAGGACCCAGAGGTCCTTTTACCAACGCTCTTTTAACCTTTTTCGGGTCCACATCTGATCATCCCACCTTCACAGTATTGGGAGATTTTAACTTTCACCTCGAAGATAACAACTCAAATGATACTACCACCCTAACAGACAACTTCCGTAGCTACGGACTAACCCAACTAAGGACAGGACCCACTCACACAGCAGGTCACAATCTGGATTCCATTTTCACTAATAACCGCCACATCAAGGTCACTTCCACCACACCTCTCCCTTGGTCCAATCACGCTGCCATTAACTTCACCCTGGCAATCGCATTTTCTAATGCAAGGAGAAAGGACCTTGTACTCCCGACTAAATCCCGTCCATGGTAAAAACTAGAAGCTACTTCCCTATCAAATATTCTTAGCAGGGACGTACCTACCGCCGTTAGTACAGACAGCAATGATTGAGCCCACAAATTTAACACCTGGCTCTCACAAGCAATGGACAAGTTAGTCCCGGAAGAAGTAAAAAAACTCAAGATCCGTTCTGCAACCTCACAATGGTACACTCCAGAGGTTAAACTGATAAAATTGAAATGCAGGAGGGCCGAGAGACTTTTGCGAAACGATTATAACCCCCAATCCAGAAAGGACTATACGGCTGCCCTACATGAATACAAGCTTGCCATAGAGCAAGCTAAGACCATATTCTACACAAAGAAAATTCAAGAGTCCTCAAACTCCTCAAAGGAACTGTTCAAGATCATCTCTCATTTAGCTAAAAGCCCTAGAGAAACCACATTCAAGCCTCACCAAGAATTTGTGGAAAACATAGCACAATTCTTTCAACAGAAAGTTCAGACAGTCTATAATGACCTTCGATCGCTACCCCCGTGCGAAGCGGTCCCCCATGAAACAGATTCACAGGCACCAATTCCGGAACTCCCCAGATTCTCCCAGCTCAGCTGTGACCAAGTCGCCACGATGCTCCTTCAGACTAAGTCTGGCTCGCCGCTGGACCCATGCCCCCCTCATGTCCTACATCTGGTCCCTGAAATCATCAGTCAAGCCCTAACCCCCCTCCTAAATACTGCAATAAACTCCGGACAATTCCCCAGCAGTTGGAGGAAGGCGTGTATCAGGCCCATCCTCAAAAAGGAGACCCTCGACCCCAAGGAAGCTAAGCATTACCGCCCTATATCATGCCTGCCCCTCCCGGCCAAAATTCTTGAAAAAGCAATGAATCAGGAGCTAACAAAACACCTTGAGGACAACCATCTATTAGACCCCACGCAGCATGGCTTTAGGGCCTGTCACTCAACAGAAACTGCTCTGATCATTGCATCTGATGACATTCGTCAATCCATGGACAAAGGAGGCAGAGTCGCTCTGATCTTATTAGATTTGACAGCGGCGTTTGACACCGTGAAACACGAGGTCCTCTTAAGCAGACTAACAACGTTGGGCATCTCCCACACCGCCCTAAAACTGCTCCAGACCTGTCTGCAGGCACGCATTCACCAAATCCACTGGGATGGGCTCCTCTCCGAGGAATTCCTTCTACCATGCGGAGTCCCCCAAGGGTCGGCTCTGTCACCAACCCTTTTTAATCTTTATGTTACACCCCTAGCTGCACTGATAAAATCCCATGGCCTACATTTAGTTTCGTACACTGACGACACCCAACTGGTGGTCTCACTGGCGCAGACAGTAGAAGCCACTGCCACCAGTTTCAGAAACTGTCTGTCAGACGTAAAGGCATGGATGAACGCCCACTTCCTCAAACTTAACACCGAAAACACGGAGGTGATTGAGTTTGGCCAAAAACCCTCCATTTGGAACGATCTCTGGTGGCCTTCAGAAGCCGGCGTATGCCCAACCCCGGCCAACAAGGTCAGAAACCTTGGTTTCATAATGGACAAGGACCTCTCCTGCACAGCCCAAATCAACCAGGTCACTTCGTCCTGTTTCTTCACACTGAAGGTCCTTCGAAAAATCCTGCCTTACATCCCTTTCGCCTTGAGGAAAACAGTAGTGGGAGCTCTGATTATGTCTAGGGTAGACTACTGTAATGCCCTATACATAGGTGCCGGCGAAAAACAACTTAACCGACTCCAGTCCATCCAAAACGCAGCGGCGAGAAATCTGCTTTACCTCCCCAAACGACACCCCACCTCTAAAGCAATAAGCGAACTCCATTGGCTTCCAGTCAGGAGAAGAATCCAATTCAAGGTCATGTGCCTGGCCTACAAATCCCTCTATGGGCAGACCTCTAAACAGCTCTCCAATCTCCTCTCCCCTATGTACCTGAGCGCTCACTCAGATCAAGTTCCCAAAATCTACTTCACATCCCTAGGACTAAGAGAGTCCGTTGGGGCGGCAAATCCTTCTCTCATCAAGTCCCAAAGCTCTGGAACAGTCTACCAGCCTCAGTACGTTCCGAAAAGAGCATAGCTAAGTTTAGAAAGGCGATGAAGACCTGGCTCTTTGTGCTACCCTAACTCTGCCACCTCTATCTCTCCGTCTTACAGCTCCAAGACACCTCGGCATAAGAGCGCTCTAAAAATAATTCAGTCAGTCAGTCAGACATCCATATCTGGAGTCGCTGTTTGCCTCCCTACGAGAGGATCTACAATCTTTTCGGAGGGAAATCACACAGGAATTAAAAGAAAACTGGCGCGATCTAGACAGGCTAGGTGAAGGACATTAGAAGACCACAAAACAGGCAGGGAGGAAGAGATAGAACAACTCCAACAAGAAAACCTCTGCCTTAGAGATCAACACCTGGACCTGCAAGCCAATACAGAAGACCTGGTGAACAGATCGCACTGGAATAACATCCACATACGTGGAGTCCCTTCCGGAAGTAAGGGATCTGACATCATCTCCTATGATCAGGACTTATTCAGACACATTCTAGAGGCTTCCCCAGAGACAATAATCAAGCTCGATAGAACAAACAGGGTGGCCCCCAAACGCTCGCCTAAAGCCCCGCCATCGGATATCCTTACGTGCATTCCCAATGAAAGAAAACATCCTCCAGAAAGCCAGAAGTCACGATCACCTCCAATATCAGGGGTACCACCCAGTCCTGTACCAAGATTTGGCAGCATCTACTCTTCAGAAGTGGAAGGACTTCCACTTCATCACTGCGCACCTCTGTGCGTCGGGGTGAGCTACTCGTGGGGACACCTCTTTCGCCTGATCTTTCGCCGGGATGGGAGGTTGCATCAGCTCAGATCGTTGGAAGAGGCGCAACACAAGCTTGGCTTGAACAGAGACTTGCATGAGTCGGAGAGGGGTGATGGAGGAGAGCCAAATGGAGCAAGCGGCACCGGGCGGGTCAGTGCTGGGGGCTCCCCGGGAGGACTTCCTTTGGACCTTGAAACAATAGCAAGGGAGAAACACAAGATCTGACACTCCCTGATCACATCTGGGCACCTGAGGTTTCCCCTTGGTCCTTCACCCTTGCACCACTTTTTCTGTGCTTGCCCCATCTCTGCCTGATGGCACTACTTGGACACAAAGCGCTTGGTCTGGGGGGTGAAGGGTAAGCCTCACCATGACCTCCACTCGCAATCAAATGTACTCTCCTGCAATGGAGCTGTTGTTTTTCAATGTTAATTTTTATTTTATATTGTCGTTACTTGTTATGGGTTTAGATACCTTAATGTTTTTCTTTTTGTTTGGACCTGGGAGCCACAGATGCAAGCCCTTGACCTTATCCCGCCCGTGCACACAGCACCTTAAATTCCGCTCCCGTAAGCCTTTCTGTTGGGTGCATGGTGGCCTCTACACAGCTTTTTTCCTTACTACCCAATGCCAGATCAACTGAAGGTCCTTACACTTAACGTTAAAGGCCTCAACCACCCCCTGAAACGAAGGTCTCTCCTATCATACCTCAAACACTCTGGGGCCCACATTTGCCTGTTACAGTAGACACATCTATTGCCAAAGGGCGAGCACAGACTGCGCACCAGGCACTTCCCACATCAATACTTTTCATCATTTCAGAATAAGACAACAGAGGTGGCCATTCTGATCTCCCGATACTTTAAGGGAAAAGAACTATCTAAAGAGGCCAAATTGAAGGGGAGGCTATTGGCATATTCATTTCAAATGGGCTCCAGAACTCTTACAGTAGCAATGGCATACAGACTAATAAGAAGGGGCAGGAGAAGTTTCTAAGACAGGCGGTCATGGATACATTGAGCACCCTAAACAACACAGTCCTGGTGAGGGGGGTCTAAACCTAGTTTTTGACAACACCATGGACAGATCTGCCCAGAGATAGGGTCAGGTAGGCGCTTTGTCAAAGACGGGACTACAACGGCTACAGAGGATGTGCCTAATTGACATGTGGAGGAACACACATGCACACACCCAAGATTACACATTTTATTCATATGCGCATAGAACATACACTAGGTTGGACTACCACCTGTACACACGAGAACTGCTTCCTGGTGTACACAGTGTCACCATTGAACCTCGAACCCTGTCAGATCACGAGGCAGTGGTAGTCACTATTGAGATCCCGCACACTGGCTCCATCCCTAGAACATGGTGCCTGAGAGATACCCTCCTGCAGCCCCCTACAAGGTCATTAATGACTATCTGGCCGTCAATGACAATTCTGATTCTCCTGTCTCTATTATATGGGACGCATTAAAAATCGTGGTAAGAGGGGAACTGATCGCCATATCATCAGCAGAAAATAAAGAACGCAAAGCCAAGAGGGAAGTCCTCTCCCTTCAAGTGGCTGAACTTGAACGCATTCATACAAGGACTAGGGCCCCCAGGGTATGGAGGCAACTGGAGGCCGCCAGGACCCAACTGGCCGGCATTGATACGGACAGGGCAGAGTATGCCGCACTCCGTTTAAAGCACCGATACTACGTAGGCGGAGACAAGGCCGGGCGACTCTTGGCCAATAGGCCGGGGATTCAATGGCAGGAATATCAGATCCAGGAGATCCGTGACGCTGATGGCCAGACATGAATCGCAGACCTCCACATAGCAGAGACATTTAGGGACTATTATCAGGACCATACACTGCCAAAACCTTCAGCCAGAGGGGATAGCAGCTTACTTACAGGAAGTGCACACATCCACCCTGACCCCAGAACAGAGGGAGGAGCTGGACCACCCCGTCAGAATTGAGGAGGTTATCTCCTGTATATCTTGCCTAAAGCTGGCTAGATCTCCGGGTCCGGATGGCTTTCCCCCCTTTTTCACAAAATGTTTTGCTCAAGCTTAGCACCCCTTCTGGTTCAATTCTTTAACGCATTGCGTAGTTCTACATCCCTCCCTCCATTGATGAAGATGTCCTCTATAGCTGTGATCCCCAAACCGGGGAAGGATACCACCCAATGTTCCTCATATTGGCCAATTTTTCTCTTAACACCATAACGGTGGCTGCGATTTTGCGGAAGTGCGGCACTTCTGCAAAACGGACGGGCCCGCGTCGGCCATTGGCTGATGGCAGCACTGGGGAGGTAGTGCTGCCGGCAGCCGCACGGAACGGGTTAAACGTGGATTTTAAAATCTTTACAGTTATCTTGGCTGCCTGCCTCAACCCCTTGCTACCGGGTCTCTTTGACCCAGATCAAGCAGGCTTTGTCTCGCAAAGCATTTGGCGACAACACACGAAGGGTCTTACACCTCAGCGACAAAGCTCTGAGGCAAGGACAGGAATGCTATTATCGGTCATCGCCGATAAGGCGTTCAACAAGGTCCACTGGCCATACTTAGAGGCATAGGTTTGGAATAGGTGAGAGATTCTGAAAGTGGATTTCCAGGGCATACGAGCAACCAACCGCAGTAATTCGGGTAAACGGATACTCCTCTTCTCCACTCACGATCAATAGGGGCACCATACTTTACCCCAGTACATACTGATCCTGGGCTCCACCGGTGGAACCAGCCAGGATGCAGATCAGTGGGACACCTATTGATGCAGAGGGCCTCATTCCATTTGACTATCTTCGCCAAGAACACAACTTCCCAGAAAGTGAACGTTGGCACTACACCCAAATCTGCCATTGGATATGGCACTCGACAAACCACCCTGGAGCGCAACAACACCTCACTCCATATGAATGTTGGTTACTTTCCAGCACGACGGACACACAACTCATTACACATTTGTATAAATTGTTGGCCCCTGAAAACACACTAACGAAATTTTCAGGCCAAAAGTGATGGGAACCCGAGATAGGACGGGAACTATCCTCAAAAGAATGGGAGCATTTTTATTACATCATACGGCACACATCCCGTAATACCTCAGGCATCGAAACTGCCACCAAAATTGTAACATACTGGTACCTCACTCTGGCCCGACTGCATACAGTCGCACCATCAAAATCATCCGAATGCTGGTGCCAATGTGGAGCCGAAGCACACTTCTCCATATCCAATGGGAGTGTCCGAAGCTAGTTACATACACTTAGAAACAGAAATCCCCCGGTTCCCAGCATATGTGCTATTGGGCCTTCCTAACACACTTACCTTCCCACTAAAGTCCTGCAGGGGAAGACGGATTGGACTATCGCTACTGGCTGCCCTCCAAAATATATTGATGCACTGGGGCTCGGTACACATCCCCACACACCAGGGATAGCTCCGCAGACTATGGCACATAATGGGGATTGAACACATTACCCTCACACTGAGGAACCAGGGCTCTACGTTCCCTAAGCTTTGGAGGCCCTTTCTATCCCTGTTCGCAATGGAATTCTGAGAGCTTACATGCCCCAAGTATTTACGCCTACTCCGCTTAATGGATGTTACGAATACATCAACACATGGTCAATACATTGGGGTTGGTGAGAGGATAGGGGCACCTCTTACCGCTTAAGCAGGTCACCTTGGTCCAGGGTAGGTGGGGGGGGGGTTGTGGGGTTACTATATAATTGTATTCATTGCAAATGGTGGCTTGCCATCAGCCATTTTCACACTTGTTTATTGGGAAATTACAATAAAGAAATTGAAACCATAAATTCATCATCTGACCCAGAGACATGCTGAAAAGTCACTAAGTAGCCCACGGCAGAGTCAATACAGAGGGCAGATCCAGCTAATGGCCAAAATAAATGTTGAATATACAGGGTGCTAGAGATGAGCCTCTGGGAAAGCTATATATTACTGTAATTAAAGAAGATGTAAAAGACCCAAGCCCAACAGTGAGTGAGTCCTTCTAGGAATGAAGTTAATCACTTTGGTACAAAATCTGGCACTTTTACTACCAACTTCAGGTGGTTGAGAAGCACACTTCAGGTGCTATTTTCCTCGCACCTCACACCACTTCACACTCCTCCCCCCTAAAGCAATCAGCTTCTCATTTTTTGTAAGAACATAAGTTTAGCTCAAGATATCAGTATGTTATTTTCATCAAGTGCATCAAGAATGCCCATGAAATGGGGAGGCAAACAGACATTCAGGCTACATCCTCAGCTGAGTGGACCCTAAAATAGGTGGAGAAGTAGATTTTTACCTAGGCAAGAATAAGTGTGAAGTGCACTCTGCCCGCATCCCCTGTACCTAAGGGACATTTCCCTCTTTCCCTTTGGTTTCTGTACGAAGGATGATAATCTGAGAAGTAGTCCAGGATGCAGCCTTATTTTGCTTCCTGATACATACTGACTGATGTTAGAGCAACTTAGCCTTGATGATGCATGGGTCCTCAAGTGCTGATAAAAAGCCAGAGACCAACATTAGCTTCACTTAATAGCAGATACATGTAGATAGACAAGGGCTTAATGTTAAGGAGCTATAAATAAACAACAAACATTTTACCCCCTATTACATCATTTTAACCTACAAATCTGATTCCACACCCTAGGATTTGTATTAGGCCTCCTGAGGGTATATGCCATTTCTAAATCAGCTCAGTATTTGAAACCATGATTCCCAAGGAGGTACAAGGAATTCCTCAGTTAGGATTGTAGTTGGATTGGAGTTTATATTCTGTTTCCTCTTGAGACCAAATTTAGTAACTACTGGGCTTTATATTGGTGCAAACTCTGCATCAATGTCTCATGCAGGTGGAAGATGTAATGAAACATGTGGAGATGTTTTCGTGTTTTAATCAAATTTGCTCTCCAGAATGCTAACCAGGGAAATGTTGCCATAGATTTCTGGAGTCGGACGAATATACCAAATATATAGTGTGTATTCATAGGGAATGGAGGCCCTGATTTATATATTGGAAGTAAGCATACTCGACCGCAAAACCGACGGAGTATCCTTACCACCAATGTAATGGTCCGCGTCTGCCCGCTAAATGTAGACGAGGGCAGACCATAGTTTGGCAATGGCGGAGACTACTCTGCCTCCATTGTGGCCAAACTTTTCCGACGGCCAGACAGAGTGAGGCCGATGGAGAATTGGCTATGTCAGGTCACCCAAGATGGACGGACATAATGCTGTTTTTTACAGCCCATCACCAACAGGAACACCCTAGCGGAAGGGGCAGTAAAATACTAAAAATGTCCCCAACACCGTGGGAGATGAATACAATGCCGAGGAGGGCATTGCTTTATTTTGTTTTTTTTTTAAAAATCCCACTTTGGGGGTTTTGTTTTTGAAAATAAAAACGTTTTGAAACTTTACTATACGCTGCGTCATGTTTGATAGACCATATGGCAAATTTCCAATACATTGTCAGGAACCGCTGGACGGTTACTCTGTTAGAGTGACGGAGTAATTTACTCTTTCACCCTGACAGAGTAAACTCTGTCCACCAAATAATAAATCAGCCTCCTAGTCTGCACAACCAATTATGTATTATAAGCACAGATCACTACATTGTGGCAGAATCAATGTTGATGAGCTGTGCTTCTTAAAACAAATATTGACACATATCAATCTTTTATGGAAAGTGTAAAAACTGTATATTTTCTAATTTTGAATAATCTAAGAGATCTGGGGCCCGATGTAGGTAGCCCTTTACCGATCGGAATCGGCCGAAAATACCGATTTTCGGCCGTTTCCGATCGGTAAAGGGCTATCGAGATGTAGGGGCACATTTTCGGTAATTTTACCGAATCGTTATCATTACCGATTCGGTAAATTTACCGATTCGGTAATATTTACCGATTCGGTAATGATAACGATTCGGTAAAATTACCGAAAATGCAATGTAGGTAGCCAATGTTCCATCAGCACATGGCTTACAGAATCGGTATTTTACCATGGAATACAAATCCATGGTAAAATACCGATTCCTGTGTACATGCACATCTGTGCATGTACACATGTGCCATGTGACAGACAGACGTGCCCTTAGGGCATGTCTGTGTGCCACATTGCACACATGCCCGTTTTGGGGGTGCTAGAGGGTGTCAAAGTGACACCCCCTGCACCCTTGCCAAATTCGGTATTTACCGATTCGGTAAATACCGATTCGGTATTTGACTTTAATCCTATGGGCTTCAAAGGCCCATAGGATTCAATAGCAAATACAGATTCAGTATTTACCGAATCGGTAAATACCGAATTTGTAAGGAATCGGTAACGATTCCAGATGTTGGGACCTACATCCCATTTACCGATTTTGAAATACCGAATCGGTAAAATTCGGTATTTCAAATTCGGTAAATGGGATTTACCTACATCGGGCCCCAGGTGGTTTAAGCAAGACCTCAATTGCACTGTCTAGCTGGGTGGGAGAAAGTGCTGACATGACATTTGTCAGATTTTTACAAAACAATGGGGGAACCCAGTTTACCATAGGATCTGGGTATGAGTAATTACAAAACAAAATGGTCCCAATTGGAATTTTATATAACATAAAGTATCCAAGAAGTGACAGAAACGGAAATGAAGTAATTCACTGATTGTATTAATATGAATTTATTAATACATTGAATAGATAAGTTCATTAATAAATCAATTCAGATATATGCAATTCCCAATATAATGCAGTTGCTCCAAGGTGAATAAAGGTAAGTGTTGGATAGAGTGCTCGTGAATAGATAAGGAAAGTTGGAAAATTGAGGTTACAATATGTACTGTATTTACAATTGGTTACACGTACAACCTGTCTGCATATAATTTATACATGTAGAAAATACACCAAGCACAGATGCAATACATGCGTAAAGGTCTTGGAAACGTGGATAAGTATCAGCACAGGTTGATATAATAGGGAAATGTTGACGTTTCGATCCGAGAATGATGGAAGAGTCAATTATCCCTCAGGACGAGGTCTTGATTAGAACAGGGGAGCAATCTTATGATGCAGCCATCATCAATTAATCAGTGGGGCCTACAGCGTGGGTCTAGCCAGCCTATACACAGAGGAAGGACAGGGGCCTCTTCAGTGTGTATATGTGTTTTGTAGCAATCAACTATATTATTATGCAGGATATGCAAAAATGTCATTCCTGTTTATTCCATGTTTATTCCTGTTTTAACAAGATCATAAAGTCATTAATTGGAATGGTTTAGTATAACTGGTTTCATGTTATATGTGTACCAGTCAATGATATTGGTTTGTACTGTCTAATATACAGGTCTCACTGCCTGATTTTTCATGTAAAGCGTGATCTTCTGAAGGGCAATATTTAGATTAGGGATCTTTTTGATCGATCCTGACGAATGCCAATGACCCAGATGGGCAATATGGCATTAACATGTTTACCAATTGCAACATTTGAGACTATTGCTTCCTTTGCAAATCCATTGCAGTTTCAACCTTACTGAAATCTATCACCAGGCCCTTTCTTAACACCTATCTCCAGAGACCCTACTACAGGTCGTCTTTTTATCAACAACAAAAAACAAAAAGATCTTTAAACAGCTCCAACTGCAGTGACCATTTAGTATTGCAGTCCTCGCCCAACATGGAGTATGATCTGAAGAAGCAAATCTCCTTGGTGAGTGAGGGTTCTTACAACCTAAAAAGCAGACTTCTATGATTTAGAGTGAAATGATGTTCCCAAAAGTGTCTCTTATGAGACGTCACACCTTTATGTCTAGTTCATTTGGTCAGGTAGGATGTGTGGTGGACTGTATTAACTCCTCCCCTCCCTCTGTTTGATTGTTTGAGGGCAAACAGCAGGGCATTCTTACCTCTAAAATCCAGGCCATCAGCTGCTTCAAACCTTCCTCATATCGGTTTTGCCAGCGAAATACAATGAACCCTTCCATACAGAGTTCATTCATGATTAATGGAAACTGCACAAACGGGCCTGCATTGGAACAAAGCACACAAAACCTCCGATGAACAAATCTTCTTCGTTGACCAACTGCAAGCTCTTTGGCAAAATGTTTCTAAATGTCAAGTTGTACACTACTGGCAGAACACACTAGCTTAAAAAGAACAAAAAATGAAAAAGCCAATAGCTCTACGTTTACTGTAACAACATATGGAAACAAAAGCATGTGCAGAGGTGATATTTTGGTTTGATAATACTTTAAAGCCAGATCGACTGGCCTCGCGAATGCTTGAAGATAGTAATGGTATTAGGGGTAGTGATGGTAGAGGTTTTTGCTGGTGGTTTTCATGGAACAATGGCAGTAAAAAAAAAAATTTTGTGTGTAAAATGCATGTACGAGGCAAAGAAGGGTTGTGACAATAAGGGGCTTATTTTGATGTCAGGCGGAATTCCTTCCGCAGACACCGACTTGGTCCAGGAAACGACCGACACTCTGTCGGCTGTCCCGACCGACTCATTTCAATGCGACCGAACACTGTTCGGCCGCATGCTCCCTGTCCTCAATGGGAGCTCCTGTTACGGCCATAAACCGGCCGTAACACAAGCTCCCATTGAGGAAAGGGAGGTGCAGTTCATAACTCCACCCCACGACAGGCACCTACAAGGTTCAGGGATCAATAGGGGGCTCCATATGTGCCCCCTTGGCCTCCGACCAGAGGCCGTGCACCAAAGAGGGCCCCTAACTGTTACTGTTGAGTGTACGTTTTAGGTGTAAAATAGACCTTCCTGCATATCAATGCAATCACTGCACAGGAGGCAGAATGTTACAACAAGCAGCAAATAACACGAGCTAAGAGACACATACAGGTGGAAATAGCATTTGCTCACAGCAGGTGGTAATTCAAGTCAATTATCAAAAGTGCACCCAAAACATGCGTTCATTTAAACTCTTATGTATGCCCATTGACATACCAATATCCCAATCTGATGAAAAAAGACAAGAAAAAACATATAAATACATTTGACAGAATTACGTGCACATGCCAAAACAAAATATTGTCACATTATGAGTAACTGGGAAACACCGAGCATACCCAGGTACAAAAAATGATATAAAATGCATATCAGACCCCATATTACTCACCTTGGTACCAGCACCAGAGAGTGAGAGCTCATTGATCAGAATACAATGCTGAATGTCATATAAATTCCGATATTGCACCCTAAAGTGTGCCAATGGTAGGTGAAGGCTACCAGCACCAAGGTCCGGCACCCCACAGAAAGTGGTGATGTCCCAGTCTCATCCCAAGAACCATTGACTGCCTGAAAAGGGCAGAATCATTCATCCTCCCAACATATTGACTGGACATGCAGAATACCAAATATCCACTGAATGCCTTGGTGAACATATTTTAGCCAGAGTTTGGCTTTTGTACTGTCACCCTCAACCCATTTCATAAAGCTATAGGCTGTGCTCCATTCACTTGCCATAGTATGGTTCCATTACTGCCAACAAAAGACATGTGACAAAGAATTGAAAGGCTATGATTGTGCATTTGTGAATGTTTTTCAAGCTTACAATATTAGAAACGTGACCCTGGAAATAACAATGATCACATTTTTATTTTGCCTTCTGCATGTATATACAGAATACTGTTGTTAATTTTCACGGGCCCTGAAAGTAACACAATAATGGTAAATCGCTTAGCAAAAAGCATGGCCAGTCACCAACCATAAACTGTGCAAACTAAATTGAGGATATTGGCCAAATGCAATGGCCATAAGTTGCCTCACGTACAAGTGTGTGTGTGTGTGTGTGGTTGTGTGTGTGCGTGCGTGCGTGCATGTGTGTGTGAGGGTGTGTGTGTGTGTCTGTGTCCTCCTCCACTATCTGGAGAAGCCAGCATTGCACTTCAAAGGCGGTGCCGCCTTTGAAGCAAGCTTCCCGCTCTAGAAGAGCATTCCGGCCTGGAGGAGGTGCGCAGCACCTCCACCCAGAGCAGGCTTTGTTTTGGGCCTCTGAGAGTGCAGGATCACACCCAATGAGGTCAGAACCATGTCTGGTGGTGACAGGTTGGCTAGGAGTAGTCAGACACCACACCAGCGTTTGGTAGGTTTTCAGGGGAACCTCTAAAGGGTCTTCTGTGTGCATTTAATAATACATCTAACACATACATACATGCAGTTGCAAAAGCAAAATATTTCCTCACATTCCTTTAAACTGCCTGGAAGTTAGAATTAGTCAGCTAGCCTTAATCCATTGCCTGAATGGCTCAAATCTGCTGTTAAGTATTTGGTTCGTAAAATTCATAAAATAAGCAGGCAGAAACTGCAAACAAAGGATTGACTCTAATGCACATTTTTGAAGGTTTTCACTAAGTGAACAACAAAATAAGATTAGTTGTTCAACACACATGTCAAGGTCTGCCATTGTGCCTTTAAATTTTTGCATAGCTAGTGACGTTTTGCACCTTATTTAGTTAATAAATATCTAATTTTTACATACTGTTGGAAACTATTTTGCAGATTGGAAGCTAGCTTATTTTTCTTTGTCTAAGCAGTGCCTGAATAATGATTTTTGCTTTTTGTTATTTGTTATTTTTAAGTTGTATTGATTGATTGTCGTGCTCAATTGCCTTTTATGTGTATCTTAATAAAGTGCTAATTCTACCTACAATGAAATTTTTTACATTGTAAAGGTGTTTGTTAACCATGCAACAGTATCACAGCCTTGAGGATCCCTTTGATAGCAAAACATTTACGACTCAATCAATAGTGAGTATTTGACAAGAGCTTTCAACTGGGGATGAAACCACTCCGACCTGGGTGAATCAAAGAACTGGTACGGGAAATTATCTAATTTACCACAATACATGCAATGATACAATAATAAGTGTTTAGTAAAGTCATTGGCCCAAATAAGGGGCCTTTTAGGATTGCAAATTAGGATGTGACCGCCACCCTGGCGGTCACATCCTGTATGTTTAACATTGCAGCGGGTGCTGCTTGAAGCAATGTTAAAAATGCAAGCAGTGCATTTGCATGCACAAAGCGGCAGGCACCGCGCGGTGCCTGCCGCTTTATGCATGCAAATGCAGCGAGGTACCATAGGTACCCCCCATGTGCACGCCCCCCCCCCTTCACCCTGGGGGCCCGCAACGGGTCCCCAAAGAAAAGTTTGTATGCCTTTCCACGGCGGAAATGCCGCCGTAGAAAGGCATAGGATCGCTGACATCCTAATATGGCTGGAGGTGTCTGATAGACACCGCCAGCCATGTTAGAGCTTTTCCGGCGCGGTCGGAAGGCAACCGCGGGGGAAAAGCGGCGGACGGAAAAAAGATCCCCCCGCCATCCTAATCTGGCGGGGGGTCTTTTTTCAGTCCGCAGCAGTTGATCCGCATCCTCCGGGCCGGCGGTGGCTTCCGCCGGCCCAGAGGATGCGGATTAACCGCAATCATAATTGGCCCCTAAGTTAGATTCCCTGGCCAGCTTACAGGTTGTAAGAAAAATGTCTAAAAACTCCTAGAAAAAGGATGAGTGTACTCTGCTTTTGGTTAATAAATATCTGAACGTTATGTAAAGTTGTGGAAGCTCAAGGTTGGAAATTATTTTTAGAATTTTACTGGGAATCCATCTTGCTTGGCCACTTTTCAGTTCAGGGACTGGCTAATCCACTCTGTCTCTCTGTAACTTCAGACAGAAAGGCTTGTTGACTAACTGCAGAGGTAAACTACACTAGGGACTTACAAACAGATTTAGAGCAGTCATGCATCTCACTACGGGCCTGATGCAGGTAATAGTGAAATAACGAATTCTAAATACTGAATTTTACCGATTCGGTATTTAGAAATCGGTATTTCAGATGTAGGTAAGAATTCGGTAAAAATACCGAATTCTTAATATTCGTTATTACTGAATTGGTAATTGAGATTCGGTAATAACAAATACTTACCCATTCATTCCTATGGGCTTGGAGGCCCATAGGAATGAATGTGAAGACATTCAGTATTACCGATTTGGTATTACCGAATCAGTAATACCGGGAGGTATTTCAAGGGTGCCAGGGTGTCCATAGGACACCCTGTTGCACCCCTGAAATGTGCATGTGTGCACATGTGGCACACATGCATGCCCTTTACCGATTCCTTAATACCGAATCCTTCCCTTAATCACGAATGCCTAAATACCGGTCGGTAACAGCGAAATTTACTGAATTTCACCCTTACCGACCGGTATTTGGGCCACCTACATCGGGCCCCAGGTTTTGATGAAATGTAACATGAATGCCATAATTTGCCCACATTGGGTGAATTTAACCTTGGCTTCGCTATATGGCTTCAACATCAGTTGAGCCATCAAGCTTGAAAAGAAACTGTGAAGTAAATTTCAAAGTATTTATTAATCTGTAGCGACTCTATATTGTCCTAGGTTAGGGGCATTGTCTTCCCATCCCATGGCTTGACCAAGGGTGGAGGGTATTCTAAAAGCAAAACTAAACAGTGTTGTGGTAACTGTCATCTATTATAGTCCTCCCTTGTCTCCAAATTTTGCGAGCCATGGTGAATCATGGCTCTGATGGCTATCGTAGTCAATCTTCATCCTCAATTTTTGAGTTATGAAGAAGGCTCGTAACAGATGAAGCTGTTCCAGTGCTTAGTTATTCTCAACGAGGCATTACTCCTCCCCAGACAACACTATTTAATGGGTCATGGAATGCCTCTACTCCTGACCACAATCCTAGTGTTGTGTTTTACTTTGACTAACAGCTGCCCCAAGGCCTGAGCAGTTGACAGTGTTTCGAGGCTTACTTGAAAATCAATGAACGTGATGTTAAAGGTACAACATTGCAAGGTGTCCCGTAAAAGAAATACTAACATGTTACAATGTCTGGCAGACCAGGTTGACTTCTCCCACAACCAAACATTTCCATACCAGAACCATACTGACATGTTAGGAATGTCTATGACAAAGCAAAAGCTAGTATCCTACTTCCAAATCCATGCTCCATTTTTTCCTGGTCATTAAATATAAGTATATTCAATCATTTAAAGCTAAATATTAAATGGCTATTAATTGTATTAGTCATTCTACACTCCTCATTACATCTGGGTCAGGAGTGTCCCCTCATTATTTCATGGCCTCCAAGTTTGCTGATAGCCTGGGATGCTCGTACACGGTGGTATTTCAAGAGTGACACTGAACATCCTCATAGCGGAACCATACTGACATTTTAGCATCCTCACAGTAAAGGAGAATTACATAAGGAATCAGTGTTAACTCACCCAATTCCTGAAGCAATTATTTGACAGAAAATATCAGCAGCTTCCAGGTGGTGTATCGCTGAGAGTACTGTAATCATGCTTTTCTAGATCCTGATTTGGTCAGTAAATCCTGCTACTATCAAAATCAGGAATTACCATCCATTTGGACTGAGGGCTTAAGTATTCAGCTTCCTCATCATTCTTTTTCATGCTCAAGAAAGGAGATGAGCTTCAGATCTTTATAGACCTTTATTTTGTGACTCGTTCATGTTATACAAGATAACTTTGGTCCTTGACACCTTCTGTAGAACCAAGGCACCAACTTTTAGGCCAGGGGCCCCTATTAGCTACCATAACATTTTGTTCACAATGGAAAGCAGGATGCTGGAGCAGCAACCAGCTGAGCACGTCCTCAGAGGCCCACACGCCAAGGAGGACTGTGGTACGTAGCATCCTCTCTGGCTTTGGGCAGGGGACAGAGTTAGGAAGAATAAACCGTACATTTCCTAATCTTCAGTAAAACAGAGGGCATGGCAATCCAGTCACCTGCCATTGGATCAGATAGGAAGGCCAGCAAATAACACACTTATGAAAAATGACATCCTCCTAATGCGGGAGGAACCAAGATGGCGGATTGAAGCCACAGTGAGGAGGAGGCAATAGGTGGAGGCTCCCGTAAACCCCAGCCATGAGATGAAAAGCTTCGCTATTCTTCTTTTGAAAATCGGAATGCTGTTAGCCACAGAGAAGGAAAAAGATGCTTAATTAAGTATAACGAGTCTCCGTGTACCTGGTCTCTGGACAAAATTAAGAATATTGAATGCTCCGGACCTTGGAAGGACGATACTTACGCTGGCTGGAAGCCTAGAAGGCAGCTTGTCCCCGTCCAAGTTTTTGCTGCTGGCTTAGAGAGGCGGGTCTCGCACGGCTTGCAGCTGCTGTGAATCAAAGCTGGGAACGGAGCAAGGGAGAGCCGCGGCTGCCGTGTTCAGAGTCTGGATGGACTCAGTATTGGAGGATGGCTCCTAAACTGAATACTCGAACTGTTCGCGCTGGGAGAACAACTAAGGCGGATTCACCTGCGATGGTCCCGAAGGTAATGGCTGGGGGCTTGGTAGCGGCTGAGGCAGAAACCGCGGGTGAACCCAGAGGAACTGGAGATTCTATGGCGGGGGGTAAACATCTGATAAGACCCCCCCTGTTTGTAGCCAGTGCAATGTTAGACCCTAATGCCTGCCTGAATGCTACCTGTTAGACCTGACATCATGGGCCTGAGTCTCTCCTCCATTTTTTCTGTTTGCCTCCTCTGTTTACAATGTTTTTGCTGGTATATTGCTTTGGGCACTGTGCCACTGCTGATCAGTGCCACAGTGCAAGTGCTCCCTATGTTAAATTAATATTGATTGGATTCCATGTTTGGCTTATTTGGTTTACTTTCAGTCCCTAGTATAGTGCACCAGGAGTGCCAGGGCTTGTAAATACAAATGCTGCTAGTGGGCTTGCAGCACGTATTGTTCCACCCACAGAAGCAGCCTGGTAAAATGTGTCTAAAGGTCTGCCATTGCTAGACCTACGTGCAGTCTGGTACTGTCACGCAGACTGCGCAAGTACACCTACTTGCCAGTCCCCAAACCTTCCCTTAACATCATGTTAGTCACCCCTATGGTAGGCCCGAGGGCAGGGTGCATTGTAAGCATAAGGTAGGACAAGCCCGGATGTGTGTGGCATGTCCTAATAGTGAATTACAGCCATATTCATTTTTCACTATTGTAAGGTTACCTGCTCTCCCTAAGTTAGAATGGACTGCCAGGGTTATTAAGAGCTATCATCCTAGCTGGCTCGGGGAGCATGGTACAATGTCGAGTTTGGTATCCCTGAACTCAGGGTTAAATAACGCATCTGTTTGGGTGGATGGTTTTTGGACTCTGGTTTGAAAATAGCACTTTTAGAAAGTGGCTATTTTCTTGTCTGACTATTACCGGTCTCTGCTGGTTTGGTGTGTGTGACAGGGGCTGGGTGGCTCCAGAGGTCTGAATGAGTCAGTATGGGGTGAGTGAGGCATTTGCATTGAGAGTAGGGGAAGAGTAGCTCCTGATAGCCTGCACTGCCTGACACAATGCTGGCTCCACCTCCTGCCGGGCGACTGATGGCTCTGCTCCTGCCAGTGACAATGCTGGCTCCACCCCCTGCTGGGCGGATGAGGACTCTGCCCTGCACAGTGAATAGGCCAGGTGCCTCGGCCTGGCTACACCCACAACAAACCCAGGAGGACTGGAATTCCCCTGCATGGACAAAGGGATCAAAGCAGAAAAGGGGTATAAGAGAAGAACCCCTGAACCAAAGAATTTAGATCACTTCTGACAAGGAACCCTGAACCAAGGACAAGAAGCCTGCTGATCCAAGGACTTGCCTACCCCTTCTGCCAGAGTGCTGTTTGCTGGGGGGAATCCTGCAGTAACTTCTTTATTTTTGCCAAGGAACCAGGAGAGAGGAACTGAGTGTGTACTCTCAAACTTTGCCAAGGAAATCTCTATGGGCTGGAAGAGTGCCAGCCTCCTGTTGAAGTCACAGGGCTAAAGGACTTCACCATTTGCTGAAAGTGCTTGTTGCTGGAACCTGAAAGTCCAGCACCTCTGAAGAAACCAGCAATCTCAACGTCGACGAACGCCGCCGAATCCAGCTCGACATCATGAGTAACGGCTCCAGTGTCCCGCTTCTTCGACGCCGGACGCCGGGCCCGATCGACGCCAGTAGCGACGCCAGTGAGTAGCGAGTTCGGCTCCAGCTCCAAGTGACCCTGTGTCGACGCCGCCGCTGATCGCATCGAAGCCGCAGCCATTCTCGACGCTGTGAGAACTGCTCACTCTTGCAACATCGACCTCGACATTGACGACAACGCCGTATCTTGCTTCGCCTCGTGAGCGCTGCTCCTGCCTGACATCTGTCGACGCCGCTGCAGATCGCCCCGACTCCGAGGCCCGATCGACGCGGAAGACTCGACGCCGGGACACCTCGACGCTGTAGATCATCCTTTCTTCATTTTCCAAGGTACTGTTTTGTGGGGGTCTGTTTCGACTCCGGGCTCTTCGTAGCGCTCCTCGCGGTCGACGCCGAACCTTTGGATTAACTTTGCCTCAACGTCGTGTGACTCCTGTGGGGGTTACATTGTTGCCAAGAACTGTGATTTAAAGAAGAAGAGTTGCTTTTGTTACTAATGACTTTGTGCTAAGAAGAAACTACACTTGAACTATTATTTTTCCTTCCAAGAGTATTTATTAAGATTGTGGTATATTTTTGTCGTTATTTGGTCTTGTGCTAAGCCTTATATAAACATCCTTATATCCTTATTTTAATAATACTACTGTGTCGTGTCCATTTGTAGTGTACTCACTTTATTACTGCATATGGTCATAAATACTTAACGCACTACCTCTGAGATAAGCTTGTCTGCTTTGCCAAGCTATCAAGGGGGTGAGCAGGGGTTATCTAAGTGTGTGATCCCCTTGCCCTGACTAGAGGAGGTGAGTCCCTATTTGCCAGAAGTGTATACCTCTGCCAACTAGAGACAGCCAAGTCTAACATTGGTGGGTCAGCGGTGAGGATTTGAACTTTGCATTTATGACCCATGTGCAGTGATTAGTGTGCGCTACATAGTGAAAGAAGACCATAGTGCAGCCACAATCTAATCTTGGTAGGATATTCTATTTTTTGTTCTCCGCTTTCCTGAAGCCTGATTTTTTTTAAACACTGCCAGTTTTGACCATGATTGATGCCGGGGTTGTGGGTCGATTTGTGAATGAGGGGAGAGATACCCTGTTGGACATGCCTGTTGAGGATAGGATGTCTTATACTCATATGAAAGATGCTTTATTGTTAAGGTGTGGCCTAACCCCAGAAAAGTACAGACAAGCCTTTAGAGAATGTAAGAAATTGCCTGGTACTATGTGGGTTGAATATGTGTCATTTTTTTGCAGAGCCATGGATGGTTGGGTAAAGGGCAGCAAAGTGGAAAGTTATGATGCTCTTTATGATTTGTTTGCTTGGGAGCACTTGTCTAATAACTGTTTTCCAGAGCTGCGCCAATATCTTATTGATAGCAAGATATCTAACCCTAGAAAACTTGCTGAAGAGGCGGACCGCTGGGTCAGTACCAGGGTCCACAAGGGTCCAGTGGGAGACTCAGCCAAAGGTGGGCAGGGTCCCCAGCAGAAGAGTGGGGGGGACAATGGTAAACAGAGGGAGTTCCAGAAAGAGCCCCAAAGTAATCCCCAAGGGAACCAAGGAAAGGGTTCCCAGCCTCCCCCAGTGAAAAAGTCAGAGGCCCCGACAGGTAAACCTGTTCATTGGGGCCCGATGACCTGCTATGTTTGTAATCAGGTGGGACACCGCTATTATGATCCCCAGTGTCCCATGAAGAACTCTAATGCACCACCCCGAGCACCCCCGTCAGATGGCGAGGGTAGCCCTGGGAGGGGAGGAGATGGTTTTCCCTGGTGGGGAGGGTCCCGCAGAGATGTCCCTGGTCTCTTTAGGAGACATGGAAATGGTCCCTCCACCCCCGCTGCCTAGTAACACTAAGAAATATAGGCAGTGGGTGACCATTAATGGCCATAGGGTGGAAGCTCTCAGAGACACCAGAGCTAGTGTGACAGCTGTCAAGTGTCACTTGGTGTCCAGAGAGCAGGTGGTCCCCCATGCATTCTACCCTGTTGTAGCTGCTGACAACTCCCAGAGAGAGTGTGTGGTAGCTCAGGTTCCCTTTGAATGGGGGGAGTTTCAGGTACTCTTCAAGTTGCTGTGAGGCTCGCCATGCCTGTTGATTGTCTCCTGGGCAATGATTTGGAAGACTCCCCTTGGGCTCAGGTGGAGCGAAAGGCGCATTTGAGAATGTTGGGTGTGCCAGAGTGGGTGTGTGCAACCACTCGATCGATGACAGCAAGTAAGGGTGTTGATGGGGTCCCGGAGCCTGAAAGCATAGCCCAGGACCCAGCTGTAAAGAGAAGAGGCAGGGAGCGCGGGAAACCACCCCCCATAGTTCAGAGGAGGCAGACCTCGAGGGGGATGCCCTGGAACCTACAGGGGAACAAGTTGCTGAACTGGGAGACCTGCCCGAGCTGACCCACTGGCAGCAGGATGGTGGTCCCTCCAGGGAAACATTTTGTGCAGAACACAAAGTGCGCCCTTCTCTTGTGGGTATGAGGCAGCAGGCCTCAGCCCAAACGACAGGTGATCAGTCAGGATCACATTTGGTCTACTGGGAGAACGATCTCCTGTATAGCGAGCCTAAGGCTGCTGAGGCTGGGTCAGCCAGTGTGCTGGTGGTACCCCAGCGCTTCAGAGCCTTCCTACTGGGTTTGGCTCATGACGTTCCGTTAGCTGGACATCTGGGGCAGGACAAGACCTATGACAGGCTTGTCACCCATTTTTATTGGCCTCAGATGAGAAGGGATACAGATATCCATTGCAAAACCTGTCAAACTTGCCAGGCAAGTGGGAAAAGCGGAAGGAAGCAGAAGGCTCCCCTCCAACCTTTTCACGTCGTCAATCCCCTTTGACCGGGTGGGGATTGACATTGTTGGGCCCCTGGACCCCAGGACAGCCCTGCGCAACAGGTTCATCCTGGTCTTGGTGGACCATGCCACACGGTACCCGGAAGCCATCCCTCTCAGAACAGTGACGGCCCCGTGGTGGGACGGGCACTGATGTTTTTTTTTTCCCGCATGGCGTTCCCCAGAGAGGTGGTGTCAGACCGGGGAACCAACTTCATTTCCAATTATATGAAGTCTCTGTGGAAGGAGTGTGGGGTAACCTACAAGTTCACCACTCCTTACCACCCTCAAGGTAATGGGTTGGTTGAGAGATTCAACCGAACCCTTAAAGGCATGATTATGGGTCTTGAAGAACGAATGAGGCGTAAATGGGACGTCCTCTTGCCATGCCTACTGTTTGCTTACCGTGAGGTGCCACAGAAGTCTCTAGGGTTCAGCCCCTTTGAGCTTTTGTATGGACACCCGGTAAGAGGACCCTTGAGTCTGGTCAAAGAAGGCTGGGAGCAATCTCCCAGGAAACCTCCCCAGGATGTATACAGTTACATGCTGGCCTGTAGGAACCAGACTAGGCGCTTCAGAGATCTTGCTCAGGCAAATCTGGAGGCCAGCCAGGAAGAGATGAAGCGGTGGTACGACCGGAATGCCACTCTGGTAGAGCTCCTGCCTGGTCAGAAAGTTTGGATCATGTCCCCTGTGGAACCTTGTGCGCTCAAGGACAGGTGGACTGGAACATTTGAGGTTGTGGAGAAAAAGCGCGATGTCACCTACTTGGTGGACTTGAAGTCTCCCAGGAACCCCTTGAGGGTCCTGCATGTCAACCGTTTGAAGCCCCACTTAGAAAGGTCCGAAGTGGGCATGCTCCTAGCTACAGATGCTGGAATGGAGGAGGAGAGTGAGCCTCTTCCTGACCTCCTGTATGCAAAAGAGCAAGATGGGTCAGTGGAAGTTGTTGTCCTCTCTGACACACTGACCCCTGAGCAGCAGCAAGATTGTCGCCAACTGTTGGGACAATTCCCTGATCTGTTTTCCTTAATCCCTGGTGTCACTCAGTGGTGTGTCCATGATGTGGACACCGGGGACAGCACTCCTTTGAAGCACAAAGCCTACAGAGTGACTGATAAGGTCAGAGCTTACATCAAGGAGGAGATGTTAGCCTTAGGGTTGGTTGAGTCCTCTAGCAGTCCTTGGGCCAACCCAGTGGTCTTGGTCCCGAAGGCTATAGCGCATGGTGCTTCACCAGAACTTCGGTTCTGTGTGTATTACAGAGGACTCAATTCAGTCACCAAGACTGACACGCACCCCATCCCCAGATCTGATGAGCTCATAGATCGGTTAGGGGCTGCCCGGTACCTTAGTACGTTTGATCTGACGTCTGGGTACAGGCAGATCGCCTTGACTGATGGGGCAAAAGAGAGGTCTGCATTCTCCACAACAGATGGCCACTACCAGTTCTGGGTTATGCCCTTTGGGATGAAGAATGCCCCTGCCACCTTCCAGAGGTTGGTCAACCAGGTCTTGGCTGGACTGGAGGATTTCAGCGCCGCATACCTGGGCGACAGCAGTGTTCAGCGCCAGCTGGGAGGAACACTTGCGCCACCTCCAGGAAGTGTTGTTGGCCCTGCACAGAGCAGGCCTCACTATGAAAGCCAGTAAGTGTCAGATTGGGCAGGGTTCAGTGGTGTACTTGGGGCACCAAGTAGGGAGCGGCAAGGTGGCCCCCCTGCAACCCAAGATAGATACCATCTTGGCTTGGGCACCGCCCAAAACCCAAACTCAGGTGAGAGCCTTCTTAGGTCTCACGGGTTACTACAGGAGGTTTGTCAAGGAATATGGTAACATTGTGCATCCCTTGACTTCGCTGACTTCCAGGAAGCAGCCAAGAAATGTGATCTGGACTGACGCCTGTCAGACGGCCTTTGACACCCTGAAAACTGCAATGTGTACAGCACCCGTACTCCAGGCACCCGACTTTTCTAAAGAATTTGTTGTCCAGACGGACGCTTCAGAGCATGGCGTGGGGGCTGTTCTAGCTCAGGTGAATGAAGAGGGCCGAGACTTACCTGTAGCCTTCATTAGTAGGAGGTTACTTCCCAGGGAACAGAGGTGGAGTGCGATAGAGCGAGAAGCATTTGCTGTGGTCTGGGCGCTGAAGAAGCTAAGACCCTACCTGTTTGGGACTCACTTCCGGGTTCAGACAGACCACAGGCCTCTCAGATGGTTGATGCAGATGAGGGGTGAGAATCCAAAGCTGTTGTGGTGGTCCATTTCCCTACAGGGGATGGACTTCACGGTGGAACACCGCCCTGGTACAGATCACGCCAATGCTGATGGTCTGTCCAGATTTTTCCGCCTTAGTGATGAGGACTCCCTAGGTCAAGGGTAGTTCTCCCCACATTTCAGCTGGAGGGGACACGTGTTAGACCTGACATCATGGGCCTGAGTCTCTCCTCCATTTTTTCTGTTTGCCTCCTCTGTTTACGATGTTTTTGCTGGTATATTGCTTTGGGCACTGTGCCACTGCTGATCAGCGCCACAGTGCAAGTGCTCCCTATGTTAAATTAATATTGATTGGATTCCATGTTTGGCTTATTTGGTTTACTGTCAGTCCCTAGTATAGTGCACCAGGAGTGCCAGGGCTTGTAAATACAAATGCTGCTAGTGGGCTTGCAGCACGTATTGTGCCACCCACAGAAGCAGCCTGGTAAAATGTGTCTAAAGGTCTGCCATTGCTAGACCTACGTGCAGTCTGGTACTGCCACGCAGACTGCGCAAGTACACCTACTTGCCAGTCCCCAAACCTTCCCTTAACTTCATGTTAGTCACCCCTTTGGTAGGCCCGAGGGCAGGGTGCATTGTAAGCATAAGGTAGGACAAGCCCTGATGTGTGTGGCATGTCCTAATAGTGAATTACAGCCATATTCGTTTTTCACTATGGAAGGTTACCTGCTCTCCCTAAGTTAGAATGGGCTGCCAGGGTTATTAAGAGCTATAATCCTAGCTGGCTCGGGGAGCCTGGTACAATGTCGAGTTTGGTATCCCTGAACTCAGGGTTTAATAACGCATCCGTTTGGGTGGATGGTTTTTGGACTCTGGGTTTGAAAATAGAACTTTTAGAAAGTGGCTATTTTCTTGTCTGACTATTACTGGTCTCTGCTGGTTTGGTGTGTGTGTGACAGGGGCTGGGTGGCTCCAGAGGTCTGAATGAGTCAGTGTGGGGTGAGTGAGGCATTTGCATTGAGAGTAGGGGAAGAGTAGCTCCTGATAGCCTGCCCTGCCTGACACAATGCTGGCTCCACCTCCTGCCGGGCGACTGATGGCTCTGCTCCTGCCAGTGAGAATACTGGCTCCACCCCCTGCTGGGCGGCTGAGGACTCTGCCCTGCACAGTGAATAGGCCAGGTGCCTCGGCCTGGCTACACCCACAACAAACCCAGGATGAGGGGAATTCCCCTGCATGGACAAAGGGATCAAAGCAGAAAAGGGGTATAAGAGAAGGACCCCTGAACCAAAGAATTTAGATCACTTCTGACAGGGAACCCTGAACCAAGGACAAGAAGCCTGCTGATCCAAGGACTTGCCTACCCCTTCTGCCAGAGTGCTGTTTGCTAGGGGGAATCCTGCAGTCACTTCTTTATTTTTGCCAAGGAACCAGGAGAGAGGAACTGAGTGTGTACTTTCAAACTTTGCCAAGGAAATCTCCAAGGACTGGAAGAGTGCCAGCCTCTTGTTGAAGTCACAGGGCTAAAGGACTTCACCATTTGCTGAAAGTGCTTGTTGCTGGAACCTGAAAGTCTAGCACCTCTGAAGAAACCAGCAATCTCGACGTCGACGGACGCCGCCGAATCCAGCTCGACATCGTGAGTAACGGCTCCAGTGTCCCGCTTCTTCGACGCCGGCCGCCGGGCCCGATCGATGCCAGTAGCGACGCCAGTGAGTAGCGAGTTTGGCTCCAGCTCCAAGTGACCCTGTGTCAACGCCGCCGCTGATCGCATCGAAGGGCTGTGGAAAGAAAAAGGGTTGCAGTGTAGAAAGCTAGTGTGCTATAAAGAAAGTGGTGAAATAAAATTGACTAACATCGTGCCTGAAAAACCTTTATTGAGACGGCCACCATGGTGCCAAAATTAAAAGCACAGTGTAAAATGGATGTAAACAAATATTACCATTATGGAGTAGATCAAACGGTCGACATGTTTCAGCCTGGGAAGGCTTCCTTCAGGACCTAATGGAACACTACTGCAACAGTGATTGTGATATTAGTTTTTGATTTTTACAATCACTGTTGCAGTAGTGTTTTATTAGGTCCTGAAGAAAGCCTTCCCAGGTTTTTCAGGCACCATGTTAGTCAATTTTATTTCACCACTTTCTTTATAGCACACTAGCTTTCTACACTGCAACTCTTTTCCTTTCCACAGCCCTTGAGATACTATTACCCAACTCTACATCACTGGCGAACTACATACTAGTTGTTGTACTCACATTTCCTTCTTCAGTGAGACACCTAGTAGACACTAGGCTGGTGTTCTTTCAACCCAGATGATGAAGTTCCGCCAATGGGTGGGCTGATGGGTTCACGTCTGCTCTTTCCTTTCATTCTTACAGCCTATACCTCTACACTTTAAGTACACGGTAGACACTTGAGGCCACAATTGACCTTAGCACCCCTTGTGTGTTTTTCATTAGTCTCTAGGGGTAGGGTGCTGTTAGGTCTCTAAGCTTGCACCCCTTCCAGACCCTCTCCACATTTTGTATTCCCTCCCCCCCCGGGGTTACATTGTTGCCAAGAACTGTGATTTAAAGAAGAAGAGTTGCTTTTGTTACTAAAGACGTTGTGCTAAGAAGAAACTACACTTGAACTATTATTTTTCCTTCCAAGAGTATTTATTAAGTTTGTGGTATATTTTTGTCGTTATTTGGTCTTTCCTAAGCCTTATATAAACATCCTTATTTTTATAATACTACTGTGTCTTGTCCATTTGTAGTGTACTCACTTTATTACTGTATATGGTCATAAATGCTTAACGCACTGCCTCTGAGATAAGCCTGTCTGCTTTGCCAAGCTACCAAGGGGGTGAGCAGGGGTTATCTAAGTGTGTGATCCCCTTGCCCTGACTAGAGGAGGTGAGTCCCTATTTGTCAGAAGTGTATACCTCTGCCAACTAGAGACAGCCAAGTCTAACACTACCGATATTGCTACTGACACTTCGCACATTCGAAAATTGAACTATAACGTTAATGAGGGGAGCAGGAGAAAAAGCTTGATATCTGTGGTGAATGCGCTAGAAACTGGTAACATTAAAACTTCTAACGATGACAGTATGTGTTCAAAAGGAACTCTCCCTGCTGACAGGGGGGACACCCAAGCTTCTGAACCAGAGACGCATGGCAGAGCTGAAACCACAGTGACTATAGTTATACCGGTTGAAGGAGCCAGCAAGGGTGAAAAACCCGACATGGAGTTAGAGATGCCTAACCAAAAGGGTAATAACTCGGAGGTTGGCTTAGAGGATGACATAGTCTTGGATTTGAATTTGGAGGGTTCATTATGTTCAGTGAAGGATACTGAATTGGAAACAATTCCTGACGTTTAAAAAAAAACCTGCTTCTCTGGTAAATATAAGTAACGGGAAATAGAATGAGACTAAAGATGCTGTCAATACCTCAGACAATGGCGCTTTATTCTCTGAAGGAACTGTGGATCTGGATGAGAACTCCAGTATTGGATAGGAAGAGATACTAGAAGAGGGGGAGGAGACATACACTGCCAAGACTGGGCTTGGGGTTGCTAAAACTTTGGGCAATAAAAAAGGAAAATCTAAAGCCAAAACAAAACTGAAAAAGGGCTCTAATAAGAATCTCCCTCCTGCTAATACCTTTAAAAAGAACAATAGGGATGAAAGCCCTTTACGAAAATGGATGCAAGCAAAGGGAGGGGTCAAGAAAATGGCCCTAAGGCTGTCAGGAGCGAGCCCGGTGGAGGATTCAGAGGTGCGAAATGGTGCCAATTCTTCTTCTTCTTTGAGCCCCCCTCTGACCCAGAAGACTCTAAACCTTCCAGTTTTGGAGGTCGATAAAGAGGATCTTCCGAGGAAACCCGGCTATAGTGTGAATGAAATTGCCCAACATTTAGTTATAGAAACCGGATCTCTTGGACTAACTAACATTAACATCAACCATTCTATTTCTAGTGGCGAATCACCTGTCTCTGAAGAAATACAGGAAGTGGATTGCCCTACCTCTCCTGTAGATCTAATACTGAAAACACTTATGGATCAGAGCAAGAGGGACAACTTTATTTCTTACAGTTGAGAGAAGACAACACTAAAGTACAAAACTCGCTGGCAGAGTTAGCTAGCAAACTTGGGGTGTTACGCAAGAAATTGAAGAACTAAAACAGAGGGTCGTGAAGGTAGAAGAGGGGGCTGTTCATACTGAAACGTTAACTTACCAGCATACAGAGCGTATAAATATTTTGGAACTAAAACTGGAAGATATGGAAAATCGCTCAAGAAGACAAAATCTACGACTATTCATAATTCCTGAAGGGGCGAAGGTGCGGACCCCAGAGCTTATGTTGTCAAACTGTTCCAGAAAGCATTTTTAGATCTAGCGGACTGGGACTGGGATACACAACTGCAAAGGGTACACAGACTACCTTTGGTTCAAAGGAATAAAGAAAGTAAACACCCGCGCCCTTTACTGATTAACTTTGGAAATTTTCTTCTGAGACAAGCAGTCTCATTAAAAGCAAAGCCAAACACTCACGTGACAGTTGACAGTGTGAACTTCTTTGTACGCTCAGATGTGAGTAAAAACACGATGGATAGACGATGGAAACTTCGCCAATTAATAGATCCATTCAAGGTTGTGGGCTGCACGGTTTATGTACAAGAGCCAGCTCGCTTAAAAGTGATCAAAAACGGGCAGGTGTACTTTTTTACGGATGCAATGGAAGCAGAGCATGCCCTAGCTAAACTTAGCACCTGAATTAAGGATTAAGGGCACGCATGCTCTCTCAAATGTGCACATAGGAATAGAAATACTTAGTAGTTTTTTTTATTGATTATAATTATGTCTCTCTCCTTTTTTTTCTTTTTGGTCTTTATCCTTTTCTTTTTTTCTGGCTGGGGTGGAAGGTTGAAGCCTCCTAGCTGCCTTCTCGTAGTGCTGCCATGCTAACGGCAGCTGGGTATAGAGGGTGGTTCTTCTTGGGAGGTCTAGAGGGTGGAAGAGTTTGGCGGGGGTTGAGGGGGGGTTGGTCAGGTAGGGGAAAATGTATTGCAAGAGGTAGAAAATGAAAAATTGAAAAAAATAGATTAGTAATTTTGAAGTATTTAAAAACACTGAGGAAATGTATTCATTTATGGTTTTCATATGACTCTGATTAGATGTCTAGCATGGAATGTGGCAGGTCTCAACAGTAAACAAAAGAGAAGATTGGTTCAGGAAGAACTTAATATGTACAAGCCGCACCTGGCTATGATATCGGAAACTCACATCGGGTTTCAAGATAGGAAATTATTGGGACAGATTGGATACGAACTTATTGTTTGCTCTAATTTGGGGGCTTCAATCAGAGGGGTGGCAATATTAAAACAGAAACATTTTACTATTGAAATTACGAAGACGGCTGCTGATCCAAAAGGTCGATGGGCAATCGCTCAAGCACAATTTGAACACAGTAAATATGTATTTTGTGTTGTTTATGGGCCTAACATTGACGAACCAAAAATGTTTGATTTCTTAAATATTGAATTGCTGGAATGGGAGGGTGAGCTGTTGATCATGGGGGATTTTAATTGTGTTATGAATTATGCTGTGGACTGTACTAGACACGGTATATTACAACGTATGCGTCAAGTTAGAGAAGCAATACTGGAACTTAGTCGATTGCATAATTTGACAGATCTATGGCGATTTAATTATCCTAATGTAGCAGAGTTTACTTACTATTCAGCCCCTCATAAACTATGTTCCCGAATAGACTTGGTATGGGCAACGGATAGAATTCTGGAAGGGTGTAGTATAGAATTATGTCCTAGAGTAACGTCTGACCACAATCCTCTACTACTGGAATTTAATATTTATAATAAGAAACGAGAGGTACGGCAATTTACATTTCCCAGATCTCTTATTTCTGATCAAACATTTATCCCACAGTTGAAAAAACATATCAAGGAATTCATAGACATTAACTTAAACACAACAATAGTAACAACTGTCTGGGATGCATGCAAAGCAAGCATAAGAGGCCTCGCCCAACAATATGTGTTAAAAAAAACGCTGAGGCCCGGAAGGAGATGAAGTTCATCACTTCTAATATTCTGGCTCTGGAACGAAATTTAGCAAATGATTTAATGGAGGGGAAGCTGAATAGTGATAGGATAAGAATGGATTTAGTGAAATTGCAATCAGATACTAAGAGGACCCTGAGGGAGAAAAGTAGCGCCAGGCTTCATAAATACCATCTGACACAGTATGAAAGCGGGGATAGGATTGGAAGAGTGCTCGCTTGCAAAGTGGCGGATAAAAGAGCAAGGACTAATATTAAAGCAATCAAAGGTAGCGATATGGTTACATATAATCAACCAGATCAGATAATAGAACAATTCGCTGATTATTATCGTAAACTGTATACTTCAGAAAAAGTGCCTACTAAGGAAGATATATCATCATAACTTAGCTCTTATATGAACATACAACAAAATAAAGAAGCGGTTGGTCTTTTAAACTCAGAGATTACATCAGATGAAATCAAGACAGCATTTGTATCTCTTCCCTCGGGTAAGGCATCAGGGCAGGATCTACTTCCTATGGAACTTTATAAAATTTGTTTGCCGGAATTGCTTCCTTTATTTGAATCAGTTGTAGAATAAATTGGTGAAACTGGGAGAGCTCCCTCTTCTTGGAGAACAGCCAAGATAGTATTTTTTTTAAAAAAACAGAAGTTGGCTGAGGAATGTGGGTCATATAGACCCATATCGCTGATCAATTCGGACGCCTTTGCTAAAATATTAGCGAACCGACTTGCACCCTTAATGCCTGAATTGGTTAATATGCAACAACACGGTTTTGTTACAGGACGAGACACCACTGCCCATATAAATAAGGCTATTACGGCTTTTGACGTAGCGTCGACTAACTCCACCCCACTTGGTATGGTCATGCTAGATGCTGAAAAGGCATTTGACCGAGTGGGTGGGAGTATTTATGGGCCGTGTTGGAAGCATTCGGCATGGGGGGTAAATACCTTGGGTGGATTCAGTCATTATATTATCAACCAATGGCACAGCTTAGCTATGCGGGAAAGAACTCTCTCAGTTTTCCAATAGGAAGAGGAACACGGCAAGGGTGCCCCCTTTCTCCCCTGTTGTTTGCGCTATCATTAGAGCCATTTTTGGACGCACTTTTAACACAGCATGATATTATTCCACATCAGCATAGGGGGAACAGTCTAAAAATCAACGCATATGCGGATGATGTAGCGATATTCACCACTGACGTAGCTAAGGCTATATACCTGCAATAACAAAAGAAGCAAAAGATTTTGGCAACATATCCGGGTACAAACTAAATATAAACAAAACGCAGGTCATCGCTAACTATAATCCTTCAACGACGGTATTGGGCCTATGTGCTAATGCTGTATATTTGGGGGTTAAAATATCTGCAAAGACTGCTGAAATAATAGCCCTCAACTATGACCCATTACTAAAAGAAGTTGCTAAGTCTCTTAAAAAATGGCACAAGATACCGCTTAGCTTGATTGGGCGTATAAATCTAATAAAAATGAAAATTGCACCCAAATTTCTTTATTTATTTAGATCAATCCCGCTACGTCTTAATAATTCTTTTTTTTTAAAAACTTGATGGAGTTTGCTCTAGCTATATATGGGGCTACAAAAAAGCTCGGAGAGAAATAAATCTCCTAAAACATCCGATTGAAAAGGGCCTTCTAATGTTTCCCGATTTCAAATTATATTTTTTTGCTTCCTTTTTTGGTCGGAATTGCAGTTTGTTGAGAAATTATAACTCCTTATTTTTTCATCAGCTAATGCTAGGGCCTAATAGCAAACAATTTATGGACCAAACCAATGACCCAAATTACTTCAAACGAGTAAAATTTAAGACTGCTAGGCATATTGTATAAATTTGGAAACAGATAATGATTCTTGATAAGATATCTTTTTTTAATTCCGATTTAAGGTTATGGGGGAATCCAGGAGTTCCTGGAATTTTTTCAGATGGGTCAGGGATAGTATGGTCTAGCTGCAGCATTAATACCCTTGGAGATCTTTATGGCTCTGATAGTTTATTAGGGTTTACTTCACTTAAATTAATATACAATCTGAATGATAGGATGTATTTTAAATATATGCAACTCCAAGACTTCTTTGTTTACGAGATGAATGTCAAAGAAATAAGACACTCGGACATCTTGCAATGCCTGTACTCAGATCGGACTAAATCACTGATTAGTGATAGCCATGGACTTCTGAATCAGGCAAAGGGAGATGATTGTGGAAAAATAGCATCCAAATGGTCGATTAGGCTGGGATTAAATATAACCTCCAAGCAAATATCTGCTTCTCTTCTTCAGATTAATCAAGTAGTACAGTCCTCTAGTATCATATTGCAACTTTATAGAACTGTCTGCCAATTATATTATACTCCTCAGAGAATTTCTAGCTGGGCATCAAATAACTGTCAAAATGAACCCACAAGCTGTCCTAAATGTAAATTGGAGGCTGCTGATATCGGCCATATGCTCTATTCATGCCCGGCATTATCAGAGTTCTGGAAGGGCGTAGTAGAGGTATTAGATAGGAAACATATTGTGTTTCTGCCTCTCTCAGCTCACCTGATTCTAATAGACCTTCAGGAACTGAATAGTCCAAATAAAGATCTGAATTCTATTTTATTTGCTTGTGCAAGATTAACCATAGCTAGGGCATGGATAGCGCCAGATCCGCCACACGTTATGAAATGGTGGGCCTTGGTGAGTGAAATACACACCATGGAGATTGCTTTAGCTAGACTAAGAGGGCCTAATTCTCTGAGGAAAAAAGAAAGGATTTGGGACATTGTATTTGGATCAGAATAACCTTCCAAGATTAGATTTGGTGGTTGGGACCACGTTGACGATTAGTTTTTTTTAATGCTTTTTTATAGCTTTCTTTTATGGTTATGTTTTCCTCTGTAATGTTCATGTATTCTGCTTTTCTCTTTTCTTTTGGAAAATATTCGTTATATAATTATGTTATGAATTATAAATGTATCTATCTCATTTGCCTCTTGCAATATCAATAAAAATGTTTTAAAAAAATAAAAATAAAAAAATGACATCCTCAATGTTGGGCAAGATGTGGAGGAACAAACAATAATATATGTGTTGTTTGTGCACAGAGAATTTAAATTACTCCAAAAGAAATAAATTTTCAAGCAAACTACAAGAACTTGCGTGACGTAAAAAGCATAAATCAGTTCAGATTAACTGAATAAGCAAATCCCTTGTAGGCACATTTACCTGTTCACATAGGAGTAGGGCAGCGACCCATGATTCCCACGGTAGCAACTTACCGGATGCTGCTGGGCTGCTTGTGCTGGCTTGCCCCATAGTTCTGCGCTGGTGGCAGGGTGAGTAGGCTTCTTGTTGTAAGCCCGACCGGGATTCGAATCCCATATAGTATCTTTTTCTTCCCTGAGGTTTGGACACTTTTCTAGGTGCCCTCCTTCAGTAGCCCACCTTACTCATGACAACCCAGGAAACCAGACTGTGCCTACCCTGGGATTTCTTCCTAGGTAATTGCGAAGGTCTTGTCCCGTCCCCCCCACATGCAGACATCATCATGGGGATCAGAGGGCCCTCCCTGAATCAGGAGTGGGTTGCCCCCATCCTGGCCTTATCACACAAAAGCCTGGCCTCATGACTCACCATGACATTTCTCTTCTTGTCCCCTCCCCCACTGGATCAACTGGTTACCCAGTTTGGATGGCTGGCTATTAGCCTTCAGCCTGCAGTATTTTCTTTGTTCGTTGTGAAAGATCTAATGTTTTTGGGCTCACAGTATCAGTTTATCAGTTTAGTGAGCTGGTTCACCACCCTTTCCCCACTAGGCCTCAATGGCATCCTATCGGGGCTTTGGGCCCCTCAACAGACTTGCATCCCTGATGAAGTGGCGGAGGAGACTCCACACCAGGCCGATGATCGCCCTCACTTTTAACATACTATCCTAGACTATTTGTGGCATGCAGACCCTGGCAAAATGCTATCACTTTCATACATTCCTTAAGTGGAAAGTGGTACACATTGCACTGCTACAAGAATCTCACATTACACATGCCAAAGCGGGGGGCCTGGCTTAGCTGCAGATCATGGCTGACACGTGAGCTGAGTGCTCCGCACCAGCCCGCACATGATCCTCACAAATCTGGCAGCCGGGGTGGATTGAACAGACTGCAGCGTCCCCTCTGACATCCGTAAGCTGGGTGGCGCACCCTGACGGTGTTTGGAACCCGTCAATGACGCTGGTTGAGCACGGCGACTTGCGGCAGAAATTCTGCTGCGGAGGCCAAAGTAAACACTGAGTGCTCCGTGAGCTGCTCCGTGTGTGGGGCCAGGCTCTGGATGGGTTGTTTCGGCCGTTCCTGTGCTATGTGGAGGACCCTACGGAACGGCAGCAGGAGGTGAGACGAGACCCCTGGGAGCGTGGTGAGGACTACGGGGCTGGTGAGAGCTCTGGACATCGCCGGCGAGATACGGGCGGGCCACCCCCACGGTCTCTCGGCTCAAAGTGCGCTGCGAATGGTGTACGGCCTGGTGAGCATTTGGCACTGCATAAGCCTGCAAAGAGCTGGACTGCTGCCTGCACCCACGGCGTGAACTGGCTGCCCCAGTTGGGAGATGATTGACCCTGCGACCTCTCCCGGGAATAATGCATCGGCGTCTGCAGCATACAGGAGGGCCTAGGGGTATGGTGACTGACCGGGCCCTGGGGGACAAGCCCTTCGAGTGATGCTTGTGTTAATGAAATCGCTGTTAGCATGAGCTAAAAGCCATTTTGTTGTTGGCAGCCATTTTAGTTAGCTATGTGCTCGCCATGTGCTTTCTCCCTCTTCCAGAGCCTTGCACATGTTCAGAAAGGCCTAGCTGGTAGAATGCACCTGCTCTTATTGTACAACCGTCAGGCTAGTCTTACTGATGCAAGGAGAAATGTCTCTCCTCCCACTTTGTTGAGCAAGCACATTTTGTATACCCATATTAGTCAGTAAGTCTTCTTGTATGTTCCAGGACCTCCCCTTGGTTTTATGCTGACTATGTAACAAATGCATAAATAAGGTCCCTGTTTTCTGTACTTCTTAGACTGTCTCTTACAATGGCCTGAAGGTATTGTATGACGCAGTCTCCCTCATATGAGGTTATTAAACATTTCCTTTGATATTACAGCTTCTGTGCCAATTTCTTCTATGTTGGTTTAGGAACCAGGTACATCAGTGAACCCCTTAAAAGGTTTTTATTTCTTCAAAATGGCGCCCGGACGCGGGTCTCATTGGTGAAGTGGCTATCCAAGGGAGTGGTCTTGATGGGAGACAGGAATCTACTGAGGAGGACAGGACAGGAATCTATTGAGGAGGTACCTTGTGCACGGAAATTCTTTGTCTCTGCAGAGCCATGTGTTTCTGGGTTTCCTGATCTAGCCATCCAGGTGATGGCCGCTCCCGACTGAGATCCTCTTTGGCGTGAGTATTCTAAAAATGACTGGTAGGTCACTCAGAACTTGGCAGTGGAGGCTGGAGATTTGTGCGTGGTAAGGTCGTCGACATTTGATTTGTTTGTTTGGCCAAAGACTTTGGAATTTGGAAATATATGTAAATTTCAATTTATTATGGCAGGTAATGAGGAGATTTTTCTCCAAATTGTGAAAATTTGTAACGGTGCATATTGTGTTAAGTGCCACTGGTGTATAATATTGTATATGCAGCAATATTTTTGGCATGCGTGTTTGTTTTAAGCGCACATCAAAGAATGTGCTGCTTTTTGGAGGTACCAATGTGAATCTTGAACAAACTTAGCCAGTTCCCCTAGAGGGGATACCTAAATAGGTTTAGGTATATTATAAAATGCATTTCTTCCTTGGTGACCGAGTACACCATGGAACTAAATATATACATAAAAAGGATCCTGGTCTGTGCACTTAATAACTTTCAAAAGTGATGACATTCAGAGCGCTTTTTGAGTGTTCTGCTAGCCAAACTGGCAATTCTGGTGTATTTTGGCTTCTTAAACATGGAACAGTCTTTGGCTGTTTTGGTGCAGTCTTTTGGACTACTTTTGAGAGCTCTTCTTGTAAATATGACTTACAATTAGCATTTACAAATGGTTTGGTATTCGTACAGTCTGTGGGCTGTCTCTTGTTTTTGTCCTAAATGTTGATTTGTGGGTTAATTGTTTTTTTTGGAGTGTCTATGTGGCTAAGGACTAACATACTTGTGAAGTACTTGTTCCAGTAAGTAGACTTTGGGGGTCTTTAGGATGACAGGCGGACTTAGTCCGCCCGCCATCCTATCGGATTATGGAACCGCCCGCCATGAGGGCGGGGGTCCCATGGGGGGTATTAGGATGCGCCTGCCACAGTAGCGGGCGCATACTGCATTTTTTACATTGTGGCTGGCGGTGCTCTCAGCACCGCCTGCCACAATGCTAAAAATGCATGTGATGCATTTGCATACACAAAGCGGCAGGCCCCACACGGTGCCTGACGCTTTGTGTATGCAAATGTAGGGCGGAACCACAGGTACCCCCCATGTGCAGCGCCACCTCGTCTTCACCATGGGGATGCACAGGGTGTCCACATGACCGCCTGCCTTTCCGTGGCGGCATTGCCGCCATGGAAAGGCATTCCCCAAAACCCATACTAATATGGCTGGCGGTGTCTGATAGACTATTTTAATAAACAAGGAGAATCCAACTCGCAGGTAGGGTGAAGTGTTCAACAAATGTTGGAGCGCTTAGTGTTTTCTAAAATACCCCTCACACACCAACAGGCCCCTTGGTGTCATGCTTCATCATCGGGGTCTTCGCACCCCTCTAACGCGGGATGCGGCGTGCTGCGGCCAACGACTACGCGGGAGCACTTATAGTTAATGACTATATGTGGTGCATGTGTGTGAGGTGTATTTACAAGTGAGTGGTGGGACGTGGTGAAGGTTTAAAAAGTACCTGGCACATGAGTATATTGGAAAAAAAATTATTCTAAACTCTGGCTGGTACTATTAAAAAAGGGTGCAGTGTGAGGTCAAATCTGTTGTATTAATGAACAGGACCTCTGGTGTGCGTCGACATGTTTCGGAGGCAAGCTCCTTCTTCAGGACGGGGGCACAACTTCCCCACCTTACTCACGTATTTCTAGATAATATCAAGATGTATTTACAAAAAAGTGAAATATTAGGCTAAATGTGCCTACAGCGGTCTGCTACAAGCTCAATGACCTGTAGAAAGACAAAAAGAAATATCAACTAATGGTTACCCATGTACCAGGTAGTTCAAGCAGGTGCAGTCACCTGGAACCTCACCTTTTGCTTTTAATAAGCCCTGTAAAAGAAAAGATACTAACATCACATACAACACAGAAACACAAATACTAGGAGTTACTGGCAATAGTTGTCATACTTATGAAGCTTGCTTGCTTGCTTCATGAGCAATAGGAACGTCTGGGGTGTTGCTATTTTTGCAATCTGTAGTGAGAAGTAATGCAGGTGTAAAAGTACATTCTCACTTACTTAGGAAGTTTGTTCATATGGTCGTTTTAGGTTCTATACTCACAGGATCGGGACATAGTAATCTCCGCCTTACCCCCACACGCTGCTCCGCTGAAGTGAGGTGATCACAGGGTTTTAGCTATTTATACCCTGTACTTAATTGAGCGGAAATGTTTACATGGCCAAACATGGGTGTTCCGATGTTTATAGTTAATTGAATGCCCTTGTTTGGAACGTCCGATCATTAGCCATACATATTGCAGCTTTATGTGTCAAAACGGACTTGTGATGGACGAGCGTTGCTACACACGAGCGGTTATTTTGCGCGCATGCGCAAGGATCTGGTAGTAATCCTTCGCGCATGCGTGTTGCGGCCTGGCATTCGTTCTCAGGAGGCAGTGGTCCTTTGCGCATGCGTCTTGGCGCCAAGTGCATATTCAGAGGCGATGTGTCTCATCATAGCGATGTTTTTCAGGTATGAGTGGAAGAAAACAGATAACCAGACCAAACAAGTCCCATAGTATTGATGGCAGTGTTGTCATTGGTCATAGTGGAAGTGGTACTGGAGGGTTACAGTTATTAAAAATCGATCAGTGACAATCATTAATTTTATATATATAATAATATATATAATATATTCCTGCAGCAGGCTTAAGTTCCTTAAGGTGGCATTTCAGTTGGATAGTTGCCCCCAAGGTACCTCATCATTCAACCCTGTTAGCTGAGTGCCAAGGCGGAATACCCATCTTTGTTCTTTCAAAAAGAGACCGTCCTCAGAAGGTAGTTGCTCAATGATTGTCCATTTTAGGTCGTTAACACAATGTTGTGCCGTAAGGTAATGTGTGGCCATTTTTGTGGTGCTTTTCTTACAGCGCTCGTTGCTTTTGTGCTCATTCATTCGTGTTTTTATTGCCCTTGTGGTCATGCCTACATATTCAAGATTACAGGGGCAGGTGATAAGGTAGACCACGTTTTTGGAGTTACAATTTGTCATCCTCCTTTGTTCCCAGGTTGTGCCGTTGCAGAACGTTAGTCTTGTGCTCTTCTGAGTGAGATGGCAACTGCTACAGTTCCCGCAGGGGAAATGGCCTTGTACTCCTATGGATGGTTGTATGGCCATGGATGTCGGTTTTGGTCTGGTATGGACCAACATATCTCTGAGATTGCGTCCTCTACGGTGAGCGAACATTGGTTTTTCCAAATTCAAGTTACCACATGTCAGTATACTCCAATGTTTGTTGACGATCTTAGACACTTCGTTGGACATGGTGTTGTAGGTCGTCACACAGATTGGTCGTTTGCCCTCATTTGGTTCTTTTTGTCGCTCTTCCAGTAGTGCCTCTCTGTTGTTATTTTTTGCTCTCTTCATCGCTTTATCAATGATTTTGATCGGATATTCTCGTAGTTTACGTTTTTCTTTCAGATCATTGGCCTGTAGTCTGAAGTCCAACACATCTGTGCAGTTGCGCCTAAGGCGTAAAAATTGTCCGTATGGTAAGTTTTCCCGCAGGTGCCGGGGGTGAAAACTATCAAACCTTAGCAGGCAATTCCTGGATGTTGGTTTGAAATGGGTGGTTGTTTTCAAACGTCCTCCTTCTGCATGTATGTTTAGATCCAGGAAAACCAACGTGTGGTCGGAGATCGAGCTCGTGAAATTCAGAAAGGCGTTCTGGTTATTAAGCCGTACTTCAAAGTCTTGTACAGATTGTCGGTCACCCTCCCAGATGACCAGGATGTCATCTATGTACCTTTTCCAACACTTGATATTTGATCTGTAAGGGTTCTGGTTGTGAAGGATCTTGGTAGTTTCAAGGTGGTGCACATAGAGTCCAGCCAGGCTTGGAGCAAAAGTACTGCCCATGCTGGTACCATGGCACTGCTGATAGTTTGTTGCTTTGTATTGAAAAAAGTTTTTCTGCAGTGCCAGTGAAATGCATTCTAATATCAGGCCTCTTGGAGTTTGGTATTTCCATGGCGTGGAGAATAGGATTTCCTCGATGATCAGGAGTGTCTCATTGTGAGGTAAGCTCGTATAGAGACTTTCCACGTCTAAGCTGATTAAGAGTTAGGTTAGAGGGTCGAACGTCGCATCTTGAATTAGTTGTAAGACAGACTTGGTGTCTTTAAAGTAGGTGTTGGTTGATTGTACCAAGGGTCGTAGGAAGGCGTCAGCGAATTTAGACAGGGGTTCTAATATTGAGCCGATGCCAGAGACTATGGGTCTCCCTGGTGGGTTGGTGATATTCTTGTGGATCTTTGGGATGCAGTAGAAGTAGGGGATGCGAGGTATTTTTTGCTCCAAAAATTCACCTTCCTTCTTGCTCCACCAATCGTGTGCCAAGCCCTCTTCAATCATGGCACCAATTTTTATCCGAAGACTCTCAGTTGGGTCCTGTTGAAGAATCATGTCGTTGCGTCTGTCAGACAGCAGTCTCATGCATTCATTGTCGTATGCCTCTGTAGTCTGTAAAACAATTGCTCCGCCCTTGTCTGCTGGTTTTATTATGATATTCATATTTTCTGCCAAGTCCCTGATGGCTTGTTGTTCCTCCTTGGTCGTGTTATGGAACGTTCTTATGGAGGATGAATCCAATTTATTGACTTTCGTCATGAGAGCTTTTTCAAAAGTTAGTAACTCAATTGGGAGCATTGAGTCAGGAGGGGTGAAGGTAGATTTTGGTCTCAGGCCAGTATCAGTGGTCGTTGCAGTAGATGGTTTGTCCAGGAAATAGGCCTGTAATTTCAATTTTCGGATGAATTCCTGCATCTCTATGTTCAATTTGAAAATGTCAGGTTTTTGCGTGGGCACAAAGCCAAGCCCCTTATTCAGCACTGTTCTCTGTATTTCCGTCAACGGTTTTAGAGTGAGATTAACCACTAGGTCCCTCTCTTGTTGCTGGTTGATGGTTGGTTGGGCAGGGAGCCTGTCATGCTCCTGGTCGTTCGGGAGTTCCCTTGGTCCTTGTCTTCCCACGTAACATTGTTGTCCTTCCGGTTCCTTCCGCGTGGTCCCAGGCGGGTGCCTAAAAAAGGTTGTGGACCATAGAATCCGGGATCAAAATCTGGGTTCCATTGTGGGTAACCCTGCACATTCGTGGGTTGTCCAAACTGGAATGGGGGAAATGGTGTGGGCCCCATGTATTGTGGGAATTGGGGAGGGTATCTTCTCCACCCTCGCTGTCTCTGGAATTGGTGTATTTTCTGTCTCCATCCACCTCTGTTAGGTCTATACCTTTGGCCGTTGCTTGAGTTAGAGCTAGATGAACCGTTGTCTGACCCCTCACTGTCCACATCGCTGTTCTGATTCTTAGATACATAATCAGGTTTGGTGTATGGATATGCCCGTTCCGGTGTGAACTTGTCTTTGTCCTTCCTCAGTTTGTTGAACTTGCTCTGTTTTAGTGTATATTCAAACTCAGTCATCTGTTGGTTGAGCTCATCTAGTCTGATTTTAAGATCGGCTGGTGATATTTAGGTGCTCAGTTGCACCTCAATTTTCTGGATTTCGATCTTTAGTTCTTGAGTAATTCTGGCTGCTGTTTTGACAATAAGGACTAGCCAGTCCCTGGTACAATGCCAGGAGATGAGTGACCACTCCTTTTTAAACTGTGTGTCTGACTGGAATATAAATGGTTCGTTTTTGACGATCAAGCCTGGCGGTCCCATCTTATTTCTAAGGTACTCTGTCATTAGTAGACCATGTAGCGCTGCTTTTATTTGATTGCGTCTAAGGTTAACTATTTCGTTCCAATCATTGATATTTGGACCTGTCTCTGGGTTGCTAAGGCCCTCAAAAGGGTTGATGGCCGTTAGAATTTTGTCGATTTCGGGGGGCGGAGCTTGCTGGCGTCCATGAAAGACGTGTGAGCGTTGAGCTCCTCACCTAAGCCCCGTTAAACTCCGTCAAACTTATCCTTCTGGCGCCTAACCAGCTCTAAAAGTTGCAGCGGACTCCCTACCTACGCTCCGGCCGGGTGGGGGTCCTTTACCCGGTCGAAATCCGGTGTGGTGGAACTTTGCTGCTCGGAGGACGGTGCTGAGACGGACCAGGCCGTAATCCACGGACTATCCTGAGGGGCGGCCTGTGCTGCGTCACACTACGTGCGGCTCGCTGTACTAAAGCGGGGCCGGTCTACCTAACCTGCTGCCGAGCAACTGGTCCTGAGCGGCGCTACTACGCCCTGTTCCCGGGCGGCGTTGTGGTGAACTGGCATCCGATTGTGCAGTTTTTGGAGGGTGCAGATGTGCTGGTGTCTGCGGTGATCCTAGCTGCTGGAGGAAGTTTCTGGCTGACCGCCGATCTGCTGGGAGGACGCCCTAGCTGCTTGTGTCTGGTCCCCACGCTACCTACAGACAGTTGCGGGATCGTAGGTGTGCTGTGATCCGGAGTGGTGGTGACCCGTCTGCCCGGTCTTGGTTTGGTGTGGTTACGGAAGAGTGCTTGATGGTGTACCTTTTTGGGGCCGGGCCTATCTCACACTTTCGTGCGGACGGCCGCCATTTTGGGCGCATTTCTTGCTGCGCAACGCCTCGCCCTGTGGCATCCACTGCCTGAGTGTCTCCTACCTGCCCTCCTACCATCCGCTGGTGGTGTACTGCTAGCGGATGTCCACCAGGAACGCCATGGGGAAGGGCGACAGAACCCAGCCCAAACTGTCGTTTGATCAACGGAAAGCGAAGGGAGCTAAAGGACCGGCCCCTGACGCCTCGCCGCGGCCCGCTGCCCCCGACAGCTCCTTATGTGCGGACATACGAGAAATGCTAGTGTCCATGGAAAAAGGCTTGCAAGACAGCATGGCGGCGATTGGTACTAAAATTGATGCATTGACATATCGGATGGACCGCATGGCCGAGAGAGTCGATAAGCATGCTGAACGGCTGGATATGGCGGAGAGACGGCTGACGGAGGCAGAGGAGGCCCAGACGGAATGGGATAAAGATCGCAAGCAGTTCGGAAGGCTGCTCCAAGTAATTCGGGACAAGACGGAGGACTTGGAGGCGCGCTCACGGCGTTCCAACGTTCGCATTACGGGGGTGGAGGAGTCTACCAACACTGGTAAAATGGAGCTGTTCGTGGAGAAGCTGCTGCGGACCCTGTTAGGGGAGGAGGTCTTCTCCCCTATGTTTATCATCGAGAGGGCTTATCGCACGCTGGGGCCGAAGCCGCAACCAGGACTCCCACCGCGGCCGATTATTGCGAAGCTGTTGAACTATCGAGACAGGGACATAGCGCTTCAGCTTGCCAGGGAGAAAGGAGATCTGCAATTCGAGGGCATGAACATCTCCCTCTACCCGGACTTCACAGCGAGAGTGCAGGAGGAGAGGAAGCGCTTCGCCCCATATAAGAAACAATTGAGGGAACTTGGGCTTGACTATGCCATGTTGTACCCCGCGAGGCTCCGGATTAACAGGCAGGGGCATTCACATTTTTTCACCGACCCTATGGAACTGAAAAAATCTTTGAAGGAGTGGGCCAAGGAACAGCGCAACAGTCCGAGGAGTCGACGAGAGGACGCGGATGCTGCATCCAACATGGACGACCAGGAGTAAACGGGAGTGCGGCCTCCTTTATGGGTCGACTGGGCCCTGTCGTACTCTGGCTCTTGATGCGAGCCCACTGTGACACGATCTCGGGGTGAGGTCTTCCTGGTTACTTCCTGAACTAATTTGTTTGTACTGGGAGTTTATTGGCAACACGCTCTGCTGGCCATGTGTTACTATGGGGAAGGCCCTCCCGTGTGCAGGAGTTTCATTATTAGACTATGAGGATTTGAGCTGGCGAAGGTGCCGAATGTTGGTCGGGGCGGGTGGAGGAGCAACTGAAGTTTAAGGTCCCGGACCCAATTGTGCTGTTGTCTGGCTGGGAACCTCTGCCCCTGCGCTTTCGGCTTTTGGCTCCTTTGAGAGCCCCTCAGGGTTTGTAGAATCAGTTTGTAGTTCGGGGGGGGGATGGTGGGTGGTGGCGGGGCCTGTCTGACCGGGTTGGGGATGGTCGGCTGTGGGTGGGTGGGTGGATGCTCTTCTATTCCTTTGTTGAACGTGTTGAATATGACAAATTGGGACAGTTGGGGGGAGGGTTTTATTAGGCCTACTACGGGACTGTGTCTGCGTTTCCAACTGCGCGAGTTCAATACACTCATTACTCTGAAATGGCGGACGCTGAGGTCTTAGGGTCGGAGAGTGGCCTCAACTCTATCAGAATGTTGACTTGGAATGTGAGGGGGTTGAATGACTTTCGTAAACTCCGGAAGGTACTGGCATATTTACAGCGTCACAGGGTTGACCGTGCACTGCTCCAGGAGACACACCTGCCTCTATCTAGCCCTATGCTGTTGACTAGAGGGCTTGGAAGCAATTGCATTGCAGCGGGGTTTACTACACATGCAAGGGGTGTGCTTACATGGGCTAATCCCAAATCGCACTTGAAATTACAGCAGATGGCTGTGGACCCGGAGGGTCGTTATATAATTGCCCGTTGTGTAGGGAAAGGTCAGGATCTGATGGTTGTGAATGTATATGGCCTCAATTATGATACGCCTGCCTTCTACACCTCTCTAGCGGATCTAAGCAGACAGTATGAGGGTTCCAGGTTGCTGTGGGGGGGTGATTTTAATTTTGTGCTGAACCCAGAGCTGGACAGGTCGGCTGGCCCTTCCAGATGCCCGGCGGCCTCGGTGTTGATTATGCAGGCGGAAATGGTGAAGCTTGACCTGGTGGATGTGTGGCGCCATAGACACCCGGGGAAGGGAGGTTACACTCACTACTCAGCCTATCATAACATACACACGCGAATTGATTATTGGTTTGCCTCCCATTCCCTCCTTAATTCAGTGAAGGGTTGTGTAATTTTGCCCCGCACGTTGTCGGACCACTCACCACTGCTTATGCTGCTGGAGGCGCCGGCTAGGAGAATCCCCCCGTTCACTTGGAGGTTCCCCCCATACTCACTTATGGATGAGGCTTTCAGAGGGGAATTGGCTGGAAACATTGACACTTACTTTGCGACTAATGTGGGGTCGGTGGATAGTGTGCAGGTTCTTTGGGATGCGTTCAAGGTGTAGATACGAGGTATGACGATGGCCAAACACTCAGGGGTGCTCAAAGCTATCAGGCAGCGGTTGAAGTACTTAGAATCGCAGCTGTCTGATCTGGAACGGCGTATGGGGCGTGCAGGAGACACAGCCACTGATGAGAGGCTTAAATCCCTACTAGCAGAATTCCATGATGAGGCGGACAGCGAAATACAGCACATGGGGAAATATGCCACGGCTCGCACCTATGGGGAGAGAGACCGCCCTGGTTCCCTACTGGCTAAGCTTATGCAAAATAGTAGACCGCCTTTGGTGATTGAGGAATTACTAACATCTAGCGGTGGGGTGGTCACGGAGGAGGGAGATATACTGGCGGAATTTCACGCTTACTATACCGAACTGTACAGAACTCGGTCAGGTCACCTACAGGAGGAAATAGATGACTACCTGAGCTATATTGATATGCCCTTTCTAGCCAATTGGCAGAGAGAATTTCTTATGGCTCCGATTCAGAAAGAGGAGATTTCGGAGGCACTTGAGGGCATGAGGTCAGGCAGTGCTCCGGGGGCTGATGGGCTTACGGTAGCTTTCTATAAGGCTTTCCAAGATAAACTTATACCACACTTGATGTTGCTATTCTATGACATTTGCCAACAGGGTAGTATGCCGAAATCTATGAGGGAAGCACTTCTCATTACAATCCCAAAGCCGGGGAAACCTCCCAACGAAAGTGGCTCGTATAGGCCGCTCTCCCTGATCAATGTAGACGCCAAACTGTACGCGAAAGTCCTGGCTGCGCGTCTGGCTCTCCTGGTCCCGGACTTGGTTGCCCCGGAACAGGCTGGGTTTGTCCCCGCTAGGAATCTGACATATAACATCCGTACTGTGTTAGGCACCATACAGCATGTCCGGCAAGAGAATAAGGCTGTCGCTATTTTCCTGGACATGGAAAAAGCCTTTGATTCAGTGGAGTGGCCATTTATGCTCAGGGTCTTGCGTAAGTATGGGCTGGGCGAGCCTTTTTTGCAGATGCTAGGGGCCTTGTACTACAAGCCGACAGCCCGGTTGAAGATAGGGAACTCGGTCACTGCTCCGATTGAGATCAGCAGAGGCACCAAGCAGGGTTGCCCCCTCTCCCCTCTTCTGTACGCCTTAGTGGCGGAACCACTGGCGTGCGCTATCAGGGAATACCATGGGTTTGAAGGAATCAACTTTCCTACTTATCAGATCGGCATATCGACGTACGCCGACGATACCCTGCTATATGTTCGGGAACCGGAAGAGAATTTGGTGTCTGTCCTGCGGGAAGTGGTGAGGTTTGGAGCTCTGTCTGGTTTGCGGGTCAACTGGGACAAGTCCGTGGCGTTACCTCTGACCCCGTTGACCCACCCGTTTGACTCGGAGTACCCGTTGCAGTGGACTAAGGACTCGATTCGCTATTTGGGGATATGTGTCCACACTGATCCCGAGACCTTGGTACGCGAGAATTATGGTGTAGCGTACTCTAGACTGGTGGATGATGTGGAAGTGTGGTGCAGGCTGCCGTTGTCCTTGATGGGCAGAATAGCGATTATGAAGATGGTGATCCTCCCCAGGTTTCTTTTTCTTTTCACTAATATCCCCGTGGTGCTTTCAAAGGCTTTTTTCCGGCAGCTTACGCAGACCCTTATCAGGCTTGCGTGGGGGGGCAAACAGCCTAGGGTCCAATGGCAGACTTTAATGCTCCCCTATGAATGAGGGCGACTGGGGGCTCCGGATCTGGAGCGGTACTATAGAATAGCGCAGGGGGCTCATCTACACACCTGGGTTCATGGGGACACTGGTATCCCACACGTGAAACTTGAACGCCTCTTTGCGGATCCCACCCCGCTCCCAGCCACAATATGCTGCCCTGTTGACCGTAGGGTTGGGAATTTAGATTCTATCGCGGCAACGAACCATGCCTGGCATGAGCTGGTCCGCTCGAGGGAGAGCGAGCTACTGTACTCGCCCCTCATGCGCGTGGAATGGGCGGTGTGGTTAACTCCACTGACAGAGAAGGGGGTCCTTAAGGCGTTACAGGACTTGGGCATAGAAAAGATGGGCGATCTCTTCCTGAACGGTACTGTCAAAACGCTGCAACAGGTCCTACAATCCCATTCTGGGAAGACGCTATTGCACAGTTTTCAATATCATAAGGTCCGTGGTGCGCTACAGGTGCTACTGGGCCCGGAAATGTCGGAACCCCTGAAGGTGCCAGAGCTCACCTACGTTTTCAAAAACCCCTCGTCCAGTAAGTTGGTCACGAACCTTAAGAAACTGGGGGACCGACACAAGCTGTACCCACTCTCCAAGGCCAGATTAGCTTGGCAGACCGATCTCCAGATGACGGTCACGGATGAGATGTGGCAGTACTGCTGCACGAATACTAGAAAGATTTCGCTTAATAGCAGACATAGATTGATACATTTTAAGTATCTGTAGCGTGTCTATTACACCCCGGAAAGACTGCATAGATACGGACTGAGGGATTCGGCGGAGTGCGAGCGGTGCCACTCTCCCTCGGCTGATTTTTTACACATGGCCTGGTCTTGCCCTAGCATTTATACATTCTGGCAGGGGGTATTCTCGGAACTCAGTGTGATATTGGGAGTGGAGGTCCTGCCGTGCCCGGCACTGGCACTGCTGGGCTTCTCCAAGCCGCTGCCAGTGGCGGTGCGGCGCTTGACGGATATTGCGTTGCTGACTGCCAAACGCCTGGTTGCACTGTGCTGGATGAGGGGACCGATACCAACTAAGAGGCGTTGGGAGGTGGATTTGCTGTACTGTTGCACGCAGTCGGAGGTCTATAATGAACTGCTGCCCCCGAAGAGTCGCCCTAAGAATTTCTGGGGTCTATATAGGGAGTATCTGTGTGCCAAGGAATGCAAATGCTACTTACCAGTATGCATCTGTTCTTGGCATGTAGGGCTGCTGACATTCATATCTGTGCATAGATCGCCACCTAGTGTTGGGTCCGGATGATTGCACATTGTTGTCCTGGAAGAGTCTTCGAAGTATCACGAGATAGGTGGCTCCTCCCCTGGACTACAGTGCGCATGGGCATCGCCTCCATCCCCAGATTGTTTTTAGCCATTGGCAGAGATGGAGTGAAGAATGTGAGTGATGACCATGCTATGAGCATATGTATGTAAATGAATGAATTCTGCAGCTGCTACAGGCGCCGGGGAGGAGGGTGGGCGATATGAATGTCAGCAGCCCTACATGCCAAGAACAGATGCATACTGGTAAGTAGCATTTGCAGTTCGAGGCATGTGGGCTGCTGAATTCATATCTGTGCATAGAATACATAGCAGTCCCTCCATTAACGGCGGCCGCCCGTGCCAGCTGCAGCAGTCTGAAAAAGCGTTTTTAGAACAGCCTGACCAACAGCTGCCTGTTGTTTGGAATGTACGTCTACACAGTAGTGTTTAGTGAAAGTATGTGTGGTAGACCATGTGGCTGCTCTACAGATATCCTCCAAGGGAATGTTACCTAGGAAAGCCATAGAGGCCCCCAATTTCCTGGTGGAGTGGGCCCTCGGTGGGATAGTGAGAGTGCGCTTAGCTTTAGCGTAACAGATCTGAATGCACTTCACTATCCACCTAGCAATCCCTGCTTTAGAGATAGCGTTTCCCTTGTGGTGAGTGGCAAAAGCAACAAAAAGCTGCTTGGTTTTGCGAAAATCTTTTGTCCTGTCTACATAATACATCAAGGCCCTCTTAACATCAAGGGTGTGGAGCATGCGCTCCGCCAGCGTTTCTGGGTTTTGGAAAAACACCGGCAATTCAATTGTCTGGTTTAAGTGGAATTGGGACACCACTTTGGGTAAGAATTTAGGGTTAGTGCGGAGCACCACCCTGTTAGCATGCACCTGGAAAAAGGGTTCTTGGATGGTGAGCGCCTGCAGCTCGCTAACCCTCCGTAGCGAAGTAATCGCTACTAAGAACGCAACCTTCCAAGTCAGAAACTGAAGCTCACAAGAGTGCAGTGGCTCAAAGGGAGGACCCATCAGCCTCGTAAGAACCACATTGAGGTTCCATTCTGGAGCTGGTGGGGTCCTTGGTGGAATGACCCTTTTGAGTCCTTCCAGAAAGGCCTTGATAGCAGGGACCCTGAAGAGTGACAGGTGTTGTCTATTCTGGAGGTAAGCTGCCATAGCAGACAGGTGAATGCGGATGGAAGAGTATGCCAGATTGCATTGATACAGGTGAAAAAGATAGCAAATGATGTTTTGAATGGAAGCATCTAGCGGGTCAATATTGTGGTTAGCACAGTAGATGACAAACCTCTTCCATTTAGCCGCATAACAAGCTCTGGTAGTGGGCTTCCTTGCCTCCCGAATGATGTTCATGCAATCGGGAGGAAGATTGAGGTAGCCAAACTCTAGGACTTCAGGAGCCAGATCGCCAGGTTGAGCTGTTGCGGATCTGGGTGCTGAATGTCGCCATGGCTCTGCGTCAGAAGGCTGGGAGTGAGATGAAGCCTTTGATGCGGTACCACGGACAGTTCGAGAAACGTGGTGTACCATGGTTGGCGAGCCCACGTTGGAGCAACCAGGATGAGAGTCATCGAGTGCTGCCTGAGCTTGCGTGCCACCAGCGGTATCAGAGGCGCTGGGGGAAAAGCGTACGCAAATCTTCCTGACCAGTTCATCCACATCGCATTGCCCTGTGATTGGGGGTGTGGGAATCTGGCGGCGAAGCTTTGGCATTTTGCGTTCTCCTTTGTGGCGAACAGGTCTATCTCTGGATGACCCCACCTTTGGAAGTACGGTTGGAGTACTGATGGATGTATCTCCCACTCGTGCATCTGATGGCTGTGCCTGCTGAGCAGATCCGCCATTTGATTGTCTTTGCCCGGGAGATGCTCTGCCATGAGGAAGATGTTCCTCTGAATGGCCCACTTCCACATGCTCTGAGCCAGATGAGACAGCTGTGGAGAGGGCGTGCCTCCCTGCTTCTGGATGTAGTACATGGCCGTCATGTTGTCCGTCCGGATCAACACGACTTTGTTGCACAGATGTACTTTGAACGCCTTCAAGGCCATGAAGATTGCCATCAGTTCCAACACATTGATGTGCATCTTCCTTTGCTGTAGTGTCCATAGTCCCTGCACAGTGTAATGGAGTACATGCGCTCCCCATCCCTGGAGAGAGGCGTCCGTCGTCAGGATAATCTGTGGGACAGGCTCCTGGAATGGTCGGCCCTTGCAAAGGTTGTGTGGATTCCACCAATGCAGAGAGTTGTATGCCCGACCGCTCACCAACACTAGGTCTGTCAGTTGCCCATGAGCCTGAGTCCACTGACGTGCAAGGCACTCCTGAAGCGGACGCATATGTAGTCTCGCGTGCGGGACAATGGAGATGCAGGAGGCCATCATGCCTATCAACTGCATGAACACCCTCGCTGGAAGCGAGTGCTGGGGTCTGAATCGTTGGATCAGCGCCTGGATACTGGCGATTCTCACTGAATTCGGCTGCGCGGTGGCTGCCAGAGTGTCGATTGTCGCACCCAGGTACTGTCGCACGTGGGCGGGCTGGAGATGGGACTTTGGGTAGTTCAGAGAGAATCCCAGATCGTGCAGGAGATGAATGGTGCGTGACACGTGGTCGACGCACTGCTGTTCTGTCCTTGCCTGAATGAGCCAGTCGTCCAGGTAGGGAAAGACGTGGACGTGCTGGCGACGGAGATGCGCCGCCACAGTCGCTAGGCACTTGGTAAACACTCTTGGTGCCGTGGTGACTCCGAACGGCAGAACCTTGAACTGGTAATGCTGGTCTAAGATCGTGAATCTGAGGTACTTCCTGTGGGAAGGATGCAGGGGAATATGAAAATAGGCATCTTTCAGATCCAGCGTAGCCAGGAAGTCCCCCTGTTGAAGCAGGGGAAGCACCTGCTGCAACGTGAGCATATGGAAGTGCTCCGAGAGGATGTACCAGTTCAAGGGCCTGAGGTCCAGGATCGGCCTGAGGGATCCGTCCTTCTTGGGAATCAAAAAATACAGGGAGTAAACCCCCGTTCCCCGCTCTTGCAATGGAACGAGCTCTATCGCCCCTTTTTGCAGCATGACTAGAACTTCTTGCTGCAACAAGGTCAAGTGCTCGCCTGACATAGGACGGCTCCTTGGGGGTATGTCCGGTGGAATGGACGTAAGCTCTAGACAGTACCCGTACTGGATAATAGACCTCACCCACCTGTCCGTGGTGATGGACTTCCACGCCGGCAGGAACTGCTGGAGCCTCCCCCCGACCGGTGTTGTGTGGCCGGGGGGCAGTGACAAGACGTCACTGTTTGTTGTTGGCGGTGGACCTGGAGCTATTGTTTCCACGTCCCCTGCCCTTGACATTATTGCCTCTGTAACCACCTCTATTTTTGTTGTTATACGAGGCTTGGGTGTTAGTCTTGAAATATTGTGTGGACTGGGCTGCTTGTCCCCTTGAGGTGCCTCTGGAGTTTGAGCGGCGAAAGGAACCACTCCGAAACTGCTGACTTTGTAAAGCCCCCATGGACTTGGCAGTTTCCGTATCTTTTTTCATCTTTTCCAGTGTGGCATCCACCTCTGGGCCAAACAGATGGTCAGGATTCACTGTCTGATTCAGTATAGTGGTTTGGATGTCGGGTTTGAACCCCGAAATTCTAAGCCATGCATGGCGTCTAAGCAGCACACTAGTATTGATAGCCCTGGAGGCTGTGTCTGCCACATCCAACGCACATTTAATGGATGCATTTGTAATGAGTTTGCCCTCCTGAATCAGCATCTCCCCCGCCTCCTTGTATTGGTCAGGCAAGTGTTGCAGTATGGCCTCTAATGTGTCATAATGGGCCCTATCATAACGTGCAAATATTAGCTGCCTGTGCAGCAATCCGTTTGCCTGAGGCCTCGAAGATCTTGGACTCTTTGTCTGGGGGAGGAGCGTCACCAGTAGTTTGAGAGTTTGCCCTCTTTCGAGCATTGGAAACGACCAGGGAGTCCAATGGCAAGTGTCCCTTGATATATGTCGGATCCGTGGGCGCTGCTTTATATTTCCTGTCGATGCGAGGGTTGACAACACGGGCTCGGGTGGGCTCCTTGAAAACCTCCGTTGCATGTTTAAGCACCCCCTTCAGCATCGGTAGCGTTTTGACTGACTTTTCGGCTACCGAGAAGGTGTCGAACAAGAAGTCCACATCCACGGGGTCCGAGTGCAGCTCGACGTCGTGGTTAGCAGCAGCTCTCTCTATCAGGGCATTGAAGGCCGCCGAATCCTCGGTCGGGGACGTCTTGGCCGCGAAAAGTTGAGCGTCCGGACCCCCCTGCGGGTCCTCCGGGTCGCCTCCGGCGGACCACGGAACGTGCTCCTCCTCCGGATCCGAGTACGCCGGATAGTCGTACTCGGCATCCTCCTCGTCCGCCCCGGCCGCGACGGAATGCGTCGGCGAGTACCCCAGTGTTTGTGGGGACACAGGTTCCACCAAAGCCGAAGAGCCCTCGGAGTCCCGTTTGTTCTTGAGAGGGATCTTAAAATGTTCCAACGCCGGCTCCGTCGTGATCTTCCTTTTGAGGAGCGACAGTTTTCCGGTGTTGGCGTCGATGAGTACCTCACGACGTTCCTCTTCAGCAAGGGGTTGGAGTCGAAGCTTCGACACCACCAAGGCCGCTTTAGGTGCCAATACCTCCTTCGAGGGTCCACTCTGTTTCGGCGCGAAGGCCTTTGGCGCCGACTTGGGAGGAAAGGTGAAACGGATAGGCGTTTGCTCCTTCGCAGGCTTAGGCGTGAGCTTCGGCGCCACAGTGTCCTTTCGAATCCGCTGCAAGGATTCCTCCACCTTCTTCGTCAAGGCCGGAGAGGGCTTGACCGGCTCGACATGCGCCTTCTTCGGGGCCGAGGCCCCCTGGCCACGCTCGTCGTCGCCCAGGCGCTTCTTCTGAGCCGACTTCGGGTCCACGACCCCTTTCGGAGCCGACTTCGGGTTCACGACCCCTTTCGGAGCCGACGCAGCCGCGTCGGACGATTTCGCCTTCGGCACCGACCCCGAGGACTTCGGGTCGGCCATCTTGGCGTGGCTCTTTGAGTCGGCCATTTTGGTTTCCTTGGAAGTTGACGCCTCCAGAACTTTCTTCACCAGCGCCACTTTCACTTTCGGTTTCGCATCCGAGGGTGCGTGACCAGTTGGCTTCACTTTCGTTTTCTTCGACGTAAGTGATGGTTCATAAGTGTCCGTGACCGGGCCCGGAGGCGGGGACGTAGGACTCATAGTTAGATCTTGGGTAAGGCCCGAAGGCGATCCCTCGACCTGGGCCGTAGGAGGGGTAATAACCCCAGAGTCTCGTTGGGGATGCTCCTCCTCTGAGCTATCACCCATAGTGGCAAAAGCCTGTTCGTCGTCCCCTACCTCGTCGGTGACTTCGTCAAAGTTCTCCGCACCTTCGTCATAGGTTTCACCTTCGGATGCGGGATTAGAGTCCGAACCTTGCACGTCGTCTTCTCCCTCGACAGATTCCTGGAAAATGTCGTCTGGTGGGGGCGCCGTAGCCGATAACTGAGCCTGGAGCCTATTAGCCCGGCGAATCTTTAAAGTCTTCTTGCTCCGGAACTTCGAACACGCTATACAGGTGTCTTCGCGGTGATCCGGCGACAAGCAGGTATTGCACACAGGGTGCACGTCGAGGTGTGAATATTTAGAGTTACACACCGGACACTTCTTAAACGGAGTTCGCTCCATAGCAAGAGTGTAGTGTAGGCCCGTCCGCGCCGAAGGCACGTGGAAGGGCAGCAAGAGATCGGAGCTGAGAGTCAGAAAGAAACCCGCACGCAACTATACCGACGCCCAGCCTAAAGACCTTTTGGTCTCGAGTAGAAGTTGAACAACTATCGGTTCCGACAGAGGGAACCGAAACACATCCGAACCCAATGGCGGAAAAAAACAATCTGGGGATGGAGGCGATGCCCATGCGCACTGTAGTCCAGGGGAGGAGCCACCTATCTCGTGATACTTCGAAGACTCTTCCAGGACAACAATGTGCAATCATCCGGACCCAACACTAGGTGGCGATCTATGCACAGATATGAATTCAGCAGCCCACATGCCTCGAACGGTGGGGAGTCCGAACCTGAAGGGGAGGAGCTGGATGTGATACAGGAGGGAGGGATGGAGGCGTCGGAGAGAGATTTCCTACACATTTGACTGCTTCCTTCCGAGAGGTGGTCGCTGGTCCCTTGGTGCTGTTGGCTGTGCTATGGGGGGTGGGTGCCACCGAAGAGGTTACACAGGGAGGGTAGTCCTTGGTGGTTGTCTCAGTGGAAACACTCGCACACATGGGGCCTATGGGTCTCTGGCTGTAGGCACACTGTTAGCATTCAGACACTACAGATATGGCAGGTGGGTGGGTGGGCACATGTACGGGTAGGTCGGTTGCTGGGGGGGTTGGGGGTTTGTTTGAGTATGGGTTTTATTGTACTGTTACTTAGCGGAAATTGTTTATTGGCTTCAGGACTTCTTCTGCTCAGTCACTCTAGCTGCACTGCACTTGCACTTTACTCTACGGTTCTGGGTTCCGACATACAGACTGTCCATTCCATTCTTGCTACATGGCAGCACTATTCCTGCATGAGAATTTATCTGACTGCGCCGCCAGGCCTCCGGGATGCTGGCATTACGGCTGTGTATGATGCTATTGAACACTGTACCGGATACTATTTACTGTTGCCGTCGGCCTCCGGGTTGTGGGCGAAGAGTGCTGTGTGCTTTTGTTGAATGTGCAATAAAGTACAAATTTAATTAAAAAAAAAAGAATTTTGTCGATTTCATCCTCCCCAAACGTGAGGCCATGTTCGTCCTCCATCCTGTTAAGACCGCTGATGTCCTAACAGCCTAGTGTAAGTAACTATGTGTATGGATGAGAGTGGAACTCCCGCAGCTGTGCGCTGCCTAGACTATACAAAAACAAGAGGGGGAGGTAGAGCAAATGGGGATTGGATTCTTGCTCCACAGAGATACTTTAATAAACAAGTAGAATCCAACTCGCAGGTAGGGTGAAGTGTTCAACAAATGTTGGAGCACTTAGTGTTTTGTAAAATACCCCTCATACACCAACAGGCCCCTTGGTGTCATGCTTCACCCCACACACATGCACCACATATAGTCATTAACTATAAGTGCTCCCGCGTAGTCGTTGGTCGCAGCACGCCGCATCCCGTTAGAGGGGACCCCGATGATGAAGCATGACACCAAGGGGCCTGTTGGTGTGTGAGGGGTATTTTACAAAACACTATTTATTTTTATTTATTTAAACTTTTACCGCGCACAGCTACCCACAGTGGGTTTCCCGGCGCTAGGGACAGACTGGAGAAGAAGATATCAGATAGCCAGCATACAGGAACCAACTACTTATGTGAACAACAGCATTTTCAGTGCTCTGCGAAAACGAAGAAGACTGGTCCCTAATTTAAGGGCAGTGGGCAGGGCATTCTAATATTTGGGACCAAGATAGGAGAAGGAACGTCCCCCCATCCTTGCCAGCTTAAATCTTGGTATAGAAAAATTGCCAATTTCCGAGGATCGTAAGGTAAATTTGGGCCTGTAAAGTTGCACCAGTTTTTGTAAGTAAGTAGGTGCAATGCCTTGCTTGATCCTAAACATGTAGCATAATGCCTTAAACTTTATGCGGCTGGAGATCTTCAACCAATGAAGATCATGCAAGGCAGATAATGCAGAAGTTCTTCTAGGGACATTCTTCAAGAGTCGCGCGGCTGCATTTTGTACAACCTGCAATACTTTAACAGTGGCTACATCAGCACCCAAATATAGTATGTTGCCATAGTCCAGGCGAGATGTTATCAATGCCTGGACAACCGTTCTACGGGAAGGAATGGGAAGCATCCATAAGATCTTTTGTAGCCACCTGAGAGTAGAAAAACAGGTTGCTGCGACCTTAGTGGCCTGCTGCTTCATTGTTAACTTGTCGTCAATTTGAACGCCCAAGTTACGTACAGCATGTGTGGGTACAGGAAGTGCACCCATCTCATTTGGCCAATGCTGAGGGCCCCAGAGGTTCTTATTTTTCCCCAGAATGACCACTTCTGTCTTCTCCCCATTCAGTTTGAGACAGTTCCTCTGCATTCAGTCCGCCACAAGAATGAGGCCCGACTTTAGTGCAGAGGGGTTATTCTCGTCTCGCCCTGATAGGGAGAAGACGATCTGGGTGTCATCAGCGTAAGAGAACAGGGTCAGCCCCGCCTGCTCTACGATGTTAGCCAAGGGTTTTACATAAAGATTGAATAATAGGGGGCTGAGTATGGACCCTTGGGGGACACCCCGCGCTGAGGAACAGACGGCTGATGCCGCCTTAGGGGAGAAAACTTGAAAGGTTCGCTCGCCAAGAAAGGAGGCCACCCAGGCTAAGGCCCTACCAGTCACGCCGAGGGATCGCAGAGAGTCAAGAAGGATGGAATGTGACACGGTGTAGAAAGCTGCGCTCAAATCCAACAGGATGAGCGCCATAGTTTCACCCTGGTCGACACCGTGTCGGAGACTCTCTGTCACCCCAAGAAGGGCTGTCTCGGTCGAGTGGCAGGACCGAAAACCCGACTGGGAGGAATGTAAGAAACCAGAACTTTCCACCAGTTCAGTGAGCTGGGTATTAATGTGTCTCTCTAACACTTTAGAGAAGATGGGTAGCAGGGATATTGGACGGAAGTTGGCAAGATTCGAGATATCAGCACCAGACTTTTTTAACAAAGGCACTACAGTAGCGTGTTTCCATGGCTGGGGTACTAAGTGCTCCAACATTTGTTGAACACTTCACCCTACCTGCGAGTTGGATTCTCCTTGTTTATTAAAGTATCTCTGTGGAGCAAGAATCCAATCCCCATTTGCTCTACCTCCCCCTCTTGTTTTTGTATAGTCTAGGCAGCGCACAGCTGCGGGAGTTCCACTCTCATCCATACACATAGTTACTTACACTAGGCTGTTAGGGCATCAGCAGTCTTAACAGGATGGAGGACGAACATGGCCTCACGTTTGGGGAGGATGAAATCGACAAAATTATAACGGCCATCAACCCTTTTGAGGGCCTTAGCAACCCAGAGACAGGTCCAAATATTAATTATTGGAACGAAATAGTTAACCTTAGACGCAATCAAATAAAAGCAGCGCTACATGGTCTACTAATGACAGAGTACCTTAGAAATAAGATGGGACCGCCAGGCTTGATCGTCAAAAACGAACCATTTATATTCCAGTCAGACACACAGTTTAAAAAGGAGTGGTCACTCATCTCCTGGCATTGTACCAGGGACTGGCTAGTCCTTATTGTCAAAACAGCAGCCAGAATTACTCAAGAACTAAAGATCGAAATCCAGAAAATTGAGATGCAACTGAGCACCTATATATCACCAGCCGATCTTAAAATCAGACTAAATGAGCTCAACCAACAGATGACTGAGTTTGAATATACACTAAAACAGAGCAAGTTCAACAAACTGAGGAAGGACAAAGACAAGTTCACACCGGAAGGGGCATATCCATACACCAAACCTGATTATGTATCTAAGAATCAGAACAGCGATGTGGACAGTGAGGGGTCAGACAACGGTTCATCTAGCTCTAACTCAAGCAACGGCCAAAGGTATAGACCTAACAGAGGTGGATGGAGACAGAAAAGACAACAATTCCCGAGACAGCGAGGGTGGAGAGGATACCCTCCCCAATTCCCACAATACATGGGGCCCACACCATTTCCCCCATTCCAGTTTGGACAACCCACGAATGTGCAGGGTTACCCACAATGGAACCCAGATTTTGATGGCGGATTCTATGGTCCACAACCTTTTTTAGGCACCCGCCGGGGACCACGCCGAAGGAACCGGAAGGACAACAATGTTACATGGGAAGACAAGGACCAAGGGAACTCCCGAACGACCAGGAGCATGACAGGCTCCCTGCCCAACCAACCATCAACCAGCAACAAGAGAGGGACCTAGTGGTTAATCTCACTCTAAAACCGTTGACAGAAATACAGAGAACAGTGCTGAATAAGGGCCTTGGCTTTGTGCCCACGCAAAAACCTGACATTTTCAAATTGAACATAGAGATGCAGGAATTCATCCGAAAATTGAAATTACAGGCCTATTTCCTGGACAAACCATCTACTGCAACGACCACTGATACTGGCCTGAGACCAAAATCTACCTTCACCCCCCTCCTGACTCAATGCTCCCAATTGAGTTACTAACTTTTGAAAAAGCTCTCATGACGGAAGTCAATAAATTGGATTCATCCTCCATAAGAACGTTCCATAACACGACCAAGGAGGAACAACAAGCCATCAGGGACTTGGCAGAAAATATGAATATCATAATAAAACCAGCAGACAAGGGCGGAGCCATTGTTTTACAGACTACAGAGGCATACGACAATGAATGCATGAGACTGCTGTCTGACAGACACAACTACATGATTCTTTAACAGGACCCAACTGAGAGTCTTCGGATAAAAATTGGTGCCATGATTGAAGAGGGCTTGGCACACGATTGGTTGAGCAAGAAGGAAGGGGAATTTTTGGAGCAAAAAAGACCTCGCATCCCCTACTTCTACTGCATCCCAAAGATCCACAAGAATATCACCAACCCACCAGGGAGACCGATAGTCTCTGGCATCGGCTCAATATTAGAACCCCTGTCTAAATTCGCTGACGCCTTCCTACGACCCTTGGTACAATCAACCAACACCTACTTAAAAGACACCAAGTCTGTCTTACAACTACTTCAAGATGCGACGTTCAACCCTCTGACCCAACTCTTAATCAGCTTAGACGTGGAAAGTCTCTATACGAGCTTACCTCACGATGAGACACTCCTGATCATCGAGAAAATCCTATTCTCCACGCCATGGAAATACCAAACTCCAAGAGGCCTGGTATTAGAATGCATTTCACTGGCACTGCAGAAAAACTTTTTTCAATACAAAACAACAAACTATTAGCAGTGCCATGGTACCAGCATGGGCAGTACTTTTGCTCCAAGCCTGGCTGGACTCTATGTGCACCACCTTGAAACTGCCAAGATCCTTCACAACCAGAACCCTTACAGATCAAATATCAAGTGTTGGAGAAGGTACATAGATGACATCCTGGTCATCTGGGAGGGTGACCGACAATATGTACAAGACTTTGAAGTATGGCTTAATAACCAGAACGCCTTTCTGAATTTCACGAGCTCGATCTCCGACCACACGTTGGTTTTCCTGGAACTAAACATACATGCAGAAGGAGGACGTTTGAAAACAACCACCCATTTCAAACCGACATCCAGGAATTGCCTGCTAAGGTTTGATAGTTTTCACCCACACCTGCGAGAAAACTTACCATATGGACAATTTTTACGCCTTAGGCGCAACGGCACAGATGTGTCGGACTTCAGACTACAGTCCAATGATCTGAAAGAAAAACTTAAACTACGAGAATATCCGATCAAAATCATTGATAAAGCGATGAAGAGAGCAAAAAATAACAACAGAGAGGCACTACTGGAAGAGCGACAAAAAGAACCAAATGAGGGCAAACGACCAATCTGTGTGACGACCTACAGCACCATGTCCAACGAAGTGTCTAAGATCGTCAACAAACATTGGAGTATACTGACATGTGGTAACTTGAATTTGGAAAAACCAATGTTCGCTCACCGTAGAGGACGCAATCTCAGAGATATGTTGGTCCATACCAGACCAAAACCGACATCCATGGCCATACAACCATCCATAGGAGTACAAGGCCATTTCTCCTGTGGGAACTGTAGCAGTTGCCATCTCACTCAGAAGAGCACAAGACTAACGTTCTGCAACGGCACAACCTGGGAACAAGGGAGGATGACAAATTGTAACTCCAAAAACGTGGTGTACCTTATCACCTGCCCCTGTAATCTTGAATATGTAGGCATGACCACAAGGGCAATAAACACACGAATGAATGAGCACAAAAGCAACGTGCGCTGTAAGAAAAGCACCACAAAAATGGCCACACATTACCTTACGGCACAACATTGTGTTAACGACCTAAAATGGACAATCATTGAGCAACTACCTTCTGAGGACGGTCTCTTTTTGAAAGAACAAAGATGGGTATTCCGCCTTGGCACTCAGCTAACAGGGTTGAATGATGAGGTACCTTGGGGGCAACTATCCAACTGAAATGCCACCTTAAGGAACTTAAGCCTGCTGCAGGAATATATTATATATATTATTATATATATAAAGTTAATGATTGTCACTGATTGATTTTTAATAACTGTAACCCTCCAGTACCACTTCCACTATGACCAATGACAACACTGCCATCAATACTATGGGACTTGTTTGGTCTGGTTATCTGTTTTCTTCCACTCATACCTGAAAAACATCGCTATGATGAGACACATCGCCTCTGAATATGCTCTCGGCGCCAAGACGCATGTGCAAAGGACCACTGCCTCCTGAGAACGAATGCCAGGCCGCAACACGCATGCCCGAAGGATTACTACCAGATCCTTGCGCATGCGCGCAAAACCACCGCTCGTGTGCAGCGACGCTCGTCCATCACAAGTCCGTTTTGACACATAAAGCTGCAATATGTATGGCTAATGATCGGAAGTTCCAAACAAGGGCATTCAAATAACTATAAACATCGGAACACCCATGTTTGGCCATGTAAACATTTCCGCTCAATTAAGTACAGGGTATAAATAGCGAAAACCCTGTGATCACCTCACTTCAGTGGAGCAGCGTGTGGGGGTAAGGCGGAGATTACTATGTCCCGATCCTGTGAGTATAGAACCTAAAACGACCATATGAACAAACTTCCTAAGTAAGTGAGAATGTACTTTTACACCTGCATTACTTCTCACTACAGATTGCAAAAATAGCAACACCCCAGATGTGCCTATTGCTCATGAAGCAAGCAAGCAAGCAAGCGAGCAAGCTTCATAAGTATGAAAACTATTGCCAGTAACTCCTAGTATTTGTGTTTCTGTGTTGTATGTGATGTTAGTATCTTTTCTTTTACAGGGCTTATTAAAAGCAAATGGTGAGGTTCCAGGTGACTGCACCTGCTTGAACTACCCGGTACATGGGTAACCATTAGTTGATATTTCTTTTTGTCTTTCTACAGGTCATTGAGCTTGTAGCAGACCGCTGTAGGCACATTTAGCCTAATATTTCACTTTTTTGTAAATACATCTTGATATTATCTAGAAATACGTGAGTAAGGTGGGGAAGTTGTGCCCCCGTCCTAAAGAAGGAGCTTGCCTCCGAAACATGTCGACGCACACCAGAGGTCCTGTTCATTAATACAACAGATTTGACCTCACACTGCACCCTTTTTTAATAGTACCAGCCAGAGTTTAGAATAATTTTTTTCCAATATACTCATGTGCCAGGTACTTTTTAAACCTTCACCACGTCCAACCACTCACTTGTAAATACACCCCACACACATGCACCACATATAGTCATTAACTATAAGTGCTCCCGCGTAGTCGTTGGTCGCAGCACGCCGCATCCCGTTAGAGGGGTGCGAAGACCCCGATAATGAAGCATGACACCAAGGGGCCTGTTGGTGTGTGAGGGGTATTTTACAAAACACTAAGTGCTCCAACATTTGTTGAACACTTCACCCTACCTGCGAGTTGGATTCTCCTTGTTTATTAAAGTATCTCTGTGGAGCAAGAATCCAATCCCCATTTGCTCTACCTCCCCCTCTTGTTTTTGTATGGTGTCCAATAGACAGCACCACCATATTAAACCTTTTCCGCCCCGGTCGCAAGGCAACCGGGGCAGAAAAGCGGCAGACGGTCTTTCTGCCCAGCGCGGTCTCCCCACCGCCATAGTAATATGGCGGGGGGAAATGGGTGGCGGGTGGATGGCGGGCAGACAAGGTTGTCAGGCGGATCGCCACTGCCTGCATGGTGGTGGAGATCCGCCCGACATCCTAATGGGCCCCTATGTTTTTTGTGTGAGAATGGCTAGCCTTAAGCACGTTGTGTTGTGTGTTCTGAGTGTATGCCCCCCTTCTGAAAATGTCTGGAATGAGCTCAATTTGTTTTTTTGTAATCATTGTGTTATGCAAATGTCATTGAATGAATTACATTTTAAAGAAATGCAGAAATGAACTATGTAGCATGTTCTAAATATCTGCACGCTACCATTAAAATTGAAAAAGTAAAACACTATAAATATGTGCAAAAACACTGATAAAGATAAATTAGAATTCACATTCAATAGGAATAAAATAGGCCTCATAGAAAGGAAGGAAAAAAATGAAATTGTGTGCTTTACAACTCTGACTAAAATACAAAATGTTACAGCACTGTCCTTAGATAAATTGTATTAGATATTAAAAGGAATTCACATCAGCTGAGTGAATTGGTTGTTGTTGAAATAAACACCACATTACAAAACGACAGATTTTGACTGGCTTGAAATGCCTGAGTTTTAAATAGACTGTGACCGTGCTTACATTTCTACACTAGAAGAAAAAGCTTTCAAACAGCTGTGTTTAAGCTCTCTCACTGAGAAGAAGCTGTCTGGCACAACAAACGGAGATTAAACTTTTTCAGGACATTACAATATAGCAAACAGGTTTTTTCTCTTGAAAAGGCGTGAGAAATTGATGAATGCTGGTCAATGCACAGCTGAGTCAATATCACACGGCTATTTTAGGTCCCAAGCCACAAGGAAAATGCTGGGTCATGTTAAGTTAGTGCAAACACGATATGAAGGTGTGCATTACAGACTGCTGATTTTAAAAGTTAGAAAAGACAGTTTCATTATTTTGTATAACAGAGAAAAAGATTAAAAGTAGGGATTTTCTTTTTTGTTGCCATTTTACATAAGCACATCTGTGGTCCTGATGTTAAATTATTACAGCCCTTTAAAAAGTGGTGCAAGCTATTTTTTTGTTTCAGTAAAACTTCTGTGCTTACTGTTATGAATAAATGCATTTAAAAGTGACTAGCAGCCCGCCCCGGCGTTGCCCGTGGGCAGAAGGGGGCTGGGGGCTGCATTTTGAGCATGTTTAGTCCCGGCCGGGCCCCCCGCCCGCCCACCCCGACATTCCCTATACCGCTGCCCGCCTGCCTCCCGCTTCTGCCTAACCTCAGCCGCGCTCCGGACTTAGCCCCCCTCCCGGGCCCCCGCCCGCCCCGACATTGCCCGGACCGCCTCCCGCCTCGCCTTACCTGAGCCGCCGCGCCACTCCTCGCTGCACGTCACTCGTCGCCGCTCGTCACCGCTCCTCCCCGCCTGTCGTCATCACGCAGGTGTAGGTCGCGGTCAGCGCTACGTCGCGGCCGGTGCTTGTTTTAGGGGACTACTTTGTTTTTAAACTTTAATTTTTTAATTTACGTTTATTTTTTATTTTATGCAGCCTATGTCCATCTACACACCCTGAGGATTACAACAATGTATTGGGTGTGTGGATCGGCGCTGTGGTTCCCGAGTTTACCTTGCCAAAAGGTGTCTGTTCTCTCTTTATAATAGTAGTATAGATAGGAAAGGAATGAGGCTTTTTTTTCATGTGTGGAACCATCAAAAGGGTTGGTGATCATTATTAAGAAAATATTTTTTTTTACTATTTGAGGAATTTGTTTAATTAAAAATAATTGCACTAAAATCATTTTTTGCTCTCTATAAGGTCTAATAATTATACTGTAAACTCTTAGCATCAAAGTTGAATTTAAGCAATGCTGTACCACAATGGGGGGGGCTAAAATGTGAAATTTCACTTTACCCAGGCGTACAAAACCCTTTTTTTATAAGGGTGTACCTTATACATTTCTTATCCCCCCACCTGGGATATCAAGGGGAGTCACCGGGGGTCCCTAATACGCCAAAACATTGTAGGTTATCCATTTGTAAGTGCCCCTAGCACCAAAGTCGAATTTGGGCACAATTTACTTTTTCAAAGCAGTTCTGCCACTGAGGGCAGTTTTCAAACTGATCTCAGGCTTCAGTATTGCACACATACAAGTACAGAACAAACGGCTGACCGCTATACTGCTAGAAAAGCACACCATACACTGCACACAAATGAAAATAAGTATTACAAAAACAGCAGAAGTTATTATCTTACCTTTACATTATTGGCAAACAGGAACGGAACAGGACTGCCTTTCAGCTGTCAGTCTCCAGAGTTGCTTTGAATTGTAAAAACCGCATGAAAAGCCTTGAAAATGTTTACAGCTGGTAAGGGTTAGAGGTCGAGTTCTGCATTTAGCAGCCTAGCAGGGCTAAGGGCAAAGTTACCTTTGATACTTCGACCTCTTAAAGATTCTCAAAGACGAGATGATAGCACAGGGAGAGAAAGAGAAGCTTTGCTTATTATTTTTGGCAAAAGCAAGTTTTTGCGCAGTCATATGAACAGAAGGAAAGATAGTGGTGTATGTGGGGACTGAGTAGAGCATAGTTCTGCCAAGTACATAAAAATAATGGTTTTAGCTTAACGATTATTGTACAAGGGCTAAGATAAGGAGGCAATGGAATTCAGTTTGCATTCATGCACCCTTATGTTACACTAGTACAATTGCTAAAGGAATTGGTAGTTGGTTATTTATGTTTTCTAGCTAGCTCAATGTGCTTTTTACCTCCTACAAGTTTGTTTGTGTCCAGTTGCTACAAATAGGGGTAGATAGTGTCGACAGAAGGGAAACCTGTTTCAGGTTTCCTACTGTCGAAATGGGGTTTTATAGGAGTTTGTTTGTCACAACATGTTCTGCTGGAGAAATGTATGTGCCCACTATGTTGAGTTTTTTAAAGGTTCTTTATGTAATAAGAATCCCTGTTAAATTAGCAGTTTTAGATTTTCCTGCTGCGCCTATAACATGAAAGAGTGACCCTAAGTGTACAATGTGGGTGCTTTCATTAAAGAGAAATAATTTTAGAAGTGTTTGCAGTCCTGTACAAGTAGTGAAAGGTTATGAGTTATGAAACACCAGCGTGTTAAGACAAGAAGCACAAAAGAATGCTTGTTCTAAGAATTTCCCTTTCTTGAGTTTTTTTAGATGAATAATTTAGGAATACACAAATGTAAGGATTTAGAGTATGTCCGTATTGTTTTTCTCTTTTCCTCAGAATTTAGTAAATGAACACAGACTTCCTTAGCTGCTTCAAATAGTGTAATAGGTCCAGGATTGTTAACTCTCAGATGGATGAAGTGGTTCTTAGGTGCCTTGCTCATATATGGGGCGCCCCAAGACTAAGGAAGTATTCTGAGACTATTCTCTCTGTTGATATATTATTTCTGTGCCTTATCTAATGACCTTTTGTTCTGTCCACCAATAGATATTTGCTGCCCTACAACCATTGCCAGAGGTGCCCGGACATCAAATCCAGCCTGGGGAGTCAGTACCAGTCCAGCTTGAAGCAAAGGTGAAGGTAACCAGCACTGGTGTTGCTGGCAACTAGGACCTCGGTATAGGTAGAAGGCCGGAAGCACTGGGACATAAAGTGTGTACCCCTGCCACTGTCTTGGCGAAAGACAGGGTCACAAACCAGAAAGGAGTAGTCGTGGATCCAGTTTTTGGTGCCCAGTTGAGAGAGTCACAGACCGACCAGAACGGCAAGGAGGCTTTTGCTTGAGGTGACCCTCTTTTAAATAAGGGTTGCTTCAGGTACTTCAGCATCACGCCTCTGAATCCTGGTCCCAAAGTGAATGAACGTTTACAACTCTGTTTGTTTATCAAGAGGTACCTGGGCATACTAGGTACAATCTGTGGCCCCAACAAAAGAGCAGTGCGCCAGCAGAGCAATGCAGGAGTTAGGGAAGGACTTGAGTTTAGGGTACAGGTACTGTGCACTTGGTGCCTGTTAGATTAAAGTGAAGAAAACTGATGCACTGCCTGAGACTTTGGACAGGATCGTTGAGGGTACTTACCCCGGAAGGTGATTCCCCTATCCTGAAAGAAAGACTTTTTCTTCTCAAACTGGGCCGTGATTATTTCCTTGAGTTGCGAGTTGTGCAGCTCCACCGTGGGAACAACAAGAGCCTGCCTCTGAGGCTCAAACAGACACAGGGAGAAGAGTCCCCTTTGGCTAGTTGGACAGCATCTTCAATTTCCCAAGGACTTCTTTTTGTTAGTAATGTACCCTTTTGGTCGTCCCCTTTTTGAGGAGGAGCAGCCCATTCCGTCCTAATTCTTATGGCCCTGTGTGGTCCTCCTGGTCCCCTGGAGTGAGGATTGTTTTTGTAATAATATGTCTGACTGCTTTAATATTTGCATTAGGAATAATGTTTATTCTGCAAGAGAAACGTTCTTCTGAGAAGTTAACAAATGTTACTTTGCCCTTTCCTTTAGTATCCTAATTGATACTCTAGCACTCATAAGAAGAACATTGGAAAGCCTATTGAAAAATGTTTTTATTAGATATGTGCTGCTGGCTATTCTGAAATTGAAATAGATGGTCACTGAAATACATAGGAGCCCTGAAACATAGAATTGGACTGGATGGTTTTGGGATTTTCTTTCTGCTTAGGGTTGGAAAAATATTGATAGTTCTGTTTTTGATAATAGTCATTACTCTCTCCTGCTATCTGTATGACCCAATGCTCTGTTCCCTTTGTATTTCTGTCTATACCTTAAATATGCCCGCTTAACAATATTTCGAATGAAAAATGCCCACCTAGCAATGGATTAGGACATTGATGAATTTTTGAGAATAAATGTGCAAAATATTTTCTCTGTTCCTACTAGATCATAGGGATGTCTTTAGCTAATGCTAAAAGGACCGTCTGTTAAAGATTGAGGGAATCGCTGTTAGCATGAGCTAAAAGCCATTTTGTTCTTGGCAGCCATTGTAGTTACGTAAACAATGTGGACGAGCCCACTATTTGTATGTGAATACTTGTTGTCACTGTTTGTGGCATGAGTTGAGACCCATTGGGTATTTCAAAGACCCCTCACACACCAACCTTGTTGGTGTCATGCTTCATCATCGGGGTCCCAACCGGGTGGCCGAATGCCCCCTGGTTGTGCTAATACGCCTGATTACAGCGGAGCAGGAGTTGGTGAGAAAGTGTGATGTGAAGTTCTACTGTTAAAAATATCCCTGAGGATCCTTGCCTTAGCTTTATTATTGGTGGCTCAGGATATGAATTAAAATCTGTGTGATGCAACTAGTAAGGAATAATTGCCATTACTCCTGCATGTATCGGGTAGTGGCAAAGCACACTATGTTGCGGGGTGAGTGTCCCGTTGTCTACTGGGAGGCATTTAGTAATCGGCTGCTAGGGGGGATTGCTTGATGCATGTCCCGGGGTCAAAAGCGACTGGTGCCGGCAAAGATGTCACTGCTAGCCCTGTGGTAGGATAGTAAAGTTTCTGAGTCCTGGAGTTTAGCAACGGGGCATGGTTGTATCAGGATGTTAAGGCAGCTGACTGATGGCCGAGTGGTCAGTTACAGGGTCAAGCTGTGGTACCACTGGTGTACAGAGTCCTGGTGTAGTGCCGCAAAGCGTTAGCATAATGAGCAGTGGTGTGTCTTAGACACAGCGGAATGTCACTTCTGGTGTTAATAGTCCTGCAGACTCAGTGTCTGCTAAGACTGTTCCAGGGGATGTTGTCGTTTAGCCCCACCTTATGGCTAAAGAGACGATAAATCCATTGTTCTTTTTGTAGTAGCTGATGTTGGATTTTGGGCATATTAGCATCCAAATCCTCAATGATGACCCATCTCATGTCGTTGGTTGTGTGTCCCATTTCCAGGAAGTGGTTGGTCATCTTGGTAGTGTTCTTGCGGCATTCTATGGTGCTTCGATGCTCACATATTCGGGTTTTCACTTTCCTATTCGTCATCCTGATTCGGTAAATGACATGAGCGGTGTTACAATTTGTGTGGTTGCGCAGCTCCCATGTCTTCCCTGGTTCAAGCTGTAGTGTCTTTGTTGTTGCCATCAGGTTGCATACGCTGCACTTGTCACAAGCATAGTGGCCAGTTACTTTGGGGAGGCCCCATGCATTCAAGATGGTATTGTCTTGTGTTTGGACTGGGGCCGGCCTGGTAGAAACAACGGCGTCCTTGATTGACTTGGCTTTTTTGTGAGCTAGAAGTAGGGGTCCCACTTTAGGTTGCCTGTTTCTAGGATTTTCCAGTATTTCTTTATTATGCTTGACACTTGATTGGAGACTGTATTAAAGGTGGTGATGCATGTCAGAATCATGGGTGTTGGTTCACATGGGTGAGTATCAAGAAGACCTTCACGGTTTTGATTCCTAGCACGTTTCCTCGCTTTTTTTGTGATATGCTTTGGGTATCCGTGATCTTTCAGTTTGATGGTGAGGTCGTTGACCTGTCTTTTGAAATCGATCACATTACTGCAGTTTCTCCTTTATCGCAGGTACTGTCCTTAGGGAAGATTCTCCCTCAATTGCCTGGGGTGGAAGCTGGAGAAGTGTAATAGAGAGCTGCAAGCTGTGGGTTTGAAATGTGTCTTGCTTTTCAGGTGGCCCTCTTCCGCCTCAATGTCCAGGTCTAAAAACGTGGTTTTGAGGGGGTCAAAACTGAATGTGAATTTTAAGTTGTTATCACAGGTGTTGAGCCATTGCAAAAAGAGGTCAGTGTCTCGCTGTTGCCCTCCCAGATCAATAGGATGTAAATGTAAATTGATACTTGTATAGCGCACTACTCACCTGCAAGGGTCTCAAGGCGCTTGTACGAATACCTCTGTGGAACCCATCCTGGCTTTCCTTGTGAGGCATCCACTCCTGGGCACCCCCAAGGTGGAGGCCAGGCATCCTTAGCGTTGTGGGCGTCGTTGTAGAGATTAAGCAAGCTATTGCCCAGAGTTGCAGAGCGGGACTCCATGATTGGAATAGGAAGCAAGGCGAGAATTGTCAGGCCCGTGGAAATTTTTAGCCCAAGAACCGCCGAGGCAGGGAATTGAACCCTGGTCCCGGGCTAGACCTCTGCATCAGGGTCTGCCGCTCTAATCATTGAGCCACACTTCCCTAGGATATCATCTATATAGCGTTTATAGAATTTAATCTCTGGGACTTTTGGTGTGTCATTTGTAAAGATGTACTGTGTCTCAAAATAGTGTACGTATAGGCCTGCTATGCTGGGAGCGAAAATACTCCCCATCGAAGTACCATACTTCTGGATGTACAGTTGGCCCTCAAACTCAAAGAAGTTGTCTTTTAATGCGAGTTTGGCACAGTCCCAGATGAATTTGGTGGATGTCTGGTATGGCCAGTCAGTTCTTTCCAGAGCCATTTCTAGGACTCTTAGGGTGTCATCTTGCGGGATGCTCGTATACAGGCTCTGTACGTCGAGGCTTACAAGTAGGGATGTTTCTGGGTTATATGGCAGGCCTTCAAGTAGTTCTGAGGAGGTCTTTGGTGTCGTGTAGGTAAGTATTGGTGGTTTTCACTATAGGCTGAAGAAAGAAATCGCAGTAGCGCGACAGAGGCTTGAGGAGTGAGCCGATGCTGGATATGATAGGTCGCCCTGGAGGAGGTATTTTATTCTTGGGGATTTTGGGTGCCACATAGAAGTAGGGAATCTTGTCTTCTGATGTGGCTTTGCTGGGTGTTATGAGTCCTGTGGTTTCCGCTTCTTCCACTAAGTGTTGGATGCGGATTTTCAAGTTGTCACTTGGCATTTGATGAAGTTTCTCATAGTTTTTAGTGTCACAAAGAAGTCTTAGGCACTCATGCTGATAGTCTTCCTTGTTCATGATTACTGTTCCTCCGCCCTTGTCAGCCGGTTTGATGACAATGGCTTCATTGGATCACAAGGATTGTATGGCTGCTCGTTCTGCTGTGGTGGTGTTCTGTAATGGGTGAATATCTTTGAGTTCTTCTACGTCTTTGAATACCGCTTGTTCATATACTGATATCTCATGTGGGATAGCAGTGGGTGGAGGCATGAAGGTGGACTTCACTCTGAACGACGTGTCTCCCTCGGATGTTGCAGTGGAGGGAAGTTGAGCATTCTCATAATATGCTTTAAATCTTAGTTTCCAGAAGAAGGATGCCAGCTCGCAATGTAGCTGAAATTAGTCTAATATGGCCGTTGGCACAAAACCGAGCTCCTTCCCTAGAACGTCTTGTTCTGTAGGTGTGAGTGAATAGGACAAGAAGTTAGTGACCAGGCTCATCTCGTGCTGGGACCTGGTTGCTGGTCCCTATATTTGCTCCTTGTTAGGGCTCCCTCGTGGTGGTCGTCTCCCCAGTGTACTTGGTTGCCTCGGCGTCTTCTCCCTCTGCCTCGCGGGCCTCCCCCTAAAAAAGGAAACCTCTGGTTCTGGTTAGCAAATGGTGGTGGGGGTGGGGTTCTAAACTGCATGTTCCAGCCGTATCCATATGGAGGATGCATTGGTGGGTATTGACCCGGGTATTACATGTTAGGTCCTGGTGGTGCCGGTGTCCATGGTTGTTGCCATCCTGTGTTTCTTCCTCTTCCTTGTTGTTTTCTTCTGTTGCTGCTGGAGTTGCTGCTTCCCGAAGAGTCTTCATCCAACGAACCTCCTGAAGTGTCACTCCTCTTGGGGGCTCTGTAGTTTGTGTCAGCGTAAGGGTATGTTTTCAAGTAGGAGAACTCCTTGAGGTCTTTCTGAAATATATTTTTTTTGTTCTGTGTGAGACTTTCCGTGTACTCATTGATTTCTTGATTTGATTTCTTTGTTGGTCTTGTCCAGTCTTTTTTTGAAGGATGCAAGGGTGGCTTTAAAGTGTGCTTCGTTGCTTGGATTTCAATGAGAATAGCATCAGAGAGACGTTTGGCTGTTTGGATTATGGGAATAATCCAGTCTCTCGTGCATCTCCAGCTATTTGTGCCCAGTCTTTCCTGAAGGTTTTGTCGTCTAGGAAGATGCGTGGGGCATTCGTGACTATGAGTCCCCTTGGGGCGTTGTTGTTCCTCAAGTATTCTGTGAGGATGACCCCATGTAGAATTGTTCTTATGCAATTGTGTTTTTTCTCGTTGAGACTCTCCCAGTCTGCTGTGTGAGCTATTGATGTGGCCATGTTGAAATCTGCCATAAGTGGGGGGTTAGCTAAGATGTTGTTGACATCATCTAAGGTGAACCCCAAGCCTGGATTCTTTGCCATGGTGTGTAAGGGTATCAGTGCACTAAAAAATAGGTAAAAAGTTGGTTCTATATGCTCTCACAGCTGTGCGCTGCTAATTACTAGGAAAAACAATAGGAGGGCAAGGGTATAGAGGGGGCGCGTCCTGGTCCCCTGGAGCTTATGATACGTAAACAATGTGAATGAGCCCACTATGTGTATGTGAATACTTGTCACTGTTTGTGGCATGAGTTGAGACCCATTGGGTATTTAAAAAAACCCTCACACACCAACCTGGGGTCCCAGGTAGCCGAATGCCCCCGGTTGTGCTACAATGCCTGATTTCAGCGGAGCAGGTATTGGTGCGAAAGTGTGATGTGAAGTTCTACTGTTAAAAAATATCTCTGAGGATCCTTGCCTTAGCTTTATTATTGGCGGCTCAGGATATGAATTAAAATCTGTGTGATGCAACTAGTAAGGAATAATTACCTATCAGTTGGCTATGTGTGATGGTCTACATGTTTCAGCCCCTGTGCATAGTTAAATGGGGCTTTCTTCAGGACCGGGTAGGTGTATTAGTGAGTGGCGAAAATGAATAGAGCCACGTGATAAAACCAATGCGGTACCTACACACTCAGTTCAGTTCAAATACTTTATTCGGTTTTACATCAGTAAAAAACCATAAAAGTGACTTTACAACAATAGACATAAAACACATATAAAAAGTATAACATGATCATGATCACAGATCTTATAAAATTCATTCCAATAAAAAAAATATAAAAAGTATAAATAGACTACAGATTAGGTGACAGAGATATATAAAACTGGCAGATCTCCCTAAGATTTCTGGATTTTAAAGCTGATTTTAGGAATCCAATCACATATAACATACTTTCGGGTTTTAACATTTGTAGATAACAAAGGGCGGGTCGAACCTGGTTAAAATTCAGTTTTTTTAAAAGTGGCTTCAAGTAGAACCTCCGGGGAACATCATAGAGTGTTCAAGATATGCGCTACACGTGTCCCGTGTAACGTCCCTTTGGCGCACTCGTAAAAAATTATTATTGCTCTTTTTTCGTCAACAATTGGTATTTATTTTCATAAATTTCTCTTCATTTATTTTTCTTCAATACATTATTTAGTTTTCATAATATATCGACTTTTTTGCCCAATGCATTTCGGGCTGAAACCCTTCGTCAGGGGACTTAATCCTACGAATTAATCCAGAATTATACAAGCATAAGTATAACATGATTATATGGTTCATAGTGTTAGTGTAAGTGCATACATCATTACTGAGTGTTACAATGGTATTGGAGGAGCGTTAGGTGTGAGTGATCAAAGACGGTGTGAGTAACCATGCACAATGGGAGATACGGTCCGGCGTAGCGGTACAGGATTGACGTGGGTATATGCATGACTTGTGCTTTTAATAAAAGTGCGCTCTACGGAAAGGTTTAGGTGGTTCGAAAATGTTATAATAACATCCATGTGGATTGGTATTCACTAACCTGAAGCTTGAAAAACAAAGTAGCTTTGAAGATCGCTTTCATTTTGATTCTGTAATGGTATAACAGTAAGATTAGCGGTCTTCTAAACAGAAACAAATGAATGTTAAAAGAGGGAGTTTTCAGGTAGGGGAATGCCTTACCAGGTAATTGACGGTTATCGGTGTCTAAATGTGGCGTCCGGAAGCACGTAGTTAGGTGACTGGAAACACGTCGTTTCCGTATGGGTCTTCCGTAGTTCTTGAAGGAACTATGTCTCTTTCTGATAGGGTGTTACCGATCACGTGGTGGCGTACATCGTAAGCCATCTTGTGATAGGTGCTAGGTTGTCATGGTTACACCGGGGCATCGGAATTTTCGATGCGAAACTTTATTTGTTAATGTGAGTGCATTAATTCAAGGAAAATGACGGGGGATGTGGAGGGTTAGATGGGATGAGCGTGAAGTGCCTAGAAACTGGTGATCGCGAGCAACAATAGGAAAGTATTGCGGGTAACAATCTGTTTTTCTTTACTTATATCGGTAATAACATGCATGTAATACTATTCAATGGTGTCTGGTAACTCTTTCTCAAATGGAAAGTTTTCTGGTGTATACATGGTTAGCTCAACAATTACAATGAAATGAATCAAAAAACATTACACAGTGTGATATTCTGGGGCCCCCCAGATGGTTGTTATAAGTAACAGCTAAATTCCAGTCTTTTATTGAGCCCCTTGGGCTGCACCGATGATAAGCGGTGAATCCAAAATAGTTCTCTCCTTAAAAGAAATTGGTCATTGTTTCTGTCCGGGAGTATGGGAACCATTTCTAGGATACAATATTTCAACTGACTCAAGTTGTGGCTGCGTTCATGGAAATGTACTGCGACTGTTGATTTAGTTGATTTCATCCTTATATTGCTTCTATGCTCAGTTAAGCGCGTTTTGATTTTCCTCGAGGTCTTCCCCATGTAAATCAAATTTGTACTGTCACATGTACAGTGCTTTATTACTCGTCAACCCCGTGATTCCTTTCTCAATTTCTCCTAAGGTAAAATACGGTGATATTACAGCCTGGCCACCATGGTATAATTCTAACTGAGAAGTGAAGCTCTTAAATATGGAGCTGAAGTGAGATACCCAATCGTCTTAAGGAATATTGGTACCAACTTCAGGTTCTCGTCCCATGTCAAACAGTGGTCTGTTAATTATGCCCCAGAATTTCTCGCTGTTGTTCAGAGTGTCGGGATCTAGGAGATCTTTCCAAACCATCTCCTTTAATTCAGCCTTTCTCCTTGCTAATGTTTTTTTGTATATTAAACGTAATGATCAAAACTGCAGGTGGTCTCTTGGGATGACTTTCAGGGCTGCCTTTAGCTTCCTAGCAGCTTTTGAACAGGTATGGTCAAACCATTTGGGGTCCCTAGGGGTAGTTATAGGAATGGTCAGTAACATCCCCACTTTGGAGGTAATCCCCTCAAATGCCTTAAGGATTTCCAAGGGGAAGGAGGCAGGGGACACAAAGGATGCGAGTTCGGGGGCACAGGATTTATGAATACTATCATAAAATAAATCCGGGTTCACCTTTGACCACTTAAGTTGACGCCTTCCGTCCGTAAGTTTCAACATGCCGGAGGTAGTCGACTTGTCCTGCGAGAGCAGTAAATTACCACCCAAATGGATACAAACAGGATTGTGATCACTGTAAATACTGTCTAAAATTTTAAAACCGAATATGCGGGATCGTAGGCCCTCCGTGATTAGAATATAGTCTATAAAGGACCCCCCGGTATGGCCCTTTAACGTGGGAATGTCCTGTTTACTGCAGACATCCACCACAGACATGGTGGAAACCAGGTCGTATTCATTCATTAGATGGTTCAGTGCATCACCCCGACAAGAATGTTCGAAATGAAGGCCCCCCATTTTACCGCATCCCAGTTCTCCCATGGCAGTTTTCATTAGATTGCCACGTGGGTAGACATTAAAGTCCCCTGTTAGCATAATACAGTGTGAGGTGCTTCCACTGTACTGTTTGACAAAGTCACCCAATTGTGCAATCCGACATAACCCTGTGGTATTATTCACTGCATTGTAGAAGTTTATCAAAAACAGCTTTGCATTCCCTCGCTTCAAAGTAACTGCTTGAATATCAGTGTTGGAACTAGATGTAGAGTTGATTGCGCATTTCAAAGCTAAAGCGGTATATATAACCAGACCTCCTTTAGCTCTGCCACTAGGTGATGGTATGGCCGGGACAAAAAAGGCTTTGTAGCCATCTAGAAAAAGACCGCAATCCACCGACCAAGTCTCTTGTAGGCAGATCACCGGAAATAGCCTGATAAACTCTATCCACTTAGGATCTTGAAATTTCCCCACCAGCCCAGCAATATTCCAAAAGATGACGTTATGGCGTACTTTGTTTATTGGGTCTACGGTAGGGGGCCATTTTTAGACTCTCTGTATGGATGACAATACATTCCCCAACCAGAGACTCTCCTGGGCGGCCCTCTCTTATATGTTGGGAACTAAAAGGCGGCGTGTGCTCTCTAGAGACTACAGGTGATTTTAGTCAGTCGCAATCTTCTAGCGAAGAGAGAGCTGCAAATCTGTTACTCATTAGTGGGATAGGTACAGAGTGAAAATCCCCCGCGGACTGTGGTTGGCTGTGTGGGGAATCAGATGGCTAGTTCTAGTGGTTGCTGTCGGTCCATATGTCCGCCATCTAGTGTAAAGGTAAGTTGTTACTATTTGGTGGCTCGGGTTGATAGAAAAAGCCCAGGGGGAGGATCTGGATTCCGGAGCCAGTATTAAACCAACCAGCTCTAGTTCCTCTGAATAGTCTCTTGACGATCGTGCGGTCATTAAAGTTTACAATAATACAGTCACCCCCTCCTGACTTTCTTGAGTTTCACACCCAACCCACACGACGGGCCATTATGATGTTACGATCTATTCCTGGGCCTACTGAGTTGTTATTGCAGAACCAATGAGTCACCTTATTCTTAAGTTGGTAATAAACTTCGGTGGAACCGTGGGGAAAAGGTGGCACATTCCCCAGGATTACCACCAGAGGTGTAGATTGGGGAGGTGGATCTATTACTGTAGAATTTAAAGCATTGGTGAGCGTTTCTCCCTGTCTCCTACTACTATTATTCCTCAATCCCTGAGGTGTGCGATTAAGATGTGTCATTGGAGGAAGCCTATTAGATGTGATACCCTCAGTAGTGCCCCCCACCAGCTTCATTGGTGTTCCGTTTCCCGGGCAGCCCCCATTAGGCACCCTGGTGCTAGATGGAATGTCAATGTTAGGACCACCTTGAGGATGTTCAGGATTGACTGGAGGGATAGACTTACTTAACAGGCTGCTTGTGATGGCTGATGGGCAAGATAAAGCCTGGTGCCTAGTTAACGCAACAAGGTTATGCTCTATGTCCTGAAACTTGGATATGATGGGGGCCAGTCTTGCCTCCAACACAGAACTCAACAATGATTTTAAGGTATCCAATGTTGTTTTATCAACCCCAGAAAACAACCCTGATGTAGAGGTTAATATTGGCGAATCATTAGATTTAGATTTTTTTGCTTGGCCCATGGTGGCTTTACTTTTTCTCTTGCGACTAACCACTGGGCTACAGGCTGTCTTTATAGATGGAAGTGGACTAGGGCCTTTGAGAACCTCGGAAGTGGCAACAGTATTCTTCTCTCCATGCCCTCCCTCACCCATAGTGGCAACATTCACAGGGCCTTTTCTGTTAGCGGTTATTATCGCGGGAGACAGGGGCTTAGGTAATGCCCTTCCCGTTACTTCTAAAGGGTTAGACTGTGAGTCCGCAGCCACTATTTCACTGTCTGTTCCCGAGCAATGTTGGGTGTCCTCTAATTCTTCCGACATATCATTATGGCTAATAATAGTGGAGCCTACCCGGGATTGATGAAGAAGGCCGACTGGCAATCTGGAAAGGTGCCTGTTCACCAGCTCGATCTCTTTATCAATACCCGAGGCCGCCCTCGATAAGAATGCTTCCATAGTAGTCACAGTAGATTTTGTTGTAGCTATTGTCCCTATGGGTACTGTCTGTGTCTTCCTTCTAACCATGATTGCTAGCCTGTAAGGCAATACAATTGATTCACTAAAGAACAACTGACAGACTAAATATAACAATCAAATAATTAACCCCTTGCATGCTGGTGACAGCTCCCGTCCGTCATGGCACACAGTGCTCGTGTGCTGATGAAGGCCGGGAGCCGTCACGACCACGCCCGCGATCGGAATGTGCCGCACAGGAGCAGAATTCCGACCGCAGGCAAGGGGTTAAACAGAATACAGTATACAATAATGAAGACTAGTAGTGTGAGAAAGTTAAAAAACCATGCACAGGGGCGTGGCTTGGCGCCCAACAGGAATGGCAGCGCCCGGATGAAGCTCCTCGGGGACTTCAGGCAGCTGCTCATCTCCCGCGTTGCTCTAGAACCGCAAACGGGATGCGAGGACGTCGGAATACCTCCTCCTCCCCCTAGGGCATTTGCGGTATCCATTGCCAGCATAATTGCTTTCCTACTGCTGCCGTGAGTTTTGTTTCATCGTCGCTACATCGCGACCACCATTTTCTTTTCTCTACTCGTGCTGAAACGTGAATACACGATGCTTATCTGAAAGACTATGGCATTTTATCCTATACCACATATTATTTCAGACTTGTTTTGGGGCATGTTTTATTTTGTCCCTTCTTGGATACTTCTTCATGGGACTTGGTCTTTAACAATACTTACCTGACTGATTTCAATGAGGCGGCCATTAGCACACCATGCCTCCTCACAAACGTTTATACGCTCTAAAGTGCCTCCTCTACATAGAATAGGAGCCCTGCCTATATAGTTGCCACAACCTATATCGGAGGGGTTTTCTACAAGGAATTTTTCACAGTAACCACTGCAAACTCTCCCTCCTCCTCATATACAGTGCTTGTTGACGATATTTCCTTCAGCAATTGTCGCTCTTCTTCTTGCTGTTTTTATGGGCAGAATTAAAGGCATTCTTCCTACTAAAGTACCAGTAAAACATGTTTTTGTTAAAAACTCAATTTTTTTTACTGAGTTTGCCAACCTTCAGGATTCTTTATCGCCTCCTCTACCAGATACTATGGCGAATACGGATCCTGCTGGAACGTCCTCAGGGAAGTCTCTTTCCAATCGCCTAAAACAAAATCCTCCATCTCCACCTAAAACGGCCTCATCTGTCTCAATGGAGTTATTATTGGAGGAGATTAGGGCATTGCGCCCCTTCATGGAGGAAACTAACGCAAAGCTACAGGTCCTCACTGACAACTGGACACAACTCAACCATAGAGTTACTGCTGTGGAACTCTCTATGTCTTCTGTCGCAGATACTTGGGCTAAATTTTCTCCTCTCCAATCTCAAGTCTCTGATCTCCAGCGCCAAGTCGAGGAGCTTGAAAATCATAATAGGCGCAACAATCTCCGTATTTATGGTCTGGCAGAAGGACAGGAAGGATATGACCCCCTTACGTTCTTCAAATCTTTTCTTCCCAAAGTCCTCCACCTGCCAGAGGGCACCATGCTTAACATTCAAAGAGCACATAGATTAGGTCGTCCTTCTTCATCTTCTTCTCCCTCTCAGAAGCCTAGAGGTGTGATCCTTTATTTTTTGGAATACACACACTTATTAAAGGTTTTATCAGCAGCCAAGTCCTCCCAACGCATCAACATTTCTGGATCCACTTTATTTTTTGCGCAAGATTACGCCAAGGCTACTGCTAATAGAAGGAAGGCTTTCCTCGACTTGAGACCTGCTTTTCGCGCAATGGGTGCTCGCTACGGTCTCTTCCACCCTTATCTTTTTTAAGGTTACCTATAACAACAGGACAACAACTTACGAGGACCCGCTGCATCTTCAAAGTTTCATAAATGCTCATCATACAGATGCAATGGATTCTTCCTCTTCCAATGCTGGATGAATATACGATTTTTTATTCTTTTGATTTTGTCTCTCATCTTTTACTGTTCTATTAAATGAGTTTTATTTTATTCTGCCTATTTCTCATATTTACCGTTATTTTTATTGTTATTGTTCTTTATTCCCACAGTTCTTTCCTCTTCCTGCTATGATGCCTCCTGGTCCTCCGTTTGCCTGATCCCGGATGTGTCGTCCGTCCTGTATGGTTCCTTCCCTCCCCTTGTCTCCTTGAATCCTTCTTCTGTAGGTATGTTTTCGTTTTATGTATTTCTCCGGCTTTTCTTTTCTGGCCTTATTTTAATGTTTCTCTCTACTGCTTCTTGTTTCATTCTTTCCTTTCCCCTTTTTAACTTTCGTACTGCTTTTTCTCTTTTTCTTATCTCCTTATTTCCCTTTTTTCCACAATATTCTCTGCTTTCTTCCTTCTTCCTTTCATTTCTCTCCTTATTCACCTTTCATTCTCTCAAGCACCTTTTTCATTGTATTTCTATTCCCCGTTTTCATTTTCCCTGCCTGTTACCTGACTTAGTTTTTAAGATTGTTTATTACATTGTATGCTCTTTATTCAATGATGTTCCTCTGTCTCAGTTACATTCAGAGTTACCACATGGAATGTTAAAGGTTTAAATAATCCCATTAAAAGACAACAAGTTTTATCTCACCTGGCTAGATTACACTCTGACATTGCCATGTTGCAAGAAACCCATTTATCAGATGTTGAAGCCTATAAATTAAAGTGACTTTGGGTTGGTAATGTTATTTCCTATCCAGCTCTAGGGAAAAAGAATGGTGTTGTGATCTTAGTTCATGAAAAGTTTTATGTTTCTATTGTTCATCAGGAAATTGATTCTGACGGTCGCTGGGTGATTATCAAATTGTTAATTGATAATATTCCATTAGTTATTTTTAATGTTTATGCCCCTGTCTCTGTTGATAACAAATTTTGGGTACATATTTCTGACAAATTGCTTTCCTACAATGATGATTACATTATTTTTGGTGGTGATTGTAATCCAAATTCATGATCCCATTTTAGATAGACACTCCCAAGTTAAATTTGTTAATTCCAAAATGCATAGAATCCATTACGGGTTCTATGGGTAAATCTCTTTATAAAGATGACGATATTCTACAGGAATTTGTTACATTCTATAAGCAACTTTACACCCCAGAAACCCAACCCCTCCCATCTGATTTATCTGATTACTTCAGTTGCTTACTTCTCCCTCCTCTCTCCACATTAATTTTGCCACGCTCGAAACTGACATAACTTTGCAGGAAATTTCTCATGCAGTTTCGGTTTTACGACGAGGTAAAGCTTCAGGCCCTGACAGATTTACCATTGAATTTTATGATCATTTTTCGAAACTCCTTCTCCCACACCTTCTTCTCCGATTTAACTCTTTTATCAAGAACGGCTCTTCCCAAGGAACTTTTCAAGAAGCAATGATTTGTTTAATCCCCAAGGACATTAAAGATCCCTCTTTCTGTAAAAATTACCGCCCCATCTCCCTAGTAAACACGGATTATAAGATTTTTGCAAAAGTACTAGCGTTGCGTATCTATCCCATCTTACCTGAACTCATTAGACCAGAACAGTCCGGTTTTGTCAAGGGACGCTTATCCTCTGATAACTCCAGAGTCTTCTTTAACGTACTTAGCAAACCTTCTTCTACACACTATCCTCTTGCAGCCATAACTCTGGACGCAGACAAGGCATTCGATAGGATTAGTTGGGATTTTATGTTTCATGCCCTTAGATGGATTGGCTTTCCTCGTAAATGGATTTCCCTTATTTCCTTATTGTATTCTGGTCCTAGAGCTTCTATCTTCGCAAATTGCAAAATTTCAGATTATTTTTCCCTCTCCAGAGGTGTTCGTCAAGGTTGCCTTTTGTCCCCTTTGTTGTTTATAGTGGCGCTAGAACCCTTTTTAACAAAAGTGAGACAAGATATTCAAATTACTGGTTATAATCCTGGCTCCAACCAAGTTAAATTATCTGTTTACGCCGACGATATCCTGTTATATTGCTCTAACCCCGAGACTTCTCTTCCTTCTTTCCTACGCCAAGTCGACAGCTTCTCAAAAGTCTCAGGTTATCGCCTCAATCAAGATAAATGTGAAGTCCTCCCTCTTAATATCTTATGTCTTCGCCATTACTTTGATCAAACAGGTTTTTCCTGGCAACCGACTAAAGTAAAATACTTAGGATTATGGTTTTACTATTCGATTTCTGATACTTTGAAATTTAATTTCAATAATATTACCAAAAAATTAACTGATTCAATTACCAGATGGCACCCTCTCTTTCTTTCGTGGTGGGGCAGACTGGATTCTATAAAAATGATGTTAGCACCTATAATCTTATATTCCCTTTCCATGATACCTGTCCGCATCCTGAATTATTATTTTAAGAGGTTAGACTCAATTTTACAAAAATTTCTTCGGCAAAACAAGCCTCCACGGATCGCCTTATCATACCTTAAAAGAAATAAGTCCAACGGAGGCCTTAAATTCCCTGACTTTAAATCTTATCATTATGCATTTTCTCTAAAACAAGCTTCTTGATGGTTATCTACTGATTTCCCTTCTCACCCTCCTGTTTGGTTATCTATTGAAAAATCCCTTACATCACCCGTTTGACTTTCTTGAAACACTTGCGTTTACTGCTAATTCTTCTTTTCTTCACTCTCCTATTATTGCACATATATGGCATCTCTTGACCCCTCTTTTATCTTCCTCTTATCCTTCTATTACTTCCTTATCCCAACAACCTATTTGGCATAATAAACTTCTTCGTATCAATAATCGCTCTTTTTTCTGGAAATCTTGGAGGTCCAAAGGCTTATTGAGGATTTCTCAACTCCTGTTTGATAATGTGCCTTTGATCTTTTCTAATCTTCAATCTCAATTCCTCCTTCCCAACTCTTTTAGAAAACAGTATGATCTTCTAATACCTGCTCTACAACAATATCTTCAAACTCTCCCTACATCTCTTGACCTTCCTGCTCCATATTCCACACTCTCTCCTCTTTTAGAAACTTCTCCTTCCGCTTCTCATATTTACACTTGTCTTCTAACTCCTTTGGAACAACTTAAAGCAAAAACTGAATTGGCCTGGGAACAGGATCTGTCAACATCCTGGCCGTCTCTTTATGGGATAAGATCTGGTTAAAGATTCATAAGACATCAAGAGCAGCTAACACAGCCCAAACCTTTTACTTCATTTATCAGCGTTTATTATTTTCTCCAGCAAAATTGGCTTCTTTTTCCCCAGACCTTTCTCCTAAATGTTGGTCTTGCCCTTCCCCGAATGCTGATTTGAGTCACATGTTATTTCACTGCCCTAATATACGTAACTTCTGGCAGCCAGTTTGGTCTCGTATGAATGTTATTTTTAAGACTACAACCCTCTTCTCCTATTCAGCTATTTTCCTAGGCTCCCTCTCTCCGTCCTTGCCTCATAACCCCTCTCACTTCAAACTAATCGATTTACTAATAGCTGTAGCTTTCCACTTGATAACCTCCAACTGGAAAGATTCGACAAAAGTTAAATATTCCGCTTGGTGGAATGCCATTTGTTTTCACCATAGGCTTGACACTACGTTACTCCTGTTTCCCTTGCAATCAAACTGGACTTTTTATGGCTCCCACTTACTGCATATTTGTCCATCCTCTCCTCCCCAAACCCCTCTACTGTTGCTTTTGCAAATAAGACAGATGAGGTTCGTAAACCACCATGAATATTTCTGGTTGTCTTTTTCTTCATTTTTTCTTAATATTTTTCTATATTCCTTTATTGGTTCATTCATACTCGAATTTATAGCATCATTTCTCAGCATACAATGTTTTATTTAAATTACTATTACTCACAATTGTTTCACTTTGATTATTGACAAATTTACTGTATTAATTTTCCATTGATCCCTTTTCTTTCCTTTCCCCTGGTTCAGTTATAACTATTTATTAAATCCGTTTCAATTTGCATCTTTATTATGTAATTTCATTTTCGTATGCTTTTTATGCTTTGATGCACTGTTATTGTATTCCCTTATGCTTGGTTTCAATAAACTTGACCGTAAAAAAAAAAACGATGCACAGGTAGCTAACCAACCATGTATAAACTCAAATCAAGAAACCAAATAACGTGGCCCAGCCCGGCCTCTTCCGGGCCCTGACGGCCTAAGCCGGTCCCGCCCTTCTCACGGGCTTTTCCCGGCGCCGCCCGTGACGCGGGAACTCTGTGGGTCTTTTAAGGATTTTAAGTGCCTGCCGGCGCTTGCAGATGATGCCGTTAGCAGGCGCCATTGAAGGATGCTTGGAAGTGTGGTCTTTACGGGTCAAAGCACCCATGGCAGCCTAGCAGCCCGACGGCGAAGAAGTAGCAAGTCTCCCGGCTTCAAGGTCAGGTCAGTCAGTCACCCATCGCAGGGACTCTGCAGCGTTGATTAGACCAGCTGATAGGCACAGTTCCACAAACAAATAAACGTCTAAATGCAGTTTTAAGTGCCCCTTGTAAAGCTTTAGTTGCTTGTATGGTCAAAATTCTGGATCCAGACCCTGCTCAGGTGCACTTTTCACGCAAACCGGGGACCTCACACGTCTCCAATAAACCAGCAAGAGGCAGCGCCAGTCACAATAGCCGAGTGCTGGCTGAAAGTCAAACAGAGTTCACGTCGTCACTTTTTTTAGCCTCAACTTACCAACCAGCTCCTTTCCCAGTCCACTTGTGGTGCTCCCACATTTCCAGCGATCTCGCCTGCCACCAGCCTGCACCACCCCTGCGTGCTCCGGAAGTATGGGGATGCAATGCTGGGGGCCTCAGCGGGCAGCAAGAGGCGGGGGTGCGAAGCGCGAGCCCGAAGCCGAAACCGGGTTTAGGAAACCCGGAAGCTGAGTCTGAGCCCGACACAGCTCAGCTCGGCTCAGTTCGGTTTAGCTCCAAATACAGTGGCAAAGGCAAAGGTATGACATATGGCACCTCGACAGGGGCGGCGGGGTGGTACAGGGAAGCCAAGACCGGACCAAAGCTAAAGACGCGAGCAGAATACCAATACACTCGCTAAGGTGTATGGTGAAAAGAGTGAAAAAAAAGGAGGGTGTGTCGGCGTACTTACTGACACGTCAATGAGGCAAAAAAATTCCTGTGGGGAAGCAAGAAGACAAGACACAACACATAACTGGAAATAAAAAGCTGATAAGCGGGTGCGTGGAAACACGTTATGCGAACCCTATTCTGCGGGGTGAGTGTTGCGTTATCTGTGGGGAAGTGCTGCTATGAGGCATCTGATGATCGGCTGCTTGGGGAGTATTGCTTGATGCATATCCAGGGGTTCAAGAGTGCCTGCTTACGGCAAAGGTGTCACCATGGATGAATAAATGTCAGGATGCCATTACTCCTGCCTGTATCTGGTAGTGGCAAACCACACTATGTTGCGGGGTGATTGTCCCGTTGTCTACTGGGAGGCATTTAGTAATCCGCTGCTAGGGGGGTATTGCTTGATGCATGTCCTGGGGTTCAGAAGCGACTGGTGCCGGCAAAGATGTCACTGCTAGCCCTGTGGTAGGAGAGTAAAGTTTCAGAGTCCTGGAGTTTAGCCACGGGGCATGGTTGTATCAGGATGTTAAGGCAGCTGGCTTCTGACCGAGTGGTCAGGTTACAGGGTCCAGCTATGGTGCCACTGGTGTACACAGTCCTGGTGTAGTGCCACAAAGCATAGCAGAATGTCACTTCTGGAGTTAATAGTCCTGCAGACTCAGTGTCTGCTCAGACTGTTCCAAGGGATGTTGTTGTTGAGGCCCACCTTATGGTTAGAGAGACAATAAATCCATTGTTGTTCTTTTTGTAGTAGCTAATGTTGGATGTTGGGCATATTAGCGTCCAAAGCCTCAATGATGACCCATCTCGCCCCGCAACATAGTGAGCTTTGCCACTACCCGATACACGCAGGAGTAATGGCATACTGACATTTATTCATCCATGGTGACACCTTTGCCGTAAGCAGGCACTCTTGAACCCCGGAATATGCATCAAGCAATACTTCCCAAGCAGCCGATTATCAGATGCCTCATAGCAGCACTTCCCCGCAGACAATGCGACACTCACCTCGCAGCATGGGGTTCGCATAACGCGTTTCCACGCACCCGCTTATCAGCTTTTTATTTCAAGTTATATGTTGTGTCTTGTCTTCTTGCTTGCCCACAGGAATTTTTTGCCTCATTGATATGTCAGTAAATACGCCGACACACCTTCCTTTTTTTTCCCACTCTTTTCACCACACACCTTAGCAAGTGTGTAGGTACCGCATTGGTTTTATCACGTGGTTCTATTCATTTTCGCCACTCACTAATTCCCCTGCCCGGTCCTGAAGAAAGCCCCATTTATCTATGCACAGGGGCTGAAAAATGTAGACCATCATACATAGCCAACTGATAGGTAATTATTCCTTACTAGTTGCATCACATAGATTTTCATTCATATCCTGAGTTGCCAATAATAAAGCTAAGGCAAGGATCCTCAGAGATATTTTTCAACAGTAGAACTTCACATCACACTTTCGCACCAACACCTGCTCCGCTGTAATCAGGCGTCGTCGCAAAACCTGGGGGCATTCGGCCACCCGGTTGGGACCCCGATGATGAAGCATGACACCAACCAGGTTGGTGTGTGAGGGGTCTTTTAAATACCCAATGGGTCTCAACTCATGCCACAAACAGTGACAACAAGTATTCAAATACACATAGTGGGCTCGTCCAGATTATTTACATATCATAAGCTCCAGGGGACCAGGACACGCCCCCTCAATACCCTTGCTCTCCTATTGTTTTTTTCTAGCCATTTTAGTTAGCCATGTGCTCGCCATGTGCTTTCTCCCTCTTCCAGAGCCTTGCACATGCTCAGAAAGGCCTAGCTGGTAGAATGCACCTGCTCTTATTGTACAACTGCAAAAAACAACAGGTGATGGACAGAATGCAGAACAATGTCATACATTCACCCCAGTACAGTGATCTGGGCCTAAATCCATCATTGTTTTGCTCACCATACCATTCCAGTTTGAACCCAGCCATAGGCAAATCAGTCCTGACCCTGTGCCCCATGGGAACATTCCAGCCCGAACTGCCAAGCCAGGTCCTCCCTGGACTTGAAACAAGCATCCAAGGACCGGTTTCGGGTTTTCAGCCCTCATCAGCCTAGATAGCTTGATTCTAGTGGCATGGAGAGCACGGGACTCACGTCTGCTCAGATGTGAGTCCCTTGCTCACTTGGCCACTGGATTCAAGATAGCCTGGCTGATGAGGATTATGAATCTGAAACCGGTCCCAGGATGCTTGTTTCCGGTCCAGGAAAGGCATGGCTTGGCAGTTCGGGCTGGACTGTTCACATGAGGCACATGGTCAGACTGATTTGCATATGGCCATGTCTGAACTGGGGTGGCTGAGTGAGCTAAAGAATGGTGATGGATTAAACCCAGATCAGTTGACTGGGGGTGAGTGTTTGATTTGCTCAAACGCTCCGTCCATCATCCCCTTTTGTTTCGCTTTGTTCGCCCTAAGTTGGCAAGGTATGCTCAGACGTGAGTCCCTTGCTCACTTGGCCACTGGATTCAAGATAGCCTGGCTGATGAGGATTATGAATCCGGAACCGGTCCCAGGATGCTTGTTTCCGGTCCAGGGAAGACATGGCTTGGCAGTTCGGGCTGGACTGTTCCCATGAGGCACATGGTCAGACTGATTTGCATATGGCCATGTCTGAACTGGGGTGGCTGAGTGAGCTAAAGAATGGTGATGGATTAAACCCAGATCAGTTGACTGGGGGTGAGTGTTTGATTTGCTCAAACGCTCCGTCCATCATCCCCTTTTGTTTCGCCTTATTGTACAACTGCCAGGCTATTCTTACTGATGTAAGGAGAAATGTCTCTCCTCCCACTTTGTTGAGCAAGCAAATTTTGTATACGTCAGTAAGTATTCTTGTATGTGCAAGGACCTCCCCTTGGTTTTATCCGGACTATGTGACAAATTCATATATAATGTCCCTTTTCTCTGTACTCCTTAGACTGTCTCCTACAGTGGACTGAGGGTACTGTATGACGCAGTCTCCCCATGTGAGGTTATTAAATATTTCCTTTGATATTACAGCTTCCGTGGCAATTTCTTCTTTGTTGGTTTAAGGACCAGGTACATCAGTGAACCCCTTAAAAGGTTTTTATTTCTTCACTTGGTAGTGCGGTGGCCCCCTCTGCCCTCGGCTGAGGTTGTTGCCTGGCAGGAAGATGGAGAAGAGGAGCGCTGGGAGCCGCAGGCTAGAGCTGAGTTGTGACCACCGGCATAACTGCACACTGGTTTGACCTGCAAGTTCTGTTGCACAGTCCTGAGCCCCATCAGTGGTGGTGCCTGTGGGGAGTTGGAGTTGTGGCCATATGGTGCTCCTGACCATCACTGGCGCAACGCAGGTGGGGCCCCTTCCTGATATGCTCCACAGCTGAGAGCGAGGTGAGACTGACCCTGGGTTTGTGTTCCCTGCTACTTTTACCTTTTGAGGCACACCCTTTGGACACACGGCGGAAGGTGCAGTGGTGATGCCCTGCAGTGCCTTTGACTCTCTGAGGATGCCACGAGTGGGGCCGCCCTTTGAACAGCTGAATGGCTGTAGAGGTGTAGTTCGCCACTGGGCTTTGCTGTGGCGCTGGAGCGCCCTTGCCGGAACTGGAATGATCCCTGAGATTGGGGTGGTTCCTGGGTGCCCGAGGGGGTGTTGCCTGGGCCGGCGGCCCCGGCTGGAGACAGTGTCCCGGAACTTGGGGCTTTTCCTGTGGGGCCTGGGGGTGAGTCAGATAACCCACGCTCTAAGAACTAGGCCTGGAAGAACCGCTGGATGCTGTGGTGGCCCCCCTACCCTGGACTGTGGTCGCTGCTGCTTGCTGTGTTGGGAGCACTGAGGGCCGGGCATGACTGACTGGGGCAGCACTTCAGGGCCCACTGAACACAACAGCGACTACCAGTGAGGTGAGATGGCAATTTGGATAGATCGCCCTGGGGGATTGTGAGGTGAGCTGAGCATCAGTGAACCTTGTGCCCCTTGCTGGCCTCCACCTACCGGGTGCCCTATATTTCCCACATACCGCCTGCTGGGGACATCATTTTGGGCCAGGGAACCACTGGCACCATGGGCAAACCTATGGGCGGCCAGACAGGGGCTCTTCAAGACCCGGAAGACAGTGCCCAGGAACATTCGCAATCCACCCCGGAGGATCCGGTACAACAGCAACTTAGTAAAATACTGGAGGCCATAGCGGACACGAAAGCTGCCCTCCACCAAGACATTAGTACTGTTGCAGTGGGGCTCGGCCTACTGTGAGAACATGAGAAATTGTCGGAGAGGGTTAAAGAGACTGAGCCTAATGTTGCAGAACTTGCACCCGCCCAAAAGGCATTGGAACAGCAGATGGGGACGCTCACAGATAGGGTGTGCCTTGTAGTACTTAGGGAGGAGGATGCAGAGGGACTTAACACGAGGGATAACATCAGAGCCCTGGGCCTGCCGGAAGGGACGGAAGGTAATGATATGGTATCCTTCTTGGAATGATGACTCAGGACTGTAGTGGCACCAGAAGGTCTGTCCACCATTTACACACTGGAGAGGGCCCACAGGGTACCGGCCAAGCCGTTGGCCCCAGGGAGGTCTCCACGACCTGTAGTGGCACGACTGCTCCACTTCCGGGACAGAGACCTCCTCCTGCAAAAGGCAATAGCAGAGGGCCCCTTCACTATCAACAACAATAAGGTCTCCCTCTTCCCGGACTATACATTGGAGGTGCTGCAGAAACGGGCCTCATATCTAGAAATCAAAAAGGCATTAAGAGATGACGGCCTCCAGTACTTCCTGATGTTTCCGGCTAGACTGCGCATAATGCTAGATGGGCGCACTTACTACTTTGACTGCCCCAAAGATGCCTGGGACTAGGTGGAGTTGTACAAGTGTGAGACTCCATGGAACAAAGGCCCTGGAGCTGTCGAGCGGAAGGCTACGGAGCTTGGCAAACATCAGAGATGCCGGCCTCGAATGGGTACCTTGAAGAAACCATCCTCCTTGCAGACGGAGGAGGAGAGGGTGGAAGCCCTGCAGGCTGTGGCGGCACTCATGCAGAGCCGTAGCTTGGCCCCAGAGGTAGGGGAAATCTCCTCAAGAGAGACCGAAGACAATTATTTGATGTAATTGGTAAGCTAAGGTGACCTTGATATTAAGAGGGTGCTGTTGTGCAGTTGGCTACCCCAAGCCCTGAGTTGCCTTCTCATATGTGGGGCTGGTGCGCTCTACTTGGTGGAAGCGTCCTGTTTCAAACCTTCTTGGCTATCCCCTACTTTGTGCCGTACTAGGTTAGAGCCTCATTTAGTATTCATTGTTTCACATGATGTTTGGGCGGCTGACCATTGTCGGACTTCCCTGCGGTTGGGGAGTTGACCATCACAAGGGTACTTTTGTTGACTTCTTGGTTCTTGACAAATGCAGAGGGGTGGGTTGGTGTGATACTGCGGGGGTGGCGGTGGGGGCTTCCCTCTGTGGGATGCTTCTTGCTACCCAACACAAATGACAGAAACACGTAGGGTAATTTGGTTCCTCACATGGAACATTAGAGGAATGGGGTCTATGGCAAAGCACCATAATATTTATTCATACCTGAGGCTTAAGGATATCCACATAGCCCTCCTTCAGGAAACCCATCTGAATAGCGAGGAAGCTGGGAAACTGAAACTCAGGTGGAGGGGCCAGGTCTCCTCGACCACCTCCTCGGCCTTTGCAAGAGGGGTATTGCTGTGGGTCAAGCCAGGGGTCCCTTTTGCTGTTGAGCGGTCATGGTTGGATGTGGGTGGCCGATATGCACTGATCACGGGGAGGTTGCCGGGACAAGAGGTCACGCTGGGTAACGTCTATGCCCCTAACCACTACTAGATTGGCTTCTTGGACTCCTTTTTGGCTGTACTGGCCGATGCCTTATGGGGAAGCTTGATTCTCTGGGTTTTTTAATAGTATCACAGATGTGGCCACTGACTGTTTCGTTTGCACCTTCCCTTACTGGGATCTCATCCACGCTGCACAGCCCTGGGGTTCTGTACATGGATTACACATCGGGACCTCGAAGACACTTGGGGGTTGCAACACAAAATGGATAGGGAATTCTCCTTCTTCTCACCGATACACCAAGTGCACACACGGCTTGACACTTTTATGCTCCCCTGCTTTTAACGGCTCTATTAAACATACTGAATATTTAGGGCGGACACTATCAAATCACAGCCCATTGATAATGACACACCAGCCACCGGGACAGTGTCCCCTGATCCCTACCTGGAGACTTAATCCGACATTACTCGAAGATGCTCCTTTTCGCACATCAATGCACATACTCCTGGACACGTATTTCCCCATCAACATTAGTACAGCACCCGCCTCCCAAGTGGAATGGGAAGCATTTAAAGTAGTGGTGCGTGGTCATTGTATAAGGCAGGCAACTGGGGCGCACAGTGAACTCTGATGGGAGATACTAGACCTGGAGGAGAGTATTTGCAGATTGGATAATGTTCAGGGTACAGACGACACTGCCCGTGTGCCACTGCACGTGATGCAGGCAAAATATAACGATGCCTGGGGCGGTTGTGAGGTTATAATCACAAGGACTATTTAGACGGTGAAGAGAGGCAACGGAAAAGCTGGCCATTTATTAGAACGGTTAAAAAGACCTGAGCTAGGGGGATCCCCAATTACACAACTTGGCTTAGAAACTGGGGAGGTGGTGTATGACCCGGATGTGATTGACGACTCCTTTCTAACTTCTTACGAGCAGTTTTACACGGCCCCACCTGCGCCTTCCAGGCTAGTTGTACGAGAGTATTTGGAACCACTCCCCCTCCTCGTGTTAGAGGAAGACGACCGGGAAGAGCTGGGGGAACCCATAAACTTACAGGAAATCAAAGCCGCCATTAATGCATTAGCACCAGGCAAAACGCCGGGGCAAGACGGCCTCCCGGCAGAGTTTTACCAACGCTATCCGCACCTGCTGGCGCCACATTTAGTCCGGCTATACGCTGATGCGTACGAATCTGCCCAGACAGCCCTAGTGATCCCTCTTCTGAAAACTAAGAAACCCGAGGCAGGTGTTAAAAATTACAGACACCTCCCAATGCTTAACATGGATTTTAAGATCCTAAGTAAGGTATTGTCAGGCAGGTTAGCTCCACATATGAAGACTTTAATACACCCTGACCACATTTCCTCCTATAACCTTCATAGGCTCTACTCTGTTCTTTATCATGTCGAGGCCTTGACCAATCACCAGGCAGCAGTGCTCTCTGTCGACTTGGAAAAGGCCTTTGACACAGTGGGGTTGGAATAACTATTTGGGGTGATGTTGCAAATGGGTGTGGACAAGGATTGGGTGCGGTGGGTGCGGCTTTTGTATGCTGCACCTACAGCGAGGGTCAAAACGGGCAGAACAGTCTCCCGGCATACAAGGTATCCCGTGGGACTAGACAGTGGTGTCCACTTTCCCCCCTCTTGTTTGCTCTGGCAATCAAGCCCTTGGCTGAGAGGCTTCATCAGGGAGAGATTGAGATTACACTGGCTATAAGAGGACAGACACACCATGATTCCCTTTATGCAGACGATTTGCTGCTATACTTATCGGATGAAGTCCCGGGTACCTAGGTAGCCATGCAAATCCTAGACAATTTTGCATGGCTCTCTGGACTACGAGTTCATAAAACTAAGACACATCTGTACCCGGTATCAGGCCCAACACATAGGCCGGATGCTCTGATGGCTGATATATTGTGGGCTCAGAACACCTTCAAGTACTTGGGCATACACATCCTCCACTCACTAGATGATCTGAATTAGGGTAACCTGGGGAGAGCACTGTGCATGTTGCGTTCTTGTGTACACCTTTGGCATACTCTGCAGCTACCTGTCATGGCTCGGGTCTCTCTCTCAAAAATGGGCATGCTCCAGCATTTGTTATATTTCTTTGTCAATCTCCTGGTCCTCATGCCTAGCAGTTGGTTCCGTCCCTTGAATGCCCTGTTGCAGGATCTGGAATGGGAAGATGGGCGACCTAGGGTGTCGCTCCAAACATTACAATGCCCTATGTCTGTCTAAGGGTGGACTGGGAGTGCCGAACTTTGAATTTTATATGTTCGTTGCCCAGTTACAGTGGCTGGCACAATGGATAGTGGGTGTGAATGAGGACTCCCATCCTAGTCTAGTAACAGCAAAATTATTAATACTAACAACACCTACCCCGTACTGCTCTCTGTTGCAGTGCACAGCTTTCCAAACTTGGAGGCCATGCCGGGGCAGGGAGAGGCGCACCACCAAGTACACCCCCATGTTACCTCTCGTGGGTCTGCCACATGGCGATCCACAAACTATATGTACAAACGAGCAATTAGCCAACTGGTCCGAGGCAGGGTTAGATAATATCGGGGACTGCTTCCTGGACAAATCCCTACTCCCATTTGACAGTCTTGTGGAAGACTGTGGTCTTTCTCCGGGCCAATTCCTGCGACATGAAGCCCTAACTTGCACATTTGCACAGTTATGGAACAAGGGGAGAGACGAGCCAGAGACACACCCAGTACTGCATGCTCTACTCACACTTGGGACGGCAGGGCATCTAGTGCATTGGTTCTATGTGTCCCTGCACTCAGCATCTGTGGGACCCTTAGATGGGTTACGGGCAAAATGGGATAGGATTGGGGGCAGAGCACTGACAGATGCGGAAATGCACAGGGTCCTACATTACCCTAAGAAGATCTCTCGCAATACACACCTCAAATACATACAATTTAATTACACACACATGGCTTACTTGACACTTCACCACCTTAATGTGACTTACGGGGGAAGTCCATCTTTGTCCTTGATGCATGTTCCCAGATGCGGACTTCAGCCATTTGACTTGGGACAGCCAAAGCCTGCTGCCTTTCTGGGAGGCTGTGCTTGGTAAACTCTCAGAAGTGCTGGGTAGGGCGTTGGCCCCAACAGCGCAGAGTTGTTTACTCTGTCTTTTTCCTAGGCCTCCAAAGAGTAAAGTCGGGAACAGACAAATAGACCTTGCATTGGGCCTGGCTAAACCCAGAATTGCGATAGAATGGAAGTCCCCGAGAGGGCCACAATTTGAGACTCGGAATAGGGATGTTCTTATATGGGCTGGGACAGAAGGTAGAGCACTTAGTTGGGAAAAGGCTAAGGGCATACGAAAACATCCAATAGCTGAGCAATGGAGGCGGTAATGATAGCTTGGGAGACTCCGGAGTGGGTCAGCTACAGATCTGGGCAAGGAAACCTGCTGCGAAGGTGCACAACCTGGAAATCCCACTAGGCCTATGGAAGATTCTGGGTGCTGACCTGCATGGTGGTTGAATGTGGGGAAGTGAACGGCGGAGGCCTTTGATCCAGAATTGGTGGCTTTGGTGGGGTGCGTGGGCTGCCCCTCCCCTACACTCCCAGCCCTAATTGGGAGGCTCCACTGTGCTGTGATCACCCCATACAAAACCTGCGTCACCTACGATATACTTCACCCACTCCGCATATGGTTTGCTTATTTCCTTATTGTTTACGTTGTGTTATTTTGTTTGCTTCCTTTTTTGTTTTTCCATGAAAATTGCCCCTAATAAATAAAGTACCATGTTGTTAACCACAAATATTATACTGTATTCAGGATTGTTGATGGAAACTCCCCCATGTAATTTATAGTGCACAACCTTAGTGGAACAAGTACTAAGAATCATGGCCATTGCTTGAAAGTGACAGTTAAATGATAAGACAATTGCAAGAATGTGTTTTATTACATGTACAAACAGCGAATTGGGCAGCTGGACTCAGTTTTGGTCTGGCTTCTGGACATTAAGCAGCGTTCTTCTTGAATGTGTTCTATTGCCACTAGATAACATATTTCTGATTTTGATATGTCAGAGATTCTAGTCTGTATGTTAATTTATATAAACTACCAATAAAAATACTTTGAAAAGAAATTGTTCTGCATGATAATTTGGGTAAAAAATGGAACCCCCTTTGAGGTCCTATCAAAGGATATTGATTCTGAAGGCTGATTTGTACTCCTCTAACCCGAACTGAATGGCGGTCCCCTTCTCATTGGCAGCATATATGTCCCCAGCTCAGACCAATCCAAATTTTTACACGGACACTCCTCCAGTCTTGCCAAATGGCTTCACGTCCCATGTCTGCTTGGGGTGGGGGCGACTGTTACTGCATCCTGGATCATTCCCTAGACCACTTCGACACTTCCTAATAGTCCTGCAGTAACTAATGCCAACAGATTACACTTATGGCTGCAACTATGGGCTCCGACCGACACCTGGCACCATAATGCGCTTCAAAGCCTTGTCAGGGGTAGTAAGTACTATAAAAGTGCTATTAAAATACAATACAATACAATCCAACAACCAAGCAGTACTCATTTTGCTTCCAGTACACAATGTCTAAGCATGCTTCAACTAGCTAGTTTGTTCATTCTCCATTCGCCCTTCTATTTCCTCCCCTGCGTACCTAGGCAGGGAGTTATCTGACCACAGCCCCTTACTCCTTGGCCTGGGATGGGCAGGGCCCATCTCCAGTACCCATTTGACAGTTGCAATCCTCAACACTCAAAGATCTGCTTTTTAACACAACCTTGTCGAATAAAATGATCTAATATTTTAGCAGAGCGAAAACTCAACATTGTCACCTGGGGTAGCATGTGAGGCCTTCAAAGTGGATCACTGATACAACATTGACTCCAAAAACATAACAGTACAATAATATCAAGACAACAATATTGTCTACAAAAATATCGATACAAAATACACAAAAAAATGACACTAACATCGATAAAAACATATTGTCTAAAAAAATCTCGATGACAAAAATATCGACAACAAAAATGAAGAAAACTAAAATATTGATAGCATTAAAATAACATTAAACACATCAAAAACATCGATATAAAAAAGACAACACAAACACCGATAAAATACATCTAAACTATATAGAAAATTAAATTTTAACATTAAAAAATACCATTTGCAACAGCATAATAAAATATACCAAATATTTTTAAAAAACTAAAAAAATAACAAAACAATAAAATGAATTAAAATAAATAAATGAAAAATCCCCCAAAAAATAAATAAACAAATAATACAACATTAAAAATATATCACAACTACCGAAAATAAACAAACACAAATATATATCATATATACAAAAATATTCCAAATTTATCCACATATAAATTTCAATAACAGAAAAAAAAATAAACATAATAAATGTAAAACTAATAAAATGGAAACAGCTAAAAAATTCAAACAAGCTATCTCGACCAGTAAATTTAAAATACACCAACACAAACCAATAGAAAACTCTAACTAATTAAATAAACATTATAAAACCAATCAATTAATTAACATAAAATGTACCGTATAACGGGCAACCACGGAGAAAGAGTGAACCTTTATGAGAGAGAACACAGAACGAATTACAACTACACATACAACTATTTAGAAAATCCCTCAATACAGGTAAGCACAAAACTTTGGAGGTCATTATGATGGCGGAAGGCCCGCCACCGCCAGTCGTGTGATGGCAGGCCTTCTGCCATTGGACCGCGATTTTCCCCCCATGTGGCGGGGGGATCCAGACTGCGACTGTGGCAGTCGCAAAGACCGTCCGCCATGGAAACCGTCACAGGCAATCGTTATGAATGCCTGGGGGACGGTCCAGATAGGCTAAAATGGTGGTGGTGCCTAGCAGGCACCGTCCGCCAAATTAGGATGCTGGCTACAGCCAGCCTTTCCATGGCGCCAAAACCTCCATGGAAAGGCTGGCGGGTATTTGTTTTGGGGGGCCGTTGCGGGCCCCCCTTGTGATGGGGGAAGGTGTGGGTCACTGGGGGGTACCTATGGTACCCCCTACATTCCACAGCACTAAGTGGCAGGCACCGTGTGGTGCCTGCCACGTAGTGCAGTGAAATGTAAAACCTGTTTTTTTGGCATCGCAGCGGGTGCTGCAGTCAGCAGCACCCGTTACAATGTTAAATGGTAAAATACGACCAGCATGGTGGCGGTCGCATCCTAATTTGTAGTGCGGTACCGCCGCATGCATGATGGGTTGTCCCGATCCCACCGCCCGCCATCGTAATTACCCCTTTGTAACTAAATAAATCAAATTAAATAATTAAAAATAACTATAACAAGTTTTCCTTTATATATCACAGATTTAACCTCACCTGAAATTCCCCCTAGAAACTTCAACACAAAGATTTACGAACACAACAATTATAAAATCAACATTATAAAAAATATATCAATAAGTAAGTATATGACTTAACCACCAAATAAAATAAACTATATAAAATTAATTAATTTAATAAAAAATAAAGCTTAGCTATCAAATGTTTTTGTCTTAACAGCTTCTACAGAAATCACGAAACCCACAACATCAACAAAAGACACTTCATCAACTAAAAAAAGTAAGTATATCCTTTGTTTACAAATAAAAAATAGAGATTAAATAATAAAAAATATTCCAATTAACCAAAACTATAACGTTTTCTTTTATGTTTCACAGATTATACTTTACAATAACTCCACCCAAAAAACTCAAACCAAATATTTAAATCGAAAACAAGTATAAAATCAACATAAAAAATATATGAAACTAAGTAAGTATTATAAATGAACCAACAAATAGGGCTACCTATTAAAAAACGATAAATTAAATAAAAAAACAAATATTACTAGCAAATAATTTCTCTTCACAGCTTCTACAAACTTTAACATACAACATCAACAAAATAAACTTCATCATTTTATTTTTCTTGAAATTAAATAAAGAGACTAAAAAAGCAATATAAAAAAATATATTCAAACTATAACCTTTTATTTCACATTTCATAGATTACACTTCAACAAAACTCCACATAAAAAGCTCAAATAAAGGAATAGCTTCAAAAACAATGACAAAAGCACTGTTAAAGAAAAATATAAAACAGCAGCATACTGTCTATTGGGCCTTGGGCCTATGGCGCTGTGAAAAGAAGTGGTAAGTACAAGCCTGATTTGCTAACTTTGCTTTGCTCATAGCAAAACGATCATTTACCATGAAGTGGAAGTCTGCTATGCCCCCGACGGTGCTCAGCTGGCATGGGGAGGTTGTCAGATGGGAGAGAGCAGAGAGTGCAGTGATTAGGCAGAAAGGGAATAGGGGCATGCGGAAGATGCCGATCTCACTGGACTGGAACTCAACGTTAAAGTTATTTCTTACCTTGGAAGCCCCACCAACATGATACACTGTAGGACCAAGCATCACAGAACACGCTAACCGTAGGAACGGTGCCGGAGCTCACCAGGTCACTCTGCTGACCGAATAAACACCTACATGCAGTGGAGGCTTTGCTGCAAATACAAATATACTTGAACTAAGTCCTGCATCGCACACAAATGTGAATGGAGTGATTCGGGTAGAGAGGGTGGGGGAGGGGGTTAAGGGTACATTGGATTGGGGGCCCCATTGGGGATGCTGTTTTTTGATATGTATATTGATACCGTGACCCACGCTGCTAGCCCATGCTGTCAAGACTCTGCCAGGGTCTAACAAACCTTCTTGCAGTTATACCTTAATGGACATTGTTGGACATTCTAGATAGTTCCCTCTCCTTGGAAATGTCAGTATGTACCTAACAACAGTATAAATGGGCAAGGTCTGGAAGTTATTAACAAAAACAAATAAAGTATGTTTAATAAAAAAAAGAAAAATATCAAACAAAATAAGTATATAAATTAACCAACAAATACAACGAATGAAAAATGAAAATAAAATGAAAAACCAAATATAACTAACAAATATTTTTCTCTTAAAAGCTTCTACAAACTACAAAATACAACACAATCAACAAAAAAACTCCATTGACTAAAAATAGTAAGTATTTTTTTCAAATAAATACAATTAAAAACTAAAGAAACAAAGCAACATAATTAAATATAACATTTTAATAAAAATAAAAGTTTGCTTTTCAACCAACAGAAAAAAGCAAGTGAATAAACATCAACAATCAATAACATACACATCAACAAAATTAAAGCAAGACAAATGGAAGTATACTTTCAAATATAATAATAAAAACATGTTTACTATTTAAAATAGTATAATTAACAAATATATATAAACAAATATTCACAGATTCACAATTTGGTATCAGAATGAGAAAAATTCATAATTTCACAAAAAGGAAAAGTACTTCTGGGCAACATGGCCTAAACCTAGACACAAGAAAAAATAACTGGAAACAAAACACATTGGAAATGCAGTAAATATGACTCCAATTCTTGTTGTGGGAGAGCCACTGCAGTAGAAACTAATGCAGTTAATGTCAGAGAATACACCCAACCACCCAATGTGACTGAAATCGAAGCCAGAGATGCCCTAGAAGCAATAAGAGAAGCAAGTACCAGCTCCCAACAGACCAGCACCCAAATACTCAAAAACTTGTTAACTAGGGTACCTGAACATATCACAGGAAAACTACCATCTATTCCCACTCCCAAAAGATCAATAGCCAGAACTAAAAGAATTACAGTTCAAACACCACCCACCCACAGACTTTAGCAGAAATAGAAATGTTACCAGAATACACCATCACCCAGAAAGATGAAAAAAGAATGATCATGTACAAAAACTAAATAACTGTGAAACGTGGCTGATGGATGGCACATTCAAAGTTTGCCCCAAGCCTTTTTCTCAATTATATACTGTCCACAGCGAATATGACACTTGACATCCCCTTCATATACGCACTACTCCCTAATAAACAAAACACCACCTACATAGAGCTCCTAACAATAAAACAATACACTGACAACTACTTTCCCCCCAAAATTATCATTGACTTTGAACAATAAGTAATTCAATTAATGTTAAAAATATACCCACACTCTGGAGACACCTACAAAAATTTACTTTAACTATAGATTATGCCACCAATAGCAACGTTGCCTACCAAATTACAAAATTAATAACCCTGGCCTATGTACCAACAACTGAAGTAGCCAACCATTATATCATACCTCTTGAAAACCCCTTTATCAAGCAAATTAAACTAAACCAACTCCCTTCCTAAAATACTTTGAAGACACTTGGGTGGGAAGGCTACATAGGTCAGGGCACCGTAAGCGCCTAGACACCTAAGGATAGTAGTTATGTGTTATACTGGATTTCTAAAGCGCACAGCTACTCAAAGTGTCCTGGCGTGGCAACCATGAGACCCCCACCAGCCAGCTGAGAAGAAAACCAACGAGAGAAAAGAGATCAGAACAGTAATGTTTTTAATTTCTTCTTAAAGACTGCAGGGTCGGCAATCCTCCTAAGAGCAAAAGGATGCTCATTCCAGGCTAAACCAGCTTTGCGAGTGAAAGAACACCCACCCAACCTGTGACGCAGAAACCGCGGATTCTGTATGAGGAGTTGGTCCGATGACCGCAGATGCCAAGAAGTGCACTATAGAAATTGTGATAACATAACATAACGTGGACAACCCAAGTTCCAAATCCCCTGATGGAACGTCTAAAATAGCACTGTAGCTCAAAAAACTAAAACCAACAAATCAGTTGAAGGACGGCATAATGCCTCCCAAGCCCACAACAGGAAGAGGACAAACAACCCTACATAAAACTTATAGAAGCTATCAAAAGAGAACAGAGCTATCAAGAGCTAAGACTAGAGCAATTCCTAACTAGGAGGCCCATTAGGATGGCGGGTGGATCGCCACTCCCGTATGGAAAGACCGTCCGCCAGTTTTCCACCAGTAGGCAATCTGCCTGATTGCCTACCGGGTGGAAAAGGCCAGCAATATGGTGGCGGTGCCTTTGCAGGCACCGCCATCCATATTATGATGATGGCGATCTCATGTCTTTCCATAGCGGAGACTCCGCCATGGAAAGGCATGCATTCTTTTCTTTGGGGGCCTGTTGCAGTCCCCAGGAAGTGTGGGGGGCTGCTCTTGGGGGAACCCATGGTACCCACCAACATTTGCATGCACAAGGCGAGAGGCACCGCACAGTGCCTGTCACATTGTGCATGCAAATGGACAACTTGCATTTTCACCATTGTGGCGGATGCTGAATACAGCACTGCCCGCCACAATAATAAATATACAGGATGCGACCGCCATAGTGGCGGTTGCATCCTAATAGGCACAGCGAGACTGCCGCACCTCTTGCGGTCGGTCCCTTTTACTGTTGCGGTGGCGGGTGGACTATGTCCGCCCGCCATCGTAATGGGCCCCTAAAATTGGCCCTAAACTCAGTAAACAAACTAAAACTGTATGAATAACTACAACACAATACTCAACTATTTCCAAACACCAAAGGGGAAGAAGACCTAGACATGATAGCTAAATCCATACTTCAAATAAAAAGCAGTACTAAACATCATAAATATTTTAAATGACAAAACATGTAAACCACATAACACTTTTCTTTTTTAAAGAAATAACTATAATTATGTCATTTGAAATTCCAAAACGAACACAAAAAATATAAAAAAGAAACAAGCAAATCAATGTAACAAAAAAGGTTTCCCACCCACACTACTAAAAAAATTAATTAGCAGTTATGTAGCAGTAGACGATCCTGGAAAACCAATAAATCCATAGTAGCTAAATCGAAAGACGAATCCATACAAAAATAAACCCCCCCAAAAAATTTAAAAATCCAACTGTAGAAAAAAGGCTCCAACAACGCAATTCTCTCAATAACGAAACGCTCAAAAACCCGAAAAGTAAATGTAAAAAAAAACGTTCCAACATTAAAAATATATTATACTTTCTAATAAAATTTGATCAACAACAAGATATCTTAACTATGTTTTAAATTTTCCCAAAAATTGTATAATAAATGCAAATAAAAGAAATTAAATTAAAATAAATAAATACATGTGTTAACAAATACAACTGTTTATAATAAAAATAAACATACATTTCCTTACTTATTTCTATACACATATAAACTATAAAAATAAAATAAATAATGAGCAATAAAAAAATTACTTTGTGCTGGAAAATAAATCCCCAAAAATTACTATTCCAACTCCAAAACCAAATAAACTCAGGGAAAATGCTAGATGATGAACCCCAAAAGAATTCCTATTCCTAACTCCCAAACAAAATAAAAATTCTACTTAAAATAAAATAAAAAATAACATTTAAAAAAAAGAAAAAGAAAAAAGATGTTTAGCAAAAAGAAATAAACTGTTTTAAAGCAATTAGATTTCATGAAAAAATGAAATCTTTTTTCACAATTAAAAATATATATATATCACAGAATGTTTAAAATAATAAAATATTAAATTAAAATAATTGACTAAATTATTATGAAAAATTTGAGACACCACTTTTCAAAAACAAATACTAATAACAACATTAAACCTAAATTACAAATACATTGAAATATTTAAATCCTAAATAATCCCAATATATTTTTTTCTAAACAAAAACAGTTTGGACAAAATATATTTTATATAAAATGTAAATGAATAAACCAACTATATATTTTTAGAAAAAAAAATCTAATCAAATAATAAAAAACAATATTTTAATAATTCCACATACCAATACATACCAAGCAGTGATTGCTGTGTTACTTATGACCCACTTTCTATCACCGATGTATCCTGCCAATTATCTTGTTCACACTGCTCATTTCGGACACACATTGTCAACTCCAAAATTAAGGCCCTGACTACTCCGCCCCCTCCTACCACCACTTTTCACTTAGCACTTATCAATGCCCGATCCATGTGCAAACATAGGCAAGAAATTGCAGACCTAATAACAGATGCCCACTTGGACGTCCTGTTTATCACAGAAACCTGGACGGATGGTGCCTCGGACCCCGACTTGGTTATAGCAGTCCCTAGTGGGTTCACCATACATAGACAGGACAGAGTAGGCCAGCGGGGAGGTGGGGTAGCAATTATTGTCAGGGACTACCTCCCAATCAGGACCACACCGATACCATCCACATGTTGCGAAGCCCTACTATTTAGTATTAAGCTCACACCCCTCTTCAATTTTAAAGGCGTACTGGTATACCGCCCACCTGGAGCACGTGCCCCATTTTTATTCAGCCTAGGGTCTATATTGGAATCCATAGCCCTTGAAGATCACTTTGCAGTGTTAGGCGATTTTAATTTCCACCTTGAATCAAGTAGTGACACAGACACTGCATGCCTCTTAGCGGATATGGAAACACTAGGTCTGTATCAACGTATTTCTGCTCCTACCCATGACGCTGGTCACACTCTTGACGGCATTTTTACTAATATTGAGTCGCTACATATTTCAGATGTCCTCCCCCTGGCATGGACCGATCACCACGCCATTTTAAGTCATTTAGCTATCCCCGATGCCTCTAAGAGGAGGGCTGTTAACAATAGCCCCAAACAGGTGAGAGCATGGAAGGACATAAAGGCGGGGACATTGAACACATTCCTGGCTAGAACATCGCCATTGCTGTCAGATGACCCCACCGCTGCCATAAATCAGTTCAATACCTGGATCAATCAGGCCACACTTGAGCTAGCGCCCGTAAAATCTATCTCCCAGAATCGAGCCTCCCCCAGTGCTCCCTGGTTCTCGGATGAACTTAAAAAACAGAAACAATTAAATAAACAAAGAGAAAGACTTTGGCGGAAGCGCTATGACCCAGAAAGTAAATCATTATATAAAGACTCACTTGCCCGGTACAAACAGATGATCGCAGAGGCGAAAAGAGCCTATTATGCCGCACAAATTGAGACTGCCAAAAACTCGTGCAAAGAGTTATTCGACATCACTAAACGCTTGTCGGGTGGCACGCACGACCTCACACCACCTCCCTCACAACATCTTTGCGACGCCTTATCTGATTTTTTCTTCAAAAAAGTTAACGACATCTATCAGGCTTTTTCTCTAAACACGGACTCTACGCCACTATCCTTGTCCTCCACCTCACGGGATAACACACTGACCTGCTTTGTCGAGCTCACTATGGATCAGACAAGGAGTATTATTTCAAGAATCAAATCAGGTTCTGCATTAGACCCGTGTCCGCTCAAAGTTCTTATGCCAGTTATGGACACGTTGATACCGGCTATAACTCATGTTTGCAACACTATGTTTAGCTCCGGAATTTTCCCGGCTTCTCTGAAACATACGTTGGTCAAACCCCTCTTAAAGAAAGCCAATTTGAATAAAGATGACCTGAAAAACTATCGTCCGATAGCCAGTCTTCCTTTCCTGGCTAAGGTAATAGAAAAAGCCATGAATCAGCAACTGTCGGAATTTGTGGAGCAGCACCAGTTGCTTGATAACACCCAGTTCGGATTCCGCAAATGTCATGGCACGGAAACTGCCCTTCTAAAGGCTGCGGATGACATCAGAGCCATACGAGACCAGGGGGGGACAGCACTCCTGGTACTGCTGGATCTTTCGGCGGCCTTCGACACGGTCGACCACAAGATCTTAGTCGACCGTGTCGAACGACTGGGGGTCCAGAAAACTGCTCTGGACCTGCTTGTATCGTTTCTGGCCAATAGATCACAAGCAGTATCTCTAGGACCCTACCAATCATCGAAGGTGTCTCTGCCGGGTGGGGTCCCTCAAGGCTCATCCCTGAGTCCGACACTATTTAATATCTACGTGTCGGACCTTGCAAATGTCATCAAAGCATTTGGGATGAGCCTGACCTCCTACGCCGATGACACCCAATTGGTACTGGCTATCAAAGGGGACGGGGAGGAAGTGGCCAATCGATTCACGAGAGGAATGATGGCAATAGGTGACTGGATGGCCACGAATTGTCTGAAACTCAATTCAGAAAAAACGGAAGTGGTCATCTTCGGTCACCTCTCCCCGGGCTGGTCACCTGTCTGGTGGCCACCATCTTTCGGTCCCCCGCCAAGTCCAGCTAGCAAAGTGAGAAATCTAGGCGTCATCTTCGATGCTGGCCTCAATTTTATGGCACATGCGAATAAAACTGCGGCTTCAGCTCATATGAAATTGAGAATGATTAGGAAAATACTACCTTTCCTACCGAACACGGCCGGGAAAACACTGGTCAGCTCACTAGTCCTGTCCTCCTTGGACTATTGTAATGCTCTATTCTTAAATGCCCAAGTCCGAGTGACAAATAAGATGCAGTCAATCCAAAATGCAGCCGCACGAATGCTGGCTGGGATCCCCAAGTTCGCACCAGTTACAAACATCATTAGGGATCTCCATTGGCTCCCGATACGCAGCCGTATCAAATTCAAATCGCTGTGTATTGTTTACAAGTCACTCAATAATCAAGCTCCCCACTTTCTCAAACAGAATCTTCTCCATCATGTCCCAACCCGATCTCTTCGTTCCTCTATTCAGAACTTCTTGGCTGTGCCTTGCACTAGAACAGTCACCTGGGGCGACAGGCGTTTCCTGGTTGCCGCCCCTAGACTCTGGAACACCCTTCCTGCACATATCCGAGCAAGTCCCTCCCTGTTCACATTCCGCAAACAGCTAAAGACGTGGTTATTTGACCAATAGCCTTGTATATCTTCTTTACCCAGTTGCTGATCCATCCCTTAACTAGCGCCGAGACGCCCACGGGTATTCGCCGCGCTCTACAAATGTCAATAAATAAATAAATAAATAAATAAATATATATAATACCAACAATCCCTTTATAATTTAAAAAAATTAATTTCTTTATTAAATATTTCATTTTTTTTAAAACTATCTCTTTTTAAACAACATTCTAAAATTACTCCTCACCCTTATCCCTTATAAAACCAACATCTTGCTACTAAGTACAAAAACAATTACTACACTCTTTGTTTAATTACTCCCCTTCCTTAACCCCTATAAATACAACATCCTGCTCCTAAACTGTAACAACAATTTGAAAATATTTACATTTTAATAATTATTTTTAAATAACTCCCCAGACTTATCTCCTATAAACTCAACATCCCACTCTTAAAATGTAATTAAAAAACAATACAAACATTTAAACATAAACAAATGTATTAAAACATTTATAATAACTAATTCAACATAAACAGAATAAAGAAAACAAACATTAAACAAAACAATCGATATAATCAAAACTATATATTTGCCATCGATATTTACAAAAATCAATATTTCTACATTACATAAAGATCAATATTTTTAACTAGGAAAACCCCCCTCAATATTTTGCACCATCCATATTCTTGACTCGATATTCATGTAAATAGATATTTCCACGTCAATATTCTGTATCTGCAGCCTTCAAAGTTCTACACCTGGGGAAATGTTCTCATACAGTGTCCGGGGGATGATCCAACATCCTCCATGACCGAGACTTTGCGCCCACCATGCTTGCGGAACGATTTCCCCTGCAATCATAATATGGCGGGGGGACATTGCCAGTCAGATGGCAGAGGGCCCACCACCGCATGGCTGGCAGTGGCGGGCCATCCGCCATCTTAATCAGCCTCAATATTTTTATCTCCTACTGCGCGAATCTCTACAGTCTCCCACCAGAAACTCCTGCCTCCTACATCACTGCCTTCCGGCTCTGCCGTACTCCAGATTTATGAATCCATTCAATGCTACGCAATGTGGATTCATATATCTGACTTTAGAGGGTTGCGTCACGCAAGTACCACTTTGTGTGGTGCAAACATCATGCAGGCCCCTCATACATATGCCCCTTGGTCTCGTATTCCCCAACCAGTAGTTGGGGGGAACACCTTGCTTAGTTTAGGGCCCATTCACTAATATTATGCCTCTGGCTCAGAACGTTCCTAAGCCCTGCATGAAGGAGAAGATATGGCCACAATTTATTCCTGAACCGTTGATTTGGGGCTGAAGGAATGTGGGTAGATCTTTACCTGGCAGTTGGAACTAGTATCTGAAACTACCTATTAATTGTAACCTTAGGTAGTGTTACACAAAGGGAGCACTTAGCATAAGCTTTGCAGAACTCATCGGACTGTGGGCAACTCTGAGGAAAGTGCGAAGGGAGAACCATTAAGTGCCCCTGCCGGCCTTGACAAATGCCAGTGCTACCACTGCCTAACCTTCCAACTCACACACAGAACTTTTAGTCCTTTTCAAGGTCAACTCATGGCATAACAATGGCCTAAATTGAATTGTTAGACACTCAAATGTGGGGGGGGGGCGTGGTTTCAGCACCAACAAAGATGATGGTGTTGTGTTGAGCTCCGACCTCCGCAGGAGACTTTATTCACTTCGGGAGGGATCTAGCAATCGGCCAGCAAGGGAGACAAGTATGCATCTCCTGTTGTGGGTCTGGTGAGTTGCTGGAGCCTTTTGGGGATCCGTGCATTTCTCCTTCATAAGTGGCCAGCCTGCCGGATTTTGCAGAGCAGTGAGAGATCGAGCCTGCCATTTTAGAATGCAGTGGCTGCGTTTCCTCACACAATTCCTCTCCTAGGCAGTTGTTTGTGGAGCTTTTCATGCTCCTAAAAAAGGTGTTCATTTTCATTAACTAATTTCAATAAATGTATGCCTTTGGCTCCCACAGCTGTTTTTACTTTATGTGAGAATATATTTGTATTCAGTATCTTTTGCTGTGTGCTCTAATTTTATTTTATACTTCAGTTTTTTCTAGGCATTCTTTCTGGTCCTTTTATATATTTTGCATTGCATGAATCTCCTCATTTAAATATTTTTGTCAAACAGCTCCTCAGTTTGTTACCATTTCTTCTCCATTTATGGGGAAAATAAGGAATCTTAAACTTTCTTGTCCCTAAAAGAACATTTTATTGTCTGATTCAGGCTCCAATCACAATGATATGGTTGGGGCCGCTTATCAGAAACCTGGGTCTCACTTAGGCACCATTCCTAAAACCTTTTCATGTGATAAAATGGCGGCGAGTTCAAATAAAAGACAAAAAAAGACCCTTCTTCACAAGTGAAGCCTTTCTTTCTTCAATATTCCTTTTTTGCTGTGCATCTTATAACCCTTTCTTCCCTTTCCTTCATCATTAAGCTAGCATTTTGTTTCTCTTTCTACTTTATTCTTCGTATTATAAAATTTTATACTTTAGACGTAATACTTGTACACAATATCATTAAAGCATCCCATTTGGGGCACCAAGATAGAATATTAAAAGGCTAGGTAACCATATTAAATGGAAGAGGGTATTATCCCACTTAGCCATACTAAAAACAGATCAATCAATCAATCAATCAGGGAGTTGTGAAGAGCGCTATTCACCTGTGTAAGTCTCAAGGCGCTGGGGGGGAGGTTTTAGCAGCTCTGATCAGTCGAAAAGCCAGGTCTTGAGTATCTTCCTGTAGATGTTCAGGGAAGGGGCTTGTCTGATGTTGACCGGGAGCTCGTTCCAGGTCTTGGTCGCAATGTGGGAGAAGGTTCTTCCTCGTGTCCTGGCTTTGCGGATGCGCTGGGTTCCAGCGAGGTCGGCGGAGATTTCTCTTGGGTACGTGGAAGGAGATTCTCTCTTTGAGGTATTTGGGTCCAGTGTTGTGGAGGCATTTGTAGGCGTTTGTAAGTATCTTGAAAGTGACTCTCTTCTCTACGGGGAGCCAGTGGAGGTAGGGTAGGTGTTGGGTGATGTGTTCCTGTCGAGGCACGCCGAGGACAAGTCTTGCTGCAGTGTTCTGTATGGTCTGTAGTTTGTGGATGAGAGACTTGTTGATCCCGGCATAGAGTGGGTTTCCATAGTCCATTCTGCTGGCTATGAGTGCGTGGGTGACCAACTTCATTGACTTGGGGGGATCCTTTTGAAGGTCTTTCGGAGGATGCAGAGGTTGTAAAAGTAGTCGGAGGCAACGCCGTTGACCTATCAGGTCATGGAGAGGGAGGAGTCGAGGATGATGCTGATATTTCGGGCGTGGTCCGTGGGAGTGGGAGGGCTGCCGAGGGCGGCGGACCACCCGGTGTTGTTCCATGTGGAGGGGGGGGTCCAAGGATGAGGACTTCTGTCTTCTCCGAGTCGGGCTTCAGGCAGCTGTTGCTCATTTATGATGGGAGGTCCTTCATTGCTTCCTGTAAGTTGAGCTTGGTGTTGACGGGGTCCTTGGTGAGGGAGAGGATAAGCTGGGTGTCGTCAGTATAGGATACTAGGCTGAGTCCGTGGTATCTGACGATGGAGGTGAGGGGGGCCATGTAGATGTTGAAGAGTGTGGGGCTGAGTGACGATCTTTGGGGTACTCCGCAGTTGATATCCGTGGGTTCGGAGACAAAGGGTGGCAGTCTGATTCTTTGGGTTCCGCTGGTGAGGAAGGAACTGATCCATTCGAGGGCGGTTCCCTGTATACTGGCAACGTGGAGTCTGGTGTTGAGTGTGCGGTGGGAGATGGTGTTGAATGCTGCGGAGAGGTCGAGTAGTATCAAAGCTGTGGTGTGTCCTTGGTCGAGGAGGGTGCAGATGTCATCTGTGGCGGTAAGTAGGGGGATGTATGTTATTACAACGCATACTTTTACAATGCATGCCATTACAACAAAACTTTTACAATGTAACATCCATACAACGCATGCCATTACAACGCATTTCACAAAACTACCATTACAACGCATTCCATTACAACGCATACTACCTTTACAACCCATACCATTACATAGCATGTAAGTATTGTATAGGGTAGGGGTAAAATTTACTATTCTAACTCCAGGGGGTGCAACAGTAGGGTAAATGTTGGATAGTGTAGGGGTAAAAATTACTATTCTATCTCCAGGGGGTGCAACAGTAGGGTAAATGTTGGATAGTGTAGGGGTAAAAATTACTATTCTAACTCCAGGGGGTGCAACATTAGAGTAAGTGTTGGATAGTGTAAGGGTACTATGCGTTGTAATGGTATGCGTTGTAATGGTATGCGTTGTAATGACTGCATTGTAGTGTCATGCGTTGTAATGGTTGCGTTGTAATGGTTGTTTCCCGAGTAGGGCAGCCTCGGTGCTGTAGTTGCTTCGGAATATGTATTGGGAGGGGTCGAGGATGGAGTTTTCTTCGATGAATGTTGTTAGCTGGGCATTGACGATCTTCTCTGTGACTTTGGCTGTGAAAGGGAGGAGGCAGATTGGTCAGTATTTCTTGAGGTCTGTGGGGTCTGCTGACAGTTTCTTGAGCAGGGGTCTGACTTCTGCGCGTTTCCAGTCATCGGGGAAGGTGCAGGTCCTAAAGGCGGTGTTGATGGTGCGCCGTAGTTCAGGAGCGATGGTGTGGCGGCTCTGTGGTAGATGTGCGGTGGGCAGGGGTCCGTAGGGGCTCCTGAGTGGTCGAGGTGATGTCCTCGGTGGTGGCTGGGGTCCAGGAGGAGATAGTAGGCATGCTGGCATTGCTGGAGTGGGTGGTGGCTTTGGTGTCTGGTGTTTGGTCATTGAAGTGGTCGTAGAGGCCCTTGATTTTCAGATGGAAGTAGGATCCGAGCATTTCACAGAGGTCCTGGGAGGGGGTGATGCCCGTAGTTTCGCTGGTGGGCTTAGTGAATTCCTGGATGACGTTGAAAAGTTATTTTGAGTTGTTGGAGTTGGTGATGATCTTGTTTTGGATGACGGTTCATTTGGTTGATCTGATGCATTGGTGGTATTCTGTCATGGCTGTCTTGTAGGTGATGTGATCTTCCATGGTTTTGCTGTTTCTCCAGTTCTTCTTGAGAAGTCTGCAGGTGCGTTTGGATTCTTGGAGGTTGGTGGTGAACCAGGTGGTTTTTATGGGGTGCTGTCTGTTGGTGTTGCGTAGGGGTGCAAGTTCGTCTGCGCAGTTGGAGACCATGTGTGGAGCTCTTTGGCTGCAAGGTTGGCATCGGTCGAGGAGGTGGGGGTGTTGTGGTTGAGCTGACCCTCAGTGATTTTGCTCCAGTATCTTTGTGGAGGGCACGTTGCAGGTTTGGGGGCGGTGGGTTTGTCGACGCTGAAGTGTATGCACTGGGGGTCCATCCAGGGGGTTGCATGGTGTGGCTGAAGTGAATGTTGTTGCCTCCCGTGAAGATGGGGTCGAGGGTGTGCCCTGCCTTGTGGGTGGGCGTGGTGATGAGCTGTTTCAGGCCGATGTTGGAGAGGTTGTCCAGGAGGATAGTGGAGTTGGGGTCGATGGGGTTCCCGAGGTGGAAGTTCAGGTCTGCGATGAGTATGTAGTCCATGGAGGTGATGGCATGTGGTGCAATGAGGTTGGCGATGATTGCGGCGAACGAGGTGGGAGGTCCGGGGGGTCTGTAAACGAGGGTGCAGCAGAGAGTTGTTCTTGGGCTAGTTTGTATCTGGAAGTGATGGTGCCCGGTGGTGGAGAGGGGGTCATTCATGATAGAGAGTCAGAGGAAGCTCTTATGTGCTATGGCGAGTCCTCCTCCTGGGCGATTGGGGCGGTCTTTCCTCTGGATCTTGTATCCCTCGGGATGGTGGTGGCGATGTCGGGTGCAGAGACAGCATTGGTCCAGGTCTCAGTGAAGAATGTGACGTCCGGTGAGAGGGTGTCATGGAGGTCCTAGATTTCAATGGCATGTCTGTGTGGGGAGCGCACGTTGAGAAGGATGCACCTTATGGTTTCGGGGGTGTTGGCGTTTGGTGCGGGGGTGATGAAGGTGTTGAAGGTCTTGTGACAGTGGTAGCAGGAGAACTGTCCTTCAGTGGTTTTTGGCGTGGACAGTTGGCAGTTGTTGTTTCTTTAGGCGTTGAGGGCGAGGAGGGTGGGTGTGTGGTAGCGGTGGGTGGGCGGAGAAATAGAAGTTGCCAAATTAAAAAGATGCTGTGTAGGTAAACTTCAAGTTACTGTTGTTTCACAGGAGTCTGATTCTGAAGGTTGCTGTATTGTTGTAAAACTTTTGATTGATAACACCTTTAATAATTTTAATGTGTATGGTCCAATTTCTGTTGATAATACATTTTGGGAAAAAAATATCTGCTAAGTTAACAGTGTGTGACAAGGATTATTTTATATTTGGTGGCGACTGTAATCAAATTAAAAAGGTTCATTTGTTTATACTATAACCGCTTCCGCGCTACCGCGTTTTCCCGCTGTGCGCTGGATTTTCAAAAATCGCGGGCTACGTGACAAAGCCAGCTCGTCATGCACGTAGCGCAGGTAACGCCCATGACGAGCTGGCTTTGTCATCCGCGCGGAAGTGGTTAATGTACAAAATAGATCCACCATTCAATGTAAATAACTAGTTGATAGTTGGAGATTATATCACCCGGACCTCTGGGAATACACCTTTAATTTGAACTCACATCATTCACAATATTGCATAGATTATCTTTTCCTCAGTAAATTCTTGGCTCAGCATGTCCTTCAATCTGACATAGGATCCATACATGATCATGCACCAGTATCTACGGACCCTGATCTTATTCCTTTCTCCCATGTAGGTAGATGGTGTTTTGATAACTCACTTCTTTTGGATTCTGAATTCACTTCTCAATTCTCAATTTGAATCTTTTGGAGAAGTGTGGCTCAATGATTAGAGCGGCAGACCCTAATGCAGAGGTCTAGGGACCAGGGTTCAATTCCCCGCCTCAACGGGTCTTGGGCTCAAAATTCCACGGACCTGATTCTCGCCTCGGTGTCTATTACAATCATGGAGTCCCGCTCTGCAACTCTGGGCAATAGCTTGCTTAATCTCCACAACGGCCCCCACAATGCTAAGGATGCTTGGCCTTCACCTTGGGGGTGCCCAGGAGTGGACGCCTCACAGGGAAAGCCAGGATGGGTTCCACAGCGGTATTCGTACAAGCGCCTTGAGACCCTTGCGGGTTAGTAGTGCGCTATACAAGTATCAATTTGCTTCTGAATTTTTTACTATCAAGAACACACCAACTCTTCGTTTGCAGGGGTTTGGGATTCCTTCAAGCGCAGTGACAAAAGGCTTTATAATACGTATGCAATCGCAATCAGACCTATTACTTACTAACATTAAAAAATTTGAGCCTGCCTATTACCACTCTAAAAATTAGACTTCTCTAAAACATCTAATTGAAGCCAAACTTGATTTAATAGATTAACTACAAATGCGGCCTCCAATTTCCTGCTGAAAAGTAGTGCATGTTATTATGGCGGTCAAAATAAAATGGGGGGAGTGCCTGCAAATAATTTAAAAATTAGGAAAGATGTAACTAAAATAGAATCCGTACGAAGCAGTGCAGGGGCTGATCTTTTTAAGGATAAGGATATTTTGCATGAATTTTTTACTTTTTATACAACTTTATATTCTCCAGAAATCAAACCATCAAAATCAGATTTGACTAAATATTTCCGACCAGTCTCTGTCCTACGTAAAGGGAAAGCTCCCCGCTTGGATTGCTTCAATATTTAATTTCTTAGCCACTTTGCAAAACTTCTCCTTCCCAACCTTTTACTTTTACATAATTTTTTGCCACTAAAGGGGCTTCTTGTGGCGCCTTTCAAGATGCCATGATTTCTTTGATTCCTAAAGACAATAAAGATCCCACACAGTGCAAGAATTTCCGTCCCTTCTCGTTAGACAATACAGATTATAACATTTTTGCAAAGATTTTGGCTTTACGTAATGATCCTGTCCTACCTAACCTAATAGGTCCTGAACAGTTTGGTTTAGTTAAGGGTCGATTGACTTCAGATAATGTTTGGGTTCTTTTCAACATCTTAAAGAAAGCCTCTACTCTGGATCATTCTATTGCTCCTATTGCTTTGGATGAAAAAAAGACTTTCAATCGACTCTGTTGGAATTTTATGTTTCCGGTTTATGGTATTTGAAAGCCCTATTATTTATCATTTTTAGAAATTGGTCTGGGCTCAATAAGATTTTTAATGTTGTTATTCCTTTTGGGATTTACTAACTTTCTCTTAAGTAGTTTGGCACCTGAGTGGTTTGTTAGGCTTTACACTAATAGATTTACTACCGGCTGTTGCATTTCACCTAATCCCATCAAATTGGAAACAAGCTCTAAATGTCACTTTGAAGTCTTGGTGGAATGTCATTTGTTTTCACCATAGATTCGATACCAACTATGTCACTCCTATATCTCTTTTGTTATTAAAAGAGATCATTTATGGCTTTCCACTAACCAAGGGCCCCATTAGGATGGCGGACGGACTTCTGTTGTGAAATGGGACCGCCTGCCATAAGGACGGGGCGTCCAGTGGGGGCCATTAGGATGCGCCTGCCACACTAGCGGGCGCATCCTGCATTCATGACATTGTGGCGGGCGGTATGCCAGGACGGCATGTTGTGCACTTCCATGCACAACATGGCAGGCACCGTTTGTAGCGGGCAGATCGCCCCCACCATACGGGCAGTGGCGATCCGCCTGTTATCATAATGGGTCCCCAACTATTTATACCTTTGAACCTAATCCGTTATTATTATCTCTGTACCGGACTAAGTACAGACACCACCTTGAATCCCTCCCACTCTGCCTTTGTATAAAATTGTAATTTTGTTTTTCAAAACAATACAAAAGACAAAACGTGTTTGTATTTTTTTTCTCTTGTTATAATACCTACAGTTTCCTAGATATTGTTGTTTCTTGATTTGATATAACATGCTACATTTGTTCTCCTTTTTCTTTCCCCTTCTCCCCCTTTTTTTCCTTTTTATTATTATACCATCAATTTCAGCATAAAGTTCATATCTTTTCTTATTTTTTTTTCATTTTTTTAATCAAAATACCTAATGCTTGATACTCATTACTTTTGTTTTGTCCTGGATTTTGCTGGTATATGTTATTTTTAAATGGCTATTTCTCTACTGTTTTCAAATAATCTCAAACTTTAAAAAAGAGACTCTAATGTGATCTGTACTGGTCTGTATAAAAAAGAGTGCTAATGTCTAGCACCAGACAACTTTTGGGATTCACAGAGAATTCCAGGAGCTTTCCCAGGAATTTTTATTTCTCATAGCTACCCAGGAGTACTCACGTCTAACCATGTATACATTTGGAACTAAATCTTACAAACAGAGACATGGCTTCATGGGGTGTTCTGGGTGTTAAAACTAACAATAGTTGGGTATAGGTGTTTTCAGTCAGGTATGCTGAGATGTCTTTTGGATTTCTCCAGGAATGTTTAAATGCGCACAGACAAACAGGCACAAGAGGGGCAGTTCAGGAAATTGTTAAAGACGTGGATTTTTAGAATATCGATGCTTGTTGCCTAAACCTTATTTAGGTTTTGCCCTATATAGCTGAACTGTTGTTACTCACAGCAGCAGGAGACTCCATTAGGAGTGGCAGTTGTGCTATAGAACTACTTTTCATTTCATTTCATTTCACACTCTCCCTCTATGTTTTGAAAGTCCTAAAAATGTTTGCATATTACAAATTTGTGTTTTCTCTTAGCACTTCTACCAATCTACATTTCTCTCCCTCCACTGCCCCTTAGGCCCCTCCTATGAATGCTGCTTGGCGTATACTATTTTTTAACATTTTATGCCAGCCTGATTGCTGGAAAATCTGAAGCTCACACTCCCAAGCTTACTGACCAAGCTACACTCCTGCTTACAAATGTATATTTCCAAATGAGAAAACATTTTTCACTTGGAGCAGCCATACCCAATACCCACAACCAAGACCATTTTTTTGGTGGAGGGGGAGAGGTTCCTCCCCTTTCTTACCATAAAAACCGATTTACTTACCTGTAAAAGTTTTCTAAATGCCCACAAGCCTGCAAGACTTAGGGCCCGATTACGATGTGGTTAGAAAAGCATTCTCACATAGGGCGTGATTACAATGCGGTTAGGAAGGCCTCCTAACGGCATTTGCTCCATCCGAATCGGATCAGGAACATGTCTTCCCAACTGATGGCCCGATTACGATGCGGTTAGGAACATAGGCTTCAGATGAAGTCAATGGGGGCCCACCAAATCCTATCTGGAAGTCTCCGGATGCATTGTACTCGGTCGGTTGGACTCTCCCGAGTTGAGTAGGTCGGAAACCATTTCCAAACTAATTCAGTCAGGAAGATTTCTGAACCGCCTTATAATCAGGCCCTATGAGTGTTCACCGACATTTCCTGTATCAATCCCCGCCCATAAATGTCCACAACTCATCCCTGTAAAGAAGATGTACTTATGCTGGTATAATTCTATGCATGAGCAAATCCATCGTAATCGCAAATTCATTTTTTGTGACTAACAAATTTGAACTGTCCCTCCAAACTGCTGCTATCTGCATATCTGTGGTACAAAAGAGGGTGGTAATGGACGGAGCATCTGAACCAATCAAACACTCACACCAAGTCAAAAGATCTGGGTTTAATCCATCACCGTTCTTTAGCCCACTCTGCCACACCAGTTCAGACATGGCTATATGCAAATCAGTCTGACCCTGTGCCTCATGGAAACAGTCCATCCCGAACTGCCAAGCCACGCCTTCCCTGGAGCCGAAACAAGCTTCCGAGGACCGGTTTCTGGCATTCCAGCCATCTTCACCCGGCTTACTTGAATCCAGTGGCAACGTGAGCAAGGGACTCACGTCTGAGCATACCCTGCCACACTTATGGTGGCCAAAAGCGGTACAAAAGGGGTGGTAATGGACGGAGCATCTGAACCAATCAAACACTCACACCCAGTCAAAAGATCTGGGTTTAATCCATCACCGTTCTTTAGCCCACTCTGCCACCCCAGTTCAGACATGGCTATATGCAAATCAGCCTGACCCTGTGCCTCATGGGAACATTCCAGCCCGATCTGCCAAGCCATGCCTTCCCTGGAGCGGAAACAAGCTACCGAGGACCGGTTTCTGGCATTCCAGCCGTCTTCAGCCCGGCTTGCTTGAATCCAGTGGCAAAGTGAGCAAGGGACTCACGTCTGAGCATACCCTGCCACACTTATGGCGGCCAAAAGCGGTACAAAAGGGGGTGGAAATGGACGGAGCATCTGAACCAATCAAACACTCACACCCAGTCAAAAGATCTGGGTTTAATCCATCACCGTTCTTTAGCCCACGCTGCCACCCCAGTTCAGACATGGCTATATGCAAATCAGTCTGACCCTGTGCCTCATGGGAACAGTCAAGCCCGAACTGCCAAGCCATGCCTTCCCTGGACCCAAAACAAGCTTCCCGAGGAACGGTTTCTGGCATTCCAGCCGCCTTCAGCCCGGCTTGCTTGAATCCAGTGGAAAAGTGAGCAAGGGACTCACGTCTGAGCATACCCTGCCACACTTATGGCGGCCAAAAGCGGTACAAAAGGGGATGGTAATTGATGGAGCATCTGAACCAATCAAACACACACACCCAGTCAAAAGATCTGGGTTTAATCCATCACCGTTCTTTAGCCCACTCTACCACCCCAGTTCAGACATGGGTATATGCAAATCAGTCTGACCCTGTGCCTCATGGGAACAGTCCAGCACGAACTGCCAAGCCATGCCTTCCCTGGACCGGAAACAAGCTTCAGAGGACCGGTTTCTGGCATTCCAGCCGTCTTCAGCCCTGCATATCTGTGTCATACAAGTGTGCAAATGTTTTGTTAATCAGCATGACGACTGCAGCTGAAATTTTTTTACTGAATTTGCTTTTGATTTTCCAATTTATCTTGTACTAACATTCATTAGGAACACGAGTTCTCGTCGATTTATACAATATACACTATGCTCTAAACAACAACAATCTTTCCTATACAACTATACATTTACTTGAGAAGCATGAACAACTCACCATGTAATAACTTCTTTAAATAGTGGTTCTTACTGCAAAACTGCCATTGGAAGCACCATATATGGGAGATGTTCCCATTACTAACCACAGAAGTGTGGAAATATCACGTGGACATTCTGGGATTAACATTTATGACCTGTACATCACCACATTTCATGCGGTGAGCAGCCATACCACTGTGCCTTCCTACATCTGTAAAGGTATTTCACATTTCAATAACCTATCAAAAGCAATCCCCACCCTACACCCAGCTGCCATCTCAGTGGTTCTTTTCTAAACTTTGAGCATTTTATGAAATATTCAACAGCCTGAAGGTAGCACACTGTCCCCACCCAAAGATTACACATTCCCCCTAAGATAACATTTTAAGGGTGGCAACTCCTCACAACCTAACACCGACATGCCACTTCATCTCTCTTTCTCTTCTGTGCATACAACCTTCAAATTAGCAGTCCAAATTTACCTAAGGAACAATTTTAAAAAGTGTGCAACCAAAAAAACTCCAAAAATATTAAATAAAATCATACCTTCTACCCAAAACTTTGTAGGGTTTACACAATACCTTTTTGAGGTGATGCGTCATTGTATAGAGATATTGCTCCACATACAGCAATCCTCCCATATTTCTTCATTTGAAGCAAAGCAATGCTTGAGAATTCTCCTCCCACCTAAATGGAGGGTTAGAAAAATACTAGACTGATAAGCTAAAAAAGGAAACATTTACTGGTTATTACATTAGATTAACGTGTATCGCTGCTACATTCTTTACTTCAAATTTTAGATTGAGTTTTGTACATCCAGACAACTTTACAAAGAAATAAAAAAATACAGATAAGTCTTGCATTATAAACTAGGGTTGCAAATTAGTAGGACTGCTGGCAGTTGTGGCTTGCTCATTATGGTGCTCAGGCATTGCAGTGCCACTTTTTCCGCTTGTCAGTCTGAAGCTCGTAAGCTGTGCACAAGCCAGTTTTCTCTTCTATTGCCTGTTAACTTTATGTTTGTCTTTGACAATGTACAGAGCTCTGCTGCCAAACATACATACATACAAACATACATACATACATATATAGTTTCAGTTATCCCAGTTTTGAAGTAAATTCGGATTTTTTTTACTCTTGATGACACTGTTTCTTGATCATGAAGGAGACAATGCCTTTTGCAACTTTAATTTAATATAAAATTTTTAAGGCTCATTTTGCATGGTGTGTAGTGCAATAGTTCAAAGAGTATGAGAAAAGGACACATCGATTCTGTTCTCCAGGGTGTATCAATTGTTAATTTGTTTTTGAAACTTAAACCTTCTAGTGACATGCACTAAGATAGTACGTGATGAAAAAGGCATTACTATTCAGCATTTTGCTGCTCATTCAGTCCATAGGGATTGCCCTACACCTTAACCCAAAAAATTGAAAAATATACACCTAGCCTCCTGAAATCCACCAAACTACCCTCTGAAAATAACCCTCCCCCACAAAATCAAAATATGAAAGCAAATACCTGGCCTCCAGCCACCAAGCCACATCACGATCTGCATTATCACCCTTTGGCCAAACTGAAATTTAAATACCTGGCCTACTGTCACCCTCCACTGCAGGTCTGAGTTGGCCCATGCTGAGTGTAGGTAGTTGGTGAAAGCACATTACCACTTGCATTCTCAATTTTTGTGTGGGTCTGTGGGGATCCATAAGAGGTATAAGACGGCAGAAGAGACAACCACTAGCCATTTGGCTGCTGAACTCTGTTCTTTGGGGACACAGGTGAAGAGGCTAAACAAAAGGTAAGCAAGTGGTTGCCCATGAGACGTCACAACACTAGGAAACCAGTTTGGTTACTGTTAGACAGGACATCATTGGTGTGGTATTCCCCCCAAAATGTTGCCTTCACCCTTCCAGTTTTTCAGAATTTGTCTCTGTTCGCTTTAGGTCTCCATACACTTTACAACTGCTGACCAGTGCTAAAGCGCTTGTGCTTTCTCCTTCAAACATAGTAAAGTTGGACTACACCTAACTGGCACATTTATTTACTTGTAATTCCCAAGTAAATGCCCAATTTATCATTTGGTCTACTTCACATAGTAGGTAGTCTGTATTTTGCCATCTCCCTAGATATTACAAAGAGATGGTTGGTTTTGGTGATGTTATCAAGGATGATTGATGTGAACGGTGAAGTTAGATTTTAAGTTTCATTTCTGAAAATGCTACTTTTAGAAAGTTCATGAAAAGATGGCCAAATGTCCAACTGACTACTGGACTCATATGGCCGGGATGCCCGTCACCCCCTCCCAACACAATCCCCAAGGATGGGAAGTCGGACGCAGTTCTGAACTTTTGGAAGGTGGGAGGGAGTCACCTTCCCGGCCGTATTTATTAAAATATGAAACAAAATTTAAACATTAAATAAAAGTTTCATAATCATGTACAATTTTCATTTATTACATTTCGATGAAGACATGTTCTTTGGCTAACTTTAACAAATCTCTAATACAAAGATTTCCTAGCCGAGTCTAACATCCTGCAAATGCATACATTCTAAATTAAAATTGTACATCCTAGCATTAAGGGCCAACGGCAAGGTCTTAACCGGTGTCAGATCCCTACTACCAAAACTCTCGCCCTCGCGGTGTGAGCGGCGGCCGCGCAGAGGACTGTACCCTCCTTGCCAACTCTAATTTCCCTTGTCTTGTTGGGGGCCCCCCTTTCCGCTCGACGCCATCTTAAAGGTCGTCCGAGCTCCCGTGTGAGGTATGTAGGAAAGGACAGCGTGGACTAACCCTCCCATCCCCACACTCTCTATCATATCCGCCGTCGCGGATAACCTGGCCCCGGGAAATTCTTAGGAGGGGCATATAGCCGCCTCCTCCCCTGGAAGGGGCCTATGGCCGTCTCCCCTTAGGCGACCCATCCTTAGTGGGGGCCGCCTCCCAGTGGGAGGGGCCAATGGCCGCCTCCCCCCGGGCGCTCCCATCCATAGTGGGTGGCGCCCCCCTCTAGGGACCTTGAAATTACTGCTCACCGATCATGACCTTACCGCCCGACCAAAATAAATACGACATTTGTTCACCTACTAAGGAAGAAAATATCAACATGTGTACTTGTATCAAAACTGTTTAATCCTAAAAGAAAAACAGTATCCTACAGACAGAAGTCGCATCCTCAATCTAGACATTCTTCTACCTCTAAACGAAGGAAAATAGGGGCTTAACAGCGCAATTTTTTTTATTGCAAAACCAAACATTGCTATAAGGGGCTGGTGGGCGGGTCAAATTTGCTCTTTGTTCCGTCGAGGGCTCACAAGCACGGATGGGTGCAGCCTTCCAAGCACAGGAACAAGAGGACGCTTCTTCGGATTCCCGCTCTCTTTATTCTTCTTCGGGAGGGCGTGTACCTTCCCCTGGTACGCCTCTGGGCGTGGCCATCGGTGTAGGTGTCTAGGACAACCCCTCCTGGGCGGGAAAAGGCGCGCCCCGGCTACGCCGCTTCGGGCATACCAGCCGGGACACGCCCCCCGCCCAAAATGGTTTCCCGGGAGGATCGGGGCACCCAACCATACGTTCGGGGGGACCGAGTGGTCGCCCCTTTCCATATAGCCGGGATGCCCGTCACCCCCTCCCAACACAATCCCCAAGGATGGGAAGTCGGACGCAGTTCTGAACTTTTGGAAGGCGGTAGGGAGTCACCCTCCCGGACGTATTTATTAAAATATGAAACAAAATTTAAACATTAAATAAAAGTTTCATAATCATGTACAATTTTCATTTATTACATTTCGATGAAGACATGTTCTTTGGCTAACTTTAACAAATCTCTAATACAAAGATTTCCTAGCCGAGTCTAACATCCTGCAAATGCATACATTCTACATTAAAATTGTACATCCTAGCATTAAGGGCCAACGGCAAGGTCTTAACCGGTGTCAGATCCCTACTACCAAAACTCTCGCCCTCACGGTGTGAGTGGCGGCCGCGCAGAGGACTGTACCCTCCTTGCCAACTCTAATTTCCCTTGTCTTGTTGGGGGCCCCCCTTTCCGCTCGACACCATCTTAAAGGTCGTCCGAGCTCCCGTGTGAGGTATGTAGGAAAGGACAGCGTGGACTCCCCCTCCCATCCCCACACTCTCTATCATATCCGCCGTCGCGGATAACCTGGCCCCGGGAAATTCTTAGGAGGGGCATATAGCCGCCTCCTCCCCTGGAAGGGGCCTATGGCCGTCTCCCCTTAGGCGACCCATCCTTAGTGGGTGCCGCCTCCCAGTGGGAGGGGCCAATGGCCACCTCCCCCCGGTCGCTCCCATCCATAGTGGGTGGCGCCCCCCTCTAGGGACCTTGAAATTACTGCTCACCGATCATGACCTTACCGCCACAGGCCGGATAGTTGACCGGCTATCCGCCCCCCCCCAAACTCCTCCTAAAGGTCATGCTTCCTCAAACCCCTTAGCCATGCTATGAAGTCTCCTATGAGTAAAACATTTCCCTCCCGGGACAGGTGAACCCCATCATTCAGATACATGTGATCACCCCGAATACACCCATGAGGAATACAATGCAACTGCGCCGAGCGAAACAATCTACTAATTTTGTTGTTAACCTTCTTCACCGAATGGTTCAGTGCTGACACCGAAAGGCCCCCCGCCATACCTTCCTGGGGATCATGTGGGACCAGGCAATCGTGCACCCCGGGATTCTTTTTGCCAACCAGCTAACGGCAGCTAAAACTTGCTCGAGTAATACCCGTCTACCCAGTGTCACCAAGTCATTGCCCCCCAGGTGTACTATGACTACAGATGGCGGTGACCTCTGCCGCCCTAAGAGACCTTCAACAAAATTTTTGAATTGGTCAATACAGAGCCCGCCCCTTCCGTGGAAGGCCACTCTGTACCCGTATTCCCCAGCTGCGCGAGTCGCGTCACCTGCTTTGAATACGTCCCCGGCCCGCCTCACGTATGAGTGGCCCACGACCCAAACCATTCTCTCCTCAGACGGTGATCCATGACCGCTGGTCCCCTGGTACTGGGTCGACTGCAAATTCCGCCCCGCATGATATGCTTGCGAAACTGTAAAACAAACAGAAGACAAGAAGCGTGAGTGCATGTAACTTGACTTCACAACATGTGCAACCGCACATACCTTTTGAAGCAATTCGAGGACCATCGTCCCAACTGTTTCACTTCCTCTGCACTCTGACCCCTGGCTGTAGCCTCAGTAGCAGCCCCTATCCTAAAGGAGTGGGTCCCAAAATCGCACGGGTCCATGCCCGCTGCAGCGATTGTCAGTGTTAGCACCCTCTGGAACTGAAACCTCGTCAGTGGTGTGCCATCGATGTGCCTCAGCAAACTCCCCCCCCCAAGTATCCGCCCTCAGTGCCAAGTATTTCTCTATACACATTATCGGGCACGTGGGGGGCCCTCGCTCGCGCCGGACAACAACACTGTTTCCCATAGCTCCCTGGTCAGTCTTGGACCTAGCTATCGTGATTACCATCGAATCACCCCTAATTAGGATGTGATCCCTGCACAAGTCGCCCTCCACATCATTCTTATTCCTTGCGACCAGTTCGCTCACCCGCATAGCCCCATGGAACGCTAGTGTGAAAGCTGCCCGGAATAGAACTGCTTCGAATTGGGAGGAGCAGGTCGTGCCTAGTTTCGCCATGAGTAAGGACAATTTTTCTAAGCCAATCGGGCGCCTCACGTCTTGCTTGCGACCCTCGCGGCGTTGCCAGCCGCGAAGGGCTTTTTTCACCAAAAAGGAACCTGTTGGGTCTTTGATGCCATGCACCTGCGCCATGAATGAGATGGCCGCCCTGTGTCTATTGGCCGATGCTGCTGATCGGCCTTCCCTGTGCATTGCTACCAGGAACCCTAGGAAGGAATCCTCCTGACCCCAGTACTGATTCCCTGTCGGACCCAAAAATGCACAATAGGAACGAAACGCTCCTTCGTATGCCTTCCTCGTCCTGGGGGCTAAGCTTGCTGCCACGAGGTCTTGCAATCCGGGGCACCGATTAGCCAGAGTGCTTCGGGGAATGGTGCCGCCGCTAGGTCCGCTGTAGGTAGATAACCTCTGAACGCCTGCATATGTGAACGAGAGAGTGCATCAGCCGCATGATTCAGCACACCTGGCACATGTTTCGCCCTGAACTGTACATTCAGCCTCATGCAAAGCAGCACAACCTCCTTCAACAATCTCAAGATCCATTTGCAGCGTGCTGCCTGATTGTTAATGCATTCGACAACAGTCATATTATCAGACCAAAATACCACCGAGCGGTCTCTGAACTCGTCCGGCCATGCCTTCAGAGCAACAAAAATAGGAAATAGCTCAAGGAACCCTATGTTACCTGTGAGACCGCTGGTGTGCCACCACGTCGGCCATGTTTGCGCCGACCATCGATTACCAAAGATGGCGCCAAACCCCACGCTCCCTGCTGAGTCAGTCCACAAACCCAACTCGTCCGAAGACGCTGGCGGCTTGTTCCACACTACTCGACCGTTGAAGTCCGCCAAAAATGCCAACCAAATGCGCATATCCTGGCGAACCTCTGCCGACAGTCTTGTGCGGTGGTGTCCTTCCTTGAGACCAGCCATAGCTTGTGCAATAGAGCGTGAAAAGGAGCGGGCCATTGGTATCACTCTCAAGGCAAAGTTAAGCTGACCCACTGTTTGCTGCAACTGATGCAGGGTCACTTTTTCTCTACTAAGGCAAAGTTCCAGGGAAGCCCTAAATTTGGCTACTTTTCCTAGTGGCAAACGGAAACATCCCTCCACTGAATCGAGCTCAATTCCCAGAAACTCCAGTGAAGTAGATGGTCCAACCGTCTTAACTGATGCCAATGGCACTCCAAACTCCCTCATGAGGATGCAAAAGTCCTGTAGCGCCTGCGCACATTTCGAGTCGCCGGCCACTCCCAAGAAGAGAAAGTCATCTAGATAATGCATCACATGCCTATGCCCTGTAGCCTCGGAAAATGCCCACTCTAAAAAACAGCTGAATTTTTCAAAATAAGCACAAGAAATGGAGCAACCCATCGGCATGCATTTATCCATGTAGTAACTCCCTTGGAATGTAAAACCTAGCAAACGCTGATCCTGTGGGTGTACCGGGAGCAACCGGAACGCTGATTCAATATCCGATTTCGCCATCAGCGCCCCGGGGCCCAGGCGATTTAACATGGTGACGGCATCATCGAATGATGCGTACCGCACACACTTCTGGGTCAATAGCATCGTTTACTGAGAAACCCCTTGGAGCAGACAGATTATGGATCAGCCTAAACTCCCCCGGGTCCTTCTTGGGAACCACCCCCAATAGGGAACAGATGAAACCTGACACTGGCGGGTGCTGAAAAGGCCCAGCCACTCGGCCGAGGCTCACTTCCTTAGCGATTTTCCTCTCCACCACACCTGTATTATGCTGTGCCGAAAGCTGGTTTTTACAAAAAGATTCCCCTCGAAAATCCCCCGCCGGGATGTGGAAGCCATATAAGAATCCCTCCCTCAACACCCCAGCAGAGACATAATCAGGGTATTTGTTTAACCAAGGAGTCATAGCCATGAGATCAACGGGAGTGGGCGATTGTACACAATGATCCACCTCAGTCTTGCTTGGACCCTCCTTTACCTGCCAGCCCGCTATTTTTCGATCTGCATGAACTCTCCGGGTGTGAGGAATTCCCACAAGCCGCACACACATGCTTGAACCTACATGTACCTTGCGGTCTGTTACAGTTGCCTCTATTGAAGCCCCAACAGACCCCCCGCTTACCACCATTCCCGCCGGTTTTCGGCTGGTGATCTCCACCGGTGCCTGCTCGAAAGGGGGTCGCGGGCTTTTGGCGGGAAACCCCCGACCCATTCCCGCCTGGCGAGGATGTCCCTGCGGTCCCAGGCAGGAGCTGTTTATGCCAGGAAATTGAATCAAGGCAAACCCATGTCAGAGAGGAATCATACTCTTTTGCTTTACGAAATTTCATGTCGTAACCTTTCCATTCGTCCCCCTCATACATTTCATAAAAATCCATTATACGTGCCTGATAACAAGACAGTTCGGTCAATACCTCGGGCTTACGTTCACCAATAATCGCAGTAAACATTGCAAAAGCCTTCACCCAATTCGTTATCGTTTCATCCACCCTGAACTCCGCCATCTTGGCGCGCCAGACGCTCGGGTGCCACAAATCTTTCTGGGTTTTAGCATATTCCATCTCGCGATGGTCAGTCAACAACGAAAACATATTGACACCCTTGTCTCCCCAGATCAGTTCTTTCGTGGCCATAGGGATATGTTGAACCACCCTCTCCCGCCTTGAGGGCAATGAGCCCTCCCCCGCCACTGGCAAAGCGAGCTTACCCGGTTCGGTCGTTGTTCCCGCCGTTTTTTCGCGCCCAGCTGCCGGCCCTTCCGTTGTCACCTGTGGGGAAACAAGAGGGAGATTCGCCTTCGCCGCATCTCGCGACTGCCGCAACTGCTGAATTAGTAATTTGGCCTCTTCGGCCGTGTCGTCGGGCGCCCTAGCACCCCCTGCCTTCTTATTGAGCCATGCAGCCAACTGGGTGGCCAATTCAGGAGGCATATCCTCCTCGTTAGCGGGCGTAATCACAACCGGAATCGGTTGACCCGCGTCCGGGGTTGGTATTGGGTCACCAACTGGTATGGCAGGGCTGACCGGGGGCACCTCGAGACAGGGGCCTCCCCTGCAACCGCCCTCCTCTTGACCCATTTCCCTCTACCCTCGGGGACGACTCCCGGCAATGCCGGGCCTATTACCTTCTTTTGGTTACCAGGCTTGTTCATTGCGGCCAGTTGTTTCTTGACCCCCGCCAAATCACGACCCAACGCTGGGACTTGTCCCATGCTTCGTTCCATTCTCGACATTCTGTTCACTAACATGCGAAGCATCTTGTCTGTCTCAGAACCCTTTCCCGCCTTCTTGCCGGACATGGTTTCGATTATTCCTCCGGGTCGATCAACACAGTCCTGGATCCTTCGCTGTAAAGTCACTGAAAGAGAAACACAAGAATTACAAGTTCTCAAAATTGCTCTTTGTTCCGTCGAGGGCTCACGAGCACGGGTGGGTGCAGCCTTCCAAGCACAGAAACAAGAGGACGCTTCTTCGGATTCCCGCTCTCTTTATTCTTCTTCGGGAGGGCGTGTACCTTCCCCTGGTACGCCTCTGGGCGTGGCCATCGGTGTAGGTGTCTAGGACAACCCCTCCTGGGCGGGAAAAGGCGCGCCCCGGCTACGCCGCTTCGGGCATACCAGCCGGGACACGCCCCCCGCCCAAAATGGTTTCCCGGGAGGATCGGGGCACCCAACCATACGTTCGGGGGGACCGAGTGGTCGCCCCTTTCCAATTGCGCACTACTTCAAAAGATTTACTTTGTGTTTCATAAACAATACTCCTTAAGCAAAAAATACTCTTAAGCTTTCTTCAGCTATTTAATTCTTGTAGCATAAATCATTCTAAAGGCAATTTAATCAGAACAACATACAATGTTCTTCTCGACATTGAACAGTTCTACGGATAAAATAACAATTTGGTTACATATTATGCTTTTATGCACAGAAATTCACAAGCAAAAAAAACAATGCATTTCGGGACTTAACAAGTCCCTTCTTCAGGGGTGTGGCTGTAAAACAAAAAATCATCATAATAATCAGTGTACATTGCAGATCACAATAAGAATCAGTGGTGTTTCTAAGTCATTATAAATGCAGCTTGTGATCCTGAAACCTGTATTATCTTGGCAGACTTTCACAGCGATGTGCTTAAACATATAGAAAAGTCCCAAACAACCCTATGTGATAACAAAAAATTAAGCCATGAGCCTATGAAGCAAAATACCCTCTTTTTTAAAAACGATCATAACCAGTCTGATTATCTTTTCATGTATTATTGGTGTGGACAGGTACACACACATTCAGTTGCTGCACACTAAGAATAATCTTGTTGTTTTTTTATATTTGGTCTAACTTGAAAGTAAGGTGTACATACCCCACACATATTCATTTATTCTGACTCATATCCTTTATATTGGGCAGTGGACCCACGTCAATCATGTAGCTTGAATCAATAGCTACAATCAATGATAATAGAGCTACAACTCGGGCTTACACCTCGGAACAAGCATCTGAAATTTATAGTCTTATCCAAGAAGTGAGAACACTCAACGTACATAGCGGATCAATAAGTCATCAGGTAATTTATACCCAGCAATGTTTATATTCTCGTTATTACAGTGTAACAAGGCCTTTCAGAGCTGTTTTAGGCTGAATTTATTAACAGATTTTTCACAATTGTGAGTACGTTGTTCTCTGGCTTGCATTTGTGTTATTGAGTTGCGACAGTTGTTATAATTATTTTAAAAAAGGAGGGAAGTTTGCTCTGTAGGCTCATGGCTTCGTTTCTTGTTATCACATAGGGTCGTTTGGGACTTTTCTATATGTTTGAGCACATCACTGTGAATGTCTGCCAAGATAATACAGGTTTCAGGATCGCAAGCTGCATTTATAATGACTTAGAAATGCCACTGATTCTAATTGTGATCTGCAATGTACACTGATTATTATTATGATCTTTTTGTTTTACAGCCACACCCCTGAAGAAGGGACTAGTTAAGTCCCGAAATGCATTGGGTTTTTTTGCTAGTGAATTTCTGTGCATAAAAGCATAATATGTAACCAAATTGTTTTTTTTATCAGTAGAATTGTTGAAAGCCGAGAAGAACAATGTATGTTGTTCTGATTAAATTGCCTTTAGAATGCTTTATGCTAAAAGGATTAAATAGCTGAAGAAAGCTTAAGAGTATTTTTTGATTAAGGAGTATTGTTTATGAAACACAAAGTAAATCTCTTGAAGTAGGGAGCAATTGGGTCCAGTAGTCAGTGCGACGTCTAGCCATCTTTTCATGTATTACTAGTGTGGCCAGGCATACACAGTCAGCTGCAGCACACTAAGCAGAATCTTGTTGTTATTTTATATTTATTCTAACTTGAAAGTAAGGTGTGCATAACCCACACATATTCACTTTTAGAAAGTTGCCATTTTCTTTTCCCAAATATCTGTGCCTTCTACCAGTGTACTAGGCCGCGTGACTGTGAATAGCTCTGCTGCTGGGGTTTGTGTATTACTTGCAGACTGTGACACTATGGGGGTTTAGGTTACGAAATGATGGGGCATCCAGACAGGATAACTGGAAAGGGGCTATACCCAAACCCAGTTCCACTTCAGATGACTTTGCCTCCTGCACACACCAAAGAACCTGACATCAGGCATGCCCGCCTTTTGTCAACCCCAGATTGTTTGGAGTCTTGACATAGGAAGGGGAAGATATTTCCAGAACCAAATGTGGGGGGAGGACTAGGAGTACCCCACACGAAAGCTAGCACCAGGTATAAATACTGGACCTCCAGAGTCACTCATCAGAACACTCCTGGACCTATATAAGTTACATAGGAAGGACAACCCTTCTGACAGAGTACTGCCCTGATGCTTGAAGGACTGCCTTGCTATCTCAGAAGGAAGATTGGACTAGCTTGCCTTCATACCAAGCAACCCAGAGTGACTTCAAGAATAAGTTGACTGACCTCCTGTAAGAGCTACAAGGACTCAACAAGTGTTAGAGGCCTCCCGCAATTACCCAGCTGACCTGCTACAACTGGACCTACCTGGAACTGGACCTCCCTGAGCCCTGATGCTGGCCTCTGTTGGAGTGAGTTCCTGATCCCCAAGAGGTGCCTCTCCAGTTCTCCGACTCTTGGCTGGCATTTGATGTTACTCCTCCTAAAAAAACAGGTGAAAAGCCTGAAGTTTGGGCTGCTCGCAACTGTGAATGGGCCAGCTTGTGCCAAGACTCTGCTGTCAGTGAGGATCGCCATGTGAATCTGTGGTGAAACCTGCTCTTTGCACTAACAACCGTCTTGACGACCACCAATGCAAGATCTTCTCTTTGTGTACCGTGCCTGCAGTCCATGAAGAAAACCAACGCAAAGCTAAAGCAATGGCCGTCCACCATGGCCGACCTGCAGTTCATGCTGCAGCGATGACCATCTACGATACTCAACCTGCTCTTTGTTGCCAGGCTTGGAAGGTGACTTTTCCATGAGACTAACTCGGTCGCTGCATCCGACTCACGCTCCATTGCAGTTGGCCTGAAATTGGAACTTTTTACTAGTCTAGCGTGTCCAGATGACCATGAGTGGCTCCTTGCGCTTCTAGACGCTAATCTCACTAACAACTTAAAATTTAAATATTTCCTTTTCAACTGATTAGATTTTTTGTCCTGGTACCATTACATTAGCACACATGCATTTACAATGCATGCCTTTACCATGCATCAACTACAATGTATGCAATTATCACACATTGCCTTTACCACACAAACCTTTACCATACATATACTTTTAACAAGCATGCTTGTACAATGCAAGGCAATTGAAACCCCTACTTATAATATATTTATATGCTATGGACACCAATATCATTATACACCCTGCAGATAAGGATGCAGGGATTTAGTTCTCCCTAGCAGGAACTTGTACATTGAGGAGGGCATACCATACGCCAACTCAACAACAGAAGATTCTACATTTCCATCAGTAAGGAGTCATATGCCAATGGCGTCACTGACATCTGGAGCAAACTCACGGACTGTAACACAGGGGTATATTTGAGTGGGAGGAATACTGTTTCTTAATAAAAGATTACCCCAAATTACTGTTACTTTATTTTCTCCCTAAGGTCCACAAGAATGACCTCAAGCCCAAGGGGAGATTCATTGTGTCCTCCAGGGGTAGCACCCTGGAGAACGTATCCAAATACAGGGACTATTTTATGAGGGAATTTGCCAAAGGCCTCCTCTCCTACGTGAGAGAAACCAAAGACTTTCTGGGCCAACTAGAAGACAATGACTGGGATGATGAATACATACTTTTGGAACATCATAGCAATTCATTACATCCCATTATAGACCATGAAGGCCAGTAAACATTTTCTGTGGGCTAAATCATCGAGAAACTTACTCATACCAACATGATTCTGGAGATGATAAGACACTGCCTCTCCAATAACATCTTATTCTTCAACGGTTGCTTATATAAACACATCCTTGGAACCGCGATTGGAACATGTTTTTCTCCTAGTTTGGCCAACCTCTTCCTAGGTGGTGGGAAGAAGGCATTTTCAACAAACCTGATGGTATCCCTGAATTTGAAGTGGTTGTCATAAGGTTGAGCTACATCAATGACCTGTTCATCATATGGAACGGTACCGAGGAGGAAGCCATACAGTTCGTTGACAAGCTCAATAACAATATCCATAATCTCATTCTTTCTAACACCACGAGTAAGACTTCAGTAGAATATCTGGATGAGATTATAGAGATTGCGGACAAACCAAACTGTTCCACAAATCAACTGCAGGTAATAGGCTCCTACATGCCCCCAGCACCCACCCTGAAACCCTCAAGTGGAGTATACCCTATGGAGAGCTGCTGAGGGCAAAGTGTAACTGTAACACTGAAGAATCTTTCTTGGCTGAACAAGCCACCATGAATAACAGTTACAGAAACAGAGCCTACCCTCAGTGGGTTCTCAATAGAGTCATTGAGAAAGCCAAAATTGTCAACATAGAAGAAACCCTTTTCGACAATATCCCTGTTACTGAATCTGACAGTCAGATTGAACCCAAAGTCATCAGGACATTCAATAGCAACTCAAGGGATATACACCACATCTTGACTAAAGAATAGGACACATTGAAAAGCGACCTGATCATAAGGCATACTATATATACAAAATAGACCCAGGGTCACATAAAGGAAAAGACGCAGCCTTAGAGATATGCTGGTCCATAGTGACATTAGGATCAAGAACCAGAACAGTGAGCGTAATCACAATGGTTTCTTTCCATGTGGTCACTGGAAGGCCTGAAGAAAAATCACCATGCTCAAGACTATATGACTACAAAGCCATTACAAACTAGGACAATCCTACAGTTTCTCACCTGTAGTTCCCCCATGTGGAATACATGCTTGAGTGCCCTTGTTGCCTTACATATGTAGGCAGTACCACGCAGATGTTTAAGAGGAAAGTTCTGGAACATATGAGAGCCATCAACAACAAGGACCCTAATTACCCTGTTGCAAGGCACTTCCAAGAGGTACAATATTCAGACAGCCCACTTCTCACTTTCTTTGCAATTTACAAATTATCCACAACTTCAGGGGCGGGTATAGAACACTCACTTTGATAAAAATAGAATCCAAGTACATCCTTGATCTTGAGACTAAGAGCCCTAGTGGGCTCCATCTTAATTAAAAACTCAGGGTACATCTCCATGAAGAGTAATATGCCTGGTCAGATGCCTCTTTCTTCTCCTTTTCTAGTGTCAGCAACTCTGCTATAAGGGGTGATGCCATGCTAGCTTTGGTTTCTTCCACACAATGCACATTTGTCTTTTTTCTCTCCTGAGCCTATATCTCTGCCCTTACCATCTCATTAGATATCTACCAAGGTTCTAGCATGGGCAATTTGTTCTGTCCATTTTGGCTGGTTTTAAGCATTATGTCCTACCCTTTTTTTTTTCCAACACTGGTTGGGTGACACACGCCTCACAGGTAAGGATATTAGCACTTTTTAATTCATTTTTTCATAGATTTATTTAATAGTTTCTGTGCACATGTGTTCTCGGTGGATTTTCTCACAATGTTCCTTTTTTGGACATTGCAGTGGACTGTCCTGCTTGTGCATAGGGTATTTGTGCCAAGTGATTGATTCACCCACTTGGGTGTGATTGGATTTGTCAACTTTCTGTTTTATTCCCATTATGTTTTCAGCCGACCAGGGCACTGCGCTGGTATATGCTTGATGTTTTGACCATCAAGAGGCCATCACATTTCTAGCCCACTGGAGCATAATTTTTGTGGTCAGCATGTTGTTTTCATAATCACCAGGCTCCCCACAAGAAACCCAGCAGCAGAGCAGGACACACTCTAGTTTTTTCTCAGGAAACCCCTGCTTGTTTACACTTCTTAAGCATTTTAGCACTGAGGGCCCCTGCCTATTATCATTGTCTGCCCACCATGGGGCACACCAAGATTTTTATTGTTGATATCATGCATTTAATATGTGTGTTCTCGTACCATTCTGTACATTTCATGTAATTCCCTGCAACCTCTGTGGGCACAGTAGAGTACTAATTTTCTTTACGTGAGAGTGACACTTCACCAGTCGAACATGACTGCTGCACGTTTTGGCGATGATATGAAGGCACTTTCTCAACCTCCCCCAGTACGGCAGGACAGTTGGTACATGAGGCACTTGCCTTGACTATCCACATTCAACCCACCGGGGACACAATACCTGCCAACTTGGGGCATGTGCATATGGGGTTTTGGAAAGAACAACATTGTTTTTCCACAAGTTCTGTATATGTCACCCACATTGGGTGGTACTATTTATGATACATTTTCACTATATATGTAGTGCAGTTGCACAAGGCTTTTTCTGTAATTACACAGGTATTATAATTTCTGGATACCATTGTATGCAATCTGCAGAATTCTCACTTTCAGTACATCTTGTTGTATGTATCAGTCCATCATGGCTGCTGCATTTCCTGACATATTTTCACACAACGTCCTTTGTTAATGTTTTGTAATGAGTATATTTCATTTGCAGCACTTCTGGGTGTATCCCTTGTGATCAAGACAGCATGATGGTTGAAAACGTTATGAGAATTATGAATAAAACAACTTTACTGACACCATGACTGTATAATGAGCATGAGGCTACAGTTTGAGATTTCGCTTATGATGTGCGCCATCATTATGCACCACCCCTCAAGGGACCTGGGTCCCCGAAGGAGCCTTCTTGTTATATATATCTATATTTATATACCCACCAGAGGGTTTTATATTGACTCAATTACTAAACCACAAATTCCAGTATGCATCAGGAACACATCAACAAGGATGTCCACCAGGAGGGCGAAATTATTTAAAATGCAATTGTTCCTCGTGGTTTGTAATTGGTCCCTGCTGCAAAGGGTTACCTGTCAAAAAGTTCAGGGATGAATGAAATGCGTTGGATTGCCTGCAGCTGTTCATTAAATATTTAAATTGCCAGTGTTGCGAGTGCGACTTTTGTATTTCCGAAGGGGGAGAAGTTGTGTGAATATATATATATCTATGAATATATAGATACACACATATGTAAATATATTTATATTTGGGTGTGTGTAAACCGCAAAATTACGTGATGTAATTTGAGATGTCATCAGTGATGTCATCAGTGATGTCACTGACCATGTCATGAGTGATGTAATATGTGACGTCATCAGCAGTGAATTGCGGGCGCGCGAGTTATAGCTAGCTCAACTAACTATAACTGGCGAATTTTTCTGGTTTTATATGAGTCAAATGTACAACTAACTATAACGTCCCTGAAACCTATGGTTTTTTCAGTAAATTTCTAAGGTTTGTTAAATGCTAATTCCTAACTATAACGTCTGTAAAACCTATGGTTTTTTCAGTGAATTTCAAATGTTTTTTAAATGTTAATTTCATATTTTAATATTTATAAAACATATTTTTTCTAATTTTTTTTTAATATTTTGCAAATCTATTATCCATTTTTAACTATTATTATATACTTTTTTATATCTTCCCCAAAAATATGCATATGAAGCTTTTTTTATTTTTTAGAAAACTACAGTCCCGTACAGGTAGTCTACCAACCTCGGTCAGCACGCAAATCCTACTCACCACATTTAAATGATGCGCATTTCGTACGCTACGGGTTTGTGACACCGCATCCCGCTTAACAACATGTACGTATGAGGTCCGCCAGCTGCTACTGTGGTATGCAACCGGTACGCACTACCAGGCGGCGTGTTACGTCATGTACGTATGGGGTGGAACTGGCTGCGCGTTCCGAATGCAACGAATGCATGCTGCCACACCCTTTGTTATGTCATAGCCGTACGATATTGCGTCGCATACGCCATTCCCTCATTTTTTTAAATCTCAAAACTATATCTAAATAACTTTAAAGTGTAAACATATTTTAAACAGTTATATATTTATAACTGTAATGAACTTATATTATAGTAAATATATTTTATTAAAATCACATCGGGTGCAATCTCATTGGCTGCCCGATTGCCATCAGACCATAAAAAAAAACATTTCTTTAGTTCCTAACAATTCCCATTGTAACAGTTCGAAAACGCCACCCATTTTAGTCAATAACTGTGCCTCATTTCATGAGACACATCTCTTCTGCTTAGAGAGCTTGGTTCTAAACTTTTTGCACTATACACATATCTTACACTACACACAAAATGCAACCATCATGTTCATCAATATTCATGCTCTATAAAGTGGCCTTCCACCTGTGATAGCCATACACCTAAAAGATACATTACCAAAATGTTCTCCAATACCAGAGGTAACATGGTTGCATATGCTGCCCACAGCACAATGTAATATAGTACGGCCCAGAGACAGTATCATGCATAGATAATGAACACACGGACACAGATAGATAAAGGAAGTGGATACCAGCACGTGCGCTCAACTCCTTTTTATTACCAGGGTGACATATCCAGTGACGTCTGTGTAAAGCAGCCTTCAGGGAATGGTTGCTGCTAGCATCAACTACAACAGTAATCATTGGCTCACATACAGAGATTCAATATTAAAAGAATCTGTAATTTGTGCTGCAGTAAGGTAGGGACAGTAGAAGTGAAATAATACAGAAATAATTCTATCGTAAAAGCATCACAACTTGTGGTATACTGACACACAATCAATAGATCTGAAATAATACATAAAAAGATTATATCATAAACACTCCATCAGTTCTAGTGCACTCACATATCCACATCAAAAGCATTCAGCATGTGCACAGCCAGTGAAAATTCGTGCTATAGACAGGCCATACTAGGAGCAATATCTGTTGCCTTTAACACTGCATCATCTGAAATAGCGACTCCATCTGAATTGTGAACACTGCTGTCTGCAGTGTTGGCCACAGAGAGCGGTCAGCAATGACCCACAGCCACATAAGGTGACTTGAGCTGTCCAGTTTGTAGTAAGCGAAGCAACAAAAAAGTGTGTGCGGAGCCTGCAATGATACGTATGCATAGTGCAGACAGTAAGCACTAGAGCAATGTCTTTTCCTACAGGACTACCTCATCTACAATAGCAACTCGATTTCAATTGTGAACACTGCTGTCTGCAGTGTAGGCCACAGTGAGCGGTCAGCAAGGGCCCATAGCCACATGGCATTGACTTGAGCTCTACAGTTTGCAATACACAAAGCAAAAGAAATGTGTGCAGAGCCCGTAATGATGCATATGAGTGGTGCAGACAGTACGCACTGGAGCAATGTCTTTTCCTACAGGACTACCTCCTCTACAATAGCGAGTCGATCTCAATTGTGAACACTAATGTCTGCAGTGTAGGCCAGAGAGAGCAGTCAACAATAGCCCACAGCCACATTGCATTGACTTGAGCTCTAAGGTTTGCAATACGCGAAGCAAAAATAACGTGTGCAAAGCCTGCAATGATGCGTATGAGTGGTGTAGACAGGGCGCACAGGAGAATGTTTTTCCTACAGGACTGCATCATCTACAATACCGACTTAATGTCAAATGTGAAAACTGAAGTCTGCAGTACAGACCAGAGAGAGCATCCAGCAAGGGACCACAGCCACATGGCATTGACTTGAGCTCTACAGTTTGCAATACGTGAAGCAAAGAAAATGTGTGCAGAGCCTGCAATGATGCATATAAGTGGTGCAGACAGAGCACACTACAGCAATCTCTTCACTTCCAGGACTGCATCATCTACATTAGCGACTCAATCTGAATTGTGAACACTACTGTCTGCATTGTTAATTGAAGGCAGTACTCACACACACAACCATCAATACTTTTTCTCACTCCCTCTTTACAAAATACAACAACATAAATTAAATAAAACTTTACAATAAGTAGATCAAAACAATTCGAATTGGGATTTTATCTGTCCACAGTCTACCCTATTAACTATTCCCTTGGACTTGCAAGATGAATTTCTTCATTTTACTAAACCTATAACTCATCTAAAAAAACTTCTTCAAGCAAGTGTACTATAGCCTTATAGCCTACCTTAGCAGGCTATACCGGCTATTAAAGGCCCTCTCCAGCATTAAAGGCCCAAGCCGAAGGCTAGGGCTTTTAACAAGGGAGCTGGACTTTAATCGCCACTATAGCCCAGCTACGAAGGGCTATAAGGCTATTTGAACATTCTGCCACTAGAGGATAGAATGTTCTAACAAATAAAGCAAAGTGCAAGGGGATTGGAATCCCTTCAGGCTCCCTGAAGCATTTATGCACAGCCAGAGCTGTAAACAAAAAAACGTTGCAATGTTGGAGCTCAAGGCTTATACAAGCCAATTTAAGACCGAAGCTACTCCATTGTTTTCAGTGGTGCTCCCAACATTCCAATGTTCTAATAAAACAACATTGTGTATGTTTCAATAGACGTTATAATTACTCAACTACTGGATTCTGTAATTAAACAATCACCACTCAATCTAAAATGTGAATCCTGCGAACCACAGTTTAGACCAGATGCAGTGGTCATTTACACCTCACAGCCACATACTGTTGGATTCAAAAGCACGGAGTTGGTTGCACCTGATCACAGGCGATACACAGAAATAATCACAGACTTTAATTTATGACATCCTCAATCATACAATCAAGATCCCATTTCACTGTTCACACCTGATGTACCACAGTATACTCCACTGACTAGTGTCAACCAAGCCCAATGATCATGTGCAGCAGTTAGCTATGGAAGCACAGAGTGTGATGCACCTCAACACACAAACTTCTGAGAAAAGCAAGCAGCAGGTAATATTGGATATCGTTTATCGTTAGATCAATACACCGTTCCACTGTCGGGACCTAGAGTTGGTTGCACCTGATCGAAGAGAGTACCTTCATCTCCACTCTCAAATGCAGTTCTAACATCGTCCATTGTGGAATCAAGACACCGTTCCACTGTTGGGACCTAGAGTTGGTTGCAGCTGGTCAAAGGGAGTACCTCCAGCTCCACTCTCAGATACAGTTCTAACACTGTTCCTAGAGTTGGTTGCAGCTGCTCGAAGGGAGTAACTTCATCTCCACTATCAGATGCAGTTGTAACATCGTCCATTGTGGGATCAAGACACCGTTCCACTGTTGGGACCTAGAGTTGGTTGCACCTGATCAGATGGGGTACACCGAAATCATCACATACTTTAACTTCTGACATCCTCAATCATAGAATCAAGACCCCATTTCATTGTTCAGAAGTGCTGTACAGCGTTGTAGTCCAGCAACTACAGTCAACAAAGCCCAATAATCCTGTTCAGCAGTTAGCTACGGAAGCACAGACTGTGATGCACCTCAACGGAGGGAGTCCTATCAAAACAAAGCTGCAGATAATATCGGACATCGTCCATTGTGGGATCAAAATTCTGTTCCAGTGTTGGGACCCAGAGTTGGTTGTAGCTGCTCGAAGGGAGTACCTTCATCTCCACTCTCAGATGCAGTTGTAACATCGCCCACTATGGTATCAAAAACACTGTTCCGCTGTTGGTTTCTGTCGGACTACTGTGTTAGTAGTATACAGAGCACGCCACAGTGCTGGGCCTCAGGCTAAGCGCTGTGTGCCTGTGTAGCGGTACCCAGCGTAAATCTCAGGAGTCTTCCGAGCTCGCAGACCTCGGCCCAGGAGCTTCCGCCTGCACGTGGTGGGCCCTCTTTTACATACGCCGGTGTTGAAAGGTGAACTGTGGAGCATATATGCGTCGCAGCAGCCATTAAGCTTTCTAGATACCAGCCCGCTGAAAGCATCATTCACGTAGCCACCTCGCTCATGGCGTCATCCTCATGGCGGTGTAAGCTGCGCAGACCTGGCAGTGACGTTCGCCAATCCGGAAGAGAACCACACCCAGAGAAAAGTGCCTCTACGCTAGCCTTGCATACGCTGAGCCAGCCCACTACCCTAAACATTTAAAGGGGAGGGAGGAGGCACGTACGCGCTACCATTCCATAATCTTCCCTACTGACTGTGCTATCATGGTTGCGTCCACTGTTCACTTCACTCAATAGACCATCATTGTACGTGGACATGTCTTTGCTCTGCATGCTCAACTCTGTCTGGCACATCCCCTCAAGACTTTGCATTATATACTTTTATAATCGATAATTACTTACCACCTTCGCACATACTTTGCTCCCATCTCTCACCGAATTCTGCATTGTGAGGCAGAGGTGCCATGCCATGTTTACTTTGTGTACATGGCTAGCCAGGTTTCCCACAGTATGTAGTGTTGTCGTATCTGCGAGGTACACATGTTGTTTGTCATGTTGTATGTGATTATATAAGGTAGCGTGTTTATTCACGAGCAGTGGTTTCTCCCATTTACATATCGCTGTCTTAAAGAGCATACAGAAGTTTCTCTCACAGGTGAAAACTGCGACCACAATGGCAGTCATTCATTACTATCCAAGAATGTCCAACTACACAGCGCTTCTAAGCTTACAGCCCCCAATCTTGCATCCTTTCTTAAAAAGACGCCAACTCCCACAATCAGACTAACATTCACACAGCTTTCTAATGGCAGTTATCTGCTTCTCAATAACATACACGCCTACGGAATGTGAGCTGGCACACTGCATGCCCTTACTGTTTCAAACACAGTAACTTCCTGTGGCAATGTCTATTCACACCCACACAAACTAACTACCAGACTTGAACTTGCCCTTCAATTCCTAGTTTGACAACAGATTTCAAGAAACAAACCAAACTAAAAGCGCAGAAGTCTCCCTCACTTCTGCAAATGAAATTTATCAACTGCAGATACCACGAACTTCAAGTAAAATACACTACCTTTTAAATACGAACCGCCATTTACACTTTGTGAATAGTTACACAATTTTCAATGCATATCACACTCAAGGTCTGGCACACCTTTTTAACACGGTCTCCTACAGCCTTCTAAGACACTTTCAAACTGTTCTTCTTTTAATACAACACTACATTCATTCGATCATCTCTGGAATAACAGGAACAGTGCCTATAATTCTCGCTCTCTTTGCGGCCACCCTACTACTAATTCTACTTCTAGAAATGGCTACGCTCTCTGTGGAAACAACTATGCCTGACAGAATACACCTCAATGCCAAGCTACATCAATACTGTAAAAAAACGGAAAATATTTTCGGCTACCTACCTCTATCTATTATCGGAGCTCGCTACAACATAACATTTATCTACACTTATGCAATATGCGTACAACCATTGTTTGATTGCAAAACTTTCCCATTTGACTGGCGAATGGATGTATGCCTTGCCAATATCCCAACAATCGCTCCCGATATCCAGCAGGTAATGCATTATCTTGAAAACCAAGAACGTGATTATTCTGACAGTGGAGCAATGGCGAATGAAATGCAAAAAGGAATTGCAGCAGAATGGGATTTCTGCACAGCTGCGAAAGATCTCCTGCAATGTGCAACATTTCACAACATCGCAGATTGCCTGCCAATTGGAATTGCCTCTCCAACATTCAAGGAACATTACTGTCCCTTTGAGGATATGAATTGGATCGCTTCGCTTTTCTCAGACGATGGCAACAATAGCCTCTTGGAACATTACGCATCTCAAGCTGCTGAAGAACTTCTGGACTGGAATCTCCAAGACTTGTAAGAAACTCATGTTATTCTTGAATGGATCTTTTTCCATCTTTTTTTTACTTTTTCCTCTAAATTTTTTATAATACACTTCAATCCTACTACTTTTATATAACAACTTTCTTAGTATACTCAGACATTTGAACTCTATCTTCATTATTGCCCCTTACATCTCCACTTTAACCAGGGATCGGTGATTTGTGGCCTATGCAAATACGCTATTTACTTCCTAAATTAGCCTAAACTCGACACCCATTTAGAAACCACATCTATTCTTTGTGCACACGCCTCTCTGCCTGCCTGTTATTCACAAAACCCTTTCACACGAATGTACTCAAAGTCAACCTATGCTTAGAACCTCACAATAAAAATGAAAAAAGATGACTTTGTTTAGGAACTGGTTGGCACAGTACGGTAATCGTAAACTATCCTTATTTTCATTATACAATTTATTCATTCACGTCTAATAGCTATTGTGTAGGTCACATAGAACTGTAACATATGTTATATGTTATAGTGGATTTATACAGCGCACAAAGACTCTTGAATGTCCTGGCGCAAAAAATAACAGTGACCCGATGGAATGAAGCTGATTAACATACCTGCTTGAAGAGGAAGGTTTTCAGTTGTTTTTTAAAAAGTCTGAGGTGCAATTCACTGATGCAGGAGCTTCGATTTGACTACAGCAGAAGCGGTTGGAGTTTCTCTCAGCTCGATGCCTTAGGTCTCTACACAAGAATATTTTTTTGAAACAGCTGAAGACAATAATGTATGGTTTGACTACAAAGGTACCGAATGTGCTTCTCAGAAGCACAATATATGTATTCATCCTCAAAGTTCCAATGTGAGTAGAACTAGTACCAAATCTACTGTACAACAGATTGCTAACTGATTCTACTGTTGATCATTTTCTGTTACAAAAAAGCACTGCCAAGGTACCTAAAAGTTTGATGATTAAATTTTGCAATTTCTCATATCCTACCTTTATTTTCCTTATAGAATGTAGAGTCATTCAAGTGTAATAAATATTGTTTATGCCACATGCAACTGTAACATGTAATATGCAATTCAGTGATGTAGGAGCTTACGTTTGAGTACAGCAGAAGTGGTTCAACTTTGCATTAGCTGGATGTCCTAGCTCCTGCACCAGAGGGTCCAATTATGGCACTTAAATAAAGACATTTTCTATATAATTTTCAAACTCCATCCCTTTATTACACACGTCCACTTTCTTAGACACACCCCATTTCACCATTTTTCTTCTGTGGCATTCTAACATTCTGCATTATATTCTTCTCGATTATTTCTTTATTCCTGCTTCCAAAACACTTAATTCGAGTCTTCAGACCGGTAGGGGTGAGTAGTTTGCTTCCCACTCCCTGTATAGTATAAACACACACTAAAACTACTTACACAGGTATGCTACAGCGTCCAGTATCCTACAGCCTCCACATCACATCACTTTACAGCAATAAACTCACGACTTACACTCACAGTTTCATCCCGAGTTTTCAGACCGGTACTAGTGAGTAGTTTGCTTCCCACTCCTGCTATACTCTAAACGCATACTAACACCACCTGCACACATATTCAACAGCAGCCAGTATGCTACACCACCCAGAGCACATCAGTTTACAGCACTCAGCTCACAGTTTAGGTGCACGGTTTCATCCCCGAGTTTAGCGGTACCTCACCTCTGCACCATCTCACTCTAGACAAAACAGCACTTTCACAACGGTTAAATACTTCGGTTCTGCCAGTATGCTACAAACCACTCAGCTCACAGTTTAGGCATACGCTTTCATCCCCAGGTGTACTGGCACCTCACCTCACCACCATCTCACAGTGGGCAAAACAACACTTTCACACCGGTAGGAGTAAATACTTCACTTCGGCCAGTATGCTACATCGCCCACAGCACATTACTTAACAGCACTCAGCTCACAGTTTAAGCTCACGCTTTCATCCCCGACTTTACCGATACCTCACCTCAACACCAGCTCACTCTCGGCAAAACAGCACTTTCAAACCGGTAAAAGTAAATACTTTGCTTCTGCCAGGATGCTACAGAGCACTCAGCTCACAGTTTAGGCACACGCTTTCTTCGCCGAGTTCACCGGCCCCTCCCCTCCGCACCATCTAATAGTGGGCAAAACAGCACTTTTACACCGGTAGGGGTAAATACTTCGCTTCGACCAGTATGCTACAGCGCACAGAGCACATCAGTTTACAGCACTCAACTCACAGTTTACACGCACGCTTTCATCCCAGAGTGTACCGGCACCTCCCCTCAGCACCATCTCGCAGTGGGCAAAACAGCTCTTTCACACCGGAAGGGGTAACTACTTTGCTTCACACTCCCTCTACAGCACACCCTAACCACCCTACAGACCTCAGAGCACTCCTACCCTCCACTTTCCCACTTTTTTCTCCCCTTTTTCCCCTTACTCGCTTCAACAGAATCACAAAATGGTGGCCAACACTTACTAGTTGCAACCTATCGCATCCAATCAGCAGCAAGCTCGTGCTTGTAACGCATCAGCCAATCAGATAGCAGTATTTCCCAATATCGATATCTGTAAATTTGAATATTCCTCAAAAACTACTGAACAGATTTACACCAAATAAACAAAAGCGTGCTTTCTAGACCAAGACCCTTCTATCTGCCAAATTTGGGGTAATTCCGTTCACCCGTTAGACCTGTAGCCTTGTCTAAAGTTTCCTATGGAAATTAACATGGAGAAAACAAGTTTTGGGACCCCCCTTTTTCCTCGGCCATCAACCAAGCGCCAAATCTTAATTATTAAAAGCATTCTCAAATGAAGAAAGGGGGTTTGATTTCCCTGAAACGCGTCAGGCAAGCACAAATTGTATGGCTTTATGTAGGCAATTTAACCATGAGTACCGGATGGTATGGCGAGCTGCTGAGTGCTCCCTCGGGCAACTTTGTTGATTTGTATTTACACACGGCAGCCCTGCCGTGGGGGGAGCACCATCTCTGGAAGGAGAGGCTTTAGTAGGGAACGGATACATCACCGTTAAGCACAGCAAGCCTCAAGGAGTTAAAATGCCAGATTAAAGCTGGAATGTACTATAGACAAAAGAATGCTTTTAATAATTACCTTTTGGCGCTTGGTTGATGATAGAACTACGTGTCCCAGAGTACAGCAGGACATGTCATCGCATTCAGAGAGGCCCAAGAGGGGGCCATTATCCAATAAAAGCATCACCAGCCTTTAATCCAATTGTTGCACCATTTGTAGAAGCCTGCAGCCTTTGAGAAAGGGGGTTTGCTTTCCCTGAAACGTGTCAGGCAAGCACAATTGTATGGCTTTATGGAGGCAATTTAACCATGAGTACTGGATGGTATGGTGAGCTGCTGAGTGCTCCCTCGAGCTTCTGGGCACACTTTGTTATATATATATATATATATATTACTTATTGGCGGTCACCAGTAGGTAGTTATAGCTAAAATTTAGGGGCAGATTAGGATTGCGGTTGTTCCGCATCCTCCGGGCCGGCGGAAGCCACCGCCGGCCCGGAGGATGCGGAAAAACCGCAGCGGACCCACCAAAGACCCACCGCCACATTTGAATGCCTGGTGGGTCCTGGTTTCTGTCCGCAGCTTTTCTGCCGCGGTTGACTTACAACCGTGGCGGAAAAGCCCTAATATGGTGGCGGTGTCTCTCAGACACTGCCAGCCATATTGGGATGCCCAATAAGAAAGGCTTTTCCACTGCGGGTTTTCCGCCATGGAAAAGCATACGGAGCTTCACTGCGGGGGCCCATTGCGGGCCCCCTGGGTGAAGGGGGGGTGAGGGGTGCACATGGGGTGTACCTATGGTACCCCCCGCATTTGTAAGCAGTAATCGGCAGGCACTGCGCGGTGCCTGCTGCTTTCTGCATACAAAGGCAATGTATGCATTTTTAACATTGCGGCGGGTGCAGCTTGAAGCCGCACCCGCCGCAATGTTAAAAATAGAGGATGTGACCGCCAGGGTGGCGGTCACATCCTAATTGGACAGGAGGGAACTCCGCAGGCCATGCGGAGGTTCCCTATTCCTCGATGGTCGCGGACGGACTCAAGTCTGTCCGCGATCATAATGAGCCCCCTAGTTTCCATAGGAATTCTGCAACATTCTATTTGGAATAACTTTGGTGCCGGTGGACAAATCTTTGCGAATTTCTTCAAGAAAATGGCCTGCTCTGCTCCGCTCCTTCCCTGAAAGTTTGGGGGTGATTCGTGAAGCGGGGGACAAGAAAAAAGGGGGGTCCCAAAACATGTGTTCCCATTGCAATTTCCCCTAGGACCTTTAGCCAGGGCTACAGCCTGAACGGCTGAAAGTAATCACACCAAACTTGGCAAAAAGGTACAGTTCTGTTCGCAGATCAGGCTTTTTGTTGAATGGTGTAAATCCATTCAGTAGTTCGTGAGAAAATCATAAGTAAAATCCTAAGTATATCTATAGAAGCTTACCGTACTCTTTACTGTACTCTGTACAGTAAGCTTACGGTATGCGTACCTTCCGGTGCACGAACTGCATGCTAATTGGCTGTCAACTGTCTGTCAACACTCCAAACCAAAAAGTGTTGGCAGCCATCTTGTGCCTCGGTAGAACCGAGGCACAAGAAAGCTGAAAACAAATGTGCAAAACACGCAAAGGGGCAGGGTAGACACACCCTGACCCCCTAGGCCTGCTCAGGGAGTCCCACAAGGACCCCAAGGCCAAACAAAAACAAAAAACAATTTGTAAATCGCAGGGTACGTGTACGGTACGCGTAACCCGTGGAAAAAAAAAAACAGGTGTGCTTTTTTTAATATTAGTCCACGGGGGGACCAAATCCTGGGGGCATATTTCATAAAAAGTGTAGGGGGGCCCCAATCCCCCTCCACACTGCCACCAGGACCACCGCCCCGGGGGCAAAGTTAATATGCTAGCGGGGGGCACAGAGCCCCCCGCTGCCATGGGGACTACCATCCCGAGGCTCTGTTGTTGGTGATGGGGGCCTCTAAGGCCCCCCAAGCCCCGGGGACCGCCACCCTGGGGCTTTTTTTCTAAGTATGCGGGGGGCTTATGCCCCCCTCCGCAGCCCCAGGGACCGCCACCCCCCGGGGCTTTAATATTTGTGATGGGGGCCTCTAAGGCCACCGCCACCCCGGGGCTTTCTTTTTAAGTATGCGGGGGGCTAACGGACCGCCACCCCCGCTTTGTTTTCTATAGTAAAACCTGTGTGGGGGGGTTCAAGCCCCCCACACGACCCGGGGACCGCCACCTCCCTGGGGCACTAATATGCAAATAGGGGGGTCCGTGATGGACCCCCAGCCCCGGGGACCACCACCCCCCGGGTCTTCATACATGTTGGGAGGGGGGCCGCCAGCCACCCTCCTGGAGCCCTTGATGGCCCTGGGGACCACCACCCCCCAGGGCCGGCTCCTGCAGTGTTCCAGGGTGCCCAACCTCGGGATACTGCTGTTTGCTGTGGTAGGGCAGGAGCTTCGCGGCTCCCACCCTAAACTGCTTTGATTTTTTAAAGATAGAGAAGGAAACCTGCTCTCTCTTTCAAAAATCAAAGGCGACTGCTTTTCTGTATGGGGAGCCGCATGTTAGCTGCTCCCCATACAGAAAAGCAATGCCGGCAGGGACCCTGGGGGGCTTGGGGACCCCACCACTGCCCCCAACAAGGAAGGCCAGGCCCTGGGGGATGGGGTCCCCGGGGCCAGAAGTTGCCCAGGAGGGGGGCCACGCGGCCACCATCCCCCAAAAAATTATTTTAAAAACCCCCTCCTATACTCCCTTAAGGCCTGGGGACCCCATCCACTGGGGCCTTAAGGGAGTATAGGAGGGGGGGCGATGCAGCCCCCTCCACAAAAAAAACAATAAAGTTGAACATGCCCCGGGGGACGGGGTCCCCGGGGCTGAAATATGCCACGGGAGGGGGGCCACGTGGCCCCCTTCCCCATTTAAAAAAAGAAAAAATAATAAAAAATTGGGGGCAGGCCCTGCGGGATGGGGTCCCCAGGGCCAAAAAAAAAGAAAAAGAAGGGGGGCTACACAGCGCCCCGTCTTAAAAGTTTTTTTTTTAAACTATGGGATCGGGAGGCTGCCACGCCCCCTCCCTGCACCTCTCTGCAAACATGTCCCCTGGCACGTTTGCAGAGGGGGAAGTAATTCCCCTCGCATACTGGGGGTCCCTGGGGGCCAATGTCAGAAGCAGTACCTGAATTATCCTGATTTCCGTGGGAGCGAGTGGCCAAGGCTTCTATGATGAATATTTCCAAATTCCCAATCACCCCTGCACCCGGATTTCTCCAAGCCCAGGAATGGAAGGGAAAGGGGAAGTGGATAACAAACAACAAAGAGAGACTTCCACACCGGTGTCTTCGTCACTACCTCTTGAATTCGAGTAGCTGGTGAACACCTGAAACAGTTAACAGATCATTACTAACGTTCAAACAACATTGGGGAATTCTACTCTCTCTCTCTCAGTTCCACCTCTCAATACCTGTTACTGTGTGGAAATTGCCTCTCTCTTGTAGAGCCCGCTACGAAAGGTTCTTAACTTGTTGAATAGTAGGACTTAACTTGTTGATGTTAAAGTCTATTAGATAGTTGAGTAGTTGAGGTGGTAGACAACAGTATTACCATATGCATATAATGAATACTCTCATTTACTAGTAGAAGTTCGTAGACGCTGTTTAGTTGAATTACAACACAAGACTTCCAAGGCTCACTGTACTCTAGAAAAGGCTGAATCACTGGAGAGTCTTTACTGTTTCTCAATTGCAAATTGTCTTTAATATACTAGCTTGAACTTTGACATTGCCGGCAGAGTCCGCAAGAGCTGAGCTACTCTCCCTGATGTCAGTGCCTCAGGAAGTATTCAAGAATTGCGCTAGACTGAAATAGCGCCACAAGAAGTCTTAAATGAGGAAAGAATATTCTTACCGCTAGTGTGCTGAGGTGAAGCGGAAGAATACTTGCCAAACGGAATTGTCCACTGATAACTGCTGCTCACAGGAATGCCAACCGACTCCACTGGACCCTTGAATAGCGGAGCTGCGGCTGGATACAGAATGCAGAAAACGGACTGGACCAAAGACAAACTAGCTCTCTAAGCCCACAAATGAAGTCTTTTGAGTTTCTGACTGAAAACGGGCAGAAAACTGGAAATTCCTAAGTGATTTGACGGGAGCCTAAATCGGGGCGTCGACCTGCCGGAAAGGAACAGTTGAAGTGCGCCACATAGAACGCGCGGGATAAGGAAATGGCGGGCTGAACTGGAAAGACTAGAACGCTAACCCTACACCTCAGCGGCACAATCAGGAAGCGTTAACCAACCCTCCCTCTGACTGCGGACATGAACTAGTTTCTGGATGGAGCCCCAGATTGGAAACTGCAGCAATGCGTTAACTCTTCCTTTGACAATAGGGACTGACGGGGGCCTCATGACAGAACCTGGCATGGACCTGACCGTACCCCCCACCAAAGCCCCCTCCCTGGGCTTCAGAGGATGAGTCTTATGGAACTCTGTGCCCAATCTGGGAGCATGAACATTACTACTGGGTTCCCAAGACCTTTCCTCTGGACCATACCCCTTCCAATCCACTAAATGAAAGATTTTTCCTTTTCTCAATTTTGAGTCCAAGATTCTTTTGACCTCAAATTCTTCTGAACTCTGCACTTGAATTGGGGCTGGTGGTAAGACACGTCTGAAATTTGGAGGGTTTCTTTTTATCAACGAGACATGGAAAGTTGGGTGGATTTTCAGAGACCTTGGGAGCGCTACTTTAACACTCACTGGATTCACCATCCGAACCACAGGATAAGGACCCACAAACCTCGGTTGGAACTTCCGATTCCCCCTCAACCGCATATGTCGAGTGGAAATCCAAACCTTTTCCCCTGCCTCATAAATGGGACTGGCTCTTCGCTTCTTGTCTGCCTGCACCTTGTATGCCCCCTTTGCCTTTTTAAGATTTGAAGAAGCTATCTGATAGGATCTTTGTAATTCTTGTATCACCTCCTCAGCTGCAGGGACCTCAACATCCACCCGCCCTACCAGCATATTGGGATGACAACCAGAATTTAGAAAGAATAGAGAAAAACCTGTAGCAGAATGGACTGCATTATTATAAGCAAACTCTGCAGTGCTCAACAAAGAAGGCCATTCCCCTTCCTGATCAATCAAATACATCTGGAGATATTGTTCCAAATCCTGATTCACTCTTTCCGTCTGTCCATCCGTTTCTGGGTGAAAACAAACGAGAGTCAACTCCTAAACCATTAAGGAAGGACTTCCAAAACCGAGAAACAAATTGGGATCCACGATCTGAAATAACCACCTTAGGGATCCCATGCAATTTGACAATGTTTTCAATGAATAGTGTGGCCAACTGAGATGCTGTGGGTAGAGTCTTCAGAGGAATGAAATGACTGATCTTTGTAAACTGATCCACCACCACCCAGATCACTGAATGCCCCTGACTAGTGGGCAGATCTACAATGAAATCCATGGATATAGTGTGCCAGGGGAATGGGGCAACAGGTAAAGGCATTAGGAGACCCTGCGGGGATTGTCTCAAACTCTTGCCCTTAACATATGGTTCAGAAGTGGCGATGTACTGTCTCACCTGAGCGTCCATGCCTGGCCAAATGAAGATTCTCTTGATCAATTCTAAAGTCTTCTTGGCTCCTCTATGGCCCGCTAACTGATGATCATGGAATTGCTGAATGACTTCCTTTTGTAACTTATCGCTGGGGACAAACATTTTTCCTTTTAAGAATGGTTTCCCATCCCTCACAGTTCGATCTGGGCCTTCCAATACCCAATTAGAAAATTCAGTTTTAGTGAATGCTTCTCTAATCCGACTCTCAAATTTATCCTCGACAGCAATGGCTACGATCTTTTCTTCTGAAATGATAAATCCTTCCACCTTGGCCTCAACTTCTTCTCCCATACTCAAACGTGAAAGGGCGTCAGCTTTTCCATTAGCTGAACCTGGCTTGTAGGTCAGGACAAAATCATAGTCTGCAAAAAAGAGTGACCACCGCAGTTTCCTAGGAGTTAACGTTCGAGCGGATTTTAAAAATTGCGAATTCCGATGATCTGTAAAGACATTGATCACATGTCTCGCACCCAACAAGTAGTGTCTCCACACCTTGAAAGCCTCTTTTACTGCCAAGAGTTCTTTATCCGCAATGGAGTAGTTGATCTCGGCTGGGGATAGTTTACAAGAATGGTAAGCCACGGGATGTAGCTGACCTGTGTCTTTCTGTCATTGGGATAAGATTCCACCTATAGCCAAATTGGACGCATCAGCTTCAATGAAGAATGGTTCCTTCAAATTGGGGTGTTACAGGACAGGAGCGGTGACAAAAGCCTCCTTTAAGAACTGAAAAGCCTCCTCCGATTCACGTTCCCAAACAAATCGTACATTCTTCTTGAGAAAACGGGTAATTGGGCTCACTTTTTCAGAAAAATTCTGAATGAATCGCCGGTAAAAATTGGCGAATCCCAAGAAGCTCTGTATCTCCTTCACTGACCTTGGTGCAGGTCAAGACTTGATTGCCTGTAACTTGGAATCATCCATGGATACACCTTCTGGAGATAAAATGAAGCTCAAGAACTCCACACTGGAAGAATGAAAAACACACTTTTCCAACTTGACAAACAGATGATTCTCCAGTAGCCGTTCCAGAATTGCACGTACGTGGCCAACATGTTCCTCCAAACTGTTTGAATAAATGAAGATATCATCGATATAAACCACAGCAAAGCGGTCCAAGTGCTCATGAAGCACATCGTTCACGAAATGCTGAAAAGCTGCTGGGGCGTTACATAGCCCAAAGGGCATCACTTGGTATTCGAACAACCCTAGTCTTGTTCGAAATGCAGTCTTCCACTCCTCACCCTCAGCCATGCGCACCAAATGGTATGCCCCACGTAAATCCAACTTGGTATACACGCAGGCATCCTTGACCTGATCGAGAAGTTCAGAAATGAGAGGTAGTGGATAACGATTCTTTTTTGCGACTAAATTCAAGGCCCGATAATCGATGCAGGTTCTCAAAGTTCCATCCTTCTTTGGGATGAAGAATAGGGGCGAAGACACAGGAGATTGTGAGGGTCAGATGAAACCGTTGGCTAAATTTTGTTCTATGTAGTCCTTCAGATGGATGTTCTCTGGTTCAGATAAGGCATAGATTCGACTGCACGGCAGAGAAGCTCCCAGCTCCAATTCAATCCTACAATCATACTCTCGATGAGGTGATAATTTTCGAGCTTCTTTTTCAATGAAAACTTCCTTCAGGTCTTGATATTCTTCTGGAATCACAGGAGCTTCCAAGGCACAAATCATCTGAATTTGATTGGCCAAATTTAATGACATGGTGGAACTGGTGGTCTCTGGTATTGACTGAAAACAATGCTCACGACAAAAATTTGAACTCATTTCTACAGTACGTCGAGACTAGGGGTGGGCGGCCAGCTACGCTCCGTGCACGGAGTGTGCGTAGTGCCGCCTACACCGCATTTTGAGGAGCGGGCGTAGCCAGGCGGCACTACGCACGCTCCGCAGACGGAGCGTAGCTGGCCGCCACCCGCCTCCCTCCTGCCCTCCCTAAATACTTTCAATTAAAGGAGTAAAATAATTAAAACGCACTTACCTTGCCTGCCGCTGCCCGCCGCATCCCCCGGGCTCGCTATCTTCCGTCTTGTTTACTAATGCGCATGCGGGGGTGGCCGCGCATGCGCATTTTCTCGTGAGAAATGCGCATGCGCGGCCGCCCGCGCATGCGCATTAGTAAACAAGACGGAAGACGGAAGATAGCGGGCCCCGGGGACGCGGCGGGCAGCGGCGGGCAAGGTAAGTGCGTTTTAATTATTTTACTCCTTTAATTGAAAGTATTTAGGGAGGGCGGGAGGGAGGCGGGTGGCGGGGCTGGCAGCCAGTGGTGTTTGCATAGTGGGGCTACGCGGAGTGCGGAGGTGGGCGTAGTTTCTCGCCCACTTCGCGTAGCTCCGGGAATCGGCACTACGCACACTACGCCCAGGGCTAGTCGAGACCAATCAATCCGTGGATTATGCTCGGTAAGCCAAGGCAAACCCAGTATGAGCTGAAACTGGGGAGCATCAATGAGATTAAATCGGATGTAACTCCGATGTTCTCCTGGACCCACATTGACATGTTGCACTTAGAACATTTTCTAAGTGTGGAGTTTTGGAACTTTAAAAAAATTCCTCAAAAATCGTCCGAACTAGAAATTCTGATTTACTCAGCTGTTTTGAGGAGAGACCTCAGTGCTGCATCTTTCAGCTCACTACTGTTCCTGAAAAGTAGATTTAACTGTACTTACCAGTAACTTGAATTTTCTTCCATAGGATATCATTGCCTGCTATATAAAATAGATATAATTAAAAAAATATTTTTTTTAAAAAGTATTACAATTTCAATATTTTTAAAAACATTTTTTTTCAATTTTTATAATAAATATGTAATGTAATTTAAAAAATAAAATATCTAAAAATAAATTATTTAAAATAATGTAGTAAATCAGTATAAAAAAATAACAATTAATACATTTACAAATTATCATTTACAAAACCCTTGAAATTCACTGAAAAAATCATAGGTTTCAGCCACGTTACAGTTAAAAATGAGCATTTAAAAAACCTTAGAAATTTACTGAAAAAACCATAGGTTTCACCCACGTTATAGTTAAAAATTAGCATTTAAAAAACCTTAGAAATTCACAGAAAAAAACATAGGTTTCAGGGACGTTATAGTTAGTTGGGCATTTGACTCATATAAAACCAGAGAAATTCGCCAGTTATAGTTAGTTGAGCTAACTATAACTTGCGCGCCCGCAATGCACTGCTGATGACGTCACATATTACATCACTCACGGCATGGTCAGTGACATCACTCATGACATCACTGATGACATCTCAAATGACATCACTGATGACATCATCCTTGTGAAAGAGTGACAGACCTCCTCTCAGCATAATAGCGTAATATAGCCCCTGATACACACATTCAAAAATAGAAACTCAAATTTTCAAATAAAATGGAAATACCAACACCAGTTAGAACAACCTATTCAGTAATTCTAAAATCTACATACATATCCAGTCATTCACTAACAGTTCCATATAGGCACTCATACATGTACGCACTCAGCATATGTAGTCATACACCTATACATCTTATTACACACCAACACTCATCTATAGAGTTACTCACACACAAACTGACAAATGCAAATAAACAATCAAACATCCATTTACTTGCATGCACAGCTATACACCCATCACTACACATATTCTACAGAATCGTAAACATACTTACTCACTTAAACAATCACTTATAGAAACACATACTTGTTTATACAGGAACTCTTACAATCTCTCGCTCTCACATATGCTCACTTATATACATCACTTTATGAATCAATACTCACATATACTAGTTTAAAACATATGTAGTTACTCATAAAGATACTATTGAGACAGTGATTCACTCACTAACACACCCATTCACACACTCATCCACCCATACAGTCCTGCACACATGCTGTCTTCAAAATACATACAAACAGTGAGCCACCCATTCATGCATTTATGCAGTAAGTAATACCCCCCACCAAACCATACAGACACTCATACTGATACTCTAAAAACCAACTAATAACCCATATCGACACTCATGTAGCTAGTCACCAACCCATGCAGCCACTTATACACAAAGTGAGACACTGATACAGATATTTACATATTTGAACATTACTCGCTAATACGTGTATTCGCTAAGATACACTTAATCAGTTGCAATCAATTTTACACAAACAGAATCATCCATTTAGACACTTATATACCCATTTATTCTTCCATCGACCTTTAGATATACATATATAAAAAATATTTATTTTCCAGAAAGACACACATTCACTGGATGATGTCATCAGTGATGTCACTGACCATTTCATGAGTGATGTAATATGTGACATCATCAGCAGTGCATTGCGGGCGCGCGAGTTATAGTTAACTATAACGGAAAATTTCAATGGGTTTGTATAAGTGAAATGTCCATCTAACTATAACATGTGTGAAACCTATGGTTTTTCAATGAATTTCTAAGGTTTTTTAAATGCTAATTTTAATTATAACATGTGTGAAACCTATGGTTTTTTCAGTGAATATATATATATATATATATATATATATATATATATATATATATATATATATATATATATATATATATATATATATATATATTCAAACAAAGAGTTTAGCCCTCAGTGGAAGAAGCCACAAGAATGGTAAAATTTGGATCCATTTCTTTAAGGAGCAGCTGCAACAGGAGACGCAGAGAGAACAGTCACCATCTGTTCGTGTACAGCCAGACCGGTTTCGGGAGTCTATCCCTTCTTCAATGGCTCCTGCTTGGCAATGATGATGCAGTATGCACTTGTGATATTAAAGCCTGCCTCAAGGGCGTGGTCAGATGAAATGGCCTTCTGGGTCTTGTAGTGCATACACCATTTACCTCATGTGAGTTCATCATTGTGGCAGTTAATAAAAGTACGATTAAAACCCATGTGGGCTGGTGAGCATGTGGCTCTGGGTGTCCTCTTGTCTGTGGTCAGCTGCTTCTGGACACCACTCCCCCGTGTACTGAGTGTCATACCAGCCTCAAAAGCACCCCTCATAGCTCATTTATAAGGTCCCTCTAGCATTATGTAACACAGTTGTATCCACCCTCAAGGTGTTCGTACACAACCTAGCCTCCAGGTTCTCATTGAATATAGTTTACCTAAAGAAAAATGTGAAATCCTCTACCTAAATTATCTAGTTTGGGTAGAGAGCATTCAAAGTGTCAGTCCAGTATGATGCCTGTTGTTTTAGGGCCATAGGGCCTGGGCTGCTTTCAGTCTCAGTAAAGAAACAATGGTCCTGGACCAATTATTCAAGGAAGAGTTAGATTAACAGAATTATCAACTTATTTGAGCTTACATTAATTAGCTCACAAACGTCTTTAAATAGTGAACAAACAAACAGATGTGCAGAAAAAACAACAAGTATTATTACAATATATTTATTTAGTCATTTAAAGGAACAATCATTAGAGGGTCAAGAAGGTAGGAGAATGTTCTAGGGAAAGTGCTCAAGTGTATATATACGAGTCAAGAGAGCTCAAAGTGTGTGGAAAAGTAAAGGGCATATATTTACAAGACTGTACAGAACTGATATCCAATAAACAGTTAGATGCAACCTGGCCATAAGCAAATTATTTATTTGAATTATATTTTCTAAATTTGTAGGGAGAGTTTCTTTAAGGCTGTAAACAGACTTTGGTGCAATCTATGTAGAAGTATAAAGCCCTTTTGGAGTCCAACCAATGATGTCTTTCCTCCTCTTTCAAGGGTGAGTGGGAACAAAGAACGCTGGTAGTTATGGACTGGCTAACGTGGAAGGGAATCACACCAATCAATAAGAAAGCCACCCAATTCCTCAGTACCAACTTGTCCAGAAAAAAAGTGGTATAGGGAAGTTGCACTGAGAATTCCTCAAGTTCACTCACATGATGAAATGACATAAAAGCAATGAGGAAGATGGTCTTTAAGGTCAGCAGATGCAATGAGCAGCTTCGCATTGTGTCGATGGGCATACACATGCGAAATGCAAGACTAAGTTAACTTCCCACTGTTACATCACAAAGAGCTTTGGAGTAAATATGTGTGTCAAATCTTTAATAAAACCCATGACAGCAGGCCATTTGAAGAAGAACAGGTGATCCAGCACATGTCGAAAGGCCAAAAGGGCAGACAAATAACCTTTGATAGTGCCCGCTACAAGACCTTGCTGGGCTAAAAATAAAAAAAGATGTCCAACGATTACACATGTAAGGTGTCAGTGTTGCAAACACCACACTAAATCACAAATTCGCCCATGAGGCACAGGGTCAAGATTGATTTGCATATAGGTGGCTCTGAACTTGAGTTGCGAAGTGAGCGAAAGTACGATGATGGAGTCAACCCAGAAATGTGACTGGAAGTGAGTGTCTGTCTGAAAAGTTTCAGCGCTTCATATATCATTTTTTTGTGTTCCCTTTGTTCGCCCCAAGTTGGCTGGGTGTGTCCACACGTGGGTCTCTTGCTCACTTTGCCACAGGATTCAAGCTATCCTGGCTGATGAGGGGTGTTACCCCAAAACTGGTCCCAAGATGCTTGTTTCCATTCCAGGGAAGACCTGACTTGGCAGTTTGGGCTGGACTGTTCCCATGAGGCACAGGGTCAAGACTGATTTGCAAATCTAAACTATGGGTGGGATGGTGAGCTAAAGAACGATGGATTTAACCCAACCCAGATCTTTTGAATGGGGATGAATGTTTGATTTGCTCGGCTTTCCATCCATCATCTGTGTGTCTTTTGCTTTCTTGCCCTAAGTGTGCCAGGTATGCCCAGACGTGGGTCCCAGGCTCACTGTTTCACTGGATTTAGGCTAGCCTGGCTGATGAGGGGTGATGCCCCAAAAACAGCCCCAGGATGCTTGTATCTGGTCCAGGAACATCTTGGCTTTGCAGTTTGGGCTGGACTGTTCCCATGAGGCACAGGGTCAAGACTGATTTGCATATGGCTGGGTTTAAACTGGGGTCGCATGGTGAGCAAAAGAACAATGGATGTAACCCATATCTATTGACTAGGGGGTGAATGTTTGATTTGCTCTGCATTCTGTCTATTATCTGTGTGTCTTTTGCTTTCGTGCCCTAAGTGCACCGGGTATGCCCAGACGTGGGTCCCGGGCTCACTCTGTCACTGGATTAAAGCTAGCCTGGCTGATGGGAAGTGATGCCCAGATACCGGTCCCAGGATGCTTGTTTCCGGTCGAGGGAGGACCTGGCTTGGCAGTTTGTGCTGGACTGTTCCCATGAGGCGCAGGGTCAAGACTGGTTTGCTAATGGATGGGTCTAAACTTGGGTGGCATGGTGAGCAAAAGAACAATGGATTTAACCCAGATCTATTGACTGGGGGTGGGGGGGGGATGTTTGATTTGCTCTGCATTCCGTCCATCATCTGTGAGTCTTTTGCAGCCAATTTATTAGGCACTGTAAGGCACCTTAGTCTTCTCCAAAATGGATTACGGAAACGCTCTCCTTCTCCACACCCAGAAGCGAGTCATAACAAAGCTGCAATCCATTCAGAATGCGGCAGCCAGGATTCTCCTGAGCATTCCTCGCCGCAATTCTACCACTCTTGGCATTCGTCAACTCCACTGGCTGAGAGTTGAGAGCCGCATCAAATTTAAGGCCCTCTGTATTGCATATAAGGCAGTACACAACATAGGACCCAGGTTCCTGACGGAAGCCTTTCAGCCATATATTCCTAGACGGCAATTAAGATCGGCCAATACCAACCTCCTCACTGTGCCACGTACAAGAACCGCCACCTGGGGAGATAGACGTTTCTTGGTGGCCACCCCAAAACTCTGGAATCTTTTGCCACAGTCCATCAAATCTGCCCCTAACCTGATGAGCTTCCGCAGGCTCCTAAAAACTTGGTTATTTAACCAGTAAAAGGATCACTGACCCCAGTAGCTCCACAGCGCCGAGACACCCCAGGGTATTTGTTGCGCTGTAAAAATTACGAAAATAAATAAATAAAATAAATAAATATGTAGGTAAAATTTGTAGAGTGTCTACTTATATACGTCTGCTGTGTCACCCTAAAACCACGAGCCTGGGCCCTGTCTAAAGATGAATGGATGTGGGACATCTGCCGATGACATCCATATGCCCCACTTGCACTAAGCCCTATATATGGCCCTTTGCCACATACATGTTGGTTGTATGTTAATTTTAAACAGCGTGTATTGTAAATTTATATTTTGCTTGTTCCTCAGCAAAGAACATTGTTCTGAATAATGCTGCCCTACATAAACATATATACGTAAACTACCCATTTTCGGGTATACTTTGCCTATTTTTAGGTATTCTAGTGCACACGGGTAATTAAGGAATGTAATCTTTGTTTGCAGAAGGTGCGCCAGAGTCTTTGAATTTCCATTAGACTGATGGCTAATCCAGCTGCATTATCTATCATTACATTATTACTATGTATGATCATTATACTTCATCTACAGATGGATCATACTCAACCTTCTTATTGTGCTGGAGTGGAAGTTATATTTCTTATTTTCAAGCAAGTTCACTAGTTTGAGAACCAAGCCTACAAGAAATATCCCTGTATGGTCGGAATGTTCATGTAGAAGACTTAACACTTACATTTTAGATGAAAACAGCATTTTGCCCATTGCCTAATGTGTAGATGTGATGTACAACACAGCCACTAGTTATTCAGTAAAATATAGCCCAGATATACTTGTGCTGTGCTTTCACTGACCTGCTGTCTATCCTATTGCATATAGCCAGCATGTAACCAGTTAGTGGTTGGATATTTTTTAAAGTTTGACAGAGCAAAAACCACTGACAACCACTGGCTTAGTCACCACATCAACTAGAGGAGGGAAACAGTACCAATCCAACACATGTAGTCATTGGAATGGAACCCTTATATGTCACATCTGGTGTTGGCATTGCATAGCAGTACTTTGAAAATACTCCCTCGTGACCTATTCATTTTTAGGGATTCATTTTAGGAATTCCAACAAAGGCACCAAAATAATGAAAACATTCATTTCATTTACTTTTTCATTTCATTTTTTATTTTGTTGTCTTATATGATAATTGTAGTACTTTTTTTCCATGTTATCTTTTTTAATACTTTCCCTCTGATTCTTTAAAATATATACATTTTGTCCAAAGTACAAAGTATATCTTTCATCACAATTTCTTTATAATAAGACTAGCAGCCCGCCCCAGCGTTGCCAGGGGCAGAAGGGGGCTGGGGGCAGCATTTCAGGCTTGCGTGCACCGTACCTCAGCACTTGCTCCCAGTCGCACAAACCCAGGCCCCCGCTCCAGTCCGTCTCACTTCACCGGCCCCCACTACTCTCACTTAAATGTCTGCACCAAATGTGAAAGCCGTTTTAAAACCTATCATTTATTTTGCTATCCCGCTCAAGTGCGCCTCACTTCACCGCCCCCCACTACACCAAGCCAGTCTGCACGCCCTGCTGCAGTCCGCTATCCCGCTCCATTCCGCCTCACTTACCGCTCCTCCCGCGTACTTCAGCGGTCCTCCCGACGTTTCACATACCTCATGGCGCTGCAGTCTTGCTACGTTCTCCGCTCCTCCATGTGCTGTTGTCCTCCATTCCGCTCCAGTCCGCCTTACTTCACCGCTCTTCCCCGCGGTTCACATATCTCCTTCCTTCCAGTCTGGCTAAGTTTTCCGCTCCTCCCCGCACTGTTGTCCGCTCCTCCCCGCGTTCCTGTCTTCCGATGATGTCAGCACGCACGTTGTTAGCACACACGGCCGGCACTACTTCTTAGGGACTACTTTTTTTTATTGTTTGTTTTTTAAATAACGTTTATTTTTATTTTTTTTATAGCCTATGTCCATCTACTAGACCCCCCCTTTCCAACGCTGTATGGGGTGTTGCGATTGGTGGTGTACTTTTCGAGTTTACATGGCTCAAAGGACACAGTTCTCTCTTTATAATAGTGGTATAGATATTGTATCCACTGTACTCAGTTACTTCCTAGGTAGAGAAAACCATGCAATCCACACTACTCATACATACCACATACACACACTATTCACATAATGCACTCTGAACGAGTTAACACGTTTAGTAATAGTTGTTGTCTGATGACCACGATAGGTTTGCTACATTCAGTAGGATTAAATAGCAGACTTGGTCAATGCGTTTCGGTGGTATTCAACGAGAATCAGAACCACCTTCTTCAGGACCCGTCAGTGATTTTGCACTATGTTCTCATTAGCCAAGAATATTGTTTTTAGTGTTCATTCTGGATTTCTACAATCAAGAATTCTGGAAGGATACTCAGGTGCATTCACTCCCATTGGAGATGGCTCACTCCTTGACTATTATAAGCTTTTTAGCGATTTTGTCAAAGATGGACGCGGGTTGCTACCAGTCAGAAACACTTCATATTTATTCTGTAAAATGATGATTGCACTCGTTGCCTGTACCATTATTATCGATATGTTATGCTTTCTTTAGTAGTAGTCTCCTTTATCGAAGATTTATCCCAATTTGCCCACAGGTCATTTGCTGGTTGGCTCGATCCATTCAAAGGTTTCTGCAACACCGCTCACATCCGCACTGTTGGCATTGCATAGCCGCATTTTGCTCACCTCAATAAATGTCATAGCCAAAACTGATCAGTCACAATTGATCCAAATGTATTTGTGCATTTGTGAGGCATTGCACCACTTTCGTGAATGTCGTCATGTACACTGATTTGATATGTGACAGCCTTGTATGAGTGACACATTTTATTGTGAACTGCACAACAGTGTTGGCTAGAACCTCTTTGATCAACATTGCTAGTAAGTTATTAAGCCACACGCCTAACAGTTGCTATTATGTATGGGGAGATGTGGATGTACCCATCACAAAATATGTAGGCTGACTGACTCACAGTGGTCCATGTTCTATCAACCTATTGATCTTTGGACAAGTGTTGTAAGGCATGAATGGAGTTTGCCTTTTGGTGTGTCCCCGAGTTGGAGGTGTTGTTTTGGGGATTAGATGTGGCGTAATGTATTCTGTGTATGCTATACAAAAATACATTCTAGATAAAGTGGGGCAGCATAGGTTGAGATGGGGATCTTTTTCCATGAAGGACATTTTAAACTGTGAGGGGTGGTCAGTCTGTCTATGGTTTTATACAATACGTCGGATGTTATTATCAGCTTGTGTTGATGTGTGGAGTGTCCACAGATATTATTAAGGAATACCTCAAATGTGTACTGGGCTTCAATGCAGGATAGATTAACCTGTAAATGGAATATACCGTTGGGCACCCAATTCACACACATCTGTGTAAAGTCCACACAGTCTAACTCATGTAGGCAAAGGTGTCTACAATATAATTCAGTTGCTCTGTTTACAGAACAATATGTCCAGGCATGGTGGCTCTGGAGTCACATTTTCAGTGATGAGATAGTATTTCATAACAAGAAGCCACTAGGCATACCTCCATTTGTGTGCTCCTCCTTATGACACTAACGTACACTGAGGCACTGGGCTTGAAAGGTGGATAAACTGGTAGATAGTTCCATCAGTCATGCAGTGATACATCAATATTTATTTGGTCGACTTAAGTGTTGCACACAGTTTTGAGCTTTTCCACTGCAGAGTCAGGCTGTATAAGTTACCTATGTACATTTGTTTGTAATTGGGTTGTCAATGTGTTGCCTCTATTAGGTTTGGCGAGATATAATTTGGTTCCATGGGGTTAGGCAAGATTTCTAAATCAACTGGATTATGAGTCTTAAATAAGTATGGGCGGAAAATTTGTTCTGCTAGCAGAATGTGCGAATTTTTGGCAATTTCGTGATCCGCGAATCGCGCAAAATTGCCCAAAAATCCGCAATTCGCGAGTTGGTGTATTTTTTTTCTTGTTCGCGCTTCAAAAATACAATCTTGCACGTGCAGCGTTACCTTACCATGATTCTGCGTTCGCTGATGAGTTTTCCTCCGCTGCGAGATTTTGGTAAATGGCCAAGCGATACTGCGATCGGGAACACGTCATTATGACTCGAAACAGTAAATTACAAACGCGAACACGTCATTGCGACCCAAAACAGGAATTTGCGAATGCGAGCACGTCATTGCGATCCGAAACTTGAAAAAGGCATTGCGAGCAGACTGGTTAAGTGGAAACAACATGTTCACGACCGTTGCGACCGCATGCGCAAGTTCTCGTTCCCAAACTGGTAAAAAAATCTTGCGAACTCGCAAAAAAAAATAATTTGCAAGTTTGCGGAATTTGGTGGATTTTTGCGAATCGCGATTGCGAATACGCGTGAATTCCGTATCGCAAATTCACAAATTCCGCCCATGCTTAGTCTTAAAGATCTGGCATTATAGTAAACAAAAAACACAAATTGCAGTCACAAGATGCATTTATTGCAGGTGCACATATTACTTCCATGAGCTCAAAAGGCTGTCTTTATTCACCCTGCTTATATATGATCCACAAAGAATGCCAGGGCTCATCTGCCTTTGCTCAATGCATTCAATAACAGTATTAACTACATATCCATTTTTTGCACTCATAACCATTTGCTTTAATATGCTGTACTAGTATAACATTTACCATGTGATGACCCTGTCTATCAGTGCAATGTGTATATATGTGTGTGTCAATATAATGATATGTACTTAGGTATTACTAAATGGTGTTGATATTTGATTCAACATAATACATTTATTTTCCAGCCCTGAAGAGGTTCTGAATGTTGGAATTAAACCTGTCTGTGTCAGGATTCTTCCATCCTTCCACTAGATAACACTCATGAGGGCCCTGTATGAACTTGCCTTTACATCAGTATAGCTCGATATAGACAGCAGTACTTAGTTACGTTTTAGTTCAGGTTTCTGTTCCACATCATTGATGCATTATGGTCTTTGTAGTTCCTCTGTCTACATACCCTTTCTAGATCACATCCTGGTGGTAGTTTCCTGTTCACTAAATTTGTTCCTCAATCCTACTGTTATTCTGACTCCTTTATATTTGCATTCTCGAACCTTCTCTATGTTTGTGCCAATCCATACTCTTTTCCAGGCTTTACTATGACCTTTCTTGTGTCTCCTGGTTCTCCTGGTCTTCCCTTCTCCACGTATGAGTTCAGATTTTCCTTCATTGGTGGTTCCCTGATTGCCTGCACCTGGTCAAGTCCTTTCACCTGGCCTTCTCCCTGCTCCTGTGCTCCTCCCCTGAGCTTCCAGCTATTTAAGCCCTGTGAGTGCAGATTGCAGCAACTTGCAACTGACTTCTGTTCAGTCTCATTGTGCTGTTGTGTTGCTGCTGCTGGTATTACAGGCTACTCCTTTTGATTCTGTATCCTTTTTTACCTGTACCCATCTTCCTGCTTTTGACTATCTGTAGTATCTGTTTCAGACCCTTGTTTTCCTGCATCTCTGTTCCTATGTTATCCATTGTTCATAGGCACTTCTATGCACTCTTCTTGATCTGCCTTGTATGTTATATGCAGACTCCTTGCCTCATGCTCTGTGTTCCTGTTTGTCTGCATATTTCACTATTGCCTTGTTTGACTGCAGATCTTTCCTAGCCTTGTTTTCAGAATTTCAGTTCAGTTCCTGACCCTGATTCCAGTCCTGCTTTTGCCTGGGCCCAGTTTATGTTGTGGTGCTCTTGTTCTGTTCCCTGTTGTTCTGTGTTGTATTATTATTAGTGATGGGCGGAATTTGCGTAGTTGCACTATGCAAAGCTCTGCAAAATGGTAAACAATCTCCGCGTGCACGTAGAGTTTGCCGAACATGAGGAATTGCTTGTTACGCCCGTTCACAATGCTTTTTTCCTGTTCGCAAACGCTGTTTGCTTACTCCGAGGGAAATATCTTGCAAACATGCATTTTGAAAGCGCAAACAAACAAAAAATTCCACAAAGCCACAGATCGCGGAATTTTTGGCAATTCCACATTCTCCGCAGAACGCAAAATTACCCAATTTCCACAAATTCTGCAAGCGGAATGGAATTTACCGCCCAGGCCTAATTATTATTCTGATTTTCATTGCTTCAAAGGGTGCTAGTTAGATTCCAAGGCTTGTGCCTTTGACACAGAGGACCAACTTGCACTCCTTCTTCATAGGAGCTGCCTGGTGTCTTCCAGAACTGTGTGAGATTAATCTGCTCCTTGCTTTGTTTAAAATCTTTTCACCTTACAGAAAGATAATTTCCGAGGAGCAGACAAACTATAATTTATGATAGGTTGTTCATTGTTTCCCTGTTTTACCTTCCTGTTCTTAGTAATTGTGTTTTCCTGCAGACTTCTAGTTCCCTGTTCACTGCCTGTTCTAACCTGCTTCAGACTTCAACTTGTGTCCTACTTCTCTTCCAAGCCTTCTGGTACTCCCTTGTTTATATTACACTTCAGTTATCCAGTCTTGTCCCAGTCCCACCTAGCTAATCCCCTTACAGATCACCCTGCTAGTAACCCTGACAGTTGGCTGCGCTGAGCTGTTTTGTTTTATTTCAAGAAATAAAGAATCATACCATAACATGATCACATACTGGAATACAAAATATTGTGTTTATTTTTATATTTTTAAATTAAGTCATTGCTGACAGTGCAGTGTACTCAAAATGTTGACTCATTGGTTTGAGTGCATCCTTGCTGCATGTACTTGTTATTATGTTGGTCATGATCTACTGGTAATGACTGTTTGTGCTTCATTTTCAGGCACAAATGGACAGCGTGGGGAGATGCTCATTCATGACCACAGTCATTTTAGGTTACCCTCACCGCATAACCTTGCTTCGGACCCCCAGCCCTCCTTATGCTCACGGCTCCCGACCTACTTGCTCCCACTGCCAATCCCTGTTGACAGTGACTGGTTCACCAACCTTGTACTAAAGTAGGACCATTTGATCAAACCTGGCCTCCTACCACCCAATTTCCTTCCTCAATGTATATATAAAGCTCTTTACTGGTATACTAGTGGCACACCTAAGCCCTCTCTTAACAGGACTTATTAGCCCAGATCAAGCAGGCTTTATACAGAATCGTCACTGCAGCGACAACTCAAAACACATCCTATACCTAATAGATACAGCCCAACGATCTGACCGGAAGCATATGCTCATGACCATCGATGATGAGAAGAAGTTTGATCAGGCCTATTGGCTTACTTACCACCACACTTTTTGGACTTGGGCGGGCAATGCAATTGTGAGTTCTTGGTACCATGGCTACCCCACCACAAATGTTCAGTTAAATGGATGAACTTCTGCACCATTCCCTATCTGTAGAGGCAAACTCCAGGGGTGTCCTCTTTCACCCCTGCTATTTGCGCTCTATATGGAGCCCTTTACCCAGTGGATGCAAGACAATATTGCTATAAAAGGGATCCTATTTTGTAGGGAAGAACACACCATAAATCCCTACGTGGATGACGTCTTGGTAGCCTTGGAGGAGCCAGGCACATCTCTGCTGGCTTTTCTTGGGGAACTTGAGGCCTTCAGACAAGTGGCAGGGTTCCGAGTAAACATTCACAAATTCTCGGCCATGAAATTCTCCCCACCATTGACCACCAAGACGAACCTTATGGGTAGCTACTCTATGCAATGGATGTCTATCTCCATCCCTTAATTGGGTATCCAATTGGCCCACACAACTAAGGCGACTGCTTCCTTTAACTATAAAGCCCTATAGGAGCAGATTAAGGCTGATCCATCTAGGTTGAGACCATATTGTCTTTCTTGGATTGCATTTAAAATGTCAATATTGCCTAAGATTCTGTTTCTTTTTCAGGCTTTACTGGTTGAGCCACCCACAGGAACTATTCAAGCTTTGCAACAAGATATACACTGCTTTGTATGGGCTGCGAAAAGAACAGATCTATAGACCCCCGGGTGAGGATTAGTTGGGTGTCCCTAATCTCATGCAGTATTATCAAGGTACGCAGCTCTAATTCCTGCAGGAATGGTCGTGGAGGAGTCTGAGAAGCACTGGCTTTTCATGGACAGAGCAACTGCGGGACAACAGTTGTGGAGAATCCCCTTCTTGCACATGCAAGCCAGACTTTATAAACCTCTATTCGTCGCCGCTCAATAAATCAACCCTAGACGTCTGGGATAGAGTAAGCATAGGGAAAGGTTTAACATAATTCTCATCCCCACTGACACCAATTGTGGGTAATGTGGAATTTGCCTCTGGGCTAAACCAGATAGAATGACATCACTGGCAAGGAGAAGTCTGCTGATCTATAGGCCGCCTCTTCGATGAAGAAGGCCCCTTGTGCTTTGCTCAGCTCTGTACAGACTTGGCACTCCCCAAGCCCGAACAATTACATTGCCTCCAAATTCACCATTGGTTGATGCAGCCTTCAGTTCACTTCAGAACGTAGCGGCCACTTACGGTATTTGAAAAATGGCTGGTGACAAAGGCGTTAGACAAGTGCCTAATTACCAAGTTATATGGCCTTCTGCATCCCCCCCTGATTAAATCAACCGCCCAGAGACACTGGGAGGTGGAGCTGGGTCTCTCTTTGACCCGAAAGGAGTGGGATGATATATACTACCGGGCACAGCATACTGCCCGCAACACAGCACATATAGAAAGCGCCACCAAAATAGTTACGTACTGGTACCTCACACCTGTATGCCTACATAAAGGTAATCTTGGGCACTCAGGGATTGCCGGCGCCGCTGTGGATTTCCCGGGACTTTTCTCCACCTACTTTGAGAATGCCCGTTACTAGCTATTGGACACAACTGCAAAACAACATAGACAAATACGTCCACACCCAGCTGCCCCAATTTCCGGTCTACACAGTTCTGAGACTGCCTAATGCTCTGACATTTCCCCTCAAATCATGCTGAGGATGGCAGATCGCATTGGCTCTAGGGGTGGCTTTGCGGAACATATTTGCACATTGGGGATCAGCCCAGCTCCCTACACAATTAGGCTGCCTTCATCCCCTATGGTCTATAATGGGGTTGAAGAGATTGACTCTGACTCTTACAGCACAAGGTACCTCTTATGCCAAACTCTGGCAACGTTTCATCACCTTACTTTTCACCGACTTCTGTGACTGAACATGTCCCAAATATCTACGCCTCTTTCGCATAACAGACACTAAAACAAGCACTGACCACCCTTGTCAGAGCAATCCCTAGATAGACCAGTCATGACAGAATAGGCCCTCATACATCGCGGTTCCAGGGGTTAGGGGGGAGTTAAGGTTTTTTGTGTTTTCCCTCCTTTGCCAAGAAGATTGAGTGATACACGCTCCCAACAATGCTTTTTTAGAAACTTAATAAAGAGATTTGAACCATAAACTAGGACCATTTGAACTATACTCCTCTTCTCTGGCAATTTCTCTATATTCCTAATGATGACAAATCCATTTTAATTTATATAATGGAAAACTAATTTCTTAAACTTTACTTATTGCAATCATGTTAGGGCATTTGTGTTTTGTACACTGTATTGATATCTATTTACTGCATGTACAAAATCTGAGCATCTTCACGTCCCTTTTTTGGATCGAATTTATGAAAATTGAGTCTTTGTCCTTTTTGTTTCAAGTATTATATAACTGTGTGATACAATGAAGTATATTTGATATCTTACTTATTGTTAGATGTTAAAATGTTTTATTCACCTCTTTAATACAACGTTAATTGCATGATAAGGTTGTTCTGAATTTTTACGCAGGAACGGTTGTTGTTCGAATATAACATCCCAGTTGTCCTATCAGAGCTTCACTGTTTCTTAACCGTACCTACCATTAAGCTGTGTAATATAGCCAGCTATTGTTCAGAGGATATATTAGTCTCACTATCACTACTGTCAGACTTAGTTGTAATATGAAATATGTGCATATTTATTGTTTGGAAGGCTTGAACTGTTTAAGATTTTAATGATAATTGTTTATATTCTATTTGGTAATCATGGTGCTATTTGTTTTAGTGGTATTTTCCATTTACATTGCAGTAATTATGTATTTCACTTTACATTTGCCCCTGTGATGAAAGGTGATCCTGAAATGCATTGAGGCTTGTGAGAAATTGTGTTGTGGGTTGACTGGAGTATTAGTCCTGGTCAAGCAACAGTCACAATCCTTAGCAGGGTGAACACCCGAGGAAAAGGTTGGTGAAGATAAAAATTCTTCATTACCTCTATCTTCTACAGAGCAGCTGTGAGAAATTGGGTTATTGGTTGAGGGGGTTGTACATCCTTTTGAAGCAACAATCCCATTCCATGTCAAGGTGAACCACAAAAGTAATTAAATTAACCTTTGCTTAACCCTGGGTAGCTTGGCACAAAAAGCATTCAGGCTTAACTTAGAGGCAAATTGTAAAAAATAGAGTACATTTTAATACATTATTTGACACCAAAACAACAAAAATGCAATGAATATAGCAAGAAGTTTTAATTAACAACTGTCACCTCAGGTATGATATATAATTTGGAAAATCAAATATTTGCTTTACAGAAACAAATTAAAAAACTGGCACGTAAAAGATCAAAGCACCAATCCTTGCCGTGCACGACCGGGTCAAATTCGAAAAATATGGCCGACCACGATAGAGTGCAGGTTGAATAGAAGAAGTGGATTGGGTCTGGTGGACGCTTACCTTCAGACTTAAAATACATTTTTAAGAACATTTTCTAAGAAGGTAAAGTTCAGCTGGGCAAGGCAGCATGGGGTGTCTGAGTTGGGATCATCATCATCATCATCATCAGGGAGCTGCTGGAGAAGTCGTGGTGAAGATTTCTAGGTTCAGACTTATTCACTTTTATGGAAGTCGAAAATCTCCAGTAGGATGAGGCAAGAGGTTGTAGCCGACGACAGTTTCAAGAAGCCAGATACTCCATTGGTGACAGACCGCTGAATAATATTTGCTACTGCAGGGAAGAAAATAGCGGAAGTAGCTGTTAAGTCAGGCCAGCAGGCGTTGCACTTCAAGGGGATCATGAACAGTTTGGTCCGAGTCTTCCTTCGGTTCCCAGAGCAGTTTTGGATTTTGGCTCTCTGGGCACCTTCACCACAACAACCAAGGATCCAGGTCTGGAGGCACACCATTTGGGGGCTCGGGACTTCCTCAGGAGGGGTCAAGGTGTGGGTTGAAGGTGGTGGGAGCCTGTTATGTCCCTATGGCTCTGAACGGGAGGCCCGAAAACAAGCCCATGGAGTCACTCTGGTAGTCCTGGGTTCTGGTGGAGAAGCCGGGCTCCACTGCAGGGCAGGTCTCTGAGGGTTCAAAGGCAGCAAAGCAGTTCTTCCAGGTGCAGCAAAGCTGTCTTTTGGAGTACACAGCAGGCCATAGCAAGCAGTCCTCTAAGAGTCCTTCTGCAAGTCCAGTAAGTGAACTGAAGAGTGAGTCTGAAGACCCTATTTTTATACCTGATGCCTTCTTTTAAGCAGGATACGTTTCTAAAAGTGTTCCTTTGAAGTACTTTGAATTTCCTGACTCCCCCTCTCTGGCTCCAAGCTGACCCCAGGGACAATGCAGTGGGGACAAATCCTTTGTGTGAAGGCAGATCATAGCCTATTCAGTTGCAAGTGGGGCGGTGCGCAGCTCTGCCCCCATCCTGCCAGTTGATAGCCCATTGCAGCTCACCTAACCTTCTATTGTGTGGCTGTCTGGGAGGAATAAATAAAACCCAACGGCAAAAGCCACCCTGTCATGAGGGCCATGGGAAGCTGCAGGTACCAAATAGTTCTAGGTAGGAAAGTTCCAACTTTTGAAAAGTGGTATTTTCAAAATTGCAACTTAAAATCTAACTTTACTATTAAAGAGGATTTTTAATTACAAATTCACAAGCACCAAACATGAAATGCTTACCTTTTCCTAATCAAAAGTTAGCACTTATTAAATGTAATAAAGCAACTCAATATTCTATATGAAAGATAGGCCTCACAGTAGTGAAAAACAAATTTAGGAGTTTTTCGCTACCAGGGGATGAAAAACTTAAAGCATATGTCCAACCTTTTACCATGCACTCTGCCATATGGGCTCATTAGAACCTACCTTAGGGATGACGTGTTTGCAGTACAAGAGGTTTTAAGGCTTGCCAAGTCAAATTGGCAGTTTAAACTGCATTTAGGCTGCAATGGCAGAACTGGGGTGTGTTTTTAGAGACAATTTAAGTGGGTGTCACAATAAGTCCTGCAGGCTCCCTAGTAGCAATTAATTTAAAGGCTTTGGGCATATGGTATACCACTCAACAAACTACTTATAAGTAAAGAAATATGCCTATCAGGTGTGAGCCAATGTTACCATGTTTACAGGAGAGAGCACATGCACTTTAGCACTGGTTATCAGTGGTAAAGTGCACAGAGTCTTTGAGCCAACAAAAGTGAATTAAGTAAAAAATAGGAGGGGAGAAGGCAAAAAGTTTGGGGTTGACCCTGCAGAGAGGGTCAAGTCCAACAAGGCCTGTACAGTATCATTGATGAATAAATGAAGATGCAACCAATATAATAAATACATGAATTAAGAACCCTTTTGAATTAAAGTATTCTTTTAAATATATTTGGTTCAAGCTATTTATTTATGGATCAGTGAAAAAATATCGATGACACAAATATAGAATTAGCAAAATATCGAGGAAAAAATATAGGATACAAAAATATCGAATCCCTATCTCCAAACAGGTAAGTACAAAAATATTGAATCAAAAATATTGTTGTAAAAAATATAGTTAGTCAAAATATCGATTTTTTTTATGTCTTAAAAGTAATTGAAAATTAATGAAATAATAAATCTAATTAACTTAAACATACTTAAAATACCTAAATAACCTTAAAATTAATAAATAATTAATGTAAGTTAAAAAAATACAATTTCATTTTTAATACACACATATATATATATATATATATATATATATATATATATATATATATATATGTGTATATATATATATATATATATATATATATATATATATATATACATATATATATATATATATATATATATATATATATATATATATATATATATATATATATATATATATATATCGGGTTGAAGGCGGCTTCCAACAATCGGGGCGGGGTCCGTAAAGGCAAAAGCAACCAGAAACTTCCGCAGAGAATATGGGTTAAATTCTGCTTCCCAGGCTGTAACCACAGAAAAGTACGGACCACCACACGGCTTTCAGAGTGTTCACAGCAAAGGTTTATTATCCATTGGCAGTTAAGGTAGGCATGACGCGTTTCGGGCAGGAACTGCCCTTGATCACATGGCAGACATGCAGTAGTGTTCACTTTAAATAGGGCACACACTCATTTTTTTCTCGTGATGACACCACGTGCTCTGGTGATAAACACTGAAGATAGACTCCAAGTGTGGAGTATTTACATGTGCACAGGATTGGTAGCATTGTAAAACAGCGTTTTACATACACAACAGCACGTTACTAAGCACCCATAATACTGCCATTTGTTAAAGTAGTAATGGAACATTTATAACCGCATAAATGCGTTAGGTTGTGCAAAATAAGCTAGCAGCATGACATCGTATGACAAATACATCTAACAAATAACATTTACATCATGATTTAAATGCACAAAATAAATAACATATAAATATGTTAAAATTGATTATTTAAAAGACCCTCTTAAAAAAGCCATTTAATAATGATTGTGTTGCATATACACATTCATGTTATGCTAAAATAGATGTGCAAATAACAATATGTATTGCTGCAATGAAAATCATCATTGCCATGATGTAGTTGGTGTGAATACATACTCAAGCTGCCTCGCTAAAATATTATGCTTGAACCTCGCGTTACATGTTATATGAGCAGTTACAATTTAAAGTGCTAGTGCTACAATGGTTAACCTGGATAGTTTGACTGTCCCGATCCCGGGAGAGAACCCTTAGTAGATTAGGTAACCATGTGTTGCAAGTTCGCAATCCAAGTTTAAAGTGCTGAGTGATAATGGTGCAACAGAAAGGGAAGTTTAAAAAGTGATAATGGAAAGAGATAAAATTCAAGGTCTGAGAGAAGAAGCCAATAGACCCTTCTCATGATGTCGCGAATTTACAAACAAAGCTAACAACAATTACTGGCAGGGAATGCCTACAGTTATTATGACCATAATTAGAGAGATGGACTTAGGGACAAGACAAAGTGAGTTCGTTTACAGAAAGGTGTGCATATCCTCTCTATCGTTAAGGCCATTGGGATGTTTGCTGTTGAGATTAAGAATATATCTTGTCTCTAATTGCCTTAAAGCCTTGTCTCTATCTCCACCTCGCTTAAGTACCGGTGCCTGATCAATCACAAAATAAGTAAGACAGTTAACGTCTTTGTTGTGGCTTATTTTAAAATGTCTGGCTACCGGATAAGCCGGGTCACAATTAATGATGGCACGGATGTGCTGCAGGATACGCATGTGTACAGGATTTTTCGTACTGCCTACATAACGTAAGCCACATGTACAGGTGAGAATATATACGGCATATTCAGTGCGGCAGTCGTATTTACCCCTAATAGACTGTTCTTTAGTTTTAAAGGGGGTCCTGTATGTGGTAGTATTGGCTCCAAAGTTGCATGCCCGACAAGTCGTGCATTTGCGAAAACCATTACTTGTAGGAAGCCACGTTTGGATATTAGTGGTCCCAGTGGGGATCTCTTTAGATAAGAGATTAGCCATGTTTTTAGACTTTCTAAATGTTACACTGGGATGTTCTGGTAACGTGGTTTTCAGAATAGGGTCAGTTAGAACTATGGGCCAATTTTTATTCAGGATATTACGTATCTTGCGTTCCTGTTTGCTATACGTGGTAATCAGTCTAGGTGAACTATTTTCCTCTGTTGTGTGGATATCTAGCTCAGTGGTGTTGGGTAACAAGGCAGATCTTGGTCTTTCATTAGTTTTCGCCATGGCTTTGTTAAGGATGTCTTCGCTGTACCCCCTATGTCGCATACGATCCAAACATGACTGGCTACAGGCATCGAATTGTTCCGAAGTGCTGCAAATGCGCTTAAGTCGTAACAATTCCCCGTAGGGTATACTTGCTATCAAATAACGCGGATGCGCACTTGAAGCGTGTAATATCGCGTTTCCAGCAGTTGGTTTTCTGTATGCTGTGGTTGTCAATTTCTCATTAATTATTTGTACTTGGACATCCAGAAATTCTAGCATAGTGGCACTCATGTGTGAAGTAAAGTGTAAGCTAAACTCATTGATATTTAACAAGTTAACAAAATCTTGTGCACTCTGCATGTCGCCCTTCCAAATAACAAAAACATTGTCTATATAACGAAGCCAAGAAACAACATTATGTTCAAATATAGATCTGTGGTCAGTCATGAGGACCTGCTTTTCCCAGTATCCCACGTGTAACCCCGCGTAGCTCGGAGAAAAGCAGGCCCCCATGTCCACCCCCTGTTTCTGCCTGTACACATTCTTTTCAAATGAAAAATAGTTGTTGTTTAAGCACCACGAGATAAGCGCCATGAGCATCTTGTTATGCATGGCATATTCAGCAGGACGTGTTTTCAGAAAATGTTCAACTCCACGTAAGCCACATTCGTGTCGAATGCTGGTATAGAGAGATTCTATATCCAGAGTTAATAGAATCCATTCTTTAGACCAGGTCATATTTCCAATGTGCCTTAAAAAATCACCTGTGTCTTTCAAGTAGGAGGGCATGGTTTTCACTAGGTCCTGTAGATAGAAGTCAATATAAGAGCCCACATTCTCAGTCATACTGCCTATCGCCGAGATTATAGGGCGTCCAGGAACTGGGATAGTGTTCTTATGAATCTTTGGTAACAGATAAAGAAAAGGTAGCCTTGGATGAGTGTTAAACAAGAAATTGTATTCCTCATTTGATATCAAGCCCTCATATTTCCATTTTAGTAGCTCTTTCTTGATGTTATCCTTCGCTTTATCGTATTTGTTCCATGTGGTTAGTTCATAACAATCGCTGTTATTCAACTGTCTTCTGGCTTCTATGTCATATTGATGCTTGGGCCACAGGAAAACATTGCCCCCTTTATCTGATTTCTTGACAATGATGGCAGCATTGTTGGCTAGCTTGTCGATAAGTTTGTTGAAAGAAACTTGTTGTTGATTTTGTGCAAACTTCCTGTTGCGGTCAATGGAACAATTTAATTCTTTGATCTCCTCGACGATGCGATCATGAAAGACGTCGATGGCGTCTTTCGGCATCAAAGGGATGAAGGTGGATTTAGGTTTGAAAGGGCTTTCTCCGGCACCTTTTTGCAGCAAGTTTAGTTCTCTTAGTTTGGTTTGTGTAGGTGCTTGGGAACTCAATTCATCTTCATTACTGCCCATAAAGTTGGTATTTCTCCGACCTGCACGCCAGAGGGGTTAGAGGCTCTTGATTTGTTTTGTTTGTCCTCACCTAGATCTTTTAGGGCATAGAATTTCTTAAGTTTTAGTTTTCTGATGAATAGAAATATATCTACACGGGTGGAAGCATAGTCAAAATTGGTGTTAGGGCAGAAGTTTAAGCCTAAGGAAAGCAGCTGTTCCTCAGCTTTCGTGAGTGTTAATGTGCTGAGGTTAACTACAGTGTTGTCATTAATTATTTCTTTTTCCGCCAGTAGTTTTGCCTCTTTTTTGGCTTGCCTTTTGCGTTTCCTGCGGGCGGTTTTTCTGATGTTGTCCCGCCTTCGTCTGCTTGTTTTCTCTCTATCCTTGGTCTCAAGGTTTTCAAGCGGTCCTGCACTAAAAAATCCACTTCTTCCCCTAAACCCGGAATAGTGTTTGCGGGTTCCAAAATGCTTGAACTTGAACCAGCTGAACTCATACTGGACTCACTCGTGAGAGATATTGTGTCTAATTCAGGTGTGTCCCCCGCTGGTGCTAGTTGCTTAGCTTCCAAAATATTCGGTTTAGTTACCATTGTTCCTTTCATTTTACGAATATTCTCATATTTCTTCGCAAAAGTGTAGATTTGTCCTCTTTCATAATCCTCCAAGTCTCTGGCAAATTTATGTACTTTTCTATTTTTAATTTTTTCTTCATATTTTCTTAAACGCTCTTTGATTTCATTCATTTTTACTGAAATCCAGTCCTGGTTTTCCGCTTTGCTCAGATCGTGTTCCATTTCTTCAATTTCCTTAGTGAGAGCTAAACGATCTATATCAGCATACTTGATTAAGATCCGTATGAGGTTCATGGATTGTTGTAAATTACTTTCCCCCCACTCGAGTAACATGGCTGGATTGGGTTTCTCGAAGCTAGGAGCTAATAGTATGCGTAGTCCACTAGGGACCCTGTTCACCTCCACGTATTTGGTCAAAGATTTGCTCTCCCACCATTTGGTTAACTCGGCTCTCATTTTTTTCTCCAAGTTTCTCAACAAAATGTTCGTATCTTTATTGGCATCTTCAGTGTTTTCATTTTGCGTAGTTTTATTCATATTTTTACTTTTGTTCTTGGCTACGTTATCGAATAACGCATCTGCATCCTGTTCTCTCTCCCGTACTGCGTTGCTCAACATTATGCCTGTCTTCTTGGTCGTGCTTAACTGCAGTGATTAATAGCCTGCACGTTTAAATGCAACTCGGCGTTTCAAAACAATGGAAACCTTCTCTGAGTTACTGAAAAGCGTAGCCCCGTCTTGTGTATGCTTTTGTGGATTACTCACCGGGGGACGAGGTCAAGCCTTCGCGGGTCCTCCGACTCAAGCGTCGGCGTCCTCGGTTACCAGTTTTCTCTCTCTCTCAGCTCACAAGGGGTTCAGCCAGCCTGTGGATTTCCTTCCGGAGCGGCAATGATGTCGGGTTGAAGGCGGCTTCCAACAATCGGGGAGGGGTCCGTAAAGGCGAAAGCAACCAGAAACTTCCGCAGAGAATATGGGTTAAATTCTGCTTCCCAGGCTGAAACCACAGAAAAGTACGGACCACCACACGGCTTTCAGAGTGTTCACAGCAAAGGTTTATTATCCATTGGCAGTTAAGGTAGGCATGACGCGTTTCGGGCAGGAACTGCCCTTGATCACATGGCGGACATGCAGTAGTGTTCACTTTAAATAGGGCACACACTCATTTTTTTCTCGTGATGACACCACGTGCTCTGGTGATAAACACTGAAGATAGACTCCAAGTGTGGAGTATTTACATGTGCACAGGATTGGTAGCATTGCAAAACAGCGTTTTACATACACAACAGCACGTTACTAAGCACCCATAATACTGCCATTTGTTAAAGTAGCAATGGAACATTTGTTATATAAATGAATGAATAAAACACTGAAGATGCCAATAAAGATACGAACATTTTGTTGAGAAACTTGGAGAAAAAAATGAGAGCCGAGTTAACCAAATGGTGGGAGAGCAAATCTTTGACCAAATACGTGGAGGTGAACAGGGTCCCTTGTGGAATACGCATACTATTAGCTCCTAGCTTCGAGAAACCCAATCCAGCCATGTTACTCGAGTGGGGGGAAAGTAATTTACAGCAATCCATGAACCTCATACGGATCTTAATCAAGTATGCTGATATAGATCGTTTAGCTCTCACTAACGAAATTGAAGAAATGGAACACGATCTGAGCAAAGCGGAAAACCAGGACTGGATTTCAGTAAAAATGAATGAAATCAAAGAGCGTTTAAGAAAATATGAATAAAAAATAAAAAATAGAAAAGTACATAAATTTGCCAGAGACTTGGAGGATTATGAAAGAGGACAAATCTACACTTTTGCGAAGAAATATGAGAATATTCGTAAAATGAAAGGAACAATGGTAACTAAACCGAATATTTTGGAAGCTAAGCAACTAGCACCAGCGGGGGACACACCTGAATTAGACACAATATCTCTCACGAGTGAGTCCAGTATGAGTTCAGCTGGTTCAGTTCAAGCATTTTGGAACCCGCAAACACTATTCCGGGTTTAGGGGAAGAAGTGGATTTTTTAGTGCAGGACCGCTTGAAAACCTTGAGACCAAGGATAGAGAGAAAACAAGCAGACGAAGGCGGGACAACATCAGAAAAACCGCCCGCAGGAAACGCAAAAGGCAAGCCAAAAAAGAAGCAAAACTACTGGCGGAAAAAGAAATAATTAATGACAACACTGTAGTTAACATCAGCACATTAACACTCACGAGAGCTGAGGAACAGCTGCTTTCCTTAGGCTTAAACTTCTGCCCTAACACCAATTTTGACTATGCTTCCACCCGTGTAGATCTATTTCTATTCATCAGAAAACTAAAACTTAAGAAATTCTATGCCCTAAAAGATCTAGGTGAGGACAAACAAAACAAAACAAGAGCCTCTAACCCCTCTGGCGTGCAGGTCGGAGAAATACCAACTTTATGGGCACTACATGGCTTAAGTAATGAAGATGAATTGAGTTCCCAAGCACCTACACAAACCAAACTAAGAGAACTAAACTTGCTGCAAAAAGGTGCCGGAGAAAGCCCTTTCAAACCTAAATCCACCTTCATCCCTTTGATGCCGAAAGACGCCATCGACGTCTTTCATGATCGCATCGTCGAGGAGATCAAAGAATTAAATTGTTCAATTGACCGCAACAGGAAGTTTGCACCAAATCAACAACAAGTTTCTTTCAACAAACTTATCGACAAGCTAGCCAACAATGCTGCCATCATTGTCAAGAAATCAGATAAAGGGGGCAATGTTGTCCTGTGGCCCAAGCATCAATATGACATAGAAGCCAGAAGACAATTAATTAACAGCGATTGTTATGAACTAACCACATGGAACAAATACGATAAAGCGAAGGATAACATCAAGAAAGAGCTACTAAAATGGAAATATGAGGGCTTGATATCAAATGAGGAATACAATTTCTTGTTTAACACTCATCCAAGGCTACCTTTTCTTTATCTGTTACCAAAGATTCATAAGAACACTATCCCAGTTCCTGGACGCCCTATAATCTCGGCGATAGGCAGTATGACTGAGAATGTGGGCTCTTATATTGACTTCTATCTACAGGACCTAGTGAAAACCATGCCCTCCTACTTGAAAGACACAGGTGATTTTTTAAGGCACATTGAAAATATGACCTGGTCTAAAGAATGGATTCTATTAACTCTGGATATAGAATCTCTCTATTCCAGCATTCGACACGAATGTGGCTTACGTGGAGTTGAACATTTTCTGAAAACACGTCCCGCTGAATATGCCATGCATAACAAGATGCTCATGGCGCTTATCTCGTGGTGCTTAAACAACAACTATTTTTCATTTGAAAAGAATGTGTACAGGCAGAAACAGGGGGTGGCCATGGGGGCCTGCTTTTCTCCGAGCTACGCGGGGTTACACGTGGGATACTGGGAAAAGCAGGTCCTCATGACTGACCACAGAGCTATATTTGAACATAATGCTGTTTCTTGGCTTCGTTATATAGACGATGTTTTTGTTATTTGGAAGGGCGACATGCAGAGTGCACAAGATTTTGTTAACTTGTTAAATATCAATGAGTTTAACTTACACTTTACTTCACACATGAGTGCCACTATGCTAGAATTTCTGGATGTCCAAGTACAAATAATTGATGAGAAATTGACAACCACAGCATACAGAAAACCAACTGCTGGAAACGCGATATTACACACTTCAAGTGCGCATCCGCGTCATTTGATAGCAAGCATACCCTACGGGGAATTGCTACGACTTAAGCGCATTTGTAGCACTTCGGAACAATTCGATGCCTGTAGCCAGTCATGTTTGGATCGTATGCGACATAGGGGGTACAGCGAAGACATCCTTAACAAAGCCATGGCGAAAACTAATGAAAGACCAAGATCTGCCTTGTTACCCAACACCACTGAGCTAGATATCCACACAACAGAGGAAAATAGTTCACCTAGACTCATTACCACGTATAGCAAACAGGAACGCAAGATACGTAATATCCTGAATAAAAATTGGCCCATAGTTCTAACTGACCCTATTCTGAAAACCACGTTACCAGAACATCCCAGTGTAACATTTAGAAAGTCTAAAAACATGGCTAATCTCTTATCTAAAGAGATCCCCACTGGGACCACTAATATCCAAACGTGGCTTCCTACAAGTAATGGTTTTCGCAAATGCGCGACTTGTCGGGCATGCAACTTTGGAGCCAATACTACCACATACAGGACCCCCTTTAAAACTAAAGAACAGTCTATTAGGGGTAAATACGACTGCCGCACTGAATATGCCGTATATATTCTCACCTGTACATGTGGCTTACGTTATGTAGGCAGTACGAAAAATCCTGTACACATGCGTATCCTGCAGCACATCCGTGCCATCATTAATTGTGACCCGGCTTATCCGGTAGCCAGACATTTTAAAATAAGCCACAACAAAGACGTTAACTGTCTTACTTATTTTGTGATTGATCAGGCACCGGTACTTAAGCGAGGTGGAGATAGAGACAAGGCTTTAAGGCAATTAGAGACAAGATATATTCTTAATCTCAACAGCAAACATCCCAATGGCCTTAACGATAGAGAGGATATGCACAGCTTTCTGTAAACGAACTCACTTTGTCTTGTCCCTAAATCCATCTCTCTAATTATGGTCATAATAACTGTAGGCATTCCCTGCCAGTAATTGTTGTTAGCTATGTTTGTAAATTCGCGACATCATGAGAAGGGTTTATTGGCTTCTTCTCTCAGACCTTGAATTTTATCTCTTTCCATTATCACTTTTTAAACTTCCCTTTCTGTTGCACTATTATCACTCAGCACTTTAAACTTGGATTGCAAACTTGCAGCACATGGTTACCTAATCTACTAAGGGTTCTCTCCCGGGATCGGGACAGTCAAACTATCCAGGTTAACCATTCTAGCACTAGCACTTTAAATTGTAACTGCTCATATAACATGTAACGCGAGGTTCAAGCATAATATTTTAGCGAGGCAGCTTGAGTATGTATTCACACCAACTACATCATGGCAATGATGATTTTCATAGCGGCAATACATATTGTTATTTGCACATCTATTTTAGCATAACATGAATGTGTATATGCAACACAATCATTATTAAATGGCTTTTTTAAGAGGGTCTTTTAAATAATCAATAAAGTGAACACTACTGCATGTCCGCCATGTGATCAAGGGCAGTTCCTGCCCGAAACGCGTCATGCCTACCTTAACTGCCAATGGATAATAAACCTTTGCTGTGAACACTCTGAAAGCCGTGTGGTGGTCCGTACTTTTCTGTGGTTACAGCCTGGGAAGCAGAATTTAACCTATATATATATATATATATATATATATATATATATATATATATATATATATATATATATATATATATATATATATATATATATATATATTTTTTTTTTTTTTTACGGTTGGATAGCGTAGGGGTAAAAATTACTATTCCCACTCCAGAGAGTGCAACAGTAGGGAAAGCTTTGGAAAGCGGGAGGGTTAAAATTACTATTCCCACTCCAGTGAGGGCAACGGTAGGGAAAACTTTGGATAGCGGGAGGGTAAAAATTACTATTCCCACTCCAGAGAGTGCAACAGTAGGGAAAGCGTTGGATAGCGTAGGCCAAAAAAATTATTATTCCCACTCCACTGAATGCAAAAGTAGGGAGTGTGTTGGATAGCGTAAGGGTAAAAATTACTATTCCCACTCCAGTGAGTGCAACAGTAGGGAAAGCGTTGGATAGCGTAGGGGTAAAAATTACTATTCCCACTCCAGCGAGTGCAACAGTAGGGAAAGCGTTGGATAGCGTAGGAGTAAAAATGACTATTCCCACTCCAGAGAGTGCAACAGTAGGGAAAGCGTTGGATAGCGGGAGGGTAAAAATTACTATTCCCACTCCAGAGAGTGCAACAGTAGGGAAAGCGTTGGATAGCGTAGGAGTAAAAATGACTATTCCCACTCCAGAGAGTGCAACAGTAGGGAAAGCGTTGGATAGCGTAGGAGTAAAAATGACTATTCCCACTCCAGTGAGTGTAACAGTAGGGAGAGCGTTGGATAGCGGGAGGGTGAAAATTACTATTCCCACTCCAGAGAGTTCAACAGTAGGGAAAGCGTGGGATAGCGTAGGGGTAAAAATTACTATTCCCACTCCAGTGAGTGCAACAGTAGGAGAAAGCGTTGGATAGCGTAGGAGTAAAAATTACTATTCCCACTCCAGTGAGTGTAACAGTAGGGAAAGCGTTGGATAGCGGGAGGGTAAAAATTACAATTCCCACTCCAGAGAGTGCAACAGTAGGAAAAGCGTTGGATAGCGTAGGGGTAAAAATTACTATTCCCACTCCAGTGAGTGCAACAGTAGGAAAAGCGTTGGATAGCGTAGGGGTAAAAATTACTATTCCTACTCCAGTGAGTGCAAAAGTAGGGAAAGCGTTGGATAGCATAGGGGTAAAAAATACTATTCCCACTCCATTGAGTGCAACAGTAGGGAAAGCGTTGGATAGCGTAGGGGTAAAAATTAATATTCCCACTCCAGTGAGTGCAACAGTAGGGAAAGCGTTGGATAGCGTAGGGGTAAAAATTACTATTCCCACTCCAGTGAGAGCAACAGTAGGGAAAGCGTTGGATAGTGGGAGGGTCAAAATTACTATTCCCACTCGAGAGCTTGCAACAGTAGGAATAGCGTTGGATAGCGTAGGGGTAAAAATTACTATTCCCACTCCAGCGAGTGTAACAGTAGGGAAAGCGTTGGATAGCCGGAGGGTAAAAATTACTATTCCCACTCCAGAGCTTGCAACAGTAGGAATAGCGTTGGATAGCGTAGGAGTAAAAATTACTATTCCCACTCCAGTGAGTGCAAAAGTAGGGAAAGCGTTGGATAGCGTTGGGGGTAAAAATTACTATTCCCACCTGGTGTGATTATTAAATCCTTTTGAAGGTCACAGGTTAATTGGTATGGAGAAATTATCATGGTGACATCACCATCAGTGTTTTGTTACAAAAATATTTAAGTTAGTGTAGGAATAGCAGGCAATGACATGACACTTTCACAAGGAGTTCTGCTCCTCACCTTTGAAAGTGCTACGTAAAATGACAAGTGCATCTGAGAAAAAAAGCCATCAAGTCAAAAAATGTAGCCATACCCAATTAAAGCATAATATTAAAAACATATGTCAAGACTTACAATATGAGGGCAACCCATCCATCTTGTTATATTTTTATGGACATTTGTTTCAATTAAAAAAAGTCCATTCCCGACATTGGGGAGGGAACTGATGTTTACAGGAAACATGGTGGGAGATATATGGTAAAACTAAAAGTCCATCTGGTAATCATTTTCCAGTCACAAACGGCTTCACAGCCACCTAAGGGCTTGTAGTATGGAAGCGTCAAACAAAATTAGAGGGGTGGTATACGACCAAACATGAGAAGTTCAGCGTTGGTAGACCTTATGGCAAGGCCTGAGAAGGGGTTATCCTGGTTTCTCAGAAGGGGAAAAATCCTAGAGGCTTCCTGGGCTTGGCGGTCTGTGCCGGTTGAATGAGGAGATGTAACAGTCTCAACCACCACCACGGGGCTGGCCTGGTGAGGGTCATACAAGTCCCCCCTTGGCTTGGAAGAGTCTGCCCCTGAGCTGACATCCATGATAGCCCCCTAACCCTATGTGTCACTGGGTCCCTTTGCGCCACTTGCTCCTCCCTCTTACTCTAGTACCATATCTTGAATCAATAGCTGGGCTCGAAAAATCATAAAAATGTTACTAGAGCTGCAGGTCTAGTAACTTTATTAATCTACTCAACCTAACTGTAATGTACTTGACCCGTGAACTGGTCTCAAATTTCTTGATCCTAGGCAAATATTTTGTTGTCTTTTTCTTCATTATCACATAAGAGAGCTCCTTCAAATATGCAAGTTAACTTTTTCTGATATACATAAAAATTATTTTTATTTACCAGACTAAACAGTTGCTCTATGTATAATAAATCGAGCCCACATATAGGGTACACATGATTTCCCTATTCATGTGCAAAAACTCGATTTTTATAAATATATTACTAAATCCTGATGTGGTAGTGCACTCTCATTTTTGACAGAGAGCACATTTTCCATTGAAAGGGCCACAAAACATTCCCACTAACATGTAGTTTAACTGATAAAACTATAGAGCACATTAATAATATTTGGAAATTGGGTTTCAGCATGGGTTTAACATTTGCACGTCACCAAGTAAAGTGTTCTGATTTGTTTTGATCCTATAAAAATCTTTTTTTTTTACCACAGAATTACAAAAAAACGTGTCTTCATAAATAGTGAAATATATTTGAAATGCTTGGACAGTCCACTTATTAAAATATTTCAGCATTGTGTTAGACAAAAAGCCTGAAATCTTACAGCCTTTCATGTCACATGCTTTGCACAGTGCAATTGTAAACCAGTTCACTTTACAAAATCCTCTGACTTCAGTCACAGAAAAAAAGTACATATAGTAAGACAAATTGACTTTTGACCTCTGTCTCTGAAAGCTGAGCAAATGTGACAAGATAACAAAATTTAAAGGCATCTTTATTGCTCCTTCACTTTGTGAGAAAGCAGAACACATGTTGTCAGCTCGCCATGGGTGAGTAGGCCCTAAAAGTAGCTGTCTTTATTAGTCTGGCTTGCCATAGTGAGTGGATTTTCAAACGCTGATCGGACATATTGGAAATGAAAATTGGCATCACATTTAAATAAGTACTAACACCACCGGATTGTAGCCTGACGTGGTTCATAAATTGAACCAAACTGTTTAATTGTGTGCTGCCACGGAAAGCTACTTTCAGCCCCAGAGCAAGAATAGAGAATGCCCTAATTCTTGGGTGTGGCCAGAGCATCCTCATTTGACCTGATTGAATATTTGCTTTACATATAAATAATTGGTATACAGTCAAAATATCGAGTTAAAACTATAGAATTGCAGTAATATCGAATTAAAAATATAGAATGAACACAATATCGAATGGAAAGAATATAGACAACAAATATATCCAATAGAATAGCAGTAATATCAAATCAAAAATAGAGAATGGACACAATATCGAATGGACAGAATATAGACAACAAAAATATTGAATTTGAGGTAAGTAAGTTAATATCGATTTTTTAATAATATCGCATTTTTTAAAGTGTTTTTATGTGAGTATATGTGTCAAAAGTGTATACTTATTTTATAATTTATTTTAAGTAATTAATTTTATGGTATTTAATTTTTGCGTAATATAATTCTGTAGCGGGTTGTGGGTTTATAGGGGGAAAGGGTGGGAAGTAGTTTAATTACAATTAATTAAATATTTAAAATTATTTATTGGTATTTATTTTTAATTATTTGTTAATTAATTTTTAATTGGTAATTAATTAAAATATAATTGGTACTTAATTTGTATTAATTGATTAATTGATAAATATGTTAATTTTATTAATTTATTTTCTGTCGCAGGTTGTGGGCTTATAGGGGAATAGGGTGGGAAGTAATTTAATTCTAATTATTTAAATTTTTTTAATTTATTTATTGGTATTTACTTTGAATAAATTTTGAATTATTTTTGATTTGTTAATTATTTAATTGTTAATTGGTAAATAATTTGTATTAATAGGTCATTATTTTTAATAATACATTTTTATTTGTATTTTGATTGATTAATTATTATATTATATTACATTTTTAATTACGTTTAATTAATTTGTAATTGGTATTAATATTTAATTTATTTTTATTCATATATGAAGTATTTACTTTCCCTACTGTTGCACTCACTGGAATGGGAATAATAATTTTTACCCCTACGCTATCCAACACTTTCCCTACTGTTGTACTCACTGGAGTGGGAATAGTAATGTTTACCCCTACGCTATCCAACGCTTTCCCTACTGTTGCACTCACTGGAGTGGGAATAGTAATTTTTACCCCTATGCTATCTAGCGCTTTCCCTACTTTTGCACTCACTGCGGTGTTGTATTTGGCAACTAAATAATCTGAATTGGATAGATATTAGCAAATGGAGCCCTGCAGTGCATGGCGGGTATCACATCATGACGTTGGTTTAAAGCAACAAAGTGAAAGTTGTATTTTTATTGCGTTTCTTACTTTTCAAAGTTTCCTGGTGTTATGAACATTGCTGCAAATATATTATGTGGACAAGTGTAGGGGTAAAGATGCATTATATTTATATCTGTGTTCTGGAGATGGCTCCATTTGAGAAGTAAAACATTAATTGCAAGAATACATTGTGGGTTGACTTACGCTTGAGGATTCTTTTTGTGCGAGGTTCATTGTTAACATTTTCACAATTAATTTGAAGGGAGGTAGAGCCTTTTCATTTTTAGAGCCAAGGTATTGGAACCAACTTCCGCAAGAACTACGAAAAATTACAAGCTATAATGTCTTCAGGAAACAGCTGAAAGCATATCTGTTCTAGTAACTTGGCTGGATTTATCCACATGTCTTCAAAAGTGTACTTCTGCCTAGATAGCGCTGTGATGCCCCAGGGTGATTTGAGCGCTCTTTAAACTTTAACATAACATAACATAACAAGGGTGTTATATCTAGCCATGTTATAGATACATTATTAGATTTTATCATTAAGGTTTGTGGCTTAGCACCCCACAGGGGCTGTATGGTTACATATGTCACATGGCTATATAATCATGTGGGTGGGAATTGATGAGCCTTTTCATTAGTATGCATTCTAATTTTGATACGTTTTAGGTAGTTTTGTGAAAAACTCTGACTCATTGTCATTTTCCTTTATGATGTGTGAGTGAGCTTATCTTTGCTTGTCAGCTGTCAATTGGTCCACAACCTGTGCAGGGTGTTTTTCCAAAATATGCTGCAGCAGTAACATCTTGTTCCTGTTTACTGTGCCATGGGCGTGAGATGAGTGCCCCTATTTGTAGTTTTCTTACTTGCAAATGTGGAGTATTTTCCACCATGGATGAGCTGGTGGACAAAGGGCAGGTATGGTGACAGCGAGGAGGTTTTTGCTGTTCTATCTGCCAATTTGTCTGCACAAAAAATGTCGATGGCGGAGTTAGACTGGGAAGAAGATTCCAAAAGGAACACGAGGATTCCTTTGACAATGCTGTAGACTCTTAATACGGCAGACGGTAAGTTATGGCGAAGGACATATATCTGCAGTATTGTGACAGTTTGTCCGCAACCGCCAAATTCTAAACAAGGCGCTTCCTTTTAGCAATTTTTCTTGGATATATGCTTGCAAAGAGTTGTAAAAATGAGACATTTTTCACGCTCAATATAGAAATAACACTTTTATGCATCCAAATTTCTGCCAATCTACATCTTCCAACAAAGTCACCCTTATGCATAAACTGTGAAACCTGAACCACATGTAATAAAACTATTTACAACAATTTAGATGGTTTTTGTTACAACTGGGGATCTAGTTTCACTTCTTGCTTAAAAGTAATTTTAAATCTCAGTCAGTCAGTCAAATCACTGTATTCGATCCTTAGAGAGTAAAGTCATAACATACAAAATAAATACCAGTCGTCATAAAATTAAGAGACATATTTAAAAACCATCCAATATGTACAGAAAAAAATTAAATGTCATTCCTAATTATTAAACAGTCTTGTAGTCTTCCAGGCAAGACATAAAAAGGAAGCAACACTGTAACAAATATGGGGGTCAGGTAGTGATTTTTTAAAAAGCAACCCAGGGCGACAATGCCTAAAATTATCTTTGCCCTTTATAGGGAATATAAATCTTTTGCAATGGTCTACGTAAAATTTTCAAAGATGATAATGTGCAAAGTGGATTGGGTGCATACGCCATCACAGGGCCAAGGCGGGAGATCATGCAATGAGAAAATTCCCTATGGGTAAGACAACATACAGGAGATCAGATTTGTGCGAAACCTGAATAAAATAAATCTATGGCGTTGATTTGTTACAAACAATATTTATGGGGCCACCCCTTCGTCAATAATTGGTCCCTCTAAATAAGAAATTACTGAGTGTTTTAGCCTGCTGAGTATATGTCTTTCTCTTGCCATCTGGTTGAGGAATCGTGTTTTAATCTCCTTTTTGGAGATAAAGATGCAGTTGCTTGGGGTTTCAAAAACATGTGCTAAGTCTAACCTAATAAGGGTCTTCTTAATATACGTGATCCAAGGGATCCTATGCAATTGTTCCAGAGCAAGGCAGTCTGCAATGAACTTCTGGGTAAGTTTATTGGATTCTCATTTCCAAACTGAATCCCAAAGAAGGATCGGAGTGAGCCTCACCAGATTACACACAAAAGGGACATTCAGTTCTGAATGAACAATAAAGTTTGAACAACTTATAGGGAGGCCTACTAGTTTTTTTCCAGAATGTGTTTTCAATGGTCTGGAGTGCTGAGGCGTTAGAATGACCCCAGATAGGTAGCGACTGAGATAGATTTGGCCATGTATACTTTTTTAACCATATCTAAAGGCTTCACACCCAGCTTTTTAATGAAGGAGAGAAGGGCGTTGATGCTTTTTTCTAACATTAAGCCCTTGATTCTTATCATATGAGACCAATTTAATAAACTATTGTAGTTCACTCCTAAATATTAGAAAGTGTCTATCTGGGCTACCTTCCTGCCTTTGATATAAAAAGTTGGGGCCTTCTTATCCTTGCGACCAGTAATTAAAACAACGGACTGCACCACATTGGTTCTAAGATCCAAATTACGCATGTAATTGACATATATGTTTATAAATTTCTGAAGTGCTAGGCCAGTATGGGCAATGAGGACAGCATCGTCCGCATAGAGGAGGATCGTGGTGCACACCTGGTTCATCTTTCGTACATCTGGGGCAGCTTCTAGCAGGGGGGCTTCCACCCCATTGATATAAATAGAAAATAAAAATGAGGCCAGGACACAACCCTGTCAAACTCCCTTATTTATTGGGAACCACCTAGTGCCTCCCATAGCAGATGCAGGCCGAAGCTGAAGAGGGTACCTGCCTAATAAAAGTAATGATTGCCTCCTCAATGCCAATCTCCTTCATTATCCTCCATAAATACTGGTGAGCAATGCATTCAAATGCTGCCGACAAGTCCATAAATGCCAAGTATAGCTTACCTTGTTTGGCTTGGATTCGAAAACCATATTGACCTTGAATGAAAACATTATTATTATCAGCCCACTCCTGAAATCTATTCAATAGGAGTCTCCTCATGAGTTTGGTGGTGCTGTCCAAAAGAGAAATTGACCTGTAGTTTTTTAGCTCAGATTTGTCACCCTTTTTATATATAGGGATTAAAATAGATTTTTACCAGGAATCTGCTGGGCCCACAATGGCAACTACATAAAAAATGGTTGTCAGTACCGGTCCCCAAAGATCTGGGTGATCTAAGAAGAAATTTATCGGGATACCGTCTGGTCATGCAGCTTTGTTGGTAGATCACTGCAAAAGAGCTTCCTGTACCTCTATGTGATTAAATGTAGGGTGGGTTTTATGGGTAGCGTATTATCTTTCTGCAGTAAAAACCATCCCTTTCCAAAAGGGTCAAAGATATTGGAAAAGTGGGTGACCCAAGATTCTTCATCCACGTGAGAATCTAGATTTGGGTCTAGAGATGCTTAGAGGAAGGGTGCATTGATTACCATCCAGAAATCTCTGGATCTATATGTAATAGCAGACTGATGTATTCATATCCAAGCTTCCTCCTTTAGCCTTTTCAGTCTGTTGTTCCTGGCCTCCTTGCACAAGCGACGCAGGAGCTTGACTTGTTCTATATCTCTAGGGACCGCCCTGAGTGCCATGTGTAGATCTGAACAGACCCTGGTACAATCCTAGTCAAACCATCTGGGGGCTACAGGATTGGTGATAAACTTGTGTTAGTTAAATTACTTTTCACCTCTAAGATCAACCAAAAGGCACTAATTACCTTAGACAGATCATTATCTGGTTCTAAAAAGGTCATGATTTCCTTTTTTCTGTGGGCGACCACCATGGGAATAATTTTTTCCTTGTTACTTAATGTCCATTTATGAATAATCTCATTTTTCCTTTTTATGATAGGCATTACATGTCTCGTCTGGTTGGTATTAATACCCTCCCATGCCATTTGGCAGGAGATAGCGACGTGGTCGCTATAATTAAGAACTATTATTTAAACATCAGAAATTGATTTTTTACGACAGTCTGAGACTATCAGATAGTCAATAGTTGATACCCAGCTTGTGTTACTAAAAGTATTTTGAAGCAAGTCTGTGCTTGTGTCAGTTGGGTTCCCTATTCCTAGATCTTTGATGGTGATAAATATATTCAGTGCGTATATGCACCAAGTGGGTAATTGCCTCACCTTCCTCGTTAATTAACCGACAAACTGCTGTTTTTGAAAAGCAGCAGCTGTGTGCATTAAAATCGCTTAACCATAGGATGCGGGATATGTTCTTTAAGGGTGGGAAAAAGTTAGTTAATTTTCCCTTCTAGTAGCTCATCTATATTTTCCATTTATCCCACAAAGTTGTTATTATAATAGTTGAATACAAACACAGTGTTGCCTCCTGGACCTTTTAAATGTAGTAGGTTATAGCAAGGGGAATCATTGGGGGTAGACAAAACTTCCAATCCAAGGGTGTTTTTAAACAGTGTCAGAATCCCTCCCCTTGCGCGGCTTGAAATTGACAGAAGTGCAGGGGTATAAAAGGACTGATAACCATCTATATGAATGGGGCCTGTTTCCCATGTTTCCTGTAAACCTATTAGGTCAAAAAGGGTTATGGTATTTAACCATTCCTGGTCATGCAATTTGCAAACCAATCCAGCAATATTCCAGGTAATTTTTTGAATATGGTCATTTATTTCAGTTGTGTGAGAGAGATGGTCTGGGCCTACCATATCCTGGGAGAGCACGGAATTCATGATCCTCTCACTCATCCTTTGTCAATCACAGTCTTTAGAGTCCGGACCACCGTCATTTGTTGTCCTTGGTGCGTGGGAATTGTTGGAGGTAGATTGATGCGGAAGACAAATTGGTATCTGAGGTGTCTGATGGGGTGTGCATCTCGGGTCCTACTGCGCCGCGTGAGGAGTGTGCCTCAAAGAATGGCCTTTACTTCAGTCACCTCCACCATCCTTCTGTGAATTAATAGGTCTTCTTGGGGGTCTCAAGGGATGGCATGAAGGTTAAGTATTGAAACTGTGGGGGCCTGATCAGTCAAATTACCCCGTACAATCCCACCCCTTGTTGCAGTAAGTAGAGCTAAATGTGACTCAATGTTAGGGAGTCTCTACAGGAGGGGTTGCAACAAGATAGTGATTGACTGTTCTAGTTTTAAAATCAATGCCTCAGAGACTGTGAAAATACCATCAGTATCTCCAGATGGGGGCTGAGTAGACTTGGTCGGTGTGCCGCCTCTTTTTTTCTTCTTGGTGGGGGGCTCTGCCGAGGGGGGTGAAATACTGGGCACTACAGTGTTCAACAAAATTTGGTACTTTGACCGGGTAACTAATGTATTGACAATGGGATCTGAGGGATTTGAGGGGTCTTTCGCAACCGCAGGTTGGGGTTCCACAGTTAAATGCTAATTGCTGGGAACTAAATCCCTGGTGGAGAGCCTGCGCTCAGTTTGTATTACCTTATGCAGTGCATACAAAGCCCTTAGAAGGAAAGAGTCCAAGGTGCAGATAGACACCTCCATGTGTTGTGGGGTTAACTGCTGTTTCCCCATCTGCGAGGAATGCTCTGGCTTTTCCTAGGGTGCTGAAACTCTCACGTTCGAGGGGTGCCCGAGCCCAGCCTCCTCTGGGCGTGGACGGTACGGCGTTGAGCTCTTAAGTGCGTGAATACAGGTGCATGGGCTGTTGGGAATTGAAGTCCCCAGCGGTGCCTCAGGTGTCTGCACGGCTTTCCCCACAGCAACCAGGAGCATTGGCGGTTAAATATCATACACACGAAGACTAGAAGTCAGTCTGTTAGTTCGGCAACCAACAATACCATATTGTAAAAGTCATGGTGATATATCGTATAATTAATCTATCGATCTATCTATCTGTTTATATACATATCTGTCTACTGATCGACTAACAGACAGACAGGTAGATAGATTGATAGATTGATAAATAGATGCATAGATAGATGATTAGGTCACATGGCTAGCTATTATATGTCACACTGGTTTTTGCTTCTTCATTGTGTGAACTTACGTTATCAAAATAGCAATCATAGCCACCTGGCGAGGCCTTCTTCAGAGCTTCTTCCAGGGAAGGAACTGTTTTGTAGTTGAAGGCTTCATCAAAGCCAATTTCCTTCAAATAGGCAACCTTGTCATCAGATCCAGCGCAACCAACAACCTTGCAGCCCTTGGAGGAAAAGAAGCAATGGACATACTTAAAGTAACTTTTCTCATTCAGAAAACACTCCTCAAAATAACTTGAATGGACATTAACACCTCCATACCGTGTAAACTACTTTTAGAGCATTGGCAGTTTTAAGACATACAGAAAAGATAAAGATGACCTTTTTACTTCAACATCTTTATTCAAATTCATAAAATACCATTAACGGTATAAATAAATTAAAGAACAGGGTGGGACTACATTGACAGACATCTACTTTTTAAGTTCTGCTTTCCATCCAGATAAAAATGAACATTTATCGTGATGGGAATATTCCCAAGCTTTTCTTAGGCCAAAAGATATGAGCGAGATTGCATAACCTGCATGGGTGTTGTTAATATGCATAGGTGCTACTTAGTACAATAATAAATACCCTGAGGTGTGCTTTTGTTCTTTATCTTTTTAGATGGTCAGTGTTGTTTTGCATCATCAGGAATAAATGTTTGTCTTTTGTATATTTAGACAAAAAACAAACATTCATGTTTACTGCTGCAAAATAAATGACTTCATAAATTTCACCAGCATACTATTTTGCTCCATTTCCTTTTGATGTAGAGAATTCTGTTTTAAAGCAGCAAAACGGAAAAGTGACTTATCTGTAATCTTAGTTCTCCAGCATAAGTATTTTCTCAGAATTCGTAAATGATAGGATGGTTTTGTGTACTTACTTGTATGATGCCCAGAAGACTTTCATCAATACTTTTTTAAATCTGAGATGCGCAGAAAAAAATCGAAAAATATGCCTTTATGAGGGAGCTCTTTCTGTCCTTTTTTCTTCATTTAAAAGCAGGCAATTTGTCAAAGAATTGTATAGAAAAGAATAAGCAGTTCCTGAATGAAGGAGGCAGTGCAGAGGGAGGAGGCTAGGAGGGTTGATACCCTGATCCTTTGGTGGAGACAGGGTGTCTCCCAATTTGGGAACTAGGGCCCTCACACACCCAGGCTGGGTGTCATGCACCCCAGAGGACGTGGTAGGTCCTGGACGTATCAGCAACTACTGAACTGATGCTAAAAAATATAGCTTGGTTCCTCCGCCATTGACTAAAAGGAGCGAGTCATTCGCCCAAATTGGGTTGGTCTTCATAAATCAAGGTACCTCACTGTTACATTTTATTTGTTGGGTCCACAATACAATACTATCAGTGATCTAACCATAGCGTAGATAGAACATAAGGAATCGGTCCTGAAGATTTGCCACCAGATCAATTTGACACACCAGGCAAGAAACATGTCGACTGCAAATCCATAGCCACTATTGGACATTATTCCTGAAGTGGCCATCATTATCTGCTTTTAACTGGGACCAGTGGGCTCACCTGATTAAAACTGTTTCTGTAGAGCACCATTGGCTACCCTTTTTTAATATCTTCTCCCACACTTTCAACGCACATTTGCACATACACATCTACACCTCTCGTCCCTTTACCCACACTGTATCAACCAGATAGGGATAAAAAGATCTCTGGTAAAGAGCCCCTCATAGGGTGCTTGTCAGGCATTGCAGTGCCAGCATGTATGATGAAGCATGACACCCAGCCTGGGTGTGTGAGGGCCCTATTTCCCAAATTTGGAGACACCCTGTCTCCACCATAGGATCAGGGTAGCAACCCCCCTAGCCTCCTCCCTCTGCACTGCCTCCTTCATTCAGGAAGTGCATACTCTATTCAATACAATTGCCTCGCCGGGGGCACAATTGCCCTCAGTCCCTCTCCTGTTGTTGATATAAATCGGCCAAAGAAGTCACAAAGTCAAGGTCTCAAAAGATGTTTTTTTCCATTCTTTAAACCGAAAAGGGAATGAGAAAATCAGCCTTTGTTAATAGCTGTGAACAGAGAGCTAAACTGAGACCTCAGCTTTACGAATTCCTGAGACTGCGTCTTCCCTCTCTTCAGTCAGCTAAACTGCTTTTTAAAGTAAAGCAACAAAAGGATCTGACATAACAAAAATTACCCTTCTGTGCTATCGGTCCTCCGGGAGACAGGTGGGATGCCACTATCTTCAGATAGAATACCAATGACAGAGAAATAGTAATAAAGATGAACTTTTCTTTCTCTCTGAGGGGATTCTCTTTCATATCCATAAACAGTAGAATGCAGTATCAAGCAACACTACCCAGCCTCAGAGGTGGGAGCCAAGAGCACAGAAAAGAATAAGCAGCTACAATTATGAGGAGAAGCTTGGCTCACACGTATATCCTTCCTGAAGTCCCAGTCAACACAGTAGTGGCCCAAATGAGGCATGACCTATCTAATGATAAGAGATTAATGCCAATGATCAGAAAACATGCTCAAGCGTTTCTCAAAAGCTCCTTACTGTGAGGTATTTGCATTATATTTAAGTAATGAATTTGAAAAGCCTGAGAAATCCCTCAATTGCTTGTAGATACCAAGGGCTCTATTATATTCTTGTGCGGATCGCCACCCCCCGTATGGCGGTGGCGATCCACCCACCATTATTCCTCGCCCGCCTCCCATTTCCCCCGCCATATTAGGATGGCGGGGGGGACCCCAGTGGACGAAAAGATGGTCCGCGGGTTTTCCGCCAGTCAAACAGGAGACCGGGTGGAAAAGGGGATTGATTTGGTGGCGGTGTCTGCAAGACAACGCCATCCATATCAGGATGTAGGCGGTGATGTGCCTTTCCATAGCTGCGTTCCCACCATGGAAAGGCATGCGGAGTCTGCATGCCGTTGCGGAACCCCAGGGTTTTTGGGGGGTGGGGTGCACATGGGGGGTACCTATGGTACCCCTCTGCATTTGCATGCACAACACGGCAGGCACCGCCCTGTGCCTGCCAGTTGTGCATGCAAATGCACAAATGCCTTTTTAACATTGCGGCGGGTGCTGCTGAAAGCACTGTCCACCACAATGTTAAAAATGCAAGATGCGCCCTAATTGTATATGGGGGACCGCCGCACACATAGGTCCCATTTCCCGATGCGATGGAGGGCGGACATCGTAATAGACCAGTAAGAGTGTTGACAATAGCATACACAAATGAGTAGGTCTGTCCTTGGGAGGCTTGTGTAATAGTTATTTTTTTTAAACAAGTTTTACATTTTTAGGTATATTCCACAAAAATAGGAAGAGAAAAACAAATTATGCCACCACCTAAATATGGACACCATATGCGTGCAGTAAAAAATGTAAATTTAATTTAATTTAATACAGCAATGTGGCTGTTTTACTAGTGATTTTTTTAAATACCACGCATTCCAGCTGCTCTGTTGTGTTTTATAGTATTATTGTTTGTGAGTGAGACAAGAATAAATCACAACCTAACCAATCACTCAAATCACAGGAAGGTACAATGTTACAATATCACCAAAATACTTTATAACAGCAATTTTAAAAAGCTGTCAGAACATAAATCCCCATTTAATGACACTGCCTCATGGTGTGGTGTTTGGAAGCAAAATTTGATTTACGGTTTAAGCCTGTTGACCGAATTCTTCTTTATGTATGAATATTTGGTATTCATTTTTTGGGAAATAGAGATAATGCTGTCTCAAAGGTCAGGCCTAAAAAGACTGAATGAAAAAGAGACAGATTAAATTAAAAATAACAATAGGTTTTGGGCATTTTAATCTTGCATGTGGAGTGCTGAGATCACGGCAGGCTGGCAAGTATGTCTAGTAAAGAGTGCACAACCCCAAAACAAATGTTACCACTTTCGCATTAATGAAAGCAAGAAGACAGTCAAGCATGTAATAATACCCCTTTCCTCATGATGGGTTTTATTAAAAAAACATTTCAGTATTGCCATCCACATTTCTTGATCTACACAATGAGGGACTGTGAAGGGCAAACTCATTTCATTGATGAGGCTTTGGTTTTGCTCCTCCTAAAAGCCCAATAGGTGCCTCTTGTTTCAACTGTTGTCCATCATGACAGTCAAATACTTGCCAAAGCAATCATGAGGAGGTTTATTTATTTTATTTATTTATTTCTGGTATTTATAGAGCGCGACACTCATCCCGTGGGATATCACGGCGCTATAAGATAGGGAGACTACTGAGACTGTGCTGGGGGGTTAGTTTTTGGGAAAGAGGTGGGTTTTTAATTTTTGGCGGAATTGAAGGTAGTTTGTGGTGTGTCTGAGGTCCACAGGTAACTCATTCCATCTTTTAGCCGCCAGGTGTGAGAAGGCGCGTCCGCCTGACCTTGCCTTGTAGATGCGCTTGGATTTCGCCAGGGCTGAATTGTTAGATCTTAGATTCCTGTTGGGGATATAGAATTCAATTTTCCCTTGCAGGATGGTAGGGCCTGTTTTGTGGAGGGCTCTGTGCGCGTGACAGATTAGTTTGAAGGTGGCCCTCTGGCGCATTGGTAACCAGTGAAGTTTTTTAAGGCATGCGGATGCCGAATCTCGCTTGCCTTTGTTACAGACCAGTTTAGCCGCCTGGTTTTGTAGGACCTGTAGGCGGGAGAACAGTTGCTCGTTCATCCCTTCGAACAAGGCATTGCCGTAATCCAGGCGGCTGGCCAGGAGGGCCTGGGTGATTGTGCGTCGACAATCCAGAGGTATCCAAGAGAAAATTTTGGCCAGGAGTTTGAGAATTGCAAAGCCTTTGCCCCAGAGTATGCGTATGTGGTCCTTCATGGACAGTGCGTCGTCCATCATGATACCGAGGTTTCTGGCGTACTGTTTCGGGATGGGGGCTGATCCCAGTGACGGTGGCCACCACGTGTCATTCCATGATAGTTTGGCTCCTCCGAACAGTAGTATCTCTGATTTTCCGGCATTTAGTTTTAGGCAGTGGTTGCGCATCCATTCTGCCATTTCGGAGAGGCAGCTGTGTAGTTTTTTCTTAGTTGTTTCCGACCCTTCATCCATTGTCACCATCAGCTGTGTGTCATCGGCATAGGAACATATGCCGATGCCCCACTTTCTTCCAATGTCGGCCAGAGATGAAACATAGACATTAAAGAGAGTGGGGCTTAGTGAGGCCCCTTGTGGGACCCCACAGCCGATGGGACAGGGTTTTGAATGTAATTGGCCCATGTGCACTGCTTGGGTGCGGTTGCTAAGGAATGATTTGATCCATCTTAACGCTGTAGATTGCACTCCTTTGCTCCGGAGGATGTTTAGTAGGCAGTCGTGTGATACCGTGTCAAACGCTGCTGACAGGTCTAGCAGTATCAGAGCTACAGATCCCCCTTGATCTGTGATGCATCTGACACTGTCCGACACTGCCAGCAACGTTGCTTCGGTGCTGTTGTTGGCTCTAAAGCCGGTCTGGGTGGAGTCCAGAAGTGAGTTGTCTTCCAAGTATCTGGATAGTTGTATGTTGACCATTTTTTCCAAGGCCTTAGAGAGGTAAGGGAGCTGGGAAATTGGCCTGTAATTCTCCGGGTTAAGGATGTCGGCTCCGGCTTTTTTCAGGAGGGGGGTCACAGATGCGTGTTTCCAGGTTTCTGGAAAAGACGCAGTGGTGAGGGACTGATTGAAGAGTTTGGTGATGAGAGGACAGAGTGTCGGTGCAATTTCGGAAAACACAAAATGGGGACATGGGTCTGCAGGAGAGCCGGATTTAATTGTTTTGAGAACCGATAATACCTCGTTTTCGGAAAGTGGTTGAAAATTGGTTAGACGCGGGGAGTTGCCTGTGTCTGGATGGACATTGTCTTTGTCAGATGTTGGCGAATTTTCGTCAGGGTTGTTAGGTAGGATAGGGGAATGAGAGGGGGTGAAGGTAGAGCAAATTTTATTAATCTTTTCGGAAAAGAAAGTGCTGATACGTTCACAGGCCTCGGTTGAGGGGGTGAGGGTTTGTGAGGTGCTGGATGGATTGCTGAGCTCCTTTACAATTTTGAACAACTCTTTTGCGGAGTTGTGGTTTTCATTGATTCGTTGCGTGAAGAATGCTCTTTTCGCATCTCGAATGGCGAGAATATATTGTTTCCGCTTGGTGACATAATTTGCTCTGGTTTCTGAGTCTTTAGTTTGTCTCCATTGATGTTCAGTTTTTTGGCATTCCCTTTTAAGGCTTTTGAGGAGGGGGGTGTACCATTTTTCCCTGTTGGTTGTTTTTTTTCTTAATTCCCGCAGGGGTGCTAGTTTGTCTAACGTTTGGCGAATTCCGGTTTCTAGCAGAGTGAAGTTATTGCAGATGGAGGAGTCATCTGGCAAGATGACATCTGTCTCAAGAAAGTGATTTTGAAAGTTGGAGTCATTGATTAGTCTCCAGGCTCTGTTGGTGGTGAGGGGGGTGGGTCTAGGCTTCGCGGGTTTACCGAGAAGTTTAAAAGAGAAAGATAGCATGGAGTGATCAGACCAGGACAGGGGGAGGATTTCCTTAATGGTAGTCGACTCAATATTAGTGAAAAGGAGATCCAGGGTGTGTCCTGCTGAGTGCGTGGGGCCCTCAATCAACTGCTTGAGTTGCAAGATTTCCATGTCATACTTCAGCTGTGTCGATCCAGGGGCATTGGTATTTTCATAATGGACATTGAAGTCACCAATGACCATGTAGTTTTTGTGTTTCAGGCAGGATGGAAGCAGTTGGTTCAATAGTTTGGCGCTTACGCTGACTTGTTGTCCTGGCGGGTTGTAGACAACTGCGCCGGCTAGTATGATAAGGTTCTTCACGAGAATTTTAAATAGTAGTATTTCATGTTCGGGGCAGACAGTTGTCGTTTCCGTGAGACATGTTAGGTGGTCTCTGAAAATCACACCGACTCTGCCTCCTTTTTTTTTGCTTTGACTGTTTTGTGTGATTATTTTGTATTCAGGGGGGAGGGCGTTGGCCAGGTCTGGAGCACTGGCATCAGATAGCCTTGTTTCGGTAATAAAGACCAGGTCAGGGGTCCTAGATGTCAATATGTCCCAGATGTCTAATGCGTGTTTAGGTAGAGATCTGGCATTAAAATATAGGCATTTCAGTTCCAGCTGGTTACTAGTAGGGAATGTGTGGTGATCATTTGGGGGTTGACCCATGCTTGACCATCGGCATGAGCGGCAAGAGATAGGTCCATAGGATAGACCAGGGCTGGTTTGAATGCATGGGTGCGATCTGGCATCCATGGTGGTTTTGTTAAGAGCTAGTAGTTCATTGCGAGTGTAGCAGATGGGTTTGGCCGTGGATGGGCTGGAGCCTGTAGGGGGTATAGCCCCTAGTCCTGGTCGGTCGCGGACGGGCGCAGACGGGCTTGCCTTAGGCGCGCCTTCGGCGCGCAAACATCGCGCCCGCTGCGCTCGCCCGCTGCGCGACCGAGGATTACACATAATTTATGGTGCTCTGGGGTTATGGGACAGGAGGGCGTGGCCTAAAAGGGGCGTGGCCTCCGCTCGTGGCGGGAGGGCGCGAGGGGGAGAACGCGTGTGACGTCAGCGCTGGCTCCGCTGAGTACACTGAGTAGGTTGCCAACTCTATGCCAAGCCTCCTGCATCCTTATCAGACTCACTTATTTCACCTTTTTCACATTTTAACTTGTCTTGCAGTCATAAAGCCTGTGATTTTATGAATCACAGGAATTGCAATCACTAAACAAATTAGTGTACTTGGCCCCAAGACAGTGCATGTGTAATTAGTGCATATCATAAAAAGGCCATCTACCAACTTTATATACGTCATCAAGAACATATATTCACAGTACTTCAGTACTGTGTCAATCTCTGGAGACTGTTTGAAGAGGGTGAGGTAAGTTGGTTTTCCCAATGAAGGCTTGAAGCTGAGTAAATAACAGTTTTTACCAATATCTTCCCCAGAAATGGTAACAGTGAGATGGGTCGATTGTTATTTGTCTCCTCTGATGAAAGGCCTACATTTTTAGGTCTCGGAACTGCGAACAGATTGCGAAGCAATCTGTCGTTCCGAGACTCTTTTGTAATCATTCTGGCTTTCGAGGAGTCAAGGGAGACAGACAAACGAGGTGCACGCGCAACCTTGGAACTGGGATCAGGTCGCGCGCGCTTCCTGTCTCCCATGGCTCCTTGGAAGCAGACTCACACGCACGCACGCACACACATACAGACCACCCCCCCCCCTCGCCGCATATACACACACTCACCCACACACACTCACACACACACACACACACATACAGAACATCCCCCCCTCGCCGCAGCGCATGCGCAAGCACACACAGAGACACCCCCCCCCCTTCCTACCTCGTCTCGGCGTGTCTTTGCGCTCCATGGTGACGTTCGCCAAATGAGGGTGAGCACTGGACAGACTGTCTTGCACAAGGACGGGCAGGTGCACAGTCGTCAACAGGCCCCCAACAAGTCACCGAGCACCTAAGGAGGGGTACCCTCTTTCAACAGGACACACCGGCTTGCCCCAGTCGCGTGCCGTCCCTGCCTCTCAGATTGCGTGCTAGTGCTCGCGCGCAGCCGCCGTTCACGGCTGCGCGCGCCCCCCTCAGCTGAAGCAGCAGGCCTAAGGTCGCCAGTACATAGGGAGAAGCGGGTTGCTTTGCTAATTGTGCCGGTGCTTTCTGGTGCTTAGCACCGGCACTTACCTATCAGGGCCGTGTCTACTGCATGTCACATTTATTCACATGCTATTTATTACCTCACTGACTGTTGCTGTTAGTGCGCCCTCTGTCGGCTCCCAGCCGCTACAGCATTGATGCCGCCCGAGACGATTACTAAGTACCGCTGGAGCGATGAAGAAATGCTCCCGCGGTGTCACTTAACCACCAGAATCAAACTGAGCTGAAAGAATGGGTGACTTAACTTCTGGCGAGCGGGAAAAGAAAGATGAACACTGACTCACTGCCTAATAGTATGGAGACCCGGGCAGTGGTTATGTGTGTCGTGGCTGTGACCTCGCATCCTCCTCTGGAAGGAAGTGAGGTCGGATATTCAAAAAGTTGCTGGACCCGACTCAAGTGAGTGGTGTGCTCTTCACGTCCTAGCATCCAGCAGCATTACCGGCAGCAGTAACGAAGCATTCTGGTGACAACCAACACGTCTGATTGCAAGTAGGTTCCATGCACACGTACACCACCACTGCCATGCACACACGCACACCACCACTGCCATGCACACACGCACACCACCACTGCCATGCACACACGCACACCACAACTGCCATGCACACACGCACACCACAACTGCCATGCACACACGGACACCACCACTGCCATGCACACACAGACACCACCACTGTCATGCACACACGCACACCACCACTGCCATGCACACACGCACACCACCACTGCCATGCACACACGCACACCACCACTGCCATGCACACACGCACACCACCACTGCCATGCACACACGCACACCACCACTGCCATGCACACACGCACACCACAACTGCCATGCACACACGGACACCACCACTGCCATGCACACACAGACACCACCACTGCCATGTACACACGCACACCACCACTGCCATGCACACACGCACACCACCACTGCCATGCACACACGCACACTGCCATGCACACACAGACACCACCAGCTGAGTGCAGAGTGCTGAGTAGTGAGTAGTGAGTTTCCAGAGTGCAGAGTAGTGAGTGCAGAGTAGTGAGTGCAGAGTAGTGAGTGCAGAGTAGTGAGTGCAGAGTAGTGAGTGCAGAGTAGTGAGTAGTGAGTGCAGAGTAGTGAGTGCACAGTAGTGAGTAGTGAGTGCAGAGTAGTGAGTGCACAGTAGTGAGTAGTGAGTTTCCAGAGTGCAGAGTAGTGAGTGCAGAGTAGTGAGTGCAGAGTAGTGAGTGCAAAGTAGTGAGTGCAGAGTAGTGAGTGCAGAGTAGTGAGTAGTGAGTGCAGAGTAGTGAGTGCACAGTAGTGAGTAGTGAGTGCAGAGTAGTGAGTAGTGAGTGCAGAGTAGTGAGTGCAGAGTAGTGAGTGCAGAGTAGTGAGTAGTGAGTGCAGAGTAGTGAGCAGTGAGTGCAGAGTAGTGAGTAGTGAGTGCAGAGTAGTGAGCAGTGAGTGCAGAGTAGTGAGTAGTGAGTGCAGAGTAGTGAGCAGTGAGTGCAGAGTAGTGAGTAGTGAGCGCAGAGTAGTGAGTAGTGAGTGCAGAGTAGTGAGTAGTGAGTGCAGAGTAGTGAGTAGTGAGTGCAGAGTAGTGAGTAGTGAGTGCAGAGTAGTGAGTAGTGAGTGCAGAGTAGTGAGTAGTGAGTGCAGAGTAGTGAGTGCAGAGTAGTGAGTAGTGAGTGCACAGTAGTGAGTAGTGAGTGCACAGTAGTGAGTGCAGAGTAGTGAGTAGTGAGTGCAGAGTAGTGAGTGCAGAGTAGTGAGTAGTGAGTGCAGAGTAGTGAGTGCAGAGTAGTGAGTGCAGAGTAGTGAGTGCAGAGTAGTGAGTGCAGAGTAGTGAGTAGTGAGTGCAGAGTAGTGAGTAGTGAGTGCAGAGTAGTGAGTGCAGAGTAGTGAGTGCAGAGTAGTGAGTGCAGAGTAGTGAGTGCAGAGTAGTGAGTGCAGAGTAGTGAGTGCAGAGTAGTGAGTGCACAGTAGTGAGTGCACAGTAGTGAGTGCAGAGTAGTGAGTGCACAGTAGTGAGTGCAGAGTAGTGAGTAATGAGTGCACAGTAGTGAGTGCACAGTAGTGAGTGCAGAGTAGTGAGTGCACAGTAGTGAGTGCACAGTAGTGAGTGCAGAGTAGTGAGTGCAGAGTAGTGAGTAGTGAGGGCACAGTAGTGAGTAGTGAGTGCACAGTAGTGAGTGCAGAGTAGTGAGTAGTGAGTGCACAGTAGTGAGTGCACAGTAGTGAGTGCAGAGTAGTGAGTAGTGAGTGCAGAGTAGTGAGTAGTGAGTGCAGAGTAGTGAGTAGTGAGTGCAGAGTAGTGAGTGCAGAGTAGTGAGTGCAGAGTAGTGAGTGCAGAGTAGTGAGTGCAGCGTAGTGAGTGCAGAGTAGTGAGTGCAGAGTAGTGAGTGCAGAGTAGTGAGTGCAGAGTAGTGAGTAGTGAGTGCAGAGTAGTGAGTGCAGAGTAGTGAGTGCAGAGTAGTGAGTAGTGAGTGCAGAGTAGTGAGTAGTGAGTGCAGAGTAGTGAGTAGTGAGTGCAGAGTAGTGAGTGCAGAGTAGTGAGTAGTGAGTGCAGAGTAGTGAGTGCAGAGTAGTGAGTAGTGAGTGCAGAGTAGTGAGTAGTGAGTGCAGAGTAGTGAGTGCAGAGTAGTGAGTAGTGAGTGCAGAGTAGTGAGTGCAGAGTAGTGAGTGCAGAGTAGTGAGTAGTGAGTGCAGAGTAGTGAGTGGTGAGTGCAGAGTAGTGAGTAGTGAGTGCAGAGTAGTGAGTAGTGAGTGCAGAGTAGTGAGTGCAGAGTAGTGAGTGCAGAGTAGTGAGTGCACAGTAGTGAGTGCAGAGTAGTGAGTGCACAGTAGTGAGTGCAGAGTAGTGAGTAATGAGTGCACAGTAGTGAGTGCACAGTAGTGAGTGCAGAGTAGTGAGTGCACAGTAGTGAGTGCACAGTAGTGAGTGCAGAGTAGTGAGTGCAGAGTAGTGAGTAGTGAGTGCACAGTAGTGAGTAGTGAGTGCACAGTAGTGAGTAGTGAGTGCACAGTAGTGAGTGCAGAGTAGTGAGTAGTGAGTGCACAGTAGTGAGTGCACAGTAGTGAGTGCAGAGTAGTGAGTAGTGAGTGCAGAGTAGTGAGTAGTGAGTGCAGAGTAGTGAGTAGTGAGTGCACAGTAGTGAGTGCACAGTAGTGAGTGCAGAGTAGTGAGTGCACAGTAGTGAGTGCACAGTAGTGAGTGCAGAGTAGTGAGTGCAGAGTAGTGAGTAGTGAGTGCACAGTAGTGAGTAGTGAGTGCACAGTAGTGAGTAGTGAGTGCACAGTAGTGAGTGCAGAGTAGTGAGTAGTGAGTGCACAGTAGTGAGTGCACAGTAGTGAGTGCAGAGTAGTGAGTAGTGAGTGCAGAGTAGTGAGTAGTGAGTGCAGAGTAGTGAGTAGTGAGTGCAGAGTAGTGAGTGCAGAGTAGTGAGTGCAGAGTAGTGAGTGCAGAGTAGTGAGTGCAGAGTAGTGAGTGCAGAGTAGTGAGTAGTGAGTGCAGAGTAGTGAGTAGTGAGTGCAGAGTAGTGAGTAGTGAGTGCAGAGTAGTGAGTGCAGAGTAGTGAGTGCAGAGTAGTGAGTGCACAGTAGTGAGTGCAGAGTAGTGAGTGCACAGTAGTGAGTGCAGAGTAGTGAGTAATGAGTGCACAGTAGTGAGTGCAGAGTAGTGAGTGCAGAGTAGTGAGTGCACAGTAGTGAGTGCACAGTAGTGAGTGCAGAGTAGTGAGTGCAGAGTAGTGAGTAGTGAGTGCAGAGTAGTGAGTAGTGAGTGCACAGTAGTGAGTAGTGAGTGCACAGTAGTGAGTGCAGAGTAGTGAGTAGTGAGTGCACAGTAGTGAGTGCACAGTAGTGAGTGCAGAGTAGTGAGTAGTGAGTGCAGAGTAGTGAGTAGTGAGTTCAGAGTAGTGAGTAGTGAGTGCAGAGTAGTGAGTGCAGAGTAGTGAGTGCAGAGTAGTGAGTGCAGAGTAGTGAGTGCAGAGTAGTGAGTGCAGAGTAGTGAGTGCAGAGTAGTGAGTGCAGAGTAGTGAGTAGTGAGTGCAGAGTAGTGAGTAGTGAGTGCAGAGTAGTGAGTAGTGAGTGCAGAGTAGTGAGTGCAGAGTAGTGAGTAGTGAGTGCAGAGTAGTGAGTGCAGAGTAGTGAGTAGTGAGTGCAGAGTAGTGAGTAGTGAGTGCAGAGTAGTGAGTAGTGAGTGCAGAGTAGTGAGTGCAGAGTAGTGAGTAGTGAGTGCAGAGTAGTGAGTGCAGAGTAGTGAGTAGTGAGTGCAGAGTAGTGAGTGCAGAGTAGTGAGTAGTGAGTGCAGAGTAGTGAGTAGTGAGTGCAGAGTAGTGAGTAGTGAGTGCAGAGTAGTGAGTGCAGAGTAGTGCGTAGTGAGTGCAGAGTAGTGAGTACAGAGTAGTGAGTACAGAGTAGTGAGTACAGAGTAGTGAGTAGTGAGTGCAGAGTAGTGAGTACAGAGTGCAGAGTAGTGAGTACAGAGTGCAGAGTAGTGAGTACAGAGTGCAGATTAGTGAGTAGTGAGTGCAGAGTAGTGAGTAGTGAGTGCAGAGTAGTGAGTAGTGAGTGCAGAGTAGTGAGCACAGAGTAGTGAGTACAGAGTAGTGAGTACAGAGTAGTGAGTACAGAGTAGTGAGTAGTGAGTGCAGAGTAGTGAGTACAGAGTAGTGAGTAGTGAGTGCAGAGTAGTGAGTGCAGAGTAGTGAGTAGTGAGTGCAGAGTAGTGAGTGCAGAGTAGTGAGTGCAGAGTAGTGAGTGCAGAGTAGTGAGTCCAGAGTAGTGAGTCCAGAGTAGTGAGTGCAGAGTAGTGAGTGCAGAGTAGTGAGTGCAGAGTAGTGAGTGCAGAGTAGTGAGTGCAGAGTAGTGAGTGCAGAGTAGTGAGTGCAGAGTAGTGAGTCCAGAGTAGTGAGTCCAGAGTAGTGAGTCCAGAGTAGTGAGTCCAGAGTAGTGAGTAGTGAGTGCAGAGTAGTGAGTAGTGAGTGCAGAGTAGTGAGTAGTGAGTCCAGACTAGTGAGTAGTGAGTCCAGACTAGTGAGTGCAGAGTAGTGAGTGCACAGTAGTGAGTGCACAGTAGTGAGTAGTGAGTGCAGACTAGTGAGTAGTGAGTGCAGACTAGTGAGTAGTGAGTGCAGACTAGTGAGTAGTGAGTGCAGAGTAGTGAGTAGTGAGTGCAGAGTAGTGAGTAGTGAGTGCAGAATCGTGAGTGCAGAGTAGTGAGTTCAGAGTAGTGAGTTCAGAGTAGTGAGTTCAGAGTAGTGAGTTCAGAGTAGTGAGTTCAGAGTAGTGAGTTCAGAGTAGTGAGTGCAGAGTAGTGAGTGCAGAGTAGTGAGTGCAGAGTAGTGAGTGCAGAGTAGTGAGTGCAGAGTAGTGAGTAGGGAGTGGTGAGTAGTGAGTGGTGAGTGCAGAGTAGTGAGTGCAGAGTAGTGAGTAGTGAGTGCAGAGTAGTGAGTGCAGAGTAGTGAGTAGTGAGTGCAGAGTAGTGAGTGCAGAGTAGTGAGTAGTGAGTCCAGAGTAGTGAGTGCAGACTAGTGAGTAGTGAGTGCAGAGTAGTGAGTGCAGACTAGTGAGTAGTGAGTGCAGAGTAGTGAGTGGTGAGTGCAGAGTGGTGAGTGCAGAGTAGTGAGTGCAGAGTAGTGAGTGCAGAGTAGTGAGTGGTGAGTACAGAGTAGTGAGTGCAGAGTAGTGAGTGGTGAGTACAGAGTAGTGAGTGCAGAGTAGTGAGTAGTGAGTGCAGAGTAGTGAGTGCAGAGTAGTGAGTGCAGAGTAGTGAGTAGTGAGTGCAGAGTAGTGAGTGCAGAGTAGTGAGTGCAGAGTAGTGAGTGCAGAGTAGTGAGTGGTGAATGCAGAGTAGTGAGTGCAGAGTAGTGAGTGCAGAGTAGTGAGTGCAGAGTAGTGAGTGCAGAGTAGTGAGTGCAGAGTAGTGAGTCCAGAGTAGTGAGTGCAGAGTAGTGAGTGGTGAGTAGTGAGTGGTGAGTGCAGAGTAGTGAGTGCAGAGTAGTGAGTAGTGAGTGCAGAGTAGTGAGTAGTGAGTGCAGAGTAGTGAGTGCAGAGTAGTGAGTAGTGAGTCCAGAGTAGTGAGTGCAGACTAGTGAGTAGTGAGTGCAGAGTAGTGAGTGCAGACTAGTGAGTAGTGAGTGCAGAGTAGTGAGTGGTGAGTGCAGAGTGGTGAGTGCAGAGTAGTGAGTGCAGAGTAGTGAGTGGTGAGTACAGAGTAGTGAGTGCAGAGTAGTGAGTGGTGAGTACAGAGTAGTGAGTGCAGAGTAGTGAGTAGTGAGTGCAGAGTAGTGAGTGCAGAGTAGTGAGTGCAGAGTAGTGAGTGCAGAGTAGTGAGTGCAGAGTAGTGAGTAGTGAGTGCAGAGTAGTGAGTAGTGAGTGCAGAGTAGTGAGTGCAGAGTAGTGAGTGCAGAGTAGTGAGTGCAGAGTAGTGAGTGCAGAGTAGTGAGTGCAGAGTAGTGAGTGCAGAGTAGTGAGTGGTGAATGCAGAGTAGTGAGTGCAGAGTAGTGAGTGCAGAGTAGTGAGTGCAGAGTAGTGAGTGCAGAGTAGTGAGTGCAGAGTAGTGAGTAGTGAGTCCAGAGTAGTGAGTGCAGAGTAGTGAGTGCAGAGTAGTGAGTGCAGAGTAGTGAGTGCAGAGTAGTGAGTGCAGAGTAGTGAGTAGTGAGTCCAGAGTAGTGAGTCCAGAGTAGTGAGTCCAGAGTAGTGAGTGCAGAGTAGTGAGTGCAGAGTAGTGAGTGCAGAGTAGTGAGTGCAGAGTAGTGAGTGCAGAGTAGTGAGTGCAGAGTAGTGAGTGCAGAGTAGTGAGTAGTGAGTGCAGAGTAGTGGGTGCAGAGTAGTGAGTGCAGAGTAGTGAGTGCAGAGTAGTGAGTGCAGAGTAGTGAGTGCAGAGTAGTGAGTGCAGAGTAGTGAGTGCAGAGTAGTGAGTAGTGAGTGCAGAGTAGTGAGTGCAGAGTAGTGAGTGCAGAGTAGTGAGTGCAGAGTAGTGAGTGCAGAGTAGTGAGTGCAGAGTAGTGAGTTCAGAGTAGTGAGTGCAGAGTAGTGAGTGCAGAGTAGTGAGTTCAGAGTAGTGAGTGCAGAGTAGTGAGTGCAGAGTAGTGAGTGCAGAGTAGTGAGTGCAGAGTAGTGAGTGCAGAGTAGTGAGTAGTGAGTGCAGAGTAGTGAGTAGTGAGTGCAGAGTAGTGAGTAGTGAGTGCAGAGTAGTGAGTAGTGAGTGCAGAGTAGTGAGTAGTGAGTGCAGAGTAGTGAGTGCAGAGTAGTGAGTGCAGAGTAGTGAGTGCAGAGTAGTGAGTAGTGAGTGCAGAGTAGTGAGTGCAGAGTAGTGAGTGCACAGTAGTGAGTAGTGAGTGCAGACTAGTGAGTGCACAGTAGTGAGTGCACAGTAGTGAGTAGTGAGTGCAGAGTAGTGAGTGCACAGTAGTGAGTAGTGAGTGCAGAGTAGTGAGTGCAGAGTAGTGAGTGCAGAGTAGTGAGTAGTGAGTGCAGAGTAGTGAGTGCAGAGTAGTGAGTAGTGAGTGCAGAGTAGTGAGTGCAGAGTAGTGAGTGCACAGTAGTGAGTAGTGAGTGCAGAGTAGTGAGTAGTGAGTGCAGAGTAGTGAGTAGTGAGTGCAGAGTAGTGAGTGCAGAGTAGTGAGTGCAGAGTAGTGAGTAGTGAGTGCAGAGTAGTGAGTGCAGAGTAGTGAGTAGTGAGTGCAGAGTAGTGAGTAGTGAGTGCAGAGTAGTGAGTAGTGAGTGCAGAGTAGTGAGTGCAGAGTAGTGAGTGCAGAGTAGTGAGTGCAGAGTAGTGAGTGCAGAGTAGTGAGTGCAGAGTAGTGAGTGCAGAGTAGTGAGTAGTGAGTCCAGAGTAGTGAGTCCAGAGTAGTGAGTAGTGAGTGCAGAGTAGTGAGTGCACAGTAGTGATTTCACAGTAGTGAGTAGTGAGTGCACAGTAGTGAGTAGTGAGTGCAGAGTAGTGAGTGCAGAGTAGTGAGTGCACAGTAGTGAGTAGTGAGTGCAGAGTAGTGAGTGCAGAGTAGTGAGTGCAGAGTAGTGAGTAGTGAGTGCAGAGTAGTGAGTGCAGAGTGCAGAGTAGTGAGTGCAGAGTAGTGAGTAGTGAGTGCAGAGTAGTGAGTGGTGAGTGCAGAGTAGTGAGTGCAGAGTAGTAGTAGTGAGTACAGAGTAGTGAGTAGTGAGTGCAGAGTAGTGAGTGGTGAGTGCAGAGTAGTGAGTGCAGAGTAGTGAGTAGTGAGTGCAGAGTAGTGAGTAGTGAGTGCAGAGTAGTGAGTGCAGAGTAGTGAGTGCAGAGTAGTGAGTAGTGAGTGCAGAGTAGTGAGTGCAGAGTAGTGAGTAGTGAGTGCAGAGTAGTGAGTAGTGAGTGCAGAGTAGTGAGTGCAGAGTAGTGAGTGCAGAGTAGTGAGTGCAGAGTAGTGAGTGCAGAGTAGTGAGTAGTGAGTGCAGAGTAGTGAGTACAGAGTAGTGAGTCCTGAGTCCAGAGTAGTGAGTGCAGAGTAGTGAGTGCAGAGTAGTGAGTGCACAGTAGTGAGTAGTGAGTGCAGACTAGTGAGTGCAGAGTAGTGAGTAGTGAGTGCAGAGTAGTGAGTGCAGAGTAGTGAGTAGTGAGTGCAGTGAGTAGTGAGTGCACAGTAGTGAGTAGTGAGTGCACAGTAGTGAGTGCACAGTAGTGAGTAGTGAGTGCACAGTAGTGAGTAGTGAGTGCACAGTAGTGAGTGCACAGTAGTGAGTGCACAGTAGTGAGTGCACAGTAGTGAGTGCACAGTAGTGAGTGCACAGTAGTGAGTATAGAGTAGTGAGTATAGAGTAGTGAGCAGTGAGTGCAGAGTAGTGAGTAGTGAGTGCAGAGTAGTGAGTAGTGAGTGCAGAGTAGTGAGTAGTGAGTGCAGAGTAGTGAGTAGTGAGTGCAGAGCAGTGAGTGCAGAGCAGTGAGTGCAGAGCAGTGAGTGCAGAGCAGTGAGTGCGCAGGGTGAACAATTCCAATCCATACCACATAATTCCATTACACACCACATGTATACACTCCATAACACATGGCTAAAAGACATTGCCATTTACAATGCCATTAGCTCTAACTCAAATAAATCCGAGACCTATTGCATTTCCAATGCTTGTTTAACGGAGGTTTTACCGTAGCCTATTTCCATGAACAGTGCCCTGAGTGAGAGAACAGTTGAAGAGTGAAGTGTGATTTTGAGATGAAGCTGGACTCCGTTGTTTAATGATTTTATTCCGATTGGTTCTACTTCTTCCAGATTGTAAACTTCAATTAAATACATCAGGGTATTGTGGATCTTCTCGGGGGGAACATGACTTTTCAGGGATCTGTCCCTTCCTATGTTAGGGAAATAGGAGATTAATTTCCGCACCCCCTTCAAAATCTAATATCTTCAATTTTTGTGGGGAAAAAGTCAGGGAGCTGAGTGCAGAGAGAGACTAGAATTCCCCGTGGCAGACAGCTCTTCGTGTACTCGTGATAATTCTGTTTGCTTACTCTGTGCATTTAATAAGCGCTGATTGTAATAGTCATATTTTTCTTTGCACGTTTATTTTTTATAGAAAGAGTAGAGATATAGATTTGCTTTGCATCCTGTGTATATTTTAGTCTACACTGCATTTCATCCCTTCTGGTCTCTAACATGAGTGCTGCTAGACTCGGAGTAATTTATGAATTGTATTAGCAGAGTGATTGATGTCACAATTAATCATTTTTTCAGGACATAAGGGGTCAAGAAGAGATGTTGAATCATGACTGTGTTCCAGAGCCTTATCAGCATTTAGAGTGCGGGCTGATATTTTATCAGCCTGGAAAGAAGAGGTAACTTGAGCAGAGGCTTCTAAGAGATTCACTGATTACCAGCATCTTTAAAAACATATGTTTTGGGGTTTAGGTGTTGCCAAAGACAAAGGTAGTCTGACCATGCTAAGGCCAGATCAGCTCTACAAATGATTGAGGGGCCCAGGATAGCATAAAGAAGGTGCCTTGACTTATGCATGGTCCCATCGTTTGTTACTTTTAGATTTAAGATTTCAAAATCCCTAACGAAATTCACAAGAGAGCCCTGGGTTTGGTCTAGCCCAAAGATCACGAAAACGTGTTCACATCCCACCAGATCTAATTCAACGCTTTCACTTGAAGCAAGGATTTGGTTCAAGAGAGCCTGCTTGACACACAAAGTGCTTCATTAATACACCCCTGCTAACCTGGCAAAAGAACTCGAACTATCTGGTTTGAATTAGAACCTAAGAAGCTCTAACACTCTACTGTTGGAACCACAAAATTTCAAATAGCCCATGGCTGGAGTCATCACCTAACATTATAGAGTTTACTCTCGAGGAAACCGAGTTAGCATTAATTGCAGTGAAAATGGTAAAGCCCCAGGTTTAGATAAAATATCTGGGGACTTATACAAGCATGAGACCAGCATTTGGGCGGCATATATAAATAAGCTTTTTAATATAATAGTTGCCGGTGGGAAATTACCACACAGCTGGCGGGGGAGCAGAAATTATATTAGTTTTTAAAAAGGGGGATCGGCATGATCCTTCCAACTATCGTCCCATTTGTCTTTTGGACATTTTACAAAAAGTTTTTTCAAGGCATCTTTTAAATCGAATGGAAACATGGATTGATGAGAATAAGATTCTTACTAAGTTCCAAGCAGGCTTTAGACGGAACATAAGTACGATAGATCAGGTTTTTAGGTTTTGTTGCATTTGTTGGAAATATGTCTTTTTATTAAAGGGACATATTTATGTAGCTTTTGTTGATCTCAGGGCAGCTTTTGATTTAGTTCAGCGGGATCGTTTATGGGATTGTTTGTTTGCATTGGGATTACCAACGTGTATAATCCAGCAGATAGTAAGATTACATGAAAATAATTTTGCTAGAGTGCGTTGGGGCCCGAAAGGGGAATTAACCGAACCCATACCTATTAGACGTGGGATCCGCCAAGGATGTGTGTTGGCTCCAACACTTTTTTCTTTATTTGTCAACGACATCCCCGAAATTTTAGATAGGTGTAGTAATGACTCCCCAAAGCTGAATGGTGTGAGGGTCCCATCCCTTTTATTTGCGGACGATTCAATCCTGATCTCGCAAACGCCCATGGGCCTTCAAACCCTTTTGAACACCTTTAAAACATACTGTGACTCAAAAGGTCTTGAAATAAATGCGAAAAAACCCAAATGTATGTCTATAAATCCACACAAAACCTTTAATGGGCAATTCTTTCTAAATAATCAAAGACTTGAACTGGTAACAAATCTTTCGTATTTGGGTGTCTCCCTAGATTCTAAAACCTCATGGAGTACACAAATTGAAAAGAGCAAAACTATATATAACCAGAGCTCTTTGCCAATTATAAAGCGCCATGGGGCAAGTTTAAATAAGTCCATTTCACAAGCGCTAGAAGTTTACAAATTTAAGGCTCAATCTGGTGCTTTATATGGAGCAGAAATCTGGGGCATAAAAGCATGTAACATCTTTATGACTTGCGAAAATAACTTTTTTAGAAGGTTATTGAAATTGCCCAAACGTACTCCACTTGTACCAATGTTTTTGGATTTAAATATGAAAAGAACAGATCATATTCCACTACTTAGGCCACTGTTATTTTGGGTCAGACTCTGGAGTACTCCTGAACTCATAGACTATAGACAAGGTATTATAGAAGTCAAGAGTCTGGATTCTTACAATACAAACCCTTGGCTTAAACATGTTAACAATTGGTTCCATCGATTAGGCCTTGCTCATTATTGGGATGATCCATCTTGTCTGACACAGAGATCTAAGATCCAGGTTAAGAATCAATTTTGGTTCTATATAACACACAATTACCAAAATAACCATCCATGTGGATCCATTACACGCAGTTTTGTTGATTTTAAGGATACTCCATTGTTTGAGGAATTTTTAAATGAAATACAACCAGCCCTAGCAAAAAGCCTGTATTTAAAATTTAGATACGGTATATTAAAAACAAAAGTAATACTAGCGAAATGGGACAAGTTCCTAGGGCAACCAAAAAGTACTAATTGTACATGTTGTGAACTAAATCTAAGAGAAGATGATATTCACATACTGTTTTTTTGTACTGCCTACGACCAAGCTAGGAAAAGATGGATCAAACCCCTGTGTAAAGCCTTAGGTATTCGATCATACCAGGAAGTATATAGGATTGTTAAAACTGACACTAGACGCCTTATAGTGTTTTGCGTTAGCAGATTCCTATTGAATTTTGGGTATACACGGAAAAACATGGCTCTTGATCTATAGTTAGCATACATGTGTATATTTGATAAAGGTTAGGAGGCTATGAGATATGCTGGAGATGAAAACTGTAAATATACTCGATTTTTATCTATTATGCCTATTTTAACAGGGATGACTTTTTTTAACAGGGATGGCTTTTTATGTTCTAATTCTTGGAATGTATAATTTCTGCTTCCTACTGGTATGTGTATTTACGTGTATAATGTCTTGTGTTATAATGTATCTTTTATGGCCAAAAAGAGCCGAAATAAAGATTAAATGAATGAAATGAAAATAGCAATTAACTTATACCCGTGCCTCCTCCGGTCTTGCTCCAGGAATATGGTACGCTCTTCCTCCCGAAATCAGAGCTAATCCTACGACCTCCTCATTCAAAAAATAAGTCAAAGGTGTTGCTCCCAAATAGCTACCTGCAACAATAGACTTGAAGTCACCCAAACTAACATTTATTTCCTGTTTACAGCACTGAAATATCACTCAACTATGCAATGCTTTGCTTCTTTAGATCTAATATGATGCCGGCTGTTCTTTTCTTTGCATTGTCTTCGTTTAACTTCTTATATTGTTAGTATTTTACACCTTTACCTGCTTATCTTGTCTGCTTCTGTGTACAGCGCTTTGATACCCTGATGGCTCATGTTCATGCTTTGTAAAACTTTTCAGATAAATAAATAAATAATTGAAGCCAAAGTATCATCGAACTATGGCATATTCCTTATTCTGAACAAATATGAGAATGTCTTCTATTAATAAGGGTGTGTGATCTATCCTAGTTTGTGGGGTGCAATAAATGAGTAACATATAATTTTTTGACTCATTTTAAATTTACATGCAAGGGTTGGAAATGAGTGCTGAATAGTGTTTTATAACATTAGTTTACTTTGATAAAAGATCACACTCCACCTACTCCAGTTACTCATGCCGATAGGAACTTATGCTAGAGTAGTTAGATGGGAGGAACTTATCTAGTATATGGTCTGAGTTATCATTTATCCATGTCTCTATGAGACAGCATAGAACCAAGTCAAAAGACTTTTCGCCTTGAAATTAAGTCTCCCCCTTAAAGGAAGCCAGTAGAGAGATTTCAGGGCAGGTTTTGGTGATTGGTGTTTCGGAATATCCAGAAGAATTTTGGCGGCCCAATTCCGTATTGTCTGAAGTTTGGAAAGAGTTGCGCATGGGGCTGCTAAATAAAGGGCATTTCCGTATTCCAGAAGCATCAGAATAAGAGCCTGAACCATGAGTTTCCTATCCTGAAAAGGGAGGAGGACTTTCCGGAGCAGCCTCAAGATACCATAGCACAAGACCACCACCTTACGTGCCTGAGCCTTGAAAGCCAGGTGTTGGTCTAGCCAGAAACCCAGGCTCATTATATGGGGCTTGGGAGTTGGAACAGGACCCAATGTAGTCAGCCACATTGCATTGAAGTTGATGGGTGACCGATTCCCCAGGATCATCATCTCAGTTTTTCCCCCTTTAATTTAAAAAAGGAGTCATCCATCCATTTAGCTATCTCTTCCAAGCACGGCTGAAGGCTGGGGGACGAGTTGTCGGCGTGGTTGAGTCCCACCACAAGTTGGGTGTCATCTACATACGTCACTATGTGTACCCCAAAAGACAAAACCAACTTCGTAAAAAGGGCTCATATAAACGTTGAACAAGGTGGGACTCAAGGATGACACTGAAGAATCCCGCAGCAGAGAGGCAACTGTTTTGAGGCCACATCGGCGTCGAAAACCTGAAAGAAGCCATCACTCAGGAAAGATTGCAACCAAGCCAGAGCGACCCAGCTCACCCCCAATCTTCTACGTTTTTGGACCAAGATTTGGTGGTTAACCATGTCGAAGGCTGCACTGAGGTCCAAGAAAATGACCACAGTAGTGCCTCTGGAGTCAAAGATTTTTTTTTACTTTTCCACAACTGAGAGCAGGGCCGTTTCTGTACCTTGCAATGGGTGGAAACCCATTCGAGACGGGTGAAGGACTTTATGGGTCTCTAAAAAGGTTGCCAGCACTGAGTTTACATTTTCTTCTGCTATTTTGCTGATCCCTTGGAGAAGTGAAATGGGACGGTAATTTCCCAGGGAGTCAGGGTCCAGGCTGTTTTTTTTTTAGGAGTGCCCTCACAATCGCTTCCTTCCAGGATGGGGGGACCACTCCAGAGACAAAAGAGGCGTTGATCAGCTCCAAAATATTAGGGGAGACTGTTCTAGCCACTTGTTTCAAATTTTTTAAGGGTGCTGGATCTTTGGGTGACCCGCTTTTCACCTGAGACAGGATGCTATCAAGTGCCTCACTATCCATCAGAGAAATAGTCTCCAAATAGGAATCTTTGCTAAAAGGACTAGTATCCCGTATTTGGCCCTCTGGCTGGGGAAATGAAGTATATATAGTTTGTATTTTATTGAGGAAAAACTCTGCAAGTTTATTGCAGCGTGAGCCTGAAGTATCGAAGGCCACTGGAGGAGGGGGGACTCTGAGGAGGGTTTTAGGTATACGAAAGATCTTACGTGCAGAGTTGCCTGCCAATGAAATGTTATCTTCGTAATAGGCCGCCTGGGCTAATTTAATTTCAGCTTTGTATGATTTAATAGCCTCCCTATATTTCAGTTTGTTATCTGGAGAAAAATCCTTCCTCCAGGTTCTTTCTAACTTCTAACAAGTTTGTTTTAGTTCCGGAAGTTTTGAAGAGTACGATGCCATTCTATTACTACCTTTGTTCACCTGGTTTGATTTCATGGGAAGAAGCAGATCTAGAGAGTCTTCTATTCATTTGTTAACATTTTCATTAGCGATGATAGCATCAGAATTGGGCACTGGCTTCATTTTTTCTAGCTCTTAAATCCATTGTTCCATCAATAGTTTAGGCCAGAGATGTAGCCGTGAGCAGATAGGTTTAGCGTGGAACACTGTGGAATTGGGGGTCCAGAGAAGTGGGATAAAAAATTGATCAGACCATGGTACTGGAATCAGATTCCCTCCCACTAAGTCCTCCAAATTGGAGCAGATAGGGTTTAATAGGTGCAGTTTCATGTGAGTGGGGTTAGCCACTTTTTGGTAGAGCTGGTAGGCAGCTAAGTCCTTTGTAACCTCCACTGTGGCCACCGGTAAGAGATCATCAATAAATAATAAACAATAAAATACTGACTGTAGAAATAACCAAACAAATTCACCTAGACAAATGACCCAGGGACAGAACTATCAACTGTCAACAAAGTTATCTGGGTGTTTGTAAAGACCTCAGGAGAGCACAGCTGCCTCCTCTAAATAAGTCTCAACAGTGTAGCACATTGCAAAGCCTAGGCTGCCAACTGATAAGGCTGAAGCCCTCACTCAAGGTTTCCAGTTAGCAGGCAGTAAGAACAGATTAAGGCTCGGGTGAAAGTTTCCATCCTACACATGTGGATTACTGAGCATCAGAACAAAACAGTTGTGATAGCGAAAAATTGTTTTGGTCTTATTTTGGAGACCAGCAATCCCCCAAATTGGGAAAAGTAACCGTCACCCACTATCTATAGCATGCGTCATCACAGGACTTTTTCCCACATTCACAACATCTAGTAGTATTGGAGTGGGCTACACGATCCAGTCGAAGTGCATGATATCATAAGTATGGATCAAAATAGTAAGAAGAAGATGCACTGCCTAGGGATATAGCCTGTGTACTAACTTTATTCAGGATAGCCATGAGAGGTTAAAAATTAGAAGGTTTGATGGTAATGGAGTATTAACATTACCACTGGCCGAGGCCGACTCTTCTACGTGCAGACAAATCAAATTAGTATGTCATCCATCTGAATATCGAGGTGATTACCACTGTAGGTTAGTGAAAAAACAGAGGTTCTTATTGGTTACTAACGTGTGATTAAAAAGAGAGGCTGGTGGGCTACTAATAAAAACAAATGGGCCACGGTGAAGTCACTCATGTCTTCAAGGGACACAGTCACTGCTGATGTCAATCCATCGTAAGCCCGAATAGGCTGAACAAGTCTTTATGCAAGGGTTCTGCAGTGTTGAAGCAAAGTTTTCAGAGTGTGACATCAGGACATGCTATAAACCCCGCGGTGTCTGACGTCTGGGTGTTGTGTCCCAACAACAAGAAGTGCGTGTAAGGAACACCAATTGCTTGTGTCTTATAAAACAGCTAAAATGCTGATTTCCTTTGCTTTCAAAAAGATGTATTCAGAGTACAGCTAGGAGACATTGTTGTTTAGCAGATTTACTATGCACATAATATTATGACAAAACTTGGAAAACAGGAAATCCTCTGTATCTGAAACTGAATGGTTAGAGTGGTGCTCAAGATATAGTAATTTTGTATTTAGTACTATGGATGATAGTGATTTCAAGGGTCATAAATACATGATGCTGCTACTAGTTGCATGAATCGGATCATTACTGACAACATGGTATTTGGTCATCGCCCTATTGAGGTATGGAAATACATTTCACTTGAAATTGTAAATTAGATGTTCTCTGAATGTGTATTTGCAATATAGCCAGCCAAGCATGGCACAATGATTAAGTGTAAAATATGAAACAAAATCTATACTCAAGTCTGACCATAATTAAATAGTGTTTAAATGCTGCCAAAGAATATCATCATTGAGCTGATACATGAAGTCCCAGTATGTGAATCCAACATTGTTCCTGCTTGAGTAATGTGTTTTCCACTCTATTGTTGTTTCTGGCTATCCATGGTTTGTTGATCACCACTGGTTGAAGGTTCTCTGTAGTATGAGCGGCTTGTGAAAAATGATAAATTAATGTAGTCATTGATGTTATGCACTATGTGTTACTTCTGTGTTCACTGATTCTGATCTTGATTTTTCTAGTGGTCATGCACACATTTTCCTGACTGCAAGGGTATATGATTAGGTAAATCAAACTTTTGGAGTTGCTGGTGGTATGTTGTTAAGAAAAACCAAAGGAAATGATGGACAGAGCGTTGACAATACAAGCACTCACCCCCAGTCAACTGTTCTGGGTTTAATCTATCACCGTTCTTTAGCCCACTCTGCCACCCTAGTTCAGACATGGCCATATGCTAATCAGTCTGACCCTGTGCCTCATGGGAACAGTCCAGCCCGAACTGCCAAGCCATGCCTTCCCTGGACCGGAAACAAGCTACCGAGGACCGGTTTCGGGCATTTCAGCCATCTTCAGCCCGGCTTGCTTGAATCCAGTGGCAAAGTGAGCAAGGGACTCACGTCTGAGCATACCCTGCCAACTTATGGCGAACAAAGAAAAACCAAAGGAAATGATGGACGGAGCGTTGACAATACAAGCACTCACCCCCGGTCAACTGATATGGGTTTAATCCATGTTGTTAAGAACCCAAAGAGAATTAAAGCCAAGATTGATGCTTTCTGTGACAGGGGTTAGGTGGCACATGATACAATTACCGCAAGGATAGTGGCCTTTAACTGGAGGTAGACCCCCATTAAATATATTGAGGATGGGTTTTCTTTGCTAGGGGTCTGGTAACGGCCAAGATGTTACAGAGGTTTGCGCCATACATTTTGTCTTTTTGTACAAACTGGTAGTAGGGTTTGAAGTCAGGGTCTTGTAAGTACTGCTGTCACCCAATAGGCGTAGACATTCCTGATGTTACATTTCTTTTATGTAAAGGACAGCGGCACCACTTGTCTGCTAGTTTTTTAATAAAATTTAGATCAACTCTTAACTCGTCAAGTGCTGTCTTTTCTTTCTGACCTAGGTGATAGAATGATCACAGACTTATTTATAATGTCAAGTGTTCTTTCAATAGAAGAGTGTCTGTCAGATTTACCACAAGGTTGGTTGTGTCATTGTCTAGCATGACAGTATCAGCAATCCACTGCAGAGAATGATCTAAGGAGTAGTACTCTACACTCAGTAATGTGGAAGGTATAGCAACACAGTGATGAAAGGCAGAAATAAATTCACCACACATTGTCACCTAAACAATAGGCTTAGGCACTGCAGTATTGACTTTCAGCAAAGGGGCATGAGTGTTTTTTCAAAAACGATGGGAGTGCTTCTAAAACTATTTAAACATAGAAAAATGTTTTTATACATGGACAACAGGAACAGTTATAGTCTCTTCTTACTAAACCGCACATGCAGGTAACACATTCGAGGAACATTAGTGACTGGTAGTTAGTTTTAGTGTGTTCCACAGAACCTCTATGATATTACCTACTTTGATTTTTGCAATTTGTCCCACAACTGAACCAACGGCCCCTGCTGCAGCATTCACAAGAACGGTTTCCCCTGCCTTGGGACGACAGATCTCCAACAAGCCAAAATAGGCAGTAACCCTAGAAAAGGGAGAACACAGAACAGAGAAGATGAACAAAGACATTGTAAAAACACTCGTATGTCATTAAATCCTTCATCCTACTGTTGACAATTAAATTTCATGTCTTTGTTGGCTCTAGCATCATACACATTTCTTACTTTAGTCATCTCATGTACAGAAAACCCTGCAGCCCCATTGAAATGAAGACTTTTCTGCAAATTAACTATGGGAGTTCCCCAAAATGGATTGCTTAAAGTACCCTACACTTCTTTCTGGCACAGTGCCAGCTGGACTGGACTGAATGATTGTAGTGAAAAGATCTTGACAAATACTTCTTACACACCATCACAGATCACAGGGATCAGCAGCTATGAGAAAGTAAGTATATGCTATTAATTACAATCAATATAGAGCTCCACAGTGAGGTGATGGGTGGGCCAGGGTCTAAACTGAAATTCCACTGGTACCCTGTATACTACCAAGAATACAGCATCAATCTGTTATTCCATATTTCACTTCCACAAAGACACACAATACACAAACTTACATAGATACACACAGTGATATACAAATAGTACACTACACACCTTCCCCTGCAGACCACACAGCAAAACAACCCCTCAAAAACACGCATTCTGAGTTATAAAATTAGCATCCGTAAAAACATAAGACATTGTTGTAGTATAGCTGCCTCTCCAGAGCAGATGGTTCCTTTTGGGAAGGTAGTAGCATTAGGCATCACCCAGTAGTGGTACCATCCTACTGCAAAATGTATTAAAATGTCCTTTTAAAGTGTATGTGTAATGTCTTCCTTTTCCATCTCTCTCCTTGTTACTCACTCACTGGATTTCCCTTCATCACCACCACCCTATAAAATTTTAAAATTCTCCCATGTGATGTTTCTGTAGAGTTTTACTATTTTGTAACAAGCTGCGGTGGAGCACAGCATGGCCCGCTCTAAGTCTCCATTTTAGATTCACGTTTTAGGTTGACATCTTCTTCTAATGGTGACTTTTTACATGCTCTGTGCTTACACAATAATGTACTGAGGAATTATTATACATGTAGTGCATGTCTTAGCAAGCATTATTATCATGTTATTCATACACTCTGTACAAGTCTAGGCACATAGAAAGCAATATCCTTGTATTTATTTGTACTGTTGGAGACAGCTTTTCAGCTCCAGACTAACCATCACATCAGCTCTGCACCTTTGACACAGTGTGATTGGAACAGTGCTTTTATTATATAAACAACCTCTGCATTATATTCACCAGAGGAGACTTCTGCTGGGATTGTCTTGGAACGTGATGCACTTTACCTGAGATGCAGTCCTGCTGACTCTGACCTACATCCTGCAAATTATCATAACCTGTTCTGCAAAGGCTGGCTTCCTGATACCTCATACTCAGGTATGGGGGGGTTAGGCTATTCCAAGGGATCTATGAGATCCAATATGCTCTCTATAGTATAAGTAGTGTTAGGTAGGAGTAGGAGTATGAGCTTTCACTCATTATTATTTCTTTTAATATATGCAGTAGCATTTCTTTGTTGTAAGGTCCTGAAGAAAGCAAGGACACCTTTGTCCACATATTGCTGAAACATGTCGACCTGGTTCCACCTCTAGACAGCGCATTTCTTAAATTGTCTGAACATAAGATTTTTATTATTGGCAGAGTGAGTATCACCTGAATAAAGTCTGTTCTATACTCCCTCATCCAATTGTATGCACTTTTTCAATATCATTTTTGCACATAACTTTTTTTGCACTGCACTCTTCCAGTCACACCGCACTCCACCACTTATTGGTCTTGAGAAGTGGTATACCATACTACTACTCTTTCAGTAGAAGAGATCTATTCCACATCTTGGTCTCTTTCTGCTTGAAAAGAACACATCTATGTGGATGGTTTTGGAAGACTCCCAGATGATGAAGGGCGGTTCCGAGTGGTGACTGATGGGTATCTCTGACCATCCACTAGGATGTCATTGAATACTGTTTCTATAGGTTAGTATAGGGGCCTTTTGTTGCCTGTTTGAGTTTTGCACACTACAAACCCTCTTCTCTTTCTCAGACCCTCTGGTACTCTTTTGTTGTTCTGTCCCCATCAACGTATACAAAACTGTGCCGGAACTATGAGGCCCGATATTAACAAGAGTTTTTAATGCTACAGTAACGGAGTGTCCCGCGTCTACTTGGGGGGAATCTGTTATTATCCCCATTGTTAGACCCGTCTGCTTCTGAGAGTCCCCTCACCACTATGATTTCTTTGTTCCCCTGTACCTCCCAAAATTTGTCGCTTTTCTTTGTCTGCCAGGACTTTTTATGTGCTGTTTCATGGGGCTAGATGTTCCTTGACGCCCAGTTGCTCACAAGGTTTTTGGCACCTATTTACAAGGCGCCTGGCGAATCCTGTGGCATTATAGACTGGGATTGGCAACCTGTATGAATGGCCCTAAAATGGTGGCCATCCTTTTCCCTAATGTGAGTGACTCCCCTTGGAGCCTCCATGAACTCTGGCCTTTCGAGGTTTTGGCGCCCTTTTGTCTGGCGCACATTCCTGACAGGAATTCCTTTATTTCCCTCAGGTACACAAAATGGCTGCTCTAGAACCACGGTATGGTGGCTGATAGGGTCCTAAATACACCTCAAAAGTGCCATGTCATTGACATAGCCAGAGAAGGTTGTAGAACCTTCTGGCACGTGCCAGCGCCTCAGGGCACTGGCTATATAAGGTCCAGTCCCTGGCGGCCATTTTAGAGAGAGAGAGAGAAAGAGTGAGTAAGAGAGAGAGGAAGAGTAAGAGTAGCAAAGGTCATTGGCGTTGATTCTGATTGGCGTTCCAGTCAACTGCATGAGCGGTGACCTTGCGCCTACAGCGCCTGCCCAGCGAGTGCCTCATTACCCCCAAGAGACTGTGGCCAATTTCGTGTGCCTCCCCGCCCCCCCTGGTGGTGAATCGCGACAGACTCCGCGTGTCGTGAGGCGAGAGCAAGTTCGCCGCGACCGCGATCGTCTTCTGTGCCCCCTTCGCGACAGGCGCCTCCAGCGAGGAGCTCGGACGCCTCGAGCCCTACCGGCGTAGAGTGCTTCCTGCGCGGACTGAAGGTGAGGTGGTGCGCCGGGGCGGGGAAAGGCCGGCCTTCGTTGGGCCGGACTAGTGTCTCTGCCCCTCCCCAGTGAATCGGGAGCTGTAGCTGTGGGCGGGAACCACCCCTGTATGAGGAAGTCAGAGGGAGGTCTGTGGAGCCCCTGAGAACCCCGTCGCTGGCGTGAGAAGTGCTGTGCCCTGACTAAATCGCTTCCCGATTGCAGCCGATGTGAGGTGGGCCCGTTTCTTCAGGTGGGGAGCAGCGTTGTGAAGGAACTGTGAACCGGCATTTATTTGACTGAGCGCGAAGCTTGTGTGACCTCTCGGGCAGCCCGTTCGTCAGTCTAAAGACTTTGAACTGGTGCTGCCTGAGTGCTAGCGGTGACAAAGCCCGTAGGCGCGCTTAGACCCCACCGACAAGCAGAGATCTCATCCCGGTGGCAGCAGAGTGTAAATGAAGTATTCACTGTGTTTCCTTGCCTTTTAGATACACGCGCATACTCCCCGAATGAACCTTAAAGAGTCCCAAAACTCCTTCTGTACCCAGAGAAGCCCGTATGCATTATCATTGAAACCAACACAAACTGTAAGAGTTATCTTTCCAAACTGAAACGTATTGCAAGTGTAATGTTTCTGAAGTATTTAACTGGTGGCAGCGATACCAGAATGAACATGTGTTTGTTTAGTTAAATGAACCAGTATTTATTCTGCTATGCAAAAGTGATATTTATTCCTGATATTTAATCTATTTATTGGTGATATTTATTCCTGATATTTATTCAATTTATTGGTGATATTTATTCCTGATATTATTTATGGTATTTATTTCAAAACTGAAACCCAGAAATGTGTGACTAAAAGAAATGTGTATGTGCTTTCCCAACTGAACCCTATTCACAACACAGAGTTTTTTTTATAAAGGAATCGTATTTTTCTACAGCAGTGGTGTGGTGTCCTTCTTTTTGGTGACTGTACAGGAAGTTATTATTGGGTCAGAGCCGGCTTAGCACTAAAGCCTTCACTTGCCTTGTCACTTGAGCCAAGCTACCCCCTTTGTGCTGGGCTTGCCCATCGCAGGTCCAACACCCATCTATAAAAACGGGTAACAAATCTGAGGCCAAAAATAATTGGCCCATTTCCGTACTTGACTTCAGTAAAAATCATGAGTAGGATTTTATTAATAAGACTAGAAGAGTGAGTCGTGGAGCATGATATATTGGCCCAAGCACAGTATGGTTTTAGAAAGGGGCTAGGCACGTTAGAACAGTGTATCAACCTAGAGCTTTTAGTTGAAAAATACACACGTGCTAAACAGGGACGGCTCTTTTTATGTTTAGTTGATCTTAGCTGCACTTGTGATTTAGTGGATCATGCAATTTTATGGCCAGTTTTACTTAATCTTGGTGCCCCGAAACCCATTATCTATCTTTTAGCCAGGATGAACGAGAAAGTATCGACTAAAGTACGGTATGGCCAAATGGGCGAATGCACCCCTAATTTTAGAGTAAAACGAAGTATCCGCCAAGGCTGCGTCCTAGCACCATTGCTTTTTACTCTATTTATTAACGAAGTGGATGCAGCACTTAAAATGATACAGGCGGATTCCCCACCAGTGGAGGGCAAAGAAGTCCCAGTCCTGCTTTACACGGATGACGCTGTGCTCCTATCCAGAATGCCGGTAGGCCTCCAGAGGTTAATTGATTGGTTAGCTGATTTTATTAGTAAGAGGAATCCGATGATCAATAAGGCCAAAACTTTCACAATGGTATGCAGTCCGAAACTCAAGAGTATGAAACCCTTTTTTATTGATGGCAATAAAGTGCAAAATGTAGATAATTTTTGCTATCTAGGGTTATCTTTCTCCTGTGATGGGAAATGGAACTGTGAATTGTCTAATGTTCAGGCCAAAATGACCAAAAGTGTGTATGGTGTTTTAAAATTTGCATCTAAATTGGAGGATTGCCGCATTAAAGACATGGTCTATATTTTTAAAGCAAGATGTACCTCTGTTGCACTTTATGGGGCTGGTGTATCGGGACACCACCCAAGTTATGACTTGCAAACGGAAGAAAATTCCTTTTTAAAAAAGCTTTTATGTCTTCCGGCTTCGGCTTCCTCTGAACTCATTCACCGTAAAGTGGGCCTTAATTATCTGACAAATGTTACTGCACTGAGATCCCTTCTGTTATGGATATCCATATGGTCAAAGGAGGAGACCATTTTTACTAAATCTATTATTAACAACTGCCTGCGATTGGATAACTGTCTTAAGATCCCTGGCTCAATATTTAGCCAATACCTATAGAGACTTATTCAACCAAACAATCCTGGAAAACCCAAATGAAGTATTAGGATTGTCCAAACTGGAGATAAAGAGCACCTTGGAGACTGATGGCTTTCAAATTTTTCTATCACTTGCAACGAGACCCTCCCCCGCTATGTCTTAACAGGAATGAGGTTAGGCCTTGCCCACCAATTAGTAGCATTGCCTACAATGAAACAGCAGCCTGTCTCCCCATGCCCTTGTGATGGGCATACTAAGCAGAGCACATTGGACTTTTTACTTTTATTTGATTTGTATTTGACTTTTAGAATTGCTTATCTTAAACCACTGTTTAAAAGATATGATGCTAAAACCACTAATGCTGCTATGAGCCTACTGTTTATGCTAAGAGAACCTGAGATTTGTTTTCATGACGCAACATTTATTTTAAGTTCAATCAATGCTAAGAAAAGTATGATGTTCTAATAAAATCGACCAGCCCTCCCCAAGATTGGGGATGGTTATATTAACTGAGCACTTTGCACTTTCTAAGCTGATGTGTTTCGATCTTGCCACTTAAAAATTGTTTATGCTAAACAACTGTTTATGAAATGCTGCTATGAGTTAACTGTTTACATTTAGGGCCTGATTCTGATGGTGGTTGGAAAGCTTCCTGACCGAATTGGTTTGGAAATGATTTCCAACCCACTAGGATCGGGAGAGTCTGACCGACAGAGTACGATGCATCTGGATTCTTGTAGATACTATTTAGTTGGACTCCCATTGACTTCAATGGGAGCATATGTTCCTAACTGCACCATAATTGGGCGCTGGGTCGGAAAGACATGATCCCGATCCGATTTAGAAGGAGCAAATGCCATTAGGAGGCCTTCCTAACTGCATCAGAATCAGGCCCTAGGTGGGAACGCTTTCCTAATCGCATCAGAATCAGGCCCTAAGAGAACTGATGTGGTGCCATGTATTTTAAGTTTACTTCGCTGGGAATTATATGATAATTTAATGAAATTAGGTAATTTGAATTGATTGTTGACCGTTTTTTAATCGATTTTGGCTGATGTATTTTGATCATGTATTGTGCTTTTATGGTTGCTTTCTTTTAACCGAATAAAACTTATTGAATTGAATCAGATTAATGATATTATTACCTACACACATACTGTTAGACCCGGCTTACTGGGCACCAGGGCACTAAGGGGTAACTGCGCTCCAATCTCATCAACTGGAGTGTTCCCTCACTGGTGTCCTGGGGCCTCAGTACTAGTGGACCCAAAACTGGATAACCAAGTACCCCTCTCCAGCACGTGACTCTCTCAGGGTAGCGAGACAGAGCAGTCCAAGGCTTACTCAAGGAGGTGAGGTGGGGTTAGACATTCAGAATACAGTGTAACCGTACCACCAGCTGATAAAGTCAATGTCCAGTCAGTGCTTTACTTTTTATAAAAGAAAAGTACTTTAATACACACAAGATAAGTATACTACACATAAAACTAGGATAAACAGTGAAAAACAGATGTCTCTACAACCCTCTGGGACAGAGTTCTGATCCCAAACAGTATTATAGTGCCTAGATGCCAAGCACTATAAAAACACAGTTAACATGAAAACACACAATAAGCATTGCATATTACAGACCATGTTACACAGGGCTGCTCTCATTCAATAGAGCCTTGATACCAATCTTTGGATTGAAAGGATATAGTTTCAGCATATGATGTGAAGTCAAATGTTCTTGATCAGCCCCATAACACCCCACCCAAAGCAACAGAAGTGCCCTCCCGTCGTGAGTGAGGACACCACTCTAGTGGTGTCAGGGATCTGATCACAGGTGCCTGATGTCTTGGCAAAGTTTACTGGAGTCCCACTAGTCCAGTAGCCACTGGCTAGCTGTAGGAGGGTAGTGGCTGGACAGAGTGCCAGTTCACCCTGATACCCTAAGAGATCACAAAAAGAAAGGTGGGTGCCTGTTTCAATGGCCTCTATTACCAGCTACTGCTTGTACAGGCTCCCACAGCGCAAGGGAGTAGCTTAGAGAGGACTTGATCTCATCTTCAAAGACCAGAATCTAGCTTCCTCCTCTGTGGCTCTCTTGATGTGCTGCAAGCTTCCTTCCACCAGCTTTTCTTGATGTGCCTCAAGCTTCCTTTCCACACCAAATCCTTTGATGTGCTGTAAGCTTCCTTTCCACATCTTGGGCAGCTGTCTGTAATTTCCTTGGCCAAAAGGGCACGCTCCCCCCAAGCCACACAGAAACAGCGAGTCTTTTCCCATGCTGCTGATGCCTTAGTTCCAGACACAGTGAACAGAGTCTTATCTCCTGACTTCACACTTCGGTCGAGCATGGCTATCTTCAGACGGCCCTGGTATGGCCGCCTCTTCAGTCATAGACCAGTCTTGAACAAGAACTGACCACTCAGGCCAGACTTTTATCACCTCTGATTGATAGGCTCATCCAATCAGAGGGTCTGCTACTTTTGATTCCTGAATACACCTCCAATCACAAACCATTCATGCCGTGTTCAATGCATGGGTAAAGCATGCCCAAGTTCCCTTTCTGGTATCAGGCTGTGCAACTCCCTAAAGAGGAATTTTAATCAACTCCAGCCCAGGAGTCCCTGACCAGTGGGGGAGGGTTGTCTTTCCAGAGTTAGTGCAGCCAAACCCAGATAAGAGCTGAGTGGCTTTCCCAGCCCACCAGGTCTTTCCAAGGAAATGGGGAGGGGCACGGGGGAGCTGGGATGTCCAGCAGAACAGCTCGCATTCCTCACACTGGCTCAATAAAATCACCATTCTTCCCCAGTACACCCACGGGCTCTCACACACACATCAGGTAGACAAAGGCAACAGGACCACAGGCATGGCAGACTGCACAGACGTGGTCAGGAGGGTGCCTAGGGACTCACCCCTCCTGACTATAGATTTATTGCTGCCACCACTGTCAGTGTGCCACAGCCTTAATAGAGAGGGCAGAAGCCACTCTCTGAAAAATAGGGGTGCACTAGGCATGCCCCCTCGACCTCAGAGCCAAGCTCTAGGGTCTCAATCCATGTAAACAGGGAGAACCCTAGTGGACATGTATGATTGTCATGCTCACTGAGGTAGGGATCTAGAAAGCATACAGTAGCTTTTGAGCGACTTGCCTGGAGATTAGCATAAGGCAGGGAAGCACCCTCTCCAGAGACATGCAGGAGACTTCCCGTCCCAACATATGCCCTCCCCCTATCAGAATGGCCGGTACTTACTTCCCAGTGGGAGAAGATCGATCATCTGATTGGATAAACCGGCGGGACAGTCCATCTGCATTACCGTGCTGTAAGCCTGCTTTATGTTCCACAGTAAAATCTAGTCCCTGCAGAGATATGGACCACCTAAGCAACTTTGGGTTCTCCCCCTTCATTGCCATGAGCCACTTGAGGGGCTTGTGATCTGTCTGAGCCACAAACATTGCACCAAACAAGTAAGGCTTGAATCTTAGAAGGACACACACTATGGCAAAGCATTCTTTTTCAACCGCAGACCAGTTCTGCTCCCTGGGGAGTAGTCGGCGGCTGATAAAGGCCACCGAATGCTCCCTTCCCTTCTGATTGAGCTAGGCAAAAACTTCCCCAACTCCCTTGTCTGAAGCATCTGTCTGCACAATGAAGGTCTGACTGTAATCAGGGGCCTTCAACACATTTGTTTTGCATAGTGCAGTTTTTAATTCATCAAATGCCTTCTGACACTCTTCAGTCCGGATCACCTTCCTGGGCTGCTTCTTAGCAGGCAGGGTGTCCCCTGTGTCTATGTCAAGCACACAGACAGGCGTCAACCCAGGGGTAAGTGAAAAGAGATGGGGGAAATCTCCCCAGCAGCTCTTTACACTCCACCTGCTGTTCAGGTGTCAGTTTAGAGGCAAGCTTAACTCCCTCAACTGAACCATCCTCTCATCACCTTGCAATAAATCAGGGAGAGACTCACTCTCCTCTTCCAACTCTTCAGCCATTGCAAGTAAAGAAACCATGTAATTCCTGGGAAGATGCGCCACCCTCTATAAGGGTACCTCCACGACTGGTAGTGGAACCAAGGGTGCCTTCATCGGGCCACCAGACATGCTGCTGGCCTGACAGACCAGACAGGTTTGGCAAAACCTCTCCATATCCTGACCAATTCCTGGCCAGTAAAACAGAGGTGCTAACCTGTCCTTTGTCTTTTTGATGCCCAAGTGACCAGTTAGGGGTACTTCATATGCTAGCTGCAGCAGGAAATTCCTGTGCCCCTGAGGAACCACCAACCTTTTGCTGGCTCCTGGCTCTGGGTCAGCAGGCTCACTGTAAAGGAGTCCATCTTCCCAAGCCACCTTGTGCTTTCCGACTACTCCAGTAGAGACCTTTTCCTGAGCAGTCGTCCGCAGGCCAACAAGTGTAGGACACTCAGCCTGTGCCTTACAAAGCTCCTCACGGGACCCAGACTCCAATACCTTATCCGCCACTGGATGCTCACCCTCCTCTCTAACGGGAGCAGGCGGTGCAGACACCAGGACAGGTGCCTTCTCAGAATCTGCCCTTAGCTCTTGATCTGGCCTGTTTCCGTCTAGTGTATCTTCCACTAGAGTGGTCCCCACTTCACTAGGAAGCAGTTTTTCAGTCTGTGCCCTATTGAGCACAGGTGATGAAATCCAGGCCATATAGGCCTCAGGGCCTGGTACTAACCTGGGTTCAACAAGGTCATTCCCCAGAAAGCACCCAGCACTCTGCTTCTCTCGCACCCCGACATTGACCATAGCCTTCTTGCCATTCACCCCTACTTGCACTCTAGCAAGAGGGTACTCCATGTCATCACCACTAGCTACAAGTCCATACCCCTTGGAACCAGGAATGATCTCTTCAGGTTTGAGATATTTGCGTTCAACCATAGTCCTGTGGGCACCAGTATCCCTCATGGCAGGAACCTTCCTTCCATTGATACTTGCCACACTCAAATACCATGTTGAGTTAGGGTGAATATGCTTAAGGGGTTCTGGGTCGAGTTCCCAGATGTCCCTGGTGACTAAGTTAAACTCACTTGGGCCTCCCTTCATGTCTGCCCCCACTGAAAGCACACTTGCTATCACGGGTGCCACTGGCACCACTTCCATCACTGGGCAGTCTGGCGTTAAGTGTCCCTCTTGGTGGCACTTATAGCATTTATTCACCATGGGAGTGCAAGGACCCCTCCCTCCTTTCCTCTCCTGGTGCTGACTCGAGGCCCTGTTCCCCTTAGACTCTGGTCCTGACTGAGAGCCTTGGGAACCGTTTTCGCCCTTCCCCTCTGGTTTAGGGCCAGCCTGCTGGGGGTTCCTCTCCCCCTTGGGCTTGGAAAGGGGTTGTCCCTGCCCCCTGTTTACTCTGTTGACAAGCCACTTATCTGCCATCACTGCACGTTTCTCAGGATCCCTCTCAGGAAGGTCAGACAGATACTGTCTGAGTGGATTAGAGCAGTCCTCCCGGAGACGCTCTGCAATCATTACCTGATTTAGGGACTGGTAATCATTTGTTTCCATCCCTCTCACCCACTGATTCCAGTCTCTCACTATGTCATAGACCCAATTCTCAAAGGGAACCCCCCTCTGCCTTCTTGTTCTGACGGAACCTCTGCAAGTACTGGGCTGGATTCAACCCAAACCGCCTAATCAAAGCATCCTTCATGCACTCATATGTCAGACTGTCTTTCTCAGGCATCCTTTCAATTACTTCAGTCCCTTCCTGAGGGTGGCGACTCAGTAAAGTCACTGCTTTGGACTGACCATTAAGACCTTAACTGCTAGGTGAAAGGCATGCTTCCAACCGAGAATATCAGTGCCAGGGACATACATGTGTATCAATTCTTTTGGTACCTTGGTGGTATTTTCCTTTCCCTGGGACGTTGAAGTGTACTCACCATCCACAGAGCTAACCCCTCTATCAGCTGCTAACTTGAGCTTCTCTTTCTCCAGGGCTATCCGCTCTTTCTCCAATTCCCTATCATTTTCTTTCTCCTATCTCTCCCTTTCTTTCTCCAGCCTCTCCCTTTCCCTCTCCTTCTCTTTCTCCTGTCTCTCCCTTTCTTTCTCCAGCCTCTCCCTTTCCCTCTCCTTCTCCTTCTAAGCCCAATCTAACTGTCTGACTCTTCGCTGCTCCTCTTCTGCCTGGCGGGCCATCCTTAGCTTCTCCCTCTCAAACACCCTTGCTTTCTCCTCTGCTAAATCCTTTGCTTCCTGGAGTTTCCGCTGACGTTTAATGGTCTCTGCTAGCTCAGTCCCTCCTAAGGAGGCAAATCCTGGGACAGGGGAAAAGGTAGCCCTGGAGATAGGGGGAGGTGAAATTCTAGGGGCAGGTCTAGGGGAAAATCTAATGGAAAGCATAGGGGAAAGCCTTGGGGAAAGCCTTGGGCTGGTACAGGAGAGGCCTGCACTGACTGACTTGGCAGGCTTGTGGTAACAGTGCTCTCCAACTATTGTACAACAGTGACCTCTTGCTCAAAGCATTTTGTCATGTGGCTAATCAAGTGCTCCCTGTCCTTAGACCTTGGGACTTTCTACCCCCTTTCAGCACACATTTTCTTTAATTGCTCCACAGTCAAGTTCTGCAGTTCCAATTCCTCTCCAATGTTATTTGCCGTTTTACATATAGCTTATTTGAATCTGCTGGAATTATCAACTGGCTTCAGTGTCCACTGAGCCTGAAGTCTAGTGATCCCTCACCGCTTGCCACCAATGTTAGACCCGGCTTCCTGGGCACCAGGGCACTCAGAAGTAACTGCGCTCTAATCGCATCAACTGGAGTGTTCCCTCATGGGTGTCCTGGGGCCTCAGTACTAGTGGATCCAAAACTGGATAACCAGGTACTTCTCTCCAGCACTTGACTCTCAGGGTAGCGAGACAGAGCAGTCCAAGGCTTACTCAAGGAGGTGAGGTAGGGTTAGACATTCAGAATACAGTGTAGACCGTACCACCAGCTACTAAACTCAATGTCCAGTCAGTGCTTTACTTTTTATAAAAGAAAAGTACTTTAATACACACAAGATAATTATACTACACATAAAACTAGGATAATCAGTGAAAACCAGATGTCTCTACAACCCTCTGGGACAGAGTTCTGACCCCATACAGTATTATAGCGCCTAAACACCAAGCACTATCAAAACACAGTTAAATGAAAACACACAAAAAGCATAACATATTACAGACCATGTTACACAGACAGGGCTGCTCTCATTCACTTGAGCCTTGATACCAATCTTTGGATTGAAAGGATATAGGGGCATATTATCAAGGACAGGCGATACATTATCGCCGCTTTTATCGGCAGGAAACTGCTGATAAAGCGGCGATAATGGCCTTGATAATATGCTCTATGAATTCCAATCGAAGCCCATGTTAGATGTGAACACACCTAACATGGGCTTCGATTGGAATTCATAGAGCATATTATCAAGGCCATTATCGCCGCTTTATCGGCAGTTTCCTGCCGATAAAAGCGGCGATAATGTATTGCCTGTCCTTGATAATATGCCCCATAGTTTCAGCAAATGATGTGAACTCAAATGTTCTTGATCATCCCCATAACCCCCCCACCCAAAGCAACAGAAGTGCCCTCCTGTCAGGAGTGAGGACACCGCGCTAGTGATGTCAGGGATCTGATCACAGGTGCCTGATGTCTTGGCACAGTTTACTGGAGGCCCACTACTCTAGTAGCCACTGGCTAGCTGTAGGAGGGTGGTGGATGGACAGAGTGCCAGTTCACCCTGATACCATCAGAGATCACAAAAAGAAAGATGGGTGCCTGTTTCACTGGCCTCTACTCCCAGCTACTGCTTGTACAGGGTTCCACAGCGCAAGGGAGAAGGTTAGAGAGGAGTTGATCTCACCTTCAAAGACTAGAATCAAGCTTCCTCCTCTGTGGCTCTCTTGATGTGCTGCAAGCTTCCTTCCACCAGCTTTTCTTGATGGGCCGCAAGCTTCCTTCCCACACCAAATCCTTTGATGTGCTGTAAGCTTCCTTTCCACACCTTGGGTAGCTGTCTGTAATTGCCTTGGTCAAAAGTGCATGCTCCCCCAAGCCTCACAGAAACAGCTGGTCTTTTTCCATGCTGCTGATGTCTTAGCTCCAGGCGCAGTGAACAGAGTCTTATCTCCTGCCTTCACACTGCGGGTAGTGCCTGGCTATCTTCAGACAGACCTGGTGTGGCCGCCTCTTCAGTCATAGACCAGTCTTGAACAACAGCTGACCACTCAGGCCAGACTTTTATCACCTCTGATTGATAGGCTCATCCAATCAGAGGGTCTGCTGCTTTTGCATCCTGAATACACCTCCAATCACAAACCATTCATGGCGTGTTCAATGCATGGGTAAAGCATGCACAGGTCCCCTTCCTGGTATCAGGCTGTGCAACTCCCTAAAGAGGAATTTTAATTAACTCCAGCCCAGGAGGCCCTGACCAGTGGGAGAGGGTCCTCTTCACAGAGTTAGTGCAGCTAAACTCAGATAAGAGCTGAGTATCTACCCCAGCCCACCAGGCCTTTCCAATGAAATGGGGAGGGGCACGGGGGAGCTGGGATGTCCAACAGAACAGCTCGCATTCCTCACACTGGCTCAATCAAATCACCATTCTTCCCCAGTACACCCACGGGCTCACCCACACACATCAGGCAGACAAAGGCAACAGGACCACAGGCAAGGCAGACTGCACAGACTTGGTCAGGAGCGTGCCTAGGGACTCACCCCTCCTGACTATAGATGTATTGCTGCCGCAACTGCCAGTCTACCACAGCCTTAATAGAGAGGGCAGTAGCCACTCTCTGAAAAATAGGGGTGCACTGGGCATGCCCCCTCGACCTCAGAGCCAAGCTCTAGGGTCTCAATCCATGTAAACAGGGAGAACCTCAGTGGACATGAATGATTGTCGTGCTCACTGAGGTAGGGATCTAGAAACCACACAGTAGCTTTTGAGTGACTTGCCTGGAGATTAGCATAAGGCAGGGGAAGCACTCTCTCCAGAGACATGCAGGAGACTTCCCGTCCCAACACATACATATGATTATTTTTTTTAATATATTTCTAAACACCAGTAATATTGATAAAATAACACAAAGTATACCTACTACATAGATATACAATTAAAATAAAGAATTTCAGACTGAAATAATAAAGTTAAATAATGACACTCCAAAATACCCCTTTAAAGAAAGCGTTAGGCACTAAATAGCAGACATTTACTTTTCCCACTCCAGTCTAACCATATTGAGGAAGGTGTTGGACAGTAAAGGGGTAACATTAACTATGCCCACTGCAATCTAACCATATTGGGGAAGGTGTTGCACACTAAAGGGGTGACATTTACTATTCCCACTCCGATCTAACCATATAGGGAAAGGAATTGGACACTAAAAAGGTGGCCTTTACTATTTCTACTCCAGTCTAACAATATTAGGGAAGGTGTTGGACAGTACAAGGGTGATATTTTATTCCCTCTCTAGCCTAAGTATATTGGAGGAATGTGTTTGACACTAAAGGGGTGACATTTTGGCGTTCCCATTTCAGTCTTTCCATATTGGTGAAGGTGTTGGACAGAAAGGGGGGACATTTACTATTCCCACTCCAGTCTAACCATATTGAGGAATGTGTTGGATAGTAAAGCGGTGGCATTTACTATTCTCACTCCAGCCTTACCACAGTATGGGAAGGTGTTGGACACTAAAGGGGTGACATTTATTATTCCCCAATCAGTCTAACCATGTTGTGGAAAGGTGTTGGACACTAAAGGGGTTGCAATAACTATTCCCAATCCAATCTAAGGATACTTGCAGAAGTGGTTAGACAGTAAAGAGCAAAATTTACCTGTATACACTTCAACAGAAAAACATTTAAATTACACAAATACTAAATAAATATTTTTTATACACAATAAACAGTCCATGCTCAAGCACAATTTCTTAACAATAAAATTCAATATTATTAAATTTAAAACACACTATCCAAAACTACAGACAGATATATACATATTTAATCATCAAAATATTTAAAATAATTGAATAGAATTACTATTTAAAATAAAAGTTTAAAAGAATTACTTCAATTGCTAAACTTTATAACATAAAAAATGGAATAAAAACATGATCCTAAATTAAAATAATATATTAAAATATATTTTACACCAACTTTTTATTGCAAACATTAAAATATATATTTCTTAAATGAAATAATAAATTTAACCCAAAATAAATATATTAATTTTGAAGTAATATTTCAGAAGCAAATCAATTGTACTTTTTTTTATATTAAAATATTTTCTATAATGCTTACTTTAAAAAATATATTTTTAAGTTTTGTTATTTAGTAAAGCTATGTCAGATTTACCTACATCTGGCCCTATATTTTTATCTTCAATATTCTGGTTGATTATATTTTTGTAATCCCAATATTTTCTGATATTTTGCTTAGATACCAGGATCAACAGCTAGTAAGGTGAAGGCAGTGAAAAGGGGGAGGAGGAACAGAGATGGAGTAAAGAAGTTGGCAGAGGTAGTAGAAGAAAAAACAGAGCCAGAGTAAGGGGAATAGAGATGGACTAAGCACGTACAGCAGTAGTAGAAGTGGAAAGAGGTTGAGGAGCAGACATAGAGTGAAGAGGTTATCAGGAGAAATGGGTGAAATAGTGAGGAACACAGTACAATGTCTAACCTAGGAAGAAATAAGTAGTATCTACTGAGACCCTGGAAGAGAACAAGAGAGGTAGTTTTGTAGAGGTTATAACTGAACGGTGAAAGAGGTCCGCTGCACTCCAAAATGAATTCTGCGTAATACAAGGGTGAGTGAAAGTTCAAATGTTTAGGGTGCTCAAGGTGATCCCCTTCTGTCCGGAAGGGGCGTGGATTAGAACAGGCTGAAAAAAACCTTACAGGTGTAAGGTGGAGCTCCTGAGCACTCCTATGTGCTAAAAGGATATGCTGTTAATTAAACAGGGGTGATCATATCATTCAAAGTTTTATTCACTTTATTTTCTCACTGTCCAAAACCAGGATTTCAAGAACTAAATATTAATCAAATTCATCAATTTTGAGAAGTTCCCAAACGAAAATTCAGCACAGCATGTCTGTATTTTTAAGACATCATTTCAAATTAGCCCCAATGCATTTCGAGCCCATGGCTCTTCTTCAGGGGGTCCATGAAATCTGCAAATGAAATTCAAACAGGAGATGCTGATTTACCAAGATACAGGGCCCGAGTTGTTAGTACTAACTCGAACAAGGGAGGTGCTCGAATTTAATGGCCAGTGGACGGGTGATGGTTAAAGGTGTTCAGAAAAAGAACGAGGTGCATAATGAACAACAACAGGACACACGGAAAGAAAAAGTGTAAACGGAGGACAAACGGTACAAAAACGATAGAACGATACAATGCGGTGAACACCCAATGCGGTGCAAAACTCATGGCAATTTATCAAGTGAACTGTGAATCAGTGGGTTCTCAACACCAACACCGAGGCGAGTGGACAAATGAATACGAGGCAGAACAAAACAGAACAAAAGCTTACTACTGTGTGGAAAGGATATACGCAAGGAAAAAGACGCGGTCATTCAGATTAGCAGTGCTCCGTCTCAAAACGTGGAAGTGTAAGAAAGCCCGTGCATGCGTGTTAAAAAGAGTGAACGAACAATAGAAATGGGACTAAAGATAGTGCCCCGTAAGTAAAGTGAGGTACCAACAGGAATACAAAGGTAGATCGCCGACTAGTGCGGTCATTTCCGTGACTCATGTGAGCAGAAAGCAATATATAATGAGAAACGAACCAATAAAATGCAAAAGTGCATGAATCTGTAAATGTAACAAAAATTTCTAGAGAAAATGCAGTGCGATGAAACAATGATACTGTAACAAATGGTAAACAGTAGGTCAAACAATGTCTTTATTAACGTTTTTGTCCCACTGCTTATAATCCTGTTTTTTATTTTTATTTTTTCACCTCCTTTCTTATGTCTTGTTCACATTTTTGTTCTGTGTTTCTGCATCTTTTACTGTAGCCTGATATGTCGACTCTTACTTTTATCTATTCTCCCTTCTTTCTAATGATACCTGCATTTCTACACCTCTGGGTGTTCCTTCTTCTGTTTGTTCTCATGTTTTTCTTTTTGATATGATGCATAGTTCAGTTCATTTTAGTACCTTGTTTGACCTACTGTTTACCATTTGTTACAGTATTATTGTTTCATCGCACTGCATTTTATCTAGAAATTTTTGTTACATTTACAGAGTCATGCACTTTCTCATTTTATTTGTTTGTTTCTCATTATATATTGCTTTCTGCTCACATGAGTCACGGAAATGACCGCACTAGTCGGTGATCTACCTTTGTATTCCTGTTGGTTCCTCACTTTACTTACGGGGCACTATCTTTAGTTCCATTTCTATTGTTCGTTCACTCTTTTTAACACGCATGCGCGGGCTTTCTTACACTTCCACGTTTTGAGACGGAGCACTGCTATTCTGAATGACCGCGTCTTTTTCCTTGCGTATATCCTTTCCACACAGTGGTAAACTTTTGTTCTGTTTTGTTCTGCCTTGTATTCATTTGTCCACTCGCCTCCGTGTTGGTGTTGAGAACCCACTGATTCACAGTTCACTTGATAAATTGCCATAAGTTTTGCACCGCATTGGGTGTTCACCGCGTTGTATTGTTCTATCGTTTTTATACCGTTTGTCCTTCCTTTACACTTTTTCTTTCCATGTGTCCTGTTGTTCATTATGCACCTCGTTCTTTTTCCGAACACCTTTAACCATCACCCGTCCACTGGCCATTAAATTCGAGTACCTCCCTTGTTCAAGTTAGTGCTAACAACTCGGGCCCTGTATCTTGGTAAATCAGAATCTCCCGTTTGAATTTCATTTGCAGACTTCATGGACCCCATGAAGAAGAGCCATGGGCTTGAAATGCATCGGGGCTAATTTGAAATGATGTCTTAAAAATACAGACATGCTCTGTTGAATTTTCATTTGGGAACTTCTCGAAATTGATGCATTTGATTAATATTCAGTTTTGGAGAGGTAACATAGAGAAACAGAAGAGGTTAGGAGAGCTATTCTCAGGTGAGTACCCACAGATGATAATAGTTTGCGGATTAAATTATCAAGACGCATCGAAAGCAGCAAGTAGAACTGGCCCCATCAAATATGAGATGTCCATGTTTTATTTCCAGGTTAGTAGAAAAGAGAAAAAAATAATTGATGGGGAGGAGAGAAGTATAGGGATGAAGATAAAATACTTGTGGCTTTTTCCAGAAAAAAATCACATTATGAGAGCTGGGAATCCCATCTTCTTCAATGATCTTGAACAAACATGTGACTTCATGCATGAATGGCAGATTGCAGCCATCCAAAAAAGTATAGTAGACAGGAAACTGGAGAAAACAATGTTAAATGGCAAGAATACTGACATGTTGTAAGTAAAGGGACTTGGAGATATCAGCCCACATACGAGTAGCAAAATGCTGGTTTGCAGTCATGGGTAATTGACTATTAATTTGGAAAAGAATGGAAACAGCCAGCTCTGCTGCTCCTAATAGCTCTTAACCAGGTACACTGCAGGTATAAGATAAATGTGGCACAGGCACAGCTTACTTCATTTAAACTCCCACTGACTGGGTGTGAAACACAGTTCACTATTTCTCATCCAGGTTTTGACTCTGGCAAAATGTCGCAAGGCCCCACACCTGATTCCCCAGTGTGTGTGTGTGTAATTCCTAGTTCTGATTGTAGTCTAAGCCCTGCTTAACCTGCTTGATGATGTTGCAAATTACACGGTTTGCTGGGCATAGTGCACCTCTCCCACTTCGCGGGGGCACTCTTCACTACAATGGCCACGGTGGTGCCTTCACGTCAGAGTGAGAATTGCTAGACAAGATTGACGCACCAGCTCATGAGTAGCAGCATGCCTTTAACAGTTGTTGCCCTCCCGGCTGAGTGCAGAGGGTCAGCCAGGCAAGGTAGCTGCAGCCTCTGGGCCAATTCAGAGGATGGAATGCATCTTTGGCAGTTGTGGTCGCCCAGGCAATTTTGCTCAACTTCAACAGAGATACAACTCCTCTTCTTTGGCATCAGCAGTGGCAGCACCAGCTTGTGGCCCCACAGCTGCTGACAGTGAAAACAATTGTACTTGAACATTCTTAGTGTAGTTCATCAAAGGAACCACTTAGATAGCCTGAGAGACCCAATCACTGAATAGGTAGCTCCTGGCTTTGCACTCTAAAGTAGTCCACTTTCTCTGAATGTGCCTCATGCCGGGAACATGCAGGGCTTTTGGTTCTGGACAGTCCCCCCTTCTGCAGGGTAAGGAAGTCTCCTTGAATGAACAAATAAATAGATGGTTATAGATCACAACTGCTGCTTCAGAAGAAGAGTCCTGGCACTTACATAAGTCAGGTAGTAATGGGAAGTTACAGGTCACAAACAGTGCTGTTTTCAACCGTGCTTTGAACAAGCGTTTGCTTGAGATGGAACTATGGGAGGGTGGGAAAGCATTCCAGAGACCGTCATCAGAACAGAGAAAGACCTGCCACCTGATTTGGCTTTGCGAAATCTGGGAATGCAGAATAGGTTGTGGTTAGAAGAGTGGAGTGCCCTTACAGGAGACTAGTGTGTAAGCTTGTCTTGAATGTAATTAGGACCATTCTGGTGGAGTGCTCTGTGAGTGATCATAAGCGTTTTGAATGTTATCGTAGAATTGATTGGTAGCCAGTATAAGTCTTTGAACCCTTGTCTGATAGAATGACATTTGCGGATATTCAAAATGAGCCTGGTTGCAGCATTTTGTAAACACCTCAGTCAAGACAGCAGATTCTGGGGAGTACCTATATAAAGTACATTGCAATAATCCAACCTGGAGGTGATTAGCGCATGTACAATCCCTTTGTGAGTGTCTAGGGGCAGATATTTTAAATGCATTCTTAGAGATTTCAATAAACTAGAACAGGTAACAGCAGTGGCCATGACATGGGGTCTGAAAGAAAGTGTAATGCCCATCAGGAACCCCAGATTCTTGACAAAACAACTGTTGAAGGGGTGAGAGCAGACCCTTAGTCAGAAGGCCAAAGGCCCAGTGCATTAAGGGGAAGGAAGAGCCACGCATCCAAATTTCAGTTTTGTCGGAATTGAGTTGTAAACAGCTGTTATATTTCCATTGAGAAATTGCGGCAAGACAGCCCTGAAAGTCCCCAATTACAGTTTCATTGAACTGATGGAAGGATAGCATTAGTTGTCTATCGTCTGTGTAAGAGATGATGTTCATACCCTAACTTTACCAACCAAAGCTAATGGGGCCAGATAGATGTTAAAAAAAGTTGGGCTAAATGATGAACCATGAAGAACACTACAGCTTATGGCTCTAGACTGGGAGGTAAAGGGATAGAGAAAGACTGCCTGCTGTCTGTCTGCTAGGTAGGAGCGGAGCCATTTTAGAGCGCAGCCCAATAATCCTTCCTGCTGCAGATATAATAAGATGACCATCGCCTTCTGCCCCAATCTGAGGTTGCCTCGGATATGTTTTGTGACTTCAAGAAGGGCTAATGCCATGCTGAAACCAGCACAGAAGCACGACTGGGTAGGCTGAAGAAACTTGTTCTGATCCACATAGCGGGTGATCTGACAATTCACCAAGGATTCTAGCATCTTGTCAAAATGTGGAAGGAGAGCGATAGGCCTGTAATTACTCAAGGTGCTTGGGTTGGCATTTACTTTTTTTAACAGAGGAATTACCAGTGCCTTTTTCCAACTTAGAGGCACCTTATCACATTTTAAGGACAGGTTAAAAAGGACATTACTTTCTGGATTAATGGAAGGGGCCGCCTTGGCGAGCATAAAGTGGGAACCAGGGTCAAGAGGCAGCCGGTTTTGAGTTTATGAATTATTTGCTCTGATTCTGCTAATGAGATTCTATCAAATGACTCAAGCCGCAACACAGTCTTGTCTGGAAAGGGGGTGGAAGATAACTTAGGGATAGGGGCATCGCACTGATTGTTAAAATTTGAATAGATGTTTTCCACCTTCATGTGGAAGAATAGGGAAACGTCCTCTACCAGAGACTGGGATGAAGGAAAACTTTGTTTGCGGGCCTCTGGCTGCAAACATGTTTTGACAATTTTGAAAAACATTCTGGGAGCATTGTCGGTGGCTGCAATTTGTAAAGAAAATAAAGCAATTTGAGCTTTTTTGATATTTCTCCTGAACTGTTTGAGGGCAGTGCCATAAGCCCACTTGTCCTCAATGCCATAGTTCCTACACCACTTCTTTTCTAGTTGTTTGCATTTAAGTTTTTCTTCCTGAAGACTAGGTGTAAACCAGTTTGCTGAAAGTGCAGTTCACTTACTATAATACGTTTTGGAAGAAGCTGGTTTATCAAAGCCTTGTACTAGGGACTTGTTGAAGGAAATGCTTGCATCCTCCGCTCCTTCCGGGGTAATCACCTCAATTTGAGAAAACAAATGTGATAGACCTGACTTAAGGATTTTCCAATAGAGCCTAGAGTATTCTTAGATTTAGTAGAACCCAATGAGCTATAGAAAGGGATAGGTGGAATGGCATTAGAAAGTGATCTGTACAGACTAGTGGAATGGGAGAACCAACTGTAAGGGAGGGGTACTTGGAAAACATCAGATCCAGGGTATGTCCCCCACTCTGAGTGGCACCCGCTACCAATTGGGGAAGGCTAAGGTCACACATTGCCTCTCTAAATTGCTCTGCTGATCTATAGTTAGGATCATCCATGTGGACATTAAAATCTCCAAGGACTACAAAGTTGAAATAGGGTAGATTGAAAGAGGTTAGTCCAGAGATAAGTACATCAAGGGCTGAAGCAGAGGCATTGGAGGGCATTAAACTAAGGCTCCTGAGAGAGACATTGGGATATATCTGGAGGGAAAAGACCAGTCCCTCAATAAGGTCCATGCTCTCAGGCTTTTTTAAAGTGCAGCTGCAATTAGAATGATATATGATGACAATCCCATCACCCACTCCGGTGGCACGATCAATGTGAGTGATTGAGTGGACTTCTGCGATGGCCAGGGCAATATCTGGGACTGAGTGGTTGCTTAGAGTTAGAAAATACTGAAGAAAAAATGTTTACCTTATAAATCTATAAAACAAATGGTTTGCTAAAAACCTACAATAAACAGGAACAAATAAAACCACGAAGAAAAATTATTGTTGGATACTTGTCCACAAGGCTATGCAATGGAGGTGTTGGCTATCCACGGCAGGTTGAGCACATGGCCTGGGAACAACCCTGTACATAGCACAGGTTGGCCACCCGCAATGGGTATGGACCCTCCAAAGGATATGGAGCAGGGTCTGACCACCCTAGCGTTGCACAGACAAAGGCCATTTGCAGGGGATGTTGGCTGCCCTTCAACCATGCACAGCTGGGGCGGCTGCCCTCAAAAGGGTTGTTGCACTGAGGAAATCAAAAACTTTCCGGATGGAATGCTTGGAATAATTTGAGCCACTGGTAATTACTCAAAGTTCCATCCTAGTCCATTGTTTGTTTACCTAACATTCCAACTTAATTTAGAGCTAGCAGTAGGAACATTTGGCTTAATCCTTCTCCTATAGGGACAATCCAGTCAAAACTGCATGGCCGGGTTCCCTCTAAACTGGAAAGTAAAAACAACCTTAGACAGGTTTGGGCCTTATTGGGCCTCTTCAGTCTGCTGCAGATTAGTCACAGTGCAAAGTAAGTTTGGGACCCACATCTGGGCATACTCGTCACACTTATGGCTTTCACGCTGAGGAGAATAAATAGTCATTGATGAAAAGCGTAAATTAATCTCAGCCACTGGTCATTAATCGATGCCACAGGCCATGGTTGTTTTGCTCACCATGCTACCTCATATTAGACACAGCCATCCGCATATCTACCAGCACAAACTGCAAAGTCAGGACCCCTCTGAACCTGAACACAAGCAGCCCAAGACCAGTTTCGACCTAATTTGAATCCTCAGTCCAATGCTGCATGGTTCTTGTGGCACAATGAGCACAGGACTCACATCTAGGCATTCCTGTTGCACATAGGGAGTAGCACTGAGGAATACAAAAAAGTGTTGGATGGAATTCTTGATTTAATCTCAGCCACTCGTAATTACTCAGTGTCGCAGAGTCCCGTGACCTTATAAAGCAACTCACCCTTCAGCATTGTTCGCCTATATGTTCATGGAACTTCTTGGTGTCAATATCCTTATAATGTATGGCAGGGGTTACTTTATCCCATATATGACGGTCACCGCTTGGTAGCTATAGTTAGGTTTGCGTTTTCATTGAAAATTGCCTTTTTTGGTTTGCTAATAATTGACAAATCTTCACAAAAATATGCAAAAAAGTATTCTTTTTTTATAGGTTCTTTTTTGGGATGATCTGTCAATTGGGAGTAAAATAAAGAGGGGGTCTGAAAACACAAAAACCCCATGCAATAGCAATAAAAAAATTTGAAAAGGGCTACAGTGAAAATGACTTAATGCAATTACACCAAATTTGGCAGAAAGTTAGATCTTAGTCCAGAAAGTGTGCATTTCGTGATTTGGTGTAAATCTGCTCAGTAGTTTTAGAGAAATTAAGGTGCAAATTATTTTTATATCTGGAGGGTTGAGCTTGAGGGACTCTCGCAAGAGACCCGCAATCTCAACTAAAAAAACTATGGCATTCTGATTGGCTGAGGGACTTTTTTCCCCTAGGGCCATCTCTTTTCATCATTACTTTTTAAAATATTTATTAAGGGGTGTGTGAGTGGGGCCTCTTGCCCTGAGTCAATCTTGGGCCCCAGGGACCTCACTCCCAGGGCAAAATGAAAATTAAAGAGGAGGGAGCATGCAGCAAAATTCCCTATGACTCAATGATGCCCTGGGGAACCCATAAACAGGGATAAATAAAGGAGAGAGGGGGCTAGTGGCCCTATTCCCCGAGCCACTATTGGGCCCCAGGGACCCCATCCCCAGGCCAATTTCTAAAACAAAAGGGGTGGTGGTATGTGGCCTCCTCTGACCCCAGGACACTGTGGTTCCCTGCCAGGGAGAGTATGGGCATACCCTGCCTGTACTCTCCTGGGCAGGGAACTTAACTTTGCTACCACCTGGCAGGAGCAGTTACAGTTACAGTATGATGCCCTGCAAGTGTAAAGAAAAGGAGATGGCTCCTACCAGCACCAAGTACGGGGCTAGCAGAGGAGCAGGTTGGGGCTGCAGGGTTACCCCCATGACCCCCAATGAGCCCTGCAACGTAGGAGCCCCAGGAGGCACTGGGGCATCCATCTACAAAAAGGAGTGGCAGGCTCCCACTAGGGGAGCCAGCTGGGGTTGCGAGTGCTCCGGGGCTCTCCCTGCGGCCCCCAAATGCCTTCTCAGAGTGGATGTCCCAGGTGAGCACTGGGGCTCCCACTTAGTAAACAATATGCTCTCTCCCGCCAGCGCACATGATGCCGGGGCCACAGGGTCTCAGGCCCTCCCCACACATCTCCAAAATAAAATTAGCCATGTGGGTGTTCTGGATGGGCCCTTTATTTACATTGTGTTCATCATTTTTATCACTGTATAGGATATTAATAAGTATTTATCTGTTTTTTTTTAACCTGTTTCCTTGACTTTGTAAATATTTTTTTCCTATTTTAGCGATAATATGAACTTGTCAATTTGTATACTTAATTTTGGTGTATACTTTGATTTATTTGTAACTCTTGCCAGCCGTGTTGATTGTAAATAGTATTTTTTCTATGTCTTTGATGCTATGGGAGGGGCCATATGATAACACTGCCAGTATTTAACCACATGATTCTCTGGGTCTGTCATGTGATCAAGTCCGGGTTCCCCGGACGAAACGCGTCATGTTGCCGTTCCCATCGATGGAATAAAGCACTCAATTCACCTGAAAAACCTTCGTTGTGGCCTGTACCTGGTCTGTGTTTGAGCTCGGTTGCTGGCACTTCAGGATTGTGAATTCATATTCAATTGGACGAATTGGCCGATTTCGTCTTCTACAGACCCTCTCATTCTTCAACTGTGGCTGGATTGCAGTTTTGGCCGACATCGTCTTTGACGATTTGTTTCTAACCCGGAAGGAGTATTGCCTATTCCAGCCCCCCGCGACCGGAAGTGAAGCGGGACTGCAACGCGACACGGCTTGCTCGAGTTCTGCCGATTTTGTGTGGGATTACGAGGATCGGAGGACCCGAGTTTTTCTTCCTTAACGGCGGACGGAGGTGAGCTTGTTGCTGCATATTGCTACCGCCTGGTCATTTGTGGGTTTTATGAGATTTGAGGGATTATTCTGTTCTATTTCCATTGCGTGTTAAACAGTACACGTGGAAAACTTTGAACATGTGCTTATTTATAAAACTATTCCGTAATCAAGATGGCGATGGCAGCTGACATTTTCAGAGATCGAGAGCAAGCAGCAGCTGCTCTTTTTTTAAATTTACCGGCTACTACTACTCTTGGAGGGAAACCTAAGGAGAATATCATTGAAGCTGATGATGTCAAATCTAAGCTAAAAAAATTGGAGAAGTTGCTCCGGACGGAGCTTACTAAGTGGTGGGAGCAAAAAAGCTTGGAAAAGTACAATGAAGTAAAGAGGTTGCCTCGCGGCTTGAGAGTACTGATAGCACCCTCGTTTGAAAACCCCAATCCCCTCATGCTGAAGGAGTGGGCCCAACATAACTTGGATGCATCTATGGGTATGGTATGCATCTTGATAAAATATGCCGAAATCGATAGAGTCGAACTAATGTCCCAGATTGAGAAACTCAACCTTGAACTGAATGCTATGGAACAACAGGAGGTGATAATTAAAGGGCGGGAAGAGATCAAGAAACGCCTAGATAAATATGAGGAAACCATCAAAACCCGGAAAGCATTTAAGTTTGCAAGAGATAAAGCCGATTATGAGAATGGGAGGATATTTACATTCTCAAGGAAGTTTGTATCAGCCAAGAGTTCTATTTACAGCAGTGGTGGTTCTGAAGATGAAAATAGTGATCAACAAGTTGGGGTTAGTAGTTTCACTCCATCTGAGGAATTGGTTTTTATGGTGGAAGATCGGCGAAACACTCTAAGATCGAGAGGGACACAACAAGCGAGAGGAAGAAGAGGTGAAACAAATACCGTAAAGAGAGGAGGAAACGCCAACAATTACACGAAAAAGAGAAGAGGAAGGGGGAATGCCCAAGCGAAATAATACCTAAAATCATGAATTCACCCACCACATTGACTTCACATGATATGACTCCATCAAATGGAATTGTTGAAAATAATGACAAAAATAAAAAAAATGATAAAAATAAAGAAAATTGTGAAAATGAAAAAAAAGAAAAAAAATGAAAATGATGAAAAATTGGAGAATACTGTGATTAACTTGACGGAATTGGACCTTAATGCAGCTGAAACCCAGCTTCTTTCTCTGGGTCTTTCTTTTTGTCCTAAAAATAGGTTCAAATATGTACAAGCTAGAATTGACACTTTTAAATTCATTAGGAAATTGAAACTTCTTAAATTTCATACTATCAACAAAAAGAGTGAGATAGCAAACACTTATTTTGAATGAATCTCAAGGGAACAAGCATTTCTCTATAGCGGATACTAAAACTTTGAAGGTTGCTCACTCTCTTGCTAATGATGATACCGATTCCACAACCAACACTCAGGAAGTCCTGAGATCTATGGGAATCAGCAGTGGCAGCACCGGCAACAGTCCCTTTTGTCCTAAATCAACTTTTGTCCCTGTAATGCCTAGGGATGCTATCGATATTTTCAGCGATCGAGTTATTGACAATTTAAAGGAACTGAATTGAACTGTTGCCAAGAAAAACAGATATAGAAGCTTCAGAGACAAACAATACTCTTTGTTGATCCGTAAAATCAATCCCAATGGCCATATTATTGTTAACAAAGCGGATAAAGGCGGAAATATCATCTTATGGCCACGTGAAATGTATTTAAAGGAAGCTGAGAGACAATTGAGTGATCATGCTTGCTACAGGAAAGCCTCGTTCAATGAATTGAACAAAGTGAAACAATTGGTACACACAAACTTGGCATTATGGAAAAGGGAAGGTTTGATAAGTAAGAAAGAGTTTGAGTTCCTCAAGAAGGATTTTCCCATCACTCCTACTTTATACTTATTACCCAAGATCCATAAAGGTGCTACACCTATACCTGGGCGACCCATTATCTCTGCCCAAAATGGACTCTTGGAACCTTTATCCAAATATGTTGATTATTTTCTTCACAACTTCATGGAGGCCTTACCCAGTAAATTAAGAGACACTGGTGACTTCTTTACGAAATTGAGAGACATTTTGTGGAAACCTAACTACATGTTTTTAGTAATGGACATCACTTCTCTCTACACTTCCATTAATCTTAGTGAGGGTTTACATGCAATTGAATATTTTCTGTCAAAAAGAGACATTAAGTATTTTGAACATAGCAAAATGCTCATTACTATGATTGATTTGTGTCTTAAGAACAATTTTTTCTTATTTAACAATGAGGTTTTCCAGCAGTTGCGGGGCGTTGCCATGGGTGCGTGCTTCTCCCCCAGCTACGCGTGCTTACACGTGGGCTGGTGGGAGAGGCACGTTCTTGGCGAGCTCCACGACTGTTTGGGGGACACCGAAACAGGCATTGTTAAAATGTGGCGTTTTATTGATGAGGTTTTTATAATCTGGCAAGGTTGTAAATCATCTGCTGAAGATTTTGTTAACAATATTAATAACAATTCTTTGAACCTTGAATTCACAGCCAACATCAACAATGTGAGTGTAGACTTCTTAGATGTAGCAGTCTACATTAAGGACAATAATATTATGACCAGGATGCATAGAAAATCCACTGCTGGACATTCTATTTTACATGCACAAAGCAACCATCCTCATCATCTTATTAAAAGCATCCGATATGGGGAATTTTTAAGAATCAAACGTATATGCAATAATGAGATTGATCTGACAATATGTCTTAATGGTTCCTTTCAGAGATTCCTACGTAGAGGTTATGATAAAAACACTCTCACTAGCTAACTCAAAAAGGTAATGTCTAATCAGATTGTTGCAATCCCTGAGGAGACTGAGATAGACACTCTGGAGGTGATTTCTACCAAGAGTGACAAACCCACTATTCGATTGATCACTACCTTTAACAATCAAGAAAAGAGGATCAGACAAATAATGAAAACCAATTGGCCCATTTTAAAAACAGACATTACTTTAGCCCCACTTTTGGAGGACATGCCCAGCATTACTTTCCGTCGAGCGCCCTCTATGAGGGATGCTCTAGTAAGAACTAGTCCAGAGATCAATATTAAATTTAATTGGCTCTCTAATAGGACTGGATTTCGGAAATGTAGTTCTTGCAGGGCATGCAAATTTGGAGTCAACACCATGGAATTTGTTGAGGGTTTGACTGATGCTGTTATTAAAATCAACAGTCTTTACACTTGTAAAACTGACCATGCGGTTTATGTTTTAAAATGTTCGTGTGAGCTTTTTACAGCATCTCCATGCAATAGTCAACTCTGACCCAAATTACCCTGTGGCACGTCATTTTAAATTGGTCCACAATAACAATCTCAATGACTTACAATATTTTGTTATTGATGCGGTCCCCTTATCTAAAAAAGGAGGAGATAGAGAAAAGAAATTAAGACATTTGGAAAGCCATTACATAGTTCGGCTGAACAGCAAGATTCCTAATGGCCTTAACATGGGGGAAGATCTTCATAACTTTTTGTAAATATTTTACTCCATTATTTGCACAGTATTTTAAAAAAGGGTTTTAACCTATTTATAAGGTTTTAGCTATTTTTATATTGTGCTGAGGATGATCTCACGATAGATGAATTATGAGCTTTGTGATTTCTCTGTGGATAAATATGTTCTTCTGTACATTTATTATGAAAGTTTTTAACCTTGATGCTATTGGGTCCATTTCTGGTCAAGTTATTAGAGTTGTTTGCTGCTATTTGTTAATGTATTACATATAGAATACAGTATTTTTTGCACTTTCTCCTATCCAATTCCCTCCCCTATATATACATATATTTGCCGATGACTTGCACTTTATTGCACTTTGCACTTTTTTCACTTTTGAAACGTCTTGCGATTTGCTAATGTTTAAAATCATCTTGCTCTTATCAATTGTATGGATTTTTATATTTTTTGCACTATTTTTGCACAATTTTAGTATGTGGTTTTTAAACGTTCTTGCTGGTTTATATATAATGGCCCTTAAGCAACTAGACATACTATTTAATAACTTTCATGTTAACTTTGAACAGGCTGTTTATAAAAATGGGCACTTGTCCTTTATTTACATTGTGTTCATCATTTTTATCGTTGTATAGGATATTAATAAGTATTTATCTGGCGGTTTTTTAACCTGTTCCTTGACTTTGTAAATATTTTTTTCCTATTTTAGCGATAATATGAACTTGTCAATTTGTATACTTAATTTTGGTGTATACTTTGATTTATTTGTAACTCTTGCCAGCCGTGTTGATTGTAAATAGTATTTTTTCTATGTCTTTGATGCTATGGGAGGGGCCATATGATAACACTGCCAGTATTTAACCACATGATTCTCTGGGTCTGTCATGTGATCAAGTCCGGGTTCCCCGGACGAAACGCGTCATGTTGCCGTTCCCATCGATGGAATAAAGCACTCAATTCACCTGAAAAACCTTCGTTGTGGCCTGTACCTGGTCTGTGTTTGAGCTCGGTTGCTGGCACTTCAGGATTGTGAATTCATATTCAATTGGACGAATTGGCCGATTTCGTCTTCTACAGACCCTCTCATTCTTCAACTGTGGCTGGATTGCAGTTTTGGCCGACATCGTCTTTGACGATTTGTTTCTAACCCGGAAGGAGTATTGCCTATTCCAGCCCCCCGCGACCGGAAGTGAAGCGGGACTGCAACGCGACACGGCTTGCTCGAGTTCTGCCGATTTTGTGTGGGATTACGAGGATCGGAGGACCCGAGTTTTTCTTCCTTAACGGTGGACGGAGGTGAGCTTGTTGCTGCATATTGCTACCGCCTGGTCATTTGTGGGTTTTATGAGATTTGAGGGATTATTCTGTTCTATTTCCATTGTGTGTTAAACAGTACACGTGGAAAACTTTGAACATGTGCTTATTTATAAAACTATTCCGTAATCAAGATGGCGATGGCAGCTGACATTTTCAGAGATCGAGAGCAAGCAGCAGCTGCTCTTTTTTTAAATTTACCGGCTACTACTACTCTTGGAGGGAAACCTAAGGAGAATATCATTGAAGCTGATGATGTCAAATCTAAGCTAAAAAAATTGGAGAAGTTGCTCCGGACGGAGCTTACTAAGTGGTGGGAGCAAAAAAGCTTGGAAAAGTACAAGGAAGTAAAGAGGTTGCCTCGCGGCTTGAGAGTACTGATAGCACCCTCGTTTGAAAACCCCAATCCCCTCATGCTGAAGGAGTGGGCCCAACATAACTTGGATGCATCTATGGGTATGGTATGCATCTTGATAAAATATGCCGAAATCGATAGAGTCGAACTAATGTCCCAGATTGAGAAACTCAACCTTGAACTGAATGCTATGGAACAACAGGAGGTGATAATTAAAGGGCGGGAAGAGATCAAGAAACGCCTAGATAAATATGAGGAAACCATCAAAACCCGGAAAGCATTTAAGTTTGCAAGAGATAAAGCCGATTATGAGAATGGGAGGATATTTACATTCTCAAGGAAGTTTGTATCAGCCAAGAGTTCTATTTACAGCAGTGGTGGTTCTGAAGATGAAAATAGTGATCAACAAGTTGGGGTTAGTAGTTTCACTCCATCTGAGGAATTGGTTTTTATGGTGGAAGATCGGCGAAACACTCTAAGATCGAGAGGGACACAACAAGCGAGAGGAAGAAGAGGTGAAACAAATACCGTAAAGAGAGGAGGAAACGCCAACAATTACACGAAAAAGAGAAGAGGAAGGGGGAATGCCCAAGCGAAATAATACCTAAAATCATGAATTCACCCACCACATTGACTTCACATGATATGACTCCATCAAATGGAATTGTTGAAAATAATGACAAAAATAAAAAAAATGATAAAAATAAAGAAAATTGTGAAAATGAAAAAAATGAAAACAAATGAAAATGATGAAAAATTGGAGAATACTGTGATTAACTTGACGGAATTGGACCTTAATGCAGCTGAAACCCAGCTTCTTTCTCTGGGTCTTTCTTTTTGTCCTAAAAATAGGTTCAAATATGTACAAGCTAGAATTGACACTTTTAAATTCATTAGGAAATTGAAACTTCTTAAATTTCATACTATCAACAAAAAGAGTGAGATAGCAAACACTTATTTTGAATGAATCTCAAGGGAACAAGCATTTCTCTATAGCGGATACTAAAACTTTGAAGGTTGCTCACTCTCTTGCTAATGATGATACCGATTCCACAACCAACACTCAGGAAGTCCTGAGATCTATGGGAATCAGCAGTGGCAGCACCGGCAACAGTCCCTTTTGTCCTAAATCAACTTTTGTCCCTGTAATGCCTAGGGATGCTATCGATATTTTCAGCGATCGAGTTATTGACAATTTAAAGGAACTGAATTGAACTGTTGCCAAGAAAAACAGATATAGAAGCTTCAGAGACAAACAATACTCTTTGTTGATCCGTAAAATCAATCCCAATGGCCATATTATTGTTAACAAAGCGGATAAAGGCGGAAATTTCATCTTATGGCCACGTGAAATGTATTTAAAGGAAGCTGAGAGACAATTGAGTGATCATGCTTGCTACAGGAAAGCCTCGTTCAATGAATTGAACAAAGTGAAACAATTGGTACACATAAACTTGGCATTATGGAAAAGGGAAGGTTTGATAAGTAAGAAAGAGTTTGAGTTCCTCAAGAAGGATTTTCCCATCACTCCTACTTTATACTTATTACCCAAGATCCATAAAGGTGCTACACCTATACCTGGGCGACCCATTATCTCTGCCCAAAATGGACTCTTGGAACCTTTATCCAAATATGTTGATTATTTTCTTCACAACTTCATGGAGGCCTTACCCAGTAAATTAAGAGACACTGGTGACTTCTTTACGAAATTGAGAGACATTTTGTGGAAACCTAACTACATGTTTTTAGTAATGGACATCACTTCTCTCTACACTTCCATTAATCTTAGTGAGGGTTTACATGCAATTGAATATTTTCTGTCAAAAAGAGACATTAAGTATTTTGAACATAGCAAAATGCTCATTACTATGATTGATTTGTGTCTTAAGAACAATTTTTTCTTATTTAACAATGAGGTTTTCCAGCAGTTGCGGGGCGTTGCCATGGGTGCGTGCTTCTCCCCCAGCTACGCGTGCTTACACGTGGGCTGGTGGGAGAGGCACGTTCTTGGCGAGCTCCACGACTGTTTGGGGGACACCGAAACAGGCATTGTTAAAATGTGGCGTTTTATTGATGAGGTTTTTATAATCTGGCAAGGTTGTAAATCATCTGCTGAAGATTTTGTTAACAATATTAATAACAATTCTTTGAACCTTGAATTCACAGCCAACATCAACAATGTGAGTGTAGACTTCTTAGATGTAGCAGTCTACATTAAGGACAATAATATTATGACCAGGATGCATAGAAAATCCACTGCTGGACATTCTATTTTACATGCACAAAGCAACCATCCTCATCATCTTATTAAAAGCATCCGATATGGGGAATTTTTAAGAATCAAACGTATATGCAATAATGAGATTGATCTGACAATATGTCTTAATGGTTCCTTTCAGAGATTCCTACGTAGAGGTTATGATAAAAACACTCTCACTAGCTAACTCAAAAAGGTAATGTCTAATCAGATTGTTGCAATCCCTGAGGAGACTGAGATAGACACTCTGGAGGTGATTTCTACCAAGAGTGACAAACCCACTATTCGATTGATCACTACCTTTAACAATCAAGAAAAGAGGATCAGACAAATAATGAAAACCAATTGGCCCATTTTAAAAACAGACATTACTTTAGCCCCACTTTTGGAGGACATGCCCAGCATTACTTTCCGTCGAGCGCCCTCTATGAGGGATGCTCTAGTAAGAACTAGTCCAGAGATCAATATTAAATTTAATTGGCTCTCTAATAGGACTGGATTTCGGAAATGTAGTTCTTGCAGGGCATGCAAATTTGGAGTCAACACCATGGAATTTGTTGAGGGTTTGACTGATGCTGTTATTAAAATCAACAGTCTTTACACTTGTAAAACTGACCATGCGGTTTATGTTTTAAAATGTTCGTGTGAGCTTTTTACAGCATCTCCATGCAATAGTCAACTCTGACCCAAATTACCCTGTGGCACGTCATTTTAAATTGGTCCACAATAACAATCTCAATGACTTACAATATTTTGTTATTGATGCGGTCCCCTTATCTAAAAAAGGAGGAGATAGAGAAAAGAAATTAAGACATTTGGAAAGCCATTACATAGTTCGGCTGAACAGCAAGATTCCTAATGGCCTTAACATGGGGGAAGATCTTCATAACTTTTTGTAAATATTTTACTCCATTATTTGCACAGTATTTTAAAAAAGGGTTTTAACCTATTTATAAGGTTTTAGCTATTTTTATATTGTGCTGAGGATGATCTCACGATAGATGAATTATGAGCTTTGTGATTTCTCTGTGGATAAATATGTTCTTCTGTACATTTATTATGAAAGTTTTTAACCTTGATGCTATTGGGTCCATTTCTGGTCAAGTTATTAGAGTTGTTTGCTGCTATTTGTTAATGTATTACATATAGAATACAGTATTTTTTGCACTTTCTCCTATCCAATTCCCTCCCCTATATATACATATATTTGCCGATGACTTGCACTTTATTGCACTTTGCACTTTTTTCACTTTTGAAACGTCTTGCGATTTGCTAATGTTTAAAATCATCTTGCTCTTATCAATTGTATGGATTTTTATATTTTTTGCACTATTTTTGCACAATTTTAGTATGTGGTTTTTAAACGTTCTTGCTGGTTTATATATAATGGCCCTTAAGCAACTAGACATACTATTTAATAACTTTCATGTTAACTTTGAACAGGCTGTTTATAAAAATGGGCACTTGTCCTTTATTTACATTGTGTTCATCATTTTTATCGTTGTATAGGATATTAATAAGTATTTATCTGGCGGTTTTTTAACCTGTTCCTTGACTTTGTAAATATTTTTTTCCTATTTTAGCGATAATATGAACTTGTCAATTTGTATACTTAATTTTGGTGTATACTTTGATTTATTTGTAACTCTTGCCAGCCGTGTTGATTGTAAATAGTATTTTTTCTATGTCTTTGATGCTATGGGAGGGGCCATATGATAACACTGCCAGTATTTAACCACATGATTCTCTGGGTCTGTCATGTGATCAAGTCCGGGTTCCCCGGACGAAACGCGTCATGTTGCCGTTCCCATCGATGGAATAAAGCACTCTATTCACCTGAAAAACCCTTGTTGTGGTCTGTACCTGGTCTGTGTTTGAGCTTGGTTGCTGGCACTTCAGGATTGTGAATTCATATATATATATATATATATATATATATATATATATATATATATATATATATATATATATATATATATATATATATATATATATTCACTGAAAAAACCATAGGTTATAGACCATATATAGTTAGGAATTAGCATTTACAAAACCTTATTTTACTCACACAAAACCATTGAAATTCGCATATATAGTTAGTTGCACTAACTATATATCGCTCACCCGCAATCCACTGCTGATGATGTCACATATTACATCATGCATGACATGGTCAGTGACATCACTGACCATGTCAGTAAGTAATAAAAAAAATATATATATATATATTATCTACTGGCGGTTGCCAGTAAATAGTTATACTTAGGACCTATTTTCCATAGGAAATCCGCAACATTCTATTTGGAATAACTTTGGCCCCGGTTGACGGATCTTCGCGAAATTTTCAAAACTTACGGTCAGCTCCGGTCTGCTCCTATCCTGATCACGGTGATTCGTCAAGCGAGGGCCGAGTAAAAAGGGGGGGTCCTGAAATGCGTTTTCCCCAAGCAATTTCCCATAGGACTTTTAGCCGCAGCTACAGCCTGAACTGCTGAACGGGATTACACCAAATTTGGCAAAGAGGTAGTCCTTAGTTCAGACTCATGCCTTTTGCTTAAATGGTGTAAATCCATTCAGTAGTTCCTGAGAAAATGACATTTAAAAGTACATATATATCTGTGGCCTTGGAGGGTCCGCGTACCCTAAGCGCAGCCTATGCGCACCCTGCCGTGCACGAGCTGTATTTTAATTGGCTGTCAACACTCCAAATCAGGAAGTGTTGGCCGCCATCTTGTGCAAGGCACAAGAAACCCCCAAAAAACATCGCAAAACGCAAAAAGGGGGCAGGGTATAAACACCCTGACCCTCTAGGACTGCTCAGGGGGTCCCACAAGGACCCCCAAGGCCAAAAAATGTATTTATTTTTTAAACGGGGGATGCGCGCAGGCTCCGCCCATCCAGCCGATAAAAAAAATATTTCAGTGGGGGCACCCGCGCTTTATTGGTATTTAGCCCCGGGGGGGGGCCAAATCCCAGGGGCTTTTTAAATTATTGACGGGGGCTCTCAGGCCCCCCCAGCCCCGGGGACCGCCACCCCTGGGGATTATGAAAATTGGGTGGGGGGCTCTCAGACTCCCCAGCCCCGGGGACCACCACGCCCTGCGGCTACTTAAAATAGTGTGTGGGGGGCTCTGAGGACCCCAGCCCTGGGGACCCCCACCCCCTGGGGTTACTTTAAATAGCTTCCTGTTGCAAACTGCAGGTACCTGGTGGGCTAGTTGGCCCCCGGGGACCTCAGGATTGAAGAATAATTTATTTCCCAACTTAAAACGCGCCACAGGGCGTGTTTGCACACATGTCACCTCAGGCCCCGCCCCTTTTCTTCACCATTGTGCAAATATTCCTCTAAAATCAGTCGAACTACGAATTCGGATTTACTCACCTGTTATCACGAGAGACCTCAGTGCGGTATCTTTGAGCCCAGTACTGATCCTGAAAAGTAATTCTAACCGTACTTACCAGTAACTTGAAATTCCTTCCATAGGATATCATTGCCTGCTTTTTGCTGAAAAAGTTTCTAAGTGTCAATTTTTGAAACGTAAAAATATTCCTCTAAAATCATGCGAACTACGAATTCCGATTTACTCACCTGTTATCAGGAATTACCTCAGTGCTGCAACTTTGAGCCCAGTACTGATCTTGAAAAGTAATTTTAACCGTACTTACCAGTTACTTGAATTTCCTTCCATAGGCTAACATTGACTGCTTTCACTTGGAAATTCTTCTAAGTGTGGAGTTTTGGAACTTACAAATATTCCTCTAAAATCAGCCAAACTACAAATTCCGATTCACTCACCTGTTATCAGGAGAGAACCCAGTGCTGCATCTTTTAGCCCAGCACTGACCCTGAAAAGTAATTCTAAGCATACTTACCAGTAACTTGTATGTCCTTTCATGGGAATCCATTGTGTGGTTTTCAGCAGAAAAGTTTCTAAGTGTCTATTTTCACAAACTAAAAATATTCCTAAAAAATCATCTGAATGACTTAAACCCATTCTTTCAACAGTTTACAGGAGATGCACCAGTGCTAGATCCAGGATCCACCACTGAGCAAGAAACAGTAACAATAACACTACTTACCTGCTAAGTGAATTTTCTGCCATAGGATAACCTTGGTGATTTTATGGGAAAACATTTCTAAGTGTCAACTTTTAAAATACAATAATATTCCTTAAAAATCACTACTGTAACCAAAACGCTTTTACTCAACTGTTTACAGGAGATGTCCAAGGACTGAATCTAGGATCCAGTGCTGTGATTAGAAAAGTAATCCATAAAGTAACTAATTGCATTTGACTAGAAATTCACATTGAGCTCAATATTGCATTGTGTTTGAAATTGTGTTACCCATTGCAACAACTGTAACTACAGTACTTAAAAGTCTATTGCATATTTGCAAAGTATTTAAACTAAAGTAGTTCATTCTGAGAAAGTATATTTTGTATTGTAATGCATAATGTGATTATAATGTAATTAAAAAAATAAAATATCTAAAAATAAATAGTTTAAAAAATATAGTAAATCTGTATCAAGAAAATAACTATAACAATTAATAAATTTAAAAATTTTCATTTACAAAACCTTTGAAATTCACTCTAAAAACCATAGGTTTCAAGCCTGATATAGTTAGGAATCAGCTTTTAAAAAACCTTTGAAATTCACTGAAAAAACCATAGGTATCAGACTTGATATAGTTAGGAATTAGCATTTAAAAAACCTTTGAAATTCCCTGAAAAAACCAAAGGTTTCAGACATGTTATAGTTAGGGATAAGCATTTAAAAACCATAGAAATTCACTGAAAAAAACCATAGGTTTTAGGGGTGTTATAGTTATCTGGACATTTCACTCGTACAAAACCATTGAAATTCCTCCGTTATAGGTCGTTGTTCTAACTATAACTCGCGCGCCCGCAATCCACTGCTGATGATGTCACATATTACATCATTCATGACATGGTCAGTGACATCACTGATGACATCTCAAATGACATGACTGATGACATCATTGATGACATCATCCACGTGACAATCAGTTACACCTCATCATACACTAGTATATCCTTTCATTACTCACTATAAAATATAAACTACAATTTTTTAAACCATTTAATCATTCTCTCATACAGTCAGTCATGCACCTACTAAATCCTTCATCCAAACACTTATACATCCACTCATTCTTCAATATGTAAGACATATTTTGACTTTACTGAAACATACAGTCACTGGATGTTGTCATCAGTGATGTCATCAGTGATGTCACTGACCATGTCATGAATGATGTAATATGTGACATCATCAGCAGTGGATTGCGGGTGCGCGATATATAGTTATTGCATCTAACTATATATGCGAATTTCTATGGTTTTGTGCGAGTAAATTAAGGTTTTGTAAATGCTAATCCCTAACTATATATGGTCTATAACCTATGGTTTTTTCAGTGAATTTCAATGGTTTTTTAATAGCAAATATCAAAAGCTGTAAAATGTATTCCTATTCTAATTCAAAAATATATTTCATATTTTATTTTTTAAGCAAAGACCCAGATGCATTTACAGTTTATCACTAACAATGTTCCAGGCTAATGTATTTTCACGGGAAATTAACAACTGTCCTGCAAGTAAAATATTCCTATTTCGTGAAAAAGGGCGTTTCTTCGTCCCATGAGGGAGCCGTTGAGCAAAAGAGACTCGGCCTGCTGTCTTAGTCGCTGATAGGCCTGATTATCAGATTTTTATCGATCACTTTATGTTGCAACAGTGGAAAACAAAACAGCCCTTGCCCATTTATTTTTACAGCATTCCTGCGTATTATACCCTACCCCCAAACAGTATTTTGCCTGTTACCATAGTAGTAGTTTATGGAACACTTACGTCAGCACATAGGTTAAAAGTTCACCACAATATGTTGCTAATGAGTGAGCTTCAGCATTATACTTCAAATTATAAATATCATTTCTATTGATGACTGCTACCCCCACAAAAAAACAGACGTATGTACTTTTTTAATTAACTTTTATTAAAACAATAACTGGAACTATAACTAAAAGATAACACTACAATAAATAACTAGAACTATAAGTAACAAAAAAATATAATAAACAACATATAATATGGAGTCCAAAATAAGTATTGTAGTTAATCTGCAAAACAAAAAGAAAATTAGTGTTTAAAATTAGATTGAAGTGACTAAATGAGATCAAACATCACAAGTCAAAGTAAAACTTGACAATATTTATATTTTTTTAAATCTTCGCAGTGTGCCTGAAACGCTTCCACTGGCATTCATCATGCAGACTTTCGTCCACCCTCTTTATCAATTTTTGCAGTTTGAGATATAACGTCCTACATGTGTTATTCATCTCCTACTTTCTCCTTTCAAATTCTCTTGTAAAGACCTTAACAACAAATAAAGGGAACATTTTCTGCATATTTTTAATAAAGCATTTGACACAATGACCGTATTTATTGAATGTTTTGAAATTAATTTTCACAAGTCTTAAAAAAGGTGAATGCAAGAAAAGTTACTTGCCGCATATGCAAGACTGCTTTCAAGAGGAGACCCCAATAAAAAGGACTTGTGTGGAACTGCAAGTATGCTGAAGCAGTTGCAGACTAAGAATCCGGTCAACTTTGCAAGGGAAGAGTTAAGGAGATTGAGAGCGGCTCCTTCTGCTTCATGAGAAGGCCCGAGTACCAGTGGAGCAACACCGTCAACCTCTAGAGCACAGCCTAATATTTGTCCCCAATTTGAAACCCTTTAAGAGAAAAAGTAAGAAGGTTGGGAGCTTTGTATGCCATTCTAATATCTAATTATCCATAGTTATACAGAGATCCGCCCTGTATCAGACTCATCTTGTTAAACAGAAACTTTAACATGAAACACACTTGAAAAGGAAGGGAAAGAAATCAAACAAAATCAGTAGGCCACTGATGAGTTTTTGACTTCGCTAGAAATAAGAAACATGAAAGTGGTGAAAAAAGCCAAGCTTGACGTTACGACAGCCACGAGGTAGCTAACCTCCGCCACCCCCCCACTGCTCCAAGCATGTCTGTCCCACCGCCCGCCACGCCCAATAACGGTAACATGAAATAGATACAAATCAGCAGATACCTACCCCCATTCCGGAAACTCCCGAAGTGCAACAGGTCCACGGTTACGCCCATCCGGAAGATGAGGCCTCGACACGTGCAGGGCGGGGCCCGACTAGCCGCCATCAGCCGGAGAAGTCGTGGGATGGTCGGCCCGGAATGTGCTGGTCCTCCCTTTCTCTTCTGGCGCCATGCAGGCCACGGGGGGGGGATGTCTTGCCTCTGCCTCCGACCCCCCCCTCTTATCGCCTGGTCCGAACATCACGGATATCAACGCCAGGTGTCGGCGTGGGGCCAGGTGTCGGCGTGGGGTGCACCAGGAGAGGAGCCGAGGCCGACGGGATCTTCTTTCTTCAATAATGGCTGCGACAACACTGGGGGGGATGTCTTGCACATGCCACCGACCCCCCCCCCTCCCCTCGTATCTCCTGGTCTGGCCCCGGCTTGATATGACCTCCCCGTTCGGGCCTGAAGCGGCGCCCTGCAGGCCACGGGAGGGGATGTCTTGCCTCTGCCTCCGACCCCCCCCCCCTCTTATCGCCTGGTCCGGACATCACGGATATCAACGCCAGGTGTCGGCGTGGGGTGCACCAGGAGAGGAGCCGAGGCCGACGGGATCTTCTTTCTTCAATAATGGCTGCGACAACACTGGGGGGGGATGTCTTGCACATGCCACCGACCCCTCCCCCCCTCCCCTCGTATCTCCTGGTCTGGCCCCGGCTTGATATGAGCTCCCCGTTCGGGCCTGAAGCGGCGCCCTGCAGGCCATGGGGGGGATGTCTTGCCTCTGCCTCTGACCCCCCCCCCTCTTATCGCCTGGTCCGGACATCACGGATATCAACGCCAGGTGTCGGCGTGGGGTGCGCTGGGAGGGAGAGGCGGCGCGAACGAGCCTCTCCCACCCCCACAGGTGGGGGCCCCTCAGCTGCACCCCCAACGCTCCACTCACCCAACAAAAGGGTTCCTCCACTCTTGCGATGCAGCAGCGCTGCACTCACCCGACAAAAGGTCTCGTCCACTATTGCGAGGCAATGATGCTCCGCTCACCCAGCGGGGGTCTCGTCCACTGTTGCGGTGCAACGACGCTTCTAGTTTCCTGCGTCCAGAAACGTTCTCCTCAACTTTGAAGATTCTATAAGAGCCACGGGGGCCCCCGACCCCCGATGGGGAATGACTGCCATGATCACCCACGGAACAACCACAACGTAGCCGCGGGACGTCGGCGCGCTCATGCCGGCGCCGGCCTCAGTCTTGAAATCACCAAAATCCTGCTAGACTACCAACTTGATCAGTTCCGGTGGGACACCAGTATGACCCGGTAGGAGAGATTATTGCCTCCCACCCCACTTTGACTGATGGTTCATGTCGGCAGTCCCCTCTGCTACCCTTCAACGAAAACTTTTGGACTGCCGAAAGAGGTCCCGGTCCAACCACGAGTTGGTGGAGACATTTTGACTATACTTGGACCTTCTTGACCTCACCCAAAATGGCGCCGGTACAAATGAAACTCTCAACTCCTTGTTGTGCCCCGATTGCTCAGCCTTGATATCATGAGATATGTATGCAGTTTTTAGCACATGAATTGATATGGGATAAGACTGATTATATGTTCGGACAATGAATTGATCCAGGATGGGTATTAATTATACGTTCGAACAATGAATTGACATGGGACGGGTACTGATTACACGTTCGAACAATGAATTGATATTAAGTTCTAATGCATCATTGATTACTGTATTTATTGAAGGTTCGAATTGTCAACACTTTTGGTACTTGTTCACAATGAATTATCGATATGATTTTGTTGCACTTGTCGCACTTTTTACTATGAAATCAACGACCACTGACTCTCTGTTATGTTTTCCACAAATAAATACCCCCCCCCCCATTTACAGTTCCAGCCTGCTCCGTGGCCGGCCCACGGGGTTGTAGGCCCGTATTTGGGCACCAACATTTTTATTAAAGGTTTTTGAAAAAGCAAACGTAGTTGTAACGCGTAGATTGGTAAGTTTCGAATAAATGGCCACTGTTTCCGATTTTTTAAAGAAATAAAAAAAAAAGCAGGTGAAATGAAGCAGCTCAATTAGTTAAGGGTTAAAAAGTATAGTACCCAGAAACATTGAAAATATGAATGGTCCAGGTTTGTTGTGTGTTTTTCATTTTTGTACAGCATAAAGCAATTGATAAAGATCCTGGTATTTAGCCTCTACTTTATATGCTACCTGTATCAGGGAAGTTGTTTTAAATGCCCCTAAGCCACCCCGAACGAATGTCACCTGGACCCCCTAGTACGAACGAAAACGACCCCGTACCACTGTAGGTTATCTCTCTTCCTCAAAAATGACAAAAATTACTTTCTAGGACGTTTTGGACATTGATGATTTTCATATGATCTATTTATTAAAGTAATACTCATCTCTCTGCATGAAATTAATTTTCCACATGCTACACAAGTCAATCTCATCTGCCTAAAGTTCTTTTACAGATTTGGGACCGTTTCCCTTGCCTCTGACTCACTTATTGCTAAGTCATTGGTGGATGTTTTTGCCGGTCGGGGATTATCCACCAAATCTCGAAGTTGTGCTTTAGAATAATTAAGAGGGCGCCACCTCTCCATGTGCCGATGCATGGTATGATTACCATAGCTATTTTTTTTTTCGGTCCCTCTCGAGAGTTTTTTTTTTGCAGATGAGGCAGGTAACAAACCTGGCATTAACTTTCTTTTCATGAGAAGGAAAAGAAAAAAATTGCCAGATAAAATTCACTTTCACATGGGACGTTCTTGGCATTTCTTTCAGAAACTTTTACATCACTGTGTCATTTCTTTGTCTATCCTGGTTAAAGCAATGTCATGTAAATAGTTCTTTAAAAAGTTTTTTTTTAACGTGTTTACTTTGTTGGAGCGTTGTATATATTTATAAGTTATTAAAGTGTTATAATACTACTACTTTGTTGGAGTGCTATATATTTTTAATGTGACACATAATTGTGAAGACTTTGATATACAAAAAGGCATCCCTGGAATCTTCCGCTTCAGGCTCGGTCCCACACACCCTTACAGTGAGAATCCCCTCCCCAATCACAATACAGGATCGTTATCAGATAGTAGAAACGCGTGTGGTGTGACGGATCTCATGAGGTGGGGGCCTTGATCTACTGTAACTCCTTTGAACAGGGGTGATTCTTTACAGTTGGGGCCATAAACTACATCCGCAGGGCTAGGTGATAGCCTGGGACCGGCCTGGACAATCGGACACAGAGGAAGAGAGTGTCAGAGGGTGCGGTAGTGAATAGGGAGAAAGGGTGGTGTCGGGCGGGCACAGGGTGTGATTCTCAGGGAAGAGCAGCGCAGATGGGGGGAGGTTTATGGCCCATGCATGAGACAGAGAGCGGGGGTGACCAGTGCGTGGGGGAGATGCTTGCGAGGGTGGGGAGCCATGCTGAGGATCGGCGGCGTGCAGAGAGTGGGTCTGGTCAAGGCATCTAAAATGGCTGCCGTGCACGACAAAAGTGTGGCATTGGAAAAAAGGCAAGATGGCGCAGACAATGTTTATCAATACGGATTAATTTATAACAATTATTTTTAACAATATATTTACTCGCAGTGTCAAAATGGCGGTCAACACTTCCTGATTTCCTTCGAATCGAACTTTAACAGATGTCAAGCGGCAAAAAAAAAAAAAACGCTCACGCGCAACCGCCGGAAGACAAGTATCAACATATATGAGCCTCCTCAACCACCCTCAGAAAACATAGGGGGTAAGGATACGTCTCCCATACCCCCTTATACCCAATACTCACATTGTTTTTCCTCCATCTTGTAATTTAATTAAATCGAAAACACAAAATGACAAATTTCCCGTTTCGCTACCAGTTTGCGACCCAGTTCGCGAACCGAGAAGCGCTTCTATCGCGAAAAATCATTTTTTTTTTTTTGCCCCACGGGACCCTTTAATAACCCCAACATCATTCCTAGGGGGTCAAGAGAAGTCTACCTTGCCCCCTTTCATTAAATTCTCCCTTCGTTTTTCTCCTCCTCTTGTCTCTCGATCCTACCGAGAGACAAGATGGCGGCCGCACCGGACTGTAGAATGTTGACAGACACCGGAGGGCCAATCAGCTTCGCTTCGCGAAGCTCCGTTACGCGAAAAGTACGCGATCTGGAGCGCTATCCGGGACGCTGTCACAGATATATCTGTTTTTTTAAACGTTAATTTCTCAAAATCCACTGGAGCACATATATTGAGACCCAGCAAAGGCACATCGGGCTAACAGTCCCTACAATTTTGCCAAGTTTCGTGTAAATCCATTCAGCCGTTCGAGCTAAAAGTGAGGCCAAACGCCCTATGGAAAAATGAATGGGAAAAACGCGTTTTGGGACCCCCCTCTTTTCTCGGCCCCCCCTTGACGAAACCCCCCCAAACTTTTAGGGGCTGCTCAGAAACAAAATGTGCCATTTTCCTGAAAATTTCAGCCGATTCCGTCCACAAACGCAAAAGGTATTAGACATAGAATTTTCAGAAGTTCCATAGAGAAAAAATCCTAACTATATATACCTACTGGCGACCGCCAGTAGCTAATATATATACATATATATATATATATATATATATAGATATATATATAGATATATATATAGATATATTTCGAGCAATTCAAAGAATACACCGCACTCTTCTCGGATGATTAAAGCAGTTTAATCCAGCTCAGTAAAACTTCCTTCACCTACGCGTTTCGAACAATGAATGTTCCTGATCACGGTAGTAACAAGTCCGTTTTTACTTTTTGTTATTTATACCCTGCTGCCCACTTAACAATTAGGATGCATTTTGGGAGGGGTAGCAACTTTACTCACCTGAGCTGTATTAAAGGAAAAATCTGGAAAGTCAGTTTGCTGGTCTCTTTCTGCAAGCAGCGTACCTATGAGGAAGGGCGGAGGCCTGAAACGCGTCAGGTGCTGCAAACGCTGGGCGTGTCTGCTCCCCTTCCCCGACCCGATGTAATGCCGATTGTGAGTGCGCCTTGCTTTGGGCAAATGTGAACCTCAATATTTACGGCTGGTCCGGCCGGGAGGCGCACCGCCGCACATGCTTAGCGGTTCTGAAGCTGTTCGTTGATGGCTTTACGGGACAAACTGGCAAGTGGCAGAATGAGGGAAGGTGTGGGCGGCACCCTTTGTTATGATGAACTTTGATATTGTGCATGAAGACGCCAGCAACCCACATGGGTATTAATTTGTGACTACCAGTCCCAGGATGCAACTTTACTCACCTGAGCTGTATTAAAGGAGAAATCTGGAAAGTCAGTTTGCTGGTCTCTTTCTGCAAGCAGCGTACCTATGAGGAAGGGCGGAGGCCCGAAACGCGTCAGGTGCTGCAGACGCTGGGCGTGTCTGCTCCCCTTCCCTGACCCGATGTAATGCCGACTGTGAGTGCGCCTTGCTTTGGGCAAATGTGAACCTCAATATTTACGGCTGGTCCGGCCGGGAGGCGCACCGCCGCACATGCTTAGCGGTTCTGAAGCTGTTCGTTGATGGCTTTGCAGGACAAACTGGCAAGTGGCAGAATGAGGGAAGGTGTGGGCGGCACCCTTTGTTATGATGAACTTTGATATTGTGCATGAAGACGCCAGCAACCCACATGAGTATTAATTTGTGACTACCAGTCCCAGGATGCAACTTTACTCACCTGAGCTGTATTAAAGGAGAAATCTGGAAAGTCAGTTTGCTGGTCTCTTTCTGCAAGCAGCGTACCTATGAGGAAGGGCGGAGGCCCGAAACGCGTCAGGTGCTGCAAACGCTGGGCGTGTCTGCTCCCCTTCCCTGACCCGATGTAATGCCGATTGTGAGTGCGCCTTGCTTTGGGCAAATGTGAACCTCAATATATATATATATATATATATATATATATATATATATATATATATATATATATATATATATCTATATATATATATATATATATATATATATATATATATATATATATATATGTAGCAAATCCCGCTACCTCTCGCCCGGAGCCCAGTCCTGGATACCGCAGCGCAGGAAGAAGAGAGGAGACCTCAGGTGCAGGTGAGCAATGTAGTTTATTTTCTCGAGGACACGGCACACCACAGCATGACGTTTCGGCCTTCACAGAGGCCTTGATCACATGATATATATATATATATTCACAGAAAAAACCATAGGTTTTACACACGTTATAGTTAGGAAGTAGCATTTAAAAAACCTATGAAATTCACTGAAAAAAACATAGGTTTGACACATGTTATAGTTAGCTGGAAATTTTACTGATATAAAACCAATGAAATTCCACGTTATAGTTAGTTGGACTCACTATAACTTGCGCGTGCAATGCACTGCTGATGACGTCACATATTACATCACTCATGACATGGTCAGTGACATCACTCATGACATCACTGATGACACCATCCTTGTGACATAGTGACAGACCTCCTTTCACTGTAATGTAACCCTTGAAACACATATTCAAAAATAGAAACTGAAATTTAAAAAAAAATGGAGATACCCATATCAGTTACAACAAGTAATTCAGTAATTCCACCATCTATATACACATCCACTCATTCACCAACAGTTCTATATAGTCACTCATACATATACTCACTCATCATATGAAGTGATACACCTATACATCCTGTTACACACCGACAGTCATCCAAAAGTTACTCACACACATACTCACACGTGCAAATAAACTATTGAACATCCATTTATTTGAATATAGAGTTATACACACACTTCCACCTTACTTCTATTGAAAATTACACATATTTATTCTCTTAAACAATCACTTATAGAAACACATACTTATTTAAACAGGAACTCTTACAATCTCTTACTCTCACATATACTCACTTATATACATCAATATTCACATATACTAGATTAAAACATATGTCGTTACTGATAAAGACACTAGTGAGACAGTCATTCACTCACTAACAAACACATATACACACTCATCCACCCATACAGTCCTGCACATATGCTGTCTTCAAAACACATACAAACAGAGAGTCAGTCACTCATGCATCTATGTACTAAGTAATACCCCCACCAAACCATATAGACACTCATACTGATACTAAGAGAAACATCTAATAACCCATATACATACGCATGTAGCTACTTACCAACACATGTAGCCACTTATACACAAAGTGAAACACTAATATATATATTTAAATATTTAAACATTACTCACTAATATTTATTTTTCAGAAAGACACATATTCACTGGATGGTGTCATCAGTGATGTCATGAGTGATGTCACTGACCATGTCATGAGTGATGTAATATGTGACGTCATCAGCAGTGCATTGCACGCGCAAGTTATAGTGAGTCCAACTAACTATAACGTGGAATTTCATTGGTTTTATATCAGTAAAATTTCCAGCTAACTATAACATGTGTCAAACCTATGGTTTTTTCAGTGAATTTCATAGGTTTTTTAAATGCTACTTCCTAACTATAACGTGTGTAAAACCTATGGTTTTTTCTGTGAATTTCATTGGTTTTTAAAATGCTAATTCAGAAAAATGTCGTGTATGCAACCTATACTTTTGTCAATAAAGTTCTGGCAATATTTTTTTCGAAAACAAGCCGTTTTCTTCACTGTTCAAGTTGCATAGACTCCTTGTAAAGCAATACAGAATTCGAAAGTCTGTACCTTGCCTTTTTTTAATCACATTAAAATTTGTCTGTAAATAAAAATAGCCTTACTAAACTTTCGTGCGCGACCCGGTGTGCGCACTCTCGGCAACAGTTGTCAATAAAATGGATATCGCATTTCCAGGCTTTCGTGCGCGACCGAGTGCGCGCACCTGCCTATATATTTCGTGAAAACTTTGCAATTTGAACTTATTGAATTTCTTCATACACCCCTCAAAGAACTTATAGTACGTCAAAGAGACTGTACCTAGACTTCTTTTTTATTCTTATGAAACTTTTCAGTAAATGGAGCCGAATGTCTTTTTAAACTTTCGTGCGTTACCGGATGTACACACCTTGGTATTTTTTTTAGAAATATAAAACGTTTCATACTTTAACAATTGTGTGCTTAAATCCAGCTCAGAAGATATACAAAATCAGGATGGTAGTTGGTTCAACCCGGACCGTTTATTAGAGGTAGATCGTCCGACTCCACCGGAGGACACCCCTAATAAAAAGGACATATATATAAAATGCGGACTAGCCGCTGTATCGTGCTAGCAAACTATAACATATAAATCGTTAGAAAAAACAAAAGGAATCGAGCAAAATCAGTAGGCCACTGATGAGATCTTTTTTTGACCTCGCTAAAATAGAAAAATTAGGAACAACCCCTCATGAGAAATATGAAACTAGTGAGAGGAACCGAGCTCGACGCCATGATGGCTGCAAGACAGCTCGGCTCCGCCGCCCACCCCACCCAAAATAATGACAAATATTATAAAGATATACAACGCACCAGCAAAGTAACAAGGTAAAACGTTTTATTAAATAACTATTTACATGGCAGCCTGCTGCAACATGAAAACAACACTTTCAATTGGTTCTTAATAGTTTCAATTCTGGAATTTACACGCAGCACTCCACCCACTTCCCTCACTATCTTTTCTACTCTCTAGAGAGAACAACGTCCTACATCTTTCGGAAGACTTTGGTGAAATGGCTACCGTATCTCATTCATCTTCCGAATCTGACCAAAATGATCGACTACCTTTAATAAGAAAAAATAAATCTTTCATCTGGCAATTTTTCACTTATCCTGAAGATCAAAAGAAAGTGAATGCACCAAAAGTAACCTGCACAATATGTGACTTGGTTCTCTCAAGAAGAAATCCAGCAAAAAAATATTCCTTTTCCATACATACCATGGTGCGGCATGTCAAACAAGTGCACCCTCTGCAATTTGCAGAGGCAACGACAAGAGCCCTGGCCACGCTATTACCATTAGAGGTGGCCAGCACATCTTCTGATCGACGACCTGTATCTCCATCGAGTGCAGAGATGGACTTCAGATATTTAACTATATATGGTCTATAACCTATGGTTTTTTCAGTGATTTTCTTTGGTTTTTTAATAGCAAATATCAAAAGCTTTTTTGTGGAAAATGACTAAAATTAGGTATACATAAGCAGCGTTCATTTATGTTCACCACAGCCATTGTTAAAAGTAAAGTGAAAGTCGCGAAACAGTGGCCACGCCATCTAGTCCCTTTTAGGCCCCATCATGCACGTAAGTAACAGCCATTTTCTGTGTCATGGCCTCTCTGCCCACTGCCAATAGCCTATGATTGTTCGAAATTGGTTCTCTTTGGGTCATTCTCTGTTCACAAATAAGCACAAAGTCGCAATACTCTGTTTAGTTTTTGCAGATAGTGAAGGATAGGTAGTGCACACTTTTGTCCCCTTTGTAACCCGTCATGCCTATCTCTGCCCCGTTTGTTGGTAGTTGGTTCAACCCGGACCGTTTATTACAGGTAGATCGTCCGACTCCACCGGAGGAACCCCCTAATAAAAAGGACATATATATAAAATGCGGACTATCCGCTGTATCGTGCTAGCAAACTATAACATATAAATCGTTAGAAAAGACATGAAACTAGAGAGAGGAACCGAGCTCGACGCCATGATGGCTGCAAGACAGCTCGGCTCCGCCGCCCACCCCGCCCAAAATAACGACAAACACTATGCAAATATTGTAAATATATACAACACACCAGCAAAGTAACAGGATAAAACGTTTTATTAAATAACTATTTACATGGCAGCCTGCTGCAACATGAAAACAACACTTCTAATTGCTTCTTAGTAGTTTCAATTCTGAAATTGAACACCCAGTACATCCAGAGGTGATGTCCGACAAGTTGTGTGGGGGGATGCCTTGCTAATGCCGCCACCCCCACCACCTTCTGTAGGAAGGACTCTGGATATGCTTGGTCCCTGAGAGGCTTCGATGTCCCTGCCTTGCACAAATGTCATAAGTTCTGGATGTTGAGTGCCATACTTCAGGGTCCGACAAGTTGTGTGGGGGGATGCCTTGCTAATGCCGCCACCCCCACCACCTTCTGTAGGAAGGACTCTGGATATGCTTGGTCCCTGAGAGGCTTCGATGTCCCTGCCTTGCACAAATGTCATAAGTTCTGGATGTTGAGTGCCATACTTCAGGGTCCAAGAAACGCGGACTCGGAGGGGGCGCTTGGCTCCTGCCCCCTCCCCAAGTCTTGTTCCCCTGGTATGGCCTGAGATCGCCCCCGACATAGGCGGCCGGCTCCCGGGGTCAGGCGGAACTTCTTGCCTTTTGATGCCTCTTCCATTCTGGACCTTGTCCCACAATCCGTTTGACCTGAAGACACGTCCTGCGGTGCCCTGGTCCGACCATCACATATACCTGCGCCAGGAGACCGCGTGGGGTGCACTGGAAGGGAGAGGCGGCGCGAACGAGCCTCTCCCACCTCACCAGGTGGAGGTTTCTTAGCTACACCCCAGCGCTTCACTCGGCCAGCTGAGTTGCGCCTGCTCCTGCGGCACAGTGCCTCGCTCGGCCAGCTGAATTACGCCTGCTCTTGCTATTACACCGTCTCACCCGCCATCCGGCTGAATTGCACCCACTCTTCCGATACAGCGACAGGCAGCTGCCACGGAGCTCAGGAAATGGCGGTCGGCTCCACAGACTTGGGCCTGGCGTGCAAGGATGGCTCTGGGCAACCCTGGAACTCGGACGCTTGACTGCTAGGGCATGAGCCCCATTCCCAAAAGCGTCCCCTCAGCCTTGAAGATTCTACAAGAGTCACCGAGGCCCCCGACTCCTGCAGACTTCCGGTGGGGAGCGACTGCCATGATTGCTCGCGGAATGGCCACGACGTAGCCACGGGGTGCTCTCATGCTGACGCCAGCTTCAGTCTGAAACATCCAGAAACACTGTAGACTACCAATTCGATCAGTTCCGGTGGAGCCCCAACGACGTATCGCGTTGTTGCGTAATCCGTCATATGACGCGCCGCGTTAGCGCACCCGGAAGTGCTCCGGTGCGCGAGGCGCGAAGCGCAGCTTCCCGGAAGCAATTCGGGGCGCGGCGCGGAGCGGGTAACGTAAGCATTTACATTTCAGTTGGTTCTCCCTCACAATATTTTCAATGTCACATAAAAGTCACCCATCACCCACTGCCATCTCTGGCTGTTTCCATGGTAACACCTCATTCTGCACCTGGCTGAAGGCACAGGTCAAAAGTTCATATCTCAACGTTCTACAGCAAAGTAACAACACTGTTTTCCCTCCAGAAACACCTGCCAATCCACAGCTCTGTTACATGTCTTTTTTTTTCACACCCAATAGTACTTTTCGTTTAACATAAACATTAACATGCAACGTACTGTTCAATCTCCACTTCTTACAATCAACCAATCATTTTTATTTTTTAAACCACACCCAGCCTCTTCCTTTTTCTTTATTTAGAATTTCAACTTCTAACTACCATTCCACTTCCAGAACCGATCGGAGGACGACTACAAATCCCTTGAAAATGAAGGTCTGGCTAATAGGACACAGTTATATTCACTGGAGTGAAAAATATGCAGTAAGCAGACGAATTTGCAACCTCGGCTTACCAAATGTACACATAACATGGATTGCCAAAAGAGGATTGAAATGTCACCAATTGATTCCATTGGTGAAAACTTTTATGCATCTCCCAGAACCAGACCTTATAATTGTGCACTGTGGTGGGAACGATCTAGGCACAATCACTGGGGTAGGTCTGGAAATGCTTCTAAAAGACACCTTTCAACAATTGATGACACTTTTTCCTCGATCTGCCTTAGTATATTCCAATATATGCCAAAGACAGAAATGGAATTGGTCCAATCAACATTGTGCACAATTTGAGAAAGCAAGGAGACATGTAAATAAATCTGTTTCTGCGTTCCTCAGAGATTATAGCATGGGTTCTATTTACCACAACAACTTGCGATACCACATGCAAGACGTCTATAGGAGAGACGGTGTTCATTTCACGAATGAGGGAAACAGAATCTTCCTCTGCAACATCAGGCTCTGCATCGGTACTTACTTATAAATGCAGAAAACACTCAATTAACACAATGGCTCTTTTCAGAGCCACCTTATATCTAAGCACTCAAACTTCTGATTTATCTCCATTTTCACACTCTTGTAAAAAGGTGTGCGCGACCGAGTGCGCGCACCACGCAACTTTAAAAAAAATATATATATATATTTTCGCCTTTAAGGGCCTTACTGCACACCCTGAGAAAACCTACGCAGCAAAACAATCTCTACCTTCTCCCCTTTCCATGTTCCAACGCTTTGAAATCAACAATATATTTACTCGCAATGACAAAATGGCGGTCAACACTTCCTGATTTCCTTTGAATCGAACATTAACAGACGTCACGCAGCAAAATTCCGCTCGCGCGCGCAGCCGCTTGAGTGCGCGCACCCGTGCGCGCGTATAGATATATAATTGACTTTAACTTTAATTTCCTCAGCAACTACTGAACGGATTTACACCATTCCAAAAAAAGCGTAATCTGCGAGCCGGACTGTACAGTTTTGCCAAATTTCTTATAAATCCATTCACCCGTTCGACCTGTAGCCGAGTCTAAAGGTCCTATGGAAAATAACATGGAGAAAACACGTTTTGGGACCCCCCTTTTATCTCAGCCCCCACTTGACCAATCCCCCCAAACTTTTAGGGAAGGAGCGCAGCGGACCGAGCCATCTTCTTTGAGAAATTCGCTAAGATTCTTCAACCAGGGCCAAAGTTATTCCAAATAGAATGTTGAGGATTTCCTATGGAAACTAGGTCCTAACTATAACTACCTACTGGCGACCGCCAGTAGGTAATATATATATATATATATATATATATATATATATATATATATATATATATATATCAGTGATGTCATTTGAGATGTTATCAGTGATGTCACTGACCATGTCATGAATGATGTAATATGTGACATCATCAGCAGTGGATTGCGGGTGCGCGAAATATAGTTAGTATAACTAACTATATAGGAGCAATTTCAATGGTTTTGTATGAGTGAAATGTCCAGCTAACTATAACACCCCTAAAACTTATAGTTTTTTGAGTGAATTTTAAAGGTTTTTTAAATGCTAATTCCTAACTATATAGGGCCTGAAACCTATGGTTTTTTCAGTGAATTTCAAAGGTTTTTTAAATGCTAATTACTAACTATATAAGACCTGAAAGCCCACCAGGAATCTCCAGTATGCGCCAGGGGACTGCATTGCAGAGAGGTGTAATGAAGCCACGCCCCTTTTCACACCTCTCTGCAACGCAGCCCCCGTGCATGTTTGAAGAGGGGGAACTTATTTCCCTTGCATACTGGGAGCCCCTGGGGGCCAACTAGCCCACCTTGAACATCCAGTATGCACCAGGGGGCTGCATTGCAGATGTGTAGTGAGGCTATGCCCCTTGTTACACCTCTCTGCAACGCAGCCCCCTGGCGCATTTGCAGAGGGGGAACTAATTCCCCTTGCATACCGGGGGTCCCTGGGGGCCAACTAGCCCACCTGGAGCCTCCAGTATGCGCCAGGGGGCTGCATTGCACAGAGGTGTAATGAGGCTATGCCCCTTTTTACACCTCTCTGTAACGCAGGCCACTGGCGCGTTTCCAGAGGGGGGACTAATTCCCCTTGCATACTGGGGGTCCCTGGGTCATATCTGCCCAAACGCCGATATTCCGAACGATTGAAAATGACTTTTCTTGAGAAACATTTGGATTTGGATTATCATGTCCTATACTTTTGAATTTTTGAAAGACTGACTGACTGATTACTCAAGTCTGCCCGAATTGTGTGGGTAAAATTGATACCTAGTCACTTTGAATAAGAATGTACTGTCTCGTCTAACATTTGGAAGAAATATCTAGTTATATGACAACAGGATACCGATATAACTTGAAGGAAAAAAGAACACCCTGAAGAAGTTCTGTTGTACAGAACGAAACGCGTCGGCTGGCTGTGGTACATAAACTTAAGGAAAATAAAAGCATTTGAATATACACCAAGATTCAGCGCTTCAATAAGGACTCCAAGTGATGTGATTTGATTGGACTTATTGTGCAAGTGGTGCTGTGCCAAACATTGGAATATTCTCCACTACTCTCTACTACTTACTCTCTACTACTCCACTACTCTCTAATACCCACTCTCTACTACTCATTCTCTACTACTCTACTACTCTCTACTACTCTCTCTCTAATACTCACTCCCTACTACTCACTATCTACTACTCTCTACTACTCACTCTCTACTACTCTCTACTACTCACTCTCTACTACTCTCTCTACTACTCACTCTTTACTACTCACTCCCTACTACTCTCTACTACTCACTCTCTACTTCTCACTCTCTACTACTCACTCTCTACTACTCTCTCTACTACTCTCTACTACTCACTCTCTACTACTCACTCTACTACTCACTCTCTACTACTCTCTACTACTCACTCTCTACTACTCTCTCTTTACTACTCTCTACTACTCACTCTACTACTCACTCTCTACTACTCTCTACTATTCTCTCTCTCTGCTACTCACTATCTACTACTCTCTACTACTCACTCTCTACTACTCTCTACTACTCACTCTTTACTACTCTCTACTACTCACTCTCTACTGCTCTCTACTACTCACTCTACTACTTACTCTCTACTACTCTCTACTACTCACTCGCTACTGCTCTCTACTACTCACTCTACTATTCACTCTACTACTCTCTACTACTCACTCTCTGCTACTCTCTCTACTGCTCTCTGCTACTCTCTACCACTCACTCTCTACTCTCTATTACTCACTCTCTACTCTCTACCTCTATACCTCTCTCTACTTCTCTCTCTACTAGTCTCTACCTCTACCTCTCTACCTCTAACTCTCCACCTCTCCACCTCTACCTCTCCACCTCTCTCTACACGTACACATAAACACATATATATATTCACTGAAAAAACCATAGGTTATAGACCATATATAGTTAGGAATTAGCATTTACAAAACCTTGAAAATTCACTGAAAAAACCATAGGGTATAGACCATATATAGTTAGGGATTAGCATTCACAAAACCTTATTTTACTCGCACAAAACCATTGAAATTCGCATATATAGTTAGTTGCACTAACTATATATCGCGCACCCGCAATCCACTGCTGATGATGTCACATATTACATCATTCATGACATGGTCAGTGTAAATGCTAATTCCTAACTATATATGGTCTATAACCTATGGTTTTTTCAGTGAATTTCAATGGTTTTTTAATAGCAAATATCAAAAGCTGTAAAACGTATTCTTATTCTAATTCAGAAATATATTTTATATTTTTGTAATATTATTTTTATATTTATTTGTTAGCTTAATAAGGTTCCGCGACCCGGTCCGCAAACCAGTAAACGTTCCATTAGCGCAAACCGCGTTAGAAAACGACATCGTGACTCGTCGCGTAAGCGCGACGTATTGCGTTACCGCGTAATACGTCTTATGACGCGCCGCGTTAGCGCACCCGGAAATGTTCTGGAACGCGAACAAAGGCGGGAAGCGCAGCTACTCGGAAGCGATCCGGGTCGCGTTACGGGACGCGTAACGTAAGCATAACAGGTCATGTGACTTGAAAATAACACTTTTTATTGGTTGATTTCATTTTTTTTTTCTGAATGATGTAAAGCTAGGTCATGTGACCTAAAAATTACACTTTTCATTGGTTTAGAACATTTTTTTTTCCAAAATGATGAAAGCCCCCTCCTATTTTTCTCACTCTGACTTTCAACTTTGTGAGAGGAAGAACTATTTTCATTATTGGAAGATGGCTTCAATTGTAGCTGCAGCTGGTGGACCCCCACCACCACCACAACCTCCTAGGAAGGATGGACCACCTCCCCAGTTTATTCCCAACCCTGAAGAAGAGGAGGAAGAAGAAGAACAAGATGTACATCAAATAAACATTTTCCCTGAAGAGCCCCGGAAATCACACCGCAAGGCCAATTTTATTTGGCAGTTTTTTTTCAATTCCTGCATGTCAAAAAAAGGTGAATGCACGTTATGTTACATGCCTGATATGTAAAGAACCTCTGTCTCGAGGCACGGATAAAAAGTATAGCTTTGGAAACTATACAATGCATCGTCACATGCAAAGGTGGCATCCAATAAATTATAGCATGGCGGAGGTGCGTAACCTACGTGAAAATCCACCAACTCTTGTGGCCACCACCTCATCCCATGAAAGTCTTTCGGGACCAGAGGCGAGGGAGATGGTCCCCGCTATTCAAACCAATTTTCAACATATGAAGCTGGTGTGCATTTATTGTGGGGGTTTGCTTTGTTACGGCGAAATGAGCTTTACATTAATGAAAATCACAAGTGCTCAAAACGCCCCAGAAAGTGATTTTTTTTTGTTGCTCCTGTTGAGCCGTTTCTAATGCCTGTTTTTCGTTCTTCCCCCTGAAAAAAACACAAAAAAAAACAGTTCAAAAAATACAAAAAAAGTATAAAAATGTTCAGAAAAATAATAAAAAAAATAAAAAACAACAAAAATAATAAAAAAAAGTTCTTTTCATAACTACCTTCCCTTTATGAAAAATTGCTAGAATGTTTAGCACTCTAGCAACCTCTATTTCTTTTGATTCGCTTCCCGGTTCGCTCACCGGTACGCGAACCGGAAGCGAACTAAAATTTTTTTTTTTTTTTTAAAAAGAGTAAGTAAACAGAGAGTAATGTTAAAAGAAAGACAAATAGAGGGAGTAACACACAGACACTGTTGAAAGAGGAAGTAAGAAAAGGAGTGGAAAGAGTAGTATAAGTAAGTAATAGAAAAAAAATGAGAGTAGTAGCAAAGGCAGGAAACTGAAGGGTAAAGAAATGAAGCAGTGGAACTAATAAAAGTTAAATTTGATAGAGATGTAACGTAAAGAGTACTAAACACTTACCTTATAATTGTCGTAAACGTAGTCAATTGTCATTTTTATACTTTTAATCTGTGTAAGAAAGAACAAAAAAATTTTAATTAATAGAAGGTAGTAAAAAAAGAGTGAGCATGAGGCAAGATGAATACATATTATAAATCACAATTCAAAGTACAAAATTAATTATACATATTTAATGGTTTATTTTTGCTGTTCTCAGAATATATCAAATTTCACTGAAAACAGTGAGTTGAAGGTATTCATCATATAACAGCGGGGAAAAAAAAACACAATCAAAATGATTGTGTTTAAAAAACCCAAATAATATAACTAATCAGAAATCAGAACTCCTCAAAAGTAACTTACATTCTATGACGTCAAAGGATGTCCTATGAACAGCTTATACTCTGTTGTGCTGTTACTATTTTCTGCCCGCCACTTTCTGAAAGATAAACTCCATTGATTTAAGAAAAATGAGACATACAAAGCAATTTAAAACAGCACACTAAATTACAGCAACACTTAGAATCATTATAGTCCAGTTACCTACCCTAAATTCTCACTTCAGAAAACAAGTCAAAAGGCAACATTGCTTCATACTCAATTGGTAATGTTTACTGAAAGACTAGCCTTTTTTTATTTCAAATAAGCTGTGTAATATCCTGATGTTGTCAAAGGACCATCTTAAAATATAATAGCTGCAGTTGCAAATGTTCTTCCTGAAATCGATGACTGTGTAGCCAAAACATTTTTAATTAGACTTAACAACTTTTTTTCATCCAGTTTATGTAGTTGAAATTGTAAATGGACAGCATTGCAGACTTACATTTCCTCTACTCCTTATTTTGATCTGCTGCTTGAATTAGCTTATAAAGACAAACAGTTTTCGCTCTGTACTACACTTATCCACAAGGCCATATAGAGTAGGAGCCATTAGAACCTCTTCAAATTCCTCAGAACAAATCCCAAGATTCCTTTCCTAAAATTTTGGTTGTAAGAACACCAGGTAAGAATTTTGAAGGTGGAAAGGCAATCTTTTTTTGAAAGTTAAAATATAATCATTGCAGAATGACCAGCCGTTTCCAGATTTTACATAAGCTGTGTAATGTCCTGAAGTAGTTGAAGGACCGTCATGATATATAATTGCTTTAGTTACAAAAGTCCTTCCTGATATTGACAACTGCGAAGCCACAAAATTATTAATTAAAGTTGTCAATTTAGTTCCATCAGGCCTACATCGTTGGAACATTAAAATGACATACTGGCCATAACTTCGTATAATTAACGTGGACAGCATTGCAGACTTACATTGGCTACACTCCATGTTTTGATCAGCTGCCTTTACTAGCTTATTGAAAGATACTGATTTACTGTCAGGCAAAGTTAAATATATAAATCTTTCTGAGTCTACACTAGTAGTACATGATAGCCTACAGTTCTCGCAGTCATGCTGCCATTGATAAGAAAGGCCAAACAGGTGATCTACATCTACACCTTCATCTTGCAATACATCAAGCATATACATTAAAAACTCCTGACAATCCTGCTGAATATTTTAAGAGAATTGTGTTTGACCTGAACATTCGTCTTACAGATAACAAATTTCAGACACACTTTCTACTCTTGTTGTATCAGCGCTACATTTCTCTAACACAGAATTCAACAAACAGCATAAACTTTGTTCCGAATTGATCACAATCTGTTCTTTTAAAGTTTCTAGTGAAAAGAGAACATTAACAACTACATTAGCATAGCAGTTGACACCAGAACTATTTTCAAATTGAAAACCAACAACATTTTCAACAGAATTCATTTTATTCCTGCTTACAATTTTTGGTTCATCGACTTTTGGTCTTTTTGCTTCAACCTCCCTACTATTACTAATATTTCTTCGTGTCACTGGATGATGTCACCACACTTCACTACTACAGAACACATAACACACCTTGTTCATTTCTACCTCACCTTTGCATACAATTCTTTCTTTGTCACACAGTACATGTAATGCATCACTTTTATCAACAACAAAACGAACAATCAATAAACATACAATATTTTGAAAGTCAATCATTCTTGTTTCCTTATAGTACGCTCCCCGGACCGCTTTCCGGTGCGCGTACCGGGCGCACCCCACGAAAAAAAACTTTTTTTTTTTTTTTTTGACCCGCGGGGCCCTTTTAAAGCCTCCACATCAAACCTAGGGGGTCAGGGAGGATCTACTAAGCCCCATTATGGTCATTTGCCCCTTCGTTTTGGCCTCCTCTTGTCTCTCGATCCTACCGAGAGACAAGATGGCGGCTGTTCCGGACTGTTTAGAATGTTGACAGACACCGGAGAGCCAATCAGCTTCGCTACGCAAAGTTCCGTTACGCGAAAAGTTCGCGAACCGGAGCGCTATCCGGGACGCTGTCACAGATATATCTGTTTTTTAAAACGTTAATTTCTCAAAATCCACAGGAGCACATATATTGAGACCCAGCAAAGGCACATCGGGCTAACAGTCCCTACAATTTTGCCAAGTTTCGTGCAAATCCATTCAGCCGTTCGAGCTAAAAGTGAGGCCAAACGCCCTATGGAAAACTCAATGTTAAAAACGCGTTTTGGGACCCCCCTTTTTTCTCGGCCCTCCCTTGATGAAACCCCCCCAAATTTTCAGGGGCTGCTCAGAAACACAATGTGCCATTTTCCTGTAAATTTCAGCCGATTCCGTCCACAAATGCCAAAGTTATTAGACATAGAATTTTCAAAAGTCCCATAGAGAAAAAATCCTAACTATATATACCTACTGGCGACCGCCAGTAGGTAATATGCATATATATGCATATGCATTTATATATATATGTATGTGTATATATATGGGAGAAGTTCGTCTGCATAAACCGTTGCGTCAGCCAGAGACGCACTTACAGAGCACCCCCGATTCTCTTTGGGCACGGACAACGCTGGCTTTGAACTGCTGCAGTTCGTCGTTTTCCAACAGAGTTGGATGGTCTGTGGCCCGCGGCGGATTCCGGGACGAAAGGTTGGCAGTTGTAGGGGTTTGCTACCTCACGCTGGGCAGTGTGCACCGTCACATTAAGCCCCTGTCGCATTGATTCCTGGACTCTGGGGCCGGAGTGGTACAGGGGACTGGAGGAAGCGTGTTGTTGTGGACTGCAAAGCAGAAACACTACATTCTTTTGTTGGGCACAAGCTGAATCCTGCACCCCCGCATTTCCACTGGGTGTGACATTTCAGTTGTTTTCCCCCTTGCAACACAGTCGAGAATCCAACAAGGAGGATTCTGGGACACGTAGTTTTCCAGCATACACAGGACTCTACACAGGTGTGCATTCAATCGGTAGGGGGAGGAGCGTGCCTGTATCAACATGGTAAAAGGAGGCAGGACTCTTTGTCAGCTTGTTCCTTCATTTCTTGGATGCTATGGGTGCTGAAGAAGGCTACACAATGCCGAAATGCATTCGCCAATGCTACACCAATAAAGCTTCCAACTGATTCCCCTGGGTCTCTACAATCTTTCTTTGGGAGAAGTTCGTCTGCATGAACTGTTGCGTCAGCCAGAGACGCACTTTACAGAGAACGCCCGCTTGTTTTGGGCACGGACAACGCTGACTTTGAACTGCTGCAGTTTGTCGTTTTCCAACGGAGTTGGATGGTCTGTGGCCCGCCGCGGATTCCGGGACGAAAGGTTGGCAGTTGTCAGGGTTTGCTACCTCACGCTGGGCAGTGTGCACCGTCACATTAAGCCCCTGCCGCATTGATTCCTGGACTCTGGGGCCGGAGTGGTACAGTGGACTGGAGGAAGTGTGTTGTTGTGGACTGCAAAGCAGAAACACTACATTCTTTTGTTGGGCACAAGCTGAATCCTGCACCCCCACATTTCCACTGGGTGTGACATTTCAGTTGTTTTACCCCTTGCAACACCGTCGAGAATCCAACAAGGAGGATTCTGGGACACGTAGTTTTCCAGCATACACGGGACTCTACACAGGTGTGCATTCAACCGGTAAGGGGAGGAGCGGGCCTGTATCAACAGTGCAAAAGGAGGCAGGACTCTTTGTCAGCTTGTTCCCTCATTTCTTGGATGCTTTGAGCACTGAAGAAGGCTACACGATGCCGGAATGCATTCGCCAATGATAAACAAATAAAGCTTCCAACTGATTCCCCTGGGTCTCTGCCTTCTTTCTTTGGGAGAAGGTCATCTGCATAAACCGTTGCGTCAGCCAGAGACACACTTACAGAGCATCCCCGCTTCTCTTTGGGCACGGACAACGCTGGCTTTGAACTGCTGCAGTTCGTCATTTTCCAACGGAGTTGGATGGTCTGTGGCCCGCCGCGGATTCCGGGACGAAAGGTTGGCAGTTGTAGGGGTTTGCTACCTCACGCTGGGCAGTGTGCACCATCACATTAAGCCCCTGCCGCATTGATTCCTGGACTCAGGGGCCGGAGGGGTACAGTGGACTGGAGGAAGTGTGTTGTTGTGGACTGCAAAGCAGAAACACTACATTCTTTTGTTGGGCACAAGTTGAATCCTGCACCCCCGCATTTCCACTGGGTGTGGCATTTCAGTTGTTTTCCCCCTTGCAACACCGTTGAGAATTCAACAAGGAGGATTCTGAGACACGTAGTTTTCCAGCATACACTGGACTCTACACAGGTGTGCATTCAATCGGTAGGGGGAGGAGCGGGCCTGTATCAACATGGTAAAAGGGGGCAGGACTCTTTCTCAGCTTGTTCCCTCATTTCTTGGATGCTTTGGGCGCTAAAGAAGGCTACACGATGCCGAAATGCATGCGCCAATGCTACACCAATAAAGCTTCCAACTGATTCCCCTGGGTCTCTGCCTTCTTTCTTTGGGAGAGGTTCGTCTGCATACACCGTTGTGTCAGCCAGAGACACACTTACAGAGCACCCCCGCTTCTGTTTGGGCACGGACAACGTTGGCTTTGAACTGCTGCAGTTCGTCGTTTTCCAACGGAGTTGGATGGTCTGTGGCCCGCCGCGGATTCCGGGACGAAAGGTTGGCAGTTGTAGGGGTTTTCTACCTCACGCTGAGCAGTGTGCACCGTCACATTAAGCCCCTGCTGCATTGATTCCTGGACTCTGGGGCCGGAGTGGTACAGGGGACTGGAGGAAGTGTGTTGTTGGGGACTGCAAAGCAGAAACACTACATTCTTTTTTTGGGCACAAGCTGAATCCTGCACCCCCGCATTTCCACTGGGTGTGACATTTCAGTTGTTTCCCCCCTTGCAACACCGTCGAGAATCCAACAAAGAGGATTCTGAGACACGTAGTTTTCCAGCATACACAGGACTCTACACAGGTGTGCATTCAATCGGTAGGGGGAGGAGCGGGCCTGTATCAACATGGTAAAAGGAGGCAGGACTCTTTGTCAGCTTGTTCCCTCATTTCTTGGATGCTTTGGGCGCTGAAGAAGGCTACACGTTGCCGGAATGCATTCGCCAATGCTACACCAATAAAGCTTCCAACTGATTCCCCTGGGTCTCTGCCTTCTTTCTTTGGGAGAAGTTCGTCTGCATAAACCGTTGCGTCAGCCAGAGACGCACTTACAGAGCACCCCCGCTTCTGTTTGGGCACGGACAACGTTGGCTTTGAACTGCTGAAGTTCGTCGTTTTCCAACGGAGTTGGATGGTCTGTGGCCCGCCGCGGATTCCGGGACGAAAGGTTGGCAGTTGTAGGGGTTTGCTACCTCACGCTGGGCAGTGTGCACCGTCACATTAAGCCCCTGCCGCATTGATTCCTGGACTCTGGGGCCGGAGTGGTACAGGGGACTGGAGGAAGCGTGCTGTTGTGGACTGCAAAGCAGAAACACTACATTCTTTTGTTCGGCACAAGCTGAATCCTGCACCCCCGCATTTCCACTGGGTGTGACATTTCAGTTGTTTTCCCCCTTGCAACATCGTCGAGAATCCAACAAGGAGGATTCTGGGACACGTAGTTTTCCAGCATACACGGGACTCTACACAGGTGTGCATTCAATCGGTAGGGGGAGGAGTGGGCCTGTATGAACATGGTAAAAGGAGGCAGGACTCTTTGTCAGCTTGTTCCCTCATTTCTTGGATGCTTTGGGCGCTGAAGAAGGCTACACGATGCCGAAATGCATTCGCCAATGCTACACCAATAAAGCTTCCAACTGATTCCCCTGGGTCTCTGCCTTATTTCTGTGGGAGAAGTTTGTCTGCATAAACCGTTGCGTCAGCTAGAGACGCACTTACGGAGCACCCCCCTTCTCTTTGGGCACGGACAACGCTGGCTTTGAACTGCTGCAGTTCGACATTTTCCAACGGAGTTGGATGGTCTGTGGCCCGCCGCGGATTCCGGGACGAAAGGTTGGCAGTTGCAGGGGTTTGCTACCTCACGCTGGGCAGTGTGCACCGTCACATTAAGCCCCTGCCACATTTATTCCTGGACTCTGGGGCCGGGGTGGTACAGGGGACTGGAGGAAGCGTGTTGTTGTGGACTGCAAAGCAGAAACACTACATTCTTTTGTTGGGCACAAGCTGAATCCTGCACCCCCGCATTTCCACTGGGTGTGATATTTCAGTTGTTTTCCACTTTGCAACACCGTCGAGAATCCAACAAGGAGGATTCTGGGACACGTAGTTTTCCAGCATACACGGGACTCTACACAGGTGTGCATTCCATCGGTAGGGGGAGGAGCGGGCCTGTATCAACATGGTAAAAGGAGGCAGGACTCTTTGTCAGCTTGATCCCTCATTTCTTGCATGCTTTGGGCGCTGAAGAAGGCTACACGATGCCGAAATGCATTCGCCAATGCTACACCAATAAAGCTTCCAACTGATTCCCCTGGGTCTCTGCCTTCTTTCTTTGGGAGAAGTTCGTCTGCATAGTTATATATATACATACATATATAAACATATATAATCTGCATATCTATATAAATACAAATATAAATGCATGCATACATATACATATATGCAAACATATAAATGTTATTTACATGAAAGTTTTAAAAAAACTAATAAAAGCAAAGCTAAAAAGCCCCCTCATTACAAACAGAATGGCTTTAACTTAAACGAGGGCGAGATCTATTGCATTTTCAATGCTTGTTTACTTTGGTTCCATCAAGAAGGCATTTAGATGTGTCACACATTTGCCATAAATTCTGAATATTAGCACTCTAGTTGCTCATTAGATCACTGTAGTAAAGCTACTGCTCACCAGGGAAGTCTGCTGCTGGTGTTCAAAGTGCATGTCAGAATTTTTTTAATGAAATAGAAGAGGATTTGAGAAGTCACTCAAAATGTGCCATCATTTTTCTTTCTGAAGCACTAATCATACTTTCTATGGAAAAAGAGCCCCCTCATTTTGTTCCTTTTTAAATTAAATGTTTTCAGACTTACCACTTTATTCCAAACAAGATGGCTTCTGGTGTGCCATACTTTTGTCATAAGTAAGACTGTTAGCGCTCTAGTTGTTCTTTAGAACACTCTGGGACATTCTGTCATTGGGCTATACTTGGGCTACATCTGGGTGAAATTTGGACTACATTTGGGCTCTTTTGTCTCTGGTGGCCATCTTGGGAGACTGCATGTGAGAATTGTTTAATGAAATAGAAGAAGATTTGAGAAGTCACTCAAAATGTGCCCTAATTTGTGTTTCTGCAGCACTAATCTTACTTTCTATGGCAAAATATACCCCCTCATTTTGTTTCTTTTTAAATTAAATGTTTTAAGAGTTACCACTTTATTCCAATCAAGATGGCTTCAGGTGTGCCATACATTTGTAATAAGTAGGACTGTTAGCGCTCTAGTTGTCCTTTAGAACACTCTAGGAGGCTGCAGTAGAACACAAAGGAATCAACTGACAGTCTCTGTCCTTGTTGTATGTACATGTTTTACTGAGAATGTCAGACTTCATTCTCACATGACTGAGAAAGATAATGTGAATTTACAGAAAATATGCTTTCAGTTTAGCTTATAGATCCCCTTCCAAACCACTGTGGGAAAAGCATGAGATAATAGTTTTCTTTCAAACATGATTCATGATATCCCAGCAGAAGGCTTTTTCACATCGTAAAATCACCTTAGAACACACCACAATTCCTAAAATGAGTATGGTACCATCAACAAATGATTTATAATGTAACTATTAACTACAATGCTTTTTAATGAGGTGCTATCAAGTATATTGGTCCCAAGATGGCTGCCAACACTTCTTGGATGAAGTGCTGACAGCCAATCAGATCTCACGATGAGATGTGTGGTTAGGCTCCGCCCAGATATATATGTGTTTTTGAAGTTAATGTTCATATAAATCACTGGAGCAATTTTCACCAAATATAGAAAAGGCACTTCTGTGTACCAGTCCCTATAATTTTGCAAAGTTTGGTATAATTCTATTCAGCGGTTCGGGCTGCAGCCTTGTCTATTCGTCCTATGGAAATTAACATGGGAAAAACAAGTTCTGGGACCCCCTTTTTTCTCAGCCCCCGCCTGACGAATCCCCCCGAAACTTTCAGGGAAGAAGCGGAGCGGAGCTGGCCTAAATTTTGAAAAATTACACGCAAATTCCTTTACCGGTGTCAAAGTTATTCCCAATAGAATGTTGCGGATTTCCTATGGTAGCTAGGTCCTAACTATATATACCTACTGGCCATCACCAGTAGGTAATGTATATATATTTAAAAGTGAATAATAAATGAGCGTCAGTAGCTTTGTTATTCCTTGCTCCTTGAAGAAGCATTCCATAATGCCCTGGAAGGGCTATTTAATTTGGTTTTGCTTTTAGCTTGGTGATGTCCTTAGAAAGGGAAGAGGCAGGGGCACCTCCGAGCAGAATTTTCAATGTTATGGAGGGCTGCAGGAAGTACAGCAGCCCCCAGCAACATTAAAAAGACAACAAAACAGTACGTCCCCAGGGTCATTAAATCCATGACCCTAGGAGAACTTTCCATATTTTTAAATCACTCCTAGCTGGAGCTCAGTGCTCTTCAGCTGGAATGCAGGGCCCTCTTGTGGTTGTTTTTACGACTGCAATTTGCGGTCTGAAAATGTTCAAAAACACCCAAAGAAATGTTGGTTTTATTATAAAAAAATGTTACGTCTCTGAGTCATTCCTTTAAGATTTTTTAACCCACTAAATGCAGTTATATGAACTATGTTAAAAGAAAGACTCACAGACATGTTGATTTTATTTATTGAATTCAAACTTTATTAAACTTTTTTTGAAAATAATAATCAATTATTAAAGATTGCATTGTGTGAACCAAAATATACATTTGATTAAAAAATATTAGTGATTTTTAAATAAAGATGCTAAGCTTACTTTTTACATATTGATATGCTCACACCTTGATAAAGCCAATAGGCTAATTTTTATATTTTGCTTGAGTGCCTCCAGGACCTGCAAGACCAACCGCATGCTGCACATGCCAGAAAGCTTTGTGCAGTGTGAGATAGCAAGCATGTAGGGGGTTGGGCATAAGTCTTGGCCACAACCATGCCCTGCACCCAATCCCACACTGCGCATGGCCAAGGACGAGCACAGAGGGGAGTAGGTCTCTCGCAAGGGATAGGTGCGAGGATTGGTGCAGGGTCTGGCCCCATACAGGGCATGGAGTTGTGTGCGCAGGTGGGGTTGGTTTTACGTATGTGGTAATAAAATAATAATATACTTTAAAACAAAATCCTAGAAATCGTTTTTTTTCTTTCAGTTTTTGTGGGTATCATGGCTCCCACTGGAGTGTACGGCAGTTCCTCACAAGAGGACTTTATTGGGTCCTGTAAGGGTTCAGCTGTACCCGCACCACAAAATCTCAACCTGAGCATCTTTTCCAATGTGGATTTGAAAAATGACTGAATGGATTTACTTTCTCAGCAAAAGTTTCAACTTTTTTGCCAAATTTGGCATAATTTTGATACACCATTTATTCTACTTCTCACAGGAATTAACATGGGAAATCAACATATTGGGATCTCACTTCTTTTTTAGGCTCCTGCTTGACCAATCGGCACAAAACTTTCCAATCTGGAGCTGAGGTGGATGAATCTTTTGTTGAAAGTTATTGCAGATTCGTCAAATGGCACCAAACAGAGCCAAAGTTATTAGCAAAACAAAATGGTTTCTTCCTATGGAAATGTTAGTCTATCTAACTACGCAGAAGGAGAGTGACACTGTGCAATACGTACATATATATATTCAATGAAAAAACAAAAGTTAAAGTGATGTTATAGTAAGTGAAAATTTTAGTGACAAAGTTCAATTTTAAACTAAAAAAAGTTACATTTAAACTAAATAAACACTGAGATTTACCACTTATCGTTATCTAACTATAACTCATCCCCTAAAGTAACTATAACTTGCATCCTAGCCATGCACAGCTAATTACCCCACATATTACATCACTCATGGCATGATCTATGACACCACTGATTGCATGACTGCAACATTTGAAATTACATCATTGATGACAAAACTGTGCGTGGCAGGAGCGGGACATATAGTTATTTTATCTGTCATTAAACATCCTCATCTGATGCAATCAGTATCTCCTTTTTGATACTCACCCTGGCATGCCAACTGCTCCAACAGCTAATGATTTTGGGATCTTTTCAGGCCAGTTTGGAAGCAGCAAGTTCAAACCAGTGCCATTCGAAATGGAGTGTGTTTTCCAACCCGCTGAGGAAATAACAAATTCACCAACTTGAAACTTAGGGTTCTTGCTTTCTATAACTCTGTAAAAGAGAAAAAAAAAGTTGTCACAGCATATCTAGAATAATGTGTCAATTCATTTAATTTTTTGTACAGATTCTAAGGGATCTATCCAATATACACACATTGACATTACTGGGAATTTTCTGTGAGTCTTATTCTTGCTTCACAGGTCTAAACCTATTCCTAATACTCTTCAAAGCAAGAACACGTAACATCAACAACAAGGATAGCCTTTTCCTGAGAGCTTTGTTTCTCTGAGTCACTCAGGACCCTAAAGCTCTCTAGGGCCAGGGTCATCAAGCTCTTTGAGAAATGGCAATTAACATGAGGAGCCTGTGACTGTTCTCACACCTTCCCAATCATCATCTTGCACAACACTACACCAAACATTTCAGGTTTTGCGCCGCTTTAACCCTTTCGATGCTGATGACGAGCTCAGCTCGTCATCACCCACGGGTGTCGTGTGCTGATGACGAGCTGAGCTCGTCATGGAAACAGCAAAATGGCAATTTGCAGCACAGGAGGGGGAAAACGCCTAGCAGCCAAGAGGTTAATATTCCAGCCACTGTCTGAGCGGGATGTTCATGGAGACATTGTCAGTGAAGTCAATGTGGTATAGCTTTGCAGATGTGCTTTCACTTCTGCATCTGAGTTGTGCGTGTATGTGCTCCTATGTGCCATCTGCGTACATGATTGGCTGTGCAATATATGTCATTTTAAATAAGGTAGCGAGTAAATGTTACATATATCCACTTTTACCAGTCCCTCTCTTATCTGAGTCTGTGAGGATTCTTCTCAGACTGACTCGAACAAGAGAGGTCCTGGTGAATGCGCAACATGGATTGAAAGGGTTAACTCTTTTGTATATTGTTGCCATTGTAACTCCTGAGACGCAGCTTGCGAATCATGACAATCACTTTTAAAGTTTCCTGTTTTTCTGTATCTGTGCCATTGTGCATTAGGTGCGCCATGAGTTATGGCATGTGTTGTGTGCATTCATAACCATAACTGGCAATTTACAGTGGTTTTACTCTTTTGAGTCAGAGCCATAACTCAGTTTGTAACAGCTATTTCTTCTATACAGGAACTACTGCATTCCTGCAAGCTTAGACGTTTTGCAAAATCTTTACAATTCCCAATAGTTCAAGTAAAATACTGGCTTACAAACTGTCCCAAGTTCTACACTTTGATGTCAATAGTTTAGGTCAATGGAATTGCAGCCCAGTCTTTCATTCTGAAAATGGAGTTCCCTGAAAATCAGAGAATGCAGTCAATCAATACTTTTACTGCTGGTCCAGCCTCTTCTCATAGGGCGTCAGGACAATGCATCTTATACTGGGCCTTATAGATGCTTGCTCTAACTCATATTCTACCGATTCTTGGTCTACAGGCTCTCTGCTCAGAGATCTCTCTCTTTTTTCCTAATTGTGAACCTGATTGGTGCTGAGTGTGAGTGGAGATTATGTAGTCCAGTCCCCTTTAAAAAGGAAGATCCTCCCTTCTTCTTTTTGCAAGAGATGGTGTTGGGAAAGTATGGCATCGGATACAGTTTTTACAGTTATACGCATACAACAATATTGAGACAAGGGGCAAATGCGATAAACGCCTATAAATTTGCTAACATAGACAAACACATACACCATCTCACTACAATACGTGCCTTATCACAACATGAAACAACCATCATAAAATACCATACAACTGCAATAAAAAGTAAAACATTCAATAGCATACTGCAACTCGCCTCCATGAATTAGAAAATCACAATGGAATATAAATATTTTACCAGTATCATACAACCACACATCAACCGATAACTACAAACACAAAAAAAGCACAGTCAGTCTTACTATGGCAGGCTTGAAAAGAAATGCCATTATACATACTATCACCAATTAATATTTAATACCATATACGGCAACACGCAAATGCAAAAAATACCACCTGAACCCCTTACTCCCAACTCAGAATGTAGTCACATGCAATGGAACATATCCCTACATGAAAGCTTTAAACTTTTCTTAAAGATCAAAATAGCACCACAATGTTGTAAAATAGCCTATATAACCAATACAAATACTTTCACAGCAACAGTAGTTCCAAAGAAACTCATTGTTAAAGAAAATATTGAACTCATATAATGTAAATGTCTAGATTCATCCTTCACATCAAAAATCAAAACTAATGTCACCAGTAGTACAATTAGATGTTGTCATCAGTGACCTTATCTGTGATGTAATTGATGATGTCATTTGATATGTCGTAAGTAGTGCATAACCGGGATGTAAGATATGGTTATCTTACCTAACCATACCCTGAGAATTTCAGGGATTTTTACATTATTTTGTAACTATAAATTCACTTTAACTGTGATTTTTTTCTGTGAATGTCAATGTTTTTAGAAACATAGGTTAAGGTCTTATAACCAAAGCGAACCATATTTCATTTCAGTATTTGTTTCAGTGAATTTCATGGGGTTTTTGATCATATATCATTTACAACTGTTCCTTGCACTATCTTCCTGTTTACAGATAGCCTCCACTGTGCATGGTCTCAGACCATCCATGAGCAGCCGGGGCTGGCCACAAGTTTAGGCTGTGAGGAATAGCACACAGGCTTTGTCTGTAGTGAGAGTCTGCCTGACCCTGTGCCCAAACCCCTGCAGATGGCTGAGTATACTTTTTTTCAGTTTTGTTTGTTGGGGATCTTCTGGCCTTGCTGTCAGTGGATGTAACCCCTCTCCCCTTTTGGCTCCTATCAATTTATTTTTCAGGACTCTGTCTGAACCAAAGCACCAAGTTGTCCTTCAATGGCTGCAACAACACATTTTTGTCTGTGTGGACAGCCAGCCAAGAGCTTCAGGTCAATGAACCTTACTATGGTTTTACAGAACTGAAATGGTCACCAGGTAAAAAGCTTCTCTGCCCATCCAAGTTAGAATATTGTTTTTAATTTTGGACTTGCAAATCCAGGAGCACTGACCTTCCCAGATGAATGCCCAGATATTTTAAACTCTTTATTGGCAGACTAATTCACTTTCTAAACACTATTTCCTTGAACACTATTTAAGGCACTTCCTAGAGTTAAGTAAAGTTACATTCCAAGGTCCTATAATTCCTTTCCGCAGTTATTTTCTTTATCAATAGCAGGAATAGGGCGAAGGGTATAACAATTCCACCTGCAACACAAGATTATGAGGAAGCGCTGTTGTATCCCAAAGGGTGAAGATTGGAGGATTTGTGAGATGGGTAGATGTAATCTAAGGCATGCAAAGACTAAATCAATCAAGCAATCAGGGTCTTGAATAGTGTGGCTACTCACCTGTGAAGGTCTTCAGGTGCTGGGGGAGGGGGGCTGTTAGTCGGACTGGGTGGAGAATCATTCGAAGAGCCAGGTCTTGAGGCCCTCCCTGAATTGGGTGAGCGACGCGGATTGCCTGAGGTGGAAGGGCAGGGTGCTCCAGGTCTTGACAGCGAGGTGGGAGTATGACCTACCTCCGATTCTGATCTTGTGGATCCTGGGGACAGCGGCCAGGGCGAGTTGGGAAAATAGGAGTTGTCTGGCGGGTACGTAGCATTTGAGGTGGTGGTGTGGGCATACTGGTCCTTCGTCATGTGGAGCTTTGTAGGTGTGACTGAGGAGCTTGAGTTGTCGGAGGTGTTGTGTGATGTGGCAGTGGCGGGGGATGTCGAGTACCAGTCTGGCAGCAGCACTTTGAATGTTATGTAGTTTCTTGAGCTGTTTCTGGGTGACGCCTGCATAGAGTGTGTTGCCGTAATTGAGTCTGCGGGTGATGAGTGTGTGGGTGACTGTCGTTCTGAAGTCTGTGGGGATCCATCTGAATGTCTTTTGAAGCAAGTGGGGACTGTAGAAGCAGGCGGAGGAAACTGCGTTGATTTGACGGTTCATGGTGAGTGATGAGTCCAGTATGATGCTGTGGTTGCGTGCTTGGTTCGTCAGGTTGGAGGGAGATTCCAGAGCGGCTGACCACCAGGATTCCTCCCAAGTGTAAGGAATGGGTCCCAGGATGAGTACTTTGGTCTTGTATGAGTTAAGCTCGAGGAAGGTGTCTTTCATCCAGGTAGCAATGGCCTTCATCCCACTGTGGAAGTTGGTTCTGGCGGTTGTGGGTTCATTGGTGAGGAAGGGGATCAGCTGGGTGTCATCGGCGTATGAGACCATACTGTGTCTGTGGTTTCTGACGATGGCTGCGGGGGGGAGATATAGATTTTGAATAGGGTGGGGCTCAGGAATGAACCCTGGGGCACTCCACAGCTGATCTCTGTGGGTTCTGAGAGGAACGGTGGTAGTCTGACTCGCTGAGTCTGACATCGTGGAGTCTCGTGATTAGGGTGCAGTGGGAAACAGGGTAGAAGGCGGGGAAGAGGTCTAGTAGGATGAGGGTTGTGTCTCGCCCCAGTCAAGGAGGGAGTAGATGATGTTGGTGGAGCCGAGGTGTGCTGTGTCCGTGATGTGTTTTTTTCGGATGCCGGATTGTGAGGTATCCAGGATGTGGGTCACTTCGATGAGCTCGGAGAGTTGGGCATAGAAGACCTTCTCGATAACCTTGGCTGGGAAGGGGAGGAGGAAGATGGGTCTGAAGTTTGTGAGGTCTGTCGGGTCTGAGGACGGCTTCATCACCAGGTGGTTGATCTTGGTGTTTTTCCAATCTTCTGGAAGGTGGCGGTTTTGATGAAGCAGTTGATGGTGCGGCGAAAAAGGGGGGCGATGGTGGCGGCTGCTTGGTGCATGATGTGGTACAGGCAAGGATACATCAGGGCTCCTGAGTGGATTCTCTTCATGGTCTTGAGAGTGTCTTCTGGTGTGAGTGTGGTCCAGCAGAGCATGGTCAGTTGGGGTGTGGCTTTGTTGTGTGCGATGGTGGCGGCATAGTGGCTGGGTCTAGGGTTGTAGTTTTCCTGACCTTGTGGTGGAAGAAGGTGCCCTGTTTGTTGCAGAGGTCTTGGGAAGGGGGGAACGTCTGTGGTCTCGCAGTTGGGCCTGGCGAACACCTTGACAATGGAGAAGAGCTCTTTGATATGTTGCAGTACATCACACTTCCAGGTTGGGAACAACACTTACAGGACAAGAGTAGCAAGCTGTATAAAAGGCTTCTAAATTGTGCGGGCTGCGTTTGGTAATGCTTTTGGTGGTTGCTTTCTTAGTTTGGACCCAATCCTTGCTCCTTCATCTTTTTATTCTCTTTATCAATTCCCTTGGCTCCCTTCCCCTTTCCCGGAGACCTATCTTGTAAGCTCTTCTGCGTGTTGGAAGCATTCTTAGCCACTTCTGCTTGTTGTCACCATCTATTACAGAGTTGCTGATCTCCCATGATTACAGAGACACTGGAAAAGCTCCTGGTATTTTTGGCTTTCGTCACCAACTTGTCCCTTTGTCAGAACCTCGTAAACAACCTTTCAATGTTTGGCTTTTTCACTGTAAAGATAGCTGTGTCATTTGTTTCATAAAGAGTCCATTGGCATTTTCCCTATGTTAGCCTAACTGTTTACATTGTCAACCACTTTTGCTTTGCACACGTCACAAAATATCACGCTTGTTTTGTACTACATTCTTATTTTGCAAATAGGCTTCACATGTTTTTGTATTTTGTTCTCTTCTACTGGGAATTAGCTGAACACCACATACAAGGTCACACAACACCATTCCTTGTTATTCTCTGTGGTAAAATTGTTATGTGCCCAGGTTAGGCCCATGTAGTGAAGCTGCTCATTTCTTACATGGTCCTCTTTTGTATTACTGCTGTGACCTTTTTGACATATTCGTGTAAATGACAATGTTGAATTAGTTTCTCTGAAACTACTTCTGTTTACACATCTGGCTTCGCATAACATGATGCCTCGAAGACCAAGTACAAGGCTTTTAAGCACAAATGTTGGTCTACCATTTTCCACGGGGCAGAAGGGCTATCTACATAGCCATAACATTGCTAATGTATACATATATTGCAAGGATACCTTTTATTATAAATAATCAGCATCTCATAGGATTAGCAGAGGAGGCACTTCAGCTGACACCGAGGTTCCCTGCATGCTGAGACTTCACCATGCTGTGGTCTGACATCTCCGTGAGGGGTGTCCAGTTTGTGACCAAGACAGGGTGCTACATTCTCTCCTACCAGGTAGAGGGTAGGTTGGGTCATCCCTTGGGGGGCTGTAGGAAGCTGGCTATCTATATACTATACCAAAGTATGGTATGGTGTGCACAGAATCCAGTGGATCCCCAAATTCTTAGAGAGGGAATAGTAGATAATACCTTATTCTGTATTTGTGGAAGTGTGGGTGAGCAGTAAGATTTTATCAGAGGATAGTGTGGGGCTTTATTGTACACTCTCAGGCAAGCTATTATGTTACACACTCAAAGAATGAACTCTGACAATTTGTTTTCTATATAAATATTATATAGTTGTATCTTAGTTCTAGAACCAAGTAAGGCCTGGCACAAGTAAGTGTAATTGTGCTTTGCAAGAATAATGCAGTTGAATACAGCTGAAATGCAGTTGAATGTAAGTGGTTTGGTTAAAGGTAAGTCAAAAGTTCATTAGCAGTTGAAATTACTATACAGTTACTCTGTAATTATTTTGTGAGTAGTTTGTTGGATTACATTTCAGATTACTTTTCTTACTCAGTGTGGTATACCTAAATACCACAGTGGGACATTTCATGGATAAAGGTAAGTAATGACATTTTTTATCAAAACACACTTGTATGACTTTTCATAGAACTTCCAACTCCACACTTTCACAGAAAAGCAGTCAATGCAATCCTATGAGAGGAAATTAAGTTATCGGTTTACAGGTAAGTACTTCATTTTGGGAGCTGGGATTCTGGGGTTAGAAGAACAAGGATTCCCCCAGGGTCAAGGATGCACTCCAAGAGTACCCTCAGCTGCACTAGAGCGGTTGGGTACAGAGTGCTGAGGCCCAATGTTATCCAATTGGGGATCGGGGGCCTCCAGTTGGTGGCTGCTCACGAGCAGGCCACAAGGTTGAGGGAGCAAAGCTCCTGGAGTTAAGCTCAGGGCAAAGGGGGTTCAAGTTAGCACACAAAGTGCACCCACAGCGGCACAGGGTTTCCGGGTGCAGAGTGCTGTTTTGGCATTGGGTGCCCTTTTATTTTTAATGAGGATTCTCCAGTTTCAACAAACACTGCAGGCTCAGCCAAAGATCTTCTGGAGGCGAACACTGGGTGGAAAAGTAAGTTGGCATGTTGTGGGATGCTGGGACACCCTTGATTGGGCCACCCAGCAGGGGTGCAGGGGTTTCTTTTGGCATCTAGTTTTCCTTACTAGCACCGGGTGCGGTCGGGGGGATCCTGCAGAAAGGGATTGCAGGGGTCATCAGGAGACTTGATATATGTCAGGGTGTTGGTCCACTCAAATTCAGATGGCTGAAATGCCAGAAACCGGTCCTCGGTAGCTTGTTTCTGGTCCAGGGAAGGCATGGCTGAGCAGTTCGGACTGGACTGTTCCCATGAGGCACAGGGTCAGACTGATTTGCATATGGCCATGTCTGAACTGGGGTGGCAGAGTGGGCTAAAGAACGGTGATGGATTAAACCCAGATCAGTTGACTGGGGGTGAGTGCTTGTATTGTCAACGCTCCGTCCATCATTTCCTTTGGTTTTTCTCCCCACTCAAATTCAGGCCATGGGCATCGGTTGCAGAGTTGTGAAGACTTGCGGATTTGGCCGGAGCCAGAGTCTGTCGGTGAGCAAATCCAATGCTCATGGTAGACAAAGTATTTTCAGAGAAGGCAGGCCAGGTCCTGAGGGTTCCGGAGGGGTTGCTGGCTGCAAGACATGCCGGGATCCCGCTGGAGCAAGTCCAGGTCGGGGCAGGCCGGTAGTGCTGGGGCCAGGCCCGTTGGTGTCCTCTTCTACTTACTTCAGCATGGCTCTACTGTACTTCTTCTTCTCTCGTCTTCTCTGAGGGGGCAAGGATCAGGGAGGCCCCTAAATACTAGATTTAGGGCCATTTCAGATAGGTACACTTTGAGACCAATGGGTCCCTTCCTTGGGGTGGGTTCACACCCTATTATGCCACCCTCCAGTGGGAGGGGGCATAAGCCTCACTCTGGTGGCTGGGCCCCCCATCTTCAAGATAGTGGGGACTAAGAGTTGCCTTCACCTTGCCTCCCCAACTGAGGGGTTGGGTTGGCAAAGGTGGGCACACCTTTCCTCATATCTTTTTTTTCCGCCAATTCTCCTACCCAAAGTGGGGTCAGAACTGGTAGGGGCCAGTTGCTGGGAGCAGCAAATAGCGCAGTCAGCTCACAAAGGTGGCCAGCCTTTGAAGCTTCCCCTTTATGGACCCTGCCCATCCTGGGGGAGGAGGCTTGGCACCTGTGCCCAGGATGTGCTTTCTTTACACAGAGAGCAGGAAGCTCTTAAACCAGGGGTCCAGAAAGATGTCTGGGGGTGGCAGCTGGGGGCAGCCACTCAGCCAGGACACTAGAGTTAGGTTGTTTTTTAGGGGGGATCTCCAAGATGCCCTCTGAGTACATTGTTAAATAAATCCCAGGGTGGCATCAGTGTGGGTTTAATGTGCTGAGAGGCTTGATACCAAACTTCCCAGATTTCAGTAAAGCCATTATAGTGATGTGGAGTTCATAATGACAAACTCCCAGACCATAAAGTCTTTATGGCTTTACTGCACTTACAATGTCTAAGAGTAGACTTATGTAAAAAGAACAATTAATGGACAGAATGAAGAACAGTGTCATACATTCACCCCAGCACAGAGATCTGGGTCTAAATGCATTGCTTTTTTGCTCCCCATGCTATTCTAGTTTGATCCCAGCTATATGCAAATCAGTCTCGACCCTGCGCCCAATGGGAACAGTCCAGCCGGAACTGCCAGGCCAGTTCCTCCCTGGACTGGAAACAAGAATTTGCATATAGCTGGGTCTGAACTGGGGCGGCGAAGTGAGCTATAGAATGATGATGGATTCATACCTGATCTGTGACTGAGGGTGCGTGTCTCAAATGTTTCAGCTCTCCATCCATAATATCCTTTGTGTTTGCTTTGTTCGCCCTAAGTTAGCAGGGTATGCCCAGACGTGGGTTCCTTGTTCACTTTGCAGCTGGATTCAGGCTAGCCTGGCTGATGAGGGATGTTGCCCCAAAACCGGTCCTAGGATGCTTGTTTCTGCTCCAGGAAAGACTTGGCTTGGCATTTTGGGCTGGACTGTTCCCATGAGGCACAGGGTCAAGACTGATTTGCATATAGCTGGGTCTAAACTGCGGTTGCAAAGTGAGCTAAAGAAAGATGATGGATTCAATCCAGATCTGTGACTGGGGGTGAGTGTCTGAAAAGTATCCACGCTCCATCCATCATCTTGTGTTTGCTAAGAATAGAGTTACACTCTGAAGGAGTACAAGGTTCTTGCACCTGTACCCTCACCAGTGGCATAGTACACCCAGCTAGAGGGGTGGCTGATCTATGCTGAGGCAGTGGGCTGTAGGCATGGCACACAAGAATATGTGCCATGTTGTCTCTTCACTTTTCTCTGCACCAAAACATGCATCCTTCAACTGCAATGTGATAATGTTAAGGTACAGGACCTCTAAGGGTGGCACGATAAGTGCTGCAGCCCTTGGTGGAGTTCTCTGGTCACAGGACCCTTGGTACTTAGGGTAACTTTAACAAGGGACTTACATGTGGCCAGAGAGGTGCCAATTTGGGGGTACACAATAAAGTTTGATGGAAAGAACATAGGTCCTGGGTACCTGATTGGCAGGAACCCAGGGCACACTCAGTCAAAGGGCATCAACATAAGGCTAAAAGTGAGGGGCAACCATCCAAAAAGGGGCACTTCCTACAGAGGCTTCTTGGTCTTACACCTACACACACACTCTAGGCACACACAGAGTAAAATTTGCATAGTAGGAGTTCACTTAATTACTACCTTGTTTTATCTGCCTGCATATATACACTGTTTTACAACATGGTAGAACTGTATCTAATATTTACCATTTTGGTGCTTGTAATCCCTTTAATCTGCTTTTGTCTATTGACTATTGCAGCACATGTATTTTACACAAGAATAACGTTAGCTCAATAAATATATTGAAAAGTTCCAGTGTGTATTCTCTGTGTATTTCTCTGAGAACAAAAGAGCACGAGTGATTGAGAGAGAGGTCCTGATCTGTTCCCATGATCCCTGAGGGGTCAGGGTTGTCATGTTCAGGGGTTGTCAGAAATCATTCCTTCCCTGGTAGGGGGGCTTATGATGGCACTCTGAGCTAACTAGTTTCTAAGTCAACATATCAGCCAAAGTTTATGTTGTCCAACAAACATGCCGATCCTACGGATTAGTGGGAACTACACAACAAGGTTCCACCGACGTTGCATGGTTTCTTCTTTAACAGTCTACCTGAGTAGTTTTCAGAAACCCTTACTCACCTCCAAACCGAAGAAATTCTGGTTGTTAGGGAAATCCACCTCAGCTAAGTAGGTATACCCTATTTATTGGCTATAAGTTATTCAAGCTTGTAGGATAAAACTTCCCACATTGTGCTTACCCTATCTCCATAAATTCTTCTATGAATTTCCTTCTTCTTAAAAAACAATGTCCGTAAACAGGAAAAACTGAGAAAACTTTGGAGAAGAAGTAGGAGCTCTAAACATTACAGAAGAACGCAGACATGCCTTTAAAATAAAATTATTTCAATATGGTCTCCCAGCAACGAGTGGAGACGTTACCTTCATGATTGAGGTACACAAAGCATTCAGAACAGAGGCATTCTATTCCTTGTATAATTCCCAGCTGCAAATGTCTGTACACAATTGTTTCACACTTACATTTAAGATGAAACACCAGATGAATACATTCTATATGTGGATATAGAAATTACATTATCTTGCCAAGAACATATAAATTGGTTCAAAGGCACTCTCCACCACACTACAAAACTCGGTCCGCTCCATAAAGAAAGAGCAACATGTCAGTTTCAGCTGATTATACACCGCATCTTAACTAATTTAGATGCAGCAGAATTAAGCAGACTATATGAAGATCTAGTAAAGATTTATAGGAATCTTACATAGTTCATAATGCGAGCACTCACTATTAACCCCGTGTGGCCTGCTCAAGCCGCAAAACCACAATTGGCTCCTAAGTTATCAGCCCACAAACACTGAGTGCTGTTATGGGAAAGATTCCCACAAGGCATGAGCAAATTCCATTCTGGATAGTACAAAAAACTAACCAGCTTGAAGAAGTTTTTCCCTATACAAGCCTGCAGGAGAAACACAGAATATTTACAATTTGTTTTCCAATAGGGGTGGCTCCCCCGGTGGAAGATTTTGTCTCAATATATCTTATCAAACCACACTAAGTGGCTGATTCTCAAAAGTAGGCTGGGTGGGCTCTTGGGTAGCCCCATACTACAGTCGCTACTGTTCAGGAAGTTCAGATGGAAGCCTTAATAACTAAATAGGATTACCTTCTCCAAAGAGAAACTGTAAATAACAGTGAAGTATTTCTTCTTCCTGTTGAAACAACTTCAACTGTACAGTCAACGAGTACAGAAACACAAATTTCAATTCGAAAAATTGACGACGTTTACGTGAATATACCACAGTTGGAGTCATCTCCCAATTCTACAAAACATACCAAGCTGCCAAAAATAGACTGAACGGCATCAGGTTACTTAGTGGACTATGAGGACTGAGATGCCATCCCCGCCGCCTCTTCCTTTCAAGCTGTAAGTGCATGCTCTCTATCTTTGGCAAAAAAAGACATGCTTTGTTACTCCTTGGCTACATCTCTGGATTACAATTGGATTATTATTCCTGGACCTTTGGATTGGTTTGGGTTCTGTCTTTTTCCTGCTTCTGAATGGACACTATATCCCAGAATGCACTGCAGTAAAACGTGTAAATTTGGTATTGAACCCACATGCATCATCATTTCACCGTGAACAAAGTGACCTGTCTCTGGGGAACAATACAGCAGTTCCTGTTCCAAAAGGAATAGTGTGGGACACTGTGTGGTCCTGCTGAACTTTTACAAATACCATATTTGTTTAACATTTCCTTAAACAATATCATCACCTCTAGTAAATGTAAATGTACATGTATTTATATAGCGCAAATCACCGACCCGGTATCTAAGCGCTTGCTTAGGGAACCCGTCCTGGTATTCCCCTGTGAGATAGCCCTGGCAGGGTATCCACAAGGTGAAAGCCAGGCATCCCACCGCAAGGGGCCGTTGTGGAGATTAAGCAAGCTATTGCCCAGAGTCGCAGAGTGTGAGCCCGTGAATCGAGTAGGCACCGGAGCGAGAATTGTCAAGTCCGTGGACATTTTGGACTCAAGAACCCACCGAGCCGGGAATTGAACCCTGGTCCCGGGCTGACCTCTGCTTCCAGGTCTGCCTCCTCTAACCCGTGAGCCACACTTCTCTAGTACTTTCTCTGATGGTTGGGACCTTGAGACAGTGCACAATGTGCTTGCAGATTTAGAACAATCAGCTGCATTTTCTTCTGATGAATTGTACGATGGTACATCTAATTATGGTGATATGTCCTGTTATTAACATTATGGTCACCATTTTTTGCACAAAGCTAGTATCTCACAAGCTGTTTATAATTGCACTCAATGGAACACTGCCGAAAGGTAGTTCAAAAATATTTGCACAAAAGTTTGCTTATTTTTCTGGTTTTGACACATCAGACCCAGCCTCTTTCTATTGTAGGCTTGCACCTGCACTTGCAAAGAAAAATATGCTAACAAACACCAAGCTGATATCATCTGCTTCCTTTCTTTTCCAGCTGTCTGTACAGGGTATTGACTTTTGGAAAGACACCATAAACACACAATCTGTCTGGGGAACATAAGACTGGCAAGTTCAGAGAACTGAGGCATTGTTTAGAGCAGGGGTCTCCAACCTTTTCTGTAGCGAGAGCTACTTTTGATCCTTGAAAATCATCGTGAGCTACTAAAGGCCGAGTAATGTGCAGATTATTTCTAAAGTCCCCCACACACCCAGCTTCACTAACTAGGGATGAAGAGATACTTATTAGTGTCTGCAATGCACAATATGAAACCAGAGAGCTTATATTAGTCCGGGTTTTCCTCTTCAACACATTGTGTGCACCTGACCTCTGCTGTAACCAGCGAAGAAGACTACAATCATAAGAAACCAAACAGACCTGCAGTGCTGTTCACAGCTGCCAGCGTACTAAAAACCATGAACTTCACATCTGCCTCTCACACCTTCTCAACCACCAAACTATTATGTTCCATAACTCTGAAAACTGCACCTCGGTAGTCATCAAGCAAAACATGGAAACACTTACCACATAGAATCACAAATTAAAAAAATAACACCTTTCTAACCACACAGCCTACCTACATGGATTATGTAGGTAAGAGCTCCAGTCCCCTACATAAGGGTAGTAAGCATATGACGATATAAATGCTGCAATACAATGATTTTATTACATAATGCCCTGTTCTAAATTCTCACAAGCTCGGACCTTTAAATGCCTGAGTTCAGGGTGTGCGCTGTACAAAAATGTCCCAAACCAGACTATGCATTTGCTCCATGTAATAATTAATTACTTACGCCACAAGTATGGTGCACATGAATTGTCACTTAGTTATTATTAAGATAGCATTGTCATCAAGGATGGTGGGAGTACATCATTTCATGCTCAAAAGCTATTACTTCTAATAATGCCTCTCAATGTAGTGATATGATCTAATGTTCACGTGAAATGCTCCTGCAAGTAGGAATAATAAACGCAGTCATTTTTAAAAAGACTCCATCATATTTTTGTACAACTTTTATGTCACTATTTACATTATTTGCAAGTCTTCGCTCATGGAATGTATGGGCCACAGGTCCTTCACTTGGCCCATGCTCAGCTTTCCATGTTATTTATTGGCCTCATTTACAACAGAAAAATATGGCCTCTGCCGGGGTGAGCTACTTGTTTAAATGGGATCAATTTAAAGTGAAGTGTCAAGCCTTTTATGCTCATTGTGTCAAAAAATTAACACTTCATTTAATTTTTCTCCCTTTGTCATTAACTTAAGGCACCATTTTACATGGATTTTTTTTTAAATAAAGTACTTCTTGAACTTGGAAGCTCTTCATGAGCCCAAACTGGATCAGGAACCTAATTTTACATTTCTCCCATAATTTCATTAACATTTAGTGAATAGACACGTACAATTATGGTCCTGGTTCCGGTTTGTGGCCAGCAACAATGTGCAAGGTACACTTTTTCTTTAAAATTAAAGGCTGCCTATGAAATGGTGCTTAATTGTAGTAATGAAATCAAAACAGTGTTTCAAATAGATTAAAAAATAATAATATATCAATTGTAAGCTTTCCATTGCATTATACACCCACACCTGCATTACAATGCAAATCGCATTTTAAACCAGACAAAGAATAGCCATTATCCAAGGACTACTCCACACATGAGCAGTAATGGCTATCAAAAAAGAAACTTCCCAATTACTCGACATAATGATGTAATCTTAGTCATCGCCACGTTTGGAAAGATGTCGAGCACAGACTGCTCCATCTAGGACAGATTATATGCAGTAGCAGATGCAGTTGCTGGTATTGAAAGATTTGTCTCCAAACGCATTTAGAAGTTGACAAACGATATTTAGTGATTTGAAACTAAAGTTATTGATTAAATTCAATGCGCATCTATTCTACCCAGAAAAATGGTATCATATAAGCCCATCTCAAGTGTTTTTTTTGGCATACAAGATTTCTGAGTATTGGAAACGGCTCATGTTTCAAATGCCAGAAAAAAGCAATTCACACACTCATTTGAAAAAAAAAGTTTCTCTTGTTCACTGACCTGATGCAGGTCCAATTGTTCCTAATGTGTGAAGTGATGCAGCTCCCACGCTGCTGTATGCAGAGACAATTGTGCCTGCAATGCTCCCGTTCCCGCCTCCAAGTCGAAGTAGGGTCAAAGCACGATGCAGGCAGCATAAGGCAGGCCTCGTGGTTCTCGTGGGCTGGCGGACACTGCTCATGCTGGGCCTGCATCAGCCACTTAACCCCGCCCCAGATAGGCTCCATTAGCCAGCAGGAGCAGTAGGTTTCTGTGACGGCGGTCATATTTAAGAGGGCGGGAAAAGCCCAAAATACAATCAAAGCGTTGCACATGCTTTCAAATATAAAACGTTCTCTTGTCCACAGACCTGATGCAGGTCCATTGCTCCTAATGTGGGAAGTGCTGCAGCTCCCACGCTGCGGTATGCAGAGACAATTGTGCCTGCAAGGCTCCCGTTCACGCCTCAAAGTCAGGTTCGGTCAAATCACGATGCAGGAAGCATAAGGCAGGCCTCGTAGTACTTGTGGGATGGCTGACACTGCTCATGCCGGGCCTGCGCCAGCCACTTAACCCCGCCCTAGACAGGCTCCGTTAGCCAGCAGGAGCAGCAGGTTCCTTTGACGGAGGACACAATTAAGGGGGCTGAAAAAGCCTAAAATATAAACATAACAACGACGATAGGATACTAAATTGAAAGTCAGGTCGCGAGCTACTGACAGGGTGTCAACGAGCTACCAGTAGCTCGCGATCGACTGGTTGGAGACCCCTGGTTTAGAGCATGCCTCATACCACATCAAATAATTTTCCTGAATAGAACAGTGCAACAAACTTCCTGTCTTGGAATAGCAAAGATGAAGGATTTGAACACACCTCGTATTCCCACATTTGCACGCTTTGAGAACTGGAAGCCTTTCAAACAACACAGTGAGTATACAGTAGATACCATGATACGAAATGGTTCTTACAATTGGGAGAGGTTCTTGCTTTGGCCCATGGACACTAATGGGTGTCAGTCTAAATTTGTGGGTAATGCCAAAGGGTTTTAAATAAATTAGCCTGACCAGCGATATGTACAATCAGAATACTTGAGGTGGTGACATCATATAGTGTTAGGAAGTTTTGCCTTGATTGGCTAAAAACCTCAACATTTTTTCAGGTGAAACAACACGTGTCCATTCTTTCTGGTTAAATGGATTTCAGGGATGTTTATTAGGTCACTGGAAATGACGTCAAAAGCACTTCCCGTACGCATTAGGCAACAATCTGTGCAAAGTTTCCCAACAGGAAGCTGCTGAGACACAGTACGAGATTGATAGGATTAATTTAGAAAAGGCTGTGGTTGACAATGGTATGACCACATTAACATCCAGGATAGATTCACTGGGCAACATTGTATCTTTTGCAATTGACATAATACAACACAATATGGCTGTCTTAAATCAGGGACATTCACAACTACAGTCCAATGTATTATTAAGCTGACACTTCAAACATTATGTTATGGCCATGTGCAGTGGCATTATGGCAAGAGCACAAATCTGTTTTCTGCATACTAACTGACTGAAAGACAGATATTGAGGGCATGAAGTGATGCGAAATATACCATGTTGCACATTGGAAAATTAGACCAATTATCTTTCCCTGTGGCTGAGACACCATCTGCCGACTGGATAATCCATGTTACATCACCTTAGCAGTCACGACTTACCAGTTCTAATATTGACTACAATACCACCAAAGTGGCAAATATTAAGTGCTAAGGGAAGGTTATGTGTGTGAATATTGGGAATTATCATTCAGGTTTAGATGCAGGAATGGGGACACAGACATTTTCCTTAGTGGTTCCGAATGTGAGAATGCTTTGAGTGGGTCCATGGTATGCAAGGACATTTCCCTTCAAGGGGCATGCAATGCTTTAGTTGCAAACTTGTCCTGTTATCTGACGGGTTCTCCGGCTGCTGTGATTCATCTGGTTTTCAAGCTGCTCTCTAATGGGAGCTATGTGATGCTGAATGATCAAGGTTGCTGCGGAATGGAACCAGGCATCGCTTAGCTGGTAACAGTTAATTTCATAGTGACTTGTTGCACACAAGTACTGTTTTCACCTGCCCGCAGAGATTATGGAGGCAACGCTATAGCTTTCAATAAATGTTTCCAATGTACGCTTTGATTCTCTGAGCAAACTGAAAGCCATGCTTTCTCAAAAAGATGTGGCCTTAGCATAAGCAAGAGAGACATTTTGTTTCCGGGGTGCAAATTCCTCGTCCGAGATACAGATGTTATTTCATGCTAACGTCCCACTGCATTTTGTGGAACAGGTCCAACATATCTTTATTATGTCTGATATGAAGGGAATAGCGCACTATTTTAAATGTATTGCCTCTGGACTGGTGAGCACCTTTCAGACGATTTTCGAAGTTACATCATCTTTCATATACTCCATGTTGGGAAGCGTTTTTGGAGATCTCCCACTTGTCCTACTACTTCTAGCAGGAATTCTGATTAAAAATGTTCTGCTCTGCAATAGATGTCCCAGTTCAACCCAGAATGGAGACAGCACTGGCCGTGCTGCGATGCTGTGAATGCATGATACACTCCTTCAGCACACCTTGGCTTCAACAACTGAATGAGCACTGGTTCTGGTCTTTCAGGCTTGTTTGGTTTCACTGCGTACAACATGTATTCCGTTGCCTGCTTTGCAGCCATGAATGCATATTGAATTTATGTCTAGGATCACAATCAGTTGCACCACTGTACATGGAAGTACTGATGGACCCCTTAAATGGGTATTGTTGTCCCCAGCATATTCCATTGCTGATAAATGCATTCTTCGAGCCTCCCTGGGATGCCTTGGCTCCTAGTGAAATGCATACTGCAGAACACCTACAGGATGCAGTCCCTCCCTCAGTGGCTACTGTAGGAACTGGATGGAATCACCTGTGCTCCATAAACGTGCTCATGGGGCACTTCTGGGAACGTCGTCTGCGGTTGCCAGCGACAGAAATGTTGCGACTATAACTCAGAGCACATGAACAATTGGCTTTTCCATGTGGTGGGAATGATTTGGCCTATTTTTCAAACAAAATTAATCAAAACAATTTTTTATTTACTTTTTCAAGGGACCATGGATTTCTGAGTGCCTTGATTTTAAACAATATAATGACTTTTAAAGGATTTTTTGAAATTTTTTAAGGGAAGCTTGCTTTTAGATGATTTTAAAAGTGGCTTTAGACCTTTTTAGTTTGAGTTTCATTATGGCCTGCTGGCTTTTAAATATATATTGACCTTTGTTATGAGGAGTAGGTGTTATGTGCCCGGGTTAGGCCCATGTAGCTAAGCTACTCATGTCTCACATTGTCATCATTTGCTAAATAACATTACTGCTGTGACCTTTTGCGCATATTCGTGTGCATGACAATATTGGTTTAGTTTCTCTGAAACTACTTCTGTTTACACATCTGACTTCACATAACACTATCATGATGCCTCAACCACCAAGTACTAGGCCTTAACGCTTGAATGTACACATGTTGTTCTATCTTAATCCATGGGCGACAGTGCTATCTACAGATAATTAACATTGATAATCTATACGTACATTTCTAGGATGCATTTTATTATAAATAATCAGCAACTCAATAGATTTAGCAGTGGAGGCCCTTCAGCTGACACTGAGGGTCCCTGCATGCTGAGACTTCACTACACAGGGGTCTGACATCTCTGTAAGAGGTGTCCAGTTTGTGACCAAGATGGGGTCCTACATTCTCTGCCGCCAGGTAATGGAGATGGATAAAACCTTAGGGGGCTTCTTGGCTTTACACCTGCACACACTCTAGGCACCCACAGAGTAGGGTTTGCATAGTAGGAATACACCTGATTACTACCTTGCTTTATATGCCTGCTTACATACACTGTTTTAGCATCATGGTAGAACTGTCCTATTTACTCTTTTGGTGCTTGTAATCACTTTCATCTGCCTCTGTCTGCTGATTATCACAGCACATGTATTTTATACAAGAATAACGTTGGTTCAATAAATATATTTATTCCCAGTATGTATTCCCTGTATATTTCTCTGAGAACAAAAGAGCATGAGTGACTGAGCAAGAGGTCCTGATCTGTTTCCAAGTTTCCTGATGGGTCAGGTTGTCATGTTCAATGGTTGCCAGAAACCATTTGTTCCCTGGTAGGGTTAGGGGGGCTTATGGCGTCACTGTGAGCTAGCTGGTCTCTAGGCAAACATATCCTGTGAGGGGTGCTTGGAATCAGTCTAGTCACCTCATCCAAAGTTTATGTTGTCCAACAAACGTGCAGATCCTATGACTTAGTGGGAGCATTAACACCTAGACATAATAGAGGAATCCAGCTGCTGTTTTTATACACACACTTTTTAATCATATAACCTGGGACTTGTTGTTTTAAAAACACACAGAGCAAAGACATAAACGCAAAGCAAAGGTCCTGAGAGGATAGAGCTGTGCCCGCTGAGATGTAGAACAGCTCTCTATATTTCCGAGGAACGGGGTTCGCCACTAATACTAGTGTTCTAAAATATATTACTGTTTTCCATATTGAGGGTAGGATTAAACAAACATGTCAGCTAATATTACAATAAATGTACATGGTAGTTGTGGACAAAGCAGTAGCACATCAATCCTAATGATAATAAATATGATAATGGGTGATAGTAATAATTCGACAGTAATGGTGCCCCTCAAGGTAACGAATATAACACCCCACTACCCAGGATGTCACCTAACGGAAGATCAGCTCAACCCCCATATTGTACTAATAAACAGAAAATATTGTACCTTGGCACTCTCAAAGTCGCACTTTATATTTTCAGTGGCCGTAAGCCTAAAAGATAGATCTAATACTTTATATGACTACTCACAGGAAGCACTAGTCTGAAAGCATCAATTCAAAACAGATCTGTTTTATTGTCAAGTGACCAAGAACACTGTGTTTCACTAGAAACAAAAGATCATGTCTATGAACAACAAAAGTACAGTTTGCAAGTGGAGGTCCTGTTCTTTGAGCCTCCTTGGTGATGGCAGATGATGGCAGCCAACACGTGTTTTGTTACTTTCTGTAACTTCCTCAAGGTTTGATCTGAAATATCAATGCTCCAAATTAAGACGAAGCACCCAAAATGATTGGGCTGAAAAGTTTCAATGAAAAGTCAGGAAACCATCTAATGTGTTCAATTTGAGTTCCCTCTTCGAAGAACACAAGAAAACGAAGACCCTCTGTAACTGGTTTCAATAGTGACACTTTAAATAAAAGCTATGAGGTAGAGAAGTTCTTCAGTATCAATGGGCTGAAGTACGCTCTTACTGTTGAGTCAAAGAATTTATTCTAGAGGAAAAGTGTATACCTTTGCATAATCTTGTTCATGCCTGGTAAAGTCGGCATGAACGAACCACTTTCGTTAATGCCTAATTTACTAGGATTCCATTCCAAGATGGTGTTTCCCGGGATACAGGGGCACATTGCAGCCCTCGTATTTTTGCTAGACTATGCAAAGGTATACACTTTTCCTCTAGAATAAATTCTCTGTCTCAACATTAAGGGCATCTGTCAGACATTTAGCATGTTCAGGTCACTCTAAGAATGTTCAAATTTGTGCTGATCTATTAAGGGGGGCACAGTTAAAAGGTGGGGGAGGGGTCAGAAATTGTTCATTTACTAGTAGCAGTGATACAAGTTCACATATCTGCATGAAATTCTGTGAACCTTTATCATGTTTACTTTTCTGTTGGTATGTCACATCAAGCAGAACAATCAAGGGGGAGTAAATTTAAATTAGGATGAAAATATCTGTGCTACGCTACTGATGTTGGTAATTTATCACACTTATCACACATCTGCAGAAAATGTCTCAGCTTATTCTTGAAATATTGAACTTTATTCTAATCCATCAAGGCAAAGGCAGAGTTAAATTTGGGTAGGTTAAAAAAAAGTGTGTATTTGCTATTAACCTTAGTGCTGGTTAATGAATCTGCATTGTATTTGACAGGCTGTTAGCAAACCCAGTGAATGAATCTCAGGTTTCTAGTACATCTCACAAAGAGAGTTAAGTTAAAGAGGGTCAAAACATCTTTGATTTTTCTAATATCTTTGGAGCTGCATACTTGAATTTGAATGACATTTCGCAGGTTTTACCATGTTCAGGTTACTCCTAATATATTGAGTTGTATACCAAGCAACATAGAGTGGGCACGGTTAAAGATGAGGGGGGGAATAAAGTGTTCATTTGCTAACAACAGTGGCACTTATTAATGCATATGCATGGTATTTAAAATCCTGTTGGTAAATTAAGCCCAGAGCAGAGATCTCACATTTTCAAAAGATCTTATAAGGTGGCAAATGTAAAGGGGTGGGTTAAGGTAAAAGGCCCATTCACAGTGGTGGTTCACCAGGCCCTTTGCGACCTTGTGGGGCTGAAGGTGGTGCATAGGAGAAATTCCTGCAAGACCTGACCTAGTCCTTGAAGACCAAGTAGTTGCATACTGCCAACCCTTGGTGCACCTGGTCTTCAGCCATATGTTGTAGCACACAGTGGCTATAGAGCATTGCATGTGCTAAGAACTTTGGCGCTGGGCCATGAATCACCAAGGTATCTAACAGGCTGTTGGCAAGCTAATCCATGTGAAGCAATGTAAGGTTTCAGCAGAACCATCCACTGTTTCTTCCTGCAGAAGATAGCATAAATCTATATGGGAGTTAAAATGGTAAATGCTGCTTTTTTGACCACCCCATTAAGTGTTCCCTATTGATAGATGTTCACGAAATATCAAAAGTAAGCTGAACTTGGTAAGTGTCTACCAAGTATCATGCACATCTGTAAAACTGCATCTAATTTATTAGCAAATAATTGGAATCCCTTTTCTGGCCCTCACTTGACTCATCTGCATGAAACTTGCCATTGGGAACCTGATGTGGGAACAATTTTTTGGAAGGTTTGTCATTTTTGACTAAATCAACCTGTAAAATTCTATTTCCTAACGATAAGGTCCCTGTAACATTTGTTTCTGTAAGCGAATTTCTATGTTTTTTAGCTGCTAGTCGTGTTTACAGAGTGGTGTTTGGGGATGGGGCCTCTAACCAGCTCTCAGGAATGCTGTTGTGTCGGACTTACTGGAGGTAACAAGAGGGCTTCTAGGCCCCCAAGAACCCTCAGCATCCAAGAGGACGTCATCACCCAACCAGAGGTGCACCAGGAGGCGCATTTGCAGCGTGGTGGAGAAAGAGGGCGTGGTCTCCGAAAACCTCTCAGCAATTGCGCTCTGTGTGACTTACTGGAGGTAACAGGAGGGCTTGTTGACCCCCAAGGACCCTCTGGATCAAAGGGACCTTCATCCCCCAAACAGCAGTGCACCATGAGTCGCATTTGCAGAGTGGTTTAGTAAGGGGGCGTGGCCTCCAAGTCCTCTCCGCAATCACAGACTTACTGGAAGAAACAGGAGGGCTTGTTGGCCCCTAAGGACCCTCAGCATATAAGAGGACTTTATTCTCCAATGACTAGTGCACAAGGAGGTGCGTTTGCAGAGTGGTGGAGAAAGGGAGAGTGGCCTCCGAAGACCTCTCAGCAATCCTGCTGTGTGGGACTTACTGGACGTAATAGGAGGTCTTGTTGGGCCCCCAGGGACTCTCCTCAGCCAAGGGGACTTCACCACCCAACTAGTAGTGTGCCAGGAGACCTGTTTGCAGAGTGGTAGAGAAAGGGGGCATGGCCACAAAACTCTTACAGAAATCCTGCAGTGTAGGACTTAATGCATTTTTAGCTCCTCCCTGTGGGCTGTAGCAATGCCCTCTCACACTGGATGCAGGTATCTAGCTGGGGCTACGGGGTATTCATAGTTAGGTCAGTGTATCTATTGGAAATGCATTTTTTTCTGCAAATAACTTTTCCACCATTTGACATATTTTCCAGAATGGTTTCCTGCCTGCACGAGCATGGGCAGGGAAACCTGTGTTTGCTCCTGCCTAGCGGAAGCAATATGTAATCGATTCCAGCCCCATGCAGAAGCAATCCTATTGTCCAGTCCCAGGCCCGCTTGACAGCAGGCATGGAAACAGACGAAACCTGCGCTTCCAGCAGGCGAGAGCATTTTGTCAGCTCTTGCTTGCTGGAAGCGGAGTGTTTGTTCAGACTTGGAACTGTCAAAGCTCCCACCAAGTCAAAGCAAACAGCTATGTCCTGGGGGTGGGCACCCTGGGACATAGCAAGAACTGGCCCTGGGGTGTAGTGGTCCTCAGGGTCATGTGTGGCTCCAGGAGGGGAACTGAGCGCCCCCTTCATTTCTTTGCATTGGCCGCCCTGGGGAGGTGGTGGTCCTCGGGGCCAAGAACAGCCAGGAGGGGGGTTGCAGCCCCCTTCCTTCTTTAAAAAAACGAAAGCCCCAAACAAGTGGTGGTCCCTGGGGTGCTGGGGGTCTGCGTGTTCCCACATTCAATTTAACTAAATGTCCAGGAAGGTGGAGGTCCCCCAGGCTTGGGGGGTCTGTGTGGCCCCCATTTTTTCAATGCCCTGGGGACGTGGTGAGCCATAGGCCTCGGGGGGAGGGTCCACAAAGCTCCTCCAAGCACTTCATTTGAGGCTCAGGGGAGATGGTGGTCATTTTTAAGACCTTGGAGGGGGCCCTTGTTCACCCCCCTCCATTTTTTTAAATAATCCCTGCATGCCCCCGGGATCTGGCCCACGGGGAGGCTACAATTGAAACAAGCTCGAGAGCACTTGCTTGTTTTTTTTAATTCACAGCGATTTTTGCAAATATTCCCCGAATATCACAGTGAGTTCAAAATAATGCTTTTATGCTATGGCGGGGTTGGCAGCCAAACAGTGCTCTGCGTTTCTCTGCACAATCTCATTATTATTGGCAAATTACTTGCGATCGCAAATATCTTAATTTTTGATTTCCCTAAATTTCTCAGCTACTGAATGGATTTACACTGGATAACTGAAAGCATGATCTGTGAACCAAAATCTAAATTCCTGCCAAATTTGGTGTAATTCCGTCCAGTGGTTCATGCAGTGGTCATGTTCAAAGCTTCTATAGGCATTAACATGGGAAACACACTTTTTTGACCCCCTCTTTTTTCAGCATCTATTTGACAGATCACCTTGAAACTGTCCATGCACAACGAGACTTACCATGACTCTTTTTTTGGAAACTTTTGTGAAGATTCGTCAAACGGCGCCAAAGCTATTCGAAACATATTGCCTGCATTACTGCAGCTGCAGGGAGCCAATCCAAACATTGTAAGAAATATGGAGACAGAGTTGCCTTAAGAAATTTCATGAGGATCTCTGTTAACAAGGGGCTGCTGATTAGCCTTCTTTCGCACTACCACTAGATTGATGATAGGGGATAGGAGTGAGACTTCAGTTTTTGTTGTATGAGATGAGGGCATTTCTAGCCCGCTGTTATGTCTATCCATGATTTGTGCCTCAGTTGGTCTGATGACAGACAGATGCATAAACCCCTCATTCTGACATTGTGGATGCTCCAGTTTAGAGACACCCCAGAGCTACCTGCTTTGAGAAGCATCAAAACTACACTAAGGCTGAATCTGGAGAGTGGCTGAGGGCACATGAAAAAAGAACCACCCAAACTGGTTCTGTAGTGAAAGACAACGGATCCAGACCCTACGTCTAGAAATAGTGCATAATAGTGGGACTCAAACCACCTCTCTTTGTTCCAGTTCCTTCATGACCAGGAATGGGGTTGCTCCACAGATTGCTTGAAGGACTGCTGTGCAACTTGGCCTGGTGACTGACTGGCAGATAGTCTACCAGAATTGAGAGGATATCACCTGAAGTCTGCATTTTCAGCAGGAGTAGCTAAGGATTTGTCTAAAGTGCCTAGAAGCATGCCTTAAAACAGAGGAAATTAGTCTGGGACTGGGACTAAGGGACATCCAGAGAGATCTTACTAAGAGGGTGCTAAGTGCACCTAATGCTGCAGAGATTTTCTCTAGTCTCTCACCACTGGTTCGGGTAGCAATTGTAATCAGCCCATTTGCGTCAGCCACTGCCGTCGGCCAGGTGGGGCTGCATCTGCCATGATCATCGCATTGGACCTATTAGGTCTGCAACTGCCATTGGCTCAGTCAGGGCTGCCTCTGCGGTGATTCTCTCATTGGCTTTTCCAGGGCTGCAACTGTGATTGGCCCATCGGGCCCTTAAGCTAATGCCGGCCCGAGGAAGCTGCAGCAACTAAGACTGCATCTGTGCCACGGCCACTGCACTGCAGGACTAATCCAGGCAGGAACATAAGTCAAGAAGCGCAGCAAACCTGGCCTATCCATTAATCTTGGCCTATCTTTGCTCATTGTGGCCCCGCCTACACAAATGAGGCGGCGCAGCCAAATCACTCTAAAGGAGTGAGGAAAAGACTTTTATCTACCCACAACACCACCGTGGGGAAGAACTGAGAAAAACATAAACTGAGTGCGCATTTGATTCATGGGGAAACCTTGAGACTGTATCACAACCTGATTCATGCTTTTTAACTGACTAGTAGAGAGGGGAGATCAGGTGCAAAAGTGATACCCGGGTGAAATTAGCAACGAATTTTGGTGGTTGCAGCACCACAAAGGAGCATTGTACCGTGGGTTAGTAACCTGTTTACTAAACCGGATTATTTGATACTTCTGTGTGACTGAAAGCACAGTATTCTTCTTAAAAGACAAACACGGGTGAACATTAAAGTTATTAGGCCATATTCACAAATGTAAACTTAGTCGTTTGGTCTAAACTTAGACCAAATGTCTAAGTTTACGACTTTGGGGATTCACAAAGGGCATTTATGAGTGGTATCTTTTATGTCTGCACTCGGGCCGGATCTCCGGCCTGAGTGCGGACATAAAGTTCCTAACGTAGGCAAACGTCTAAGTTTACCTTTGTGAATTGGGCCCATTGTGTCTGTTGATTGACTGTTGGAGTGCCTAACTTGGGCACCTAACCCCACGTTCCTTAGAACTGGGTGACTAGTTCAAGTTCAAGTTCAAGTTTGGCATTTGTATAGCGCCCTATATACCCAGAGGGTCTCAAGGCGCTTGGGGAAGGGGAAGTTTATTTGTCGAATATCCAAGTTTTTAGTTCTTTTCTGAAGGTGAGGTGGTTCTGGGTAAGGCGGAGATGGGTGGGGAGAGAGTTCCAGGTTTTGGCCGCTAAGTAGGAGAAGGATCTTCCACCCATGGTGGATTTATGGATGCGTGGGATTGCGGCGAGGGCTTGTGTGGATGATCGTAGTTGGCGGGGGGGTGTAAAAGGACAGGCGTGTGTTGAGGCAGTCGGGTCCTAGGTCGTAGAGAGCTTTGTGTGCGTGGGTAAGGAGGCGGAACGTTATTCTCTTGTTGACGGGAAGCCAGTGGAGGTCTTTTAGGTGCTCGGAGATGTGAGCTCGGCGGGGGAGGTCCAGTATAAGTCTGGCTGAGGCGTTTTGGATGCGTTGGAGTTTTTTCTGGAGTTTGGCGGTGGTTCCGGCATAGAGTGTGTTTCCGTAGTCCAGTCGGCTGGTCACCAGTGCGTGGGTGACCGTTTTTCTTGTTTCAGTGGGGATCCAGCGGAAGATTTTTTTAAGCATGCGTAGGATGTTGAAGCAAGATGAGGTGACGGCGTTGACTTGTCTGGTCATTGAGAGGGAGGAGTCTAGGATGAAGCCTAGGTTGCGTGCGTGGTCAGCAGGTGTGGGTGCATTTCCCAGGGCCGGTGGCCACCAAGAATCGTCCCAGGCGGAGGGGGATGAGCCTAAGATGAGGACTTCAGTTTTGTCCGAGTTTAGTTTTAGGCGGCTGTCTTTCATCCATTCGGCTACTTCTTTCATTCCTTCGTGTAGGTTGGTTTTGGCGGAGCTGGGATCGTTGGTGAGGGAGAGGATGAGCTGTGTGTCATCTGCGTAGGAGATGATGTTGAGGTTGTGTTTGCGTGCGATGGATGCGAGGGGACTCATGTATACGTTGAAGAGGGTGGGGCTGAGTGAGGATCCTTGTGGTACACCACAGATGACTTCGGTGGCCTCTGATCTGAAAGGGGGAAAGCGGACTCTCTGAATTCTTCCGGCGAGGAACGAGATTATCCAGTCTAGTGCTTTACCTTGTATCCCGACGTTGCTAAGGCGTTTGATAAGGGTGGTATGGCAGACTGTGTCGAATGCTGCGGAGAGGTCAAGTAGGATGAGTGCGGTTGTTTCTCCATTGTCCAGTAGTGTTCGAATATCGTCCGTTGCTGCGATGAGGGCGGTCTCCGTGCTGTGTTTGGCTCGGAAGCCGGATTGTGAAGGGTTGAGGGATTTATTGGATTCGAGGAAGGCGGCGAGCTGATTATTGATGGCTTTCTCGATGACTTTGGCAGGGAAAGGAAGGAGTGAGATGGGTCGGTAATTCTTGAGTTCGGTGGGGTCTGCTGTGGGTTTCTTCAGGAGGGCGCTGAGTTCGGCGTGTTTCCAGCTTTCTGGGAAGGTGGCAGCGTTTAGGGAGCAGTTGATGACATCTCGGAGATGGGGTGCGATAACGGAGTCTGCTTTGTTGAAAATGTGGTGGGGACATGGGTCCGTTGGTGATCCTGAGTGGATGGAGTTCATCAGACGGATGGTTTCTTCAGTGGTGATTGGGTTCCAGGCGCAGAGGTTGTTAGAGGGGTGTTTCGGTTCAGGTGAGGGTGGTGGGGCTTGGATTCTGGTCTCATTTGCGAAGCTGTTATGTATGTCTGCGATTTTGTTGTGGAAGAATGAGGCTAAGGAGTCGCAGAGGTCTTGGGAGGGGGTGATGTCGTTCGTGCCGGCGGGGGGGGTTGGTGAATTCTTTGACAATGTTGAATAGTTCCTTGCTGTTTTGGGCGTTGTTGTCGAGTCGGTCTTTGAGTGCTGATTTCTTGGTGGATCGGATCAGTTGGTGGTGTTTGCGGATGGCGTTCTTGAAGGCTGCTTGGTTGTCTGAGGTTCGGTCTTTTTTCCAGGCTTTCTCAAGGGTGCGGCAGGTCTTTTTTGAGTTTTTGAGGTGCTCATTAAACCAAGGGGCTTTATTGTTGATTTGTTTGGATTGCTGTTTTTTCAAGGGTGCTAATTCATCCGCGCTATGGGTGATCCATTGAGTGAGGTTGGTTGCTGCAAGGTTTGGGTCCGATGATTTTGCAGGGAGGTTTTGTTGCAGTGATGTGAAGAGTTGGTCGGTTGTAATTTTGTTCCAGTTTCTGCGCGGAATTGGTTGAGGGAGGTTGTGGGTTGTAGTCTTTTTGTAGCTGAAGTGTACGCAGCTGTGGTCCGTCCATTGGTGGGCTGTGGTGTGGTCGAAGGAGATATGCTTGCTGGAGGTGAAGATTGGGTCGAGCGTGTGCCCTGCGTTGTGAGTGGGGGTGTTGACAAGTTGTTTGAGTCCGAGATTGGCGAAGTTGTCCAGGAGGGTGGTGGTGTTGTTGTCATTGTTCTTTTCTAGGTGGAAGTTGATGTCTCCTAGCAGGATGTAGTCCTCGGAGGGGAGGGCGTGAGGGGTGATGAATTCAGTGATGTCTTCGCAGAATTGTGCGCGGGGTCCTGGTGGTCTGTAGATGAGGGTTCCTCTGAGTGTGGACTTCGGGTCGGTGTGGATCTGGAAGTGGAGGTGTTCGGCGGTAGCGAGGTTATCGTCGGAGCTGGTAGAGATGCAGATGGTGTTCTTGTGGACGATGGCGATGCCTCCTCCTGTTTGTTTGGTGGTGCGATCTTTTCGGATGATCTTGTAGCCGTCCGGAATGGCAATGGCGATGTCGGGTGCTGAGGATGTGTTCATCCAGGTTTCTGTGAGAAAGGCGATGTCCGACGCTGTGGTGTCAAGTAGGTTCCATAGTTCGATGGCGTTACTGTGGACCGAGCGAGTGTTGAGCAGGATGCACTTCAGATGGTTGGGGTCGGAGCGCGGTTTGGAATCTGAGGGTGTGGTGGGTTTCTTAATGCAGTTGTACTTGCAGGAGAGGCAGGCGAATGGTCCATGGGTGCGTCCAGGTTCGGCTTGGTAGCAGTTTGGTGATCGGCCGGGATTAAGGGCTGAGAGGGTAGCTGCATTGTATGTGATGCGGGAGGGGTGGGGTTTGCGGGGACCAGGGGGTCTGGCGCTGGGCGCGGTCCAGGCGCGGACGGGCGTAGACGGGCTTACCTTTGGCACACCTTCGGCGCGGCCGCAGCGCGTGGACGCTGAACGTTGGTTCATCTACTTCAAATGGAGAGTGGAGGGGGCGGAGCGTGGGAGGGTCAGCTGGGAGGCGGGATCTAGGTGCAGGGAGGGTCTGGGACGGGCCAAGGGGTCAATGCAAAATGGCTGCAGGGTAAACAAATGCACGAAAGTAAAATATCCAAAGCGCTACACACCTCGAGGTGCACCACAATGAAAGCGCTAGCGGTGATTAATGTGTGGCAAGTAGCGTTATCGAGCGCTGCACACAGAGCTATTTATTTCCAAAGTCAGTTGTCCAACAACATGAGCGCTGCACAATGCTAATTAAATGATACAAGCGCGTGGGTCACGAGCGCTGCACAATGCTAATTAAATGATACAAGCGCTGCACAATGCTAATTAAATGATACAAGCGCGCGGGTCACGAGCGCTGCACAATGCTAATTAAATGATACAAGCGCTGCACAATGCTAATTAAATGATACAAGCGCGTGGGTCACGAGCGCTGCACAATGCTAATAAATGATACAGACAGTACAGCAAGTTGATTAGCAGTAGCAGTAAATTGTACAATACTACCAGGAGAGGGAGGTGAGGGGAGCGACCGTTTCTGCGTGGAGCAGGATGGTCACAGCTCTCCACGAGGGCAAGCGCAGGCTCTACCTCTGTGGGTGGGAGGGTCAGCTGGGAGGCGGGATCTAGGTGCAGGGAGGGTCTGGGACGGGCCAAGGGGTCAATGCAAAATGGCTGCAGGGTAAACAAATGCACGAAAGTAAAATATCCAAAGCGCTACACACCTCGAGGTGCACCACAATGAAAGCGCTAGCGGTCACTCCCCGTCACTGTCCTGAGAGTCAAGTGTGGAAGGAGCTACACTCTGCCCAGTTTGTAGAGACATAGAATAATGCACCTCAAAACATCAGTGGCAAATGACCCCAAATTCTCCATTTGAGACCCGTAGGCCATGTCTGCCCTGTGGATAGGGTCTCTTACTGCAACTCCACTGCACTCCACTGCGGTGGACCTTATTTTAAACGGTACACTGAAGGTTACAACGCAAACGCCTGTGAAAGAGAATCCACTCGAGAGGTCCCAAAGCAGCGGTCCAAAACCCAGAGGTGCATAAGGGAAAACAAAAAACAAAATCCACAGGTTACAACCAGATTTCCTATATCTCCTATTTTACAATTGCAATGCGAGATGTAGTACTAGCCCTGTGATCCACTGGTGAGAACACACAAACCATTTTGCAAAGTATGACATTTTCTTGGGGCAGTTTTTTGAAAAATCGCACATTTGGAAATAAGCCTGAAATCCCAGCACTGCGATTAGAATATACTTTTCGTTTTTGTCACATATAACAGTGGTTGGTACGAAACAGGATTATGAGAAGTAGATGCTTGTTTCTAGTATAATGCACTATATTATTGCTTTGATGTTTTATAAAAGGCAATTTATTGGATGAATGCGCATACACTTGTTATTTTAAGTTTGTACGTTTATTTTGACATTTTTATAGTATTTTGTCCATAAATGGTTTCAAATAACTAAATGCATATTAAAGATTCTTTCTGGTTACCATAATGCATTGTGTAAAAAGTGGATTCAACTGAGCAGGAAGGGAATGATCAATCAATTGTATGAGCTGGTGGCCTGCACCACAACAGTGGGGGTGTTCACTGTAGTTATAATTATGCAGTACATGAACACCACTGAATGGAAGGGATATTTTCACTCAAAAATGACAAATACAATGAAACACTTTCCAAGAAACAGGCAGTAAGACTAAGAAAGCACAAGTAACTGGAATGCAAATAAACTATAAATAATTGCGGGAGGACCGATGCGACATGTGTGAGAGACTACCACACCTTGTGAGTTGTTTTAGTAGTGAACAGACAGGCTTTGCTGGCTGTCTAAGACACAGGCATTCACTACGCAGGCTTCATTTGATGAATCACTGCATTAATATGTACGTAGCAAGTAAGCCCCACCCACCTAACCAACCCCCTAAAATGGTAAAAATATGTTATTCAGTGACCTGGTGAAGGGCACTAGGACCCTGCAATGGACAGTGGAGACACGAGGGGAACCGGACACCACATCCGGTCAGGGGTGTGGGGATGGGCATTGTAGAGGGACAAGGAAGAGGGGCAGTCGTGTGCGTGAGCAGCTCGCCACAAGAAGTAATCAATAGAGATCGTAAATCCTTACCTGTATCTCGTATACTTTGTGGGGGCCGAGGACATGACACTTAAGATTAACAAAACCATTAAACATGAGTCAGGAGATTTTCAAGTACTGGCTGGAAATATAACTTAAATGCACATGTCTGCATATATAACTTAAATGTGAGTAAAATGAACTCCATCTCCATAATGTAACCCTAAGGTAGTTCAGCTGACTGATTTGATTTGATTTGATTTATGATTTATATCGCGCTTGATTGCCCAAGGGCGTCTAGGCGCTAATGCGGAGGAGAAAATACCAATGAGAGAATCAGTGCCTAAAAAGCCAAGTTTTTATCGCCTTCCTGAAAGAGAGAAGAGTTGTGCTGTTCTTTATAGATAACGGCAATCTATTCCACAGTTTGACAGTATGGAAAAAGAAACCACGGGGCATATTACCAAGCAATAGCGATAATTATCGCTATTGCTTGGTTAGAGACAAAAATTTATCGCCGACTTGCGGCGATGTTTACCGCAAATAAACCTTGGTATTACCAAGGTTTATCGCAAATGCGATAAAAATCGCCGCAATGCATGAATATCGCTGAAAAGTCAGCGATATTCATGCATTACCAAGCTAATGCTCTTAGCCATGTTATCCACCTCCCATTGGATAACATGGCTCAGAACTGCTCAGGGCAGGTGTTAGCTTTTGGAGATATTCGCGCTTAGCGCGAATAGCTCCAAAAGTTGGTAATAGGAGATAGCGATGTTAGCGACTGTTTCCAGTCGCTAACATCTTGGCACGCCCACTTTGCATGTCATTAGTGATAAATATCACTGACATGCAAAGTGGGGCCCAAGATGGTCGCTATCTCCTACTAGCTGTCGCTAACTGGTGTTAGCGACAGCTAGGTAATAGGGAGATAATTTTATCTCCGCTTTCTTGGCTTTTAAAGCAAAAAAAGCGGAGATAAACCCCCTTGATAATATGCCTCTACTTCCTCCCCAACGCACCCTTCTGATTTTAGATACCTGAAGAAGTTTGCTCGTGGCAGAACGAAGTGTTCTGCTCAGGATATCCCATATGAGGTGTTGTTTCAAATAATCAGGTCCTATCCCCTGAAGTGCTTTGAAGGTCAGACACAAGGCCTTGAATTCCGCTCTTTTTTTCACCGGCAAAATGATGCAACATGCGAGAGAGCAATCCAGACCCTCTGAGCTGGTCAAAAGCGCTCCTTCAGAACAGGAGAGAAGATCTATGGTGGTTTACTGAGCAGGTGCCAGTCACGGCATTTTGGGCCTTACTTAAAGTTTGGCAGACGGGGCGCTACACCACAAACGTGGCGCTTGTACATGCCTATGATATAACTGTTTTATATCCAATGGGATTCGTAATACGGCAGATGGGATATCCATTTAGTTTTGACAAAGAATATCACCCACCAAACTCTAAATAAGGCCCACGGTTTGGTATTTCATCTTAGAAAACACGTAAGCCCCCTATGACTGGAATCATTATTCTCTTCCGAAGAATGGGAAAATACATGGAGAGCCCCGGTCTGACGGGCTGAAAAACATAACAAAATTTGAGTAAAGGGAGCTGCATCTACAATAACACATTGAGGAAGGCCTGGCGTAACTTGTGAGTGTTTGTTGCGGGGTCTTTAAAATGGCGCATTCTGAGCGTAAACTAAGTCCTATATTTGCTGTCTGATCCAGAGACACGTACTTTGTTATTTATGAGAAGCATTCGATTGGAAAGAATATTCTGCTCCAAAGGATGACAAAAACTTTTAATAAAAACCTGGGTGTAAGGACATTGTAGTTGAGCAGAACAAGTGACTGGCAACACAGCTATCTAAAATGTGAATAAACTGTACCTCGTGTGGCATAAAACATTTCAGAAGGATTCATGTAGCACGTGAGGGCGCAAGGCACACCCTGGGAATATTTAGAATAAAATGTCGGAGCGCGGAATTACTCCAAAATTCTTAACTCTGCGCTCCGACATTTTTTAATCACAGGAATGCCCCGTATTTATAAAGATACTGCGCACCCATTGCGCTCCCCCTGGCGCTGGTGCTAAAAGGGACACCTTCCCACACATAAACAATCTTTAGAGGTGATTTGCTGTTTCTATGTGTGCTGCATTCCAAAGAGAAAATACGAGCAGAATGAATCATTTCTAGTTGTATCGCCATCCTAAAACCAGGTTCTACCGGGCCTTAGTTTTTGGAATTGCCCCATCCTTTTCAATATAGGGCAGCGTCAAAAAGCAATGGGTGTTGCAGCAGAACGCCACTGCCACACCCATTGCATGCCCCTTTTACTCAAACAGGTTAAGCCACGTTAAGTGGCTTAACGCTGCCTTGTAAATAAGGGGAAAGGGATATTGCCACCAGACCATCACTAAAAGGTGAGGTCTGGTGGCAACATTCCCTTGTAAATATCACTCTACATCCCACATTTATAATGGGAAAAATTCTAAAGCAAAGCCAAAAACGTAGGTGTTGATGACTTGTTCTTCCTGACAAGACACAACTTGAGCCCACGCTGATATTATAGAGTCCTGTGAGTGTTGCCCCGTGTTGTATTTATATCTGTGCCCCTATTCTGTACATATCTCTGCGCATCCTGTGCTCCTCTGATGCACACCTCCCTGTGCTCACCAAATGCACAACAACCGGTTCTCCCCCGAACACAGCGTTCATTGGTCTCGCGAGGAACATCAGCAATCAGGCCCGGACTGGACGTTGAGGGCACCGGGCAATTCCCCGGTGGGCCGCATGGTTGGGGGCCGGTTTTGGGCCCCTGGGCCGTTTTTGTTACAGGGCCGTTATGCTGCAAAAACGGCCCTGTAACAAAAACGGCCGAAAACCGGCCCTGTCACATAGCGCGGTCGCACCTCTCCCCCCTCCCCTCTCCTCCCGGAGGGTGGGAGGGGGGCCGGCCGAGCACTTTGCCAGGGCCGGTTCTGGTTCCCAGTCCGGCCCTGTCAGCAATGCTCCTTTGAGGCACGTTATTCAATGCTCCCCAGAGATGCATCCTCCAGTACTCTTCTGAGGTGAGTCACTACCTGTGCTCTCCTCGTGCAAGTCACGCTGTGCTTCTCACGTGAGCACCAGCCTGTTCCTTCTACTATGCAGTACCTTGCCCCCCCCCCCCCCCCCGCCTCCCCCCCTCCCACACACACGCAATACCATGCCTTCAAAGAATAGTGTGTGCGTTCTGGCATGTGGGCGTTGGAGTGAGCACATATTTCAGGCTTAAAACTGCTTTGTGTATGGATCTGTGTGTAAAAGGCGTGTTCCTCTTTGTGCACGCACTGCACTAAAACTAAAGCTTGTTAGTTTTACTTTGGGTGTGGATGGCTTATTACTAATGTATTTACCTTGCAACTTGGGAGCCAAGCATGACATCTCCTTCCTTCATTACTCGTTGACTGTATGGCCTACAAGGAGAAAAACAAAAACAGTCACTCTTCCGGTCTGTTCACGTGCACACTGCACAGCCCAGGTGAATTTGCTTCCTGCGCGTTATATACGTTTAGGATTGGCCGTCATGCATTTTTACTCAATATTTATATCGGGCGTTTAATCATTAACATGGCCTTAAATACATTTCTCTCAAGCACTGTTTTATTTCGTATTATATCAATGCGGGGAGTAGGTTTGGCAGCTCTCAGGAAAAGGTGCACTGAAACCCTGGGCTCAGAGTAGCGCCAAACGTCACGCGGAAGAGAAAGGTGGGAATTGTAGTCCTGTTCGGTGTGGGGGGGGGGGGGGGGGGGGAGGGTATGGATTAACGGAAATTTAGGAATACCATACGTTTCTTCTAAAGTGGGTATCCCGACAAGGCAAGGGTGAGGTATTTTAAGGTAAGAGTGCTCCACCAGCAGACACATGCTCTTCACTCCATGTGCAGGAGGGGTGGGCCTTAGGCCTCAAAGTCCTTGAAAGCCCCCCCCCCTTTCCTCTTGGAAGTTGTTTTATTGTCCACGAATAAACACAAACCAGGGAACCACCCAATAACAGACACACAAACTGGGACACCCGATATCTGACTGAAATAACAGCCGCCATCCACCCTGTGCACAGTGCTTAATTTGAGGCAGTGGATGCTTAATTTGAGGCAGTGGATGCAGGTGGGGCCCACCAGCACCCAGTCAGTTTTGAGGAATACCACTTATTTTTCCTCATCAGAATTTGATCCAGAGCACGAGAGAGAACAACACACAAAAAGGAGGAAAGAAGGAGGAAGACAAAGATAGAGACCAGCGAAAAGGGGTGAAAGCAGAAGCACATATGGAAAATAACCGGCACAAGTAAGATTTGAAAGGCAGTGACTGTCGATGGGATAAAGAGGCATGAGGTGGGTTAAAGACCATGCCGCCTTGGTATTTGGCACCCCGACCTGAGCAAAACCATGGGCCCTGGAACTTATTTTTTTTTCAAATTAAGTACTGCCACTTCACCTCAGACACTCATTCCTTAAGGCCTTTACACAGTAGAGACTTTGCTTTTCACAGGGCTTCCATATTCACCACATGATCCTCCCACCTCACATCAGGATCAGGGACAAAGTCATGATAGCAAACTAGGGGCCAGCATCCCAAGATTCAGGGCAAACCTGATTTGGGGTTCCTAGCTGAGGGAAAACTTTGCATCACAGATTTTTTTCCAAGCAGGTTTCGCACAGCTAAAACCTGGAAAAATCTGAAAAGGGGAAGGGGATGAGTAGAAAGGAGGGAAACTTGCAAGAATGACTGCACAAACACCAATGACCAAGGCTATTCGCCAGTGCAAATGCATAAGTATTGATACTTTTGCACCCTGTAATCACCGTACCCAGCAGCACAGTAATGGTACCGATGTGGTCTTCTTGCACCAATCGCGTTGAGGGCATATGACTTTCATAGCAGATTTGCCACATTCCACTACTTAAACTTATTCTCCGAATCTGCTATGTCTTCTTCAACAACATTTATTAACATTGCTCTGATCTACAAGACTAAACCTAAAAACTGGTGACGCTGTGACTTAGTTGAGCAGAGAAAATGAACTAGAAACACTCCTACTAAATTTGTGAATAAATTCAAGCAGAAAAAGGTGAAATCAAAAATCCTCTTTAACTCAATTAAACTACCAGTCTCTGACAAATCCTAAACATATCCACCGTCACCAAGGACCTGCCCAACCCTTGCACATGAATCAATTCAAAAGCAGGTGACCCTCTCAACCAAAATTATTTGCTTCTACCCCCACGAAAGGACACTCCCACATGACTGTCTTTCCAACCAGCATCTAGTTTTCACCACCATTCTTTAATTCATACCCCCAACCAAAACCTGTGCACTTAACCTGCATGGGAAAAAGAGCTGCACCTTTGACCTTTATCCCGCTTGCAAAAATGCACTACTAGCCCTCACACCCAGATCTGGGAGATCCTAAATAACTTTGTAGGGTATCAACAGTTGACTGTGATACATAATCCCTTGTTATGTGCTTTTGGGCCTGAGGTTTGAGGGCCTCTATTGTGAATAAGTTCCCTCAAAGAAGCCTTGCGGGCTGTAAGCCTTGAGGACAATGGCATAGCTAGGCACTTTGCAGCTCGTGTCGGTCTCAGCCTTTCCCGCTATGCGGCCGCGCTGATGAGTGGATGTGGAGGGGCTTGCTGCCGATGATTCTTGCATTTGCTGCCCCTGCTGAAAACTCATGTGAGAGCGAGGAGGGGAGGGGGTTTGTAGCCGCCCTCAAAACTCGTGCCGCCCGGGGCAGACCGCCCCCTCCAGCCCCACTTGCTACACCACTGTTTGAGGACTAAGGGGCTGCTGCGGGAAGACCTCGGGTCAGGAGAATACCAATGGCTATATGAGAGGTCAGGTGAAGGACCCTTTAGCTAAGATGCTGCCAAGTACAAAGAGACCAGGAAGCATTTGAACCAGATTCAATGGTGAGTTTTAACAAACTCCCCTGGAAATTGACAACATAATTTTGGGGCCAGGAGGTTCCACAAGGGTCTTCCTAAGGGCTGGAGCATACCACCAGGAGCAAAACAAAGCAAACCATGTTTAAAAGGTCCACCTGGACCAGAAATATCATTAGTACAAGTGGCCACTCATGCAGCCTTTCCCAAATTCCTTGTAGACTGGGGCTCCTAGGCTATGAACATCATTACCATGATCTGCGTAAGCATAAATATACAAAGTCCATGGCATATTCCTATTAGGGGTGAGAGGAACCACTGAAGCATCTACCCTGCCTGGTATCCCCCAGGCAGACCTGCCAGTGTGCCTTTGTGCGGAGTGGGCAAGCATCACTCCCCACTCCAGGGACCAGGGTGAGCAGAGCAGGTGTGAGAAGAGTAAGAAGACCACCAGGATAGAGTATGGGGCAGGCAGACAGCTAGCCTAGAGATCTGGGTGGCTAAGCAGCTGCTTTGTGGGCTCACATGATTAGGTGTGAGGGCCCATGGTGGAGCAGGAATACCTATCGGGATCAGCATTCCCCAAATGGTGCATCAAAAAGTGCGAAAACAAAAGAAAAAAGCACACAAGAAAACAAAACTCCATTGACCTGCAGCTGCATCAAAGGAGTTTTCAACTCAAGCCCTTGGTGGGAAGGGGTACCCCAAAAGCCCTCGTGAATAGGGGACCTTTTTAGTTCCTGGACCCTTAGACGTTGCTAAGCAAACCGGTTCAACAACATAGATTTGGTTTTCAACAAAATGTTCACTGATGTGCTGTGTGCTATTGAAAGTGTATTCAAGCCAAAGACAGGAAGCACTCATAATTGTGGTAACATCTTGCAAAGTTAATTGATAATGAATGATTTTTAGTTGATTGTATAGTGAACGCCCTTTAACAAAGCCGGTAGTCCTGACTTTTTGTAGCTGCATACCACATGATTTGCTCTGGGCTTCAGGGGCGGCTCCCCTGCTATGGCGGAGGAGTGTAACCCCACTGCTTTTAGGCAGTGGGAAGCAGAAACATAAAATGATAATAACTTTGCGTTATTATTATTTTAGACAGCTTCCTGCTGCTTTGCGGGCGGGTGAGTGGGCGGGCTACTCTGCTCTTGGAGCAGGGCTGGGAAGAAGTGGATTGCCCACTCCTTAGTGCACAATGACTGTTTGGTCGGCCCTCTTGGGCCACCCAAACCAGTCATGCGCACTTTCTCCTTCTCAATGCAGGCTGCATTATAGCCTGCATGGAGAACATGCCCACCCCTACAGCCCCTAGATGAGCTCCATGTCAGCGTACTCAGACCAATTACAACACTGCATTGCAGTGTTGTGATTGGCTTATGGAAGGGAGCCTGGCTGTCTGCTTCCCGTCAGAGACGGAGGCAGGAGAGCAGGAGCAGAGAAGACGTGGGACCTGGCCTCAAGGTAAGTCTTTTTTAAAAAAATTCTCATACCTAACACCCCCAACCCCCGCGTCTGCCCCATCACCCGCCAGCCATGCCGGCAGCCACTGCTAGGCATGTATGGAAGAGAGTTTTGTGGCTTTAAGAGTTAGAGTCTGCTAGTGCGCAAACAGTTAAAGTTCCCTAAATGCTACAGAGTCTAGTGCACATATACAGGGTCGGTGGACGTCTATGACCTTTCTTTAATACACATTTCCTGTAGTTAACTATGCCCTTCACAGGTTGTTCCCATTGGTTTTCCCAGCTGTGATTGTCTATATATTTCTAATTTTCTGACAATTATTTAATTTTGTATGTATTAAAGTAGTTTTCCTTTTTTATAGAAAAAGCACTGGAAATACATTGACTTAATTTGTGCTTTTGTTGCTTTCCTAAGTTGTGAGTTCCCAGCCCACAGCACTGCCCTGAGTAAGCATTAGACTCCTCTGCCTCGCTATTCTGAATGTCAAGTGCTAAAAGGGGTACTTGGTCCCAGTTTGGCAGGTTGCAGGACAGGGCTCCAGGACACCAGAAGCAAAAGTCGCCCACTGCCTGCACTGGCTTCAGTAACTTATGAATGGCCTCGGATCCTCCGACCTGCCTTTCTCAAAAACTCTTTCTCAGAACCCCTTAACAATGACTAAATCATTGCTGGGAAAATAAGTGTTCCGTACTCTTTCATTTGCCAGTTTTATCTAGTGTCAACTCTTATGTTCCCAGGCAAGACCATGTGCAAAGCCATCACCCATCAGCTTTAACATGAGAAAATGATTAACATTTATTTGATGACTGCTAAGTGGGCTTTAGCCAACCTAATTGCTTTGTGAATTAGGGAAGAAAGGAAAGTGACATTCATCCTCCCTTAATCCTCGGGCCCTTTATACACAACTGCTGTAGATACAATAAAATGTGCAGGACGAAAAGGAGAAGTAGTGAACTAAGTTCAATCATACTTGCATGGTAGCTGGATATCTAACCTGCTCAAAGAGCACCGGTTTACCTCAGATGTGCCATCCCTTCAAAATTCGATTTACCTTTCTGACTCTCGCAGTAGCGGTCGCTCCCCACGCTCCCTTGGCCAGCTGGTATCGTAGCGCTTTGCTGCTTTGCTGCCAATTACCTTGAATTGATCTGCTCTCAGTCCCTGAGTATCAGCGTAGCGCCTATTGCATATTGTGCGCGCATTGTAATTTGTGCCTGATTAATATTTGTGCTTGCTCGTGCTGCGTGATACTGTAGCGCTTCTCTGCTAGTCCACATTCACTGTTGATAAGATCTTTGCCTGATTGTGCCGGTGCATCTGCCCGCATTTTGCCGATATCCCTGCTTGCACAAACTCGCCCTGTTTCACTTTTGGTTTGCTGCCATTTTGTGATTGTGCCTCCCAGCCCGTATCTCCACCCCGCTCCCGCCTCCCAGCTGACCCTCCCTCGCTCCGCCCCCCCACTATCCACTTATGGCAGAACAGCCCACGTGCAGCGTTCACGAGCAGCGGTCGTGCCCCATGCGCGCCGAAGGTGCGCCAAAGGTAAGCCCGTCTACGCCCGTCCGCGCCTGGACTGCGCCCAGCGCCAGACCCCCTGGCCCCCGCAACATCCACTCCACCCGCGTAAAGTACGACGACGCAACCCTCTCAGCCCTTAACCCCGGCCGACCACCAAACTGCCACCAAGCCGCCCCAGGACACACCCATGTACCCTTCACCTGTCACTCCTGCAAGTTCGGCTGCATCAAGACCCACACCAAATCCACAAACTCCAAACAGAGCTCCGGCACTAACCACCTGAAGTGCATCCTGCTCAACACCCGCTCGATCCACAGACACGCCATTGACCTTTGGAACCTACTCGACACCACATCGCCGGACGTCGCCTTTCTTACAGAAACCTGGATGAACGCCTCATCAACGCCCGACATCGCCATAGCCATCCCTGACGGCTACAAGATCATCCGAAAAGACCGCATCAACCAAACAGGAGGAGGCATCGCCATTGTTCATAAGAACACCATCCACATCACAACCAGCTCCGACGATCATCTCGCTGCCGCCGAACAACTTCACTTCCAGATCCACAACGACCCCAAGACCACACTCAGAGGCACTCTCATCTACAGGCCACCAGGACCCCGCACACAATTCAGCGAAGACATCACTGACTTCATCAGCCCACAAGCCCTCCCCTCCGAAGACTACATCCTCCTTGGGGACCTCAACTTCCACCTGGAAAAGAACAACGACAGCAACACCACCACCCTTCTGGACAACCTCGCCAATCTCGGACTCAAGCAACTTGTTGACACCCCCACCCACTATGCCGGGCACACGCTCGACCTAATCTTCACCTCCAGCAAGCACATCTCCTTCAATCACACCACAGCTCTCCATTGGACAGACCACAGCTGCGTTCACTTCAACTACAAAAAAACTACGACCCACAACCAATTCCCCGCAGAAACTGGAACAAAATTACCACCGAGCAACTCTTCACTTCGCTTCACCAAAACCCTCCTGCAAAATCAGCGGACCCAAACCTTGCAGCCACCAACCTCACACAATGGATCACCCATAGCGCTGACAAATTAGCACCCTTGAAAAAACATCAAACCAAGCAAGGTAGCAAAAATGCCCCCTGGTTCAACTATGACCTTAAGAAATCCAAGAAGTTCTGTCGCACCCTCGACAAAGCCTGGAGAAAAAACCCAACCACTGACAAACTGGCCACCTTCAAGAACGCAACCCGCAAACACCACCAACTAATCCGATCCACCAAGAAATCAGCATTCAAGGATCGACTCGACAACAACGCCCACAACAGCAAGGGACTATTCAACAACTTCAAAGAATTTACCAACCCCACCGCCGGCACCAACGACATCACTCCCTCCCAAGTCCTCTGCGACTCCCTAGCCTCATTCTTCCACAACAAAATCACTGACATACATAACAGCTTTGATAACCAGTCCGAGGACCAGTCCACCCCACCCACCTCCGAACTAAAAACCCCCTCCAACAACCTTTGCGCCTGGAACCCAATCACCACTGAAGACACCATCCGCCTCATGAACTCCATCCACTCAGGATCGCCAACCGACCCATGTCCCCACCACATCTTCAACAAAGCAGACTCCATTATCGCACCCCATCTCCGAGACGTCATCAACTGCTCCCTCAACTCCGCTACCTTCCCAGAAAGCTGGAAACATGCCGAACTCAGCGCCCTCCTGAAGAAACCCACAGCAGACCCCACTGAACTTAAGAACTACCGCCCCATCTCGCTCCTCCCATTCCCTGCCAAAGTCATTGAGAAAGCCGTCAACAGTCAGCTCGCCGCCTTCCTCGAATCCAACAAATCCCTCGACCCTTCACAGTCCGGCTTCTGAGCCAAACACAGCACCGAGACCGCCCTCATCGCAGCAACAGACGACATTAGAACACTTCTGGACAACGGAGAAACAGCTGCCCTCATCCTACTTGACCTCTCCGCAGCCTTCGACACAGTCTGTCACAGCACCCTTATACAACGCCTCAGCAACGTCGGAATACAAGGAAAAGCATTGGATTGGATCATCTCGTTCCTAGCCAGAAGAACCCAGAGAGTCCGCCTCCCCCCTTTTAGATCAGAGGCCACCGAAGTCATCTGCGGCGTACCACAAGGATCATCACTCAGTCCCACCCTCTTCAACGTATACATGAGTCCCCTCGCATCCATCGCGCGCCAACACAACCTCAACATCATCTCCTACGCAGACGACACCCAGCTGATCCTGTCCCTCACCAAAGACCCAAACACCGCCAAAACCAACCTACACGATGGGATGAAAGAAGTAGCCGAATGGATGAAGAACAGCCGTTTAAAACTGAACTCGGACAAAACGGAAGTCCTCATCTTAGGATCATCCCCCTCCGCCTGGGACGACTCATGGTGGCCACCAGCCCTGGGAAACGCACCCATACCTACGGACAATGCACGTAACCTGGGCTTCATCGTAGACTCCTCCCTCTCGATGACCAGACAAGTCAACGCCGTCTCATCATCATGCTTCAACATCCTACGTATGCTCAAAAAAATCTTCAGTTGGATCCCCACCGAAACAAGAAAGACGGTCACCCACGCACTGGTCACAAGCCGACTGGACTACGGAAACACCCTTTACGCCGGAACCACAGCCAAACTACAGAAAAAACTCCAACGCATCCAAAACGCCTCAGCCAGACTCATACTAGACATCCCCCGCCAAGCTCACATTTCTGGCCACCTGAAAGACCTCCACTGGCTCCCCGTCAACAAGAGAATTACGTTCCGCCTCCTCACCCACGCACACAAAGCCCTCTACGATCTTCAGTTGGATCCCCACCGAAACAAGAAAGACGGTCACCCACGCACTGGTCACAAGCCGACTGGACTACGGAAACACCCTTTACGCCGGAACCACAGCCAAACTACAGAAAAAACTCCAACGCATCCAAAACGCCTCAGCCAGACTCATACTAGACATCCCCCGCCAAGCTCACATTTCTGGCCACCTGAAAGACCTCCACTGGCTCCCCGTCAACAAGAGAATAACGTTCCGCCTCCTCACCCACGCACACAAAGCCCTCTACGACCTAGGACCCGAATGCCTCCACACGCGCCTGTCTTTTTACACCCCCACCCGCCAACTACGATCGTCCAATCAAGCCCTCGCCGCAATTCCACGCATCCATAGATCCACCATGGGAGGAAGAAGCTTCTCCTACTTAGCGGCCAAGACCTGGAATTCTCTCCCCACCCACCTCCGCCTTACACAGAACCACCTCTCCTTCAGAAAACAACTTAAAACTTGGATATTCGATAAGTAAAGTACCCCTCCCTCAAGCGCCTTGAGACCCTCTGGGTGAGTAGTGCGCTATACAAATGTTGAACTTGAACAAAGTGAGCCTAAAAACAGACATAACTAATCCAAGTACTTGAGACTTCACATTCGCATCTGCAGCAAATAGTCAACTCTGCTAAATCAAAAAGGAAAATAAACTGTATGAGATTTGGGGAAGCTTGGTTGACATTGAACCAATGCATGTCAGCATGCCTTTTTTACACAGTTAAGGACTTTGTTGTTTTACGTGGATTTTACATCCTTCTAGAGCCTTTTCCAAGTAGTCCTTCACTTAACTGAGATGGTGCCTTAAGTAATGTACCTAATTTTTAAACACCCTTGGAGGATGTGACTGACTACAGAGGTCCTAATTTCCCCAATAGACTGTCAAGCAGAGCCAAAAACCATGAACTCTTCTTTCATTGAATTCAACCTATTGCAGTACACACAACATCCCTTACTGTAGCTGGAAAGTGCACACACTTGACAGCAGTGTATGCATTTTAAAATTACATAGAGTGGACTGACATAAGAGTAACTAACGATTTAGAAAAGGGGGTGGTGATGAACAGAGTGTCTGAATTAAGCAGACCACTCTTACCCAGTCCAAAGATCAGGGCTTGATCCATCACCGTTATTTATCTCACTGCCCCATCCCAGCTCAGAACCTGGCTATATGCAAATCAGTCTGTCCCTGGCCCAGTGCATCATGGGAACAGGGCAGACTAAACTACCAAGCCAATTCTTCACCAGAAAGGAGACAAGCTACCGGGGACCGGTTTCTGGCATTTCAGCCGTCTTCGGCCCGGCTTGCTTGAATCCTGATGGAGCAGTGAGAAAGGGACTCATTTCATTTTTAAAGCTTTATTCGACATTTGTCATAAAAGCATTCACCTAACCCTAATACAATAAATACTACATGTAAAAATATTTCTAAAAGTACATATTAAACATTAAATGTCGAATAATACATGATTAAAAAAATACATCAATATTACAACAGCTTATTACACATTAAAAAATAAAGTTTCAATAGGATAAGAGAAACAATAATCCATATAGCAAAGTGCAAAGTTGGCGATATACATAATTTCATTATGATGCAGTTGCCATTAATGATCGGGTACGAATTAGCCACGACCATGCCAAAAATGTGGCTACCCCAACCACAAACAATGTTGAACAGTCTGTTTCAAGTATCCTAAGGGCTTCAGATTGGCTTCGGGTTCCCAACTTTAAGCACACCGGCTTTAACCATTTGCGTCTGGGGGACGAGTACAGTGGACAACAGAACAGGAAATGGGAGATGTGTTCAGTTTCTTCATTACAGTGGTGACAATGTTCATCCCATGCCGGGGACCAATGCTTCTTAAACGCATTCAACGGAAGTGTACCAATGCGAAATTGAAAATATAGTTTTCTATAGTAAGATTTTTCAATAAGATCCCAAAAAGGTTCGCAAGAAGGGTACATTTTTATATTTAAGAAGCGAGATGTTAAATTTGAGCTTGTGCTGTCACTAAACATTGTAAAATATACCATTTCCCAATATAGATCCTTTAACTTTGCCTTCGTTGGGAAGCACGTCACATCTTTATTGTCCCATAGATGGTCCAATTTCAATTTTGTAAGGAGTCCCCGCAACTCCTTTAACCATGGAATACTATGGAAACAGTCGAATTTGATCACATCCGCCAATGCTGCTGCATAATGGCTTAATTCTGGGGTCACCATAATTCGTCTCCAATATAAAAGGGGCCGAAGCCTCGCTATATCCTCTATGGATTTTCTTCCTAGATCCAATTTTAACGGGATTGTCGGTGTACTTTGGGGGACCATCACAATCCCTCGTAAAAACCTATTTTCAGCTCGGCCCAGCTTTCTCAGATCTGAGAACCCCCATAATTCAGAGCCGTATAAACAAGCCCCCAGGACTTTCATAGAATAAATTTCCAACACACAGTTTACAGGCTTTGTCAGTGAGGAGCGGTGTTTTAGGGAAATAGCACCTGCTAACTGTCTAAACTTTAGTAGGGTTGTGGTTATATGCTGTTTCCAGCTCATGTTTTCTTGTAGGGTGATGCCTAGGTATGAAAAGGAGTCCACTCTTTCTAAGGGTGTACCTTTGTATTTTATTACACCCTTAAAAGTGGACTGCTGGTTGAGGCACATGAATTTTGTTTTAGTGGTGTTCAATTCCAGGCCCCTCCCATCACAATATACACCAAAGGCATCAACCACTTTTTGAAGTCCACTGGGGGTGCGGGAAAGTAAAAGTGTATCATCCGCAAACATGAGAACTGGTACACGAGAGCCAGCTATTACTGGGGCGTCACTAGCAATCTTCTCTAGGTGTTCGACAATACCATTTATATAGATAGAGAAGAGGGTTGGCGCTAGAACACACCCTTGCCTCACCCCACGTTCTACCGGAAAGGGATCAGTTACTTCTCCTTGTTTGCCCCATCTTATCCTTGCAAAATTATTTTCGTGTAGGCGAACAAGGAGAGTAAGCAATTCCTGGCTTAAGCCTGCGTCCGCCAAGGTCTGCCAGAGTTTTTCCCTGGGGACCAAGTCGAAAGCGGCTTTTAGATCTACAAAAACTGCATACAATGTCCCCTTCTTTAAAGTAACGTTTCTCCAGTAGATGGTTAGAAAATGGAGAACTTGATCGACGCTACTAGTTAGGGGACGAAACCCAGCTTGATAAGGTGACAGGATATTTTTTTCGTCGATCCATTGCTGCAGTTTGTTTTGGACTAATCGGCCCATTAGTTTTTGTGCTGTGTCAATCAAACTAATGGGTCTATAGTTTTTAGCCATGGATCGATCACCTTTCTTGTATATGGGAATTATTTCAGCTCCCTTCCATGAGGCAGGCACTTTCCCTCCCATAGCCACCGCATTAGCCAGCATTGTAAAATAACTACACCAGGAGTTCCGGTCCGATAAAAAAATATCAGCCGGAATTCCATCCATGCCTGGGGCTTTGCCCCCTGCTACACAGTCCAGTACAATACTCACATCCCTTTCAACAAATATAGGTGATTTGTAGTAAACTTGTGGAGGGGGACAATCATTATTAAGCATGGGGTTACGGGCATACTGTGGTTGGAAATATTCTATCCAGTTGCTTTTTGCGACATTATTCGTAGGCTGGAGTGCTATGCCACCCTTTGCCCATTTTACTGTAGCCCAGAAGCGCTTTGAGTCCTTGGAGGCACATGCCTCCTTAAGTTCACGCCAACAGTCCTCATCCCATCGCTTCTTTGCTAATTTTTGAGCCTGTCTGTACTGGTTTCTCGCCAGCCTTACTGTTTCTGCACTTCCTAATCTTAGTTCCCTGCTAAGATTATCTCGTGCTACCCTACAGCTCTTATCATACCACCCTCCAGCCACTTTGGCTTTTTCCTTTTTATTTGGGGCTATTGTTTTGACAAAAAAACTTTGAATTTTAGAAAAAAGTGTCTCATGGGCAGCCATCATATAGTCAGTGAAATCAACCATCCCATAATGGGACTTAATCTTGGCGACTTCGCCCATCACTAAGACCTTCAAAGTCTCTAATTTGGAAATGTCTTCTAGGAGCATACTCCACTTCAGATGGCGGGAGTTATTTGAGCTTACAAGGTCTTGCGTAGCCATGTGATCCCCACTGGGATGCTCGGACATTTCATGGTAGGGATGTAGTGTCAGACACAAAGGATTGTGGTCACTTTCAATTTTATCCTTCACTTCCATATCTACCAATTTATCCCACGCCCTTACATCCAGCAGTATATAATCTATCCTGCTGGCCGATCGGCCATTATCAAAAGTATTTTTCCCCATAAGATCTGACGGTGCCCGACCATTGACTGCTCTAAGCCCTCTGGAAAGACAAAGACTTTTCAATTGGATTGCTACTGTGCTCCATTTCCTAATTGCTGGGATATCTAGTTGAGGGATTCTCCACTTAGTATCCTCATCTTCGGCCAGGATCCTGTCCTCCTCGCCCAAAGGTTCGAAGATGGTGTTAAAATCCCCGCCTATTATTATATGGGTTGGGACTGGTAGCAATTCAATATAATTCTCGAGGGACGTTAGGGTCTCTGATGGTTTGCCCCTGACAACTCCCCTGGAATAAAGATTAAACAGAGCTAGTTGTTGACCATTTTGCCAGCTAATATCAAGTGCCAAAATGTCATTGGAGGGTATAGACCTTTGTTTAACCGAACAATTCAAATTTTGGCGTACCCAAATTAACAGGCCCCCAGAGGGACGTCCCACTCGATTTCTTATAGCCGGGACGTAAAAGTTCAAATACCCTTGCCTGAAAATTGGTGTAAGCGACCAAGTTTCTTGGAACATAATAATGTCGTAATGGTCGATAAAGTCGACCCATTCTGGAATATTTATCTTGTTTGTAATTCCAGCTATATTCCAAGAGATAATAGATAATTGCGGTATGGCCTTTTGGTGGCATGTCTGCTCAATATCAGGGATATTTAGTATTTCTACAGGATCTATTCCTAGGGCTACAGTTCCACTCAATATCGGTAACTTCTCAATTACCCCTAAAGTTCTTTCTTGTTCCATCTGAACTCTATTTACTTCCTCTGGGACGGAAGTACAGGATACATTAGAGGCCAAGGAAGGATTATCTAATAGAGGCTCATCTGACGTGGAAGTCTTAACATATCCTTGGTCCAACTGGAATTCTAGAGAAGCGGGAGAGGCACATGCGAGTCAATCACACTCGTTTAAGTCAGTATTGGTTATCCAAATTTAGCCCCCACTCGCATACTGGATCAGTCCTGGCCCTTCTATTTCCCACAACTGTCCACTTTGTTCTCAGTATGCTAGGTTTAGCTACTAGACCTCTTCTACTATAGAAGAAATCCAGTGTCAGTGGAACTATTTCAGCTGTCCTACGTTGTGGAGGGAAGATGTTCCGTAGGACATCGGGCAATACTTCAGGGCCCTTGAAGGTCAAAACCACACAATCCCCATGGAATTTCTTTGCCTTAGTACCTATCCACCTAACCCTTCTTGCTGTAAGCAGATCGTCAGATAGTTTTTCCTTACCCCAGGGAGTTATATGCATGTTGCTACTAAGCCACTGGAGAGCCTTGTTTCTTAGGGAATCTGAAGACTCGATCTGTCCAGTTTTCAGCAGAGGTGTGTTTGCGAGTACTAGAATCAGGGGCGAGGCTTCGACAATTAGTTCAACTGGGGCAGATTCTGGGTTTGGGATCTCAGAGGTAGTAATGCCTACTGGTTGTGCTGCATCTAAAGTTGGGGCTGTATCAGGGGTATCACCATGCATAGAGCTGGCTTGTTGGATTTGCTCAGATGGAACTTCTGGGCCTGCATTCATGTTCACCCCAAGTGATTTCCCTGTAGTCTCCATGTGTTCAAATTTAGTTATTATTAAATTTGAAATATCCCTCACCCCCTCGTTAGTTTTCCTTAGGAGGGTCTCTAACTTGTTGACCTTATTAGCGAGTTGATCTACTTTTGATATGAGGGGTTTCATTAATCCAGATAATTTGGACTCTAGTATACCCATAAGCTTATTTAAAAGGGTGTCCTCCCCATCTGCATTTACATACTCTTCCTCCCTTATCCCATCTTCTACCCTTTTCTTTGTATGTCTGAGCGGAGTGACAGGTTTGTTCTTACAAGAGCGTAGGCCACCTCTTCTAGGTGGTGCCTTAGTAATCCCTTTTTTAGCTCTTGGTGCAGGGACCGGTGTGGGAGGGGTATTGGTCTCTGTGACTAGCTCCTCAATTGTGCCAGATTTGTTTGGTTCTTCTAAAGTCATTAGATCTACAAAGGGGTCGAGTTGGTGGTCATTACAGCCCATGGATACATTAATTGTAGAGCGATCATTAGGGTCCTCAATCGGGTCAGAGACAATAAAATCATCAGTGACAGGCTGAAATACCCCTGATTGATTAATTTGAGCGCAGGGTGGCGAATCCATAATTCCCAGGGAGGACCTCCGATTATTATTAATTTTTGTCACTACCTGGACCAGATAATTATCCATTGTATTAGCCGGGGTGGCAGGCGTTTTTTGCTTCGACATATTGAACACACAATTGTGAGCAGCAAAGCCCTGGCGATATCTATAACAATAGTAGGCCACTTATACTAAGAATATAAAAGTATCTCGCCTTACCACAGGTAGGTTTAGAGGATAGGGGAAAGAGGGGTGGCCCAGTCCAGTCTCTCACAGTCTAGAACGGGCTAAAACGGGCCCGCCCTTGGCCCGGGCTTCGCCCGGCGTCCCGCGAGACGGGGGTGACACCCAATTTATGCGCCTCCTGGCGCTCGATTGACGCGACCAGCGTCGCCGGGAATGATGGGAACTGTAGTTTTTTAGGCGTCCCCAACACCGCGCTCCGCTCGGCTCTCAAACCCACTGATGACACAAGGGGCCGGCGGCGGGAGGCGGGTGGGCGCGGACTCTGCTTCTCAGGTGCTCCAGGAGTAGGACTTTGGCCAGCAATTCAGCTTTCTGTCAGGAACCCCACTCGACCGGGGTGACACCCAATTTATGCGCCTCCTGGCGCTCGATTGACGCGACCAGCGTCGCCGGGAATGATGGGAACTGTAGTTTTTTAGGCGTCCCCAACACCGCGCTCCGCTTGGCTCTCAAACCCACAGATGACACAAGGGGCCGGCGGCGGGAGGCGGGTGGGCGCGGACTCTGCTTCTCAGGTGCTCCAGGAGTAGGACTTTGGCCAGCAATTCAGCTTTCTGCCAGGAACCCCACTCGACCGGGGTGACACCCAATTTATGCGCCTCCTGGCGCTCGATTGACGCGACCAGCGTCGCCGGGAATGATGGGAACTGTAGTTTTTTAGGCGTCCCCAACACCGCGCTCCGCTCGGCTCTCAAACCCACAGATGACACAAGGGGCCGGCGGCGGGAGGCGGGTGGGCGCGGACTCTGCTTCTCAGGTGCTCCAGGAGTAGGACTTTGGCCAGCAATTCAGCTTTCTGTCAGGAACCCCACTCGACCGGGGTGACACCCAATTTATGCGCCTCCTGGCGCTCGATTGACGCGACCAGCGTCGCCGGGAATGATGGGAACTGTAGTTTTTTAGGCGTCCCCAACACCGCGCTCCGCTCGGCTCTCAAACCCACAGATGACACAAGGGGCCGGCGGCGGGAGGCGGGTGGGCGCGGACTCTGCTTCTCAGGTGCTCCAGGAGTAGGACTTTGGCCAGCAATTCAGCTTTCTGTCAGGAACCCCACTCGACCGGGGTGACACCCAATTTATGCGCCTCCTGGCGCTCGATTGACGCGACCAGCATCGCCGGGAATGATGGGAACTGTAGTTTTTTAGGCGTCCCCAACACTGCGCTCCGCTCGGCTCTCAAACCCACAGATGACACAAGGGGCCGGCGGCGGGAGGCGGGTGGGCGCGGACTCTGCTTCTCAGGTGCTCCAGGAGTAGGACTTTGGCCAGCAATTCAGCTTTCTGTCAGGAAAGGGACTCATGTCTGAGTATACCCTGCCACACCTATAGTGGCCAAAAACGATTTAGAAAAGGGGGTGGTGATGAACAGAGTGTCTGAATTAAGCAGACCACTCTTACCCAGTCCAAAGATCAGGGCTTGATCCATCACCGTTATTTATCTCACTGCCCCATCCCAGCTCAGAACCTGGCTATATGCAAATCAGTCTGTCCCTGGCCCAGTGCATCATGGGAACAGGGCAGACCCGGGAGCTTGTTTCCTTCCCAGTGTAAGAATTGGCTTTTGTAGTTTGGTTTGCCCTGTTCCCATCATGCACTGGGACAGGAACAGACTAATTTGCATACAGCCAGGTTCTGAAACTGGGATGGTGCAGTGAGCTAAAAAACGGTGTTGGATCTAGCCCTGATCTCTTGACTGGGTGAGAGCTTTCTGCTTATTTCAGAGACTCTGTCCCTCACCACCCCTTGATGTAAATATAAGAGTAACTAAGGCAGAGGTTCCAATACCCAAAAGGCAGCAGGGAAGGAACACGTGGTGGGCACACAGTGAACGTAAAGATGCAGTAGAATCTGTATTTTCTAGCATCTCTGATTTTAAATGGGTATGGTACTTTTTTCCGGACTGCCACCAGGTGACTCACATTCCACAACAATATAGAACGCAAGTTATGATATCCATGGGGCCTGTAGGTTGTATTCTCTATTAGTCATATGGCAGGCATGGCCCACTTCCTTTGAACCTTTACAACTGATCTGTTATTTGACATTTGAATATGACTACTGCTATAGGCTAATCAATACCTTTTCACAGCGGGGTCGAAAGCAGGGGTGGGGGTTCGGTCTGCGAGTTTTGGGGGCGGCGGCCTTTCCTCAAGCCTCCCTGAACTTACCTGCAGCCGTCGCAAGGCGGCAACAACAGGAATTGCCAGCACCCCCCATGATCCTACATGCGGCCGCAGGCGGTAAACTCAGGGCCACAGGTGGCAAAAGGTCTTGCTACGCCACTGCCTTGTCATGTGCACCATGTACCTCACCCTGCTGGGTTGTATCGTAGTAGGATTAGACTGTATACCTTTTTCTCAAATACAATAAAAAATATTTGACCAATTTGAACACAAAAAAAAGAACACAAGGAATTAAATAGTTATGTGAAGATACTGAATACAATGCAGATGAAAGGAAGGTAGGTAGGTAAGGGCAGGGAAGGGGAAGAGGGGAAAGGGAACCTGGAATTTGTATCGCTAGGTGGCTACTGAGGCTCATCAAAGGAATCTTCACATCCAAAAAGATAACTTTATTGCAAGTGAGTAATCAGATGTTACTTATTATAAGGTAAATGCACATTGCCTTTGAAAAGCTCATTACTTTTATATAGATGTAACAAAAATACTTTACACCCTGATTCATTCTGGTTATTTGTTGAAATCTGCTAGTTATGCAGCAGACAGAGGAGTACAATTCAAATGTGTTTGATCCATAATTGCATAAGTCAAGTGGTCATGATTATTCAGTTATGCACATTAGTAACTGTTATTTGTGTTTGGAATAGGATATCCTAGGAGGTGATTGTTGTGCAATCAGGTCTGGACTGGTAACACAAACCGGCCCTGGCAATTAACCCCTTTGTTGCACCCGTCAGCCAACGGCTGTCGCGAGCACTACCTCCGTAGTGCTGCGCATGTTCGTTGGCTGATGCGGCCCGCCCACTTAATCAAACCGCTGCACCGTGGCGGAATTGCCACCGCGGTTAAGCGGTTAAGTCCACCCGGCCGTGGGGAGTGGGGTGAGGCTGCTGGGAAACACTGCTGCTGCTTTTGGTACAGGGGGCTGATATAGCAGCACTGCTGCAAAACCAGCCCCCACCGGTCCAAAACCGGCCCCCACCCCTCCAGCCCACTGGGGAAACACCTGGTGCCCGCTACAGCCAGTCTGGCTCTGTGTGCAATGTGTTAACCATTCGGAATTACGTACCAAACAATAGAGGAAAAACGCAATAATAGTGGAAATCATTCCCGATTTCAATATTCACTAACTGCACATGTGAACTATCCATTCTCCTGATTTGCACCTGTTTTGCCTTGGCGAAAATCAAAAAGGCAAAAACACCTGAATGCTTACTTTATGCACTAGCTGAAATAGAGAGTCAGGAATGTAGTATTTGCTCATGCATAGATACAAAGGTTATGGCAGTGGAATGTTTGAGTTATCGCACCTCTTATATTAGTAGATTCATGGTTTTGACACGCCTAAGGTTGTGTTGATTGTAAAAAAGACTTTGGGCTACGCTCAGTAGAGTGTACGCCCCCAACCACAGTGTCTTTGTCTCACAGCAACTCGACACTACAAAATGGCAATGGAGGCGAGTATCTTTTCATGTGCGTGTATTTTTTATTTTGCAATTTTATATAGCGCAAACTCGAATCAAAGGTATCAGAGCCCTTTACATGAGCACCAGTTGCATTGCAGATGGACACATGCCTGAGGAGTGTGTCTGAAACTGAACACCAGCACATGGGTGTTGCTAGCCAGGATGGGGCAGCAAGCAATTGAAGAGTGGGCAAAGAAAACAGCGGTGGCCCAGGTGTGATGTCTCGCGCAGAAGCTGTTTTATCACCCAACGCTTATGGTGACTGATGAGCAGCAGTAGATATGGGGCTGGGTGGGGTCGGCCACATGGTGAGGAGTCAGTCGCCTGAATGCTGAGATTGGCTGACCCGGATTGGGTCCAAGGGGTGGAGGCGTTGTATGGGTGTATGCTCACCAGAGCGCACACTGTAGGATAGTAGGGTCTGCTTCCTATGGTCACCCCAACTTTTTGCTGTGATTCTCTGGTTTTTCAACTTTTGTGCGTCTGTGGGCCTGCTAATCAGACCCACAGCTCAGCTGTTCTCTCTCTAAATTGATATCATGTACTTTAGGTACATACCAGATTGGTTACTGGGTCACCCTTGTGAGCCCCTGTATAGTGTACCATAAGTACCCAGGGCATAGGTGCACCTTAGGCCTACCAGGGGCTGCAGCATGTGTTGTGCCACCCCTGGTTTGCCTTCCAAACTGACACCACATGCCTGTTCACACAGCCTGGGTATGGTGGTGTAATCACCCCTTACTTAGATATGGTATACCTACATCTGCCTTTACATATAGACACATATACACCTATAAGCCACTCCTATAGTAGGCCTCGACAATCCTGGAGGCAGAGTGCTTGGTTTTATGTGAGAGGGTGCCCTAGCATGAGCTGAGCCCCTCTTCAGCTTTCTGAACCATCTCCTTATAGCTGTTCTATGATATAGCCATACCATATACTCTTAAGTGCATATTATCCTCGCGGTTAATGCTAACTTTGGTTTGGCTTTATCAAAACATGTTGTGTAAGGTGTCAAACACTTTGGAATATTACCCCCCGCCAATTCTGGTGGCAGGAGTAGCATTCCACCCTTCTAGAGGGAAAAGACATGTAGCTTACTGCTTTACCCGGTTAAAGTTAAACAGAACCTCAGCATCACAAAATGGATGCTGCTGCCACAGACACAAGTATGACCTCCTGTTGCTGGACGAAACTCCGGCAGGGGAGGCCTGGACAATAGGTTTCCTGTCCAGTGAGGTGCTGGAATCTCCCCAGACAGGGGTTTTGTGTATTGGGGCAGGGAGGGCTGCATTCAGTGAATGCATCTAGGTAATGCATAAGGTGCTCCATGCATAGCCTGGTTCAAACCAGTTGCTGAGGCACTCCAGCCCTGTTCTGGCACGAAACTGGACAAAGGGAGAGGGGTGTAACTACCCCCTTCTCAGGTCCACCCATAGGAGGGACCTAGTCAAGTAATCCAGTCCCCATGCTTAGTATAAGTATAGGAGCTGTGTCCTTGGGACTTTAGATTATCCTGGACGAATCTTTGAAAGACATATCTTGGACCTTCGACATTCCATGCAAACAGGCACCAACACCAACTTTGCCAGTCTGCAGTTTCAAGGCTCCCGTCGGAACCCGAAGACTCTGCGACTCAAGAACTGGACTTCCAGACTTCACTGACCCCGATCCACATCCACAGCAAAGCTGAGACCCGTGTCGGACACGAGAGACGTGGGACGGGACATCTTGGACATCCTGAATTTTGCTACCTGCACTCCTTTTCTGAAGCCTCAGCAAGTTGTGCATTTGGGTACGAGAAGACCCAGCACCGAGCACCATTTGCACCGAATTCTAGGCCCCCACACTCTGCGAGTGTCCCGTGGGCCCCGCCTTTGCATTTGAGCTTGACGCGTCTTCCAAGTTCCTGGCCCGTTGGCTAGTGAGCCCCCTGAAGACGTCAACTTGAAATTACTTTGCTTTCCTGGTTGCTCCATGCTTGCTTCAGCATCCCTGAAAAGGAGTAGTGCCACAGACCTTGCTGGTCTGCAACAGAGCCAATCTCAACATCCTGCGTAGGTTGCGGTTGCCAAGGCTTGTTGGGTCCACTCTGGAAACTGACAACGCAGTCATCTAGATCCATTGTGGGAAAGCTCAAATTTAGCACCTGGTAATTGTCGATGCCTCCTGGACCTCGTGGCTTAAGAGACAAACTCACCTTCTTCACCTTCAAGCACCCGACATCCGCTGGTTCCTTCCTGGTCACTGGCTAGTGACCCAGACTCTGTCCCCTCTGCTTTCAAGTTCTTCACATCGCCAATCCTCCCTTGAATCCACCCGGACACGTTTCCTCAGGTCGCCTGCAACACTTCTTTGCAGCTCTCCTTAGAAAATGACGACGAAACCTGACATGAAAAGACACCTATGCACCCGGCTTCCCTGGGTAAGGTAACACGAGTACTCTGGTGCTCCCGAGGGTCTTGACTCCCGAAGTGTCCTAGTTTGAAAGCGTTCCATCCTAGTCCATCCGAAAGTTTCCTTAAATTGCATATTTGTAACTTCTTCGTTTCCCATAGAAAGTCAATTGTAACCCGCGTCTGTGTTTAGACACTGCACGCGTCTCCCGTGGGCCTCCTACTTCCTAACCTTGTTTAGTGTAGCCCCAGAGATTCCACAGGCCCCAGGCCTGCTTTCTAACTCTCACGTGGTACGTATACCACTTTCTTAGTATATGGTTTGTGAGGCCCCTAGGGCATAACGTATACTGTGCAACTTATCGTATATTAACTGTGTGACTTGTATTGTATTTTTACCTCTGACCTTATAAAGAGTGCAGAGGGGTTGCGTTTAAATTAAATACATATATATTTGATATATACCTTGTGTGGTGTCCTTTCATTTGGTATTCAAGGGATTATATGTGGTAAAACAACATGCTTAACTCGCCTACTGAAGTCTTAGCCTGAAGACTGCTGGTTCATGCTACCACTAGGATAGCTTTCTATGTGGTTGACTTTACAACCACCATCAATAAGGGTCGATTAGACTGGTGCAAGGTGCCCACTAGAACTAGTGGAAATCATATGCCAGGTTAACTTCTCATACGCACCATCATAAAGGCCCCTTCAAGAGCAGTGTTTGCCAAACTGTGGCTCGCGACCCTTGGTAGACTGTGAAAATCCAAGTTAGAAATAAAGATGTTTTTAAATCCTGTCACATTTGCTGCACTCCAAATGTCAGGCTATGTCTTCTGACAAATTGCTGCTTATGTGTTTTTTAACATGGGGATCGATGTTTACAAACTTTTCACACTTTTCAGTCAAAGAGAGCAAAGTAAAGTGGGATATGTGACAGTCTTGCGTGGGTACAAAGTGTGTGAAAGGAAAGGCTGTAGAATGTAATTTTTTTGTAATACACAACATGTAAATACCACTGGCGTAACGGAACTTGAGGGTGCCCCCCTGCAAGATACATGGAGGGGCCCAGCCCGAAGTCTATCAGGAGCTCTCCGGCCAGAGTACTGTGCTGAGGGGAGCCCCTGGAGCTTGGGGGCCCGCTGCACCACAAAGGTTGTGGGGGCCTGCGTTACGCCTCTGTAAATGAATTGTACACATTAAGCAGTTTGGAAAGCATAAATGAAGCACATTATTTTGAAATTCCGAAGTGTGATCAAAACAAAACAACACTTTTACTTGGTGATGCGCAAACGATAAATATTAATTGAAACCCAATTTCTACACATTATCATTTGTGTGCAATATAGTTTTATCTGTTTAATAGTATGTCTGTACAAATTACGTGGCCATTTCAATAGAAAATGTGCTGCCAGTAAATGTTAATGTGCTGCCACAGGATGCTTTAATTACAGTAAAAAATGTGCCCACCTCATGTCCAGTAAAGGCAGGTAAAGATTTGTCAGGCTAAAAAGTGAGTCGTGGTTCTAAAAAGATTGGAAAGCACGGCTCTAGAGGGCATACCATCACAAAGAACTGAAACAGAAAAACAGTCAATCCTGGCATGGGGGAAATGTTTGAAAACAGTCTAACCAGATAGGGCCAGATGGGGAGAATAACAAGGAAAAAATAAATAAAAAAGGGAAAATCTCAATGTAATGGTGCTGTCAGAGTCCCAGTTCAAGGCGATATAAAAAGGGGTGGTGATGGACTGATCATCTGAACCAATCAAACACTCACACCCAGTCAACAGATCTGGGTTTAATCCATCACTATGTCTGAACTGGGGTGGCAGAGTGGGCTAAAGAACGGTGATGGATTAAACCCAGATCTGTTGACTGGGTGTGAGTGTTTGATTGGTTCAGATGCTCCGTCCATCACCACCCCCTGTTGTACCGCTTTGTTCGCCATAAGTTGGCAGGGTATGTTCAGACGTGAGTCCCTTGCTCACTTTGCCACTGGATTCAAGCAAGCCGAGCTGAAGACGGCTGACATGCCAGAAACCAGTCCTCGGAAGCTTGTTTCCGGTCCAGGGAAGGCATGGCTTGGCAGTTCAGGCTGGACTGTTCCCTTGAGGCACAGGGTCAGACTGATTTGCATATGGCCATATCTGAACTGGGGTGGCAGAGTGGGCTACAGAACGGTGATGGATTAAACCCAGATCTGTTGACTGAGTGTGAGTGTTTGATTGGTTCAGATGCTCCGTCCATCACCACCCCCTTTGTACCGCTTTGTTCGCCATAAGTTGGCAGGGTATGCTCAGACGTGAGTCCCTTGCTCACTTTGCCACTGGATTCAGGCAAGCCGGGCTGAAGACGGCTGAAATGCCAGAAACCGGTCCTCGGAAGCTTGTTTCCGGTCCAGGGAAGGCATAGCTTGGCAGTTCGGGCTGGACTGTTCCCATGAGGCACAGGGTCAGACTGATTTGCATATGGCCATGTCTGAACTGGCGTGGCAGAGTGGGCTAAAGAACGGTGATGGATTAAACCCAGATCTGTTGACTGGGTGTGAGTGTTTGATGGGCTCAGATGCTCCGTCCATCACCACCCCCTTTTGTACCGCAGAGTCCCAGTTCAAAGCATTGGAGTGATATCAAAGAAAAGCTGTGCAGAGGCTGAAAAGCCAGGCATGAACTAAAGCAAAGGCTTTGCAGACTCCAGTATGGAGAAAGTGATGGTTCTTGCACGACTTCAGTCTCTGCTAGCAGCTATTTATTGTCACAGGCCTTCTCCCCCTGTAAAGGCTCCCACATAGGAACTATGTGCGGGGGGCTAGGTTAGAAATTTGGTTTGCAGCCAAGGGTGAAGAGGACAAATGGCCTTTACTGCTATAGTTGGCAAGAGAATGAATTTGTAAACTCTCATTTAACCTGCCAGAAGATGGGCTCCCACACACCATCAAACCATTGTCAAAGCCATGAATGGTCATTTTGAACCCCTGGCTGCCATCGCTAACCCAGAGTATGAGAGGTTCCTCCTGAGGCAGGCATGTCAGACCCAGAACAATCCATAGATGCTTTCTACGCGAGACTGAAAGAGATGACCAGTAGAAGCACTTTGCTTGACGAAATGGAGGAAATGTGTGTAGTTTATTCAGGACTGTACATCAGAGAAGCTAAGAGAACAGATCTCGCAGGAAACAAGGAAGTCTATACAGGACATTCTGACATTAAGGAAGTCCAAAAATTGGTGAAGTACCACGCCTCACGCATGGAAGCAAAGCTGCCCTCCTTTTTATCAAGGTAGCACTAGTCAATCAGACCGACAGCTCAAAGAACAAGGGAGAAAGAAGCCAGTGGCGAGGGATATTCCAAAGAGGAGCTTTCCCCACATGGGTGACTACCCAGCAAACGAGAAGAAATGCCCAGGCTGCAGAAAACGAAGGGCCTGGTTTAGAGTTTGCCAGATGGGGTACTCTGTCACAAAGGTCATGGATACCCCAGACCACCATATTATGAGTGCAATATATTCAGTAGCATTTATAATACAGCAGATGAGATATCCGTCACATTTGTGATGGAGTGCCCCATCCTCCAAACTCTAAATCAGGCCCTGAATCATTTTGTGAAAGTGTGCAGGTCCGCGGGCACAATGAGGGCTGCTGGCATTAAGGTGGGAAACAAATGATACCCTGACTCATGGGGGCAGGTTGAGGATGACATGGGCAATGATGAAGGGTAGAAATGAATACATGTGGTGCCTGCCATAGACCAGTCCAATACTCAGGCACAGCCCTCGACAAACTGCCAAAAGCTTATAGGGACCACACCTATAAATGCCTTTATTGACACTGGTGCCTTGATTAACGTTATGACTCAGGACAAATTCAACTTGTTGACACCCTGTCCAGCACTTACAAAGACTACAGTAAGGGTGTTTTCCTGTGGACATTCAACTCCCCTTCAGCTAGCTGGCATGTTCATAATAGCCATTACTCAAGAGCAAGAGACTTTGCACCCAAAAATATTTGTTACACACGAAAGGGCATGAATGCTGTAGAGCTGCCAAGTGGCAGAAGGCCTGAAACTGATTGAGTTTGCTTTTTGCATTCCTGTGGCCAAGGAGATTGGGTGTCTTTGTGAAAAGACAGTACAACTTTACATCAACAAAATGGCACAGCCGAAAGTCTACTGGTCGGCAGCGGCCGCCCCATTTCCTACTGCTGACGTCCGCCGCACTAGCTCTCCCGACCCTGCCCCTGCTGTTGCAGTCTGACGTCTGATGGCATACGCCAGGCTACCGAGGCCGAAGGCAGTGCCGATGGAGCCAATGGGAAGCCAGAGCTCGCATCTTCAATCCTGAGCTTTTATGAATATCAGATCTTGCAGTATCCAAAGGGAATAGAGAACTTTTATCGATGCTGGGCTATGGACCTGGGACCAGCACAGCCTCTCACCTGAATGTTACAACTGCAATTTTGAGGACTAATATCGTCTACTACTGTCTGTTGGACTGTTAAAAGGCTGGAGGCAGGTGGGTCTGCTCTGTAAGGAACTGCAGGAGTGTCTCGCCTTCGCCAAGCATACGCTAGAGCATATGCTAAACCTAGTTTATGCGGCCCACAGTCTTGTGACAGCCCACCACTCCGGAATCTGCGAAGCAGCGAAAAAAAGGTAACTAGTCACAATATCGGATTGCAAAAATATCGACTGGACAGAATATCGAGTTTTTGATATCGAATGGACAGAATATCGAATTGCAAAAATATAGTGGTGCAGATTATCAAATGCAGGTTAGAAATATTGAGTTTCACAATATCGAAGTTAGTTATATCGATTTTATTTTAGTGTTTTAAGTGGTAGTATATGTGTTAAGAGTATGTATTATTTTTGTAATGTATGTTTGAATTTTGTAAAAGTAAATACATTTTTGTGTAATTTAATTCTGTAGTGGGTTGTGGGTTTATAGGGAAATAGAGTGGGAAATAATTTAATTATAATATATGTTTTTAGCATTATTTAAAATTAATTAATTATATCTTAATTTTTTTGTGTAATTTAATTCTGTAGCAGGTTGTGGGTTTATAGGGGAATAGGGTGTGAAGAAATTTAATTTAAATACATTAATTTATTATTTTATTACTCAATAATTTAATTAATTGTAAATGAAATAATAATAATTAATTGGTAATTATGTTAATCGTGTAATTTTATTTATCATTTAGTAATTAATTGGATATTAATCATTAACAATTCATTTGTAAATATGTTAATTATATTTTTAATTGCAATTCGTTAATTAATAATTAATTATGTTAATGTAGTAATATGTTACAGTATTGTAGGTGATGTTAATAGGGGAAAATAGTGGGAGGTAAATTAATTTTTATAAAAGAAATTAATTGTTAATTAATGTTAATTATATTAAGTGTGTATTTTAAATTATTCCCCTACGCTATCAAATAATGTCCTTACTGTTGCACTCACTAGAGTGGGAATAGTAATTTTTACCTTCCCGCTATCCAACGCTTTCCCTACTGTTGCAATCACTGAAGTGGGAATAGCAATTTTTACCCACCCGCTATCCAACACTTTCTCAACTGTTCCACTCGCAGGAGTGGGAATAGTAATTTAGATTTTCCTGCTATCTAACATTTTCCCTGCTTTACCACTTGTTGGAGTGGAAATAGAAATGTTATCTTTTACGCTATGGAATTTTTTCAGTATTGTTATATTTAATGTAGTGTAAAATATATATATTTTTTATTTAATGTTTTAATTGATTATATATAATTTATTTTTATATTTATATTATAGGTGTAATTATATATATGTAATTATATTTTAAGTTATGTTTTTAACATTGTGTAATTAAAAATATTATTTTTTGATATTATTAAGTTAATATATAAAACAATTAAAATGTATGTTTCTTTATTTTTTACATTTTATTAATTATTTATTAATGTTAACATTTTTAATCAATTTAAGTATGTTTTACTTATGTATATTTATTATTTGATTATTTTTATATTACTTTTTAGACATTAAAAAAAATTGACATTGTTGCAAACTATATTTTTAACATCAATATTTTGGATTCGATATTTCTGCACTTACCTGTTTGCAGATAGGTAGTTAATATTCTGATCCTCGATATTTTTACCTCTATATTATGGTAGGTCGATATTCTTCACATCAATATTTTGTCAATGATCCGAAAAAAAGCCTCACAAAGTTGGGTAGCCGTATGGCAAGAGAAACAATTGGAAAATCTTGCAGGCTCTGCTGTTTTTTCTTTCAAACCTGAGTAGATGGCTGAAGGAAAGGGAACAGCTGAAGTTGCTTTACCACAGATGTTAAGTAATGAGGAAGCTGAGGCAGAAGACACCCATAACTCCCTATCAACTCCTAGGGTCTCCAAGAGCTCAACTGATTCATCACTCCAGCTAGTGCTGATATCACCAATTGGGAACGGGGAACTCGCTAAAGAAGAAGAGATGGAGCCTTCAGCAAAACCTAAAACCTTCCAGGTATTTAAAAAAAATCCCCATAAAAATGCTCAGACTGATGTCATTGCAAAACAAGCAGCATGGGAAACAACAGGGGTCTTCGCAAGGATGCATTTGCCACCGAGTCCTATGATACCTGGGGATTTGGTTTTGCCAGACGTAATAGCTAGAAGCGGAGGGGCCAAGTTCCACGATTAGGTCAAATCTGCAGACTGCAGAAGTATCGGCAAATAGGAATATTTTATCACTGGTCCTATGTCATCTAGAAGAGTCTGATACGGAGGCAAAGGGTCGCTCACAAGAATTCTCTATCAAAACTTCCAGCGCTACCCAGGAACCACTACCGGAGCCCATGAAAACAGTACTAGACATCATTCTAGCTGAGATACGAGGACTAAAGGTTCAACAAGCTCTAGATTTCGAAATGATAAATCAAAGGCTGTCCAAGATTGAAGATAATTTGATGACACTACCTAAGCAGATACAAGAAGCTGAACAAAGAATATCAGATATTGGAGATAAACTAGAACAAGTTCAAAATCATATTTTTTTGAGCTAAATAAGATCTCATAACTAGAGATGAAACTACTGACTATGGAAGATCACTCAAGACACTCGAATTTAAGATTCACGGGAGGTCCCGAAGGAAGTGAGTCACAGGGTAAACCTCAGTCTGTACCACATCTCATAAATATGCTAATAAAGAAATAAATGTTACCTTCTGCTCCAGAGGATTTGACGATAATGCAGGTGCACAGAGTACCCTTTCAGCGAACTCCAGATGCCAAATATCCGCAAACTATTTTGTTGAACTTTTCCGACTTTCGGATTAAAGAGCAAATACTCCGAGAGAGCTATTCAGCAGGAATCTTTCTGTTTTTGATAATGTGACTGTGAAGGTTTTTTTTCTGATTTATCGGTGGCTTCAGCACCGCGCAGGAAGGCCTTCCAAGAAGTGGTACATGAGTTCAGGCTGTTCGGCGCCCAGGCTTCAGTACTACAATCTATTAAACTAAACATTGAATGAAAAGGCAAATTCCAGCTGTTCGTATCTCTGACAGAAGCGCAAGCTTTCCTAACCCCTTCACTGCGGCGGCTATTCCACCGCAGTGCTAAGGGGGCGGGGCGGAAATGCGGCGGGCGCATGCTGGTGACGGAACCACTCCGTCACCAGCGTCGGTTGCGCTGTGCTTATGACGGAGCGGTTCCGTCATGGCCCCGCCCGCTCAATAGAACGCTCAGCGCAGGCGCGGAATTCGCGCTGCGCAGGAGCGTCTGGCGGGCCATGACGGAACCGCTCCGTCATCAGCACAGCACCACCGCAGCTGATGACGGAGCGGTTCCGTCATCAACAGGAGAGGGGTTAAAAGTAACCAAAAGCTGAAAATATGACTAACATGAAAAGTAAGAGTAATGGGGTTTGAAGAAGCCGGGTTGGGTGGCCATTGGATGCGATTCCATGGCATCCTTAAAGGGGGGTTGCCAAGGGGTGGAATGGAAGGGAGGTTCCCTCGGCATGGGAAGGGAGGGAGGAGGGGGGGAGGTGAAGGGATGGGGATGCAGAGAAAAACAAATAGGGGAAAACCAGAACACATTGGCTGCTCATTTTTCTTTTTTTTTTTAGGTGTTTAGTTATAGTGAAAGAGTGAATATACAGACAAAGGGAAGATTGGAGCCAAAGCTTATTCTAGTTGGTAATTGATGTATAGTCTCAATATAATCACATGCAACGTCAAAGGACCTATGTTAAATTGGCTGTCAGCCTTTTCTCCTCATATTTTATTTATTCAGGAACCTCATTTTAAGTCAAACACTACCAAAGTGCCTCTACCCAAAAAATATACCCAAGCTTATTTCACATCAGCGAATACAGTTGTTCATGGAGTGGGTATTATACTAATATGCAGAATTATGAAGTACATCAGATTAGCAGTGATTGCCAAGGCCGATGGATATGGTTAAAGATCAAGGTCGAAGCGACAGTGGTAAATCTATAAAATATTATGGTCCCATATTTGACGACATTGAGGCTTTACAGCAAATTTATGATCTATTAATTTCATTGAGTGTCCATAATATTGGGAGGGGATTTCAACTACATTCAAGATATTAGGCTGGATACCTCAAATCAAACGAAGAAACAACTAAAGTCCAAAACAACCAAATTTATAACAGGAAATGGCCCTTATAGAAGTATGGCGCCACAGCCATCCAGGACATTCACAATTCACTTGCTATTCCTCTAGGTTTAAGTCAGCTTCTTGCATAGATTTTTTTTCTAGTTGATAAATGGCTGGCAAGAAGGGAGTCAGAGATAATCACAAATTAATTCTCCGATCGCTTAGTTTTCATGATAGTTGAATTAGAAGGACTCTTGGTGAAAAACAGTTGGCACTTAGATACATCTCTACTCGGAGATCCGGGCTGGATCGACAAAAAGCAGCTTTTTATCTAATTGTTTTCAAAATTAATGAGAATTCAGCTGTGGTATTCTCTGTTTGGGAAGCTTCCAAAGGAGTTTTTAGGGGTCAGTTTATTGGCTATAAGGCTTCGGTTCATAAACTACGAACACTAAAAATCAAGTATTCCAGGCAGATGTAGAAACATCTAGGCATAAGCTAAATATGGCCAGTTCAGAGCATCAGATAAATGCTTGTCAGTAGGATCTGGCCATAGCCAAATTACAGCTGAAATATTTTTTTTAACTGGAGGACATTATGGGCCGCAAGGCCCACAAACAAAATGTTTACGAGGAAAGCCAACATATAGGTTGATACTTGGCTTGGAGTACCGAAGTCCAAAATAGTAGGAATGCAATTGTTCAGATTAGGGATCCCAAAATGGGTATAGTGGAAGACACTTAGGATAAGATCGGTAAAGGTATTTCTTCATTATTTTGAAAATATCTATGAAGATTTGCAGGATATTGATTTTGAATTGCTCTCATGATATTTTGAACCTCGGCAAATACCTTGTATTTTGAATAGCCAGAGGGATTCTCCTACAAAATGTATCACACAGGAGGAAGTTAGCAATACGCTTAAAAGTATGGCCAATGCAATAGCTGCAGAAAACAATGGATTACCTGTAGAGTTCTGTAGGACCTTCCAGACAGTGCTTTTACCTTCATTAACAACATTTTTCAATCAGATCAATGATGGGGAGGCTATTTCTAAACACTTCAAGGAAGCTGTTGTGGTATGTTTTGTAAAGAAAAATAAGGATCTACTAAATGTAGATGATTAAATATTCATGCAAATGTGGGTAACAAAACTGGTCCTGTGTGTACAACATGTGGTCTATTCAGATCGAACAGGTTTTCCACCTCATAGATTAATGTCTGCGAATATTTTTTAAACACTTTCAATAGATAACCTGTCGGTCAGCAAGGTCAAAACAGCTATTTTAATGCTTGATGCGGAAAAGGCGTTTGACCTTAGATGCTTAGAGGCTTGGCAGGCTTTTTTTTTTATTCTGCAAAAATTCTGGCTCCACTCGCAGTTGGTCAAATTGCTACAAGAGCTCTACAAAGGATCAGAGGCTAAAATCGTGAGAAATAAAGAAGAGGCAGGAATAGTAAGGATCAGACATGGGACCAGGCAGTGATTGCTGTTGCCCCTTCTCCTGTTCTCACTATTTATAGAACCCCTATCAATTAAAATTTGCAAGAATTTGGAGGTTATATCTCCCTTAAATGGTATGCCTAAAATCAAATTAGCTGTGAATGATATTACCCTACATTTGCAAGCAGATTCGCTAAACATCCAAAATGCATTTGACGAAATACAAGCTTGTACACTGATAGGGTGCTACAGATTAAATCAAGTCAAGACTTAGATTCTGATGTTTAATTCAAATTTCGAGTGTCTCCCTTTGTCCCTGCCACAGATATCACCCACACCCATTAGATATTTGGGAATATTTATAATAAATAATTATGATCAATTGTTTATGCTTAATTATGGTAATACACTGAAAAAAGCAAAGAGGCTTTTGGACAACTGGTCTTTGCCTCCTCTGTCACTAGTTGGTGGAGTTTCAATGATTAAAATGTCCATTTTCCCATTTTATGTATTTTTGTTTATTTATCTCCCTCTCAACTTACCCAAATCTTATTTTAAGGAACTAAATGTAATGATCTGAAAGTGTATCTGGGCAAATAAACAGCCAGGCAACTAAACTTTCAACACTACAATTTAGATATATTCCGGGGGTGTGGGCATCCTGAATTTCAAAGTATATTATCAGGCAGCATTGCTTAGTGTAGTAGTCCAGCTTGCAATTCCACCCTCTAAATTTGACATTTTTTTAGAAATATAATGCTACCTGAAAGTGCAATACATTTTCCTGTCTTTCTCCGCTCTCCGCAATTGCCGAAAAAAACGAGATATAAGACAATAATGGATTTACTGTATCATATACAATCTTTTTTTAAAGTATGCAAAATTCCTGCATGTCATGTATTCATTGAAATATCCGATTATGAATGCTGGGGGCTCCATTTTTCGCGAGGGATCGGAGGTTTATGGAAAGAGGGGGTGTTCAGACAATTGTGTAATTTTTGTAATCAACTCTGATTACCAGGGATATGCTGGTGCAGCAGGCGGGCTACCAGAATACAGCCCTTGGTTTGAGCTTTAATCAAATAACCAGTTTCCTAAGAGAAAACGATCTGATGCTAAATACTTTCGCACTAATAGTATTGTTGCAAATTTATGAGAACAAATTAGTTGGAGTGGGTAATTTTGACTCTCTGCTACGTCAGATAGGAGAGCAGAAATAGGTTGATCAATTCTTTTTAAAATTAGAAAGAGAAATATGATGTATCCTTAATATTAAAGAATGGCAGATATTAAGTGAAGTGGGGTGTAGAGCGTTAAGAGTTGCCAATTATAAAAGGATGGCTTTTCTCTCCAGGTGGTTGACTTATCATACACCGAAAAGTCTATGTAAAATGTCCCCACTCCTTTGAGAACAATGTTTTAGATGCCAAGCTCAAGAGACAGGGACTTGGAATCATTTTTTCTTTCATTGTTGCCATCTTCAAAGATCTTTGGCAGAAGTGTTTGAAGGTATTAATGTATCGCTAGCAGCACAAATTATGCCTTCTTCAATCTTCAAGATTGGTCCCATTCGGGTCCTCATACAAAGGTTTAGCATCTGAACAAAATATTTGCAATATTTTGTTTCTATTGCATTAGCTGCAGCCAGATCTCTGATACTCCAGAACTGGAAATAAGATAAGATACTATTAATACAACATTGGGGTGGGACGATGGCTAGGACTTATACATGAGAAGAGGCATATGCTAAATGAATAGGGGCTGTCCACAGATGTAAACTATTATGGTCATGGTTTTTCTTATTTTTAGCAGCAAATGGTAGATAAATGTTCTATTCTAATCTCCCTCTCTCTTAGAAATGCTAGAAAGATAGATGGGATGGAAAGTCACATATAGAAGAGGGGTAAAATAATGTGTTGTTCTTCCCGAGTTGACACGATGCACTTTCAGAGAAAACTCATCTATTTTTTTCTGCACAATGCACTGTCGATGAAAAAACTGTACGATCATAGTGTTTTAGATGTTATTATAATTGCTATTTTAGGGGGTGATTTATAATTTAGGAAGCTGCTATTTATGAATGTTAGCATTTTTTTCCAGTAAGTAGATAATATTATCCTACTTGTGTCGGAATCTTAGTATTGCAATGTTTGCACAAAAGATATTTTGATTGTTATTGCGGAGGATTCTGATTGAAGAAGGGTTGATTGCTACTGCTCCTTCACTATGTGAATTTGTAATTTCGTTTTCATCTTCTCAAATAAAAATTGGAAAAAAAATCAAAGTGGCACAGCCCACAGCATTGAGGCACTGACACATCTCATTTCATCTCTGATCAAAGGTGTAAGTGGAGCTTCAGAGGCTGAAAGGGGCAAACATCATTGGAAAGGTAAATAAGCCAACGCCATGAGTATCTCCCATTGTGGTGACTTGAAAGCCCAAACATCCAGGCGAGTTTGACTGTGCATCAATATGTGACTCTGAAATATGACCATTAAGATGAGGAGACACACATTAACCCAACAGTTGATGATATTGTGAGCAAAGTTGCAGGCTCCTGATAGTTTTATAAGATGTATCAGAAATCGTCGTAGATAACTTTATTTCGGTCATAGACCATAAAAGTGCAAGTAAAATACATACACAAACGCATAGTCAATAAAACAATAAATAAATGACAGGTCAGTATTAAAAATTGATTAAACTGGATAGTTATCAAGACTTAAAAAGTAAAAATTCATAATTGGACATAATTGAACACAAGAATTTATCCAAAAAATGTCCTTCTACGCCACATGCCAAATAGAAAGCGCAATACAACAAAAACGATGGCGGGGTGAGTGTCATACGTTAAAACCCTACATGCCTGACTACAATATCTGAACCCTAGATTCCTACATAACTGAATCAGCCAGCATTTCCTTATAACTTCATACGCAGGGCAAAAAAACATTACATGGCAAACATCTTCACACTTATAATTACATGCCGGGCAGGCAATATTTTTTGATTTTGCCCATTTGCAAGTAAATGCTCTAAGTGGTAGACTGCCGTGCCTTAAATGGGTGTAGAGCTTCCTCGCAAGGGGTAGATAGATTACATTTAAGAATTCCTCCGCTCGCAATTCAGATTTCACCCGGGGGAATTCTGCTGAAAGTCTTCCTAGGGAGCCTGAACTCTGTAAGGCTAATGAGTACTGCTGCCTCAGGTGACTTTTGAGTTCCAATATGGATATCCCCGGGCAACACACCTCCGGGGTCTCCCAGAGGTCATGCAAACCAATCCGAATACTAAGAGACTTGATGTGGTGCAGCCACGGAATGTTCTTGCCTTTTAGAAGAGCCCAGACCTCTATAAATTCCTCTCTATATGGAGCTAGTTCAGGCACTGACCAAAGTCTCTTCCAATAGATCAAGGGCCGTGCTGATACTAATTCTTCTATAGATTCCAGCCCCAGGTCAAGTCATAGAGGAATGAGTGGTGTGCTAGGTGGCAACCCCAAAAGGCTCCTCAGAAAGCCCTGCTCAGCCCTCAGGAGATTAGATATATTATTGTGGCCCCAAACTTCTGCACCGTACATTAACACCTTAGCTGCTTCGCAAATATCCCTCCCCAGTGCTGCGCTGTCCATTGGAACTAGTGCTGAATGGACGTCCAATGGTCATGCGCAGCACTGGGGAGGTAGCGCTCGTGACGACCGTTGGCCGTCAGCAGCGCTTAAGAGGTTAAGGCCATTCTTGCTTGTGATCGGTATATTTCAATGACCGGGGCTGCCGGCTTGAAATCCGAAATTCTGCGGACTTTGCTAATGCCCCCCATTACTTGGGATAACCTATGGGCTGATTTGGAAATTTGGGAACCCCAGTCAAAATTTTCCATCAAGGTAATGCCCAGGTAAACAAAGGTCTTAACTCTCTCTAGGGCAGAACCATTAAGAATGGGGTTCGGGTGCGTCTGCTTTGGGGGATTAAAAATCATGAACTTGGTCTTGTCCAAGTTAATCTCCAATCCCCGTGAAGCACAGAATGCTGAAAAGCCATCCAGGGTGCGCTGGATGCCCGATGATATTTTAGATAACAACAAGGTGTCATCCGCAAACATAAGAGCGGGCACCCGCCTGGTGGCCAGCCTTGGGACGTCATTGTCATTTACACCAATTAAATGATCGACAAGGCCATTGATATAAAGACAGAATAGCGTTGGCGCCATGACGCACTCTTGGCGTACACCCTATCAGAAATCAACATATCACCAACTCATGCTTGACTCTGAATCAAGATATTATCCACATTCTCCATGCACCTGGGGCCTCTGGTGATACAACATGTTCAACTTCGGAATATCTAGCACATCTGGGGAGTTCCAAGACACCATCAAGTGGTTTTGTCTGATTTATTTGGGGTCCTAATTGTGAGTGATGGTATTTTGTTGTTTGCCTTAACCATGGAAGAGCACCATGCTTGCCTGCTGAAGGTAACTCAGCAACTGAAAGACAGTGGCCTTACACTACACAGAGGGAAATACAAATTCTTGAGAAAGAATATGATTATTTTTTGGGTGTCATTTCTCAGAGGAGGAGGTGGCACCTGATCCCATGAAGGCAAAAGACCTCAATGTGGCCCCTACTTACTCTTCAGTCATAGGGTTGCAGAATCTTTTAGTATGGTAAATCCTCTGGGCTGTTTATAAGAAATGTAATTGAACTTCAAACCCCATTGCAAGAGCTCATGAAAGTTTCAATGAGCTGGACATGTGGTCAAGAGCAGGAAAGATCTTTCCAAAACACTAAAGCTGCCCTGTCATTAGAGACCAGACAGGTCTATTTTGACCCAAAGACAGACAGTTTTCTGTTGATGCCAGTCCTACATGATTTTGAGTGCTCACCCAAAGGCAATTGTGTGGAATGTGGGTGCTGTAGTGAACACCAGTTGTGACCTCACCCCCTCCAGGCCACTTATTCCGCTATTCCAGGGATCTGCTTCAGCTTATTCTGCCATGAATAGAAACATGAATACAGCAGTTTAAGGAGTGTTTGTTTTCTGTAGTCTATAAACCAGCATCTCTGACTCCTGCAGACTATTTGCAGAGACATTCACAGAGGAGCAGAGCAGAAGAGGAAGCTCAAGCCCATTAAAATGAGGAATAGTAAGACTGGTGATTGAGAGGTAATTCCCATGTCATTCAGTCAGATTGCACAAGTCAATCACAATGATGGCTGTTTGCAGTTAGTTATGCAAGCCATCCAGACAAGGGATTGGAGTTGCCTTAGTTTGAATCAGAGAACTGATGAAGCCTGACAAATATATGGGAGCTTGTTCAATATTTGAGAAGAGCTGGCAGTGTCCGTGGAGGGCTGTATTCTAAGGTGCCGCAGACCGGTCAACCCAGCAAGTCTGATAAGGAAAGTGGTTCACCTGGGCCAAGGGGACCATCAGGGCATGGTAAACATCAGAAGTCCATTGAAAAGCAAGATGTGGTTTCCCCACCTAGATGAGATGATAGAGCACGTGGTATGTGAGTATGATTTGTGCCAGACTAAAAGCAGTCCTGATCGGACAGAGCCTGTAATCAAGGAAGAAGTCCCACCATTCCTCTGTGTATGAGTGAGTGCTGATTTTGGGGGCCTGTCTGATGGCTGCCAAATGTTGGCGATTCAAGATTTCTTAAAATACCCAGAAGTCAAAATTGTTTCTAATACTTCAGCAAGTGAAGAATTCCTATACTTTTAAAAAAATGCATGGTCTTATTCTGGAAGTTAGAAAGGGCAATTTTCCACCATTTCAGTGGCATGAACTTGCAGAACACCTTGCTTCCATAGGAATAAAGCACTAGTGGATTACACCACAAAGGACTAAGCAAACATGGAAGCTGAGAGGTTAATGCATACTGTTTTTTTTGCCAAGTACTATGCGATTAAAGAGTTCATCCTTGGGAGATCATTGAAAGGAGTGACATCGAATCATGAGGTGGGGCCCTATCAGATTCGTTCAGATATCTGCAGCAGAACAGCACAAAGGCAGTGGGAGTTAGGCTCTAGAATGCCATAACTTAGGAGTCTGGGGGCGCAGGTCGTAATGAAGTTTCCTGCATTACTCAAGGTAATGTGGGACAACAAAATGCACAAATTCAGCTCCCCAGAGGATGTTGATGCTCTTTTACTCCAGATGAGGGGATAGATGTGCTGGATATAGTATAGTATAGCGCCGGTCCTGTTTTCTGTTTTTTTTTGCCAAGTACTATGCGATCTAACTATTTTAGGGTTCTTGTTTCTGTGTTACGATAGTTTGAAAGTGTAAAGATAGGAAATGGATGAGGGTGTTGGGGGAACAAAAAAACAAAAAAAGCGGGGAAGATATAAAACACAAGATAAATCAAATACCGGTGGAAGGGTAATTTGCGAGCACCTGCGAAAGTACCATGTTACATTTATTGGGCACAAAAATTGAGGAGAGATGTGTCTGTAAGGAAATGTTGGTACATGAACTGAGAGACGTGGGGCTGCTCTACGGAGGGTTCCATCTGGTGCTTGGAGCGCCGAAAGATGGAAGGAGGGTTCCTCAAGGGTGGGTGTAGGGGGAGGGGTTGGGAAGGGGGTTTGGGAAAATTTGGAAAATTGTCCTCATACAAATTCTGGTAAAGCTTAATGAATCAAGTTGGGTAGTATTTCTTTTTTGTATTAGATATGAGCAGGTTATAGGAGATTAAGTTCCTCTCCTGGAACGTTAATGGTCTTAGGAATCCCAGGAAGCTAGCCCGGGTGGGCGAGTTTTTAAATAAGAGCGAGGCTCACGTCTATTTGATACAGGAGACCCACCTGAAAGTCAAAGATTGCAAATAAAGTTTTAATAAGTTCAGCTGGGCCCAGGAGGTATTGTCCTCAAATCAAAAGGGCTGTACAAGAGGGGTAGCATTGATCATTAGACACAATGCGGGGATCAAAGTAGAAAAATGGGGAACTGATCAATCTGGGAGGTGGTTAACTGCAACTCTCTCTATTAGTGGTGTACGAGTAGTATGTGCTGTCTACTATGGGCCGAATGAGGATAACCCAGGCCCTCTCTTGAATCTTCAGGCTAGCCTGCTCGAAACATCTGCTCCTGTAATACTGAGCAGAGATTTTAATTTGGTGTTCGACCCAGATTTGGATCGCACATCTAAAGCAAAATATAATGTACCCTCCAGAACTTTTTCAAAACTCAAGTCTCTGATTAAGGAATTTTGGCTGCTGGACATATGGAGAGTTGATAAAGGGAACATCAGAGAGTATTCCTTCTATAGTAAAAAAAATAGGCAATACTCAAGAATTTACTACTTTTTAGTAGATCAGAGTCTAATGTCCGACCTTAAATGTATTGCCTATATTCCTGGGTCGATATCAGATCATTCTACAGTAGAGGCAAGGTTAAACCTTAAATTGAAGGGACGCTAAAGGAGATGGACTTTAGATAGGGCCTTTTTACAGGATGAGAGAGTTATGACTGAGGCGAACGTAAAAACAGAAGAGTTTTTTGAGTTTAATATGGCCTCTACAAGCAATCAGGTAGTGTGGGAGACCTTTAAGGCCTATCTGAGGGGGCTATTAAGTTCCTTAATGATTAATAAGAACAAATCAATTAAAGCAGCCGATGAAGATGCTACTAGGAGAATTAAGGAAAAGGAGAAGGAGCTGCAATAGGAAGCTCTTGGGTCTAGAAGTCTCATGCCACACCTGGAGAGGGAACTGGTTTGCTTGCAGGCTGCCTTCCAAGCCAGGATTGATAAAGTCTTAAAAGATAGATGGGATACCAGCAAATTACAGCATTTCGCCTATGGCGAAAAATGCGGCTCTTTGTTGGCTTGAAAGTCAAGGACAGATCGAGTTAGGAACCATATTAAGAACTTGGTCCAAAGAGGGTCTGGTGCCCTGCTACAGGAAGATGACGAGATTAGAGGAGAAGCCAGATCCTTAATATATGACCTGTATAAGGAGGACACAGAGTACAGCCCGGATAGTGTAAGAAAATGGTTGAATCAGAGAAATTTACCTCACCTATCCGAGACTGATAGGTCATACTTATCCGCTGGTATCACAGAGGGGGAGATCATTGAACAGCTCAGAAAGATGAGTAGGGAAAGGCTGCCGGGCCAGACGGGCTGCCCGTTGAGATATATCTGGGCCTGCTAGATCGGGTTGTCCTGGTCCTAAAAACCCTGTTCAATAAAATATACTTAGAGAAGGAAGCAATTCCGCCATCATGGTCAGAGGCAACAGTATCTCTGATCCTTAAGCGAGACAAGGATCCCCCAAAAATTGAGTCATATAGGCCCATTTCCCTACTGAATTCAGACCTTAAGATTTTTTCTGGAATTATGGCCGCTAGGATGGCTAAAGTTATTAAAACTATCGTACACCCAGATCAGAGGGTGTTTATACCGGGAAGTCAGCTCAACCAACTTACCTTTCAAGCCATAGCTGCAATCGATGTTGCAATTGAGAAGAGGTCGCCTCTAACTCTGTTTGCTATTGATGCTGCTAAGGCGTTTGATCAGGTCAATTGGACCTACCTTTGGGAGACTATGTCTAGCTTTGGCTTTCCTGTAAATTTTATTGAAGCTGTCAGGTCCCTTTATCAAAATCCACGTGCAAAAGTCTTGGTTAATGGTATCCTCTCTGATTGGTTAGACATATGAAGAGGGACTAGGCAGGGTTGACCTCTGTCACCCTTATTGTTTGATTTGTATACTGAGCCTTTTGTTTGTTCCCGTAGAGAAGATCTTTCTATTTTCCCTTTTAGGATCGACTTGGAACTTAAGTTCGCCCTATATGCAGATGATCTCCTAATGTACACTTCTGACCATGTTAAAGCTATACCCAGACTGTTCAAGTTAGCTGAGGAATTTGGTAAAGTTTCCGGCTACAAAATTAACACAGAAAAGACGGAAATTATGAGCTGGAATTCCGGGAATACAGTACCAGGGGTAAAAAGTCAGATGCGATATTTAGGGATCTATCTTGCACAGAAGCTGATTGATATACCCATGGTCAGCTGGATGAAGGTATCTAAGGAGGTGGGCGGCCTATTGTCACGTTGGGCGAACTTACCTTTAAACATCTATGGGAGAGTGAACTTAGTAAAAATTATTATATTACCCAAATTAAAATTTCTGTTTAATTCCATTCCACTTTCTTTTAATGCTAAAGACCTTGCTGCTCTCCAAGGTAAAATCGGGTCATTTATCTGGGCGATCAAGACCCCGAGAGTAGCATGGAAAAAGCTCAGGAGAGGGTTGAATTTGGGAGGATTAGCGCTGCTGGATCTGTTAGTCGATTGCCATGCTTTTCACTTTAAAAACTTTAGAATGCTAGCAAATAGGGCCGATTTTTCCTCTATGGGACGTTTGTTTCAGGCTCTGTTGTACGATGTACCTCAGGGACATGAATTCTCTCTCTATAAGTTTGGGGACCCCAAGTACTACAAAAAGGTCAGATTAAACGTTCTAACAGCTGCACTGAGAAACTGGAGATATATTAGGAATATATTGGGAATTCCATATTATACATCGCAGGCCCCAATTTGGAACTCTCCAGGTACCCCGGAATGCCTCCAGGATCAATTATCACAACCTTTTAGATCAGCAGGTATTCAAATATGGAGGGATCTCCAGGAAGATGCACAGCTAATTAGCTGGGAGAAATTATGAAGATTAACCAGTGGGACACTGATGAGATTTAAGTACTATCGATTGTCTGCATGGTGGTCATCCCAGACATGGAGTAATGAAGCCTCAAGTATAGCTGTGGACTCCATATCCAGAATAGGGTCATGGAAGCATGAGCTGTCATTTTGTATGGAACATTTATAGGAACCGGGGACTGTCTGGAAGAAGAACTTGTGAGGCGTTGGGGCAGTGTATTTTTCGAAAATGGGGAGGATTTGCGGAAACTTTGGTGTGATTCCTTCTCCATGTTCCAGGCAGTGGTCAAACCAGCTAATCTTAGAAGGATTCACTTGTACACTGCTTACAGGGTGTATTGGACTCCAGATAAATTATCTAAATTATCCTCAACAATTTACAATTGCCCCAGATGCAAACATCCCGCTGTCGACAATCTGCACATGTTCATGGACTGCCCGAAGATCGGCCACTTTTGGAAGGGGGTCTGCGGTTTTCTAGAGGAAGTATTGGGCCTCCAGATACAAGTAAGTGCCATGCTAATTATGCCGGATTATGGTTTGAATGTCCCAGCCCCAAGGTTTGCATTATAAGTCATAATTGTTGCAAGGAGGGAAATTTGTAGATCCTGGAAACTTGAGGTACCCCCCTCTTTTGCTGACTGTCTTAAGAGTATTATTATGGTTAGCCAATCGGACATGGCTTGCGACATCTCTAGTCTGGATAAGATCTGGGCAGCTCTAGAGCTATGGAGAGAGAAATAGGATCAAGTCCTATAATTATGCCGGATGGCTGTGGGTCCAGTCCTCCCTAGTAACAGGAAGGTCCCCAGGTGTGTAAACAGGAGTGGGACATGGACACAGCCTTACCTCGGGGAAGACTCTATCTCTCCTTTCAAGCCAACTATAAGGGCGCCGCCAAATCTGGGCTTGCAGGAAAGAAGTGGAGATATTCCATCTTGAGGGTTTACCGATGGCATGTATGAGGACAAAATAAAAAAAAACACAATTTACAATAAACTATCCAGTCTTTCCCCAAGGACTACCATCAGACACCTCGTGTGACTACTGGCTCTGCTCCAGGGGAAGTGTGCAAGATAACCATGATTGATGTGGTTCCCCATCAGCACTGGTAGGTCCCTGATTATATCAACCTTGATTGATCTCTCCAACGTAAGACTCAGCAACATGCTCAGATCAGCAAGTGTTGTTAAGATGAGTGAAGCTGAAAAAAGAGATTTGATCTTGGTGAAGGGTTGGCACTAGTACAGTAACTTTTGACTCCCTTTGGAACTAGAGTCCTGGAGGGTGCAAACTTAAAGGGGAAGTTATGTGGGGCATTTCACACTTCAAGAAGTTCCTAGGTGTTCCCTAGTGTTCAGTTACCTGTCAGTGACCAGGAAGAGGAAGATTCAGGGACCTGTCTGGATGTTTCAGCCCTGGTGTCTCCAATAGTCATGGATCCTTCCATCTACATGGAGCCCCTCGCAGCCATCATCCGACAACACTGCCTCAACATCGTATCCTATGCTGACGACACCCTGCTCATCCTCTCCCTCACCTGAGACTCCACCACCGCCAAACTCAATTCCAAGAAAGGAATGTAAGACTTAGCAGTCTGGATGACCAACAGCTGCCTTAAACTCAATGCCGAGAAGACAGAAGACCTTGTCCTTGGAACCACCTCGTCATCTGGTGGCCAACCACCCTCGGTAGCCCACATACTCCCTCAGACCACGCAAAGAACCTCGGCATCATACTCAACTCATCACTCACCATGAATCGACAAATCAACGCCATCACATCCAGCTGCTTCGCCTTCAACACGCCCCACATATTTCACAAGACCTTCAAATGTATGCCCCCTAAGTCAAGGAAGACTGTCACCCACACACTCATCACCAGCAGACTAGACTATGGAAACACACTCTATGCCAGCATCAACAAGTCCTTACTCCGCAACTCCAGACTATACAGAACACAGCCGCCAGACTTGTCCTTGGCATCCCCCAGCATGAACACATCAGCCAACACTGGCAAAAGCTCAACTGGCTCCCTGTGGAGAAAAGAGTCACTTTCAAAATCCTCACTCACGTCTACAAATGCCTACACAACAATGGCCCCAAATACCTCAACGACAGAATCAACTTCCACATACTCAAAAAATACCTCCGATCTTCCAACCTCACACTGAATGAAACCCTGTGCATCCTCAGAGCCAGAGCAGGCGGAAGATCCTTCTCTCACATTGCGGCCAAGACCTGAAAAGAGCTACTGGCAGACATCAAACGTGTCCCCTCCCTGAACACCTTCAGGAAGACTCTGAAGACTTGGCTATCCGGCTAAACGGACCTACTGAGCCCCCCATGCCTTGAGACCCGCATGGGTGAGTAGCGCGCTTACAATCCCCTGATTGATTGATTGATTGATTGATTGATTGATTGATTGATTGATTGAAGGGTGTCTTAGAGTTCAATTTCTAGGGCTTCGGGTGGTTTGTCCTTGATGGTGCCCTCTGGCCCCAGTGAAGAGCTAAAGGGCTCACAGGAATGATGGATGCTGTTGATGGTAGGTATCTTCTAGGGGCTGGTACAACCCCCTCACAGAGATATTGTCACTTTATATAATAAATTGTGGCCTTTGAGTAAATGGCAAATTTAGAATAGATAGTTATATTTTTTGGTACGTTTTGTCTTATGTTGTGGAGGAATGTATTATCTGAAATTAGCGAAAATGATGGTGGTGATATAGTTGAGACGTGCCAAGCCCCTTAGATTAGCAGGCTCATGGTTTGATCTATAATATTACATAATGGAGAAAAAATACGGCAGTACAAGGTTCAATCCTGCCCTTAATAACTTAAATAAACAAAAATTGGCGTGGGGGCCTCAGAAGTCTGCATCTGCTTAATCAGCTGATCTGTAGGTCATTAACAGAGACACAGCAGGTTCCCTGTGTGCTGCTAACTGTGCTTAACCTAAACTCCAGGCAATTCCACGGATTGGACGAGGATGGCTTACTCATGTAATGTGACATGCTTCATCATTTGCCACCTCGCCCCCCCTTGGTAAAATGGTACTATCAGGGCGAACACGATCTCAGAATGGGTATTTTCTGGGGGAGTTCTTAGATATTTTTATTCTTTCAGGACAGTGATTTAGGTCCAGTTTTGTGAGTTTAAAAAAACCTATGGGACAGACCACTAAAGTATCCTTTAATTTGGTGGTATCCCTGGTAAATTAAATAGATTACCAAGTGGTAAATACAGGAGGCATACTTATGTATAATGGCCTGTATGCGTCACTGTATATGATTAAGTTTTCATGCCTACATGTTTCTACCTCTATTAAGCTGTGGGTCTAAGGCATTCATCTGAGCCTTATTTACTTCTCCCTACACTGCACATAGTTAGTGTTGAGCGAGCATAGATATAAAGATAAGACCTTACCTCTGAAAGGGTATTTTTATATGCGTCAACCTATGGAATAAATATAAAAGCAGCAACAAGATATTGTTTATATATTAAATAAGCAAAAAAACTGAGTTAACTTGGCTCAGTACAGTAGTTAACCAAAGTCTGGATGCCACAGAAAATAACGATAAAGGTTTTATAGCACTGTTAGACAAATAATCAAGGATGTGTGATCAGGTGAGTAGACTATATTAAAACTGAAGTAGAATATATAAAAAGCATAGTGTTTTCATGTGCCCATTCAATAAACAAGTGGAAAAAAGGGGAAATTTAAATACCTAGAGCTATTTAGCTAGGTGCTTCATGGTCAATTTGGCGTGGGTCTCTCCTGTAGTCACACTCTTAGGTCATGAGGTAATATATAATACAGAGATTAAAAAGGTACCAAAAGTATGGGAAAATTCTGGAGAAGGGTAAAGGCTTTATTGCCCTACTCTGATTGGTTCAGTATCAGGAGGTAATGCAGGGGACCCCAACAAACTATTTTAGTTAGATTGGGATAACATACAGTGTAAACAAAATAAGTTAAAAACCACGTCGTCTTAGGTACTGAGAGAGACTCAAGAGAATGTTGAGTAACCTGTCCACTGCTCTTTGTACAGCCGCGTACTGTCTCCCTATTCAGTTTTCAAGTTGTAGGACTTACTTCATCAAGGCAGAGATCCCACTCATCTCCTACTGGGCCCCGTCGAACAGCCGTCTGGTCCAGTGGCCGTTCGCCAGGAAACTCCAGCTTTTAACCTCTTCAGCGCGTTGGACGGCCCCCGGCCGCCCGATCCAACAGCGGGCCTGTGAGTTAGATGGCCGGGGGCCGTCCGATCTGCGCACGTGTCAAATTCCACCGCAGGGAATTTGAATGCGGCTAAAGCAGCTAAAGCTATTAAGTAAGAGTATTTTGTGATAATTCATCCTTCACACTTGAGTTTGATGGCAATAGCTAGAGAGTGACAAAGGAAACTTGGACCTGATCGGTCAGGTCACTTGCTCAGTCTGCATGTTCGTTAGAGTCTCCTGCTCCATCCTGGGTACGGCCACACCTCAAGCTTAAGTTCTTCCGAGGCCATGCATCTCGTCAGGGGCATTTACCCCAGAAGTACTAACATCCGTGAGTGTGTTTCTGAAAGTCACATCATACCATTCCATGTAGGTGGTATACGTGACTCCGGGCCCATTGTTCCTAGACTCCTCCTTCACCCCCACCTCTCGTACTGCATTCTGGGACATGCAGTCTCTCACCCTATTCACAGTTTGGGCGTATAAATGTTTTTGCACGTAATGTTTCCTCTGCCATCATATTGGACGACATAGAGACCCTCCATATGAAGGGGGTTACTGTCTATAATCCTATATGTATTCATAAGACTGGACCTAGTTTCCCTCGGCCTCACAGAGGTTGCAAAGACACCTCTTCTGATAGTACTGGTAGAGAGTGTTTCGCCCATGAAAGTAATACTAGAGACTTTATGAGGATAAATGCAAAAATGCAACCAGTGTACTGCTATCTTCTATTTAATGATTTCCATGGAATATCATCATTTAGCCCAGGAGAATCAGTTCGAAGGAAGTACACCCATCATTGTTCAAACCTGAACTGTACTTTTGTGATGTCAATATTTCTCTGGTTCAATTTTTCTAGAACATACCATTTCATGTCATTTTCGGTGTGCTGTTTTTCCATGTAGTGTCTTGTCAGTTTGCTGTTGTCTTTCCTACACCTGATTGGGTTTCTGTGCTCTGTCATCTTTACCCTTACTTTTTGGGAGTTCCTCCCTATACAGAGTAGTACGCAAGGGCACCTCAACACATCTATCACATGACTTGAGTTGCAGTTTGTCAGATGTTTCAACCCCAAAGGTCAAGAGACGCCAACTTCCACCTCTGCACATCTCTTTGTGAATTTAAATACACCACAGTCTCCATACGGATGGTGGCCCATGTGGGGAGGGATGTTCCAGAGTCTCTGTTGTGATTCGACTCTCTTAATTCTGGGCCGTGTGAACAACATCTTGGATGTTCTGACTACGTTTGATCGCAAAAATTGTTCTTGTCATCTTTAAATTCCCAGTGCTCAGTATCCCCCAGTGTTTCATAAACAACTTTTTTAACTGAGTTCGAGATTGGGGCGTAAGTACTTACACAGATAGGTCTATTCTTTGAACTTTTTTTCTTTGTTTCTTAAAGAGCCTCTCAATTGTTATTCAGAGCTCTTTTCCTTTCACTTGTGATCGTCCTTTCCAGGTAATTTCTCTCTCTGAGTTTATTACTTAGTATCTTTGCATGTTCTTTGTACTTCATAGTTTATGTGCAATTCTGTCTCAGCCTCAAGAATTGTCCAATAGGTAGACCTTCCCTCAGTGTGCAGAGGTGATAACTTTCAAACCTAAGGAGGCTGTTTTTATCAGTAGGTTTATTAAAAAAAAACTCAATTTTCAAAAGGGCTTCCTCTGGGTAGATTTCTGGGATCCAAAAAAGCAATCTCTTCCTTGCTCATTGTCATTGCGAATCTGAGGAAAGGATCCAGATAATCCATCCAAATCATGAAATCAAAGGCTTCTTCTCTGGTGCCCCTCCAGATCACCAGAATATCATCAAAGTACCTCTTCCACAACCAAATTTGGGTGTGAAGAGGGTTCTCGTTGTCATAAATGTTTTTTCTCTCACTGTCATGAATGGAGAGGCATGCTAGGCTTGGGGCACACGTGCTACCCGTGGATGTCCCATGGATCTGTAAGAAATAGTCTCCCCCATACTCGAAAATATTCAGTGTCAGGACCATATGTGCGCAACCCAGAATAAAACCCACTGGTATTTATTTGTTTTCCTGTCTTGGTGTGTGGCTCTTCTCAATTACCTCTAGAGTCATTTCCTATGGAACATTAGTATACAGGGATTCTACATGTAGAGTAAGTAGTAACTCCCTTTCCTGATTGAAGAATATATACTTCAATTTTATAAGGATGTTATTGGTATCTTTTAGGTAAAAGGGCATCTATGTGACCAGTGGTTTCAGAAAAAAGTATCAAATGTGGGACAGGGGTTCTAGTGCGGATCCTATGCCTGCCACTATTGGTCAGTCAGGTCCGGGAATCTTGTTCTTGTGTAGTTTGAGCAGAATGTAAAAATAAGGTATTTTGGTTCTTTTTCCACCAGAAAAAGGGCCTCATTCTCTGTGATCCACCCGTTGTCTAGTCCTTCTCTGTCAAGAAAGGTAATTTCTTCCATTATGCCTGGGATTCTTTGCCAGTTTTTATAGTTTTTCTTGTTCTCTGGAAGTTTCAAACATTCTGCATGGTACATGGTTTTGGGCATTATAACTATCCCTCCACCTTCTTCTGTGGGCTTTCTTATCACCGTATCCTTGTTCTGGAGCTCTTTCAGAGCTTTCCTTTCAGCTATAGACAGATTCTTGAATGGGCAGTTGTGTATGTCTCAAGGGTTCGAGACCCACATTATCCGCCTGCACAAAGACTGCCACTTCCGGAGGTAGTTGCTGAATTGGGGGGGTGAAGGTTTTTCAAAGTCCAGTATTATTGTCCTTAGTGTCAGCCCTGTTTTCCTGAATCTCTCTTTTGGCACAGAAAGCATGTAGTCTAATCTTTTGAAATAAACTCTGCCATATCCCTTTTTAGTCGGAAGAAATCTTCCTTGGGGTGGGGACAAAACCCAGGCCTTTGTTCAGGACTTATCTCTGTGTTTCTGTAAGGGGTATCTGGGTTAGGTTTATGACATTGTCTCTTGCTGCTCATCCCTGGTTGGGGTTCCCTGTTGTTGGGTTGTCTTGCGTTTGTTTCTAGGTCCTTCCAGGTGACCTTTTGTTCTCTGTTTCTGCCCCTCCTCATCTGTGTCCCCTCGCTAAAAAGGCTGTGGGTATGGTGGGTGCCATGGGAAGCCTTGCTGAGATGGATATTGTGGGAAAGCGTAGGGTGGCCATCCCCATTTGAGCCCTGGGAGACTGTCTCCCATGTAGGGCCCCTGTGCTCCTTGGTTCATTGTGTAGTTTCTCCTCCCTCTCCCTTTTTGTAGGTTGGCCATGTGTTCTGTTGGAGGAACCATCTGTCCCTGAGGAGCTCTTGCTGTCATATGAGGAGAGAGATGATGCACTCTCTCTCTGTACATAATCAGTCTTAACATGCGAAAAATTTGACAGATCCTTTTGGAAATTGTTTATTTTGGATTACATCAGATAGTCCTTATTCTCTGTAAGGCCCTTATTGGACTGTTCTAGTTTCTTTTTGAACATTGAAATTATTATTTGGGTTCTTATAGAATTCTCCAGAGTTTTAGTCTCTACTACCATTTCGTTGGATAGTTTCTAAGCTGTTTTTATGAATAATATCAGCCAGTCCCCGGTGCACTTCCATGCGATTAGGGACCAATCTTTACAAAACTCCTTGTCTTCTAGGTCGATCCTGGGTTTATTTGTCACTATCAAGCCTTTTGGGCGGCATTCCCTCTCAAATACATTGTCATTATTGCTCCATGGAGCATCGTTTTTACTTGTGTTCTTTTTAGGTCTGACAGCATGTCCCAATTATTCATCTGTGTTATCGTCTGTGCTACAGATGTGTCTCCTATAATGGAGGGAGCAACTAGGATGGAGAGGACATCTTCATCACCAAATGACAGCCTCTCCATTCTTGATACCGCAAGGGTACCTTGAGGTTAGAGTGTTATCTCTAGTCACTACGTTTTTTCTCTCACAGCAATCCGCTGTTCCAACTATAATATCACAGAGAGGAGAAAAAGTAGGGCATTACAGTGTTCACACCTGCCCTTAATAACTAAAATACACAAAAATTGGTGGGTACCCTCAGAAGTCTGCTATCTGCTCAATCAACTGATTTGCAGGTCATTAACAAAGACCCAGTGGGTTCCCTTTGTGCTGCTAACTGTGCTTAACCTAAACTCCAGGCAATTCCAAGAATTGGACGAGAATGGCTCACTCATGTAATGTGACATGCTTCATCAATTGCTACCTCGTCCCGCCTTGGTAAGATGTTACTACCAGGGCAGATTCTAACTCAGCTGTTCAGGTGAGCGTCAGTGCAGGCGAGGCATTCCCCGACACTCTGCTGCTGCGCTTGCTGTCTTATGATAACTGCCATTTACTCGTTTATATTTAAGTCGATTTGTGGATCTTGAAATTGAACTTTTTAAATGTGTCACATGCTCGGCGCTTGAAGCGCGTTCCTGTGCGTTTTATTTAGCGCGTTTTAAAGGCTAATTTTATTTTTGGCTTGGCTGCGATTAGGGGGTTTCTTAGGACATACTTGCATCTAAAATTTGTTACCTGCACCGCTGTTCGGCGGCCCGTTAGCTGGACTGGGGGTTAGGCGCCATCTTGGGAGGGGAAGTGCCGGCAAGGGACGCCATCTTTGTTGGCGCTCTAGATGTTGCTGCAAGACATAGCACGATTGGGTGCTATTTAAGTCGATTGAAGCAGGCGCTCGTTCTGTTCAGGTGAGCGTCAGTGCAGGCGAGGCATTCCCCGACACTCTGCTGCTGCGCTTGCTGTCTTTTGATAACTGCCATTTACTCGTTTATATTTAATTCGATTTGTGGATCTTGAAATCGAACTTTTTAAATGTGTCACATGCTCGGCGCTTGAAGCGCGTTCCTGTGCGTTTTATTTAGCGCGTTTTAAAGGCTAATTTTATTTTTGGCTTGGCTGCGATTAGGGGGTTTCTTAGGACATACTTGCATCTAAAATTTGTTACCTGCACCGCTGTTCGGCGGCCCGTTAGCTGGACTGGGGGTTAGGCGCCATCTTGGGAGGGGTAGTGCCGGCAAGGGACGCCATCTTTGTTGGCGCTCTAGATGTTGCTGCAAGACATAGCACGATTGGGTGCTATTTAAGTCGATTGAAGCAGGCACTCGTTCTGTTCAGGTGAGCGTCAGTGCAGGCGAGGCATTCCCCGACACTCTGCTGCTGCGCTTGCTGTCTTATGATAACTGCCATTTACTTGTTTATATTTAATTCGATTTGTGGATCTTGAAATTGAACTTTTTAAATGTGTCACATGCTCGGCGCTTGAAGCGCGTTCCTGTGCGTTTTATTTAGCGCGTTTTAAAGGCTAATTTTATTTTTGGCTTGGCTGCGATTAGGGGGTTTCTTAGGACATACTTGCATCTAAAATTTGTTACCTGCACCGCTGTTCGGCGGCCCGTTAGCTGGACTGGGGGTTAGGGGCCATCTTGGGAGGGGAAGTGCCGGCAAGGGACACCATCTTTGTTGGCGCTCTAGATGTTGCTGCAAGACATAGCACGATTGGGTGCTATTTAAGTCGATTGAAGCAGGCGCTCGTTCTGTTCAGGTGAGCGTCAGTGCAGGCGAGGCATTCCCCGACACTCTGCTGCTGCGCTTGCTGTCTTATGATAACTGCCATTTACTCGTTTATATTTAATTCGATTTGTGGATCTTGAAATTGAACTTTTTAAATGTGTCACATGCTCGGAGCTTGAAGCGCGTTCCTGTGCGTTTTATTTAGAGCGTTTTAAAGGCTAATTTTATTTTTGGCTTGGCTGCGATTAGGGGGTTTCTTAGGACATACTTGCATCTAAAATTTTTTACCTGCACCGCTGTTCGGCGGCCCGTTAGCTGGACTGGGGGTTAGGCGCCATCTTGGGAGGGGAAGTGCCGGCAAGGGACGCCATCTTTGTTGGCGCTCTAGATGTTGCTGCAAGACATAGCACGATTGGGTGCTATTTAAACGCCCCCATGATGACGCGCAGCGGTAACGCGCAGCGGGCGCGCCATAGGCGCGCCGGAGGCTCGCCAGAGGCGAGCCCATCTTTGCCCATCAGTGACCATCCGGGACCCGGGGCCAGAACCCCTGGTCCAATTATGCCCTACTCCAGACGCGATTTACTGGAGCTTAACATGGGTAAGTTCCACCTTGACCAGGACTGTATATGTCTGCTGGCTTGGGAGGGCCTGCTGATTCCACCCAAGAGCACAAGAGCGCGGTTACGCGACTCTAATGCTCACGCTTTAAACTTTGGCCTGCTGAATACGTGCTCTTTGCAGGGCCATAAGTTGGAGGTCTTCTCACTACTGGAAGACGGGGAGCTAGATGCCCTCGCACTCACGGAAACATGGTTGGAGGTTTGTTCGGCGCCGGACCTAGTCGCCGCCCTACCAGATAACTATCTGGTACTCCATTTCAATAGGGAGGGAGCCAAGAAAGGAGGTGGAGTAGCTCTTCTCTATCAGGCATGTCTCCGCGCCGAAAGGTTTCTAGCTGAAACCTTGGAGGGAGCAGAGGTTATGGGGGTAAAGCTCAGGTGGGGGGCGGTATGTGTAGTGTTTTTGGTGGTATATCGACCGCCCTGGGCTTCGCCAGAATTCCCGGTGCTCTTCACTAGATTGGTCCAGGATCTGCGCTCGAGATATGACAAAATGATTGTTGTCGGGGACTTCAATTATCATTGGGAAAAAACCCCTAAAGAGGGGCAAGCACTACAGATTGAGGAGGCGAATTCCTCCTTGGATTTCACTCAACAGGTGAAGGGACCGACACACGAGAAGGGACATGTGCTCGATTTAATCTGGACCACTATGCCAGTCCAGGGCCCTACAGAGATCTTGCCATGTGCCTGGTCTGACCACTTTTAAATAAAGGGCAGAATTTTATTGAACGGTCATTTGTCCAAGCCTGAGGAAGGTTGGAAAATGGCCCGGAAGTGGAGAAACTTTGATGGGGAGAAAGTGGTGCATCTCCTGGAACAGTCTCCTTCAGTAAAAGAGCAGGACGCTAGTATTGATGCTCTTTGTGGACACCTTCAGCTTAAACTGGGGAGAGCCGTTGATCTGGTGGCCCCCCTTCGGAGGGTGAAGAAGGTACAGAGAGGAGCTGGGGCCCCTTGGTACAACGATTCCCTAAGGGATATGAAACGTGGGGTGAGGAGGAAAGAACGAGCATGGCGGAAAGAGAATGACGCCACTGCCAAGAAAGAATACATCTCATCCTTAGCAACCTACAAACTAGCCATCCAAACTAGGAAGGCTGCTTTCTTTGAGGAAAGAATAGTTGCAGCTAGAAATCCGCAGAAGGAGATCTTTCGGGTCCTGGCGGAGCTCAGGATAAACAAAGAGCAAAGCACTGAGTTCACCCAGGAAGATTGCCAGAGGTTCCAGGACTTCTTTGTGAATAAGATCTCCGATATTCTGGGAGAAATTGCTGCAACTACACCCCTAGATTGTCCTTGCCCACCCGACCATATTGTCCCGCCGGATACTATACCGTTAGTTGAGTTCTCCCCAATTTCAAAACAGGAGCTATTTACGATCACGGACCGAGTTAAATCCGGCTCCCTGGTGGATCCATGCCCTCCTGATGTGTTCAAGTTGGCACTGCCAGGCATTGAGGTAGAAGTTTTACATCTGCTGAACACTTCCCTTCACACAGGACAGGTCCCTCTAGCTTTTAAAGAGGCGCGCCTGATTCCTCTACTAAAAAAACCTGGATCGGACACGAAGTGTTTGAAGAACTTCCGACCCATCTCCCAGCTGCCGTTTTTGGCGAAAGTGATTGAGCAGCATGTGTTGGCATTGCTCTCAGGACATCTAGAGAGCAACAACCTGCTGGAGTCCAATCAGGCAGGGTTCCGTGCTAACCACAGCACGGAATTAGTCATGCTATCAATCCTGGACGAACTGAGGAGTCGGGCTGATATAAAGACACCGAGCGCCCTGGTACTACTAGATCTCTGCGCGGCTTTTGATACCGTGTGTCATGAACAACTTTTGTCGCGGTTGAGGTCTTTTGGTATCAGGGGTACAGCACATGCATGGCTTACATCATTCCTGCAGGGCAGGACACAAAGAGTACAGTTGGGGGACTTACTTTCCACCTCTGCTCCCATCACTTGTGGGGTTCCACAGGGCTCTGCCCTGTCACCCTTACTCTTTAATATCTACCTGCAGCCATTAATTGCTCTCCTGAATAGGATGGACTGCCTAGTATACAACTACGCCGATGACACCCAGATAATTATTCGGCTGGATGATGGCCCAGGGGCGTCTACCAGGCTACAGGACATACTTAAATCCACGGTTAATTGGATGTCCGAGAATTCCTTAAAAATTAACCCGGACAAGACGGAAGTGTTGCCCATCTCCATCACGGGCAACCCCTGGAGCGAGAAATTCTGGCCTGTGGAGCTGGGTGTGCCACCGAAAGCGGCGACAGCAGTCAAAAGTCTGGGCCTGTATGTGGATGATACACTCTCCATGAAAAAACAAGTTACTACGGTAGTGGGTACCTGTATAGGCCTGATGCGACAACTGAGGAAGATCTCTGCATTACTCTCATTTTCCACCTTGAGACACGTGGTCTCAGCCACAATTCTGGCTAGGCTGGACTACGGAAACTCCCTGTACATAGGCCTGCCCCAGCGGCTGCTGGATAAGCTACAGGGGGTTATGAATGATGCAGCCAGGCTGATTTATAAGAAACCCAGGACTGCCCACTCGACCCCTCTGATGCAGGAGCTACACTGGAACCCGATTCGGCAGAGGGTTGTTTTTAAAGGATTGTGTATCGTACACAAGGCGCTGTATGGTAAAGCACCAAGATATCTGAAATCCCGCCTATCCCCATATACACCGAGCAGGACTTTGCGCTCGTCGGACGCTACCCTCCTGTCCCAATCCCGTTTCAAATTGGCCACGGTGAGGGGACGTGCTTTTTCCAACACACTCCCTGTTTTGTGGAACAAACTGGCCCCAGAATTAAGGAAGGAATGCAATCTGTTATCCTTTAGAAAAAAACTAAAAACTGTTTTGTTTAAGCAAGCATGGAGCAGCCTCTAGGTGCACTGTTAAGATCAAGTATATGCTAAACCCCACTACGCAATCTGGACAAACAGCGCTTAGAGACCCCGGTGGTTATAACGCGCTATACAAGTCAAATAAATAAATAAATAAATAAATAACTCAAAATGGGGCTTTTCTGAGGGTGTTCTAAGATGTTTCTATTCTTTCAGGACAGTGATTTAGGTCCAGTTTTGTGAGTTTAAAAAACCTATGGAATAAACCACCAAAGTATCCTTTAATTTGGTGGTATCCCTGATTAATTAAAAATATTACCAAGGAGTAAATACAGGAGGCATACTTAAGTATAATTGCCTGTATGCATTACTGTATATGATTAAGTATTCATGCCAACATTTATCTGCCTCTATTAAGACGTGGGTCTAAGGTATTCATTGGGGCAGTGTCTATGTCCCCCTACACTGCAAGCAGTAAGTGTTGAGAAAACATACATATAAAGATAGGACCTCTCAACTGGTATCGTTATAGGCGACAACTAATGGTATAACTACAAAAGCAGCAACAAGATATTGTTTATACATTAAATAAGCAAAACAAATGAGTTAACTTGGCTCAGTACAGTAGTTGACCAAAGTCTGGACACCACAGAAAATAACAATAAAGGTTATATAGCACTGATAGAAAATAATCAAAGATGTGTGAGAAGGTGAGTAGACTATATTTAAACTGAAGTACAATATATAATGTGTTCATGTGCCCATTCAGTAAACAAGTGGAAAACAGGGAAAATGTAAATACCTAGAGCTATTTAGCGAGGTGCGTCATATTCTGTTCGGGTGGGTCTCTCCTGTAGTAAATCAATCAATCAATCAATCATGACACTTGTATAGCGCGCTACTCACCCGGAAGGGTCTCAAGGCGCTTGGGGAAGGGGTCCGCTACTGCTCGAACAGCCAGGTTTTGAGTTGTCTCCTGAAGGCGAGGTGGTCCTGGGTCAGCCGAAGGTGGATGGGGAGGGAGTTCCATGTCTTGGCCGCCAGGTAGGAGAAGGATCTGCCTCCGGCGGTGGCTCTTCGGATGCGTGGTACGGCGGCGAGGGCGAGACTGGCAGACCGTAGCTGGCGGGTGGGCGTGTGAAAGGTCAGGCGGTCGTTGAGGTACTTGGGGCCCAGGTCGTGGAGAGACTTGTGTGGAGCCTGAACGTGATCCTCTTGTTGATGGGGAGCCAGTGCAGGTCCCTCAGGTGGAGATGTGGTTGCGTCAGGGGATGTCCAGGATGAGTCGGGCGGAGGCGTTCTGGATGCGTTGGAGACTTTTCTGTAGCTTGGCTGTGGTTCCGGCGTAGAGGGTGTTTCCGTAGTCCAGTCGGCTGGTGACGAGGGCCTGGGTGACCCACTCACACTCTTGGGTCATGAGGTAATATATAATACAGAGATTAAAAAGTACCAAAAGTATGGGAAAATGCTGGAGAAGTGTAAAGGCTACATTGCCCCACACTGATCAGTTCAGTATCAGGAGGCAATGCAGAGAAACCAAACAAGCAACCAAGCCAGGTCGTCTTAGGTACTGAGACAAACTACTTTAGTTAGATAAAGAGAGAGAACAGAGTAAACAAAATAAATTAAAAACTACGTTGTCTTAGGTACTGAGAGAGACTCAAGAGAATGTTAAGTAACCTATCTACTGCTTTTAGTTGAGCGCCGTAGTGTCTCCATATTCAGTTTCCAGTTGTATGACTTACTTTGTCAAGGCAGAGATCCCATTCATCTCCTACTGGGCCCCTTCTAACAGCAGTCTGGTGCCCTGGCCGCTCGCCAGGGAAAACCTAGCTTTCAAAGCTATCAGGTGGGGGGTATTTTGCGGTAATTCACCATTCACACCTGTTTTGATGTCAATAGCCAGAGAGTGGAAGAGGAAACCTGGACCGGAACGGGTGATGTCACACGCTCAGTCTGTGTGTTCGGTAGAGTCTCCCGATCCAGTCCCAGGTACGGCCAAACTGGGAGCTTTATTTAGAGGCCATGCATCTCGTCAGCGTCGTTTACCCCAGAAGTACTTACATCCATGCGTGTGTTTCTGAAAGTCATGTCATACCACTCCGTGTATGTGGTAGATGTCACTCCGGGTCCATTGTTTCCGTATTCCTCCGTCACCTCCACTTCTTGTACTGCATTCTTGGACATGCAGTCTCTCACCCTATTTACAGTTTGGGCATATAACGTTTTTGCACGTAATGTTTCCTATGCTATAATATGGGGCGACATAGAGAGCATCCATATTAAGGGTGTTACCGTCTATAATCCTATATGTATTCATAAGACTGGGCCCGGTTTCCCTCGGCCTCACAGAGGTTGCAAAGACACCTCTCCTAATAGTACTGGTAGAGAATGTTTCATCCATGCAAGTAATACTAGGGACTTTTTGATGATAAACGCAAAAGTGCTATCCAGTGTACTGCTATCTTCTATTCAATGATACCCATGGAATATCATCATTAAGCCCATGAGAATCAGTTTGAAGGCGGTACACCCATCATTGTTCAAACCTGAACAGTGCTTTTGTGATTTCGGTATTTCTCGGTTCCAATTTTTCTAGAGCCTTACATTCCATGTTATTTTCGGTGTGCTGCTTTTCTATGTAGTGTCTCGTCAGTTTGGTGTAGTCTTTCCTACAACTGATTGTGCTTCTCTGCTCTGTTATCCTTACCCTTACTTTTCGGGAGGTCATCCTTATATACAGGAGTCCACAAGGGCACCTCAACACATTTATCACATTCCTTGAGTTGCAGTTTGTATGATGTTGCAACCTTCAAGGTGAGGGAGGCCACCATTCACCTCTGTACATTTCTTTGGAAAATGACATACTCCACAGGCTCCACACGGATGGTGGCCCATGGGGGGAGGGAGGTTCCAGAGTCTGTTGTGACTCCACTCTCTTCATTCTGGGGCTGGGGGAACAACATCTCAAATGTTCTGACTACATTTGAATGCTAAGATTGGTCGTTTCATCTTTAAATTCCCAGTGTTAAGTATCCCCAAGTATTTCATGACCAGATTTGTTACTGAGTTAGAGATTGGGGTGTAAGTAGTTAAACAGATGGGTCCTATTTCTGAAGTTGTTTGTATGTTTCCAAAAGAGCCTCTCTATTGTTATTCAGAGCTCTTTTCCTTGGACTTGTGATAGTCCTTTCCAGGTAATTTTTCTCTCTGGGTTTATTACTTAACATCTTCACATGTTCTCTCTACTTTATAGTTTCTGTGCAGTTCTGTCTGGATATGCCTCTCCAGATCACCAGGATATCGTCATTGTACCTCTTCCACAACTGATAAATACTGACATCACTAAAAGAACTGTGACCCAAGAGTGTGACTACAGGAGAGACCTACCCAGAACAGACCATGAAGCACCTAGATAAATATCTATAGGTATTTAAATGTTCCCTGCTTTCCAATTGTTTACTGAATGGGTCACATGAACACACTATGCTGATTATATTTTATACTTCAGTTTGAATATAGTCTACTCACCTGATCACACATCTTTGATTATTTGTCTAACAGTGCTATATAACCTTTATTGTTATTTTCTGTGGCGTTTAGCCTTTGGGCTGTAGTGAGCCAAGTTAACTCAGTTTTTTTGCTTATTTCATATATAAAATATCGTGTTGCTGCTTTTGTATTTGTCTCATAGGTTGTCAGGTATAACGATGCCAGTTGAGAGGTAAGGTTCTATCTTTATATCTATGATCTCTCAACACTTACTACTTGCTGTGTAGGGAGACGTAGACACTGCCCTGCTGAATACCTTAGACCCACATCTTAAGAAAGGCAGAAACATGTTGGCATGAATACTTAATCATATATAGTGTTGCATATAGGCCATTACCCCTAGGTATGCCTCTTGTATTTACCCACTTGATAATCTTTTTAATCAACCAGAAATACCACCAAATTAAGGGAAACTTTAGTGGTTTATCCTATAGGTTTTTTAAACTCACAAAACTGGACCTAAATCACTGCACAGAAAAGCCCCATTCAGAGTTTGAGTCCACCTGGTGGTACCATCTTACCAGGGTGGGTTGAAGTGGCAAATGATGAAGCATGTCAATTACTTGAGTAAGCCATCCTCGTCCAATTCTTGGAGTTGCCTGGAGTTTAGGTTAAGCACAGTTAGCAGCACACAGGGAACCCACTGGGTCTCCGTTAATGACCTGTAAATCAGCTGATTGAGCAGAGAGCAGACTTCTGAGGGCACCACGCCAATTTTTGTGTATTCCTGATTTGACTTTCCTGAGGTAGTCTTGTTAATAAAAATACATAGGGATATGCTGAGTACTGTGTCAGCCCGACACAGCAGTGCACAAACATGAGTTTGCTCCTGACTCCTTATTTGCATTTCACCTACGAGTAGGGTCTAAAACTAAACAGCCAAGAGGACATCAGATAGCTAAACACTAAATACAGCAGCAGTCTCAAAACATTTTGTAGAAGAAAACAATTCCTTGGCTCAAGAATAGAAAAGAGAGTACCTCATGTAAGGATCAACGCTGAAGTAAACAGCTTCGATTAGTACTTCTGAAATATATAAAAAAAAACAGGTGATAAATAAATGGTGCTGCTACAGTGTGGCAAAAGAAACACATCAGTTGTTTTTTGTTTTCATAGATTACATCTTTCCATAGCTCTGCTGACAGTCATTTCGCAATGATGTGTGGTCAAGTTTTTGTTTTTACATTAAAATGCATTAGACAACATTAATAATTTTGAAAGGTCACAGAAGAAAAGTTGTACTTTTTTAGAGAAATATGAAGAGTAGGACGACTGGTACTCGATTGCCCATTCAGATGTGTGTATTATTTCAACCACTACCAACTGTTAAACAACATTGAAATGTAGAGTAGAGATTATGTTATTTATGTCATGTTATGGAAGAGTAATAGAATACACAACCGCCGAGAGTGTCTGTTGGAACTAACAAGAGAAAAACCAAAATGGAAAATAATGTGATTATTCAACAGCCTTAAGAAGCACAGAGGCTGTAGGAAAGTACCCTTTTTGCATGGTCACCCCCCACTTTTTTTTCAAAGCTTCGTTATGACTCTACAGTGCACTGGAGTCTGCTGCCCAGACCCCGGTGCCTGTGCCCTCTCCTAAAACTGACGGACTTGGTAATCCCAAATTGGCAAAAGCTTTATCCTCTCATAATTTTCCAGGATATGGTACCGGGGGTACCCAGGGCATTGGTGATAAAAGGGTCCCAAGGGCAGCAGCATGATTTTTTGCCACCCTGGGAGACCCATGCAACCTACTGACAGCAGGTCTACAATTGCAGACTGCAGGAGCAGTGCAAAATGTGTGTCACATTCACCTACACAGCCTTTAATGTTTGTAATCACCCCTAAATTAGGCCTCCTCAGTCCAGGAGGCAGGGTGCATTATATTTAAGGTGTGGACATATAAGTGTAAGCCTATATGTCCCTATAGTAATGTTCCCAATTGGAAACTACTATATATATAGAGGACCATAGATAACATGGGCTGACAACTGGGTACTCTTGATTTGAGTCCAGCCAGGAGCATATCAAGCACCGATATGACCAGAAGTCAGCACCGGCGGTGGAGTACCAACCAGGTCAGCTGGTGTAGGTGTTGGAGCCAGTGGCTGCGATGGCACTCCAGGACAAGTGAACGTAGCCCTATCCAATATTGGAAAAGAAGTGGGACACCAGCTATTTCATTGAATTAGGCACACCAAGGAGTCCTCACAGAATTCTCCAAGTAAATTGCCTAAAACCCCAGCAGAACAGAGCTGATATGACCATGTTAATGGTGAATGATGGAGGTCAGGATGAGGAAAGTGAATCCCTCCCTGACCTACTGTCAAACAACCCCCAGGATGGGTCAGTTGAAGGTGTGTCTTGTCTGACACCCTCATTGCAACACAGCAATCTGATTGCAAGGAAGTCCTAGGTCAGTCTGCTGAGCTCTTCTCCTTGACGTCTGGTCAGACAACATGGTATACCCATGATGTGGGCACTGGTGAAAGCCTCCCTGTCAGAAAAAGGATTTACAGGTTGTGAGACCAAGTTCAGGCTTGCATTAACATTGAGGTCAGCAAGGTTTTACAGTCCCTGGGGTATCCCAGTGGTACTGGACCCCAAACCTGACTCAAAAGATGGGAAACCTGAGATGAGGTTCTGTGTGGATTACAGGGGTCTCAATGTAGTTACCAAAACTGATGCTGCCCCCATTCCAGGAGCAGATTAATTGATTGACAAGTTAGGTGCAGCCACATTCTTGAGTATGTTTGATTTAACATCAATGTACTGGCAGATTGGACTCACACAGGGAGCAAAAGAGAGGTCAGCATTTTCAACGACTAAAGGCCACTAACAGTTAAAAGGGATGCCTTTTGGATTAAAAATGCCCCTGCCAACTTCCAGAGGTTGGTGAATAGAGACCTTTCAAGATTGGATGAGTTCAGAGCAGAATATCTAGATTATATAGCTGTCTTTAGCTCCACCTGGGAGAATCACCTGGTCCCCCTCAAGGAAGTGTTAGAGGGCCTACATCAGGTGGACCTAATTATGAAGGCCAGTAAGGGCCAGATAGGACAGAGTTCTGTAGTGTATTTGGGCCACCTTGTAGTTGGAGGCCAAGTATAACCGCTGAAATCCAAGATTCAGACTATTCTGGACAGGGAGGCTTCCAAAACTTAGACTCAAGGCAGGGCATTCCTTGGCTTACATGAGGTTTGTAAAGGGGTAGGGGACTAATGTGTTCCCACCCACTGAACTGAAGCAGCCTTTGAATTTAATGCAACCCACAGGATTCCAAAAGGCCTTTGACACCCTGAAAGAGCTCTGCACCAATACTAAAAGCACCTGACTATGGAAAGGAATTCGTAGTCTAAACAGATGCTTCTGAACATGGGATTGCTGTAGTGTGAACACAAACCAATGATGATGTCCAGGATCAATCAGTTGCCTATATCAGCAGGCAACTCCTCTCTAGAGAGCAGCGATGAAGTGCCATTGAGAGGAAACCCTTTGCTGTGGTTTGGTCCATGAGGAAGCTGAGACCCTACTTGTTTGGGACAGGCCTCTCAGATGGCTGATGGAGATGAGAGAAGAAAACCCTAAACTGATGAGGTGGTCCATTTCCCTACATGGTATGGACTTTACAGAGGAACACAGACCAGGGACTGGCCATGCCAATGCAGATAGCATTTCAATGTTTTCCACTTAGACTATGAGAACTGCCAGGGGGTAGGTTAGTTGTTAATCACTTTCTGTCTGTGGGGGGTCATGTTGGAAAGTATCCCTTGTTGTATGGTCGCCCCCACTTTTTGCTCCACATGCTGATGGTTATGACTCTGACAGTACACTGGAGTCTGCTGCCCAGGCCCCAGTGCCTATGCAATCTACTCAAAGTGTTATGTTCAACTTGGTAATCCTAAATTGGCAAAAGCTTTACCCCCTTATAAATCCCTAGAATATACTACCAGGGGCACCCATGGCATTGGTGGTGAAGAGGTCCCCAGGGCTGCAGCAAGTTTTTGTACCACCCTGGACGACCTGTGTAAACTACTAACAATAGGCCTGTCATTGCAGACTGTAGGAACAGTGCAAACTGCTAAAACTCGACTGTGCCCTCAGTATGTGTGGCACAGTAAACTACACAGACTTTAATGTGTGTAAGGCACCCCTAAAGTAGGCCTTCTCATCTCACAAGGCAAGGTGCATTATATTAAATGTGTGGACATGTAAGTGCAAGCCGATATGTCCCTATAGTAGCGTTCCCCTAGCCCACTCTTTCCCAGGCCTGCTGCCACCAAGAAAGGATTCTGAACTCATGCCAGGCAGTGATCACTCTCAGGAGTCAGAAAGAAAGGCTGAACAGGAAGAAGGTCACACCTCCCTCCTTCTCAGAGGGCTAGTGAATTGGAACATCGGAGCAGAGACCTTCAAAGGCTACACTGCCTCTGATATGCATTTGAGCTGTCCCCCTGAGGAGTAAATAGCCCTCCCCTTGCCGCAGGAGTACTAACACCTGAGCAAGAGTGAAATTAGCTATGTAGGAGGTGAACACCCCCAGGAAGGCTGGTCACACCTCTAAGGTGGGCAGCCTGGTCTGTACACCTAAAATTGAATTCTACCATTCTCCCAAGGCAGAAATAGTGGGCTCTGATTAGCAAACGTGACCTACACCACTGGATGTGGTCACCTCAGGGGTGGACTAGCTGCAGGGGCTAGCTTCCCATTGGCTACCAGCTCCCACAAGGCAAAACAAAAGGGGATGATGGACGGAGTGTTGAACATTGCAAGCACTCACCCCCAGTCAACTGATTTGGGTTTAATCCATCATCATTCTTTAGCTCACTCCGCCACCCCAGTTCAGACATGGCTATATGCAAATTGGTCCAACCCTGTGCCTCATGGGAACAGTCCAGCCCGAACTGCCAAGCCATGTCTTCCCTGGACCGGAAACAAGCATCCTGGGACCGGTTTCAGGCTCAGAGCCCTCATCAGCCAGGCTATCTTGAATCCAGTGGCAAAGTGAGCAAGGGTCCCACGTCTGGGCATACCCTGCCAACTTAGGGATAACAAAGCAAAACAAAAGGGGATGATGGACGGAGTGTTGAACATTGCAAGCAGTCACCCCCAGTCAACTAGTCTGGGTTTAATACATCATCATTCTTTAGCTCACTCCGCCGCCCTAGTTCAGACACGCCCATATGCAAATCAGTCTGACCCTGTGCCTCATGCGAACAGTCCAGCCCGAACTGCCAAGCCATGTCCTCCCTGGACCGGAAACAAGCATCCTGGGACTGGTTTCGGGCTCACAGCCTTCATGAACCAGGCTATCTTAAATCCAGTGGCAAAGTGAGCAAGGGACCCATGTCTGGGCATACCCTGCCAACTTAGGGTGAGCTGGATTGGCGGAGCGAGCTCATCCCCTTGATTATGCTTTACTAGCTCCCACACCCACACAACAGAACTTGCCTTCCAGCACAAAGCAAAGAGGGATACTATGTCTCTGAAGCAACAGACTTGGAATTGAGTTAATGACTCTCGCCCTTGGCCAAAACTCAACGCTCCCAAAGAGAGGGACTCTTGTGGAAGTCAGAAACACCCTTAGTCTCCTCTGGACTACTGGCAATAGTGCCCTGCAAACTACAGGTAAAAACGTTCACCAGATCTAAACAATTGCTGGCCATTGGGCCCTCGGAGAGATCGCTCAAATCCAGGTGGTCCAGTGCATTGTTGAAGTTGTAATTTTGCCTGCCCCTAAGTTTTAGGCTGCTAAGTTACTCCCCTCGATGTAGGGAAGATCTCAAAGCTTTTTGTTGTGCTTACCGCTGCCCAGGCTTATTGGTTGCCAGAACGGTAACCGACACCCGCGCTCACCGCTGCAGCTACAGAGAACACTGTGCAACCATCATCTGACGTTAGCAGCTGTGTACCTGCTGTGTTTTTACATTGTGTTTCTTGCAGCACGATTTAAGCTCTAAAAACAGCCCCACTCATGGCTCCCATTCAGCACCAAAGACAGCCAGAACAACTCTGCACCCGGACTGCACAGGCTAGGTAATATTGATCTGATTGAGGTGGCCTGGTCCTGGGGGCTGCATGACCTTATGCCTAAGGAGTTCCAAGTAACTGGACCTTTAAGTGCCTGATTGTCACTCGTGGATTTTGCCATTGACCTCAATGTTATTTTGTCTATGTATTTTACTGCACTGATTTAATGTTGCATAAAAAAATCTATCACCCCTTGTTATATGTATGATATTCTGTTTGTTTTGGTGTCTAAATAAAGATAAAAGTACTCTCTTTTTTAAATAAATTGGTGTTGGATTTCTCTCGAGTGGTGTCAATTACTTATGGTCCATGTTGGTTCTCTGAAATGCTTAACACATGTTACTCTAGTAAAGACTGGCTGCTCTTTGGCACTCTTTCAGAACTGAGTTAAGGATTTATAAGTGTGAATCTAAGGACCATCTTTGGTGTATTGTGTTAATATTACATGGTAAGGCCACCCAGCCATACCACATAATATTCCACTTTCCTACAGGGGCCGATGTAAAGAATTTCCTTTGGCAAAAAGTGGTCACACTGACTTTTTGTGAATGGAGGGAAACACATTTGCACACCGAGCTTTGTACGAATGGGTCAGTTCACACAATTACAAATATAGTAGGTGCAATTTGGCCTATTTCATCAACATTCATTAAATATGTTGCAAATTGTGACTCACTAAAGTTAAATTCCATCACAGGGATGATGGCCTGCTGGGATCAGTGGACCACCATCTCTGTGATCTCATTTAAACTACGTAAACCTTTTTTAACTGTAGCCTGTTTTCCTTAAAGGAAACTGGGCTGCATTTCAAAAGAAAAGGTTTTTTGTTGGTTTTTGTTTATCTTTTGGCAGTGTTCCATTCCCATGTACCACTGCCTACTTCCCAACAAACTTTTTTTAAACATTCATAGAGAAGAAGGAGTGTTAGGGGGACTCCCTTCTCATTTGCAAAAGGGTTACCACCTCTTTTGAGGTGTAGGTAAAATGTCATTGTTTTGGGACCTGGTTTCGGTCACAAGGCATTGATAAATACTTTAACTAATGGCTGTTTGGAAGGAACACACTAAAGACACCCCTTCCAAATAGTGATTCATTATGGATAAGGCTTACAGTTTTCCCTTTATACCGATTGTTACAGATAAATACATATCAAAAAACCAATCTATTTACTGTGTGTATTTATTTTTAAAAGCGGAAACATGCAGAAAATGGTTCTTCTTATGAATGACTCACTTTTTTGTCTTTCATGAATTCCAGACCAATTGCTAAGCAGATAGTCACCATGACATTCTCCTAAATACAGGAATGTTAACATATATTTGTATATAATGCTAATATTTTCTTCCCAGTGTAGTGTTTTGTTACATTTGGCTGCTCAATTCACTAAAAAGCAACAGGCATCAAAGAATAAGTGTGTGTTTTTCAATTAAATAAATGTGGAAATATACCATTTTATGACCCCATTTACTCTCAAAACATAAAATTATTATGGATAAATACCAATTTCATAGCCCAAAAATAAGTATGGATAAATATAGACGAAATGTCACAAACAAAATGCCATAAAACCGTAAGTCTTATTTATGGGGTTTTAAACCAATTTTGCTGTTTGTAACCTGTTTCCAAAACCCACAAAAAACTTGGATATTCGATAAGTAAAGCACCCCCCTCTCTCAAGCGCCTTGAGACCCTCTGGGTGAGCAGTGCGCTATACACATTTTTTAACTTGAACTTGAACTTGAAGCTCACGCTACATGACTTTTAAAGAACACAAAGCTCCAGATTGCAGTCAAAGGCGGAAAGGAGAATGCACATCAAGCCCAAAGTATATCATGGCCAGAGAGCACAAAGGGACTAGCTGGGAGAGGAAGCCATCCTGAACACGCATGTGAGAGGATCTCAAGGTTCTTTGGGTTGTGTTGTGCTTGAATCTGGACATCATGTATTTCGGTCTGACAGCTATTAATACCCTGAAGACCAGTAAAATAATCTTAAAAAGAATCCTTTTGTGTACCAGTAGCCAGTCTAATGTTTTAAAAGCAGTGGAAGCAGAACTTCATTTGGGGAGTTTCAGCACAAGTCAGGTGCCACATGTTGCATCATCTGAAGTTCATGAAGTATTTGTTTTGAGGAGCCTGGCTGCAGACTATTACAGTAATCAAATCTGGAATAAGAGCAAAAGCAGCTGATTTTCTGGCAATTAATTTTATTAGGGATTTTATTAGGCTAAAACATGTCCCTGCCACAGCAAGGGCTTGAGAGAAGAAGGAGAGCGAGGTGTTAAATGTCACTCTTATATTTCTTGCCACTTTCACTGTGCGGGGGGAGGGTGGGGGGTTACAGAGTTCGGCCACCATTGAGTTGGAGAAAAACAGCTAGACGTGCCAAAAAGCAGGATCTCCGTTTTGTCTGCACTGCATTTTAAGTGGTTTGATTGCATCCACAGGCCAACTTCATTCAGGCAGTTTTGGAAGTTTAGTTCTGTGCCAAAGGACCCTTTGCCCAATGAGACAATGGTGATTCTCAGATTAACATGACAAGAGAATAAGGATTTCATTAAAGACACGGAGGCTAGCATTATGCATAATCTCCCTTATTAGGCCACTCCTGAGCAGCCCCTTTAAAGAACACTTATTACAACAGCAATCCAGAATTAGAATAAAAAAGAACCAAAAAAAGTCTCTAGCAAAGAACGTTCTGCCTCTTTAAATGCGAAACTGTGAAGATAAACCCTCCTTCTTCCCCATCTCACTCATCCACGATTCCTGACATTACACTTGAGCATCTGTAAACAAAGAACAACATTAAAGTAAAAAACGTACAAACCCTGTTGGAAAACGAGGCATTATCTGTGAGGCCTGCACAAATAACATGTCACATTTGTCCTTCACTGGGAACCAAACACCTTATTGTAGAGCTGAACTCTTAGAGGGTAGCGTTGCAAAGCAGTCTAAGGCTTACTCAAGAGAGGTGGTGTAGGCTAGTAATCACCATTACACGTAATAACACTCAATAATTGATTGTCCAGTCTGTACTTTGCTTTATAAAAGTAAGAGTAAATTTTTTAAGCACACACACTACTCAATACTTTGCAACAATTTACAAATATACATACAAGCTGTTGGAATTACTTTGTGACATTGCATAACATTTCCACCCCTCCCGCAGGGAGGTAGGGTCGAGTACTACCACTCCCATGTATGCACATAATTTTTCCCCTTAATGCTGTGGGTTGAAACAACCTGGAGCGAGGGCCGGACCCACAGGCACCATCCCAGTGGTGACTCACCCAATCATCTCAACAATCAATACAAATAGGAATTGGTTGAAAGCCAAGTTCAACCAGTTTGGAACACGTACCTGTAGATCTGCGATTATAAAAACATTATGCACCACAGACCCCCAATTTATTTGTAGATCAATCAAATTATCGAACATTTTGAGAAAAAACAAAGATTATAGGCAAAATCTTGAACATGGAAATTGTTATTCTTTACTCTAGAAAGACACTTGTTTTTATTACCAATTCTAAATTTTATTATTCTCACATCAGTGTGTTTTTAGTATATTATCATATCTGTATTTTTGTAATGGTTTTAATTAACTATACAATAAAGTTTCTTCTTCTTCTCAATACAAATAGGCACACCTGCCCTGGAGACACATAACCCTGACTGAGCATCTCATACTGACCATACAGTATGCACCTCTACATCTTAGTGGCTAACAGTCTGGGTTGTTCTTCTCCTAACGCAGTAGCAAGAATACATGTTTAGGCATCACTTTAAATGAGGTACTTCTCACAGTTGATAACATTTATAATGCATTTCAATTACAGCCCCTAATAGGCATCCCAGTTAAAATCACTGGATTAAGCATATACAGCCAGACACCCTAGTAGGAATGCCTGGCAACATAACCCCACTTTGCTTATGAATTATCATTACACGTGCAACATCTCGTGAAGTTGCACCTCTTCACCTCCAGGGGATGCTCTTCTCCAGACATCCCCAGCACAGCCTTCCACACATTGAAGCAAACCTTAAGGCACCCGCTAGCTGTAGAGCAAATGTTCCAGCCCAGGGGAAAGTTAATTGCTAGTTGAACACATGAGGGGTTGTTTCTTTTAAGTCCCCCATGAGACTTAGAGAGGAACATAACATCTTCATGCTGGGGGAGACTTCGTTGCTCCCATTTCGAGGAAAGGTGGTTCTCCCTTGCAGGCCGGTCTGGACCTGCAAGGCATTATGGGGCAAGGCTCCCCTGCCTCGTAAATATCATAGCAGCGGCACCCCCGCTGCCCTGAGAGAGTCACACTGTGGGCCTCTGGTCGCGTCTTGGCTTTGCTGGAGGTTCCGGTCCCACACGGACACCCATGTGAGTCCTGCAGCTCAGGGAGCCCACCCTCGGCTGCTCCACACCTTTTCAGTTCCTCTTCACGAGGGCCCGGTCCCACCCGGGGCACCCCGCAGTTTCCGGCACTTGGGGAGGTAAGTGCAGCCCGGGGAGACCACCCCCGGCTGCTCCGGTTGGCTTCTGGTCCGGCCCGCACCCTTGTGTGTGGCCGCAGGAGCCAGCGCAGCTCTTCTGGTCTGCTCGCTCAGCAGGCAGACACAAGGCTTTCCCCAGTCTTCGGGGGAGCGTGACAGCACTCACCCGCCTTCCCGCTGCCCAGGGGTTGCAAAGGCACTCCCTCCACCTCCGCCATCATTTGGGCCTGTAGATGGGGTCCTGGGTCCCCAGGCATATTCACGGGAAGCTCGGTGGCGCTCCCCAACTTTGCTCTCTCCTCTCCTTCAGAAAGCAACTAAAAACTTGGATATTCGATAAGTAAAGCACCTCCCTCCCTCAAGCGCCTTGAGACCCTCTGGGTGAGTAGTGCGCTATACAAATTTTTGGAACTTGCTTCACTTTTGCCCGAGACAAGGGTGGGCTCCTGGCACCTCACGGGGGCATGTTCACAGGGAGCGCGACAACGCTCCCCGACTTATCTTATGCGATTAGGGCCCAGAGATGGGATCCCGGGCACCTCTAACCATTCCCAGGGGGTGCGATGGTGCTCCCGTCTCCATTTTCGTTGGGGGCAAGGGTGGGCTCCTGGCACACCACTGGGGCATTTTTCACAGGGAACGCTACGGTGCTCCCGGACTTTTCTTTTTCTGGTGGCAGCCCCCGGGACCTGACCCACCCTGGGGGCATATCCTGGACCGGCGGCGGAGCCCCACGCGCTTCTTCGCCAGTCTGCCAGAGGTCAAAGGTCGCCTACCTTCTGTGGGGCATATCTCAGCCCCCAGGGGACAGATCTTCACGAGTTTGGCATATCTTTGCTCCTGGTTGTGCACCCCAGCCACTGAGAGCACTTCCTATTGCCCTCCTAGTCTCACAGAGGGTGGATTCAGCAGGGAGCTGTCTTCACTATCTCCCTGCACCAGCCATTCCCCTGGCTCTCCTCCTGGCCCTCTCTCCTCCTCGTGCAGAGGCCCAGTTCTTCTGCTTACTAGTCCTGGACTCCTCTCCTGGCGCAATTCTGCATACTGGGACAGTCAGGGAGTTCTTCCTTCCAACTGCCCATGGGGCCAGGCTCCAGCACCAGTTTTCCTCAGCAGACCTTCTCCTAGTACCTGGGGCCCAAGACTCCATGAGTAACTCTGCAGCCCCTAGCGAACGTCCTCTGAATGCCCCAGACCGACTGACACCTTCCAAACAAGAAGGATCAATACCCCTTCCAAAACAAGAGGATGCTCCTCTCCTACCTTGTTGGTCAACAAACCTTTCGAAGCCGGAATCAACAGAGGTACCTTGCATGCTAATTCCAACACCCCTGGAAACCATGCCTGGGAAACCCAAAAAGGAGTCACTAGGACCAATTGACATCTCTCCTTCCTCACCTTCAGAAGTACCCTCTGTATCACTGCAAAAGGAGGGAAGGCATACCCCCTCACTACTGTCCAACTCTGCTAAAACACATCTATTGCTTCCGCTCTTGGATCTGGCAACCAACCAAAATACCTCACCTTCTGACATGTCATTCGTGTTGCAAACAAATCCACCTCTAAGGGACCCAACCTCTCTTCTATCTTTGCAAAATTATCCCATTTCAGCATCCAATCACTGCAGTCTTTTACATATCTTGAGTTCCCATATGCAACTACATTCAAGTTCCATGGAAGGTACTCTGCTCTTTAGCAAACTTGTGTTCCAGACAAAAACTCCAAAACCCTTTTGCAATATCCGAAAGATTCTTTGTCCTACAACCTCCCAGCCTGTTTATGTAACAAACTGCTGAAATATTGTCCATCTTTAACAATACTGTACTTCCCTGGATCTCCTTTTTGAAACTCCTCAATGTGAATAAATCTGCTGATAATTCCAGGCAATTTATGTGCAACTTCCTCTCCAAATCTGTCCATGCACCGCTTGTCTTCTTCTTTCCCAACCGGAGCCACGGGCATCAGTTTCTAAGACAAAATCCGTAACGCAACCAAAAATCGCCCTTCCATTATATACATCCAAGTGTTTAACCACCAACCTATTTCTTCCTTTGCATCCAAATCCAACTTCACTTTGTCCCCATACCATAAACCTTTTCTCAATGCCTCCGCCTTCATTCTCTGCAAGGCATGATAATGCAAAGGACCAGGAGATATCGCTTGGATTGAAGAAGAAAACGAACCCAAATTTCTTGCCAAATCTCTTAAAGATACAGATATTTTCATAACACACAAACAACCTCCTTCTGTATCATACTCACCTTCTTCACTGACAATTCAAACTCTCTTCTTTTGAATCTGTAATGAATCCTAAAAACTTCTTACTCTGTGACGCAATCAAAACAGACTTCTCCTTGTCGATTAAAAAACCCAACTTCTCCAAAAGACTGATCGTACTCTGCAACTGACTCCTCAACACCCCTGTATCCTTAAACATAATTAAAATATTGTCCAAGTAGAAAATTAATATACAACAAAGGTACCAGAGGGTCTCAGGTAAGTGTGCCCATATACAAGAAACCAGACCAGAACTCACCCTTACAACCAGGTAATGTCACAGAGAGCTCTCCGTGGACGAGGACAAATACCCATCAGTCACCATTCGGATCCGCCCTTCATCATTTGGGATTTTATCCGTACCACCCGTCAGAGATTATCGGTACTCTCCTAGGAGGTCAACCCGGTGGTAGGGGGTATCCTCACTAGAGTAAAGAGACGACAGTGTGGTGTACCACTCGATGTGGGTGAGTGGTAGACAAGATGGGACTGGGGTGTGCAGTGCAAAGGAAGGTGTGAGGGAACAAAAGCCAAAAGGAGTGGATTTAAAATTGGTTAAGAATAAGCACCAAGCAAAGATTTATTCTAATTGTGCTTACCGTACCAATGTTAAAAATAGTGCGCCTGCTGACTGACCAATTATGTGGACAGTCTCAGGACAGTGTGGTCGACTAGTTTCAGCAATTCAACGACTCATTTTGTCATTGCTTTCTTCAGGACCAATAACTTCAAATAAAAGCTACTACACCATGTGAAAATAGTAACACCCTGAGAACACACAACAAGTGCAGACAATCACCTGTACGTTCTGGGTGTCCTTACAGTCTGTGCAAAACACTAGACATGTAAGGTAAGATGGCCTCACCCCACCTGGCTGTGGCTCAGGGGAAGAATGAAGCACCGCTCTAACCGTCGGTACTCCTGGCCGGCGTCCTGGCCAGATGGGGTGAGGCCATCTTACCTTACATGTCTAGTGTTTTGCACAGACTGTAAGGACACCCAGAACGTACAGGTGACTGTCTGCACTTGTTGTGTGTTCTCAGGGTGTTACTATTTTCACATGGTGTAGTAGTTTTTATTTGAAGTTATTGGTCCTGAAGAAAGCAATGACAAAATGAGTCGTTGAATTGCTGAAACTAGTCGACCACACTGTCCTGAGACTGTCCACATAATTGGTCAGTCAGCAGGCGCACTATTTTTAACATTGGTACGGTAAGCACAATTAGAATAAATCTTTGCTTGGTGCTTATTCTTAACCAATTTTAAATCCACTCCTTTTGGATTTTGTTCCCTCACACCTTCCTTTGCACTGCACACCCCAGTCCCATCTTGTCTACCACTCACCCACATCGAGTGGTACACCACACTGTCGTCTCTTTACTCTAGTGAGGATACCCCCTACCACCGGGTTGACCTCCTAGGAGAGTACCGATAATCTCTGACGGGTGGTACGGATAAAATCCCAAATGATGAAGGGCGGATCCGAATGGTGACTGATGGGTATTTGTCCTCGTCCACGGAGAGCTCTCTGTGACATTACCTGGTTGTAAGGGTGAGTTCTGGTCTGGTTTCTTGTATATGGGCACACTTACCTGAGACCCTCTGGTACCTTTGTTGTATATTGGTTCTGTTGGGGATAGTACCCAGAGCTTGGTCTTTAAATCTCCCCTAGGTCCCCCTCCACCGTTTTGTGTTTGTTGTCAAGTAGAAAATTAACCTGTAACCTCTCTCTCTTAAATAGGAGGCCATGACAACTCTCATCACCTTCCTAAAATACCAGTGCCGAAGAAAGACCGAAAGGAAGGCAAACAAATTGGTATAACTTGCCTCACCATCTGAACTGCAAATACGTCTGACTCTCCTCCTTCAACAGAATTAAAAGATGGATTCCCTCCATCTTGAAATGCCTGTCAACTAAATTTTGGTTCAATCCTCTCAAATGTATTACTGGTCTCCACCCTTTGTCCTTTTTTTCTACCAAAAACAAAGTGCTCACATAACCTCTCATCTCTTCCTCTACCAAACAGATGCCACCTTTTTACAACAGTGCTTCTATTTCCTTGTCTGCTAACTCCATCTTTTACTGTGAAAGAATTAACTCATTTGGTTCTATTATTTGTTCAGGAATACTTATAAATTCTATCTCAAACCCCTGGACTGTCTTCAAAACCCATGGATCTCTTGTGATCTTTTTCCATTCCTCCTGAAATAGCCTTAACTGACCACCTAATCTTCCCTGGGAAAAACCAAAAGAAATCTCTGTACTCACCTCTTGAACCTGACGCTGACTGGCCTCTTCCACAAGCTCTTCTCCTTGAGCTTCCAAATCTACCATGTTGAGAAAACAATCCAGAGGAACCTTGAAATTATCTTCCTGTACCCCTGAGCAAGAAATTGTACTGGGATTTTTGGAATCCTCGGCCGGCATAAGAACCCCACCAAACACCTTCCTCATATTATTTTGCACCTTATCTACGGCTGTATACGTGGCAACGTGCTCTCTAGGGGTGGGTGGAATTTGCGTAGTTGCGCGACGTAAAGCTCAGCGAAACAGTAAAAAATGTCAGCGAGCACGCAAAAGTTCCGCAAACACACGGAATTGCTTGTCCTGCCCATTTCCAATGCTTTTTTCCTGTTCGCGAACTCTATTTGCGTGCTTGGGGAGAAATATCTTACGAACATGCATTTTGAAAGCACGAACAAGCAAAAAACTCAGTGAAGACGCGGATCGCAGACTTTTTTGCAATTCCACATTCTCCGCAGAATGCAAAATTACCCAAATTCCACAGGCGGAACAGAATTTTTCCGCGCAAGCCTAGTGCTTTCCTAAGCATTTCACCATACCTTCTCCAAATAACAATCCTTTTGCATCATCACTTCTTTCCTTTTGCGCCATTTCTCCCAACTTAGAGTTCGACTTCATTAACACTGAATTCCTTGTCTCTGCCAACAAATTTGCATTTCCTAAAAACACCATTCCTCTTTGACTCTAGCCTCTAAGCAATTCTATATCCCCTTGCTCACCCTTCATTTGAGCCTTCTCTGCCATGCCCATAATCTTGGCAAGAGGACCTAGTGTTTCCAGTAATTTATCTTGGCACTGCTTTAGCGAGCACTCAATCCCCTTGTGAGGGTCTCTGCATAACTTTTATGAATAAGTTATCAGTCCTGGGTCCAAGTTTGGTGTGTAACAGACCTTAGTCTCAATTTGAGGCCTTGAACATTCTGCTTTCAATATATTCCTAATGTCCTTCTCTAGTGGTTACCTAATCCATTTTTTTAATAAATTTACTAACATGGTCCAAAGACCACCAGTCAGCACTTCTAGGATGACGAAGTTCAAAGGCGTTAAACTTTTCACCTCCTAAAGGATCCCTAATTACCAACTTGCTAGCTGTAGCTACATCATCCTTCAGGTCATCTTTTAGACCGTCATCCTGTGGAGAAGTGTGGCTCACTGGATAGAGCAGGCAGACCCTGAAGCAGAGGTCAGACCCGGGACCAGGGTTCAATTCCCGACGCGGCAGGGTCTTGAGCTCAAATGTCCATGGACTCGATAATTCTCGCTTCGGTGCCTGACCTAATCATGGGTTCACACTCTGCAACTATGGGCATTAAGCTTGCTTAATCTCCACAACGGCCCCCCTGCGGCGGGATGCCTGGCTTTCACCTTGGGGATGCCCTGTAGGGGCTATCTCACAGGGAAAAACCACGACGGGTTCCCAAGGCAAGCGCGGAGATACCCCTTCGGGGGTCGATTCTGGCGCTATACAAGAATATAATAATAATCCAGGCCCATATCAAACACATATTCATCAAAATGCCTACCTGACCCCTCCATCATAGAGTTCTCTGCTTCCATCTGAGCATCATCATCAGACAGCACCTGCGTGCCGCCAAGGACACCTTTTCTCTTTGTGCCGCCAAGGACACCACACTTTGTGATGGAGTTAAATCCATCCTATCTTCTTTTCACTAAATGTTTAGACTTCATCTGCCTCTTACCTCCTTTTGTTACCTCTTCGTAAGAACAAGACCAGAAATCTTTCTCTTTTACTATCCAAAACAATCTCCACCACTTCCCTCATGGAAGACTTCACCTCATTCTGAATTCTATGGCAGGACAGGAGGCTCAGATTATGCTTTCTCAATTTCTTTACTACCAACAGCAGCCAATAGGAACATAGTAAAGAAAAAAGCAGAAACAAATCCCATGAGCCCTTAGGCAACTATAGAGACCACATACTATATAAGCAACCATAGAGGACAACACTTCCTCTTTCTTTGCTGCTTCGCAGCCAGTTAAGTGATTTTTCTACATTCCTTGTTAATATTTGCATGTTTCTTGATAATTGCATTGTTGTGTTTGCTACCGTTAGTATACGCCGCTTGTAGCTGCATGCCTTACTTGTTGCCGCCTTGCCGTGTGCTTGTAGCGCTGCCGCTGGCGTTTTCGGGTTGTCAAACCTTTGTTTTCCCCTTTTCCTTGAGAGCGTGTGTCGCCTCTCTTGACATTCGGGCGCTTCGTGCCCGTGTCTCTTTACTTGTGAAGCGGGACCGGGGCTCGGGGACTCGCGCGCGTGTGTCGCGCGTTGCTCCTCTTCCGGGGTTTTTCAGGCGAGCCACCGCGCATGCGCGCTGTCTTTGTTTACGCTCCGTGTGACAGGGAGCCCGGACACGCTGCGAGGCGGCGTTTTTCTTGTTGTGCCTCTGCCCACTGCCTGCCGGAGAGCCCCTCCTGACGCCCTCTACCTCACGAAAGGGTTTTGGGCTGGATAATTTATAGAGGCGTTGCCTAGGGTGTCCTTTTACGCAAGCCTGTCCCTCCACACTCAAAATTGTTGTTTTTTGGTCGAGTACTTGCTCTACCTCTTTGGCTTGCGTGGGGCTGTCACCCCCCCTGACAGGGTCGCTTGGTTACACCTTGACCTTTGCTTGTTATTACTTTAGTGGGCATATATATATATATATCTTTGTGTATATATTTTATCTCAGTGGTGTGCACTGTATTTTCTACGCCATGGCTGATTATGTCGACGCTGAGGAGTATTATTACGATGAGGAGCCTGAGGAGTCGTTTGAATACGATTTGGTCGATGCCCTTGACCATGGGGTCCAACATTCAGTCAATACCGCGCAGGTCCGCGCTATTGGACCGTTGAGTTTAAGGAAAAAGTTGCCAGCAAGGGATTTATTTAATGCTATGAGTTTAACAGTGTCGTGAAGTCTGTATTATTTAGACTTATCAACTGAATGAAACAGCAACTGTACAACGTATTATCAATCTGTTTCAGAAATCTATAGAAGCTACCACACTAGCCCTATAACAGTACAATGACTTGAACAGATTCACAATCACTCTTATGGTTATGCACAATAAATGAAATATTGATCATAAGAGCAAAAAGTAAAGCAACACGAGAAGGTTTGTTCTTCAAAAAGATTAATATTTATATTTTTACAAAAATGAATAGTCAGAAAATCAAGGGTATACAGTTAATAGCGATTGCATGTGTATCTTAAGTAAATGGACCTGACAAAACAATCCATTAATACAAAAGAAAACAATCCCGTCTATAACAAAGTAGATAAAATTGACTTCAATTTTATCTACTTTGTTATAGACTGGATTGTTTTCTTTTGTATTAATGGATTGTTTTGAGTGATTGTGAATCTGTTCAAGTCATTGTACTGTTATAGGGCTAGTGTGGTAGCTTCTATAGATTTCTGAAACAGATTGGTAATACGTTGTACAGTTGCTGTTTCATTCAGTTGATAAGTCTAAATAATACAGACTTCACGACACTGTTAAACTCATAGCATTAAATAAATCCCTTGCTGGCAACTTTTTCCTTAAACACTTTGACTGCCCAAGCCCGCAAGGGTTTATTGGGTCACCCACCCCTATTACAAATTGGACCGTTGAAGCGCCATTTGACCGACTATGCCCAGCAACAGGGGTGGATTCCGTCCTCTGCTTCCAAGCACTCCTCAAAGTCGCCCAAGAATCCTCATAGATCCGACTTTGTGAGACTAGCAAAGTCTTTGTCTGCCCCTACTGTAGTTAGTCATTCCCATCCTCCTCCCCCGGACACGGAGGATACCTCCTCCTCTTCTTCTTCAGGTCCCTCTGGTCCCCCTCCTGCTAAGAAATCTCGCAAAGAACATTTTGTTGACGCCTCCTCCCATCCACTGGTCCTGACCTTTGAGCCCACTGATATCATACACCCCAATTCCAAAACTTGGTGCCCTGCTCCAGAGGTTGCTGATTACATCCAGGCACACATACGTGATTCTTTCGATCAGGAGGTGCGTTCTCGGTTACGCTATGAGTGCCCTCGCCCGGAGTAGGTGGATAAGTTGGCTGACACTCCGGAGGTCGATCCAACAATTTTGACCTACCTTAAAAAATTTACTAAGGATCCAAAAAAGGGGATTGATCGCTCTTGGCGCCTGTGTCAGGACAAGTTGCTGGATCTTCTTGGCCCCCTGACGAAGATCCTGGATTTAGGTTATCAGGCCCAGGGGTCGGCGTCTGGCATTGACCCCGATGAACTTATTGGTTGGGCCCAACAGGCTGTTTGTCTACTGGGGAACGCGAACTGTGCCCTATTAACCGAACGTAGACGTTCCATCTTGTTGAAAATGGATCCAAAGTTATCTGAACTTGCAACGTCTGAGTCAGGTCCCCGGGCTCAAGGTCTCCTGTTTGGTCAACCATTTTTAAAGGAGTTGACGAAGTTCGTGGTGACCTTTAGTTGCCTTGACAAGGCGCAGTCTTCATTGCGCAGGCCGTTCCGCCCGGTTTTTGCCAGGGCCGGACGATCTGGGGGACGTTCGTTCGGCCGAGGGTCTGGTCAGCAACGTGGCCAACAGTCCCACCAGGGAGGAGGCGGACAACGTCAGCAACAACAACAATCTTCCTATTCCGGTTCCAAGACGACCTTCTACCCCTCCCGTAAAGGTCGTGGTCAAGGCAACAAGGGAGGCTACGGTGGAAACCAAGAAGGTCGACAAGATTTCTCCTCTACAGGTGAGCTTGATTCCTTACGACAGTGTTGTTCTGGGGGCAGGGTGCAATTTTTTCTAGAGAATTGGCGCATGATCTCCAACGATGCATGGATATTGCAGACAGTTCAAGGGTTCCACATCGAATTTTATCACCCTCCCCTTCAAGGTCCCGTCCCTTCTCCCCTTGTTTTTTCCCAACGAGATCGAGAGGTGATCTCCAAGGAAATCGATTCTCTTCTACTCAAAGGGGCGATTGTGCGGACGTCCCTGCATTTACAGGGGTTGGTCAGCAATGTGTTTCTGGTGGAGAAGAAAGGGGGAGGTTCTCGCCTTGTGCTCAATCTCAAGGAGTTCAACAACGGGATGGTCTATCGCCACTTCAAGATGGAGGGCATCCATCTTCTCAGGGATCTTCTTCGCAAGGGCGACTGGATGGTTCACCTGGATTTGAAGGACGCTTACTTGTCCGTCCCCATCTTTCCGCCTCATCGCCGCTTTCTTCAGTTTCACTGGTCGGGGGAGTGGTTCGAGTACACGGTTCTCCCGTTCGGCCTATCGTCCGCTCCATGGTGCTTCACGAAGCTGCTGAGACCAGTTATGGAATCGCTGCGAGCGCGCGGGGTGCGGCTGATCGTATATCTGGACGACATTCTTTTGATGGTCTGTGCCCGCTGCAACTACGTTCCCATTTATCGTGGACTATCGATCTGCTCCAGTCTCTCGGATTTCTAGTGAATCCTCAAAAGTCTCAATTACGTCCCACTCAGTCGATAGAGTTTCTGGGTTTCCTTGTGGACTCGATATCTTGCCAGCTTCTCTTGCCTGCCCAGAAGGTCAGGTCTATCAAGAGGGAATTGAAGTTACTGTTGTCCGCACCGAACGTATCTTTGCGGTCGATCGCTCGGATTGTCGGACTATTGGCCTCTTCCATTCAGGCGATCTTTCCAGGTCCCTTACATTATCGGGCCCTGCAACGTCTCAAGATCCGACACTTGCAGAAGGGTCTTCGTTATTCCGACCTTGTTCCTCTGTCACAGGACGCGAAGTCAGAGATGCTGTGGTGGCTCCATCACATGGAAGCTTGGAACGGGAAAGCCCTGTTAGGCTCGACTCCGGATTTGGTGTTGGAATCGGATGAGAGTCTGTGGGGCTGGGGAGCCCGTTGGGGAGACGTGACGACGGGCGGCCGTTGGTCTCAGAACGAACTAGCCCTTCACATCAACTGCCTGGAGCTTCTGGCGGGATCGTTCGTGATCCGCGTCCTTGCTCCTCAGGCCACCAGCTGTTGCATTTTGCTCCGCATGGACAACATCTCAGCGGTGAGGTATGTGAACAAACTGGGGGGGACACGGTCAAGACTGTTAGCAGAGATTGCGAAGGATTTCTGGCATTTCTGCCTTCGGAGGAAGATCACTCTTATTGCAGAGTATCTCCCAGGTCGCCAGAATCAAGTGGCCGACTGGAACTCTCGCCATCTGCTGGACTTCAGCGACTGGCGGCTTCACCCCCGTGTCTTTCGGAATCTGTCTATCGCCTTTGGGGTTGACCTTGGATCGATCTCTTCGCCTCTCGCCTCAATGCTCAACTGCCCAAGTTTTACAGCTGGCATCCGGATCCGGAGGCTCTTGCCACGGATGCCTTTCTCCAGACTTGGCCTCCTCAGCTTTGCTATGCTTTTCCCCCGTTCGCAATGATCCTGCGAAACTTGGCCAGAACGAAACAGTTTCAATCGGAGATCATTCTGAAAGCTCCTCTTTGGAGGGCTCAAGCGTGGTTTCCGGACCAGGGGTGGGGAATTCCTGTCTCCCGACGCCCGAGACATCAAGATTTCTTACAAGGGCAAGAGGTTTTCATTTCTATTTTGTCCAAAGGACAAGTAGACAGTCTTACGGTAATCTGATACTCAGCTGTTCAACCCTGTTGGTCACAGCCAGTTAATAAGTAGCTCTGCAAAGTTTATTGGCAGTGAAAGGGTCAATGTAAAAGCTGGGGTCTGCATTTTAATTTCCCAAGAGCAGAAGCACAAAATGATGAAGCTGAGTTCAAAGTTGCAGCTCTGTATAATACTTCCACAGCACTGAAGTCTTTTTGCTTTCTCCCCGAGGCTCATGTGTGGCTTTCAGGCCCTCCCCTGGTACTTTCATTTTCTTCGAGCACAAAACGAACATGGAGCTTCTGCAGCTCCAGAACACTCACATAACTGGAAGGTAATGTTATCAGCCTCTTGGCTCCTGCTCAGACTTGAACCTTGTGACCCGCTGCCTTTTAATCTGTACTTCACCCTTGGGCCTCAATCGGCCCCAGGATCTCTCCTCACCCTCGCCTCCGTGGGCCTGCAGTAAAGCACATGCTTTCCCTTATCATCATGCTCTTGCACAACCCTCCTTTGCACTTTGCTTTTACTGTGCTCCTTATGTTTCACCCAGTGCCTGAATTTGCTAATCCCACCCCCCTCTGTTACCCCCTCTGACTGCCCTGACCCGCCCCCTTGGCCTCTCATATCCTGCATCATCCAGGGCTTACAATAACGCTCAATAGTTTCCCCATGGGGAATTCATGCAGTCTTCAGGCACACCCTCATGTCTGTCCTTGCACTGGGCCTCTCATCTCACTTCATGCGTGCACCAGGGGCATCTGAACACCCTACAGCAGCTGTAGGGTTCTTCATGGGCCACTTATTTCTGCAGGTCCAGACAAAGGTTCATAATTGACGTGAAAGGATATATACATGGATGAATGAGTTAAAGGATGGATGTAAGGATGGATGAGTAGATGGATGGATGAGTGCAAGGGTGAATGGTTAAATGAAAGCGTGGATTGATGGATGAGCGAGAGTGGATAAATGGATGGCGGAGTGGGTGTATGGATGGCTGGGTGGAAGGATGGATAGATTGATGGATAGAAGGGTGGTAAGTTGAGTGAACCGGTGGATGTAGGGATGAATGAAAGGGTGGATGGATATGAGGAAAAAAGAGGATGGTTGGGGTGAAAGATGGAAGAGCAAAAGGAAGGATGGAGGGATGAGTGAAAAGGTGAATGGATATGAGGGAAAAGAAGGATGGAGGGGTGAAAGATGGAAGAGCAAAAGGATGGAAGGATAAGTGAAAGGGTGGATAGAGGGGGTGAAAGTGGATGGATGAGCTAAAGGATGGATGTATGGATGAATGGAAGGAAGGAGGGATGAATGAATTTAAATGATAGATCTAGAGCTGGAAGGATAGGTTTGGACCGGGGAATTGTGAACCCCTCTCTTTAGCAGCTACAGTGGGGGTGGAGCTTTTAATGGGCCTCATCTTTCTGCAGCTCAGCAGTCAAAGGCCCATAATTAATGTGTAAAGGAGAGTGAGTGGATGAATGGATGGATGGATGAGTGACTGTAACTGGCTTACTAGATGGAGGAATGAGTGAAAGGATGGATGAGTGATGGGGATGGTGGATGGGTGTGTTGATGAAGGAAAGGGTGAAAAGATAGATGGGTTGCAGGGTGTATTGATGGATGAGTGAAAGGGTAAATTGATGGATGAGTGGAAGGATGGATGAGTGAAAGGGTACATTGATGAATGAACGGAAGGATGGGCCGATCGCTTAGATGGATGGATATGGTTCGGGATGGATGGGTAGGTTTGAATATGGATGGGCAGGCGGATGGATGGATCAATGAACAAACAGAATGGGGAAAGTCTGATGAAAGAATGAATGGATACCAATGTAAAGGTGAAATGCTAGATATTAGGTGAATGAAATGATGAATGGGTAGATGTGCAAAATAAAGAAATCACTAGTATTTGAAACCTATAATCTGAGCCTGACATAACCAGAGAGGCTATTATCCGAGCTCTCTATAATGAGAATGCTGCCCTTATTTGACGGTGTACTACATGGCACCAAAGGGACAAGTGGATTTAGTTACAGGACAAGTGGATTTATAAAGCAACCTGTCCCATGGACAAGTAGATATTTTATTAAATTCCACACCCCTGCGGACCTTCTGGAAATGAGTTGCTCGACTCCGTTTCTGCTTCCAACGGAGTGGAACCTGCTGTTGGATCCTCTGCTCCATCCACATCCTCTAATTCTGTCGGGCCAGCTCCGTCTGGTGGCGTGGCGTCTTTCGGGGAACGCTGGAAAGTCCCTGGCTTATCTGGAGATGCTGAGAGATTTATCAATGAAGCTTGGGCCCCCAACACGCGCAAGCGTTATGCGTCAGCTTGGCGACGATGGTGTAATTGGTGTTCTGAACGAGACCTGGATCCCGCTTCAGCAGATGTCTCTTTAGTTGTTAATTTTGTTGATTCCATCGCTTCTTCTGGTTCTGCTTACAGGACTGTTAATTCTTTTTGCTCCGCTCTTTCTGCGGGCCATGATTTTGTCGACGGGAAGCCTATTGGTGAACATCATCTAATCTCTAAATTGCTTTGTGGTGTTCGGATGGCTAAGCCGCCATGTCCGAAGTATGTAGCTCTTTGGGATGTCTCCGTTGTCTTACGTTTTCTGGAAGCTTGGCCTCCCAACGCTTCTCTGTCTCGGAAGCAATTGTCAGCAAAATTGACAATGCTCTCATGCTTGGTATCTTGTAAGCGTATCTCGGATGTACCCGCGTTGGATCTCGCGGGCCGTTCTTTTTCCCCGGACGGCGTTACTTTTACGGTTTCCAGACGTACAAAGACTAATCTGTCTACTGTCACTTATCCAGCTTTTCCTCAGAACCCACAGTTATGTGTGGTCCGGTGCATAAAAGATTATGAGGTGAGTACTGCTCCTTTTCGTCAGGATTTGTCTGGACAGTTGTTGATTGCTTTGCAAAAGCCTTTTAAGCCTGTGGCGCCTGCTACTCTTGCTCGTTGGGTGCGCTGGCTTATGTCTGAGGTAGGAATTGATGTCTCCATTTTTGGAGCTCATTCCGCGAGAGGTGCCATGGCCTCTAAGGCTTTCCATGTTGGTGTGAGTTTACAGGACAATGTGAAGACGGCTGATTGGTCTTCTGATACTGTGTTTAAGACGTATTATTTCAAACCCATTGTGGATATTGCCTCTGTTGTGGTGGACAAGCTTTGAACAAGCATAATCTGAGCCTCCAGTCCTGCCATAGAATTAAAAATTTGCAAACATTCGTGACAATTATTTTCAATTCTATTAAGGACACGGAGGCGAGGATTATCCCACCCATTTGTATTCTACTGTATTGTTTATGTTGCATCTTTGCTGTGCTATGATCTGAAATGTTTCTTGCATTGATTTTTTCCCCACCCTATGTGATGCGACCTTCCAGGGTTTTTGGAGTTGTGTATTACGGCTCTGTTTTTTCTTTCAGGTTCGGACCAGAAATGATTCTCGTCATGGTCTCTCCAGCAGTGTTTCCACCATTTGGATCTTGGTTCTGCTATGTTTCCCTGATACAGCATCTTTGCTCTTGGATGGTTACGTGTATCCTATTGGCCCATTTTGCAGTTGCCTTCGGCTCTTCTCCTTCCAGATGGTTGGCGGTATTTTTTCCAATGTCTTTGACTGTTTGCAATTTACTGGACAAAGAAAGAGGAAGTGTTGTCCTCTATGGTTGCTTTTATAGGATGTGGTCTCTATGGTTGCCTAAGGGCTCATGGGATTTGTAGTCTGCTTTTTTCTTTACTATGTTCCTATTGGCTGCTGTTGGTAGTAAAGAAATAGAGAAAGCATAATCCTCGCCTCCGTGTCCTTAATAGAATTGAAAATTCTTGTCACAAATGTTTGCACATTTTTAATTATCCTCCTAAGGCCATCTACACTAACTCTACCTTCTACAACTTGCTATTGAACTACAACATTGTCCTCTGTATTCATCCTTGCTCTAACTCTAGTTTATTCTTAAATCTTCTGTAAAACTCCTAACAAACAAGAGCCCACTCGATAATCCTGATGCGATCTTTAAAACTTTTATTTCACAGGCTTTAGCGCTGTCTCATTGCCTAGCAACGCTCCCTTCCCATATAATACTTGCTTTCAAATGTCTTTTACCCAAATTCAAAATGGCTACCGTGATCTCGTGAGATCACAAATAGAAAATCATTTTGCAGCTTCGCTCTCACCTCAATAGACGCGAGCACACACGACAACAGATGAAGAGAGAGGAGGGCAGCGCGAGCAAGAAGGCTCCGTTACCGCTGCCTTTTCAAACCTCCCCCAATTACGCAAGCGTGCTCGTTTACAGCCTCTGGTGCTTCAAACGCGCATCAAAACTGCAAGTAAAACATTTGATCTTATACTTTTAATCATTCAAAAATAAACTAATCGGTAATAAAAACGATGTAACAAGAGCACAAACCTTATTTAAATGATACCCTCTAACAAAAATTGTAACATTTAAAAACAAATTTCTCTCAAATACTAAACATTAAAGGTTATCACTCATGCACGCAATGCACTGCTTCTGAAATTTAGAAGCAATCTTACACACAACTCCACACAACCTCCAGCTTGAAAACTGAAACATACAAGATAAAACGAATGTAAGGCTACTTATCTCATCAGGAGCAGCATTTAAAAGAGGTAGTACGTCCCATGCTAGAGACTTTTGTTGGTTCTTTTTTATTCTAATTCTAGATTGTTGTTCTAATAAGTTTTCTAAAAGAGGCTGCTCAGGAGTGGCATAATAAAGACGATTATGCTTAATCAGAAATCAGCTACATATCATCCGCATATGATGTTGAAGTGATTTCAAATGAAGCAATCAGGGCAATTAGGGTGGCCACTTATGTTGAATGACGCAGGGCTTAGAGATGAGCCCTACAGAACTCCTGATGCCACTGAAGAAGATATGAGTTTTACAGAAAGAAAACTAGTGGGCCACTGGTAAGTTTTTCAAATACTTTAGTTAGTACCGGGAACAATGAGATGTGGAGAAGGTTGGACAGTGTATCAGGGTTAGCAAGAGATTTTTTTGCCCTTGTTTCACCACTACCAATTTCCAATACGAGGGGACCTCAGCCATTGATAATGAAGTATTGAGAATTTTTTTATTAAAAGGGTTGACAATGTCAACAACCTTATGAAGAATTGCAGGGGGGCATGGGATGTTGGGAGAACAGATTTACATGAAAGGATTGCCTGTTGTGACAGTTAAAGTGAGATCTCCTGGAAGGTTACCAGAGTTGAGATCCCTCCCTTTGAGGGGATATCTAATACACCAAAACCAGAGAGGAGTGTAATGATTGGGTAGCCCTGTTGAACTGCAAATATTTTCTCTTTCAAAAAAGAAAAGATCTGGTCACATAGGATTTTTTTTGGGGGGGGGGGTGTCCCTAATGAAACCCCTGGGTTGAAGAAAGTATTTAAAGATGTTTAAAATATTTTTAGATTCAACCTGGGCCTCTTCAATCTGGACAGGAAAGTATGTTTGTTAAGCTACCTTGATCCGGATTTGATATGCTTTCTGCATCATTGTGAAGCACTTCAGGTCCTTGAGATTATATGACTGTCACCATTTGCAATCTAGTTGTTTGCAGAGCAGTCGCTGCTCTGCTATGACCGAGTAGAACCATGAAGCTGAAGGGTGGGGGTCTCCGCTTCTTAAGAAATAATAATACTGGGGCTAGATCCTTAGCTGTATTGGTGATCCAACTATTAAATAAACTGAGGTCTTTGCCTATGATTTCCATGTAGGTCAGGGCGGATGAAGATAGATTGGGGTCAGTCATCACTTTGCCTCATTTGCATAGGGTGTGAGGGCCCATAGTCATGATGGAGTGAGGGGGTCTGAGTTGATCACCGTTCTGAGGGGATTAGATTGTGGGCTGACCAAGCCTGGTAAATAGGTGCTTCTACTATCAGATTAGGGTTATTAGAATAAATCTCATCCAGGATATGTCCTGCGATATGCGATGGGGATGTTACTAGCTGGTTGAGTCCAATAATGTTCATGGTATCAAAAGGATTGGGCACATCAGGATTATTGCTGACTTCAAGATAATAATTAAACTTCCCATAAATAGTAAAGTTAGCATAGTGAAGTAAGAAGAGTGCTAGCGCTTCTCCCAAGCAGGCCATAAAAAATAGATCCTGGGGCCGGCGGATGGTAGATGAGGGCACCTGTAAAGGACTGGGTGGAGCTAATCTTAAAACAGAAGCTTCAACTTTCTTCTCCTTTCAAAGAATTTAGTTCAAACCTGCAGCATTGGAGTGAGTCACAGAAAATGATGGCAAGGCCATCTCCATGAAGCCCATCTCTGTCGTGCCTGCTAAGAATAGTGTATCCGGGGGGAGGGGAGGGGCATGGCAATATCCGGTTTACAGCATTCATTAAGCCATGATGCTGTGATAAAAAAAATCTAAGTGGAGGTCCTCAATCAAGTCGTGAAGATCCTGTGCATGTTTGCTAAGAGAGTGGGAGTTAAGGAGCCCATCTAATAGTGAATTGGTATGGAGGCTTGAACAGAAGCAAAGGATGGCTCTGTTAACAGATAATACTAGCCTGTACACATGATACAAGCTAATGGTCAGTCAATACTTGATGGGTCCCAGAAGTGGCCACAGTCAGGAGTACAGTGCTTAAGAGATTTCAGGAAAACTGAGGAGAGAAAATGAGTATTACCTGGGTGCCACAGGCAGGGGTGTTGGCCCTGGCCACGATTAGGATGCGTACGGGCGCAGGCAGGCTTGCCTTTGGTGCACCTTCTGCGCCCTGACGGCACTCCAGCTGCATGCGCCCTTTGTGCGATTGCCCTGCTCAGCACATATAAGGCTTCTGAGCGTGAAAAGACTCCGCTTAACTATTAATTGATTGGCTCCCCCTGGCCAATCAGAAATCATCTATCTGCATCAGGAAGTCAGTGCTAAAGTGGTGCAATAACAAAATAAAGTCCCCAGGTTAAAGTTCCTTGTGCTTCTAAACACAATCATTCAGTGCAAGTTTTTTTTAAAGGTTCCAACTAAAAGCAAAGTGGGTTCTGCTCACAATCGCAACCGCATTGCCCCCACATATGAGAGTCTAAGCTCTAACAGACTCTGCCCAACTATTAACTGATTGGATCCCTCTGGCCCATCAGGAAGTGTCTATGCAGCAGGAAGGCAGTGCTAAAGTGGTGAGATAAATTCAAAAGGCCCCAAGTAAAATTGCCTGGAGCTTCTAAAAATAATCGTTAAGGGCATTTTTTTTTTAAAGAAAAAGGCTCTATTTAAAGCAAAGTGGGTTCTGCTTACAAGCGCGACCACGCTGCTCCCCACATATGAGGGCTCAGAGCTTTAACAGGCTCTGCCCACCTATTAACTGATTGGCTCCCCCGGCCAATCAGGAACTGTCTATCTGAGTCAGGAAATGTGATGTGGCCCATTCCACTCCTTGGATCAGACTTCTGTCCATAACCCAAGGAAAATTCGGCCCAGAAGGACAGCAACCAACAGAGGCCACTGACAGCTTTCAGTGTCAGGAGTCAGTCACCGGGCCATCCACTGCCAGGTGGAAGATCTAAGCAAGGAAATTGCGTAGGATCTCTTCCAGGTTCAGGGTCCTGAAGTGTCTCTGAGGTGTCTCAGTGTGGGTGGCGGGGGGGCAACAGGCCTGAGTGTTAGGCAGATGATTTCTACTCTACCTCCCACCATTTTGGGGGTGGTATCCATGTTCTGTACTCTGAGGCTGAAAAGGGGAGAAATGTGGATCCTACCTCATCCTGCCCCCCATCTGAGCTCATGAACCCTCTGTTTGGGAGCAGTGCCCCCAGAAACCTGAATTGTCCGAGCACCCTGGGTTGCTCCCCTCTCAGTTCTCCTGCCACCAGGAGCAACTCATTCCCCAGAATGCTCTCTATGTGCATCTAGGGACTAACTATGACCCCCCTCTTAATTAACTCCCCACGCCTCTCCAGGAATACCAGGGCCATAGGGTGGAAAACATTCTGCCCATGGGCCTGAGTTACCCACCACATCTGGTCAGTGCACTGCTCTAGGTAATTTAGCCTTTCCACTATCATGGTCCGGTGGCCTTGAGATCCAGCTGTTTCAAACTCAGTTCATGAGCTTGTGATAACTTTTTCTCCTCCAAGGCCTTTTATGCCTCAGCCTTTTTTTGTTTTGCCTTCATGGCCAGTTTCTTTTCCTCTATTTTGAGTTCGGCCATCTCCAGCTTGAACTCTGTCTCCTCCCTCCTTTTCGCCAACTCCTTTGGGGACAAGCCACTGGAAGATACACTGCTCACTGCCCTGGAAGGAGGCTACACTTCAGGGGCCAAGGCATCCCCAATAGTTGAAGGCAGCGTCTCAGGGAAGCTCCTCCTTGAGTATTTGGCCAAAATATTGGAAAAATATATTTTGAGACAAAAATATTTTGTCAAGAATATTGGGATATCAAAAATATCATTGAGAGGAATATTGAAGGTAAAAATATAGTTTTTAATGTTGTTTTTTAATGTAGTTGCAATAATTATAGATGTAGAAAATATTGATGTAGGTATTATCATTTGTAAGTGCTATTTAGTTTATCACCTTAGATGCGGCGCAAATATCCCTCCCCAGTGCTGCGCTGTCCATTGGAACTAGTGCTGAATGGACGTCCAATGGATGTGCGCAGCACTGGGGAGGTAGTGCTGCTGTCGGCCAACGCCCCGACGCAGCACTTAAGAGGTTAAAATTTATTGCAGTGTGTTTGATTTATATGTTTATTGTTTTATTTGTGTTTTTTAGTAATATAGTTAAGAAATTGTTAAAATTAGTATTTTTGGTTGTGTTAATGTATATAAGTATTTGTTTAATATTTATTTTAGTAGCAGGATATTGGGTATTCAAAGGGAGAAGGCTGGGGAGAGTTGTTTTAAATGTATCTATTAAAATACATTTTAAATTAATAATTTTAAAAATATGCAAATTAATAGTTTTCGAATTTTGAAAGGTATTTCGTTATTTTTATATTTTTAGTCCATTTTTTTCATAATGATGAAGATACATATTTCTGGTGTTAAATACATTATTTGAAAAATATTAATTTAAAATGTAAAAAGATGTAACATCTTTTAGTAAAGTTAAATATTTAGAAATATGTTTATGTTAAATTTGTAACTTAAATATTTTGTAACACATTTATTACAGTTGTAGAACTATTTCACTTACTTTTAGTTTAAACATTTTTATTTTATTTAAAAATTAAATACATTTAAAAATTATAAACATTATTTGAATATTATTTTCTTTTATGATTGTTTATTTTTTACTATAATTTTATTTGTCATTTTATGGTTCAAACGTTATGAATGGTAGTAAATATTTTGAAAAATAAAATAATGATTCATAGCAATTCATTGTTTTATATTTTAATATTCAAATATGTAAATAAAAGTTTGTAGGTTAGGTTAGTGTGTTTTTAGACAAACTTTGATTGTATAGTAAAAAAAAAATGTGTATAAGTATTTCTTGTGTATTTTAAATGTTTAATTTGTTTTATCTTATGTAAACAGTTATATTTTGTAGTGGACATTGTCAATTTCACTCTTTGGTGTCCACCACCTTCCCACAGTATAGTTTAGGTTAGAGTTGGGTTAGTAATTGTCACCTCTTCAGTATCCAACTTCTTCCGCAAATTGTTTTAGATTAGAGTAGGAATAATAAATATCACCCCTTCAGTGTCCCAACACATTCCCAAAATTGGTTTAGATTGGAGTGGGAAAATTGAATATAACCCAACAACTTTCTCAAATTGGTTTAAAATAGATTGGGAATAGTAAATGTCAATCTTTTAGTGACCAATGCCGTCCACAAATTGGTTTAGATTGGAGTGAGATTGGTCAATGTAAACCCTTCAGTGTCCAACTCCTTCCCCAAATAGGTGTAGATTGAAGTGGGACTAGTACATATCACCCCTCTAGTGTCCAACACCTTCCCCCAATATGGTTCGTAAATGTGAACCCTTTAATATGTAACACCTTTCCCAAATTGGTGTAGACAGGAGTGGGAATAATAAATGCCAACCCTTTAGTGTCCAACGTCTTCCCCAAATTGGGTTAGATTGGAGTGGGAATTGCAAATGTCAACCCTTTTGTGTCCAACACTTCCCCAAATTGGTTTACATTAGAGTGGAAATAGTTACTGTCACCCCTTTAGTTAATGTCACCCCTTTGGTGTCCAACACCTTCATTAAATTGAGATATCTGGTCAACAGCAGCCCAAGGGCTGAGGAGCCACACCCAGTACCTTTTAGACATGAAGAGTGTCTGTCAGGCTGAGCAAATATCTGTCTGACTGACACTCTTTATTTTCAAGTCAGGCAGCTGGAGCTAGACAAGAGATAAATGTTCACCCCTGACTACAAGCCCCAAATAAAAAACAGGTTTGGCTCAAAACCTTAATAAAATTAAAACAATTTAAATGACACAATGATTCTAAAGCGAACACTGAAAGAAAACAGAAAAAATAAGTCCTTCTGTCCAGTCAGGATGAAAGCAGCCTTACAACAGGGCCTCACATTCCAAGAAAGTGGTGATTGTTCATAAGGTCCCTATTTCCTCTCCCGAGATATCAATCAAAACAATTAAGTGTGAGTAACTTGCAAGCTATAATACAAATATTTGCATACAGTTGCTTATAAATATAATGTCACCATCAGTCCTAGTAATCTGGACTTCAATACGCCGAGCTATGCAGTCGCCCTTCCATTTCACAGAAATCCACTCTCATTTCAAGCGATTGCACTGGTGTACAGAGCACATTACAAAAAGCAAACCTTCAGCACACTGCACCCATATCCCTCTCGTTTTTGTCTCTTTTCTATTTACTATTTGATTTATTGATTTCTGCATGTACTGTCTGCCCTCTTCAGGGTACTTGGAAAAAAATCACGAGGGTTGAAAGGGAATCATGTAGTAGGATGTAATGCTGAGAGAGAAAGAAAAGTCCTAAGGTGATCAAAGTCAATTCAACTGGAAGAAAGTCAGGAAGGGGGAGATCGCTTTTCTTGCTAAAGTTCCTTGAGAATCTCTTTCAGTTTCTTGAGGTAGCACGTGTCACTCAACAGTCCATAGTTGACCTTTATTGTGCTATCCAGGTCAAGCCTTCCTGGTTTGAATAATCAAAATATGTACCACAAAGACTGATCCATATTATCATCAAGTTAATCATTACTTCTTTCGCAGGCCTTCTTTAAATGTTCAGCTTTACACCCATCCTAAACAGCACTCAGTCGACCTAGAATAAATATGAATTAAATGCCACTTTTCTAATATCCTTTTAGTAATGAGACCCCTGGATAGGACAATCAGCTTACTTTGCTAAACCCCAAGTAATTCAGAAGCCAGTTAGGTCCTACCAATTAGGCCTTATTTCCTAATTTCAGGATTCCTGGCTTCACTTGATAAGAGATGGCCAGGTTTGACCCCACTGATGATATCTCCTTCCAACTGGTTAGTAGTAACCCTGGGCGAAGAACTACGCTCCGTTCGCGGAGTTTGCGGAGTTTCGGCAACTCCGCGCTCTGCGGAGAACGCGAAGTTGTCGAATACTCCGCAAACTGCTGCGTAGCGTAGTTCTCGCGTGCTCAATAGCATTTTCGCGTGCGCAAGGATGCTTGTTGGTAAGATCGAATTGCCAAACACGCAGAAACTGCAATCTGGCACAGAATAACTCGCGAACACTTTAGTAGTGACCGGAAATAAGGGGACGCGAGCGGGCGGGACAAACCTAATGGGTAACTTCGCGCGCTACACATCCCGAGCATGCAGGCAATCAATCAATCAATCAGGATATTTGTATAGCGCGCTACTCACCCAGAGGGTCTCAAGGCGCTTGGGGGAGGGGGGTCCGCTACTGCTCGAACAGCCATGTCTTGAGTTGCTTCCTGAAGCAGAGGTGGTCTTGGGTCAGGCGGAGGTGGATGGGGAGGGAGTTCCAAGTCTTGGCTGCCAGGTTGGAGAAGGATCTTCCTCCCATGGTGGATCTTCGGATGCGTGGCACGGCGGCGAGGGCGTGGCTGGTCAATCGTAGCTGGCGGGTGGGAGTGTAGAAGGTCAGGCGGTTGTTGAGGTACCTGGGGCCCAGGTCGTGGAGGGCCTTGTGTGCGTGGGTGAGGAGTTGGAACGTGATTCTCTTGCTGACGGGGAGCCAGTGAAGGTCTCTCAGGTGTCCGGAGATGTGGCTGTGTCGGGGGATGACCAAGATGAGTCGTGCGGAGGCGTTCTGGATGTGTTAGAGTCTTTTCTGGAGTTTGGCTGTGGTTCCGGTATAGAGGGTGTTTCCGTAGTCCAGTCGGCTGGTGACGAGTGCCTGTGTGACCGTCTTCCTGGTTTCGGTGGCGAGCCATCGGAAGATCCTTCGGAGCATGCGTAGGATGTTGAAGCATGACGATGAGACGGCGTTGACTTGTCTGGTCATTGAGAGGGAGGAGTCCAGGATGAAGCCCAGGTTGCGTGCGTGGTCCGTTGGTTTGGGTGCGCTGCCCAGGGCAGGGGGCCACCAGGAGTCGTCCCAGGCGGAGGGTGATGATCCAAGGATGAGGACTTCCGTCTTGTCTGAGTTCAGTTTCAGGCGGCTGTTCCCTATCCACTCGACTACGTCTTTCATCCCTTCGTGTAGGTTGGTTCTGGCGGTCCATGGGTCGTTGGTGAGGGAGAGGATCAGCTGGGTGTCGTCGGCGTAGGAGATGATGTTGAGGTTGTGTTGGCGTACGATGGCTGCGAGGGGGCTCATGTAGACGTTGAAGAGGGTGGGGCTGAGTGATGATCCTTGTGGTACACCGCATATGACTTCGGTGGCCTTGAATCTGTACGGGGGGAGGTGGACTCTCTGGGTTCTTCCGGTGAGGAACGAGATGATCCACTCCAGTGCCTTCTCTTGGATTCCGATGTTGCTGAGGCGCAGCACTAGGGTGCGGTGGCAGACCGTATCGAATGCTGCGGAGAGGTCCAGGAGGATGAGGGCCGCTGTTTCCCTGTTGTCGAGCAGGGCTCGGAAGTCGTCAGTGGCTATGATGAGGGCGGTCTCGGTGCAGTGGTTGGCGCGGAAGCCGGACTGCGAGTGGTCGAGGCTGGTTGGGCGAGCGCAATTGGTGATCCACTGTGTGAGGTTGTTGGCTGCTTGGTTGGGGTCCGTTGAGCTGGCGGGAGGGTTCTGGCTCAGTGAAGTGGTGAGCTGGTCGGTGGTGATCTTGTTCCAGTTCCTGCGGGGAACCTGTTGCGGGTGGTGGTGAGTCGTGGTCTTTCTGAAGCTGAAGTGGACGCAGCTGTGGTCTGTCTAGTGGAGTCCGGTGGAGTGGCTGAAGGAGATGTACTTGCTGGTGGAGAAGACTGGATCAAGCGTGTGTCCGGCGTAGTGGGTGGGGGTGTTCACCAGATGCATGAGTCCGAGGTTGGCGAGGTTGTCCAGCAGGGTGGTGGTGGTGTTGTCGTTGTTGTTCTCCAGGTGGAAGTTGAGGTCCCCTAGGAGGATGTATTCAGCGGAGGCGAGGGCATGTGGGCTGATGAAGTCTGCGATGTCTTCGCTGAATTGTGTGCGAGGTCCTGGGGGTCTGTAGATGAGGGTGCCTCTGAGTGTGGTCTTGGGGTCGGTGTGTATCTGGAAGTGAAGACGTTAAGCGGCTGTGAGGGTGTCGTCTGAGTTGGTCGTGATGCGGATGGTGTTCTTGTGGACGATGGCGATGCCTCCTCCTGTCTCGTTGACGCGGTCTCTCCGGGTGATCTTGTATCCGTCCGGGATGGTGACGGCGATGTCGGGCGCTGAGGAGGCGTTCATCCATGTTTCCGTGAGGAAGGCGACGTCTGGGGATGTGGTGTCGAGCAGGTTCCAGAGTTCCACAGCGCTCCCGAAGACGAAAAATGGCTCGCGAACGGGTCAAGCAAGCTACTATGCATGCTCGCGGAGCTATGCGGAGTTCGCGGAGTGCAAGTGCATCTTCGCATAGCTCCGCGGAGTGCGGCTACGCGAACTATGCCCAAGCTTAGTTAGTAGTAGTTAAAAGCAGCATGCACACTGCTCGATTTCTCTTACAAACAAGACACCGTTGACTACAGCCTATCTGATGATACTGGGGGTTATTTAGTGAATGAGGTTTGCGAAACAGCACCACAAATTGGCGCAACTCATGTCTGCTCGTTGAAAATGTATATGGAAAGGTATTTTAAGTTAGGTAGCTGCAGGATATTCAATAAAAAAATTGGCTGGCATCCTGTCTGTCCTATTAATGGATATACCCTTGTGTACACTCCAAATAGGGCAGGTGGGGCGTCTGAAATTTTTCAGATGTCTTGTAACTGTTAAACTGTAGATAACTCCCATTGTTCCTAAAGTTAAACAGGGCAAAAGTATGGCTTTAGGTCTTCATAGCAGATTGTGCTGAACACATAAAAACATAACCACCATTCCAGTAATATAGTGAGTCCCACCAGGGTCTGCACTTCACCCACATCATTTTCAAAAAGTCCTGCATTGCATACACTTCTAGCACAAAATAAAACCCAAGATGGTGATACAACAAGAAGAGCATCAAATAAGTATTTAAGAATGAGCAGGCAATATAGAACAGGTTATGCATGAAATATTTAAACACTGCTACTGCTAGTGAGCTCCAAATCGCAGAAGTAAGAAAGTAGGTCCTTTGCATGCCCCATCTAATGTTAACTCTAGACTAAACCTCTGCAGTATTTATTATATAGGCTTTTAAAAACAGTACAGAGAAATATGGCAGTCAAAAAGTTGATAGTGGCGAACGAACAAATACAAAGATGTTACTCATTAAGGTAAAAAATAAATGTTTCTGCCTTTTTCGATGAGACAATCATGAAGGAGATAGGTTTGCAGCCTGGAACCTTCTGCGCTGACAGGAAGAGGCTGGCTGTAGAGCATGCCAAGTGGGGGATGGTTTGAATCTGGGGATACAGTGGGTTGAGGGGGAGCTAAGCAATGGCCATGGCTGAGAGAGACCTGGTAATGTTTTGTGAGAAGGTAACCCCAGAGGAAGACAAGGAGGAAAAAATAGGATATGGGGGGAATGTTTGACAAGCAAAAGAGAGGCAAAGAGACAGACAATGAACGAGGAGAGAGAGGATCTGAGAAGATAATGACAATCTAAGGCCCAATGAGATGAGACAGGCAGAAGTATGGGTAATGTGAGGGGAGAGAGACAAAGACAGGCTGTGGATTTGGGGGCAGAAGATCAATGTGAGAATTTTTTTTAAACAACAGAAGAGTGAAAAGTAAAGGACAACCCCGAGATAATACACGAAGTGTCTAGAAAAGAAAGAAATAAATAAAACTCAAGGGAAAGGGACAATACAAAGTGATTTTAAGAACCCTCACTCACCAACCTAGTGGTGACATGCTTCATCACTGGGTTCCCACTGGAAAGACCTAATGTCTTTCCAGTGTGCTTCAACGCCTGTTTACAGCGGAGCTGGTTTTTGTGTGTGTTGAGGGTGCTTTGTGAAGCCAAATAAAGCTAAGTGAGTGCAAAGAAATAGAAAAAATATTAAAAAGTGCAGATTTGTGACTTTCAACTATTTTATTAACAGTCCGATTTGCACTGATTAAAAACAAGTGTGAAAGGACCCATAGGTATGGTCTCGGTTATGATAGACCCCTAGTCCATAAAAGTGAATTTGGTTGACATGTTTCTGCTTATGGGGAGCCCGAGTCGCTCAGCTTTCTTCAGGACCTTTAAATGTGATCCTCCGGTGGTGTACACGCCCTAAGGTGCACCCTGCCGTGAGGAGTTTGTGTGAAAAAAGAAAAAAGAAATATGTTTTCTTTTTGCAAAAAAGTATATTATACTTACGGCTGTAAAGCCGTTTTAGACCCAGGCAGCAATTTTGCTGGAGTCGTGTACAGGAGGCGCATCAATATATGTCCTCATGGGCACAGAACGCGGTGTGGGGTAATCTTCACCGCGGCCCGGACTGAACTGAGTCCGGGCCGCGGTGGTGCACGAGTAGGTACTGAGAGGGGAGTCGCTTGCAGAATTTTTGCAGCGTGAAGATTACCCCACACCGCGTTCTGTGCCCATGAGGACATATATTGATGCGCCTCCTGTACACGACTCCAGCAAAATTGCTGCCTGGGTCTAAAACGGCTTTACAGCCGTAAGTATAATATACTTATTTGCAAAAAGAAAACATATTTCTTTTTTCTTTTTTCACACAAACTCCTCACGGCATGGTGCACCTTAGGGCGTGTACACCACCGGAGGATCACATTTAAAGGTCCTGAAGAAAGCTGAGCGACTCGGGCTCCCCTTAAGCAGAAACATGTCGACCAAATTCACTTTTATGGACTAGGGGTCTATCATAACCGAGACCATACCTATGGGTCCATTCACACTTGTTTTTAATCAGTGCAAATCGGACTGTTAATAAAATAGTTGAAAGTCACGAATCTGCACTTTTTAATCTTTTTTCTATTTCTTTGCACTCACTTAGCTTTACTTGGCTTCACAAAGCACCCTCAACACACACAAAAACCAGCTCCGCTGTAAACAGGCGTTGAAGCACACTGGAAAGACATTAGGTCTTTCCAGTGGGAACCCAGTGATGAAGCATGTTACCACTAGGTTGGTGAGTGAGGGTTCTTAAAATCACTTTGTATTGTCCCTTTCCCTTGAGTTTTATTTATTTCTTTCTTTTCTAGACACTTCGTGTATTATCTCGGGGTTGTCCTTTACTTTTCACTCTTCTGTTGTTTAAAAATATTATGAAAAGGGGTGCAATAGTGAACATCCATACCCTTTCTCTCTTTTTGTTCTTGGCTGATCAATGTGAGAAGCCACAAATGGAAGGTCTCTAAGAAATGAGGATTTTTAAGGAAGTGTTAAGGAGACAGAGCTGGTGTAAGAATGAAAAAAGGCAATGGAAATGGGTAGAAGGTAATGCTGAAAACTGTAAAATAGGGATCACAAGTGTGTGCCACAGAGGAGCAGATTAACTTTCATTCATGGAATGAGGAATAGAGGTAAAATAAGATACTTCCCTCAGCTCCCCCCTCAACAAATGTCCATTTGACCTTCTTATCTCCAATAGAACACAGATGGGTGGGTGAGTTGTATCTTATGGCTGTGGCTCAGCAGGTCAGCATGATGTTAACATTCCTCATCAAAACTACTATAATTGGACCGGCCATGTCACTTATACCTAGAACCAAAATACCCTTCTATAAACAACAAGTCAGGCAACGCTATAAATACCACCTTATGGAAAAAAAAACTTTTTTAAAGACCTACTAGGATAACAACATATCTCTACAAGGACTGCAATAGAGTCAGGAGATCCACCAAGTGGTTCAAATTGTCTCCTATATGAGCCAAGGGGCCATCACCACATAACGTTGAGAATCTCCCTAATTTCAAAAAGAAGAAATAAAACCTTCATCTTCTTACCAACTCCCATCCCAAGAAATAAACAGATGAGCTGAGAGCACTTATCATTGACCAGAGAGTCCCACAGCATTATGACATCTTTGGTGTGGTATTCACCCAAACTTTTTACTTTCACTACCTAACTTTGCAGAACTTGTGTTTGTTGGCATTAGGTGGAAAAGTGCTTGTATTATCTCCTTAAAACATGGTAAAATTGAATACACCTAATTGGAACATTTACTTTATTTGTACGCCCCTCGTGAATGGTACTACATGCGCCCACGGCCTGTAAATTAAATGCTACTAGTGGCTTGCATGTCTCAGATCTGCCACTGCAGTCTGAAGTGCAGTTCTAATCTGACATTTTGACCTGTCAAAATAACCTTTTGCTAGGCCTAAATCTTCCTTTTAATACCCCTAAGTCACCCCTGGGATAGGCCCTAAGGGCTCACAGGGTAGGGTGCAGAGTATTCATGTGTGTTTACATTTTACATGTCGTAGCAGTGAAAAACTCCTACTTACGTTTTTTCACTGTTGTAAGGTCTGTCTCTCTCATTGACTAACACTAGGTTGCCCTATTACACTTAATACGTGCTAAGTTCAAATTATGAGTAGCTAGCGATAGGCTGTTTACACTGAAATAAATTGTAATTTGAAATTCTCTTTGATGGTTTTGTAGGATCTAAAATTACTTTTCTGAAAAAACACTTTTAGAAAGTTGCCATTTTCTAGCCTAAACCCTCTGCGCCTTTCTGCCAATGTCCTGGGTCACATTACTGCGAATGGGTTTGTTGTTGTGAGATGTGTATTGTTTCTAGAAAATTAGCCAAAGGAAGCCTAGGACTAAGGGGAGGGGGTCGTCCTGACAGGATGGCTGGGGAGGAGCTGTACACTGTACTGAGTACAATTCAAAGGGCCCTGACTGCAGTACATGTGAAAGAACCTCACACAAGGCCTGTCCTTGCGTTTGTCACTCTAGACTGTTTCAAGTAAGGACTACAGGAATGGGAAGAACTGCCCAGGGACAACTTTTGGGGTAGGACAGGGAATTTCTGCCACACATACGTTGACACCTGGTTAAATAAATTGGACCTTCAGAATCACTCATCAGAAAACTCCTGGACCAGTGTAAGATTCAGAAGAAGGACATCCCGGCTGACAGAAGGTCTGTCTTGTGGTGGGAAGGACTGCCTTGTTGTCTGAAAAAGGAAGATTGTATTTGCTTGCCTTAATCCCATAAAGGGAATCCAAGGGGCAGTTGACTGACCTCCTATGTGAGCTATAGGGATATGACAAGCTTTGAGAAGCTTCCTTGCAACTGCCCAGTTGACCACTAATTGGTCCAGCCTGAACCGGCCCTGTAGCTGGTCTCTGCTGGAGTGAGACCTGATCCACAAGAAGTGCCCCCTGTGTCCTGGACTACTGGCTAGCATTAGTGTGAGTGACTTCCTCCTCATGAAAAGGTGAAAATTCTGAAGTTTGGGCTCCTTACAACGGTGAAATGATATCTTCACACCAACATTTAACTACTACAGTGACTGCCAATTCATAACTCCTGCAGAACCTGCTACGGCAAGGGAGAGGGGTGCAGTGGTGTAGTCAGTCCTGAATAAAGGATGGAGCATTGCTCTAACAGGTGCAGTGACATTGGCAGGGGATTGGTAGGAAACTTGCTGTAGTACTAGAAGCAAAAGTAGAGAGATCAGATGATGTGAAATAATTTTGAAACGAGGAAGAACCATGACCAACGCAAACTGCCACTTTTTGGATGAGCCTAAACTGTGAAATGTCATGTTTATGGAGGCTGAAAGAGACCGTTTTACCATAATCCAGTCTTGGGGATATTACAGCCAAGACAGCAGGTTTCCGGGAGCAATGAAGATGCCGCTCGCAGTCGGACTTTGAGGACACTGCTGTTGCCCTGAAGCTTGCCTAATTGTGCCCTTCCCGTGACTTGGGAGCCCGTGTGCTCAGTCACCACTTGGACCAAGGGAATCAAGACCAGAGACCCGGAGCGGGACTGCGAGGACCAGGAGCGCTTGCGGCAACATCATTCCGCGCACCTGGTGCCTCTTCCCGCCCCCTCCTCCCAGCGAGCTCTTAACGACTCGCGGCCCCCGCTTCGCAGGGGCCGCTCGCAGTCGGACTTTGAGGACACTGCTGTTGCCCTGAAGCTTGCCTAATTGTGCCCTTCCCGTGACTTGGGAGCCCGTGTGCTCAGTCACCACTCGGACCAAGGGAATCAAGACCAGAGACCCGGAGCGGGACTGCGAGGACCAGGAGCGCTTGCGGCAACATCATTCCGTCCACCTGGTGCCTCTTCCTGCCCCCTCCTCCCAGCGAGCTCTTAACGACTCGCGGCCCCCGCTTCGCGGGAGCCGCTCACAGTCGGTCTTTGAGGACACTGCTGTTGCCCTGAAGCTTGCCTAATTGTGCCCTTCCCGTGACTTGGGAGCCCGTGTGCTCAGTCACCACTCGGACCAAGGGAATCAAGACCAGAGACCCGGAGCGGGACTGCGAGGACCAGGAGCGCTTGCGGCAACATCATTCCGCGCACCTGGTGCCTCTTCCCGCCCCCTCCTCCCAGCGAGCTCTTAACGACTCGCGGCCCCGCTTCGCGGGAGCCGCTCGCAGTCGGACTTTGAGGACACTGCTGTTGCCCTGAAGCTTGCCTAATTGTGCCCTTCCCGTGACTTGGGAGCCCGTGTGCTCAGTCACCACTCGGACCAAGGGAATCAAGACCAGAGACCGGGAGCGGGACTGCGAGGACCAGGAGCGCTTGCGGCAACATCATTCCGCGCAAATGGGACGCGCGCGGACGGAGGCGCGGGCGAAGACCGGGCAAAGAGCGGGCCGTTTGAGGCCGTTCGAGTACGACAGAGTCCGGTCCGGGCCCCGTCTCTTTCTTCACCACACCAAGGACGTCAAACACCTGTGAAATGAGCACTAGGGAAACCAGAAGTAAAACATCCTCCCTAGCCGCGACCGGAGCAGTCAAAGGTCCCATTGACACTTACTTTGCTAAAGCTGGTTCTCTCCTGATTGAGGAAATTGAGGTCCTGGAGCGAAGAATCTCCCAAGAAATAGACTGGGTAAGGAGATCTTCAATGGGCCCAATGGCCCAAGCTAGAACCCCAGAACATAGACCCGGTTTGCCAACTAGCGGTAGTACTGACCAAGCAATATGTTTACTCCCCAGCACTTCAACTAATAATCCAGAGTTTACCATTGAGGTCCTGAGTGACTTTGAGGATATGAGCCTCATGGCTCTACCCAATACCCAAATTCCCCAACCAACATCAACAGAGAATACTGAGGCAGCTAAAGTCATAGAACCTAATACAGATAGTAATAGGGGGGCTAGAGAAGGGGCTATACAAAAAAAGAAGCGGGGACCCCAAAACAAAGAGGATAACAGGATTAAATCTCCCAAAGCCAAACAACCTAGAGGTAAAGGGGGGAAAGGATCTACCTCTTCTACCATGCTAGAGAAGTCGGGAATGACAACTCCCCCTAGAACTACCAACATAACCTCACTACCACAGCCTATCAACACCGCGCCAGTAGATATTACCTCCGATGACATCACACTGGAGGATATAGGTACACTCTTTAGGTCCCTATTGAGTCGCCTCGAGGCTAGATTGATTAAGATCGAAGCCAGATTAGTTAATATCGAAAAAGCTACTGTGCAACTCGCTGACTCGAGGAAACTCGATAATAGTGGAACTAAAACAGTAAAGGAGGGACTGGGACCAAAGCCTACTAAGGGCAACGAACCTCCTACAGCCATAAACAACAAGCTTCCACCCACAAACCCCAAAACTTCACAATCCATACCAAACAATCCTCCGCAGCCCCCAAACACCAACAAGGCCCCAATCCCAAACCAGCAAACAGCAACTGCCACTCCTAAAATAATCCCCCCTCCGAAAGACAATGCTCTGCCTTCGACTAATGCAAAGGGTGACTCTCCACTTATTGGAGAGAAATTAAACCCCAACCGCAGACAAAAGCCTAGAAACCTCCCCCTGAAGCAGCACCTTACACCTTAGTGCTGGCGGGGGTCCCGGAATTAAAATCTTCCACATTTGAAACCACTACCTCACTTAGGAACAAAGTCATTAACTGGCTCTCAGTAAATAGACCACTCCCGGGAGGAACTACCAGTGACATCTCCATGGCCAGGAGGGCAACGTGGGTGGGTTACACCAGGAAATCCATTAGGGGAGACTGTATACTGGTCACTTTCAGAGACCCGAATACAGCCGCATACATTTGTACCTGGGCTTCCGATGAGGATTTTAGTAGTAACATCCAACCACTTCCTCTTTCATTCTTTTACCCCTCAAGCCTTTACAATTTAGAGGATCACAGATGGGGGCACCACCAAGAGCTGCTGGAGGACTGGGAAAACTGCCCTAGGGAGAGCAACGTCTACCCACAACACAGGGGAAGACCAACAGAGCAGTTCCCTTTGTATGGGGATGAGGCTGGCTGGGAAACTGTCACAAGGAGGAGGGGGGGGGTGGTGGTTATAGGAGAGGAATTCCTGGCCCACATAGAACACACTACCCAGCCTATCTATCCACCCACAATAGATATAGTAGTCTAGAAATGGTAGACTGACAGGCGGTTGAAGAGGGGAGTGTTCTACAAGTATCTCCCACCATTGAGAGCAATACCCTCCCAGGACCAGATACATATACTATGGCAACCAATACAGTTGAATCTAGTCCGGCTCCAAGTACGAGGGACCCTAATTTGACTCCTATTAATATAACATCTGACAGGAATCACTCTCCCACAAGCCAACTGGCGCCCATAGAGCTCATTCCCAATAACCCTGTTTCTATAGGCCCAGCCACTACCCAACTGTCAAATATAACAGTGATCTCTTGGAACGTGGCAGGCCTAGCTAATAAAATAGACTCTATAGAGTGGGGTTCTTATGTCAGCTCTAAAAACATACTCCTTTTTCAAGAAACTTGGGAGCGCGAGGAAATACTATTCCCGGGCTTTGCCTCTTTTTCCAAACCCGCGAAGTGGGGGGGAAGGGGTAGGCCGTCAGGAGGACTCACGACCTGGGTAGCAACAGACCTAGGTTGTCATGCTACCTGCCTAGAGACCACCTCAGATGACATACTGGCTGTTTTACTTGAGTGGCCAGACTCTACGAAGTTGTTAGTTATTAACATTTATTCAAGGCCGGTACCTATGCATAAAGAATCTGGCACCATAGATGAATTAGCTGGGCTCCTAGAAGGTATCCCATGTGAACTCGCCTGCCTGGTGGGAGGTGATCTCAACTCACAATACGAACCACTGCCTGGACTACGTGATGGCCCCTCTTATGAGGAAGCCTCATGTTGGTTTGTCCCTGAGACGGAGGCACCACCCCCAAGGGCTTGGACTCCTTTGGCCTTGCAGATAACTGCCCTTACTCTTAATCAAGGTCTAAGGGCGTGCAATGGCCGTTGCAAATCAGACATCCCTAGCATCCATACATACAACAAAACAGGCAGCGAATCTAGACTGGACTATATTATGGTTAAACTGTTCATGTGGCCATCAATAGTCGATTTTAAAGTCACTGAAAGAATGGACAGTGACCATAATGCCTTGGAATTGATTTACTCCCTGCCAGGGGGTGAGGTTACATCTCACGGATCGGACAAAGATAAGGCGGGGCTCCTACTCGAAAATAATCGGAGGAAAGTCAAGTGGAAGAAATTGGCCAATAGTCTAGATAGAATACCACAGTTATATGCAAGGATCTTTCCATTTCTGGAAAGCGCCTTCCAGATAGGAAATGAGGTGCAAGACGATGCTAACAGAGGAAAGCTTGCACAAATACAGGCAGACATCATTAACACCTTAGAGCAGGATCTGTTCTCATCCTCAGGGAAAAGGAAAGGCCCTCTGTCCAAGACGTCCTGGTATAACGCCGCTTGCAGGGAAGCCAAGGCCCATTTGCTTCTTGCCATAAAAGGACGCCTTAGCAAGGAAGAAATTCGAGCCAGGAGAAGATCTTATAAAAACCTCCTGGAGAATGCGCGGGCGGAATGGGACCATGATTATTGGGAAAACCTCGTTAGAGCACTAACCAATAGAGATTCCCGCAAATTTTTGCGCGTAGTCCCTAATGGCATGGAGGACTTATCCTCTGCAATAGAGCCCGACATAGCCCCTAGGGTATGGCAGAGTCACTATGAGGCGTTGTATGCGGAGGAAGGGGGGGACCAAAACAGAGCTGGTAGCACAAAGACATCTAGTCCCACGGGGGTTCCTTTTACTGAAAAAGAGGCGAGGGAGGCCATTAAAGGTCTAGCTGCGGGAAAAGCCCCGGGACTTGATGGGGTGCCCGGGGACTTGTTCAAGCAGGAACCAGAGATATGGGTACCTTATCTTACATTGATATTCAATGCCATTCTGGGGGGAATGGAGGTACCCGATACTTGGTTGGGAGCAGAGGTGGTCCCAATTTATAAAAAGGGATCCCCTCTGCTTCCTGCCAACTATCGTCCTATCAGTCTTATCGACATATCCCAAAAACTCTTCGGAAGACTGATTCTGAACCGGCTACAGGCCTGGATAGAAGAGATGGACATCATGTCCCCCTATCAGGCAGGATTCAGGCAGGGTGTATCGACAATAGATCAACTTTTCAGGCTGAATCTCCTCTATTGGAGAACAGCTGTAATCGAGGGCGGCACTCTGTATACTATTTTTGTAGACTTACATGCCGCCTTCGATTTGGTACCCAGAGCGAGGCTGTGGAGAGTTATGGAAGAGCTGAACGTCCCTGGTGATATCTTGGCAATCCTGATGAGATTAGACCACAACAACTACGCCCGCGTAAGGTGTGGCAAAGGTGGCAAGTTAACAGAAAGGTTCCCCGTTCGCAGAGGAGTGAGACAGGGTTGTGTGCTTGCACCGACCCTGTTTTGCCTCTTTGTGAACGGGGTTGTTGCCCACCTGAACAGGATTGCCAACACTGATGCCCCAAAGTTGACAGGCAGCAGGGTGCCTGCAATTATGTTTGCAGATGACACCCTGCTGTTGTCTAAATCCCCTATGGGGATTCAACGCATCTTGGATGGTTTCTTAGAGTTCTGCTCTGAACGAGGATTGGAAATCAACCCACAGAAAACTAAATTCATGATTTTGAATCCCAACCCCCAAAACTGAGCCCCACCTAGGCTAGGCACAGTCCAACTAGAACGTGAGCACAATATTGAATACTTGGGGATTACTCTTAACGAACATCTAACGTGGACGTCCCACCAGACTAAAGTGACCATCAAACTGGCTCAGTTGGCGGGTGGCACTATGCGCCTGGCGAATAAATCTTCCTATCGCCCACTAACCCCAATCATTCACATTTCCAAAACTCAAGCCCGTGCGGGTGTCACATATGGGGGTGAGCTGTCGGGACACTCTTAACTGTCTAAATTACAGTCAACCGGAAATAAATTTCTGAGACAGGTCGTTGCCCTCCCCCAGAGCACTCCATTACTTCCCCTTAGATTAGACCTGGGAATTCGACCAATAAGGGAGGAGCTAGGACTTAAACCCCTGACTTTCTGGAGGCGTCTGTGGTGTAGCCCAGACCTTATAAACTACAGAGAGGAGCTACAGGCATTCCTGGAGTTACGGAATGCCAAGAGAATTCCGTGGATGATTTACGTCAAGGGAATGCTAGAGGAGTTGGGCTACCCGGAACTATGGACAGATCCTTCAAACACCTGTCCAAAGACCCCAAAAAAGGTACTTGTGAGAGCATACCAAGAACTCATGCTCACTAAAGCTATTGACGCCACTCGAGAAGGATCTCTGACACATTTGTTCCTAAAAGCAAAAGACTCCTATTGTCTCGAAAGTACTCTAGACGCTATGTCTCCCGTATTAACGAGGAAAATATTTTTACAATGGAGATACGGAACCCTCCCCCTAGCATCATTTACAGCGTCCTGGTCATGCCGCTCCTCCGTAGTAACTTGCCCAGTGTGTGCTTATCCGAAGGAGGATGACGTTCACGTCGTCTTCTTTTGCAAGGGCTATGAGAGGAGCAGGAAATACTGGTTAGTCCCTCTACTCAGGAACTTGGGTTTTAGATCTTTTCAACCTGCCTACAGAGTCTTAAAGACAGACCTCTCTCCCACTGTAGTCTTTGCCCTCTCGAAATTTTTAACTTCCATGTGGTACACTCGAAGCCGATGGGTTAAAAGACTTGTATAAATGACTCCTCGGAAGTTATAGACTGTTTTTCAGCACCCTTTTTTAACATGTTTTAATCATTGGATCACACTGTGTTTAATTCGTTTTTTAAATTGAATATAATGTTATGTATCTTTTATGATCTGTGATCGAAATAAAGATTTTTTTTGGAATGGAAGATAATAGATATGAAATTTCCTGAGAACTTTCAATCTAAAGTAACAAGCAGATTTCAATTTTGCAACTTGGACCTGGAATGTGAGGGGACTGTCAAATATAATGTTTAAGTTCCTGGCCTGAGCATCAGTAGAAGGAGTGGGGCTTACACAAAACGCTCACTAGTCATCTCACCAGGGATAAGAATTGACAGCAAGGATAAACACTGAGGTTTTATCTGAATTAAGGTTTAAGGGTTTGTCATGCATCCAAGTTCATACACCAGCCAAACATAGATTTATTTCGCTAGGTAATGGTGAAGATTTGGAATAGAAGTGAAGAGGGAAAGACAGCTGTCTGTCGTAAATGTACCAGTAGAAACGAATGCCTTGATTGCTGATCAGACCAGCAACAGTGGCCAAGTAGAGAACAGAAAAGTGACAGATGCAGACCAGAGCACGAGGCCCGAGGCACACCTTGGGAATCAGGGTGAAATGAAGATTGAAGGTTGAGGGGTAATGCCTTCCATAAAAACTGATGGTTTGCGACAGTATGTCTTGGTATTTAAATTGAGCAGACTCATGGCAGATATTAAAATGGAATGTTTTGCCAGTGGTCGTTTAGCTCGTTTTTAGCTTGGAGAAGCGAAAGTCAGTGGTAATTTTGCTTCTTACGAAGGGGGTCAGAATAGGGCAGCACACGGAATTTGTTCCAAGTGCTTGGTTTACCTTTTTCACACATTTAAATAATTTTTCCACTTTTTCACACTATTCTTTTGTGCTTTTGGGAGTTTGCAATGTTGAGAACCGGAGCACACTGGTGAGAACCTAACAGCAGCTCCCATGGTGATGTTTCCATGAGGCCCTTCCAATCCTTTGCACATTTTTTCTTCTTTCGTGAGTTGCACATTAGTGATTATATGCTGGGGAATGACACTAAACAACTTTCAAATAAATGGACAGGAGCATCTAGTATTGAACAGCATTGTGGAAGCTGTTGTTAAACATAAAAGCCAAGATATGGCGTGGGGTATGGTCACAAGGAGTGTCCTATATTAGATCAGGTTCTTCTTTGGTTGAATAGTATGAGGGGAGGGCGACCTGATCTGTATTCCTGTGCAGCTTCCTTTTGTGTAAGGTAATGAGGTCAGCCAAAGCTTTCCCCAAAAAGGGAAGTAACAATAGCTTGTTGCCCAAAGGGAAAGGACTTGATCAGACATTAACAAGATGTTACAGGTGTCGGTAATCGCTTGACCAAGAATGTGAAATGTGGGTTTGAGGATTCCAAGTAGACATGTATATAAGAGGTAACCAGATAGCGCATAGCCTTGCTTGGATTTTCCCTACCATAAGAGGGATGTTGGCTGTGAGAATTGTACTGCTATCAGGAGGTAGATGTCCAGGAGAGAAAAAAGAGATAGACAATGGACAACCTAATTGATTATTCATTTCTATTGTATTATAGAAATAGCTAGCTAGTTGCTCACTCACTGTTTGACAGGGGGGGCCACAGCAGAACCATTCAGCGATCCCTGTTTTCCGGGGGTCACAGTGGAAGTAGCGCCATTGCTCCGGATCGTCTTGTCCAGGCTGCTGTGAGGAACGCTTAACAATTGCGAGAAGCTGCAGAGGAGGATGTCCAACATTAACAAGGTCCACCTGGAGACTGAAAGAGGACTGATGCGCCATTGGGAAAAGAGGTAGCAGAACCTCAGCATGGGAAGACTAAAGTCGACAAAGACACGCCCTTGTCCTGCCGCATTTGCCAGCTTCCATTGGGTCTGGTAAAACTGTTCAAGAGCAGCTGGCCTGATGGGACTTCTACGAAGTGAGAGCCTCATTTACAATATTTTGATGCATGGCAGCGCAGCAAGCATTTGTGTCCTTTTCCCATGCGCCGGCACACAAACAGCAGCCGTGCGCCTGCACAAACAACCTTGCGTCATTTTGCAAGGGTGCCTCTGCTGAGGGAATGATTGTTTTGTGCAGGAAGGGAAACCTTTCAGCACAAAAATATTAATTAAAGGTATTTAGCTTTTTCTATGCATGCTGCACAATGAAAGAGAAAAGAATTAGGAGAAACAAATGTTTTTCTCCTCTTTGCTCATCCTTATGCCTCCCCTGGGGAGGGGTAGGATTCTGACGCATTCCCAGATTCACAAAATGTTGTAAATCTGGGCGTGCGTCTGGTTCCAGCAACAGCCACAGCAACACCCATGGAATGCCCCTTTCATGCAGAGTTATGCGTGAAAAGGAAACACATTTACAAGGCAATGAAAAGTCACATAGGGTGATTTTACATGGCCTTGCAATTATGGGTAAGCCCATTGCACTGCTTCAATAAAAGTGATGCACTCTCGGCGCAATGGGCTTGTAAATAAGCCCTGAGCACATAGCAGTATTGAAGTTGACTCTTAAAGCCAAATGTACACTTTATTGCATGAGGACTAACAAGGGCCTCAGCTGTGATTTTCCTCCAGTATCGAATGGGGAATGTCCAGTTTCACTAGAAACAGATGGAGGGGCTCAGGAATACCACCCAGGATGCTGCAAGCATGACAACCTTAGGAGAGTGTGGCTAATATTTTGCATGTTGCCTTTGTGTGCTTATTTTAAAATGTTACTTTTTTCAAAGAAGAAAGTATTTGACTTGGACAATCACCTTACTGCGGTTACTGTTTGTACCTTTTTGCAGCTACTGTTTGTACTGTTTATACGCCTGTATATGCCTAACACCTCGATGAGTCTTGGACTGCTTGACTCTCGCTACAACTGAGAGTCAAGTGCTGAAAGGGGTAGCAGTTGCCCCAGCTACACATGACCCACAGTAGGTCAGGCCCGGGTCATAAGGAGTAAACCGCTTTAGCCCCCACGCTTGAACCTAGTAACTGCTGCTTGTCTTCTGTCCCTCTGAAAAGTGTGCTGACAGTTCTGAAGTTTTCATTAATTAGATTAGGTGCTAGGAGCAGACAGACAAAATAATAAATTGAGTAGTCTTTCCTAATAGCAGCTCTATATAACCTCCTGGCAGAGAGATATAAGGGTTATAAAAACACTCAACAAATAAATCATAAGCATATTAAGGAAGCCCTCTAGAGATTGTCATGGTTTTCAAGATCCACCACCCCTCTTATTCTCATAGACATTCTGATTTATATGATCCCAAGAAAACCTGCCACAGTAAATCTTCAAAATATTCAATATTTATAGATTTTTCTTACCTCCATCTTTTATTGGTGGTAGCGTTTCCTCCTTCAACTTAAAATCAGAATGTTTTGGGAATCCCTCAAAGTGTTTGACCAGCAGCCATGACTTGGATAACACCATCTTGAAGTGCCTGTGACAAATCAATAGAAAACTCTGTCATTAGGGCATCAACTACAAGTTTAAAGGCATGGAAGCCTCTTATGCAGACATAATTTAAGTAATAGGTAGGGTTAATGACAGCTGAGTCTGCTCAGTGGAAGTGGGGCAGGAGATCGGGGTTGTTTCCTTTGTATTGTTGGAGAAGCATTCTAAAAACACAGAATTCTTGCACATATCGGCAAATATAAACAGACATACACGTTTGTTGCATCAACAACTTCAGTTTAAGATCCCCCCTTAAACATGTAACACATGTCTCGTGTGTGCCAGGAGGCATATTTGGAGCAGCTGTTGTGATTTATAAAGATTTTCATTCATTCATCTTGGAATGCTATAAAAAAAAGATTTCTGTATTAGAAGCACTAGTCTGTTTCCAAATTCTACCACCACCCGACCTCACTTCCGCTGATAACCTCACCTCCAACTACAACATAAAAATGCCAGAACTTCTTGACGCTTTTGCCCCCTACAACTCCAGAAATCAAGAAGTATCTCTTCCAGATCCTGGTTTAACAAATACCTTATCAAAGAGAGATGACAACTTACACTTGCTGAAAGAACATGGAGACAACAACCCTCGCTGACCCATTTCTCTCTCCTCCTAGCTGAACATCTAAAATACAAAACACACATCTTCAGAGAAAAATCCTCCTTCTTTCAAACCCAACTTCACCTCTCCAGAAACAGACCTAAAGACATTTTCAACATCATCAAACAGCAAACCTCATTTTTCACACAACATTCAATTACTGACTCTACCAAGCAGTGAGAAGAGTTCTCTAAATTCTTGTCTAAAAAAATAGCAAACATTGAACTCTCACTGGACTCATCCATCTCCTCACTCCATACCAAATATGTGCCCTCTAACAAAGAGGGTGCAGCCAGTGGTTACCTATAACAAATGGCGGTCCCCCAAACTAACCTCCTCATTGAGCCAGAACATCAACCACAACCTCATGTAACTGAAAAACTATGCAACCTGGACTGATTTTGAAAATATCTCTGCAGAAAAGATCTTTAAAATACTTGTTTGCATGAAGCCAACATTGCACCTCTACGACCCCCTTCCCTACTTGTTTGTCAAAATTCTCAGACACATCATCTCCCCTACATGAACTAAAATCATTAACTCCTTCTTATCAAGCTGCTCCATGCCGGCCTCCCTCAAACTTGGCAAAGTAACCCCCATCATCAAAATCCAGACGCCGACCAGAATGACCTTAACAATTACAGGCCTATAACTAACCTCTCTCTCTTTGCTAAAACTAATGAAAAATGTGTGTTCTCACTACTCAACAACCACAGTGCACAATACAACCTGCATGGCACCTTCCAATCTGGCTTCAAGAATGGCAGAAGTACACAGACTTCGATTCTGAATATCAATGATGACTTACACAGATTTCTTAACGATGGCTAGGCCAGCCTCCTAATACTTCTAAACCTCTCAGCGGCCTTTGATACCATCAACCATAACACCCTCACTCATAGTACATGCATCACAGGTACTGCCCTTCAGTGGTTTGCTTCTTACCTAAACCAGTGCTCTCAGCTAATCAAACTAAAGAAATTCCACCTAAACACCAGTTCCATTCCTTTAAGGAGTTCCACAAGGATCTATCCTATGTCCTGCCCTTTTCAACCTCTATATGGAACCCCTTGCAATGAACCTGAAACAAGACAGAATTGCCTACCATCTCTATGCAGATTACACCCACTCTACATTAAAATCTCGTCATCTAAAGACATACAGCACCTATACAGCACTCACTTCATGGTACAATCCTGGCTGACCAACAACCACCTGAAGCTCAACCCCAACAAAATCGAACTCCTCTTCATCTAACCAAGAGGAAAGTCCTATCAAGTCCATATCTGGCTTGATAACCTCACTGCCTTAAACTACAAACTATCCATCTCCAACTCTGTTAAACCACTAGGGAATACACTTGACAGAAACTTGAACATGGAAGAGCATATTACTCCCTCGGCAAAAACTGCCTTTTACACGCTGAAACACCAAAAGAAAACTCAAAACGTTCATCCCCCTTGTACACCTAAAGACCGTGGTGCAATTCTTAGTCCTCTCTAAACTAGACTACGGTAATGCAACGATTACTGGCTCTCCAAAAACACACCATATCCCTTTGAAAGAAACACTCAACGCAGCAGCCAGACTACTCTCTGGGGAGAGTCGCTTTGACTGCATCACTCAAGTAACTCAACTGGCTACCAACCAAAGCAAGATGTACATTCAAAACTGCCTGCATTACCCACAAAGCTCTCTACACTGAAAAACGAATCTACCATGTTAACAAACTATCAAAAGTCAGCCAAAGGATGCCTCTACAGAGCTCTAACACTATTCTTGATTCCGCCCAAATTTGAGAAAGAAAAATCATTTACTCATTCTTATTCTGGGAATGTTCATAGAATCTGTAATGCTCTGCCACAGGAGTTACGTGACAATCAATCAGTCCTTCACTTCAGTAAAAAATGTACATTACTTCTTCTTAACAAATACCTAACCCCCTCCAAATCAATTTGACTTGCCTTGATGCACCTTCCTCACATCAAAAAAAGAGCCTGAATATCACTACCTCTGAAAATAACTGTACCTCTGTTCCTCCTACTTACGAAGCACCCTACCATAACTACCTCCAAACTATAGTGTCCACCTATCCCACTGTCCATCGTATATTTGTATTGTATATTGTTCTTTGTTTATTTCTTACTGCGTATTTAACTCTTGTAAATGCTGCCGGGCAAACTCTTTAAAGCATTCTGATACCTTTGGGTCAAGTTCGTACTATACAAAACTCTAAAAATAAATACATTAAAAAAAATACTGATTGACCCTGTTACTGCATGAATATTTTTTTTAAGTACTTGTATAGCCACCCTCTAGGATCTATAATAAACTTACAGATAAACTTGAAAGGGATAATTTACATTAAAATATGCCTTACTTCCTTCCTACGCAATGATTGCAGGTAAGAATGTCCCTTAGAATAAATAGTTTGATGCTGTGTAACAAGTGTCACATATTTATGACATAGGGCATTAATGAGGGTTTGGTGGAGCGACTGCGATAAACTGGCCAGCCCTGCCACGTCTCAAAGGCAGGCAAGGGCACTAGTGGATGGGCAGCTAATAAGTGGGGTATATCCAAAAACAAACGTCATATTAGTCTGCAGTCTGAATGCAGTTCTTAAACATCAATAACTAGGCTGGCCTAAAATCTCCAGATATTTCACTAAAAATCCCATTACCCCAACCAAAATCCCACACACATTCCATCCTTTGTCCTTTAGCAACTTAAAAGCTCACAACCCAGGTACCTTAATTTTGATAGTCATTGATAATATTGCAGTTGTAATGTAGCACAGAACTGTGCAATGCGAGGGCCTGAAAGAAAAAGAAGACCCTCCTGAAAAATGGAAGTAGGAGTGCCCTATCCGCACACTGACATATATTTGCTAAAAAAATAAATCAAATCTGTGTTTTAGGACAAAATATTGTTCTTACATCAAAATGCCATTCTTTTTTTTTAACACTTGAGTTTATGTATCACAAGCATAGGACATGTTACAACGCAAACATTTACAACGCATGCTTTTGCAACGCGGTTTTTACATCACAACATCCATTACAATGCATGATTTTACAAAGCATGCCATCTAAACGCATTTTAGAAACTACCTTTACAACGCATTACATTACAACGCATACCATTAGAACGCATACCATTACAACGCATAAAACTTTTAGGGTAACAGTGGGGAAAGTGTTGGAAAGTATAAGGATAAAATTACTATTCCCACTCCAGTGAGTGCAACAGTAGGGTAAGTGTTGGATAGTGTAGGGGTAAAAATTACTAGTCCTACTCCAGTGGGTGCAACAATAGGGTAAGTGTTGGATAGTGTAGGGGTAAAAATTACTATTCCCAAGTAACCCCTAACCGATACCCCCTCAAACTAAAAGAAACTTCATTACTTACCTTATAATGCATTGTAATTGCATGCTTTGTAATGGTGTGCATTGTAATGGCATCTGTTGTAATGGTATGAATTGTAATGGCAGGCGTTGTAGTGACATACGTTGTAATGCCTGCGTTGTAATGGCATGTGATGTGCATGCAGTCACATTGTAACACCCGTGTTGTAAAGTTAGTGCGTTGTAATGACTATTGTAATGGATGTTTCCCATATCACAAATATAACGTGTAATTGATAGCTAATTGTATATATTTACAGAAACTGCCAATCTGATATTTGACTACAAAATGACTTCTGTTCATGCTGCTCAGGAAAAGTATTGTGGTTGTTTTTCCTGCATAATGCCCCATTATTTCATGACTGGTGAAGGCAGTTCATCATCTCTACCAGAGTTTCTTAACCTGGTGGCTTCTGTGGGCCCCCACTTAATCATTACTGAAGCCCAGGGATCAGCACTGAATTATCATTGAAATCTGGGGACCCCCACGGAGTCATTACTGGAAGCCAGGAACCCCAGCCTAAGCAATTTAAATCATTTGAAGCACTAAACAATACTAAAAAATTCAGAAATGTGCATTCATCAAAAAACAAATATGCTGAAATATTTTCTTTATTTCACATACAATTATTTAAAAAAATCAACATTTTTAATTTAACTCCTTGAGTGCTCATGACGGCTCCCCGCCATCATGAGTCACAGTAAGCATGTGCTCATGACGGCTGGGAGCCGTCCGAACGTTGCCGCTCCGCCCATGTGGTAATAATTCCCCACCTGTGCAAGAAAATTAATCAGTGGGTAGAGTTCGGATGGCTCCTGGCCGTCATGAGCACACGCCCACTGTGATTTATGATGGCGGGGAGCCATCCTGTGTACGGGAGCGCCCCGCCCAACCCCGCCCCCCTCGCACCGCAGCGGAATTTGCCCCGCTGCGAAGGGGTTAAATGTGAAGGTTGGAGCTTCTCTAAATTCAATTGTGGCCATTTAACATCTGTACTATATTCTGTTTGATGCACTTGCATTGCTTTCACAAATCATTCTAAAGATACCAATTTAGTGCCTTATTATGATATCTGCAGTCGGACCTCCGACCGCTATCGTGGAAATCAATCAGGAGACCGCCCACAAGCAGTCGGGGGTCCCACTGCCGAATCATGATGCGACCATCGTGGTGGCAATCAGAAAGTGCCCTTTAACACTGTGGCTTTTGCTGTGGGCCAGGAAAAGAGCCGCAGTACAAGCTGCAGTGTTAAAGAGCACTTCCTGAAAATCCATGCTCCATGTGCCCGGCTCCATATGGTGCCTGGCACATGGTGCATGGTTGTGTGTGGGGGTTTTTCATGTGCCCCAGGGTCACTTTACGGTGGCCTAAGAGGGTCAAGGGCCCTGATTTGGGCCCCCAAAGTTAGTTTCTGACAGTCTTTTCATGGCAGCAGGACCGCCATGAAAAGGCTGTCTAAAGAGACATTGTAATCCTGGCTGTGGTGCCTGCCTCTACACCGCTCTCATTGGGGTTGAAATTCCGACCGCCACCCCGTTCGGATCAGTATATCCTATGGGAGGTGGAGGTCTGTCCCCGTCCACAAGGGTATGACCAAAAGCGCAAATAGAATGAAATTTCGGGGGGGCCTAATACACATTTTGGGGGGGGGCTAATTCTTCAAGCAATTGGCAGAGTAAAGATGCAGGGGCTCTAAGAAGTGGTGAAAGAGCAACAAAGCCTCTAACGAAATGATGGTCTTTTAAAGACCTGAGAAGTACTCAGGTGCGGCTGTGTGTGTGTGCCCGAGGAGCTTTCTCAGCCTAGGCAGCCACACACAATGGGGGGGGCTAAAGCCCTTTGAGCCCAATGGGCGTTGCGCACCTGGGTCTGACCGCCTTCATCATTATGTGACGGTCGGAATGAAGGGCTGTCTGTCGGTGAGACCGCCACCGACGAACTGACGATGGGGGTCTCACCGACCTCGCAATGAAACTCTTAATTTTTAGCCTCCAATTTAACATTCCTTCACATTCAGGTTGTTTTACATTTTTCAATTTACATTTTGTTTTTTTTATTTATATACACTTTATTAATCAGTTAATAGTATTTAATTTTCTATGGAGCCGCGGACCCTCGGGTAGACGCTTAGTGGATCCCCATGCGTCCCCAGGAAACAGGTTAAAAAAAACGCTTATGTATACTGATCAAGTTTTTTATGACATCGCTTCTTTTTTTGGGCTACGACCTGAACCTGTAAAATTTGTAGCAGAGCTGTGCTCTATGACTCGGGATCCGATTTCCAGTTTACAGCGTGAAACTCTGAGTTCTGTGTAAACTTTCATTTTTACCTGCTGCCCCGCCCAAGTACATTTTCAGTGAGAAAGCATGGAGACCATTTGTTCCATGGTTTCAGTGTTTGTTGCGAGTGACATTACTATATGCCAAAGTGGAAGTTGGAAAACGAGCTCAGTGGACTGTTTCAAGCGTTGATTTAAAAAAAACTGCGGCGTTTTAGAAAATGTATAAATGTTCCCATTGATACAGGTCTTTTCCCCGGAAGATAACACTTCTCTCTTCATTGTTATAACTAGCTCTCTACGTGCTATTCGCGCTTCGCCTTTAAGGCGGGCTCATGTCGATTTCGGAAGCGAAGGTGGCATCTACCCGAGATGCAAGTGAACGGTTGTGATCTAGACTGCCGACCTTGGAGCTGGGAGACCAAGTTCGAGCCTCGGTGTGTGTCGACTCCACATCCTAAGATTCTGGGAAAAACACTCAATCTCGCCGTACCGAAAAAATGAATGTGACCTTGTGTACTGTAACTGGTGCTTATGTAAAGCGCTCCAATAACGTTGGGTCGAGTTAGCGCTATATAAGTCTGCAACAAAAAAAACGTTTGCCTCTTCTTTCGCCCCTGTCCACCCTCCTGTGAGCAATTGCAGCCGGTCGTGTCTAAAACCGGTGGACAGTTTCAGTTACGAAAGTCCCCGAAGCGCAGGGAGAAAGAAAAGCTGCAGCTCCGGAGGACGCCGTCTAATTCCCCTCTCGATGAAACTTACCACAAAAACTCCTCCTTGTCTTTCCTGCCAAAGCGCAGATCCGCTGTGCACTAATAAGTGAGCAGAGCGTGTCTTCTTACGTCCTCTCTGCCTGCCACTCATAAAATCATAATGTAGCTTTCTAGGCTCTGTGGTTCCAACCCTCTCTCTGGACGCCACACCTCTTAACTCTGTGCCAAGGTCCACCCAGTTCCCGGCCGGCGCTCTTTGGACATTGCGAATCCTTGCATAGCTGCCAAGTTTTCAGAATGCTTATGTGTGGCCATTTCTTCCATGGGTTCAGTGCGCGCGGGAGTGACATTACTATGCCAAAGTGTGACATTTTGTTTTATCGTAAGTAAAATGAAGCAATGAAGCCCACCTAGAGAGATACATATGCTAAATAAGTACCTAATCTGCAATAAGAAGGTCTGCCTATAAGTGCTTAAAACGGCCCCCTAGAATGATAGTTAATAATATATATTCGGCCACATGCATCTTCGGGGCGTTTTGCGATTCCTTATTTGCGAAAAATAGGGAATCGCAAATAAGGAATGGGAAAATGGGATGCATCAATTTATTCGCATAATTTTTGCGATTCAGTGAAAATCGCAATTTTTACCGAATCGCAAGGATTATGCGAATTCTAAATTGCGATTTCGCAATTCCCATTGATTCCTATGTGCCAAAAGGCCCATAGGAATCAATAGGAAGGCATTGACATTTTGCGAATTACTATTTGCGATTCGCAAAATGTTAATGCATTCCATGGGTGCAGGGGGGGGCGTCCAAATGACCCCTCCCCTGCACCCCTGAAATGCATTTTTAAGTGCATGTTTCACACACACATGTCCTAAGGACATGTGTGTCTGTAACATTACAGTGTTTAAAATGCAATTTTGAGCATTATTAAACTTTTTCGCAAATTACCACGAGGTTCACCCTCGTGGTAATTTGCACCCCCTAATTGTGAATTCGCAATTTAAAATGCAATCATGCATTGTTTTTAAGGAATCGCAAATTTGCGATTCCCTAAAAGTAATCGCATTTTTGGAATTCGCTAAAAATAGCGATTTTCCCAAAAATGTTTGATTCATCCAAAAAAGATATTTATGAATCGCAAACGGCCGAATTTACCGATTCGCACCGTTTGCGACTCCTAAATACCTTGATGCATGTGGGTGTTTGTGTGTAATACAATTTAAAATTCGCTCGTCATGAAACTCCAGGGCCAACTAGGATTCAGTTCACTTTCTCTCTGTTCTCTCACACGCACTCTCACACACACGTGCCATAATGTGGAAGGCAGCATTTCATACTGATTAATTTGTGTTTATCTTTAGTTTAATGATTCATGGCCGTTTTTTTACATTATATGTGCTATATGAGTTACCTGAAGACCAACAAAATAGTGAGAGAATAAAAAGATGTTGTTGCTAGTCCCTCATCTACTCAGACACTCTACCTCCAATGAGGCACTTTATCTTTACTTTATTTAGTCTTTATTTCGATTAGTCAAATCATTAAAGACAGCAATACATCAATAAACTCATTTTATAGAAAATTCAATCACAGACAAAAATATTGCAATCCAGTCATACAAATATTTGGGATTAATATAACCAGTATTAAAAATTGACATAAAACCATACATTAATCCATCCTGCTATACATTAGTATTTCTAAATAGGAAAGCAGGAAAATATAAAATCACTTACATAAGAACATAATTAAAATCGTCCTACAGACTGACATGTTTAAAAAGAAAATAACTCCAGCGGCCTAATTATAATGGGATTAGCCCATTACATATTAGCTCAATTCCGAGCCTTGACAATTTTACTGCGAATAGCCCACATCCAGCCTAAAAATGTTGCTAGGGCAGTTATTATGGGCTCGCTTGTAAGTGTTTTTGAAATCCTTAATGCCTCTGTACCTTCCCTGGTCCCAAGGTTTAAACAGACTGGTTTGAGCCATCTGTGTCGAGGGGCTTTATAGGCTGGGCAGAAAAAGAGAACGTGGGCTGTGGTTTCCCGCTGCGACAGACGTGTGTTACATTTATCATCATTCAGGGGGTGCCATTTACAGGTAAAATACTTTATTGGGAGTGAACCCACTCTGTATTGGTGATACAATTTCCTGTCTAGTGGTACAGTGATATAATCCCAATACGGTTCATAGTGATACTCATGTTTCCTCTCCAGGAAATCCCTTGTCAGAGTTGGACTCGTAATAGACGAGAAACGTTTCATCCTAACCATGTCCCAAATGTTAAACTCTTTTTTCGATGGAAGGAGGTTCACTTCGGGGTTTTCCCATGAACCATCCTTCCCCATGTCACTCTAGGTGGTTTTAATCTTAGTCAGCCAAGAGATTTTGTGCGAGGTGTCATCCTGCCTGATTTCTAGCAGAGCCCGGGCATATAGAGACAATTCGAGAGTAGCCCATAATCTTCTCCATAATGCCACTGGTCTAAAGTCAGCAATATCCTCTAACTGGTTGCGGCCCAAATCAAGGTAAAGGGGTAGCAGGGGGGGTCGATGATGGTAGGGAGAGCAGAGTTCTCATAAACTTGTTCCGGGCTACAATCAGTGGTGTTAAATCTGAAAAGCCCCATAGTTCTGCCCCATAAAGTACTGAGGTAGTAATTTTAGAATTATAAATTCTCAGCACAGAAGCCACAGGTTTTGTGTGGGACAGTCTCTGCTCCTTCACTAGGGCGCCTCCCAATTGGGCGTGTTTGAGAGCCAGCTTATTGGGGTTTCCATTTCAATTTACTTTCAAGGGTGACTCCTAAATATGTAAAAACGTCAGTTTGCTCTAGCTACATTATTCATAAAAACCCTCCCTCTAATGGCTTTTCGGTTGTGGAGGACCATAAACTGTGTTTTCTCCACATTAACCTCGAGGTCATGGTCACGACAAAACTCTTCAAACCTGTTGAGGGCTAGCTGCAGCACTCTCCGAGTCTTAGATAGTATTAGAGTGTCATCCGCGAACATTAACAATGGTGTTTTCTGACCAGCTAGAGTTGGAGCATCTGTTGGGAAATTCAAGTAGTATTCTACAACCCTGGTAATAAAAGGAAGAACAGGGTCAGGGCTAGCACACACCCCTGGCGTACCCCCTTGGCGATGGGAAACCTGTTCGTGACTTCCTCATTCACACCCCAGCGTACCTGAGCAAAATTTGAATTATGCAGGGGGATTAGGACAGCCTACAATTCTTGCGGCATCCCCATGTCATAAAACGTGCTCCACATTTTGTCACGGGGCACCAAATCGAAAGCCGATTTTAAGTTAATAAAGGCTGCAAATAGTGTGCCGGCTCCTAGGATCACCACCCTCCAGTAGATGATCACAAACCTGAGGACCTGGTCGATGGTGCCTGTATGCGCCCAGAACCCACCCTGCATGGATGATAAAGTGCCTGTTTCATCCATCCATGTCTGAATTCTACTTAATACCAGTCTGGCAAAGATCTTTTGAATGCAGTCAATAAGGCTTATCGGCCTATAATTGCCAGGCTTTGATCGATCTCCTTTCTTGTAGATCGGGATGATCTCAGCTCCTGACCACATCTCCGGGGTGGCAGCTCCACTTGCAATGGCATTAGCTAGGGTCTAAATGTAGCTCACCCACTTATCACTATTATTCAGGAACAGGTCTGCTGGAATGCAGTCCAGTCCAGGTGCCCTGACGTTGGGGATCTGCTTGAGGGCATTTTCGACCTCTTGTGTGGTGAAGCGCAAGGTAGTAATAGGATTAGGCTTTGGGAATTGGGCTATGTGATCACTGCTAAGGGCAAACTGGGCCTTAAAATGAGAGGTCCATGCTTCTGGTGCAACGTGATTAATGGGGAGTGGATTCAAAATGCCATCGCCCCATTTAACTAAGTGCCAGAAATTAGCCACGTTTTTTTCTTGGCTAGCGCTGAGCAGGTTTTTCTGATGTTGGTCATCCCATTCCCGTTTTGCTCGTTGAAGAATTTGCTTATATCCACCCCTTGCCTCACTGATCTTTTCCTATAAGCCTCTCTGCATAATTTGTTGTACCAAGGGGCTGCCTTTGGTCTTAACTTCCTTGCCAGTTTTGTTGTTTTTTTTTTACAAAAAAAGGTTTAAGTTTGGACCTGCAAAATAATTGCGTTAATGTCCTCTTGAGTGTCACAATTTTGGATAGTTAAAAGCAAACACTCAACCAGTGCCTCCATTTGTCTTAGGTGCCCTTCATTGGCTGCAACCCTAACCCATTTAACTCTCCCGCAATCTTTGGTAGACTCCACTTCTGCTACGGCTTTTACTGGTTCCTCAAGTTCGTTGTAATGCAGGCCTGGGATCTGCATGGTCAATACTAAGGGGTTATGGTCGCTCTTGAGCCTATCATATACTTCCATATCCTGTAATGACGGCCATAGTTCCAGACTAAGGAAAATATAGTCAATCCTACTGCTTCTTATGCCATTATTAAAGGTATGTGTGCCCCTCCTGTCGGATCGTGACCTCCCATTCGCTGCCCTTAAACCCCGTTCTAGACACATCCCTTTTAGCTGAAGAGCCAATTCAGTCCACTTTTTGATGGGAGAAAGATCAAGCAGTGGGATATCCCATTGTGCACCCTCCTCTCTACTCAGATTACCATCTTCACAGCCAAGGTGCTCGAAAGTGCAATTGAAGTCCCCGACAATAATCAGGCTAATATGTCCCCTGAACCTATCCAAAACCCCGTCCAACGTCGTGGCTGTACTTGATTCTCTGCCTCCGGGTGTCCCTCTTACATAAACATTAATGAGCAGTAAGTTCAGAGCCTTACCCATCCACACTCTCATGGCCATAAGGTCCCCACTATCGATCGTAATTTCCTCTACTGTATATCTTGCGTCCTGTTTAACCCAAATAACTAGACCCCCTTTTGGTCTACCCCTTTGTCCCTTCTGTGCAGGTTTAAAGAAGTTTAAAAAACCTGGATGACAAATTTTGTCAAGTGCCCAGGTTTCTTGAAAAGCCCAGACGTCGTATTTATCAATAAATGTTGACCATTCGGGGAAGTGAGTTTTGGTGGAGAGGCCAGCAATATTCCAGCTCGCCAATATGAGATTGGGTTGGCCATATCAAGGCAAAGACGTTTTAATTACATCAGGGGTGTTGGTATTGACAGTATAATCCCTTGCCCCTTGGGTGATTCCATCTTTAGACTCAATACCCCCTGCTTGGGGCTCGGAGCGGGGCAGAAAGGCTGAGCTGTCCTCATCTACTACGCTACTCAGGGACATCTCTTCTTCTAGGTCTCCTGCCCTGTCTAAAATGGTCTCCTCGTGCCCTTTCTCATTGTAATTGTTGTTCTCATTTAGAGTGGACGTTATGGTGAAGGAATGATAAAGTGCAGTCCCATCCTTCAAAGCACCCATACAATTATTTGCACCTTGACGTAGTTGGTCAGTACCAAGTCCGAGTCAGTCTATGTCTTCCAGAGAGTTCAACACCCCATAATGGTTAAATGTGGGGATTGGATAGCTTAGTGTTGCATGGGCTAATTGCACCAACCCCGCATTTGTACGCCTTAGATTTGGGGTTGGTGGGTGAAGAAAACCCAAGGGAAAGATGTTAATATCCCTCTCCTTAATTTGTAGATTGCCCGCCCTATCCAGGATATGTTGGACCAACCCTGGGGACCCAAATCTTAACACCACACAATCCCCTGGTAGAGATTTATATGAACTGCCAAACCATGGTACACTGCGAACCATTTTAAAGTTGGAAAATAGCTCATGCTTGATGCCTGTCCTAACTGTCAGGCAATGTAGGGCCCTATTCCTCAATGAGGACCAGTGTTCCTGTGCCGTGGGCTGAGTGACTGGTACATTAGCTAGAACCACCGTGTAAGTGTTGCTTCCGGGGGTAGTTGCAGCATGTTATGATTGTGTGAGGTAAGGCTAGTACACCTAGTCAATGACACACTGGGACACCCCTCCCCAACAAGTAAAGGACAATGAGAGTTGGTGACACTTTTGGCATTATTTATAAGTTGATTGGACCTAGTTGGTACTATAGATGCGGTGGGGCGTGGCATAGTGTCAGCACGTGCCTTGGTGCATATTCTGTTATCATTTTGGGCAACCAGTCCTTCTCCCTGTCCCTCATTGGATTGGTTGTTGGTTATCTTAACACTGGATAAAGCCTGCTCTATTATTGTCAGCCTATCCTCTATCTGGGTCAGTTTGTCCAGTAGTGGATTAATCGCGGCCGAAATCATCTCCCGACGTGCAAGTGGTTAGAGCTTCTACAACGGGTGTATCGAGAGTCATACTTAGGTTATTAGGGGATGTGCTTTCATTAACACTATCTTTGTGCCCATTATCACCCTTCTTTTGTATACTTGGTTTTGGTGCCAAATTTCTTGGCTTGGGAGGGGCCCGCAGTTTCCTTTTTTTGAGGGTGGAAACCCACTTTGAGACTGTTTCGTTTTGTGGCTTCTCTTATTTACCGTGGGAATGGAGGGGGCTGTGGCTGTTGGTACGCTACCCAAATCCACAGTTTTGAGTTCGTTGGGAACTGAGTGGATAAAATATTGGTCCTGCTCGATAGGGCAGCACTCTCTGGGGTCGATGACACAAGACTAACCAACGGTTGCAGTGGATCTAGCAATAATCTGCATTCTGTAAGCTGTATTTCATGTATCAGAGCAGTGTCCGCCCTTGTGAGAAATGCATCCAGAGTACCCACAACCCAGCACCCACTTTCTGCCTATTCATGTTAAAGCAAATTCAGCACAAAATAAAACACAAAACTAGAACACTGTACTTGCAGCTTGAGATTTTAGGGGTGTGGCCCAGTCCAGTCTCTGCCGGTCTCGGACGGGCTTAGATGGGCCCGACCTTGGTCCGGGCTTCGTCCCGCGCTTCCCCGGGTGGAGAGGCAGCACTTTAAGTGCGATGGCCACGCCTCCCTCTCACTTGCGGCAGCTGGAGATTGCCAGATGCACCCTGGGGGCTGTAGTCCTCGCCCCGGGTGTTGTAGAGAGGAAGCCCAAAATAGCAGCAGTTAGCGGGACCGTGCCAGGCTGCACAGCGTCCCTTGTCAGCCCACCACCTGATTTTGCAGAGGCCGGCCCCATAACAGACACCAGCGTCCAGGAAGGATCCGGTTCTAGCCACCGGGAATGGCCCTAAACTAGAAGGGGCACTCTCGTTGCGGCAACAACTTGCGCCAGGATGGCGCCTAGGCACCCAGCCAATGGGGGGGGGGCCAGGTGAGGTCTGACCCTCCCCCAGATGGCAGACCCGCCCGTTCATGGCGGGAAAATCGAGGAGGGAGTATAAGACGCCACTCCCCATACTGCAGCTCGTCACTACATCGTGGAGCTGGGGAGCGGCGCAGAAGAATTTTGAGTTACATACGGAGCAGCTCGTCAGGCTATATTTTAGCCCAGCCAGAAGACCTATGGCGCCGTATGGGAGGGGGATAAGACCTCTCCCCAAGCTCCATGAGGGGATAGGAGCGGCAGGAGAAGAGTGCTGCAGCGAGGCCCAGCCGGGGGGCGGACTGGGCACAGCACGCGGAGGCGACGGTGCCCGATCAAGGAAGGAGTACTCCCCCAGGCCCGTGGGACGACTAGAACAGCTGAGCGACGTCGGAGTAAAGCCTGAGGCAAAGGGCACGACCCCCCTCGCCACCCAGGGGCAGAGGGAATACGAGTGGCCGAGGGCAGCAGCATGGCAGTGAAGGAACTCGGCATGGCTGACCACGAGAAGCCAGTGAAGATGGCGTCGCCGAACTCCCGCAATACGGAAAAGAGGCAGTGCCGAGCTGACCACGGAGATCTCCCATGAAAAGGCGGGCGGCGACAACGAGGCGAGGTCAAAGTAAGCACTAATCAGGGGTCCACTCGCAGAAGGTAATGGGGTGTAGGATACTAGTGCGATATCGCTCCATAATGAGCGTTTGGCCAGAGGGGGAATAGTTTGCGAAGCATAACACTGGCGCTGGAGGAACGGGGCGATAGCAGGGACAGCCCACGATCGCGGGTGATCATAGTGACCCAGTGTGAGCACCAAGGGGCCCACTAGCCGGTGATAGCTGTGCCGTAAGTAATTCCTGCCCCAGCCCAAAGCATTCCGCTGGTAGTTTGTAGTCACCACGAGGTCGGGAGACTCTGGGCAGTTCGCAGGCACTGGGTGAAGGGCAAATGCCAGTAGATAAGTTATATCAAGGAATGTGTAGAATCATAGTTGTTGATACCCGTGTTACCGCGCCAAACAAGGAAGGGGGCGTTTTAGAAAAAAGAAAAAAAAATGTATATGTATGTCGCTTCTCGCCAGCACCCGCCTACCTCCCGGGACCACAGGGCAAATACAAGCGAAGGGGTACCTCACAGATGGGCAGACTATGAGACTGATAATGCGCGAGAGCTGCCCCGCAGGCGGTGCCCACGTCGGGTTTCCCAGCCATCCCAAAAAGGTGGACTCCCTGGCTGTTAGCTCTACATGGAAAGCTGTTGAACTCGCATGATACGGGCTGGAAAAGGTGCATGTATTTTACTCCCTTAGTGCCACTTTGATATTGTTTCTATGCTGATAATCGCTGTCCTGTAAGTCATGCTGTGCTCCTCGGTTGCTGTACAATTGTAGTCCTCCCCTATGATGAGGGACAGAGACTTGCAAATGTTGGCAGTGGATGGTAGGGTTGTAGGCAGACACGCGCAATTGTTCTTCATTATCTATTATTTGGAAGAGTTTGCTTGGGGAGAAACAGAAGTTCAGCAGACACTGGCCATAGTGCCATAATGTGATATTAAAAGGGCCAGCATCTCAAAAACGGAAGGAAGTATTTTGGTACGAGAAAGTGTCTTGGGCGCCTAGATCAGTCCCCCTCCACTCCCCCCTCAGGAGAGATAAGGAGTCTAAACTTTGACCATAAATTATAGCATTTCAAAGATCCTCTGAGTCCAGCGGATGTAAAAAACAGCTGGAGACCACGCAGTGGGTTCAGTATCGCAATACTTTCCTTGCCCTCTGTTTCTAGGAGTCCCATTGAAGAGGCCGGGCCTGGTGGCTCAGTGGACTAATGCATCCACTGCCAGGGCCTGTGTTCGACCCATGGTCACCGGTTCAAATCCTGGCGGGTCCACTCAACCTTTCATTCATCTGCGGTCGATAAAATGAGTACGAGTTGGCAGCCGCGGTGCGTCCATTGGGGCGTAGGGGCGTAGCCCCACCAGCCACATGGACCCGCATCGCGGCTGCAATCCTTACAATAAATTACTCTGTACAAGTGTATTGTACAGAGTAATTTATTGTAAGGATTGTGTCAGCCGCCGGGACACACCCGGCGATTTCGGAATGCACAGGGGGTGGCGCCTGCTGCAGCTTGAGTGACAGTACACTCAGGCTGCAGCAGACAGACCGTAGTGCGCAAATGCAAGTTGGGATCCAACTTTCCCAAGCATGCACACTACAGTTCCCCAGCAGGACCCAGGGGTACTTCTCAGCCTGCTGTAGCCCGAATTTACAAGGGGCGACATGGCGAGAAGCAAATGTGCCCCCCTAGCCAATCCTGGTGCTGCATGCAGCGCCAGGATTGGCTGGTCGACCGCGCAGCATCCATCATTGGATGCCGCGCATGGGGGTGGCACACACTGCCTCAGCCACAAGTTAATGGCCAATCACTGAATCACTGCATGGCTTCACACAGTGAAGCCAGGCAGTGATTGGCCATTTCACCGGGATGCGTGCGTCTGCTTCTCTCTGTGGCATGCTGTGGCTTTGCCTCCGAGGGAGCTCAGGCAGCTGCAGAACACGGGACCACAGCCAGCCCAGGACCAGACCAGAAGCAGCCGACCCGTTCAGGTAAGTCGCCTGACTCTGTCCTACCGAGTCAGCACCTGATAAATAATGTTTTTGTATTTTTAATTGGGAAGCGACTGTGCCGTGTTTTTAGATTGCGCTTGTTGTCTGATATCCACGCAGAGAGTGTTCATGGCTTGTCTCTCGCCTGGACTCCTTGTCCTGGAGCCACGCCGGGAGCTCGGCTTGGCCAAGGCTTGGCTCCTCCTATACATGTCCTGGCGCGTCTCGTCTCCGCCATTTATAACCTGGGCTGAGTACACGGGCATCCGTCACTTGATGACATGCTTTGTGTGGGGCCGGACTGTAAACATACAGGCACTCGTATGACAACTCTACAAACAGGGCTTCCAATGTTCTGCCCTCTGTGTCAATCTAGACAACCCCCCCCAATTCACACGAGCACTGACCCCAATCCACATGGAAACATTCACCCTGAGCCCTGCGCATCTCACCCTCCAGCCCGCTGCATTTTCGTTGGCAAATTTGGATGCACACACCACAACTATCACTGACTAAACTACACCACGGGATTGGTAACATCAGGCTAGCTCTGGTGTGCAGTCTGGGTTCAGGCCTCTGTGGGCACGGTTTGTGCACGTTGGGGCAGTACTCGTAGATTTAACTCCAGCCTGTGTGTGATCTCTTCACTAAATGCCGCTGTCTGTGACCTGCCTGTGCTGGCGGGTGGTGGAGGCCCGGGTCTGTGAGCTCTGCCACACTCCCGACCCTGTAGCATTTGTGTCCACTGAGAGCTTACAGGCTTCAGGTGGTGACGTGTCTGCCTCTTGTGGGGGGGGAGGGGGAAGCTGGGCTTTTGCGATCTCTTTACCCCGAGGACAAGTTCTCACCCCGAGGCCTCCTTCGCAGGGGCTTTGCACACAGGACGGCTGTGCTCTGTGAGACCCAAGCTTGCAGCACCAGTGTCAACAGAGGCCCTAGCCTGTGGGCTTTGATTCATTTAAGGGATCTGTGCTCTTCAGAACCTAAGGGGGCATCTGCAGTAACCTCTGAGCTCTGAGCTTGTAGCAGGATATGCTGGACTTGTGAAAACCTGGTGGTATAAGTGTAGTCTGACTCTTGACCCTGTAAGAGGTCTCTGTCCTTATACTCACACCTGTCTTTCTACCACCAACCTTCTGGTCTGTGAAGAAAGCCTGTATCCTATGGACTTGTGTAACCTGGTGTTAGAAGTGTAGTCTGACTCTTGACCCTGTAAAAGGTCTGTGTCCTTATTCTCACCTGACTCTAACACCGACCTCCTGGTCTGTGAGGAAAGCCTGGATACTATGGACTTATGTAACCTGGTGGTAAAAGTCTAGTCTGACTCTTGACCCTGTAAGAGGTTTGTGTCCCCCTATACTTAGACCTGTCTTTACCACCGACCTCAAAATGGTTCTTATGATTATTGACAGTAAATAGTGCCCAGAAGCCATACGGGTCTGAGAACCCCCTGGATTAGCGTCCTGAACTCCAGGGGTCTGCAGACTGAGGGTGAGCTCTAATTCCAGTGTTCCTTTCCTCGGGAGGTGTCGCTGTCCTGCAGGTGATACTGTTTCAGTTCATTCGGACCCATCTTCAGGTGGGCTTCAGTTGATCTTCTGCAGGACGGCTCCAGGCTGGAGACAATCTTGGAGCTCATATCCGCGTTTGCTCTGTCTGGCCAGTTAGGGGCAGAAAGGATCAGGGCAGTGTTGCCATCGCTCCGAGGAGCCTGGAAAGGGTTATGGACAGTGGCTACTGATGCCCCACAGACTGTGAGTTCCTCTGCCCTGGAAAGGACAGGTTTACGGAGAGTGACTGGTGACCGAGTGCCTCTGTCTTGGAAAGGACAGCTCCGAGGAGGGACATCTTCTCCTATCCCTGATTCGCGCCCATGTAGCATTCCTGCATGCCAGGCAGTCCATGGCTAGCGGCTTCCTCCTCTGGCTACCACTGAGGTGCGCCCATGAACCGTTTGTCTTTGTAAGGAGACGTGTAAAAGGCAGTCACAGCAAAGGGCAAAAGTGGTGCCAACAGAAACGTGTCCTTTCTCAGCAGTCTTGTGGTTCACCCTGTCTCTCCCCAGCACGGCCTGGTGAAGGGTGTTCTGTCCTTGCACGATTACAGCCAGAAACGTATGTGCGCAGAGTTTGTGCTTTATCCGTGAAAAGACAGGAGTAATTTTTATGAAATAAAAATTGTTCGTTTTCGTCATGCTGACATAATTTTCTTTGCAGGTCCTCTACTTACGCTGAAGCTGCAACTCAGTGTGTGTTTCCGCTTTTATTTTAGATTTCTGGTATGGTGCTGTGCCGACGACGGTTCGTTGGGCAAGATTTCGTCTAGAATTCTGTCTGAAGGGCTGTCTAGAACAGTGTTTGAAGGGCTGTCTAGAATACTGTGTGAAGGGATGTCTAGAACAGTGTCTGAAGGGCTATGTAGAATACTTTCTGAAGGGCTGTCAAGAACACTGTGTGAAGGGATGTCTAGAACAGTGTCTGATGGGCTTTATAGAATACTGTCTGAAGGGCTGTCTGAGATTTTCATGCAAGTCTTATAGTCTGAATTCAGTAGCGTAATTGGACGGAATGTATGAAGCTCTGTGGTTATACTGTATAAGCAGCTACCTATGTTATGCCATCTATTAATGTAATAACTGCACTTTCACAATTGCTTTGCAACTTCTTCTACTCTTAGAGCTGAGATTTTCATGAAAGTCTTATAGTCTGAATTCAGCACCTGAGCGTAATAGGACGGAATGTATGAAGCTCTGTGGTTATACTGAATAAGCAGCTACCTATGTTATGCCATTTATTAATGTAATAACTGCACTTTCACAATTGCTTTATTAACCTTCCTGCTTTCTCAAATTTGCTTGAAAATGCACGATTTTTCTTCTTTTTTTAAAAAATTTTCTTGGGGGGTAACTCCCCCAAACCCACCTTTTGGGGTTCGGGCTCACTGGCTGCGCTCACTCGCTACGGTGCTGTATGCAAATCACTTTGCGCCCCACCACTTTCAAATGTCACCCACCGCCCCTGCGAGTTGGGGAACAAGAAACATCTGTTATTCAGCACCAAGGTGAACGTGCGCTTTAAAAATACATATGTTCTGTTATGTTAGGTGAATGAATCTGAACAACCGGAATCTCTGAGCAGTTTAGCGCGGGAAGATCGCTTATGACAAAGACAAAATAAGGGTGTTATCTTTGTTTAGATAGGGAATGGTGCCACCCAGCGCTCATAGGTTGGGAATCGTGGCGTTTACAGTGGGACCGGTTTAGTTGACTGGTTTAGGGTTACCGCAAAGCCTGTTAGGCTCCCGTGGCTGCCCCAAGCAGGCCGAGAGATGCCCCTTTCTAACTTGTTGCTCACAAGGTAAGGCGGCGGCGATGAAGGCAGGCGCTGCAGCCGACGCACAGACATATGGCAGCGCAGGCGGTTAAATTCATTTGTGTGGTGTCCACTGTAAGGCTAAAGGGACAGCTGAGTGGCAGTGGCTTTTTCTAGGTAGAGCGGCAAAAAATGTCTGCTTCAAATCAACAAACACCCCAGGATTTCCTATCGGCTCATGTGTGCTGCCAGCTGCGGTGCGACGGTATGCCCTAATACAGACGTCAAATAACTTGGTCCATCGAAGCCCCTTGAATATCCCCTGTCCACCGGTCAACCAGTGGCGCACGGCCTGCCCCCGTCTCCGTCAAATGTATGCAAAAAAAAAAAAGCAAAAAGATGCATTAAGAGCAAGGTCTTACCGACAGCAATTACGCACATAGCTTAATACTGGACTACATAGGCAGGGAACAGGTTTGCTGACACCATCACACGTAATGTTTATAGTAATTCTCTGTGTTCATCTCTGCACATTATGGCTGATATATTTCAGCATGCTGAGGCAGATCTAGGGAACTAACCACATGGTGCACGAGCAGCAAGCTAAAGGGTTGGCATCCCCTAGTCCTTCCGTGGTTGCGGCATGTTCAAAGTGATCACGTGGCCAATTCTAGTATACGCCCAATGCTTTATAAATGAGAACGCATACGGAACAAATGCCTGTTCCCAAGGGTGTTGAAAACATGTTTTATGACAACCATTCCATGTCATCTAATTTGGCATGAGTAAGACACATGGTACACAGGCTCTTAATTGTGAGAATTTGCATTATGATAAGCAGGAACCAGTGGCAGTGAGACAGTTATAAATATGCAAAGGAAACAGGGGCATGGTTATCATTAACTTTCCCTGCTTTGCTTAATTTTGAAGCACCCTCGCGGAGAGTGGACAGTTGAGAATAAGATTTAGGTTTTAAACTTACTCAGAAATATCCTACTTCTTAAAAAAAAAAAAAACATCTTCAGTAATGGCCCACTATTTGCATAACGAGGATGTTATCACCTCTGCGGTCAAAACACAAGTTGGTTATTACCTTCAGAAATGAGATAGCTGACCTACTTAGCATATACAGGTAGCGAGAGGTTCATTAACTCTCTGATCCAGGTAATTTAGACAGTCTGACCAATTCTTAATCAAGCTTCTTAAATTGGAGGAAAACCAGTCATTTGTTTCATTCGAGGATATGTCTAAAAAATGGAAGCAATGTAGGCGCTTATCTTGCCATGAACCTTTCGAAGGTTCCTACAGCCTTTTTTTAGAGCTACTCGGGAGGGGAGCATTAATTTCCTAGAGAGTAATGAACCCATTTATTCACCGTACCTCACATTATAAAGATGTATTTCAAAGTTGCAACTGTGATAAGCAAGGTTATTTGACGTTGGGTGCTGTATCAGGCCACCCTATGCTGCAGCTGACTGTCTCCCAATTTTATTTTCATTCATGGCCCATGGCGAGCTGAGACGAGGCTGATGAAGCCGAACGGTGAACCAGTGTACAAATATATAACGGCAAGGCTGGAGATGAGCATGCCATTCACAGCAGGCCGCATATAAAGAGCAACAGAAGCGGAAATAAGAGTGTCACATGAAAGGGGGGAGCCGCAGGAAGACGTAAAGCCTCCCTGGCGGCGTGGCGGATAAGAGAGGTACAGCGGATGGTTATGGAGGCACACCAAAAGGGCGGTGTGTAGAAGGAGGGCCACTCACACTGGGATGCCGAACGGCAGGGTGAGTAGGCATGACAAAAGGGGGTAGCAGACAGAGACGGCGCTCGCAGCCCAGACCCAGCCGAACGGCAGGGCACACAAAATAGACTAGCAAGGTAGCGGGTTGGGGCCTAACTCTGGGGAAAGGCTACTCCCCACACGCAAAGGAGCATGGAAAACCAAATGAACAAGTTGGATCACAAAAGTGCCAAGAAAGGAGATAGGCCTATAAGAGAGCAGAATAACGAACTGTCATGGTGATTCATGATTATAGGATATGCAGAGGAGGCATGACAAGCAAATGATGTATGACCAAGAATGATGGATGACAATGGAGTTATGGCAATGTAGCACAAATGATTTATGACATCCAACTTATGGCGGTCCATCACACAAATGATTTAGGGTACACAAATGATTTATGACCCTGTGATATGCAAATAAGTGATGACAGATAATGATTTATGACCGACAGAATGATTTATGACCAACAGTATGATTTATGACAAATGATTTATGACAGGCAACGCTAATCATGTATGACGTCCAAGTTATCATAACACTAAATGATTTATGACATGCAGATGATGTAGGACGCATGATGTATGATATGCCATGATAATGATTTATGACCCTGGCCATAAAAGTGATGCCCAGGGGACAAGATATGTTGGTATATATAATGGTAATAAAACTGCGGCCAACAACGACCACAAAAACTACAACTTGTTTTGGCTGTGATTTTGGTAACATGTCTGTTTCCGGAGTGGGCCCTGTGCGGGGGTTATGAAATGCCAAGTGTAACTCCGTCTGAAATAACAGCAGCAGCCAAAGAAAGCTATTAAATACAACTTAGTCCTGTTCCTCCTACATCCTGGTTTCAGTCTCAGGCTCTGCACCTCCTTCACCTTTTCACCTCTTCGGTCTCCTTAGCCTGCCTCTGTCAAAGTTCCAGGCGTTTTCCCTACCCTGTTGCTTGACTCTCTGCACTATTCTCACTTCAACAACCAGCCACCAGCGCCTCCTGTTGATACGAAGCTGGTCCGGGAAGGAGGCTGGCGAAATTCAAACGTTGCAGCTTTTCACCCTTCTCCACCTACAGCCTTCGCCTCTCCGACCTTCCCAACCTGTTGTTTACAGCTTGCAGCCTCTCCACCATTAGCCTTCTGTCAGCAGCTTCTCATCCCGCATGACTGCCAGTTCGTAGAAGAAAACAAATGACACAGCGATAAACAAACGCCGGGTTTTCAGCCAGACCTCGCAGGGGGCCGCCAATAGAAGCTCCGTTCTTTTGTACTTTTGCAGGGGCCACCAACCGGACCTCCGCGCTTACACCGCCGAGACTCTAGAACGCCGAGACTCCATTGCTAGGGGCGGGGCGGCATCACCTTGGGTCGGAGCAGGCTTTGTCAGTTTTTAGAGTTCGCTGGATTAACCTGCTCCAACCTGAAGTTATTGCCAGGCTGAGCTTGTGGGTGTGCTGAGTGCCACCGGGTAGCACAGTCAAACAGCTCAAAGTGTACGGAAGCAACTTGTTGGCGCTATACAAAATACCAATAAATAAACAAATACAAATATAAATGAAGAAATGTGGCTAGATCGCAAACAATGCAGCGTAACGGGTGTAGCTTTTCTTCAATCGCTGCAGACTATCTAAGAGCCCTGATGTGCCTGGAAGCGGAAACAGGATTTACTACACGGTTAGAATAACGCATGTCTTTAAACGCAGCTTTATAACACTTGCGTCTTTACAGCACATGCCAATACCGGAAATCCTTTTACAACAAATATGCCTTTCCCACGCATGTAAGTATTTTGCATGTAAATGAATTATATATATATTCACCGAAAAAACCATAGGTTTCACACCAGTTATAGTTAGAAATTAGCATTTAAAAACCTATTAAATTCACTGAAAAAAACATAGGTTTCACACCAATTATAGTTACCTGAAAATTTTACTGACATAAAACCATTGAAATTCCCACGTTATAGTTAGTTGGACTCACTATAACTTGCGCGTGTAATGCACTGCTGATGACATCACATATTACATCACTCATGACATGGTCAGTGACATCACTCATGACATCACTGATGACACCATCCTTGTAACAGAGTGACTGACCTCCTTTCACTGTAATGTAAGCCTTGAAACACATATTCAAAAATAGAAACTAACATTTACAAAAAAGTGGAGATACCCATACCAGTTACAACAACCAATTCAGTAATTCCACCATTTATATACACATCCACTCATTCACCAACAGTTCTATATAGTCATTCATACATATACTCACTTATCATATGTAGTGAGACACCTTTACATCCGTTAACACACCGACAGTCTTCCAAAAGTTGCTCACACACATACTCACACATGCAAATAAACTATTGAACATCCATTTTTTGCATATACAGCTATATACACACTACTCCCTGTTAAAAAAAGAGCCATATTTAAAACCATGTGCTTGGTACATAAACACATGTATGGCTCGGGACCAAAATATTGGAATCAAAAACTGACATGGTACCAGCCTGGTCGAAAACTGAGATCAAGTTCCAAGTCACAACTTAATCCACTAAGAGTTCTAACTGCTAGAAATGGAGGACGCGCCTTCTCTTTTATGGCGCCATCCCTATGGAACAAACTCCCCCTAGACATACGTACGACCACCGAACTCATGTGTTTTCGAAAAAAACTGAAAACATGGCTCTTCAGCTAAATTCCCATTTTAGACCTACCTTTTTTCTGGGACTGTCTGCATGCGCCATGAGACTCCCTCGGGAAGTGATATGCTGCGCAATACAAATATCCAGACTAGACTAGGCTAGACTACCACCTTACTTCTAAGGAAACTTACACATACTTAGTCTCTTAAACAATCGCTTATAGAAACACATACTTATTAAAACAAGAACTCTTTCAATCTCTCACTCTCACATATACTCACTTATATACATCAATACTCACATATACTAGATTAAAACATATGTAGTTACTGATGAAGACACTAGTGAGACAGTCATTCACTTACTAACACATACATATACACACTCATTCACCCATACAGTCCGGCACATATGCTGTCTTCAAAACACATACAAACAGTGAGTCAGTCATTGATGCATCTATGTGCTAAGTAACACCCCCACCAAATCAAACAGACAATTATAAAGATACTAAAAAAACATCTAATAACCCATATACACACACATGTATCTACTCACCAACCCATGCAGCTACTTATACACAAAGTGAAACACTGATACAAGCATTTAAATATTTAAACAATACTCACCAATATATGTATTCACTATGATATACTTAATAAGCTAGTTAAACAATCAATTTTTTTAAAAAAAAACATCCATTAAGACACTTATTTAAACATGTATTCTTCCATCGACCTTTACATATACATATATAAAACATGTTAATTTTTCAGAAAGACACACACATTCACTGGATGGTGTCATAAGTGATGTCATGAGTGATGTCACTGACCATGTCATGAGTGATGTAATATGTGATGTCATCAGCAGTGCATTACACGCGCAAGTTATAGTGAGTCCAACTTACTATAAAGTGGGAATTTCAATGGTTTTATGTCAGTAAAATTTCCAGGTAACTATAACTGGTGTGAAACCTATGGTTTTTTCAGTGAATTTAATAGGTTTTTTAAATGCTAATTCCTAACTATAACTGGTGTGAAACCTATGGTTTTTTCAGTGAATTTCAAAGGTTTTTTTAATGCTAATTCCTAACTAAAAGTCTCACTTTATAAGTAAGACTGTTAGCGCTCTAGTTGTTCTTTAGAACACTCTGGTACATACTATCATTGGGCTATAGTTGCGCTACATCTGGCAGATATTTGGGCTACATTTGTATTTTTTTGTCTCTGGTGGCCATCTTTGGGCTACATTGGGCTACATTTGGGCTACATTTGGGCTCTAACATATATATAGCCCAATGTAGCCCAATATATATTTTTTTAAAGTTAATTTTCTTAAAAACAACTGGAGCATATATCTTGAGACATAGCAAACGCACATCGGGCTACCAGTCCTTACAATTTTTCAATTTTTTTATTTTTGTATTTTTATTTTTGTCTTGGAGCGCTCCCGGTGCACGCCCCGGTGAGCGCCCAGGAAAGCGTAGTATTTGAAGCGCCCCGGTGCGCGAACCGGGAAGCGTCCCGTTAGCTCCAATTTTGCGATCGAAAACAACATCGTGAAGCATCGCGTAAGCGTGACTTATCGCGTAGCCGCGCGATGCATCTTATGACGCGCTGCGTAAACGCACCCGGAACCGCTCTGCGGCGCGGCCCGGAGCGCCTAATGTAAGCGCGCCGGAGCGCGTAACGTAAGCGCATTGGGGCATGCGACTTGAAAATAACACTTTTCATTGGTTCTCATCATTTTTTTTCTCAAAATAATGAAAGCCCCCTCCTTTTTTCCTCATTCTTACTTTCTTCATTGAGAGAGCAAGAGCTATTTTTGTGCAAACAATGGCATCACTTGTTGCTGCAGCTGGTGCACCCCCACCACCACCCCCACCACTAAGAAAAGAAGGTCCACCACCACAGTTTCTTGGAGGACAAGAAGAAGAGGAGGAAGAAGAGGAGGAGGATCAACAACGAAGGCACTTCCTCCCTGAAGAACCAAGACAAAGTGCACTTCATTTGGCAATTTTTTTCTTTTCCAGATGACCAGAAAAAGGTGAACGCCCCCAAAGTCACCTGTCTTAATTGTGACAAAGTTCTCTCCAGGGGCAATCCCTCAAAGAAATATTCTTTTGGTAATTTTACAATGATCCGCCACATGGAGAGGTGGCATCCCAATAATTTAGCCCAGGCAGAAGTCCAGGAACTTCGCAACAACCCACCCCCTGTGGCCAGCACTTCCTCTTCTGTACCCTCACTTTCTGGTCCTGAAGAACGCGAAATGGTGCCAAATATTCAGGAAAAATTTGGCAAGCTCAAATTTGTTTGCATTTTGTGTGGCAAAACATTATGATATGGTGAACTAAGCGTCACCTTAATAAATAATGCTGTAGACAACCACCAATGCAGCAAGAAAAGAAAACAGTAATTCTTTTCTTTTTTTTTTGCTCCTGTTGAGCCATTTCCAATTCCCTGTTTTTTGTTTGTTCCCTTAAAAAACCCCCAAAAATATAAAATTGTTCAAAAACACCAAAAAATAAAAAAATGTTCAGAAAAGTAATTAAAAAATATAAAACAACAAAAAGAATAAAAAAAGTACTTTTCAGCACTACTTCCCATTTATAAAATATTGGCAAAAATTTTAAACACTGGCATTCTTTTTTCTCTTTTGTGCGCTTCCCGGTGCGCTATCCGGTGCGCGTACCGGGCGATCCCCCCGCGCAAAACGGAAAAAAAACAAAACCTAGGGGATCAGGGGGGGGTCTACTCTGCCCCCTTATGGCCATTTCCCCCTTTGTTTTGGTCACCTCTTGTGTCTCGATCCTACCGAGACACAAGATGGCGGCCACTCCGGACTGTTTCGAATGTTTACAGACATCCAAGAACCAATCAGCTTTCTGCGCGCAAGTCGCGTGGCGCGCCCAGAGCGCTCCCCGGAGCGCGTACCGGGGCGCTGTCACAGATATATATATTTTTTTGAACCTAAATTACTCAAAATCCACTGAAGCACACATCTTGAGACATAGCAAAGGCACATCGGGCTACCAGTCCTTACAATTTTGCCAAGTTTGGTGGAAATCCATTCAGAAGTTCGGGCTAAAAGTGAGGTCAACCCCCCTATGGAAATTAACATGGGGAAAACATGTTTTGGGACCCCCCTTTTATCTCAGCCCACGCTTGACAAATCCCCTCCAAACTTTCAGGAAAGGACCGGGGCGCTGCAAGGCCATTTTGAGGAAATTTTCAGGCCGATTCGTCAACCGGCGCCAAAGTTATTTCAAATAGAATTTTGAGATTTAACATTGAAAAAAATCCTAACTATAACTACCTACTGGCGACTGCCAGTAGGTAATATATAATATATATATATATATATATATATATATATATATATATATATATATATATATATATATATATATATATATATATATATATATATGCAGAATCGGCTCCACACAGCTTGGCAAACAACAGCGCGGCGTGACGCCAAAACGAAGGAGACGGACCAGCCAGATACAGCAGAGATGTAATTTTATTCATGAAATCAGCAACGTGTTTCGGGCTTACTCGCCCTTTTTCAAGCTGGAGTTTGTATGAACACATACTGTTTTTATACATATGCTTTTTAAAGTTAAACACCCTAAGTGGTGACATCAGCAATCACATGTTCATAGACATGGAAGAAATATCTTTAGGCTTATTTAGATGTCGTCTTGTTATTATTCAAAAACAGTATTACATATATCATAGACATCAAATAGTGTAAAATAACGGGATAAATCCCGATGTTCTATTGACATAAGTTTTGGGATTACATATGGAATGCAAGAAAATTAACTGTATAAATACAGATTTGGTACATTGTCCATGGTTTCCCAATAGAACAAGCCTATTCTTTCATGGTATGGTTAGTGCAAAAGCCATGCAAAAGCAGCAAATAGGAAAAGTGCATGAGTGACTGTGTGAAGATAGTGCAAAGAGGAAACAAGGAAAATAATCATACTGCAAAAGGTTACAAATTAATTGATTAAATAATATAGGATACTCAGGTCCCTGAAATCCTTACATTAAAAATCCATCATGATAACCTTAAAAAGCAGTAAAAACAGTGATAAAACCAAGTGTATGTAAAAACAATTCATCAATTGGTTATATAAAAAATGTATCACAAACCATATATAAAACATGTGTGACAGATCATCATATATATATATAATAGAAAGATCGAAATAGTAGAGATCATACTAATTCGAAAAGGAATAATGAGAACCCATTGCCTAAAAGAGAAGAAAAAAGGATGATAAATAATAAAATCCAGTTAAGATAGAATAGAAAAACATCTATATGTACAATAAATATTTACAAAAGTTTTCAGTATTTCTGCAATATGTACAGAATGATAAGAAATGGTGTTATATACACGTGGATAAAACAATGTTGACAATTTAGACAGTATAGATTTTACATTAAAGTGCACTCAATAATAGGGAACCTAACTATTGAGTGCAAGGTGTAGGTTTTGGTAAAATGTGGGTTAAAATACAGGGTGTCAATCACTTGGTTGATTCATTAAATATGTTACAGAAAGTGATGCATTTCTTCCGTATTGTTTAAGCCATTAGGCCAACAACTGTCAAATTCCAATATAATTTTTGTTTCCAACTGCCTTAATTTAAGATCACGATCTCCCCCTCTTCTAAGCTATGGAATAGCTCCAACTACATAATATTTGAGGCAAGACAAGTCTTTGTTGTGCACAGACTTGAAATGTCGGGCAACGAGGTAAGCTGGATCACTGTGTACATTAGCTCTTAGATGCTGCAATATCCTGACAGACTGATTTGCATATAGCCAGGTTCTGAGCTGGGATGGTGCAGTGAGATAAATAATGGTGATGGATCAAGCCCTGATCTTTGGACTGGGTAAGAGTGGTCTGCTTAATTCAGACACTCTGTTCATCACCACCCCCTTTTCTGAATCGTTTTTGGCCACTATAGGTGTGGCAGGGTATACTCAGACATGAGTCCCTTTCTCACTGCACCATCAGGATTCAAGCAAGCCGGGCCGAAGAAGGCTGAAATGCCAAAAACCGGTCCCCGGTAGCTTGTCTCCTTTCTGGTGAAGAATTGGCTTGGTAGTTTAGTCTGCCCTGTTCCCATGATGCACTGGGCCAGGGACAGACTGATTTGCATATAGCCAGGTTCTGAGCTGGGATGGTGCAGTGAGATAAATAACGGTGATGGATCAAGCCCTGATCTTTGGACTGGATAAGAGTGGTCTGCTTAATTCAGACACTCTGTTCATCACCACCCCCTTTTCTGAATCGTTTTTGGACACTATAGGTGTGGCAGGGTATACTCAGACATGAGTCCCTTTCCACTGCACCATCAGGATTCAAGCAAGCCGGGCCGAAGAAGGCTGAAATGCCAGAAACCGGTCCCCGGTAGCTTGTCTCCTTTCTGGTGAAGAATTGGCTTGGTAGTTTAATGTGCCCTGTTCCCATGATGCACTGGGCCAGGGACAGACTGATTTGCATATAGCCAGGTTCTGAGCTGGGATGGTGCAGTGAGATAAATAACGGTGATGGATCAAGCCCTGATCTTTGGACTGGGTAAGAGTGGTCTGCTTAATTCAGACACTCTGTTCACCACCTCCCCCTTTTCTGAATCGTTTTTGGCCACTATAGGTGTGGCAGGGTATACTCAGACATGAGTCCCTTTCTCACTGCACCATCAGGATTCAAGCAAGCCGGGCCGAAGAAGGCTGAAATGCCAGAAACCGGTCCCCGGTAGCTTGTCTCCTTTCTGGTGAAGAATTGGCTTGGTAGTTTAGTCTGCCCTGTTCCCATGATGCACTGGGCCAGGGACAGACTGATTTTCATATAGCCAGGTTCTGAGCTGGGATGGTGCAGTGAGATAGATAACGGTGATGGATCAAGCCCTGATCTTTGGACTGGGTAAGAGTGGTCTGCTTAATTCAGACACTCTGTTCATCACCACCCCCTTTTCTGAATCGCAATATCCTGACATGCACCTGCAGCCTGGTACTGCCAATGTAATTCAGGCCACAGGTGCACGTCAGGACATATACAGCGTGATCGGTTTTACAGTTGTAATTGCCGTTGATAGGTATGCTTTCCTGACAGAATGGGGTAGAATAATGAGTCATGTTTATCCCAAACTTACAGGCTCAGCAAGTGGAGCATTTACGAAAGCCTCTAGCAGATGGGAACCATGAAGGTTTTTGTTTAAGTTCCGGGGCAGCCTTGTCCAAGGCTGAGCCCATATTGTTAGCCCTTCTGAAGGTAACAACTGGTGAGGGCGGAAGCTTAGGTCCCAAAATGATGTCACTGAGTACTATGGGCCAATTTTTCTTCAAGATGGTTTTTAACTGCCTATCTTGACAGCTAAAGGCAGTTATCAAACGGGGACAATCAGAATAAGGGACAGTTTGAACCTCAACCTGAGGCGTAATACATTTAAAGAGGCTGTCCCTAGTTCTTATCTTGGATTTATCAATGGCAGATTTCAACATGGTGTCAGTATATCCACGAGCTTTTAAGCGAACAATCATGTCCTTTAAACAGGATTCAAAATCAGAAGTGGTACTGCATATTCTCTTCAGCCTTAAAACCTCACCATAAGGGATACTAGAGATAGTATGTCTAGGATGCATGCTACTAGCATGCAAAATCATGTTACCTGCAGTGGGTTTTCTGTGTAAAGTTGTGTGAATCACAGAATTGGCAACATACATTTCTACGTCTAGAAACTGCATACGTGTGGCATGGATATGGGCAGTAAATTTCAAATTGAGAGAGTTGTTGTTTAACTCACTGACAAAATCAATTACTAATTCAGCACTACCATCCCAAAGGATGAAAATGTCGTCAATATATCTGAGATAACATTTCACATGTTCCTGCATATATTTCATGTGACTTTTGGCGAGGACCTGTTCCTCCCACCAGCCCACGTGGAGACACGCGTAGCTGGGGGAGAAACAGGCCCCCATAGACACACCTCTCAATTGTCTGAATATCTCTTTGCCAAAGAGAAGAAAGTTATTGTGCAGGCACCATTCGATCAACTGCACAATAACTTTATTATGTTCATAGAACATGATGGGACGTTTGGCCAAAAAGTATTCAACTGCTGCTAATCCTGGGTTGTGGTCAATACTCGTGGAGAGCGATTCTACGTCAAGAGTGATTAGCAGCATTTTGGAATTACTTTGCATATTCTTAATTTTAAATAGAAAATCGCTAGTATCTCTAACAAAGCTAGACAGTTGTTTAACAAAATCCTGCAGGAAGAAATCAACATATTCTCCCACTTTTTCGCCCATGCTTTTAATCATATATATATATATATATATATATATAATATATATATATATATATATATATATATATATATATATATATATATTCACTGAAAAATCCAAAGGGTACATGGACATTATAGTTAGACTCAGATTTCACTCATACATAACCATTGAAATTCAGCAGTTATATTTACCTGAGCCAATTATAACTTACGCTCCCATAATCCCATAATGCACTGCTTATGACTTCACATATTACATTCCTATTGACTTGGTCGTTGACTGTCTGACAAAATATCGACAGACAGAAAATCGACCTACAAAAATATTGACACAGAAATATCAAAGGCAAAACTATTGAAGTCCTATCTACATAAAGGTAAGTACAAAAACATCGGAAAAAAATATTTTCAAAAATATCGATGTAAAAAAATTGTTTTTTAAAATGTTTTAATAATAATGTAAAAATAATAGATATAAATATTAAAACATATTTAAAAAATAATAACTAATACATATAGTTTTAAAATTAATTAAACATCTACTTATAAATTAATATATATACTTACTCACATACTGCAACATGATGGAAAGTGTAGGATGGTGTCAGGGTAAAAATTACTATTCCCAGTCCAGTGAGTGCAACAGTAGAGAAAGCGTTGGATAGCGGGCGGGTACAAATTACTATTCCCACTCCAGTGAGTGCAACAGTAGGGAAAGCATAGGGAAATTATAAATTAATAAATTAATAAATATTAATTACCAATTAATCATTAATCACCAAATAAATATTAATCAGCAATACATTAATTAACAATAACAAATTAATTATAATTAACTGAGTAATAAAAACGAATTACCAATTAATAATTATTGAAAAATTAATTAATAATAAATACCAATAAATAAAACAATCTCATTAATTAATTTAATTTAATTTCTTCCCACTAATTCCCCTATGAACCCACAACCCACTACACATAAAAAATCACATAATTAATTTCATTATCAATTAATCACTTAATAAAAATTAATCACCAATTAATGATTAAATAACAATAAATTAACAATAAAAATAAATAAATTTTTTAATACATTACATATAATTCATATCATTAACTAATATATAAAAAAAATACCAATTAATAATTAATTAACAATTAATTAATAATCAATACCAATTAATTAAAACATATTAATTAATTAAATATAATTAAATTACTTCCCACCCTATTCACCTAAAAACCCACAACCCGCTCTGATACTAAAACGCAAAATTTACTTTACCAAAATTACTAATTTATAAACAATTATTCTAAAAATTTTGAAAATACATTAAAAAAAATATTTAACATACAAATAAAATACATACTAAAATACATAAAACAAAAACAAGTTGATATTATTGACAACAATTTTTTATGCTTACAATATTACTGACTTCGATATTACTTACTTCGATATTAAATAAAACAATATTACTTACCTTGAGGTCGATATTCTGATCAACGATATTCTTGACTTCGATATTCTGCCCCTACGATTTTAAAAACTCAACATTAATGTAGGTCGATATTAAAAAAATCGATATTTTGACTGCTCACCTTGGTCGTTGACATCCCTGATGACATCTCAAAGGACATGACTGATGACATCATTCATGATATCATCCACTTAGTGTAAGTGTTTTGAAAACTTTTTTGAGACTTAAAGATATACACCAAGCTACTCACATATTACATCCTTCATGATATGGTCAGTGACATCACTGATGACATCTCAAATGACATCACTCATGACATCATCCACAGAACCAGAGGCTGACGATGAGGGAGAGAACATGGCCAAACTGCTAGGGCTGTTGATCTCTGAACTGGGGAATCAGGTTCAAGTCTCTGACCCATGTGATTTCACCACATGGATACGAGGTGATCGGCTGCCAAAGGTCTGAACAGATCGAGGGGGGATTTACAGCAAGAAACCAAGTCAAGACAGATGTAATATGTGAAGTCATAAGCAGTGAATTGTGGGCGCGTAAGTCATAGTTAGCTCAGGTAAATATAACGGCTGAATTTCAATGGTTTTGTACAAGTGAAATCTGAGCCTAACTATAATATCCCTGTTACCTTTGTTTTTTTCAATGAAATTACAAGGTTTTTCTAATTTTATTTCCTAACTATAATGTCCCTGTAACTTTTTTTTCAGTGAATTTCTAAGGTTTTTCAACTTATTTCTAAAGCATTATGTTCCTGTAATGTTTAGTTCTTTTTAGTTAATTTGTAGGTTTTAATTTTAATACTAACGGCCTTATTTCGATGTTGGTTGAGTCCGTCACCAACAGGCTGTCGGTGGCGGGCCCACCAATATCAACAGGAGCGATCCGACCACCGGATTCTGGAGGCATTGGGTGGAGGTACCAATTGCGTCTTTTCTGACTGGCTCCTTGAGCCCGTCTGTTCAGCAGTCAGACAGTGATCCCCTCAATAGAGGCGGTGCCTGCTCAGACATCCCCATAGGAATTGCAATGCCCATTTCCCTTTGCCTTTTCCTGGTAGTCCAACCACCATGAAATGGCAGATGGAAAGGGACATTGGGGGCCCCTAGCTGAGCCCCAGTCCCCACTGGGCTTCCGCTATGTGGCCTGAGGGGCACATGTGGTGCCCCCCAAACATCCATGCAGAATGTGCTAGGCACCACCTGGCGCCTGGCACATGGTGCATGGATGTTTACAAATATGCCTTTTGCAATTGCAGCTCGTGCTGCTGCCCTTTTGCAGGCTGTAGCACAAGCTACAAATAGAAAAGGCATATCTCCAACTGCTGTGCTGGCGGTCGCATGGGAATACTGTGAGTGGAACCGCTGGCTACTAGTCAGGCGGTTCCACTTCCACTGCGATGCCGTCCGACCGACATCGTAATGAGCCCCTAAGTGTGCTGCAATTTATTTTGATTTGTAATTTTTTGGGGACTTGCAGACATTCTTTTTTTATAAATATACTTTATTTATGTTCAAAAACATAACAATCACACATGTAATTAATGTAAAATATAGAAAGTTTATTAAAAAAAATTCCCAAACAGTTTTGAGGTTCTGCGGTACCGCTGTGCATCCAAAAACATAGGCGGGACTAATACTCCATAGTTTTTAATACAGATTACGTGACTGGGAGGAATCCACAAGTATGAAACCATGGATTAGATGAAAGTTTATAAATTGTTTCAAATATGTACATCCCTTCATTGTCATTAATAACATTAGTATGAACAGATTAACACATATATATAAACCACCATATATCTGTTATTCAACAAAGTTACCCATTTTACGAGTTTCGCAAATTCACGAAACTACACACTGGATTATCAAATTCACTCAAAACCATCCCAAAACCTCGCATTTGGATTGGATAGAGGAGGACCTCACCCATGTACATGGAAACCTACACCCAAAAACAGTTAGTTCTCCAGTGGTCTCTCTAAGAAGGATTGAGAACCAGTAATGTCATGCTTTTACAGAATGGCTGAAGCTACACCTTCTGGGCAGGATGAACATCTGCAACCTGATGAAGAGGAATATAAACTACCTCAAACAAAAGAAAGTGATGTCTGGAAACACTTTAATATACCTTCTAGGTATAGGAAGGTAACAGCAAAATATGTACAGTGCAAGATATGTGGCAAGCATTTATCCAGCAAAAACAACAAGTGATGGACCGAATGTGGATCAATGTCACACATTCCCCCAGTCAAAAGATCTGGGCCCAAATCCATCGTTTTTTTGCACTCCACACCACCCTGGGTTAGACAATGGCGATATGCAAATCAGCTCTGACCCTGTTGCCCCATGGGAACAGTCCAGTCCGAACTACAAAAGCCATGTCCTTCCCAGAACGGAATCAAGCATCCGAGGACCGGACCGGTTTCGAGGTAACACCTCTCATCAGCCCGGCTAGCTTGACTCCAAGTGGTGTGGAGTGCCTGGGACCCACGTCTGGGCATCCCCAGCGCACTTAGGGCGGCAATTGCAAAAACAACAAGTGATGGACCGAATGTGGATCAATGTCACACATTCTCCCAGTCAAAAGATCTGGGCCCAAATCCATCGTTTTTTTGCACTCCACACCACCCTGGGTTAGACAATGGCGATATGCAAATCAGCTCTGACCCTGTTGCCCCATGGGAACAGTCCAGTCCGAACTACAAAAGCCATGTCCTTCCCAGAACGGAATCAAGCATCCGAGGACCGGACCGGTTTCGAGGTAACACCTCTCATCAGCCCGGCTAGCTTGACTCCAAGTGGTGTGGAGTGCCTGGGACCCACGTCTGGGCATCCCCAGCGCACTTAGGGCGGCAATTGCAAAAACAACAAGTGATGGACCGAATGTGGATCAATGTCACACATTCCCCCAGTCAAAAGATCTGGGCCCAAATCCATCGTTTTTTTGCACTCCACACCACCCTGGGTTACACAATGGCGATATGCAAATCAGCTCTGACCCTGTTGCCCCATGGGAACAGTCCAGTCCGAACTACAAAAGCCATGTCCTTCCCAGAACGGAATCAAGCATCCGAGGACCGGACCGGTTTCGAGGTAACACCTCTCATCAGCCCGGCTAGCTTGACTCCAAGTGGTGTGGAGTGCCTGGGACCCACGCCTGGGCATCCCCAGCGCACTTAGGGCGGCAATTGCAAAAACAACAAGTGATGGACCGAATGTGGATCAATGTCACACATTCCCCCAGTCAAAAGATCTGGGCCCAAATCCATCGTTTTTTTGCACTCCACACCCCCCTGGGTTAGACAATGGCGATATGCAAATCAGCTCTGACCCTGTTGCCCCATGGGAACAGTCCAGTCCGAACTACAAAAGCCATGTCCTTCCCAGAACGGAATCAAGCATCCGAGGACCGGACCGGTTTCGAGGTAACACCTCTCATCAGCCCGGCTAGCTTGACTCCAAGTGGTGTGGAGTGCCTGGGACCCACGTCTGGGCATCCCCAGCGCACTTAGGGCGGCAATTGCAAAAACAACAAGTGATGGACCGAATGTGGATCAATGTCACACATTCCCCCAGTCAAAAGATCTGGGCCCAAATCCATCGTTTTTTTGCACTCCACACCACCCTGGGTTAGACAATGGCGATATGCAAATCAGCTCTGACCCTGTTGCCCCATGGGAACAGTCCAGTCCGAACTACAAAAGCCATGTCCTTCCCAGAACGGAATCAAGCATCCGAGGACCGGACCGGTTTCGAGGTAACACCTCTCATCAGCCCGGCTAGCTTGACTCCAAGTGGTGTGGAGTGCCTGGGACCCACGTCTGGGCATCCCCAGCGCACTTAGGGCGGCAATTGCAAAAACAACAAGTGATGGACCGAATGTGGATCAATGTCACACATTCCCCCAGTCAAAAGATCTGGGCCCAAATCCATCGTTTTTTTGCACTCCACACCACCCTGGGTTAGACAATGGCGATATGCAAATCAGCTCTGACCCTGTTGCCCCATGGGAACAGTCCAGTCCGAACTACAAAAGCCATGTCCTTCCCAGAACGGAATCAAGCATCCGAGGACCGGACCGGTTTCGAGGTAACACCTCTCATCAGCCCGGCTAGCTTGACTCCAAGTGGTGTGGAGTGCCTGGGACCCACGTCTGGGCATCCCCAGCGCACTTAGGGCGGCAATTGCAAAAACAACAAGTGATGGACCGAATGTGGATCAATGTCACACATTCCCCCAGTCAAAAGATCTGGGCCCAAATCCATTGTTTTTTTGCACTCCACACCACCCTGGGTTAGACAATGGCGATATGCAAATCAGCTCTGACCCTGTTGCCCCATGGGAACAGTCCAGTCCGAACTACAAAAGCCATGTCCTTCCCAGAACGGAATCAAGCATCCGAGGACCGGACCGGTTTCGAGGTAACACCTCTCATCAGCCCGGCTAGCTTGACTCCAAGTGGTGTGGAGTGCCTCGGACCACTGGAGTCAAGCTAGCCGGGCTGATGAGAGGTGTTACCTCGAAACCGGTCCGGTCCTCGGATGCTTGATTCCGTTCTGGGAAGGACATGGCTTTTGTAGTTCGGACTGGACTGTTCCCATGGGGCACAGGGTCAGAGCTGATTTGCATATCGCCATTGTCTAACCCAGGGTGGTGTGGAGTGCAAAAAAAGATGGATTAGGACCCAGATCTTTTGACTGGGTTGAATGTGTGACATTGATCCTCATTCGGTCCATCACCTGTTGTTTTTGCAAACTCGCTATAAGTGTACTGGGGATGCCCAGACGTGGGTCCCAGGCACTCCACACCACTGGAGTCAAGCTAGCCGGGCTGATGAGAGGTGTTACCTCGAAACCGGTCCGGTCCTCGGATGCTTGATTCCGTTCTGGGAAGGACATGGCTTTTGTAGTTCGGACTGGACTGTTCCCATGGGGCACAGGGTCAGAGCTGATTTGCATATCGCCATTGTCTAACCCAGGGTGGTGTGGAGTGCAAAAAAAATGGATTAGGACCCAGATCTTTTGACTGGGTTGAATGTGTGACATTGATCCTCATTCGGTCCATCACCTGTTGTTTTTGCAAACTCGCTATAAGTGTACTGGGGATGCCCAGACGTGGGTCCCAGGCACTCCACACCACTGGAGTCAAGCTAGCCGGGCTGATGAGAGGTGTTACCTCGAAACCGGTCCGGTCCTCGGATGCTTGATTCCGTTCTGGGAAGGACATGGCTTTTGTAGTTCGGACTGGACTGTTCCCATGGGGCACAGGGTCAGAGCTGATTTGCATATCGCCATTGTCTAACCCAGGGTGGTGTGGAGTGCAAAAAAAGATGGATTAGGACCCAGATCTTTTGACTGGGTTGAATGTGTGACATTGATCGTCATTCGGTCCATCACCTGTTGTTTTTGCAAACTCGCTATAAGTGTACTGGGGATGCCCAGACGTGGGTCCCAGGCACTCCACACCACTGGAGTCAAGCTAGCCGGGCTGATGAGAGGTGTTACCTCGAAACCGGTCCGGTCCTCGGATGCTTGATTCCGTTCTGGGAAGGATGAGGTAATATAGATTTTTGGTCAAGTTATGTTCCCTAGCGCGTACCCCACCGACTCCATGTACGAGTTAAAGTGCATGTAACTTCCCTCCTGTACCAGCTATGAAGACGCAAATACGTTTGCGTCCAACGTTAACATGTCCTCTTTCAGACCCACCATGAATGGGTTGAATGGTCCGTTCCTAAGTATGCTATGCCAACGTCTTTTTGTAGTGTACTCCTATGTTTTCCAGCCCTGGCTGAAGTAGGCCCTGAATCTCTGCCACCGAACCTCCTTTCTGGCTTCTGACTGCGAGGGCCTCTGCCCAGGCTGCCCCCGTACCCGTGAACTCTGACTTACTTCTAGCGCGGCCCTCCGTGCTCAGCTCAGCCCGCTGCCTGCCAAGATTGACTATAACCTTCGAGTTATCTGTTTCCCGCCCCGAAAATACATTCCTGCCTGCTAGCTTCAGTAAACATCCTTCCTCAGCTGCAGGGCTAAAGGGCCGACCTGTCTCTGTGCAAGTAATTCATAGCTTCTGTTGCCATGCTTCCATGGAAGGCCCCATGCCCCCACGCTTCTCATACAGACACTCAGGCGCTTATACACGCACTCCCAGCAAGTATAGAATAGCTTCTGCTCTAGAGACCTTTCTGCCCAGATAGCTTAGTTCCTAAACATCAGATATCAGATATGATAGAAGCACAAGTTGATCTGACATGCCAGACTTCTGTCTCTTTCCGTCAGTGTAAATGTCAAGTCCCCTGCACCCCCCCAATTACACGTCATGCAGCTGCGCGCGCATCCAAGCTTCCGATTTCTGCTGACATTGCAACATTTTCTGTTAGTGCCACCCATTCGTGACACCTACCCGTGACGTTTCTAGCACACACCTCTAGTTCACGCCTCTTGATTGCGCACTTGTACCACGTGTATACTGTTATCTTGTCTTCTCTCAGCTGTTACGCCTTCTATACTGTTTTCAATGGTGTACAATAAGTATATAAGCTATGTACTGTTAATAAAATGTAGCGCGCTCTATCCCTTCTGACACCCTGTGTGGTGGTCAGAACATGATATCTTGGTCATGACCATTCCTTTTTAAGGAATAAAACCCTTTAGAACTCTAACACCACGGACTCTGTCTTTTTTCATCCGATCTGAGTTATTATTGATTAAGTACTTACCTGCATAGAAATTAAGAGAGTAAATTATTTATTTACATCATTTTGGCGCCCGAATAGGGACTCCTCCCCCACCTCACGCGCCGGTTGGCGCATTGCAAGCTCTGTCCCCTGCCATCAGTTAGAAGGACCATACGCGTACCGGCAGGATTTCCTGCATCTCCCTCTGACCCACGGAGGTGACGAAGACTGCGATCAGTGCCCAGACGAGGCGGTGAGGAGTGCGGAGGATCCCGACCAGAGCCTAGCCGAAAGAAGCAAGGTCCGAGGTGTCAAGAGGCCCACCAGGTTTCCGAAGTTGTCCGAAGTTTCCCGAAGTTTTCCGAAGTTTCGAGTCGAGTCCAGTCGAGTTTTCCGAGGCCTTCTGTTTTCCGTGCTTCCCGGTGAGTAGCATTGCTGGGGCGTATCTAGACGGGTTTGGGTACACAAGTCCGGTCTGCACTGTTTTTAGGCAGTGTATCTGTACTGTTTAGCAGTATATCTAGTATTCCGAATTTCTGAATTTCTGCACTGTTACAACGGTGTATCTGTACTGTTTAGCAGTACATCTGATATAGGGGGTAGTCATCTATGTCTCAAATATCTTTTCATGTAATTAATGTCGTGGTATGAATGTGACTGTTTTTATGTGCATTATTGTGTTTTCTTGTATAACTAGTTAAATTCAGAATTAAGTATCAAGGATCGAGCATTTCAGTATCAAGTAGGCACAATGCCGTTTTTCAACAAGTTAAAGCAGTTAGGAACTAGGAAAGGGATGTTAGAGGAAGAAATCCCTATCCCCCCTAGGGACACTCCAGGTAACTTCATGTATCATAAACATGGCATAGACGCCATATTGTATCTAGAATTATGGACCGATTACACAAAGCACCTAGAAGAAAGATACCGATGGCCAGTTAACGGAACATGGGATGCCGAGTGCATCATAAAGGTAGAAGAGGCATTACGGAAAAAGAAGGCCAGACAATCCCAGAAAGACGCCATAGAATTTTGGCGTAAGGAATCACATAAACGTGCTGAAAGAGCACTTCGTAGAGAAGACAGACTTAAAGAATCAGAAAAGGCCCAAGAAAACGAATTAGTTATTGAAGGAATCCGAGTAAAATCAGAACAAATAGATCGCATCCGAAATAGCCAAGTGAACAGCATGTATCTTTTGGCTGAGGGTACACCTGACGCCATTTCAGAAATACCGAAAAATTTGCCGTCACCATTAGTTCCAACTAAAGTAATGCACAAGACTACTAAAGACATATTCCTAAATTCCTACCTAGAAGATGTAGCACCAGCTTACACCAATCTGCCTGTTCGTGCCCTGCCTACTGACAGGGACGGAGGTGGCACTCCACCCCCCGGTCATGTTCCGCCGGTACCACAACAGACCTCTCCTGTTCCGCCAGCCCCGCCTCTTCCCGTACTCAAAACAGACCTACCGAAACCACGTCTACCAGATCCTACTAAAAGACAAATTCAATTACAGACTCCACACAGGGAGGATGCCCAAGCTTCCGCTTCAGGAAGTGCGACCGCGGGTTTTCAGACCCCGCCCCTAACGCACAGATTATCCCTAGGGGACATGCAGAGTCCCACCGTGTACAAATCACCCCGTCTTGGTGCACTCAAAGGACAACTTACAGTCTGCAGATATGATCCAGTACCCGGAAAAGAGGATAGAATGATGATGGCATCATTACGGTTACGTGCCGCTACTGATTTTCTGTTAATGTTTTCCGGTATGAAAGAACACCTAGACAGAATCTACCGGTTTATACAGACTGGAAAAGATCCCGAAAGTATTAAAGATGCCATGGAGCATCAGAAAGTTGACACTCAAGCATATATATTACGTTTCTTTATAAACTGCCTAATAAGAGAACGAGACAGGCCTGAGACAGACCAGGATGAAATAGAGGCACTCCACAAGTGGGGTCAAAATATATCGGAAGGTAAACATGATAGACAGAAATGCATAGCCAGTATGTACAAGAAAATAAGAAAAACAGTAATAGAGATACACGAAAAAGAGAAAGACAAAGCTTCCTCCGAGGAGGAAGGAGAATCTGAAGAACCAGAAAAAGCTGCAGGTACTATAGCATATGTAGGTAAGGGAACTTACCTTAGGAAGGGTATCCGTCCAGAAAGCAAGAGAGTTTTCTTCTCTGCCTTGACAAATCCGAATTCTGCTGAGCATCAGTTCCAGGAAACTGATAAAAGGCTCCGAGACCGAGTTGGGTACCACATGCTCAATTCTATGGATGAACAAGAACTAGCCCGATCAGCTGTATCATGGGCCGAAAATGCAGACATATACAATGATGATACCTTAGCACAGACATTTCTGAACCTCTCCCCCGACGAACAGAAATTAGCAGGTGTATACATGATTCAGCACCTTCTCATCAAATACAGAAAACACTATTCTGATCCAGGTCCCTTACACGAAACACTAGAAGCACTACTGATGGATAGATGGAGAGGCTTAAGCACCAAATTAATTCAAATAATTCTAGAACAGCGACACAGATATAATACCTTTGTAAGCTCTGAATACGTTCCCGCCCCACCTCCAGAAAGGAAAATGTACCACATGCAATGCGGGGGTAGTATTGAAAGTCAGAACCCCTTACGAGAAGTACACCCAGTTATGGGTGAGGATAAGGTCTTGAAACGCGTGTATGTACACACGCCTCTGACTAAATTAGAACTATTAGAAATGAAGAAATTAGTCCCGTGCCATGATAAAGACCCTGCAGGTTTCCACAGAGAGCTCAAAGACATGTTACTGATGGGAGACTACACATATGATGACATCATGAAAATGTTGAAAGTATTATTGCCCACGGGCATATTCGAGAAATTAAAGGAAAAGGAATGGGAGGTGGGAGACACAAAGATTGCATGGGCAGAAATAGAGGACGAAGAAAAGAAACGGGTCCCGGGGTTAGGCCTTGGGGACAAAACTAAAGCATTACCAGGTTTAATAGTACAGGTTCTACCAAGATTATTGACAACTAGAAAGGAAGATTGGGACGCCATCTCTTCCTGTAAACAGAAACATGATGAAGATACTAGTGACTTCTATTCAAGATTCGAGAAATGTTTTATTATCAATAGTGGCCTCCAGCCAAGTAGCGAGTCGTACCCACATCTTTTTGTATCAAAGTTAGTCGAGAATTCCCTACCGTTAGTTAAAAATCGAGTGTACAAGGTCGAGAGTACATGGCAAGCAAACACGCCATCACAGATGTTACAAATGTTACAATATCATCAGAACAGAATTAGAGAAGAACAAGATCAGGAACAAAAACGCATGAAAGACACAAAGATGAAAATGTTAGTAGCTCAGACGGTCCCATCCGACGGTCACAGAAAGGGTGCGACCCAGACAAGTCACACTACAGCTCCCGTTAAAGGGACATGTAATTACTGCAAGCAGCCAGGTCACTACGTACACGAATGCCCAGTTCTGAAACATAACATAGCGACAGGTAAAACTAAAGAAAGACCGCATCCGCCTAGACAAGACCATAACCAGCATCAGACTTCACAGAGTACACAGAATACACAGCCTATGCATGTTTCTTCGACTCCAGCACAGACAGTAGCGATACCACAGCCACAGCCTATTGCCGCGTCTCAGCAAGTCTCACAACAGATGTATCAGTATGCCCAGTCCGCTTATCCCGAATATTCCCGATATACATGAAACAGCCTAGAGAGGGAAGGTGGCTTGCCTCTTATTGAGATTCCTGTAGATCAAGAAGGTCCTTATGTACACAGTCAAGTATTGGGAAAAGACAGAAAGTTTTTAATTGACACAGGGGCAAGTCGCACTACAATCAGCCATGATGAAGTTCCAGGGGCACCCCTCTCAGGCTCACAAAATGTTTCCCTTGGTTTTTCAGGACAGCCTATTGTAAATGAAGTATCCGAACCAGTCCCCCTGGCTGTGGGTCCATTATCACGTGTTACCGACTTGTTACTTACAAAATCATGTCCAGAAAATCTGTTAGGAATTAAAACATTGAAGGCTCTAGGAGCTATAATATGCTGTTCCCCGGAGGGAGTTAGACTCTTTCTGCGGGATTTCAAGGGTCATTATGTCCTGCGTGAATTTGATGTCAGATTGAAAAATGTACCAGATTACTTGTGGGCAAAAGGCCCAACTGATGTAGGCTGTATGCACATTACACCATACCGCGTTACACTCAAGGCAGGTGTTGTACTACCCAGAATCAGACAATACAAGTTACCAACCGATGCTGTAGTGGCTTTACTGAAAATCATTGAAGAGCTCATTGCCCAAGGAGTGGTCGTCGAGACCGACTCCAATATCAGTAATTCACCCATCATTCCGATTCTTAAACGTACTGATCCCAATGCACCGCCAGTATATCGGCTGGTGATTGATCTTCGAGAATTAAATAAATGCATTATTCCACAGTACCCTGTGGTCCCGGATATCTCATCCTTATTGACTGCCATTGATTCAGAAGCAACGTTCTTTACTGTAATTGATCTCAAGAACGCCTTCTTCAGCGTGCCTATTGATCCAGAGAGCCAATATCTCTTCGGATTCAGTTTAAATGGACGCAGCTTCAAATTTTCACGCGCACCTCAAGGATTCACAGAAAGCCCCAGCATCTATAGTCAAGCACTGAAAAGACAACTAGATTGTATTCAAATGCCAGTTAACACCGCTTTACTGCAATACGTCGATGATCTACTGATCACCGCACGAAGTGAGCCCGAATGTGAAAAAGCATCACTGACAGTTTTACACTTCCTGGCCGACAAGGGACACAAGGTGTCTCCTTCGAAGCTACAATTCTGTGTTCAGCAAGTTGTGTACTTGGGTCACTTGCTGTCCAAAGTGGGGAGACAGCTCACTCCCGATCGCATTCAGTTAATTGCAAATATGCCGCAACCCCAGACACAAAAGGAAGTGCGGGCCTTCATAGGCCTCACCTCGTACTGCAGACAATGGATTCCCCAGTATGCATTTCTAGCCAAGCCACTCATCCAGTTAACGACACAGGAGGCAGCGACTTCGACTGCCCTCCCTTGGACTCAGGAACACACACAAGCTTTTGAAGAATTAAAGAAAGCATTATGCCAAGCACCAGTTTTAGCAACACCATGTTACAACAAACCGTTTACACTTTTTGTTACAGAACGTGATGGTACAGCGTTGTCTGTCCTCACTCAAGATCAAGCAGGTTCACATAAGCCTTGCGCTTATTTCTCTAGTACATTGGATTCAGTAGCCCAGGCACTCCCTGCGTGCTTAAAATCAGTAGCAGCAACAGCGTTAGCAATAAGACAAAGTGATTCAATTGTTTTAGGTCATCAGTTGACAGTTCAAGTACCACACTCTGTAGAGGTTTTGTTAAACAGAACCCAGACTCAACACTTAACTATAGCACGACTGACAGGTTATGAATTAACACTATTCCAGCCACACATAGAAATCAGACGCTGCAGCATCCTGAACCCAGCAACACTGTTACCCACAAGTATGACAGATCCAGCCCCGCATGATTGTATAGAAATAATTAATGCAGTAACAAAGCCACGACGAGACTTAACAGATGTCCCACTGACAAATCCAGACCTGACACTTTATGTGGACGGTTCATGCATGAGAACAAGTACAGGAGAATTAGTGGCCGCGTATGCCGTGACCACTGAAACTGAAATTAAAGAAACACATCGTATAGACACACTGTCTGCTCAAGCAGCAGAGCTCATCGCTCTGACCCGAGCTTGTATTCTAGCCAAGAACAGAAATGTTAACATATACACTGATTCCCGTTATGCCTTCGGAGTTGTACACGACTTCGGAGTCCTCTGGCAAGAACGAGGTTTCCTGACCTCTCATGGGGCCAAGATTCAACATGGTCCCCTCATTCAAGCACTGTTAGAAGCAATACATTTGCCCTCGGGCATATCAGTCATGAAGTGTAAAGCACATACTAAAGTTACAGATTCCGTTTCCCAGGGTAACGACCTGGCAGACCAGACAGCAAAACATACAGCACTGACTCACACCCAGATTAATGATGTGACAAAGACGATAGTACCGACAAAATGTATGACAGTTAGAGATCCCACCCTAGACGTAATCGATATCCAGACACATGCTACTCCAGATGAAATAAAGAAATGGACTGAACTAGGAGGGATTCAGACAGATCAAGGTTGGATGACGAAGGGAAAATCTATATGGTTTCTCCCCGACTCAATGGTTCAAGTCATGATAAATACAGCACATAGCCCGGCACATCTAGGAGAGAAAGCGATGTTAGACAGTTTACAAAATCTCTGGTACAACAAACACTTACGAGCAGCAGCAAAACAGAAAGTGCGTACTTGCATGATCTGTTGTCAGTTCAATCCAGGAAAAAGCGTCCCTGTAGAGCAAGGTGGATTTCATCCTCCCGATCACCCTTTTGAAGTCCTCCAGATGGATTATATCCAGATGAACAGTTGTCGAGGATTCAAATATGTCCTTGTAATTGTTTGTGCTCTGTCCCGCTGGACCGAAGCATACCCAGTTCCAGACTACACTGCTCCGACCACTGCCAGACAGTTGGTTCGTGAATTCTTCCCACGGTACGGTTTGCCCCGTGTCGTGTATTCAGATAACGGACAGCCATTCTCGTCCGAGTTGATGAAACAGGTTTCCCTTTTGCTAGGATATCAGTGGAGGTTCCACTGTGTCCGACACCCCGAAGCAGCAGGCCTTGTAGAAAGGCATAATCAGACACTAAAGATCCGCCTTGCAAAGATCTGTCAGGAAAAGGGGGTCGACTGGATAGTCGCCCTGCCCGTAGCACTATTCTATATGAGAATGGTCGCCCACTCAAGATCAGGGCTATCCCCGTACGAAGTGGTCTTTGGCAGACCACCGAATATGTGGGGGACGCCCATTCCGAAGAAAATCACTGATGTTGATTGCAATATGTTGACAGATTACCTTGCCTCCTTGATGTCTGCACTCCAATCATGTCGTTCACAGGTTGCCGCAGCCTTTCCTGACAACACTGATGTGAAGCCGCACGAGGTCCGTCCTGGGGACCTGGTACTCGTCCGGAATTTCGACCGGAAAAATCCATTGGAGCCCCGCTGGAAAGCACCGAAGACCGTCCTGCTCACCACGAGGACCGCCGTGAAGATAGAGGGGAGAAAGGGGTGGGTCCACACGAGTCACATCAAGCTTTGCAATGAACTAAAAAACGGACTGAAACCTGATCGAGACTCGTCCACCCCCACCAAAGACTGTGTTGAGGAAAAAGACTTTACTGTTACCGAACGAGAAAAGACTCCCCAAGAACTATATCGTATGAAACTTCGATCTAGCAAGTCAGACAGTTTAATTGTTTAAGTCCTCCCCTAGGTGAATCGGTTAAATAGTTTCTGACATGTATCCCCTAGATCGAGATAGAGAGAGAGAGAGACAAGTCAAAAGAATTACATACTGCAAATCACTGCGTAGTCACTGTATAGTGACGTTGTTAATAATGTTTTTCCTAAGTGTTCTAATTATTATTGCCAGCATTCTGCTACCCATTTATTGGCCTATTTTCAGGCGTGAACAATCTGCTTACAATGTCTCTGCTGAACACACTTTTAGTGAACTTCCTGCACACGAACTCTCTTACAGACTTGCGCTGCGCAACAATACATTCATTAGTATGTTACACCACTCCCATCAGACAAATAATGCTACCGACTGCTGGATATGTGGCCGACTCCCTCCCTACCAGAATTACAAGGGAGCTCTGCCCCTCTTTCCGTACCCGTTCACTCACAATGGCTCCTGTGGGGCATGGTTTAAAATAATTAATTCCTTAGATCCTGATATTGCTGTTTTCGATGGGGGCTGGGTTTGGGGAAACCTGAACTTAGTTCTGCTCGACGTCTGTTATCCTGATAAAGAGGGACTTCCCACTCGAATAGGAACTGATCTAGAAAATGAAGTATATGGATTAGGTAATTACACAATTAGCCTTATGATCCTTACCGTTGAATCCGAAGCTGCTCCAGTTCTGCCCCATATGTTAGTATTACCAGTCACAGGTGAACTATGTGTTAGCAAGAAAGGTTCAGTACACGTAGGTCATAGTAAATGCACTACTGTGGTCGAATTCAGTGATCATGGTAAATCGTCCTTCAAAGCTATCAGTCATTCCTATTTTGTTTGTGGTCATACCGCATACATACGTTTGCCTCCCGACTGGGATGGTACCTGTTATATTGCATTCCTTCCGCCACCTGTTTTTCTAGCTCCCCCTGATTATCATAGAAATACGAATCTAGTGCAGAATAGACCCAAAAGAGATATTCCACTTGTCGACTACACAGAAACGGCATGGGAACAGTACACTGATTTCAATAAAGGATTCTTTTTCTTTTTAGGACCTGTCCAAAACAGTAAATTAATACGCAGATTAACCAGAACACTTGAAGTTGTAGTACATGAAACTGCCTCCGCCTTAGGTAACTTAACAGAGGAGCAGTCTGCTATACGGGTTGTTGTCCTTCAAAATCGTCTTGTAATTGACGTCATCTTGGCAGATAGAGGTGGAGCCTGTAAGGTCATCGGGTCAAGTTGCTGTGTTTTCATTCCACAAAACGCACCATCTGTCTATCAAGCTATTACCCGTCTGCATAAAATTGCAAATCAGATACATGAGAATCCAGGCACCTGGACTTGGTCCGGTTGGTTCTGGACAACGTTATCCGCTTGGGGATGGAAGATCTTATCATTCCTAGGCATTGGCCTTGTTATAGTATTCAGCTGCTGCCTGTGCCTACAGTGTGGGCCAGCGATTTGTGGACTGTGTGCCACATCGTGCATTGAACATTCCAGTTTTCTCTCAAACAGTCAAAGAAAGAAAGATGAACATATAATGTTACAAGAACAGACTGATCGATTCATGAGGATCGATATATCATGAAGGGTCCGTAGGGAACAAGGAGGGAATGAGGTAATATAGATTTTTGGTCAAGTTATGTTCCCTAGCGCGTACCCCACCGACTCCATGTACGAGTTAAAGTGCATGTAACTTCCCTCCTGTACCAGCTATGAAGACGCAAATACGTTTGCGTCCAACGTTAACATGTCCTCTTTCAGACCCACCATGAATGGGTTGAATGGTCCGTTCCTAAGTATGCTATGCCAACGTCTTTTTGTAGTGTACTCCTATGTTTTCCAGCCCTGGCTGAAGTAGGCCCTGAATCTCTGCCACCGAACCTCCTTTCTGGCTTCTGACTGCGAGGGCCTCTGCCCAGGCTGCCCCCGTACCCGTGAACTCTGACTTACTTCTAGCGCGGCCCTCCGTGCTCAGCTCAGCCCGCTGCCTGCCAAGATTGACTATAACCTTCGAGTTATCTGTTTCCCGCCCCGAAAATACATTCCTGCCTGCTAGCTTCAGTAAACATCCTTCCTCAGCTGCAGGGCTAAAGGGCCGACCTGTCTCTGTGCAAGTAATTCATAGCTTCTGTTGCCATGCTTCCATGGAAGGCCCCATGCCCCCACGCTTCTCATACAGACACTCAGGCGCTTATACACGCACTCCCAGCAAGTATAGAATAGCTTCTGCTCTAGAGACCTTTCTGCCCAGGTAGCTTAGTTCCTAAACATCAGATATCAGATATGATAGAAGCACAAGTTGATCTGACATGCCAGACTTCTGTCTCTTTCCGTCAGTGTAAATGTCAAGTCCCCTGCACCCCCCCAATTACACGTCATGCAGCTGCGCGCGCATCCAAGCTTCCGATTTCTGCTGACATTGCAACATTTTCTGTTAGTGCCACCCATTCGTGACACCTACCCGTGACGTTTCTAGCACACACCTCTAGTTCACGCCTCTTGATTGCGCACTTGTACCACGTGTATACTGTTATCTTGTCTTCTCTCAGCTGTTACGCCTTCTATACTGTTTTCAATGGTGTACAATAAGTATATAAGCTGTGTACTGTTAATAAAATGTAGCGCGCTCTATCCCTTCTGACACCCTGTGTGGTGGTCAGAACATGATATCTTTTTTTTTTTTTTTTTTTAAACCTTTATTCGCAACAGGTAGTAGAAGACAAGCATGAGATCATCAATGTCACATATACAAAGCATACAAGGGTACAGGTGTAGTATAGTGCAGCGGCATACATAAAACGTTCAGGTGCCATATCCAGAGGGGAAATCCAGCGGGCCGTAATGAGGTGACAGCCGTAGCAGTGGCCTGAAGTGTAGTGCATCTTTACAGAGCATATGAACATATCAACAGTACAAATAACAAGCATATACAGTCCTAACGGGGAGGACCGGGCCAGGGCCGCGGACACATGTGCACAGTGCAGTAGTCCCTGAGGTAAGGTATCTCGACCCGCATTCCAAGAGAGACGTCAGGAGCGCCCCGCTCCCTCGCCGATAATCATGACAGACTCCCTATATCGAGAGTGGCAACAGTACAGATAGAGGAACCCTTACAAAGCATAAGCCGGACAAGTGACAGAGAAGTGCGTAACACCAACAAAGAAAGCCCCATCAACCCACCCCAACCCGATCAGCACTGTCCGAGTCAGAATCCTGCACAGCCCTGGTAAGGAGGTACACTTGCAGCGGGCTCCAAAAGTCTCTGGGCCTACAGCGCACAGGCATCAATTCTGCATAAACATTACATTGGTCCTGACAATAAATGACATCCCTCAACCAGTCCTCAAACTGCGGTACCCTGCCCCTTCCCCAACAACAGGCCACCCGCCTCTTTGCCAGCAGCAGAGTCACATCCACAAATCTACGATACATTGCCGGCACCGCCTTGGTATAACCTAGCACCAGGACCAAGGGGTCAAGCGGTACTCCATTGTCGGTCATAACCTGGAGAGCATCATGGACCCGCACCCAGTACTCCGAGACCACCCCACACTCCCATGCCAAATGAAGAAAATCGGCACCTGGCGCATGACAACGGGCACATCTGTCATCCTCCGCCAGCCGAAACCTGAGCTTTCTAGCCGGGGTGTAGTAAAAACGCTGTATGAACTTGTAGTGTATGATCTTTAGACGGCAGCTAGAGGAGATGTTGGCGGTCACTCCACAACAGTATTTCCACTGGTCATCAGAAATGGATATGCCAAGCTCAGTTTCCCAGAGGGCTCGTGCCCGTCCCGGCGAGACAGCACGATGTTTTCTGATGGCACCATACAGGCTGGACACCAAGTGACGTCCGTCAGAAAGTAACAGCACATGTAGCGGTAGGGTCACACCCGGCTCCGCAGGGAACTCAGGCAACAGTGACCTCAGGCCCTGACGCAACCGGACATAATAAAACATATCAAGCGGGGAGCACGTAACACCCCCGAAGAACTGCTCCCGGGTACGGAAAGTGCCCTCACGAAACAGGTCCCCCCAAGTATGCACCGCAAGACGACTGCACAGTCGTTGAAACCCAGTTTCCTGGAGAAGAGACAGAGCGGGGTGATATATCAAAGGCAACGCAGGCGAGTAGAGAAAGGCGACATCCAGTACCTTTGCAATACGTTTCCATGCATCAACAGTGCAGGTAACCGTTGTTTGATGTGTGTCAATGTCCCTCACATTGCCCAGGACCATGCCCTCCAATGGGAGAGGATGGGCGACCCACTGCTCAGCGGCCACCTGAGGCATGAACGGTGTGGGGCGAATCCAGTGGTAGGCGTAGTGCGCCTGAGCGCTGACATAATAGAGTTCAAATTCAGGGACGTCAAAGCCCCCGTCAGCATAAGGCAGCGTCAGCGTAGACCATGCCACTCTTGGTTGTTTGCCCCCCCAGAACAGCCGAAGCAACTCTGACCGGAGACGTGCGAAAAAATAAGCCCCAGGATAATAAGGAATGTTTTGAAACAGATACAAGAGGCGAGGTAACACCACCATTTTAATAAGAGACGCTCTGCCCGCCATAGACAATGGTAAAGACATCCATCTCGTGACGCTATCCGCCAAGTTAGTTATAGCGACACCGTAATTAAGCCGTAGCGTCTCCTCCTTGAGCAAAGACACAACAATACCCAGATATCGCAGTTCCGAGTCACACCACTCTAGGGGGTAGTCAAGCGGGAAACGGTGGACCGCCGCAGTAAGAGGAAAGAATTGGGATTTCTGCCAATTGATATGAACCCCAGATATGCCGCCAAAGACAACAAACTCCCGTAACAACGCATTAAGATTCGACTGCGGGTCTTTCACGTACAGGGTAACATCATCAGCGTACAGGGAGATGCCAATCTGCCGCTGAAGGCAGTTAAACGCGCTCCGTTGATGCAATTGCCGAATTCTACATGCGAGAGGCTCTATAGCAATGGCGAACAATAGGGGGGATAGTGGACACCCCTGTCTAGTCCCTCTCGTGATTGGGAAAGGGGAGGACAACACGCCATTTACAACCACTCTGGCCATAGGGTCAGTGTAGAGTAGTTTAACCCATGAGATAAATATTCTGGGAAAGCCCATCCTGCACAGGACGTCAATTAAGTAACCCCATTCCACCGAGTCGAAAGCTTTAGTCGCGTCTAGAAAAATCGCAGCCACCGGGAGCTCCGGGGAGATGGTCGGAATCAAGGAGAATAATGTACGAAGATTATGGGAGGTCGCCCGTCCAGGCACAAAACCTGACTGGTCAGGCAATACTATGATGGGCATAAGTTCAGAGAGACGCACCGCCAGTACTTTGGCCAGTATTTTAACATCACAGTTGAGCAATGAAAGAGGCCTATAGGAGCCTACATCAAGGGGATCCTTGCCGGGTTTGAGCAAAGAGGTGATAGCAACTTCCCTCATAGACCCTGGTAGGCGCCCCACTTCAAGGGAGTCTTCGAAAACCTCCAGCAGAACCGGAGCCATAATATCCACGTAGCATTTATAAAATTCGGCGGGGAGACCATCCAGGCCCGTAGCCTTGCCATTATTAAGAGACATGATGGCACTCCTGACCTCGTCGACCTCAAGGGGCCTACCCAGAAAAGCCCTATGATCATCCGAAAGCCAGCAGAGCGACAACTCATCTAAAAACCCCCCATATCTCACATCTCCGGAGTGCTGGGAGGTGTATAAGTGTGTGTAGTGTTGCAGAAATGTGTCCCGGATAGTCGCCGTGTCCGTGCATCGAGTGCCATCAGCCAAGACCAGTTCCAATACATCCGAGCTATGCCTCTGATGTCTCGTAAGTGCAGCCAGGACCTTCCCCGGTCTCTCCCCTTCGCAATATCGTCTAGCCACCCAGTATTTGCCCCTATGCTTCGCTTCCCTGGCCGCTTCCTCCTCGTACTCAGAGAGTTTACTTCTAAACTGATGCATGAGATCAGAGTCAGGGCCGGCAAGTAGGCTACGCTCAAGGCGTCGTAGGTCGGCTTCCAAATCAGCAAGCGTTCGAACAATGGTCCTGAGTACCCCACAACTCTTGGAGATGGTGACCCCTCGAATCGTAACTTTGAATGCCTCCCATATTACCTCTACACTATCCACAGACCCCCTATTTCTCGGAAAGAAGGCCTCTATCTCCTCACCCAGCTCCGCCTTAAAGATGGGGTCCAGGAGGGCCGAAGGGAAGAGCCTCCAAGGCGGGCGCGGTCGGTGCAGTCCAGGCACCGATACCACAACCCGAACCGGACAGTGGTCAGAGAAAGTCCTGGGGAGGTGTGTCACCCCGTGCAATCCAGCCACCAGTCCCCTGGAAAGGAATATATAATCCAGCCTCGCCCAGGTATGAGCCTGTGTCGTGAAATGCGTGCCCTCCTTAACAGCGGGATGTACATAGCGCCAGCTGTCCACCAGCCCTGCCTCCTCAACAATGCCCCGCATGACATCCCTGGCCTGTACATTGTACTGATGACTCCCCTCCGACCTGTCCTCAAGAGCCACCATTGCCAGATTAAAATCCCCCCCCCACACAATATGAGAAGCATCCACAGCAAGTACATGACCCCACAGTGCAAGAAAGAAAGCAGGAGTATCAACATTCGGTGCATAGCAATTCACAAAAAGTACAGTGATCTGCCCAATCCTCCCCCACAACAGCACATATCTCCCGTCAGAGTCTAAGTGCGATCCCAATTCCTGGAAGGCAAGAGATTTTTTAACCAAAATTGCAACCCCCCTCGCATAAGAGGAGTATGACGAGAATTTCCGCACAGTGGCCCATCTCCCACCAAACGAACATGCCGGCGAGCGGCGCAAATGTGTTTCCTGCAGAAGTGCCACCTGAATGGCATGTCGGTCCAGATACTGCAACACATTACGACATTTCCTGGCATCATTTAGCCCACGTACATTCCAAGAAAGAATCGATATCTTATCCAAAACTTCGGCCGACATCACTCATTAGGAATACATGCCAAGGAGCCCCGCAATCCAGCAACAGGTACACCACACAAGCCCGAATAGGAAGCTGTAGTCGCCACACCCACACTCCACCTAGTAACACGAAAAACACAGTCATCCATGCCGTCTTCAAACTTCAAACCCAACCCCCCCCACCCAGAACCGGGCAGAGCATAACCGTGCAACAGGCACGCAGCACCACACAAGAACATCACAATCACAACCCATCCAGCAAGCGAACGCGAAAGTACCAAAGTGTCCCCACCCCCCACCGCCCACCTGACCAAACCCAACCCGTCAGGACCCTCTACCACCCCCCCTCCCCACACCCCAGGCATCCATCCATCCGTCCAAGACAGCAGTCGCACAACAAAGTAAAATATGAACATAGTAGGGGAATTCCCGTTGGGGGTGCCTACCAGAGGTGCACTTCACCACCCCCACACACCATGCCGCCACTCCAGCCAAGTAGGCAAAGATACAAGGCAGGCACAGTGCTAGGGTGGGTGCCCGGAGCAATGAATAGAAAAGAAAAAACCAGCCATCGCCACCCCAACAGCCACACCGTACAGCCCCCCGGAGCTGTCCGGAGGTCCGCCCGTCCACATACAAGAGCAACCGCAACGGAAAGTCAGCAAACAGCTGCAAGTGTGGCATTAGCAATACAAGGCGTTTAACACAGACATCATGCCCTCAAAAAAAAAACCTGGTCAGGAGTCCTCCGCCTCATCCGTCGATTGGCGATCATTCTGTCCCTGTCCATCCTGGCGGTCAGCAGCCGCCCGCTCCCTCCTCAGCCGCTTCACAAAGTCTTCCGCCTGTTGCGGATTTGTGAAAAAAGTCTGTTTCGCCTGATGAGTGATCCTCAGTTTTGCAGGGTAGAGCAAGGCGTAGTCCACCTGGAGGTCCCGAAGCTTCTTCTTGACCGCCAAGAATTTCCGCCGTTGTTCCTGCACCATCGGAGTGAAGTCCGGGTATATGGTGAAGTTTACACCCTCGAAGGAGAGTGAGCGGGAAGTGCGAGCCGCTTGAAGAGCCACATCCCGGTCCCGATAGTTCAGGAGGCGAGCAATGATAGGGCGCGGGGCCGCACCCGGTGCCGGGCGCGGTCCAAGCGAGCGGTGTGCCCGTTCCACAATAAACTGGGTAGAAAAGGCTTCCGCCCCGACTGCTCCAACCAAAAGCCTCTCCACATACGTTTCCATCTTTCCAACATTCGTCGTCTCCGGCACACCTACTACGCGAATGTTGTTGCGCCGACTTCTCGCCTCCAACTCCTCGTTCTTGGCAGCTATCACTCGTAGGATATTGTCCATCCTCGCCAACTGAGTGGTATGAGTGGCCGAGGTGTCGTCGTGATCCGAGATTCGCTGCTCCGCCGCAGTCAGGCGCTCCTCATGGACATCAAGTTTCTGTACCACCGCGTCCATGCGGGAGGAAAGTTTGTCCACTTTGTCCACTATGGTGGCGAAGCCCTGCCGCATCTCCTGCATCATCTGCTGGAAATCAGGGGTGGCCGGTTGCGAGACAGCGTCAGTGGCCGGCGGAGGAGGAGATCGTGAGGTCCCAGCCTCTTGCGCCATGCGGGCGCCCCTTCTGGAAGCTGCCGAGTCAAAGGAGAGCTTGGGTTGCTTATTATCAGGTTTGCCCATGGCGTCACACACACCACAGGCACCGATGGCGTGAATAGGGAGGCGAAAGGATCGACCCTTGAAAGTAAGTCCACGGTCAATTCAGCAATGCACACAGCAAAGGAAGCTGAACAAGCAATGTTAACAGTAGGCGGCACACCTCCGCACAGAACCACCAGCCCCCTTGCGTAGATAACAGCCAAGCAAAGTCCTGGATTAGGGCGCAGTAGTACTAAATCCACGCAGTGGCACCAGCACCCCTCGAGAAGCACAGCATACTGCCGCCGCCGGGCAGGTAGGTCATACTGTTGGCAGGCAAAGGGAGTCCGAGAGGACACAGTAATGGCCCACCACAGTTCAGCACAGAACCGTTAGAAAGGCAGTGCACAGGAATCAGCCTCCAAATGTTTCCCCAGGGAGCAGAGCAGCTCAAGAATAGCGCGGCACACACAGACACAGCAGGGGGGGTACCAGAGGCGAGGGCAGTTAGACGGGCCCACCAGATCAAGCACGGTGATCTCCAGTGGTCAGCAACTGCTGAGAGGATAATGGCGCCAATCAGGGGAAAAAACGGCCCTCCAGCAGCGCGACCAACCAGCACCTCCACAAGCCGCCACAGTCACAGTCGAGCCCCAGAAGTATCCAGCAGGGGATAGGTGGCCAGGTGATTACGGTAGACGGGGGCACGAGCAGGCATGTATGCCCCGCCACTCCCTACCGTGCAATGTCCGGATCCAAAAACCGGAGGCAGATCGGCTCCCCTGCCGCAGCTCCGCAACAGCAGATCAGCGTGATTCCCACGGCGCTGCACAGACCCAGTCGCCGGGCACCGGAGGCAGATCGGCTCCCCCCGCCGCCGCTCCCGAGCAGCAGATCAGAGTGATCCCCACGGTGCTGCGCAGTCCCAGTCGCCGGGTCCAGGCGGGAACCCCGGAGAGTCCCCGAGGGGGGAGGGGATGTGGCCTCCACCCCACGAGTGAGGCAGCGGTGTAGAGTGAGCTGAGCAGCCGGGCCGCAGAGCGCCGGCCCTCCAGGACGTCCAGCGGTGAATCTTCCGAGCCCCGTATCAGTGGGCAGGAACCTCCGACCAACGCGGAAAACGGATCGAGTGTGGTCCACGGTCCGACAGGCAGGATGCAGGGGTCAGAGTAGCGAATGGTGGCTTCTAACAAGGATGAGTGACCGGATTAAGGCTCCGGGCTGCAGGAGCCTCACGGCAGTGCGGCCATGCTGCAGTGCGCCCTCTAGCGCCCCCCGGTCAGAACATGATATCTTGGTCATGACCATTCCTTTTTAAGGAATAAAACCCTTTAGAACTCTAACACCACGGACTCTGTCTTTTTTCATCCGATCTGAGTTATTATTGATTAAGTACTTACCTGCATAGAAATTAAGAGAGTAAATTATTTATTTACATCATTTTGGCGCCCGAATAGGGACTCCTCCCCCACCTCACGCGCCGGTTGGCGCATTGCAAGCTCTGTCCCCTGCCATCAGTTAGAAGGACCATACGCGTACCGGCAGGATTTCCTGCATCTCCCTCTGACCCACGGAGGTGACGAAGACTGCGATCAGTGCCCAGACGAGGCGGTGAGGAGTGCGGAGGATCCCGACCAGAGCCTAGCCGAAAGAAGCAAGGTCCGAGGTGTCAAGAGGCCCACCAGGTTTCCGAAGTTGTCCGAAGTTTCCCGAAGTTTTCCGAAGTTTCGAGTCGAGTCCAGTCGAGTTTTCCGAGGCCTTCTGTTTTCCGTGCTTCCCGGTGAGTACCATTGCTGGGGCGTATCTAGACGGGTTTGGGTACACAAGTCCGGTCTGCACTGTTTTTAGGCAGTGTATCTGTACTGTTTAGCAGTATATCTAGTATTCTGAATTTCTGAATTTCTGCACTGTTACAACGGTGTATCTGTACTGTTTAGCAGTACATCTGATATAGGGGGTAGTCATCTATGTCTCAAATATCTTTTCATGTAATTAATGTCGTGGTATGAATGTGACTGTTTTTATGTGCATTATTGTGTTTTCTTGTATAACTAGTTAAATTCAGAATTAAGTATCAAGGATCGAGCATTTCAGTATCAAGTAGGCACAATGCCGTTTTTCAACAAGTTAAAGCAGTTAGGAACTAGGAAAGGGATGTTAGAGGAAGAAATCCCTATCCCCCCTAGGGACACTCCAGGTAACTTCATGTATCATAAACATGGCATAGACGCCATATTGTATCTAGAATTATGGACCGATTACACAAAGCACCTAGAAGAAAGATACCGATGGCCAGTTAACGGAACATGGGATGCCGAGTGCATCATAAAGGTAGAAGAGGCATTACGGAAAAAGAAGGCCAGACAATCCCAGAAAGACGCCATAGAATTTTGGCGTAAGGAATCACATAAACGTGCTGAAAGAGCACTTCGTAGAGAAGACAGACTTAAAGAATCAGAAAAGGCCCAAGAAAACGAATTAGTTATTGAAGGAATCCGAGTAAAATCAGAACAAATAGATCGCATCCGAAATAGCCAAGTGAACAGCATGTATCTTTTGGCTGAGGGTACACCTGACGCCATTTCAGAAATACCGAAAAATTTGCCGTCACCATTAGTTCCAACTAAAGTAATGCACAAGACTACTAAAGACATATTCCTAAATTCCTACCTAGAAGATGTAGCACCAGCTTACACCAATCTGCCTGTTCGTGCCCTGCCTACTGACAGGGACGGAGGTGGCACTCCACCCCCCGGTCATGTTCCGCCGGTACCACAACAGACCTCTCCTGTTCCGCCAGCCCCGCCTCTTCCCGTACTCAAAACAGACCTACCGAAACCACGTCTACCAGATCCTACTAAAAGACAAATTCAATTACAGACTCCACACAGGGAGGATGCCCAAGCTTCCGCTTCAGGAAGTGCGACCGCGGGTTTTCAGACCCCGCCCCTAACGCACAGATTATCCCTAGGGGACATGCAGAGTCCCACCGTGTACAAATCACCCCGTCTTGGTGCACTCAAAGGACAACTTACAGTCTGCAGATATGATCCAGTACCCGGAAAAGAGGATAGAATGATGATGGCATCATTACGGTTACGTGCCGCTACTGATTTTCTGTTAATGTTTTCCGGTATGAAAGAACACCTAGACAGAATCTACCGGTTTATACAGACTGGAAAAGATCCCGAAAGTATTAAAGATGCCATGGAGCATCAGAAAGTTGACACTCAAGCATATATATTACGTTTCTTTATAAACTGCCTAATAAGAGAACGAGACAGGCCTGAGACAGACCAGGATGAAATAGAGGCACTCCACAAGTGGGGTCAAAATATATCGGAAGGTAAACATGATAGACAGAAATGCATAGCCAGTATGTACAAGAAAATAAGAAAAACAGTAATAGAGATACACGAAAAAGAGAAAGACAAAGCTTCCTCCGAGGAGGAAGGAGAATCTGAAGAACCAGAAAAAGCTGCAGGTACTATAGCATATGTAGGTAAGGGAACTTACCTTAGGAAGGGTATCCGTCCAGAAAGCAAGAGAGTTTTCTTCTCTGCCTTGACAAATCCGAATTCTGCTGAGCATCAGTTCCAGGAAACTGATAAAAGGCTCCGAGACCGAGTTGGGTACCACATGCTCAATTCTATGGATGAACAAGAACTAGCCCGATCAGCTGTATCATGGGCCGAAAATGCAGACATATACAATGATGATACCTTAGCACAGACATTTCTGAACCTCTCCCCCGACGAACAGAAATTAGCAGGTGTATACATGATTCAGCACCTTCTCATCAAATACAGAAAACACTATTCTGATCCAGGTCCCTTACACGAAACACTAGAAGCACTACTGATGGATAGATGGAGAGGCTTAAGCACCAAATTAATTCAAATAATTCTAGAACAGCGACACAGATATAATACCTTTGTAAGCTCTGAATACGTTCCCGCCCCACCTCCAGAAAGGAAAATGTACCACATGCAATGCGGGGGTAGTATTGAAAGTCAGAACCCCTTACGAGAAGTACACCCAGTTATGGGTGAGGATAAGGTCTTGAAACGCGTGTATGTACACACGCCTCTGACTAAATTAGAACTATTAGAAATGAAGAAATTAGTCCCGTGCCATGATAAAGACCCTGCAGGTTTCCACAGAGAGCTCAAAGACATGTTACTGATGGGAGACTACACATATGATGACATCATGAAAATGTTGAAAGTATTATTGCCCACGGGCATATTCGAGAAATTAAAGGAAAAGGAATGGGAGGTGGGAGACACAAAGATTGCATGGGCAGAAATAGAGGACGAAGAAAAGAAACGGGTCCCGGGGTTAGGCCTTGGGGACAAAACTAAAGCATTACCAGGTTTAATAGTACAGGTTCTACCAAGATTATTGACAACTAGAAAGGAAGATTGGGACGCCATCTCTTCCTGTAAACAGAAACATGATGAAGATACTAGTGACTTCTATTCAAGATTCGAGAAATGTTTTATTATCAATAGTGGCCTCCAGCCAAGTAGCGAGTCGTACCCACATCTTTTTGTATCAAAGTTAGTCGAGAATTCCCTACCGTTAGTTAAAAATCGAGTGTACAAGGTCGAGAGTACATGGCAAGCAAACACGCCATCACAGATGTTACAAATGTTACAATATCATCAGAACAGAATTAGAGAAGAACAAGATCAGGAACAAAAACGCATGAAAGACACAAAGATGAAAATGTTAGTAGCTCAGACGGTCCCATCCGACGGTCACAGAAAGGGTGCGACCCAGACAAGTCACACTACAGCTCCCGTTAAAGGGACATGTAATTACTGCAAGCAGCCAGGTCACTACGTACACGAATGCCCAGTTCTGAAACATAACATAGCGACAGGTAAAACTAAAGAAAGACCGCATCCGCCTAGACAAGACCATAACCAGCATCAGACTTCACAGAGTACACAGAATACACAGCCTATGCATGTTTCTTCGACTCCAGCACAGACAGTAGCGATACCACAGCCACAGCCTATTGCCGCGTCTCAGCAAGTCTCACAACAGATGTATCAGTATGCCCAGTCCGCTTATCCCGAATATTCCCGATATACATGAAACAGCCTAGAGAGGGAAGGTGGCTTGCCTCTTATTGAGATTCCTGTAGATCAAGAAGGTCCTTATGTACACAGTCAAGTATTGGGAAAAGACAGAAAGTTTTTAATTGACACAGGGGCAAGTCGCACTACAATCAGCCATGATGAAGTTCCAGGGGCACCCCTCTCAGGCTCACAAAATGTTTCCCTTGGTTTTTCAGGACAGCCTATTGTAAATGAAGTATCCGAACCAGTCCCCCTGGCTGTGGGTCCATTATCACGTGTTACCGACTTGTTACTTACAAAATCATGTCCAGAAAATCTGTTAGGAATTAAAACATTGAAGGCTCTAGGAGCTATAATATGCTGTTCCCCGGAGGGAGTTAGACTCTTTCTGCGGGATTTCAAGGGTCATTATGTCCTGCGTGAATTTGATGTCAGATTGAAAAATGTACCAGATTACTTGTGGGCAAAAGGCCCAACTGATGTAGGCTGTATGCACATTACACCATACCGCGTTACACTCAAGGCAGGTGTTGTACTACCCAGAATCAGACAATACAAGTTACCAACCGATGCTGTAGTGGCTTTACTGAAAATCATTGAAGAGCTCATTGCCCAAGGAGTGGTCGTCGAGACCGACTCCAATATCTGTAATTCACCCATCATTCCGATTCTTAAACGTACTGATCCCAATGCACCGCCAGTATATCGGCTGGTGATTGATCTTCGAGAATTAAATAAATGCATTATTCCACAGTACCCTGTGGTCCCGGATATCTCATCCTTATTGACTGCCATTGATTCAGAAGCAACGTTCTTTACTGTAATTGATCTCAAGAACGCCTTCTTCAGCGTGCCTATTGATCCAGAGAGCCAATATCTCTTCGGATTCAGTTTAAATGGACGCAGCTTCAAATTTTCACGCGCACCTCAAGGATTCACAGAAAGCCCCAGCATCTATAGTCAAGCACTGAAAAGACAACTAGATTGTATTCAAATGCCAGTTAACACCGCTTTACTGCAATACGTCGATGATCTACTGATCACCGCACGAAGTGAGCCCGAATGTGAAAAAGCATCACTGACAGTTTTACACTTCCTGGCCGACAAGGGACACAAGGTGTCTCCTTCGAAGCTACAATTCTGTGTTCAGCAAGTTGTGTACTTGGGTCACTTGCTGTCCAAAGTGGGGAGACAGCTCACTCCCGATCGCATTCAGTTAATTGCAAATATGCCGCAACCCCAGACACAAAAGGAAGTGCGGGCCTTCATAGGCCTCACCTCGTACTGCAGACAATGGATTCCCCAGTATGCATTTCTAGCCAAGCCACTCATCCAGTTAACGACACAGGAGGCAGCGACTTCGACTGCCCTCCCTTGGACTCAGGAACACACACAAGCTTTTGAAGAATTAAAGAAAGCATTATGCCAAGCACCAGTTTTAGCAACACCATGTTACAACAAACCGTTTACACTTTTTGTTACAGAACGTGATGGTACAGCGTTGTCTGTCCTCACTCAAGATCAAGCAGGTTCACATAAGCCTTGCGCTTATTTCTCTAGTACATTGGATTCAGTAGCCCAGGCACTCCCTGCGTGCTTAAAATCAGTAGCAGCAACAGCGTTAGCAATAAGACAAAGTGATTCAATTGTTTTAGGTCATCAGTTGACAGTTCAAGTACCACACTCTGTAGAGGTTTTGTTAAACAGAACCCAGACTCAACACTTAACTATAGCACGACTGACAGGTTATGAATTAACACTATTCCAGCCACACATAGAAATCAGACGCTGCAGCATCCTGAACCCAGCAACACTGTTACCCACAAGTATGACAGATCCAGCCCCGCATGATTGTATAGAAATAATTAATGCAGTAACAAAGCCACGACGAGACTTAACAGATGTCCCACTGACAAATCCAGACCTGACACTTTATGTGGACGGTTCATGCATGAGAACAAGTACAGGAGAATTAGTGGCCGCGTATGCCGTGACCACTGAAACTGAAATTAAAGAAACACATCGTATAGACACACTGTCTGCTCAAGCAGCAGAGCTCATCGCTCTGACCCGAGCTTGTATTCTAGCCAAGAACAGAAATGTTAACATATACACTGATTCCCGTTATGCCTTCGGAGTTGTACACGACTTCGGAGTCCTCTGGCAAGAACGAGGTTTCCTGACCTCTCATGGGGCCAAGATTCAACATGGTCCCCTCATTCAAGCACTGTTAGAAGCAATACATTTGCCCTCGGGCATATCAGTCATGAAGTGTAAAGCACATACTAAAGTTACAGATTCCGTTTCCCAGGGTAACGACCTGGCAGACCAGACAGCAAAACATACAGCACTGACTCACACCCAGATTAATGATGTGACAAAGACGATAGTACCGACAAAATGTATGACAGTTAGAGATCCCACCCTAGACGTAATCGATATCCAGACACATGCTACTCCAGATGAAATAAAGAAATGGACTGAACTAGGAGGGATTCAGACAGATCAAGGTTGGATGACGAAGGGAAAATCTATATGGTTTCTCCCCGACTCAATGGTTCAAGTCATGATAAATACAGCACATAGCCCGGCACATCTAGGAGAGAAAGCGATGTTAGACAGTTTACAAAATCTCTGGTACAACAAACACTTACGAGCAGCAGCAAAACAGAAAGTGCGTACTTGCATGATCTGTTGTCAGTTCAATCCAGGAAAAAGCGTCCCTGTAGAGCAAGGTGGATTTCATCCTCCCGATCACCCTTTTGAAGTCCTCCAGATGGATTATATCCAGATGAACAGTTGTCGAGGATTCAAATATGTCCTTGTAATTGTTTGTGCTCTGTCCCGCTGGACCGAAGCATACCCAGTTCCAGACTACACTGCTCCGACCACTGCCAGACAGTTGGTTCGTGAATTCTTCCCACGGTACGGTTTGCCCCGTGTCGTGTATTCAGATAACGGACAGCCATTCTCGTCCGAGTTGATGAAACAGGTTTCCCTTTTGCTAGGATATCAGTGGAGGTTCCACTGTGTCCGACACCCCGAAGCAGCAGGCCTTGTAGAAAGGCATAATCAGACACTAAAGATCCGCCTTGCAAAGATCTGTCAGGAAAAGGGGGTCGACTGGATAGTCGCCCTGCCCGTAGCACTATTCTATATGAGAATGGTCGCCCACTCAAGATCAGGGCTATCCCCGTACGAAGTGGTCTTTGGCAGACCACCGAATATGTGGGGGACGCCCATTCCGAAGAAAATCACTGATGTTGATTGCAATATGTTGACAGATTACCTTGCCTCCTTGATGTCTGCACTCCAATCATGTCGTTCACAGGTTGCCGCAGCCTTTCCTGACAACACTGATGTGAAGCCGCACGAGGTCCGTCCTGGGGACCTGGTACTCGTCCGGAATTTCGACCGGAAAAATCCATTGGAGCCCCGCTGGAAAGCACCGAAGACCGTCCTGCTCACCACGAGGACCGCCGTGAAGATAGAGGGGAGAAAGGGGTGGGTCCACACGAGTCACATCAAGCTTTGCAATGAACTAAAAAACGGACTGAAACCTGATCGAGACTCGTCCACCCCCACCAAAGACTGTGTTGAGGAAAAAGACTTTACTGTTACCGAACGAGAAAAGACTCCCCAAGAACTATATCGTATGAAACTTCGATCTAGCAAGTCAGACAGTTTAATTGTTTAAGTCCTCCCCTAGGTGAATCGGTTAAATAGTTTCTGACATGTATCCCCTAGATCGAGATAGAGAGAGAGAGAGACAAGTCAAAAGAATTACATACTGCAAATCACTGCGTAGTCACTGTATAGTGACGTTGTTAATAATGTTTTTCCTAAGTGTTCTAATTATTATTGCCAGCATTCTGCTACCCATTTATTGGCCTATTTTCAGGCGTGAACAATCTGCTTACAATGTCTCTGCTGAACACACTTTTAGTGAACTTCCTGCACACGAACTCTCTTACAGACTTGCGCTGCGCAACAATACATTCATTAGTATGTTACACCACTCCCATCAGACAAATAATGCTACCGACTGCTGGATATGTGGCCGACTCCCTCCCTACCAGAATTACAAGGGAGCTCTGCCCCTCTTTCCGTACCCGTTCACTCACAATGGCTCCTGTGGGGCATGGTTTAAAATAATTAATTCCTTAGATCCTGATATTGCTGTTTTCGATGGGGGCTGGGTTTGGGGAAACCTGAACTTAGTTCTGCTCGACGTCTGTTATCCTGATAAAGAGGGACTTCCCACTCGAATAGGAACTGATCTAGAAAATGAAGTATATGGATTAGGTAATTACACAATTAGCCTTATGATCCTTACCGTTGAATCCGAAGCTGCTCCAGTTCTGCCCCATATGTTAGTATTACCAGTCACAGGTGAACTATGTGTTAGCAAGAAAGGTTCAGTACACGTAGGTCATAGTAAATGCACTACTGTGGTCGAATTCAGTGATCATGGTAAATCGTCCTTCAAAGCTATCAGTCATTCCTATTTTGTTTGTGGTCATACCGCATACATACGTTTGCCTCCCGACTGGGATGGTACCTGTTATATTGCATTCCTTCTGCCACCTGTTTTTCTAGCTCCCCCTGATTATCATAGAAATACGAATCTAGTGCAGAATAGACCCAAAAGAGATATTCCACTTGTCGACTACACAGAAACGGCATGGGAACAGTACACTGATTTCAATAAAGGATTCTTTTTCTTTTTAGGACCTGTCCAAAACAGTAAATTAATACGCAGATTAACCAGAACACTTGAAGTTGTAGTACATGAAACTGCCTCCGCCTTAGGTAACTTAACAGAGGAGCAGTCTGCTATACGGGTTGTTGTCCTTCAAAATCGTCTTGTAATTGACGTCATCTTGGCAGATAGAGGTGGAGCCTGTAAGGTCATCGGGTCAAGTTGCTGTGTTTTCATTCCACAAAACGCACCATCTGTCTATCAAGCTATTACCCGTCTGCATAAAATTGCAAATCAGATACATGAGAATCCAGGCACCTGGACTTGGTCCGGTTGGTTCTGGACAACGTTATCCGCTTGGGGATGGAAGATCTTATCATTCCTAGGCATTGGCCTTGTTATAGTATTCAGCTGCTGCCTGTGCCTACAGTGTGGGCCAGCGATTTGTGGACTGTGTGCCACATCGTGCATTGAACATTCCAGTTTTCTCTCAAACAGTCAAAGAAAGAAAGATGAACATATAATGTTACAAGAACAGACTGATCGATTCATGAGGATCGATATATCATGAAGGGTCCGTAGGGAACAAGGAGGGAATGAGGTAATATAGATTTTTGGTCAAGTTATGTTCCCTAGCGCGTACCCCACCGACTCCATGTACGAGTTAAAGTGCATGTAACTTCCCTCCTGTACCAGCTATGAAGACGCAAATACGTTTGCGTCCAACGTTAACATGTCCTCTTTCAGACCCACCATGAATGGGTTGAATGGTCCGTTCCTAAGTATGCTATGCCAACGTCTTTTTGTAGTGTACTCCTATGTTTTCCAGCCCTGGCTGAAGTAGGCCCTGAATCTCTGCCACCGAACCTCCTTTCTGGCTTCTGACTGCGAGGGCCTCTGCCCAGGCTGCCCCCGTACCCGTGAACTCTGACTTACTTCTAGCGCGGCCCTCCGTGCTCAGCTCAGCCCGCTGCCTGCCAAGATTAACTATAACCTTCGAGTTATCTGTTTCCCGCCCCGAAAATACATTCCTGCCTGCTAGCTTCAGTAAACATCCTTCCTCAGCTGCAGGGCTAAAGGGCCGACCTGTCTCTGTGCAAGTAATTCATAGCTTCTGTTGCCATGCTTCCATGGAAGGCCCCATGCCCCCACGCTTCTCATACAGACACTCAGGCGCTTATACACGAACTCCCAGCAAGTATAGAATAGCTTCTGCTCTAGAGACCTTTCTGCCCAGATAGCTTAGTTCCTAAACATCAGATATCAGATATGATAGAAGCACAAGTTGATCTGACATGCCAGACTTCTGTCTCTTTCCGTCAGTGTAAATGTCAAGTCCCCTGCACCCCCCCAATTACACGTCATGCAGCTGCGCGCGCATCCAAGCTTCCGATTTCTGCTGACATTGCAACATTTTCTGTTAGTGCCACCCATTCGTGACACCTACCCGTGACGTTTCTAGCACACACCTCTAGTTCACGCCTCTTGATTGCGCACTTGTACCACGTGTATACTGTTATCTTGTCTTCTCTCAGCTGTTACGCCTTCTATACTGTTTTCAATGGTGTACAATAAGTATATAAGCTATGTACTGTTAATAAAATGTAGCGCGCTCTATCCCTTCTGACACCCTGTGTGGTGGTCAGAACATGATATCTTGGTCATGACCATTCCTTTTTAAGGAATAAAACCCTTTAGAACTCTAACACCACGGACTCTGTCTTTTTTCATCCGATCTGAGTTATTATTGATTAAGTACTTACCTGCATAGAAATTAAGAGAGTAAATTATTTATTTACATCAAGGACATGGCTTTTGTAGTTCGGACTGGACTGTTCCCATGGGGCACAGGGTCAGAGCTGATTTGCATATCGCCATTGTCTAACCCAGGGTGGTGTGGAGTGCAAAAAAAGATGGATTAGGACCCAGATCTTTTGACTGGGTTGAATGTGTGACATTGATCCTCATTCGGTCCATCACCTGTTGTTTTTGCAAACTCGCTATAAGTGTACTGGGGATGCCCAGACGTGGGTCCCAGGCACTCCACACCACTGGAGTCAAGCTAGCCGGGCTGATGAGAGGTGTTACCTCGAAACCGGTCCGGTCCTCGGATGCTTGATTCCGTTCTGGGAAGGACATGGCTTTTGTAGTTGGGACTGGACTGTTCCCATGGGGCACAGGGTCAGAGCTGATTTGCATATCGCCATTGTCTAACCCAGGGTGGTGTGGAGTGCAAAAAAAGATGGATTAGGACCCAGATCTTTTGACTGGGTTGAATGTGTGACATTGATCCTCATTCGGTCCATCACCTGTTGTTTTTGCAAACTCGCTATAAGTGTACTGGGGATGCCCAGACGTGGGTCCCAGGTACTCCACACCACTGGAGTCAAGCTAGCCGGGCTGATGAGAGGTGTTACCTCGAAACCGGTCCGGTCCTCGGATGCTTGATTCCGTTCTGGGAAGGACATGGCTTTTGTAGTTCGGACTGGACTGTTCCCATGGGGCACAGGGTCAGAGCTGATTTGCATATCGCCATTGTCTAACCCAGGGTGGTGTGGAGTGCAAAAAAAGATGGATTAGGACCCAGATCTTTTGACTGGGTTGAATGTGTGACATTGATCCTCATTCGGTCCATCACCTGTTGTTTTTGCAAACTCGCTATAAGTGTACTGGGGATGCCCAGACGTGGGTCCCAGGCACTCCACACCACTGGAGTCAAGCTAGCCGGGCTGATGAGAGGTGTTACCTCGAAACCGGTCCGGTCCTCGGATGCTTGATTCCGTTCTGGGAAGGACATGGCTTTTGTAGTTCGGACTGGACTGTTCCCATGGGGCACAGGGTCAGAGCTGATTTGCATATCGCCATTGTCTAACCCAGGGTGGTGTGGAGTGCAAAAAAAGATGGATTAGGACCCAGATCTTTTGACTGGGTTGAATGTGTGACATTGATCCTCATTCGGTCCATCACCTGTTGTTTTTGCAAACTCGCTATAAGTGTACTGGGGATGCCCAGACGTGGGTCCCAGGCACTCCACACCACTGGAGTCAAGCTAGCCGGGCTGATGAGAGGTGTTACCTCGAAACCGGTCCGGTCCTCGGATGCTTGATTCCGTTCTGGGAAGGACATGGCTTTTGTAGTTCGGACTGGACTGTTCCCATGGGGCACAGGGTCAGAGCTGATTTGCATATCGCCATTGTCTAACCCAGGGTGGTGTGGAGTGCAAAAAAAGATGGATTAGGACCCAGATCTTTTGACTGGGTTGAATGTGTGACATTGATCCTCATTCGGTCCATCACCTGTTGTTTTTGCAAACTCGCTATAAGCATTTATCCAGCGGCACTGCCAAGAAGTATACACATGGGAAAATTTCCATGTGGAAGTAGTTAAAAACAATTCATGAAATGGTCTACAATCGGATGTTGTGGGAGAAACCAGGTTTAGCAGTACAGTCCACCTCTACAGCATCCTTGGGAGAACCCTCATCAACTGCAGTGATTACAATATCAGATGCCTGCAAAGAATTGAGTGAGATTGTTATTCACTGTGTGAAATGCCACATGCTTGTTGCTTAGAGAATGTCTTTTGTGGGTGCATTCTTGGATACAGCAAAGAAGCATAGCTGTTAGTTTTTGTTTGCTTATAGTTACCACGCAATGCTTTTTGAAGACTGAAATGATTTGCATTTCCGCATCCTTATCCTTTTACCACCCTGTTCAGTTTTTGTTCAAAAACTAAAAAAACAAGTTTTTTAGAAACTGTTAAAAAAAACCCTTCTACAAAAAACTGTTCTTGTTATAACCACCATCTAGTCAAACATAGAGATAACTCTGTGGTTTTAATGTGTCAGTGACTGTATAGGTGTGAGAGTGGGTGTGTCAGTGTGTGCATCAGTATATGCTTGGGTGTGTTCTTAGAAACAGTAGTGTTTGGCCAGGTGTGTCAGTTTCTGCATTGCTGTATGCCTCAGTTTGTCAGTGTCTGCATTGCTGTACGCCTGTGTGTCTCAGTGTATATGTCAGTGTGGGCCTAAGTGTGTTATCGGTTCCATTAGTGTTTGTCTGGGTGTGTCAGTGTCTGCATTCTGTATGCCTGGGTGTGTCAGTCTATGCATCAGTGTATGCCTGGGTGTGTCAGTGTGAGCATTAGTATATCCAGGGATGTGTCAGTGTCTCCTTTAGTGTATGCCTGGCTGTGTCAGTGTCTGCACTGATGCATGCCTGGCTGTACCAGTGTCTGCATTGATGTATGCCTGGGTGTCCCAGTGTATGCATTGGTATATCCCTGGGTGTGTCAGTGTATGCGTTAGTGTGTACCTGGGTGTGTTATTGGATGCATTAGAGTTTGGTTAAGTGTGTCAGTGTCTGCATTGCTCTATGTCTGGTTATATCAATCTCTTCTTTGGTGTATGCCTGTGTGTGTCAGTGTATACATCGGTGTGTCAGTAAATGTGTCAGTTTATGTCTAGGTGTGTTATTGGAGGCATTAGTGTTAGCTGTGTGTGACAGTGTCTGCATTGCAGTATGGCTGTGTTTGTCAGTCTATACATCGGTTAATGCCTGGGTTTATCAGTGTATGTGTCAGTGTGTGTCTGTGTGTGCTAATGGATGCATTAGTGTTTGGCGGGGTGTGTCAGTGTCTGCATTGATGTATGCCTTGGTGTGCCAGCGAATACATTGGTAGGTCCCAAGCATGTTAGTGTATGCATCACAGTGTGATATTGGTTGCATTAGTGCTTGGCTGGGTGTGTCAGTGTCTACTTTGGTGTATGCCTGACGGTGTCAGAATCTGCATTGTTGTATACCTGGGTGTGTCAGTATATGAAACACTGTGCGCCTAAGTGTGTTATTGGGTGCATTTGGCTGGGTGTGTCAGTGTATGCATCAGCATATGCCTTGGTGACTCAGTGTATGTGTCAGTGTGTACCTGGGTGTATTAGTGGATTACATTAGTGTTTGGCTGGGTGTGCTAGTGTCTATATTAGTGTGTGGTTGGATGTGTTAATGGCTGTTTCAGAATGTGTATGTGTGTTTGAGAGCTAAATCAGTGTTTGGCTGCATGTCTAAGTAACTGTGTTAATATGTGACTGGGTATCTCACTGCCTGTATAGGTATGTGCCTGTGTGTGCCAGTGTCTGTATTGCAGTGTGGCTGGGTGTAGCAGTTGTTGTTTCACTGTGTGTGTGGGTAAGTCACACGCTGTATCAATGTGTCCCAGGCTGTGTCAGAGGTTGTATCAGTGTCTCTTAGTGGCTGTTTCGGTGAGTGTCTGGGTGTGTCAGTGGCTGCATTGGCCTGTGCATGGATGTGTTGGTCTGTGTGTGGTATACCTAGGTGTTTGAGTCACTGTATCAGTGTGTGGCTTGGTGTGTGTATGAGTGTGTGAGTGGGTATGTGATCAATGTATGGGTGTTTGAGTCTATCTAAGTAGCAGTGTACGTGTGCATATGAGTATGTTACTGACTACATGGGATTTTGAGTGGCTGTATGAGTGTATTTGTGGGTGGGCCAGTACCTATGTAAATTACTCCATAGGTGAAGCAGGCCAGTCTCCAGGATATTTGATGTAGGAGGGCCATGAAGTAGCATGGGTGGGCCATGAAGATGAACCTCAGCAGCCAGAAAATACACAAAAGAGTCTCTCTGATCTGATATTTTAGACATGACATATGTCAATTTTTTACATTTTTAACACAATACCCGCCACCTACATATTTCCCTGTTGCAAGAATTCCTGCATAAGGGCTTCTGGCTTTAGCCTAGGGGAGGGGCTCTGCTTTTCACAACTTTAAGTTGCAAAAGGAGTTCAGTATGCTCATGGTCCTATGCAGCTGTAGAAACGTCCCTCCTACCACAGAAGGCTCCTTTGCTGCTTTTAATTTTTTTAAACAATTTGGCTGCTTAGTACTTTGCTAAGCATTGAAGTTTGACAAGCATTGCCAAAGCCAATAGCTTTCACCTATGTGAAAGTTATTTTCTTTGGCAATGTATTTCAGCTGTGTTCTACACCAGTGTGGCTGCTGCTCAGCATGGCTAAAAGTTAGTGGAATGGAATGGGGTTGAGTGGTATGTGAGGTGTAGTAGGGATGATTGTAGTGGGTTATATTGGAGTAGATTGTAGTGGGGTAGATTAGGTAGAAAGGGGTGGATTGGTAATAGATTGGAGGGGAGTAGGGTAGGGTGGAGCTGGGTAGATTGGTGTACAGTGGGGTGGGGTAGATTGGAGTAGAGTAGATTGGCATAGATCAGAGTGGAGCAGAGTGGAGTAGATTTGTAATTAAGTGGAGTGGGTGAGATTGGTGTAGACTGGAGTAGAGTTGAGTGTAGCTGTGGCCTTTAAGCTACATCTTTTGCACTTAAGTACATATGAGTGTAGGGTGCCTGAAAGAGCTTTAGGTGGAGTACATACAAGGATGAGGACTTAAGCACAGGTTTTAAGGAGAAAAGCTGGAGCTGCTGTGCCGAAGACAACTGATGTGCTTTAAACAGACACATACGATGTATATACAGAGAAGAGGAGGACTACATATATGCCTGAGGATACAGGTCTTAAGGAGAAATGGATTAACTGCCGCGCTGTCCAAAATTGCAGCACTTAAAAAAAAACCTATTCTGTCATTTGATTGGTGTTATAAAAAGAAGCGCCAAACTGTAAAACAAAGTCCAAAACTCCTTTAATAGCCAATGCCACTTGTTTAGTATTGTAAAAGGAAGTGCCAAACTTCAAAACAAATTAAGGCAAAACAAATAAACGTGTAAGGCGTACGTTATAAACAACTCTAAGAAGTAGCACAAAAGGTGGACATAAAAATGACAAAAAGCACCCTGAATCACAGCGCGACCAGTGGAAGGACACTAATCAAATTAAATCAAGTAGGACTTGGTCCATGTTCCAGAAAAATAAAAGGAAGTGACGTGAGGCATATGGAGGCAATTTAGAAGGCAGCTAAAAAGAATGACAATCAAGCCAGAAAATGGTAAGTAAAATGGTGGATTACAAGCCCGAAACTGTAAACAATACCTCTTACAGCAAATGCGTACTGTTCTGCGAGACCTAAATATGTGATGTACTTTGCCTTGTACTATTTGGCACACCCTTATCTAGTACCATAGAACACTGCTTGCTATAATGCATCTTTTTTCAATTCACATGTTCACTATAAAGCCCACAGATATGGTCCTGGCTCAAATGCAGAATACCTCTGAAATTCGCCAGCTATGGTTAGCAGTGCATGCAGCATACACACCATAACCCGCGTCCCCATCATAACCTCAAAACTCAATTTGTGCAACAGAACAAAAACAAATAATAGCTATCAAAAGAACAACATGGTGGGCAGTGCAAATGATATGAATTGAGTGCATTGTTAACTTAGACTGGTGAATAACAGTGATTTTTCGCATATAAAACAGAACCATAATTATATTTGTAACTGTCTTTTTCAATGAATATAAGGGAAATTCGAACTCAGTTTTTAGTTTTTGGTGAACCGTTTGAAATATTTGAACAAAGTTTACCAAAATTCGGATATCATTTTAGGATGTACACACCAAGCCAAGTTAAGTGAATCTTAAGCAATGATTTGATATTTCATAGTATAAATAAATAGAATGTAATTATTTTGTGTTTTTTTATTTTTTTGTTAATTTAAACAATTGATAAAAAACAACACTGAAAAAGAAAAATGTGGAGTCTTTGCAAGATGTACACATTATAGTTATGACCAAATACAGGCAGAATGGTATCATAATCCCCATGTACACTTCTAGGCTCTTTCATCTAAAAAATATTTGTTACAGGGTAGTTTTTGAGTTCTTGTAATGAGTAATCATTTGCTATCTGTAGCGTCTTTTGTTTAAAGTGAAAGTTTCCAAGAGACCCCTGCATTAGTGCAAGACTGCAAGGTTACCATGGCGACTGACTTCAAACTTTATTTCAAACATATCCTTTGGCCTGGAAGTATCCCAAGTTAATGGTGTTAATAATTAAAATTAAACAATGATGCCAGGCCCACGGAGCTGCAGGCTCCTGTGAAACATTGAGATAAAAGAATGAAAGCTGGTTTTCGAGCTCTGAATGACCTTGGGTTGGCCAGAGCTCTTCCTTGAGTGGGCCTGCCCCACCGGGCACACCCTCTAGAACTGGGCCTGTGGTGGCGCTGGGATTTAAACCAGTCCTCCTGGTTCCAACACTACAAGACACCTATTATTTGCACATACTATGGAGTGGTCTGTTTAATAGAAGAGTGGGGTTGCTTTGAAGAGGCCGATTGACTGCAGCTGGGGTCATCCCACTAGCAGGCATGCAGGACAGGTCATGCATGCAGCCACACAGCTAGTAGGCAACACCCCTGCGGGGACTCTTGGGCATGCCAAGTCAAACTCTTGTGGAATGCATTCAATGCCCAGACAGCAGCACTCTCCACTGGAGTCCACCGAGGACTACATGTGATGCACAGATGATGGACCCAGGCTCTGGGAACTATATATCATATCAAAACTCCAATCCGAGCACACTGTAAAGCCAAAGTCAATAATATCATATAAACACAAGTGTTATCATAGTTCACGTTTAAACCAGAGAATTAAGTCGGGGTCAATTCTTTTACAGCCAATTCAGATTACTTACAAAGTTCAAAATGTGTCCATTTCACGTAATCAGCATACATTTCTTCAGTTTTTGTTACTTGATACAGCCAACACATGTTTCCTCGTTCGGTAAATCATACCTCGACTTCTTCAGGGCTGTTTAGAACAACAAAGGCTTCTTGAAGTATGTCCATTTGTCCAATGGCCTTCATAGGGGAGTATTTCGAAATTGTGCTCAGTAGTCACTGTAAGTAATTTCGATGTGTCTCAAGATTATATGCAGCCGCTGCAATGGCTTCATACAGTATATAAATGCAGTATAGATAGGTAATCGAGGATACAAGTAGCGAGCACGACGAGTAAGCAGATGTATCTCTGGCATGTACATATGCTCCAAGAGATAAAGCTATCTTGGTGGCTTGGAGCACAGGTGAAATGTCATGTCCAGGGCAGACATCCTAAAAAACATAAAGTGAGAGGACTAAGCAAGTTAAGCAGTATGCACCTGACATCATGCTGTGACATCATAGCACTGCATCACAGGATGTTACATCACAGGAAGTGACATCAAAACCAATTTCCTCAAAGGAAGAGACATCACAAGAAGTGACATCAGATCTTAACACCTCACACACATGTTTAGCAGCTCTATCATGAGTACATTTGAAAGCATTACGAGATTGGTCAAAGGAGATTTTGCATCAAGGATGTGTTAAAAAATTTAAGCAAACCACAAGGTGACACACCCAAGATGACGCAAGGGCAACACAAGTCCTTAAGTAAGATTTACTGTGCCATGTAAAGCCACCTTGCATGGAGTTGTGTGGCATAGTAAATTGTGAGTAACGCAAGTCAGCCCTGCATTGCTGCCCTGCATTGCTCTGCCCTTGGAAGCCATTCAATGGGTAGAGGATGGGTGCTCCCATGCATCCACCTATGGTTTGGGGCTCATTTCCAGTTTTACTAAGACAGGTAAACCTGTGAATGCAACAAAAATGGTACACATTCCAGGGGAAGTGTTGCAAGTAAGTAACAAATGTTGTAGAGCACACGATTGCCGAGGCGTCTTGGTGTTGACAGTTACTGAAAACAAGACAGAATACCTATAACTATAATTAACGCCTTAACCGCAGCGGTTTTTCCGCAGCAGTGCGGGCGTTCTATTGAGTGGGCGGGGCTCCGTCAGCCCGTTGGCCGACGGCAGCACCCGCGAGGAAGTGCTCCCGTCGGCCAACGGCCAACGGGAGCACGGAACGGGTTAAATGGCCATGCTGTTGTCAAACAGTCATGTCTTTAAAGATTTTGCTAAAAAAAGTGGTTTGCTCAGTTCCAATGGCTTGCAAGCTACGAAGTAAAAACTTTTCCCTCCCCTTCTTTCTTTTACTTTCAGCACAGAGCAAGGAAGCTGTCCATGGTTCATTGGCCACCACAACATATTCCAAAAAGATGCATTTGATCTGTAAAGAACTACTTTAGTCTTTTTTTTAATTCAACTTGAAGCAGTTTTCTTGCATCCAGAACACTATCATCAATCAGTTTTCCTGCTTCCAGATCATTCTACTAGTTTTTCCTCTTACCATGTGTAATGCATTCTGCAGCACACATAGAAAAAGGAAAAAGCCTCAGAGGACTATTTTGTGTACAAAAACATTTGTGGCTGTAAAGCAGGCACCTGTTTAGCAAGGTACAAGGGTGCCTGCATTGGCATTTGCCAGCCACAAGTGCAACAGCGCAGAAGGGGAGCAGGGTGTCGTGTCCTCCCTGCAATAAGGACACGGGGTTCAATGACTTGGTTACACAGCCTTTATTATCTTGACCCTTCCCTATCAATCCCTACTCTAATCTGACCCCTTATCCTGATTCCCCGCTCCTCCCTTTCCTGTCCCTCCCACGTCTCCACCCTCTAACGACTAGACTGCTGCTGATCCCATTATATCTCCCCTCTTCTTAAACAAATGCAACTTAAATTATGAAATGTCTATAGTACTTCAATCAGCCGTACAGGTCTGCGGATGGTTCGTCGAGGTCTGAGATGCGGCTCTACAGTCTCGGTTTCAGACTCAAGCTGATTCTCGGGTCTTGGCAGAGGACTGCTGGAGATTGACGTCTCCTTGGCTGGGGCTTCTGATGGCTTGTTGAAGGCATCTTTGACTGCCAAAGTGCACTTTTGGAAATGTGACACGTTTCGTGTGATCCTTTTGTTTTCAGGTTCTGCGGTTATCATGATTCCCTTTTGTTGAGTGACTATCAGGGGTTCAGCCTGATAGCGACAGTCCGTTTTCCTCTGTTGCTCTTGTTTGACTAGCACCCAGTCTCCTTCCTGAATGGACGGGGCTTTGGCTCTCCGCCGAGCATCAGCATAGACCTTCATCCTTTCCTTGTTCTTGCGATCAGTGCCAGCAATGTCATCATGTGCCCCGTCAGGCGTGTGAGACTATAGAGCGTCCTCCAAAGTGGGTATTCTGGTTCGTATGGGACGCCCCAGCAAGATGGTGGCAGGGTACTTGCCGGTGGTCGCATGGGGAGTTGTGCGTCATGCCCGTAAGACTTCATTTAGGGCAACTTGCGGATCCTTCTTTTCGAGGGCTGCCTGTTGAAGTGTCTTTTTCAGAGTGGCCATGAATCGTTCCAACCATTCCGTTAGCTTGCGGCCACAGAGGAGTGATCTTAAGATGTTTAGCAAATTCTCTGAACTCTTGACCGTTGAACGGTGGCCCATTGTCTGTTTTAACTTTTTTCAGAATGCCCCAGGCAGCAAATACTTCATCCAGGACAGCGATGGTAATGGCAGCTTTGGTGGATGAGACAAACTGTGCGATTGGAAATCTTGAATATTCGTTCATGATGACTAGAACGTATTTTCCTGATTGAAGAGGCCCAAATAAATCCTGAGCAATATCTTGCCAGACGCCAGTGGGTAGTGTGGACATTTGAAGGGGAGCTGGGGGTTCTCCTTGGCTCACCAAAAGACCTTACATCACCAACATCCTGCGTGCATTTCGTGTCATTCAGTGCTGCTACTTTCTCAGAGTCTGGTTTCATCCCTGCTCCTGAAAATATGTGTCCAAAGAATTTCAACGTGGACTTGTGAAATTCGCATTTCTCTTTGTTCAGAGTGAGATTGGCATCTAGGAGGGCGTGACACTCTATCTAGTGCCGTGTCATTATCTTGCACTGTTGCACCATACACTAAGATGTCGTCGCAGTTTTTAAGTGCATTTGGAATGTGGTGAATTGTCTTTCTTATGGTTTCTTGGAATATCTCCGCGGCAGAGGAGACTCCGAAACTGAGCCGCATATATCTGAAAAGTTCAAGATGCGTAGCAAAAGTAGTGATGTATCGTGACTTTCCCCGTAGCTCAAGATGGTGGTATCCTTTATTAAGGTCTAACTTGGAAAAGACTTGGGCTCCGGTGAGGGACGTGATCATATCACTCAGATGTGGACCAGGATGACGCTCTCGCTCAATGGCGGTTTTGGTACCCTCAAGTCTGCGCAAAGGCGCACTTTGTCTGGGGTACCCTTTTTTGGAACGATTACTACTGGGAAAACCCAAGGAGTGAGTCTGTCTGTTCTCTCAATGATGTCAGCCTGTAACAGTTCTCGCTATTCATCCTCCACGGCCTTCTGGAGGTGAAACGGGACTCGCCTATGATGCTGAGCAACGAGAGTCACCTGCTCATTGAAGTGTAAGCGTACTTGACACCGTGCCATCTTCCCGGGTCCAGTGAACAACTTGGGAAACTTGTGGATGATGTCTGGGCCGTCATTTACTCGATAGAGAATCTCTACTAGCCGGAGTCGTTCAGCGGTGGGGAGGCTGAGGAGGCAGTCCGCTTCTGGTCCTTCGATCACATGGATTTGAGCGGGTACAGTGTGATCCTTGTGAGTGAGAGTGGTTGCAAACTTCCCTAAGCGTGGAAGTGGCTTTTTAGACATCCATGTATACACCCTTACGTGTGCTGGGCTTAATGGAGGAGTCGGCTTCATTCTCCGGTATTCGGTCACTGGGATGTAATTTAAAGAGGCGCCGCTGTCCAATTGGAATTTTGTCGCGTGGTTTCCTACGCAGATGTCTAGTCGCGGATACTTCTTCAGTTGATCTGGGTCATCCACCATGCAGAGTTACTCATCACTATCTTGTGACACAGGTGATGGTGACCTTGACTCTTGTGACAATGATCTTCTCAACCACTGCGATCTTCGAGACTCTCTGCTCGATCGCGAAGACCCGGTGGAGGATTCTCGGCAGTCTTGAACTGCTTTGACATGATGTTGCGCACTTGTCGGACGAGACGACCTTGCCTGATCTTTTTGTTTGTCTTTCCGATATTCTCCGCAAACATTCTCAAAATGATTGTCTCTCCCACATTTCCAGCATTGTTGTCCGAGTGCGGGACATGCATCAGTGTGAGGGAAATCATAGCAGCACGGTAGCATTTGAGCAGACGTTCCCTTCTTCTGTCTCTTCTGCTGGAGTCATGACGTCTCCGACCTGTGTGTGGGTGGTGGATTTTGGGTCGTGACGTCCTCTGTCCGTCACAAGAGTGCTGGCGGGTAGTGCGCGATTGAAGTCGGAATGCCTGTTCACGTTTCTCTGTGCGACCCGCCTCCATCTTCTTGGCATGTTCTTCTGCCTGGTCATGAACTCTGGTCATTTCCTCAATCTCGTCTAGGATGTAGCTTTTCTTGAGAAGTTGTCTTCTGAGGGATTCTGACTGGCATCCATCTATAATGTGCAATCTGAGAGCACCTTCAGTGGAGAAGTTGTCGAATTCACAGTAGCGGGCGAGCCGTCGAAGTCTTGTGATGAACGTGCTCATTGGTTCTTCCTTCTCCTGCGATGCTAGATTGAAGGTGTATCTTTCATAGTCTACATTCTTTTTGTGCAGAAACTTTTTATTCAGGGCGTCACGTACTTTGGTATATGACCCAGTATCATCTGTGGGCAATTCTTTGATGAGCTGACTGACTTCCTTTCCCACAAGTTTGCGCAGGGCGATTAATTTCTGATCCTCTTCCATCACCTGAGACCCTTACATAAAATCTTTAAATTCCTCAAGCCATTCTTGTCATCTGAGGCCCATTCCTCCTCCAGCCACGAGTGCAAGCGGTTCAGGAGGTGGTAAATAGGAGACGCCCATCATTCCCGGTCTGTTGGTCGCAACTGGGACTTGGGCTCTTCTGGATGGCGATCCTGACATCTTTCTCTTGCCTTCTTAGCGCTTTGTGTTTATTACCAGTCTCTTTATTGGTGGCATAGAGCTTTCCTTACCCGTTTTTCTTCCTTTCCACTATACTCCTACTGTCTCTGGGCAGGTTTGCAGCACTGAACATCAACTTCGGGGCTTGACTTTGCTTGGGTTTGTTGGAAACCCCCCGGTCGCCTGACCTCAAAATGGCCACTCACTACCCTTGATAGGGATAGGTGGAGAAGCCTGACTCTAAGATGGCCGACGTCTTCGAAATCTCGTTCTTCTCGAGATTTGGCTCCCGTTCACGTTCCCCAGCTTCAACGCATGCAGGCGGGCACTCACCGGGCATGCAATCACTACGCTGGATGCTGGATCTCCGACGTGGCCTCCAGTCTTCACTCGGCAGGGCTTTCAGGCAGCAGGTACGACCGGGGTGGGTTCCCGATGTCGATGCTTTTGCGCAAGCAGCACACGCAGCTAGGTGGGCACCCAGTCTTCAGCGCACAACCGCGCTCGTGGGACGACACTCCACGCGGCCTACAGGCCACGAAGCTCAGGTCTGAGTGACGCGATTCTGTTGGCTTTGGCTCTGCTGCGGCACTCACTCGGAGGGGCATGTTCGTCGCGACTGTGGCTCCGGACGCGCCACCACAGGGACAGGGTCACCAGCTTCAGGGATTAGCGCGTTTACACAGCGCAATCCATCCCACCCTTGACACCAGTTGTTGTGTCCTCCCTGCAATAAGGACATGGGGCTCAATGACTTGGTTACACAGCCTTTATTACCTTGACCCTTCCCTATCAGTCCCTACTCTAATCTGACCCCTTATCCTGTTTCCCCGCTCTTCCCTTTCCTGTCCCTCCCACGTCTCCACCCTCTAACGACTAGACTGCTGCTGACCCCATTACACAGGGAAGCACCATATCTTAGTAGATATAACACATTCCTGCCCAATTACAATGCATTGCTATAAAAAGTTAATTACACTGAGTAGTTATGGTTCAGCTGCACTTTGGAAAAGTCATTTTTGGAATTGCCTATAATTTTTGACTCAGTGGTAGGATTTTACAAAACTTGGCAATTAACTAACTCAGTCAGCTCAGTTTCTTTCGGCTTGCCTTGTTTAGGTAAGAACTGGTAATGGGAAAAAAAGTTACGTGGGGAAAGGAGTGTGTCGTTTTTTCCATTTTAGCTCCAGGAGCAAATTTTGCCGAAAAACAGAGCAAAAACTTCTGAACAGATTTATATCAAACTTAGCATGAAAGTTCAACTTTACACAAAGAGAAAGCGTACTTTTTTGATTTGGTATAAATCCTTTCAGACAGGCAAGATTTAAATGGTTAACATTTCTGCCATTTAAACTTGTGTCAATTCTGCGCATCACATTTTGAATATTTAGACAATGTAATTGGCTGGATTAGGGTTGTGAATTATTTTTTGGGCCATTTTGAAACTAACAAGTAGGTGTTGACTTAAGAGTGTTGTGCTGTGAAAAACACATTCACAGCCATAGGGATCCAAACACAAAGAGGGCGCCCCTTGGGCAGTGGTTTGAGGTACTTAAATGTTGAAAAATACAGTGGCGGCTCCTCCGCTAAGTCAGGGAAGCATCGCCCCACTGCTTTTTTGCAGTGAAACAAGGGGAAAATAAAATGATATTAACTCATGTTATTATCATTTTATTTCTCCTACTACCGCCCGCTTTGCGTAAGAGGGCGGGGGCAGGGGCAGGAAAGTAGTGGTAGCACCCTCCTGAAGTGTGCAGTGATTGTTTGGCCAGCCCTCTCGGACTGCCCAAAACAGTCTTGCGGATTTCACATATTCTTCATACAGGCTGCATCACAGCTTATTTGGACAACCTGCCCAGGCCTTCAGTCAGTGTCTGAGCGCTCAAACACGGTGCTCAGACCAATCACAATGCAGCTAAGGCAGCGTTTTGATTGGCTGACTGGTTGCCTGGGTGTGCTTCCGGTAAGGCCGAGCGAGGGAGGACTACGGAGGCGAGGAATTGGCGAGAAGGTAAGATGTATTTTATTCTTTATTCCAGCTTCTCCCACGTCCAACTGCCCCCGCCCACCTACCTCCCCTACTTCCTCCCCTCCCGCCCCAACCATCCTACCTCCGATCAGTGCCACTGGAAAAATATAAGGCTTTACTTAGAAAAGGCTAACACGTGAGTTGGAGCGGACTTGCGAGCTCGACAGTGGCCATTTTTAGTGCAGGGGTTGACTATCATTTTGTCCCTTACTCAAGTTAGAGCAAACTCATAAACTTCATGTAGCATTAAAAATAAGCACAAGCAAGGTCAAACATTCAAATGTGTGTCTGTCCTAGTTTGGAAGGCAGGAGATATATTGCAGAACCAGACATGCCAAGCCCTCATAGCAAAACCCTGACAAAAGTCACTTTTATCATCTGGGTTATGATCCTGACTCAAATGCGTAAAACCACTGAATCCTGTGGTTACGGTTATGAATGCACACAAAATAACTGAGAGCGTCTGCAATGCACGTAAGACCTATTTGCTAATGGCACAGACACACAAAAACAGTTAACAGAAGAAGATCATGGCAGATGCTGGGAATTATGTCGTGTTTTGTGAGCTTTCAGAACCAGAACTGGTGAATTTCAGTTGTTTTACGCATTTGTGCCTGAACCATGTCTCAGAATTTTCCAACTGTTTTATTTCTAGTGAATACTGGATATGTGTAACATGTGGCTGCAACAACTGTGACTGTGTGGAGCAAGATGGCGGCGTCAGGCTAGACGCTGTTAGCAGCCGCTAACCAGAGCAGCGGGGCATGCCGCTACACCAACTCGCTAGGAGAGAAAGATGAGATAGATTTCTTCAGCCGAAACTAAGCTATATTTCCATTAATAACAAGAAGATGCCGAGCTCAGACCTAGCTTCACAGCTAACAACTGAAGTGGATTGCTCAAGGACTGTACCTGCAGACTGTCCGATCCCAGCAAGGACGACGCGCTCCTTGCTTCGGTAATCGGCTATTCAGTTCTGCGGCTGCTAGTCGGCAGCCGCCCAACACCACGGCGGCTGAACTCCGCGGACTCCGCAAATCTCGTGAGCTTGAATCTCGAAGCATCGAGGCACTCCGCCTACTCCGCTAGTATTCAGGGCTCGCACTGCTCACAGCACTTACAGTGCTCAATGGCCCCAAAAAATGCATCAGCTGTTGCTTCTGCAGCTGCCAAGACAAGGGCAGCGCGACAAGCTATACGAGATCAGGAAGCTGGAACCAGGCGTGGTACTACTCGTGGAGAACAGCATGACATCACAGCTGAGACAGCACCCGATAAAACACCGACTCGGAGAACTGCCTCCAGTAAAACTCCAACAGTGCCTCTATCTGCAAAGCCCGCAACGGTGATTACAATGTTGCAACGTGCAGCCGGTCAGAAACAAGTAACTAAACCTTCGCAACAAAATAACCAAAATAATCAGATCCAGCCTTCCTCCACCTCCACTGAAGAGGTTACTAGAATAGCAGCTGAGGGGGCTGTGGAAAACAATGGAAAAAAGAATGCGGAAAATAATGCTGGAAGTAACATGGTGGAGAGAGACGTGGCAAACTCGACAAAGGCAATTAATGAGCAAAATGCATCAGAGCCGTCTGAGCTGCCTGAAAAGGCTGAAGGGCATGCAACTGACTCTATATCCGTGAGACCCGAGAGACCTGTTACTGTGTCTACGGAGGTAAGCCAGGGACTTCATATTGCACCTATTTCTCTTGATACACCAGCTCTACATAATCAGGGGGTCGGCGATATTTCTATTGATACGACAGTGAGCGCTAACCTTCTAGAGAGGCAAATAAACACGCCCGCTGCTACTAACACTGTGGTTGATCAAAATGATATTATCGAGACTGCTGGGTTAGCTAATCCCCCCACCTTAGCTGACAATGGTAACAATGGCAATAATAGAGAAACTAATTACGATCCTCAGATGAATGCAGAAAGGGCTGTTGATAAGGGGATAGAGCTTGCAGAGGACGCTGCAGAGGTCACAGAGTCTGTAGAGGTTGCAGAACTACATATAACGCAAGAAGATACATCAAATGCCAATTTGGCGGGAAATGATGATCATGCACTAGACTCTAATGCGGCATTGGAAGCCGACAGGGACATAACTGATTTCTTCTCCTTCTCAGAAGATATTAGTTGGTCTGAGGATACGGATGAACTTGAGGAATTAGATGAAGGCGAAAATGACATAGACACTAATATAAGCTCAGAATCAGACCATAACCCCCCAAAAGAGCGACGCGAAAGGAGAAGAACTATACTCAAAAAGAAGAAAGCTACACATCATGGAGCTAATGAGCTGTCTTGGGACTATACCCCAACCGTTTTGACCCTTAACCAGTCTCAAATCCCAGTCACAAAATCATTAACATTAGCTGCAGAACAGACTCCATATAGAGAGCAAACAGAGCCCCCAGGAGCTACACTGACGCAAGTGATGGAAACAGTTTTGCAAGCTATAGCTTCTCACCGGGAGGAGACATCAAAAGACAGTCGTAAAGCTCGAGCTGGTCTGCAGAAGGTCCAGACTGTAGTTCGCAAGCTCTCTAAGACAATGGGGGCTTTCACAGAAAGACTAAATGACATTGAAGATCGGATTGTTGTAAATGAAACAGAAGCAGCCGCTACAAATGAGCGAGTCGAAGCAAATGAAACACAGCTTCAGGATATCAGATGGAAGCTTGAAGATTATGAAAATCGTCTCCGTAGAAACAACTTACGCGTCCTTGGGGTGCCTGAAAAAGTGGAGGGTGAAGACTGTCGTTCCTTTATCATTCAACTCTTTCGTGACACCCTTCCTGAAGTTAATACATGGGACTGGAGTTACGAAGTGCAGCGAGCTCATAGGGTTCCTATATCTATAAAATCTGCGACTTCTACAGGCAAATATCCACGAGCAATCCTTGTATATTTTGGGAACTTCTTGCTGCGACAAGCCATATCAGAGAAAGCTACACCTGATAAGCATCGTAGCAAAGATTCCGTATCCTATTTTGTACGTCCTGACTTTTGTCATTGGACAGTTGAAAGCAGATGGCGTCTTAGACAGCTCATCAAGCCCTTTCAAGAAAAAAAGGCTGTGGTATATTTGAATAATCCAGCAAAGCTAAAAATAATCTACAAGGGTCAAACTAATTTCTTTACATCTGAGATCAAGGCCAAAGAGTACTTAGAGAGCTTATGAAAGTTTCAAAACAATATAGCAAGCACAATCAATCAATGATGTGGGGACATTACTGGATTAATGTAATTTCTCTATGGCTCGTTTTGCTCTATTAACCGTTTAAGAATTATCTAAGATGTCACTTATGGCATTATCTTTTCTTTCTCGTATCATATTTTTTTGTTTCACTTCTTCTTATATTGTTTTTTGTACACATTACTGATTGCATGCCTCGTGAGCTCTGGTTGGAATATGCTATTCCATCACTACAGACTCTTATGGAGTCTTTTTGCTCTTTTTGGGAGGTCAGGGGGGGGAAGGGGGGAGAGGAGCGCGGAGGGAGTTGGGTGGGAACCAGGGCGTGCAGGGTGAGAGGGGTGAGGGAGGAAAAAATGTAAAATGAGCAAGTTGCAAATACTAAAGGAATATTGTCAGATAAGCACCACGTAAAATACAAAAAAAATAAATGGGAAAGCTGAACATAGGCAGCTGGAATGTGGCAGGACTCAATGACAGAGGAAAGAGAGCTCAATTTTTTCAATTAATGTTTCATAGCTCCTGGGATATCATTTGTTTACAAGAAACTCACATTCCAATAGGAGAGATTAATCAGCTAAAAATACCAGGCTATAACCTACTAGCTACAACAAAACAAACCACGAAAACCAGAGGAGTTACAATTTTAGCAAGAACAAGACTAGGTGCCCCAATACGGAAAAAAGCCGATATCCCTGGAAGATGGGCCATTGTTCAGTTAGATATAAGTATTACCATTTGCTCCATTTATGGCCCAAACCTTGATGACCCTACACTATACATCGAACTCGAATCAGAATTAGCGCTTTGGCCCAGTACTCTAATCCTTTGTGGAGATTTTAACTTAACATTTAACCAATCTCAATCCCATCAGATTCAATATAATTACTCCGGCCGGAAGCCAAGAGCATATAGAGCAGTGTTAAATTTAATTCAGAGTCACAATCTTCAAGACATATGGTCTTTAAAAAAACGGCAGAGAACCAGGATACACATACTTTTCGTACCCTCATAAAAAATACGTACGTATAGACTATATTTTTGCAACTGCAGACATTGCTCAGAATGCTCTTGTCTTCAAAGCCCCTAAGACAATATCCGATCACAACTCCATTGATGTTATATTGGAAGTACCGGGATTAAATAGGGATTATGCACAATGGACATTTGACCGAAAACTATTGGTTAATCAGGAGTATATAGCTCACATAACACAATGGGCCAAAGAGTTCTTCGATATAAATCAATATAGTGCATCACGCATTAGTTTATGGGACAGCTTTAAGGCGGCATTAAGGGGAGAGACTGCTACTTTTGTCACTAGCCGAAAAAAAGAACAACAAAAGATTCATACTCAACTACTCAATAGATTAACACGATTAGAACTTATACATGCCAACCAACTACATCACGGTGAACAGGCTGACGACACCTTAAGAATGATCTTAATACGTAAGGCAGAGATAAATAATGATTTAACCGAAAAAGCAGCAGAAACTCTCCAAGCCAACCGAAATAAGATATATGAGATGGGGGGAAAAGTAGGGAGACACCTTGCTTTAAAAACCCGACAAACTCAATCCCGTAACTCCATACAAAGCATTGATTATGGCGGCCACAAATACACCACTCAGAAAGAGATAGCCTATTGCTTTCAGGAGTATTACCAAAAATTATACCAAAACGATAAACACTCGATCAATGAAACTAAAGAGTTCCTAGTCAATTGGCTCAGAGAGACTAACATGGCACAAACCATTGATAATGACACAAAGAAAGAATTAGATAAAGAAATCACCCGAACAGAAGTAGAGCTGGCAATAGCGGAATTAGCTGCAGGTAAAGCGTCAGGACCTGACAAGATACCCCTAGACTTATACAAAATATTGGGTAAAGTAATAATCCCATTTCTGTACGATCTGTTTTTAGGTGTTCAATGGCATGGAAAACCCCCGGAATCGTGGAAACAAACGAATATAGCTGTCTTTAAGAAAAAGGATAAACCCCCCGAATTAACAACCTCATATAGGCCGATCTCACTGATCAACTAAGACTCTAAAACATATGCCAAAATATTTGCCAATCGCCTTGGCAAAATTATTGAAAAACTAGTGTCTCCCTGGCAACACGGGTTTATACATGGCAAAAGCACTACAGACCATACACGTAGAGTCATAGCCTTATTCGACATAATGAAAGTAGAGAAAGGTCAGATGTCGCTAGTTCTGTTAGATGCCGAAAAGGCTTTCGACCGGGTCTCCTGGCGGTTTCTTTGGGAAATACTAGCCTTCAATAACATTGGTCCGGGGTTCATAAAATCAATAAAAGCCCTTTACGTCGATCCAAAGGCCAGAATCTTGACAGGGGGCTGCGAATCTGAAAATATTAAAATTCAGAGAGGCACGCGACAAGGGTGTCCGTGCTCTCCACTGTTATTTGCACTCTACATCAACCCCTTAATTATCAAGCTACTAACATCACCAGCGATAATACCAATAAAAACCGGTATCTACAACACTAAAGTTCTTGCTTACGCCGATGATGTTGCGGTCTTAACAACTAACCCTACGGAGGCCTTAGTTGAAATAGAAGCAGCTACTAAAATATTTGGGCTCTATTCGGGGTATTCGTTAAACCAAGACAAAACGATGGTAGTATGCACTGATAGTACACTATACATAAGTCAATTTAGAGTCAAAAACGCAAAATATTTAGGAGTACACATCTCGTCCAATACTGACGACATTAGCGCACTAAACTATGACCCTCTAATTACAAAAATAAAAGGTGATTTACTTAGAGTCAATAATCTTCATCTTTCTATAATTGGCAGGAGCAATTATATCAAAATGACAATCTTCCCAAAGATACTTTACCTCATTCGTGCAATCCCTATTTTAATTGACAACGCTTCTATCAAAAATATAAACCAATCAATATCATCGTTTATTTGGAGTTACGGGAAGATAAGAAGAGCTCTACCTAAGCTAGTATTACCAACCTTGAGAGGCGGCCTAGCGATACCAAATTTAACTTACTATATGTGGGCAGCCATACTACAACAAATGACATTTCTAACTACAACTAGTCGTCATGATCAAAATAGATCACTACATGACATACCGACTATTTATGAACTAACATTAGGAAGCACAGCCAGAGGATTACTATTAAGACAAATTGAGCCCTCCTACTTCAAAAAGATCAAATTTAAAATCATTACTGATGCTTTTAAAACTTGGACTTGTAGTACTAAAACGCTTCTAATTCCTAAATACACGAAATACACACCCCTATGGCACAGCTCAGTAATACCCCAATACCTTAATGACAATATAACCAAACGGTGGGAGAACCTAGGTCTTATTACTATTGGAGACTTTCTAAACCAAGATGGAAGAACAACATTTGATGAATTGAATGTTAAATACCAAATTCACCCTACCGAATATCTAAAATGTATTCAAATATTTACGTCACTAAAACAACACATCATAAATATAGAGCTAAAAACGATACCATTCATAGACCTGATACAAAAAACATCAATTAGAATCAGTGATATATATGAGATCTTTTTGAATAATCACCCTGATGACCTAGAAAAATTAGAAACTAGCTGGGCGAATAAACTAAACAATCCTAACGTCGATATAGACATGACTCTACAATTATCTTCCAAAGCCATATTAGCTAGCAACCTAAAAGCTCAAATTTATAAAACGATATGCAACCTTTACTACACACCTTTCAAATTATTTTCTTGGGGTAAGATTGATCATGATAAATGCCCTAGATGTGCACTTAGTCTGGCAAACCTGATACATATGTTTTGTGATTGCCCCAAATTAGACCCAATTAAGGAAAGCATCGTAAAATACTGGACTGAGATCTTCGGCCATGAAATCAAAACCTCATCAACTCTGTTCCTGCTTGGCTACGATAGCTCTCTAGAACCCAACAACCCAGAAACCTATACAACTTATATATGCACTGCCATATATAGAATCATTTTAGCAACACGTTGGAAGGATTCTGAGGCCCCAGCATTTCAGGGATGGCTTAACAGACTATTAGCAACATATAAACAAGAAACGGCCATCTACAAAGTTAGAGGGAAAAAATCTAGATTATATGGGGAATTGGTCTGGTCTTCAGTGGCTAGATGGTATGAGCGACAGAGGGACTAAAAAAATTAAAATCTACTTAGGCAAATTTGCTATAGGAATTATGGTCATAAAAATTCCGAGAATTGAAATGTGATTTTATAACTTCTTTTTCCTATCATAAGTACCATTACTAACTGTTAATATGACTGCCACAATTTGTGTGTATCTATGTTTATTCTATATTATGAAATTCTTAAAGCTTCTGATTTCTAATATTTGTAATGCAATATGTGTTTAACTTTGTATTTTTCGAACATGCTCAATAAAAATAAAAAAATAAATGGATATGTGTAACATGACTGTCGTTGGTGTGCATTTAAACTTCAAACCCTGGGTTTAAGACCTATGTGTCACATTTCTTTCACAGACGTACAAATGTAGCACCCGCGTTAATTGGCTCCCTGTAAAGGAGCCATTAAGGTGAACAGAGTTTGAAAAACAAAAACCAGGATATGTCACAAACAGAGAAGTAAAACGACAATTATGCATCAACCAAAGGGCACAAAATGACGTAACTGACAAAACTCACTAACATAGAAAACATAGGCAAAGATGAACTAATTGTAACCATGTGCAACTTTTACACTGATTTACATCTGGGTTAATTACATTGGTTTCTGATAATGACGGCTAACTAATGCACTGGAACACATGAGAACTTGCCTCATGAACACTTACCCCGTAGCATGCTTTCTACTTTCTTATCTCTTTTATGAATACAGCAGTGACACTTTCATTTTATCTTAGTTATAGAGCCCAGACCAGTCATTTATAATCAATGACTTTTATTATGAACATCATTGGACTTAACTCATCTGAAGCACAGGCACAATGCACATTTTTCTGTTTTATACACCTGTCAAATGTATTTAGGAGGTTTTACCACATTGCAATAACAGTTGTTGATTGTAATGATTTTAACAATAAATATATTATCGTGACATAGCCTCTTTAAAGGTGAGATGGATCAGGAAATCTGAGAGCCTACTAACAGAGTAGGGTGAATCAAGTGACTCACCAACTATTGCATGCACTTAGTTAATAGCTAATTTGGATATACTCACCAGACCCTCACATACTTGGTGGAATTCAATGTAGAGAAACCATCAATTGCAACCTCGGCCGGTAGTGGGAGTACCTGCCGGGGGTGACGTGGGGAGGGGGAGGGGCAGGGTGGAGGGTAGTAATGTATGGATTACGGACCTTAAAAGCTAAGTAAATAAAACGAATTTCATTGCGCACACTGCATCGCATTTGGTGATGCAGTGCACACAACGAAATTCGTTTTATTTATTTATATGTTTACTTAGCTTTTAAGGTCCGTAATCCATGCATTACTAGCCCCCACCCCGCCCTTCCCCCTCCCCAAGTCACCGCCCGGCAGGTACTCTCACTACCGGCCGCGGCTGATCAATTGCAAAACTCTTACCAGGTATCTCACTGAAAGAGATGCACTTCCGGGAATCAACTGATAGCAAGACTCATGCCAGAGAACTCTCCAGCAGGTTAATACATGCTAAGAAGCTTTACAAATTTCTTTCTCTACTTTGACCTGGCACAAAATATGGCTAAAATAAGGAAGTCCTCTAGAGCAGCTAATACCACACAAACTTCGTTTTTTGTTTATAACAGGCTCCTACTCAGTCCTGCCAAATTACATAAGATAAATTCTTCTATCCCTTCCACTTGCTGGTCTTGCTCTGCCCCTATAGCAGACCTTAAACATATGCTTTTTACATGTCCATTGATTTCCTCATTTTGGTCCAAGGTCTGGCAGCAGATTAACAACATTTTCTGTACTCAGTTCCCCTTTTCCCTTACTCACCTTTTTCTTGGCTGTCTGTCTGAAGTTTGGTCCTCTTCAGATGCTAATACTTCCATTATTGATTTACTTATTGCAGTGGCCTTTCAGCAAATCACTAAATTTTGGAAGGATTCTTCCAATGTCTCGTTCCAAGCCTGGTGGTACAGTGTCTGTTATAATCACAGATTGGCTAGGGCTTACGTACATCCCAATGCACTTGCCATCAAACGTGATTTGCTGTGGTTACCCATTACAAATTATTTGGATACATCAGCTCAGTCCCATCCTACGCATACTCCACGTATTGAAGAAGTACCCAAACCTCCTTGAATCCATTCCTTACTGTTTTTACTCACTTATGTATAGCTTTTTCTGCCAATTCTTCTCATATGGTGCTACTGTGTGTACTGATATATTCCAAGTTGTTAAGATTTGAATGATAACCTTCTTATATTTGAACATTTAGCTCTTCTCCCTCCTTTCTTTTCCCGTCCCCCCTTTCTTTCCCTTTTCCCTTCCCTTTCCTTGTTCTTTTGTCCCAACACATTTATATGCATTGTACTATGTAATCACTTTTAACTTTATTGTATGTATAATGCATTTTGGAACTTCAATAAAATCCTCTTTAAACTAAATAAAATACATGCTAAGAAGCCACCAGCAGGGAAAAAACACTCAAGGGAACCAACCAAGAAGGAAATGAGTGCTAGGAAGCTCAGCCCAGGGAACATATACTGTGTAATAGCCAAAGGGGGTAGGAGTTTCTGATCTCAGTCAATGTTGAAATATAAACAAGGGAATCCACCAAAAGGTTAACATCAGGGAGATATGCAACAGGTGAACTGCCAAGAAGAAAATGCGCTCTAGGCCAGGCACAAATGTGAAACCATGTCCTGCAAATGCAAAGGGTAAAAAACAGAGAAACAAGAACCAGGTAAAACCTGAACAACAAAATGGGCTTATCGTCACACAAAATGTGGAACCATGTCCCACAAACTCACCAATGAAGATACATCACTGTGGACCTCATCAGTGCGAAGCTCACACAAATTCAAACACAACTCATCATTGCACTGCCCAGGATTAAAGTGGCATGGACTCACTTCCAGAGGGGGAAGGTGCAGTAAAAACGTCTCTGGAAATCTTCTTTGGACAGCCGTTTCTCTTATTCAAGCAAGCGTTCCCTTAAATTTCCTTTCCATACATTTCTTGTTGGCAGTGAGGGTGGAGATAATGGTCCAGGTTGTCTCTAGATATACCGGTTGCAGTGAATCTCATCGGAACAGGCTACTCTTGTTTACCTGCTGATTCACTTGCCTGATCGAGTGTTGATTATGTCCAATTCTAACGAGTCACAAACAAGCAGAACCAACGGTATGTTGAGGAAAACTGCCTTCCTGGTACTGGTCTCAGGTTTGCTGGGAATTTCTTGAAAGTTATTGAAACAAGGTGGAATTTCTCTCTGCTTGGCACCTTCCAAGTAACCCAAGCCCCTCCACTCAACCTTAGTCAATCAATCACCCTTCTACCACTCCAAGCTGAAGAAATTAGAAGTAGTTTCTGATGCCAGAATTACCCTTGACACTCAGATGTCCATAGTCATGCACTACTACTTCTGTCATCTTGAATACCTCCTTGGAAAAGTATTCTACCTTCACCTCTTGACTAAGTTAGCTTACTCTCCCTTGGACTGCCTGGACAGCCAACCACCCAACACTAAGTGATCCAGAACTCTGCTACATGACTAATAGTGGTGAAGCCACACCGGGACATCATCTCACAGGTACTGATATTTCTGCAGTAGTTCTCTGTTAACTATTAAACCATCCAAAAATAAGAACCCAAAAACAATTTACAGTAACAACCCTAGATAAGCCGTAGGCTCCTCTGACAAAAATCGTCTCTGGATCCCAGTAACCTAGAGCAGGAGGATGAACTTTGCAGGTAAAGAACTATTACTATGGAATATTCTTTACATTAGCAATGTCAGCAGTGCCAACAACCTCACTACAAAGCTGCCAACTTTCCAATAAATCCATCCATTTGCAGCGAAGTTGACCACCATACAACTAAGTCATCCACCTTTTAACCAGACAGTTCCACACCCTCAGTAGAATGCTGACAATGCCATAACAACGTTTCCAACATGCAAAAAACAAATGACCTCTCTTCAAGTCCATCCAATTTGCAACAATGACGTGCACCACACTGCAAAGCCAGTCACCATGCAGCAAAGCCACTCATCATGCAGCAAAGATTACCACCTTGTAATGTTCACAACCTCTCTCTAAAGCCAATGTTAGAAATTGGGTCACCTGTTGACTGGGTCTGAGCCCTAGTCAAGCAGCAGCCACAATCCTAATCAGGTTAAGGCACAAGCAAATCCCAAATTAGCCCATGCTCAACCTTCTGGTAGCTTGGCACAAAGCAGTCAGGCCCAACTAAGGGGCAATTTATGAAGTATTTGTGCAACACTTCCAAAAGTAAAACTGAAAATACCACTCAGCAAAATCCCAAACTAGTTTAGAAAAATATAGCTTAATTTAATAAATAAAACAAGACCAAAGCAATAAAAATAAAAATCAGCAGAACAAAATTAATGAATTTTTAAAGAATAAAGTGAAAAACTGCGACAAAAAGCATAGAGTGCCACCCGGCCGATTTGACTTGGTCAAAGTCAAAGTTTAGTCCGACTACGATGGAGTGCAGGTCAGACAGAGTCCCAGATTAGTCCCACTGAAGTTTTACCTTCTAAAGGTTTGTGCCTACAGTCCCGTTCAAGGTGGAGAGGGCCGCAGGGAGCAAGGAGAGAGTCACTGGGGGTGGTTGGCATTGCGAGAAGAGCAGGATGAGCATTGCGGCCAGACAGGCTGGAGCTTCGCGTTGGAAGTCCTCTGTGGGGGCCCGATGCTTGCTGTGCAAAGACATGGTCTGGTGACAGCTTGTGCTGATTTTCAGTGCAAGTGGCACAGTTCTGGTGTGAAATATCTTGGGGTGTGGATGGACGTACAGCGTTTTGTGGGTAGTTTTTAAAGCTGTAAGGTGCTCCGGAGTATCACCCTCCGACAGGGGGTGTGTGTAATTGCTGAAGGTAGCACTGCTCAGAAGTGAGGAGTGTCCCCCGGGCTCCTTTCTAGTCCTTATATAAAGGTTTCATCAAAATCCGCGATGAGAATCGGATGTTTTTACAATATTTGTTTAAAACTTCCGATTCTCATCACGGATTTTGATGAAACCTTTACATAAGGACTAGAAAGGAGCCCGGGGGACACTCCTCACTTCTGAGCAGTGCTACCTTCAACAGTTCTGGTGTGAACAGGCCCCTTTCACAGTCGCAAAGAGCCCAAAAGCTTGATTTCAAGAGCTCGAGAGCCACACCGAGGGTCCAGGACCTAAGATGTACCACTTGGGGCTCACGAACTTGCTGAAGACCAGGAGCTGATGGGAGCCTTTTATGTCCCTGAGACTCAGATCAGGAGACCAGCAGCCGAACACTTTGAGTCACTCTGGGGTCCTGGGCTCAAGATGGAGTTGCGGGTCCAGTTCTTCTTCACTAGGCAAGGTAGCAGCAGGTCAGCACAGTAGAGCAGCAGTTCAGCCGAGTGGCAGTCCTTTTCCAAGTACCAAAGTCCTTCTTACTGACAGCATATTCACAGGTCAAGAAAGGTACTCATGTGGTGGTGTCTGAGGTCCTTCTTTTGTACCCAGTTTGAAGTGGGTAGAAGCTACTAGAGGCATGCCTTTGAAGTGCGCAGATGGCTTGCCATTACTGTCCTGGCTCCAGACTAACTACAGGGGTATGCAGACCCTTTGTGTAGAGGTAGAACACAGTCAATAAAAGTGTACATGGGGTTGTGCCCAGCTCCTGCCACCAATCCTGCCAGTGATGGCCCATCCAGTCACAGTGCGGTCTCTTCCCCAAAACAAACGTTTAAAAAAAAAGATTTTCCCTTTCTGTGATTTCTGTCTTTGCCTGTGATTGTTATAGTTTAAAAATTGAAGTTTTAACCTGCCTGTGATTGGATATTTTATCACCTGTTTTGTGTTTTAAACTTGTGTTTTTTCCTGCCCATGATTGCTTCCATTTAACGTGTTGAATTGTGGGATTTGCAGTCCAAACTCTGTGTAGATTTTCCCTCTCATTGCTGATGACTTTCAGTTTTCCGCCCAAATTTCTACTTTGCTCTGTGCTAAGACCTGTATGTTAAAACAGTATACCCCCAGCCACCATTTTGTATTCACAAGCCAGTGAAACCAGCCTACAAATCCCCCCCCCCCCCCAGCAACAGGGATATTCTACATCAGAGGGTGCTTCTGTGAGCTGTTTAAACTGTGTTTACTAGGGACTGTGCACTTCGTAGAGGGAGTAAAGTTTTATTCAAACGGTATTGTTAGATTTCAAGTTAGTGAGGGCTTTACCTGCAGAAGTCCAAAGTGTGGATTGAACCTGTCTGTCTCCTATGAGATTCTGAACAGGAAAACCAGCTTCAAACTCCCTGGCCAGCAAACCCTGTCTGAGGTTGCTGGGACCTTATATGGTCTGATATTGTTTGGTACATGTGTACACTGATTGGTGTTTGTATCTGATGTTTCTATTGGATAAGGGTTAGTGTCCTCATTGGTTGGGAATTGGAGTGTTCTGATTGGTTTCTGGGTTTGTGATTCAATCAATGTAGGGTTGGAACTAGGGCTAGGGTTAGGATTTCTATTGGAAGTAGAGATGAGAGTTTCTTGTGTTATTGGTTAGTGGGACTAGGGTGGGACTAGGGCTAGGGTTAGACTTTTAATTCGAAGTAGCTGTGGTAAAATTAAATTACCTATACTTAATTTATGCGGTAAAGTTCAATAAGAATAACTCATGAAAATAAGAGGCAAAATCCGTGATAATTGAGGTTTTCAAAAGGGGTTTTATTCCTTAAAAAGGAATTGGGTATTTGGCTCGAGCCAAGGTGGCATACCATTCCGTCACCACGTAGGTTCGGGAAGGGACTGACAGACAATACTTTATTGACAATCATTCATATATATAGTCAATGCATTACAGTAATGACATATTGCAGAAGGCGTAACAGCTGAGAGGAGAGATAAGAATACACATACGTAATAAAAAGGCGTTACAATAGGCGTGCATGAAGGCGTGAACTAGAAAAGTCATTAGAAACGTCATTAACATGATGTCACAAGTAGGTGGATCCATCTGAGAATACTGCGGTGTCAGCAGAAATACATGGCAGAGATGCGCGCGCAGCAGCATGACGTGTGATTGACGTGTAACTGGAGGGTGAAGGGGGACTTGACATTTAGCCCTACATGTGGAGACATGTGGAGACAGAAGTCTGGGATGTCAGATCAACCTAATCCCAAACTGTATCTAATATCTCATGTTTAAGGAACTATATTATCTGGAAGGAAAGGTCTCTCGGGCAGAGGCTATTCTATACTAACTGTGAGTGCGTGTATAAGCGTCTACGTGTCTGCATGAGATGCGAGGGAGCATGGGCCTAGCATGGTAACAGGAGCTATGAATTATTTGCACGGAGACAGTGAGGCCGGGCCCTCTGCTCTGCAGCTGGAAGGATGTTTACTTGAACTACTAGTCAAGAATGTATTTTCGAGGAGCGGAGCAGATAATTCGAAGGCTGAATACAGTCTTGGCAGGCAACAGGCTGAGCCAAGCGCCGTTAGCCGCGCAGGGAGTAAGGCAGAGGTCACGGGTACAGATGCAGGCCCAGGCTGAGGTTCTCAGAGTCAGAAGGCAGGAAAAAGCTCGATGGCAGAATTCAGGGCCTACTTCGCCAGGGCTGAAAAACGTGTAAAGTACACCACATAAAGACGTTGGCAAGGCATACTTAGGAACGGAATATTCGACCCATTCATGGTGGATCTGGAAGAGGACATGTTAACGTTGGACGCAAATGTATTTGCGTCTTCATAGCTGGAAGTGGAGGGAACATACATGTACCTGTAGCGCGTACACGGAGTCGTTGGGGTCTAAGATAGGGGACACAATTGATCATAAAATTTATATTTCCTCATTCCCTCCTTGTCCCCTACGGACCCTTCATGATATATCGATCCTCATAAATCGATCAATCTGTTCGCGTAACATCATTTGCTCTTCTTTCTTCTTATGGCGTTTTGAATGGGAACTTGAATGAGGAATACATGATGTGGCGCACAAGCCGCAAATCGCTGGTCCACATTGTAAACACAGGCAGCAACTGAATACTATGAGAAGGGCAATGCCTAGGAAGGATAGAATCTTCCATCCCCAAGCGGTCAACGTAGTCCAGAACCAACCGGACCAAGTCCAGGTGCCTGGATTTTGATGTATCAAACTTGCAATCTTATGAAGACGTGTTATAGCTTTATATACTGTTGGCGCGTTTTCTGGAATGAAAACACAGCAACTCGACCCAATGACCTTACAGGCTCCGCCCCTATCTGCTAGGATGACGTCAATGACAAGACGATTTTGAAGAACAACAACCCGCATAGCAGATTGTTCCTCTGTTAAGTTGCCTAGAGCAGAAGTAGTTTCATTCACTACTGCTTCGAGTGTTCTAGTTAATTTGCGTATCAGTTTACTATTAAAGACAGCACCTAAATAGGGAAAGAAACCTTTATTGAAGTCTGTGTATTGCTCCCATGCCGTTTCAGTGTAATCGACAATCGGGAGATCTCTTCGAAGTCTATTGTTCACTAGATTGGTATTTCTGTGATAATCAGGAGGAGCTAGGAAAACAGGTGGCAGAAGGAATGCAATGTAACAGGTACCATCCCAATCTAAAGGTAAGCGTATGTATGCTGTATGACCACACACGAAGTAGGAGTGTCGCGTAGCTCTGAATGTAGACTTGCCTTGATCATGGAATTCGACTATGGTAGTACATTTACTATGACCTAAGTGTACTGAACCATTCTTTCTGATACATAATTCAACTTTGACTGGTAATACTGACATAGCAGGTAATACTGGTGCAGCTTCGGATTCAACAGTTAGAATCAGGAGGTTAATTGTATAGTTACCTAATCCATATACTTCGTTTTCTAGATCAGTTCCTGTCCTAGTGGGGAGTCCCTTCTTGTCAGGGTAACATACTTTGAGCAGGACTAAGTTTAGATTTCCCCAAACCCAATTCCCGTCATAAACCACAGTATCAGAATCTAAAGAATTAATCATTCTAAACCACGCACCACATGAGCCGTTGTGAGTGAACGGGTACGGAAAGAGGGGCAGAACTCCCTTGTATTTCTGGTAGGGAGGGAGTCGGCCACATATCCAACAATTTGTAGCGTTATTGGTCAGGTGGGAGTGATGTAACATACTAATGAATGTGTTGTTGCGCAGCGCAAGTCTATAAGACAATTCATGCGGAGGTAATTCGCTAAAAGAATGTTCGGCAGTGACATTGTAAGCAGATTGTGCACGCTTGAAAATAGGGTAATATATATGCAGTAATATGCTGGCAGCAATAATCAGAAGACTTAGAAAAAACATGATCAATAATGTCACTATACAGTGACTACGAAGTGATTTACAATATGCACGTTTCTTGAGTTGTCTCTGTCTATCTCTCTCTCTATCTCGGTCTAGGGGATACATGTCAGAAACTAATTTAACCGATTCACCTAGGGGAGGACTTAAACAATTAAACTGTCTGACTTGCTAGACCGTAATTTTAGTCTATATTCTTCGGAGGCGGTTTTCTCAACCAGGGGGAGTTTTGAATCAGTCTGTGGAGGAGGGCAGGGCTTAGAGTCCAAGTCCGAAGGGAGTCCGTGAAACTTTTTAACGTGGCTCGAGTGCAGCCACCCTTTTCTGCCCTCCACTTTAACGGCGGTCCTCGTCGTCAGAAGAACCAACTTCGGGGTTTGCCAGCGGGGTTCCAGTGGACTTCTCCGGTCGAAGTTACGAACGAAGACAAAGTCGCCAGGGACCACTTCATGGGGCTTCACCTCGGTGTTGTCGGGAAAAGCTGCAGCTACCTGTGAACGACAAGATTGTAGTGCAGACATCAAGGAGGCAAGGTAATCTGTCAGCATAATACAGTCAACATCTGTGATTTTACGAGGTATAGGCGTCCCCCACATATTTGGTGGCCTACCAAAGACCACTTCATACGGGGATAGCCCGGTTCGAGAATGTGCTACCATCCTCATATAAAAAAGGGCAACTGGCAAAGCTACTATCCAGTCAACGCCTTTCTCTCTGCATATTTTTGAAAGTCGGATTTTCAGAGTCTGATTATGGCGCTCCACAAAACCTGCTGCCTCGGGATGCCGGACACAGTGGAATTTCCACTGATAGCCTAACAAGAGTGTAATATGTTTCACAAGCTCGGATGAGAATGGCTGACCGTTATCTGAGTATACGATACGGGGCAAACCATACCGTGGGAAGAATTCGCGAACCAGCTGCTTGGCAGTGGTCGGAGCAGTGTAATCTGGGACTGGATATGCTTCTAACCATCGGGAAAGTGCACATACGACTACTAGGACATATTTGAAACCTCGACAACGTTCCATCTGGATATAATCCATCTGGAGGACTTCAAAAGGATGATCGGGAGGCTGAAATCCACCTTGCTCTACGGGAATGCTTTTGCCTGGATTGAACTGACAACAAATCATGCAAGTACGCACTTTTTGTTTGGCTGCTGCTCGTAAGTTTTTATTGAACCATATGTGTTGAATACTGTCTAGCATGGCCTTTTCTCCTAGGTGTGCTGGACTATGTACTGTGTTAATGATAACTTGAACCATGGAGTCGGGGAGAAACCATGTAGATTTTCCCTTCGTCATCCATCCTTGATCTGTTTGGATCCCTCCTAGTTCAGTCCACTTCTTGATTTCGTCTGGTGTAGCATGTGTCTGTATGTCAATTACATCATGTGCGGGATCCCTGACTGTCATGCAATGTGTTGCTGTCGGGACTATTGTCTTTGTCAAGTCAGTTACATGAATTCGATTTTGAGCAGTTTGCTTAGCTGTTCGGTCTGCCAGGTCGTTACCCTGGGAGATAGTATCGGTGACTTTTGTATGTGCCTTACACTTCATAATAGATATCGCAGTAGGTAGATGTATTGCATCTAACAGAGCTTGAATGAGGGGACCGTGTTGAATGTTGGCACCGTGAGAAGTTAAGTAACCTCTCTCTCGCCAGAGGACTCCGAAGTCGTGAACGACTCCGAATGCATAACGTGAATCAGTGTATATGTTAACTCTTTTATTTTTGGCTTGAATACAGGCTTGTGTCAGAGCGATGAGCTCTGCTGCTTGAGCTGACAGGGTGTCGATACAATTGGTTTCTATGACTTCGGTGTCTGTCGTGACTGCGTAGGCGGCCACTAATTCACCTGTACCGGTTCTCATGCATGAACCATCCACGTAAAGTGTCAGGTCTGGATCTGGTAATGGAACATCTGTCAAGTCTTGTCTGGGTTTCGTCGTAATAGTAATGACTTCAATACAATCATGTTTCAATGGGTCTACACCATTTAATGGCAAAAGTGTGGCAGGATTTAATGTGCTACAGCGTCTGATTTCTATGTGTGGTTGAAACAATGTCAATTCATAACCTGTCAGTCTTGCTATGGTCAAGTGTTGGGTCTGTGTACGATTTAAAAGAACTTCCACGGAATGTGGAACTTGTACTGTCAATTGGTGTCCTAATACTATGGAATCACTTTGTCTGATTGCTAAAGCTGTCGCTGCAACTGATTTCAAGCACGCAGGCAGAGCCTGGGCTACTGGATCTAATGTGCTAGAAAAGTAAGCACACGGTTTGTGTGAACCTGCTTGTTCCTGAGTGAGTACTGACAAGGCAGTACCTTCACGTTCTGTGACAAAAAGTGTAAAAGGCTTACTATAACATGGTGTTGCTAAAACAGGTGCTTGACATAAGGCTTTCTTTAAGTCTTCAAAAGCTTGTGTATGTTCTTGAGTCCAAGGGAGGACAGACGATGTCGCTGCCTCCTGAGTTGTCAACTGAATGAGTGGTTTTGCTAGAAATGCATATTGGGGAATCCATTGTCTGCAGTACGAAGTGAGGCCTATAAAAGCCCGCACCTCCTTTTGTGTCTTTGGCGGTGACATGTTTACAATTAGCTGAATGCGATCAGGAGTGAGCTGTCTCCCCACTTTGGACAGCAAGTGACCCAGGTACACAACTTGCTGAACACAGAATTGCAGCTTCGAAGGGGATACCTTGTGCCCCTTGTCAGCCAGAAAATTTAAAACCGTCAGTGATGCTTTTTCACATTCGGGTTCGCTTCGGGCGGTGATCAGCAGATCATCGACATACTGAAGCAGAGCGGTGTTAACAGGCATGTAGATACTGTCAAGTTGTCTTTTCAGTGCTTGGCTATAGATGCTGGGGCTTTCTGTGAATCCTTGAGGTGCGCGTGCAAATTTGAAACTTCGTCCATTTAAACTGAATCCGAACAAGTATTGGCTTTCCGGATCGATTGGGACGCTAAAGAAGGCGTTCTTAAGGTCAATTACAGTAAAGAACGTCGCTTCTGAATCAATGGCTGTCAGTAATGAAGAGATATCTGGAACCACAGGATACTGTGGTATAATACATTTATTCAATTCGCGCAGATCAATAACTAATCGATAAACAGGTGGTGCTTTTGGATCGGTACGTTTAAGAACTGGAATGATAGGAGAATTACATACATTGGAGTCTGTTTCCACAACCACTCCTTGTGCAATGAGCTCGTCAATGATTTTCAGTAAAGCCACTACAGCATCTGGGGGTAACTTGTATTGTCGAATTCGTGGTAATACCACTCCTGCTTTGAGTGTGACTCGATATGGTGTAATGTGCATACAACCTACATCAGTGGGGCCTTGCACCCACAAATGTGCAGGGACATTCTGTAACCGGTGATCCATGTCTCTTAATACATAGTGACCTTTAAAATCTCGTAAGAATAATCGTACTCCTTCCGGAGAACAGCATATTATAGCTCCTAGAGCTTTCAGTGTCTTTATACCTAGCAAGTTTTCTGGGCATGATTTTGTAAGCAATAAATCAGTAGTCCGTGTCAAAGGACCAACTGCAAGAGGAAGAGGTTGTGATACTTCATTAATAATAGGCTTTCCTGAAAATCCAAGGGAAACATTCTGTGAGCCTGAGAGGGGTGCCCCTGGAACCTCATCGTGACTTATCGTGGTTCTGCTTGCCCCTGAGGATTCAAGCTTGTCTGATTCTATTTCGGGTTCTGACTGTCTTTTTTCATGTATTTTTATTACTGCGCTTCTGATTCTTTGATACATGTTTTTTATACAATTCTGTTTATCGTGGTTCCCGTCTGCTATATTCTGACCCCATCTATGAAGTGCTTTCATTTCCTCCGGGTCTACACCCGGCCTATCTTGTTCTCTTATTAGGCAGTTTATAAAAAACCGTAATATCTTGGCTTGAGTGTCAACCTTCTGGTGAGCCATGGCCTGGCCAATACTTTCAGGGCCTTCCCCTGTTTGAACAAAATGATATATTCTGTCTAGATGATCAATCATTCCGGGTAGTGTCAATAGAAAGTTGGTAACCCGTCTTAGGCGCACTGATGCGAGTATTAGTCTGTCGTCATTTCTACCGGGTACTGGATCATATCTGCAGTCCCCAAGACGTTCTTTATATATGTCAAAATCGGCTGCTTGAGGTGTACGTTGTAGTGCTAGGTCTCTATAAGTCCACCTATGTGTTGGTGGCGGTGTCTGGAAACCTGTCTGGAAAACTGTCGCCCCTCCGGACGCGCCTCCTGAGGCGCCGGCTCCGAAGGGATTCGTTGGGTGCAAAGTAGGAAGATTAGTTGCAGGAAGAGGTGGAAGAACGGCTGGAAGACCAGGATGAACATTCGGGACGGGAGGAACGGGAGAAGGAGTAGCTTGTCGCGGAGGTGGGGGCTGACTATCTCGAGGTCGAGCGCCGCCAGTAGGGGGTGTACGTGGCGGTGCGGTATTAACATATTCGGGGGCTACATCGTCTGGATAGGAAGAAAGGAAAATGTCCTTTGCGGTCTTGTGATGCACTTTAGTCGGGAGCATTGGAGGTGGTAGATCTTTTGGTACTTCCGGGGTGGCCTTAGGTAAACCTTCAGTTAAAAGAGGATACATACCATTCATAAGGGTGTTTCGTTGTCTATCTACTTGTTCTATTTTTACTCGGATACCTTCCTCAACTAATACATTTTCTCGGGCCTTGTCTGAATCCTCTTTCCTTTTCTCTTCTTTTCTGTGTGCTTTTTCTGTACGCCTATGTGATTCTTTACGCCATAATTCAATGGCATCCTTCTGTGACTGTCTGGCTTTCTTTTTCCATAATGCTTCTTCTACTCTCATGATGCAATCTGCATCCCATGTCCCAGCAGCGGGCCATCTCTGATTCTCTGCTAGATCCTTGGTGTAGTCTACCCATAAATCGAGATATAGAACGGCATCTAGGCCGTGTTTGTGGTACATAAAGTACCCTGGAGTGTCCCTAGGTGGAATGGGAACAGCTTCCTCTAGTATCCCTTTTCTAGTTTTTATCTGTCTTAATTTAGAGAATAACGGCATCTTAAAATCAGGCTACTTGATCCTTACTCAGATACGAACACACTGAACACAAAAATCACAATAATAAAGATCGAACAATCACTCATACCACGACATTTTGAGAACACATTAAAACATTTTAAAACAAACAACAATGATTAGAATAAAACTAGCTAACTGCATGATACTGGATGTACTGCTAAACAGTACAGATACACCGCTAAACGGTGTAGGCAGGATATACTGCTAGAACAGTACAGATACACTGCTAAACAGTGCAGACCAGGTCTGTGTACCCAAACCCGTCTTGACCGGCACAAACTAATGCGCACGTCTAGATGCGTCCCCAGCAACGGTACTCACCGGGAAGCACGGAACAGAAGGCCTCGGAAACTCTGGACTGGACTGGACCGGACTGGATTCGGACTCGACTCGTGACGCAGATACTTCGGAACTTCGGAACCTGGTGGGCCTCCGTATACCTCGGATCTTGCTCTCTCAGCTAGGCTCTGGTCGGGATCCTCCGCACTCCTCACCGCCTCGTCTGGGTGTTGATCGCAGCCTCAGTCACCTCCGTTGGCCTGAGGGAGATACAGGAAATCCTGCGGGTACGCGTAGTTGTCCGTCCGGCTGTGGCAGGGGGCCAGGCCTGCAACGCACCTCCGACGCGTGAGGTGGGGGAGGGGTCCCTATCCGGGCGCCAATTATGTGGTAAAATTAAATTACCTATACTTAATTTATGCGGTAAAGTTCAATAAGAATAACTCATGAAAATAAGAGGCAAAATCCGTGATAATTGAGGTTTTCAAAAGGGGTTTTATTCCTTAAAAAGGAATTGGGTATTTGGCTCGAGCCAAGGTGGCATACCATTCCGTCACCACGTAGGTTCGGGAAGGGACTGACAGACAATACTTTATTGACAATCATTCATATATATAGTCAATGCATTACAGTAATGACATATTGCAGAAGGCGTAACAGCTGAGAGGAGAGATAAGAATACACATACGTAATAAAAAGGCGTTACAATAGGCGTGCATGAAGGCGTGAACTAGAAAAGTCATTAGAAACGTCATTAACATGATGTCACAAGTAGGTGGATCCATCTGAGAATACTGCGGTGTCAGCAGAAATACATGGCAGAGATGCGCGCGCAGCAGCATGACGTGTGATTGACGTGTAACTGGAGGGTGAAGGTGGACTTGACATTTAGCCCTACATGTGGAGACATGTGGAGACAGAAGTCTGGGATGTCAGATCAACCTAATCCCAAACTGTATCTAATATCTCATGTTTAAGGAACTATATTATCTGGAAGGAAAGGTCTCTCGGGCAGAGGCTATTCTATACTAACTGTGAGTGTGTGTATAAGCGTCTACGTGTCTGCATGAGATGCGAGGGGGCATGGGCCTACCATGGTAACAGGAGCTATGAATTATTTGCACGGAGACAGTGAGGCCGGGCCCTCTGCTCTGCAGCTGGAAGGATGTTTACTTGAACTACTAGTCAAGAATGTATTTTCGAGGAGCGGAGCAGATAATTCGAAGGCTGAATACAGTCTTGGCAGGCAACAGGCTGAGCCAAGCGCCGTTAGCCGCGCAGGGAGTAAGGCAGAGGTCACGGGTACAGATGCAGGCCCAGGCTGAGGTTCTCAGAGTCAGAAGGCAGGAAAAAGCTCGATGGCAGAATTCAGGGCCTACTTCGCCAGGGCTGAAAAACGTGTAAAGTACACCACATAAAGACGTTGGCAAGGCATACTTAAGAACGGAATATTCGACCCATTCATGGTGGATCTGGAAGAGGACATGTTAACGTTGGACGCAAATGTATTTGCGTCTTCATAGCTGGAAGTGGAGGGAACATACATGTACCTGTAGCGCGTACACGGAGTCGTTGGGGTCTAAGATAGGGGACACAATTGATCATAAAATTTATATTTCCTCATAGCGATTAGGGCTTCTGGTGTGATTGGTTGCTGGACTGGTTTTGGGACTAAGAGTAGGGTTAGGCTATCTATTGGAAGTAGGGACAAGAGCTTCCTGTGCCATTGGTTGCTAGGACTTGGGGCGGGAGTACTGGTAGGGCAAGAGCCTTTACTGTACGTAGAGATTAGGGTTTTTGAACTGATTGGGTGCTTGTACTAGGGCTAAGATTGGCTGTAAGGTCCTGGTCTCCTATTGGTTCTAGATTTTTAGGGCTAGTGTTGTGATTGGATAGTGTTAGGTCTAGGGTTCCCATTGGCTGACGGGGTCACCTGATTACTAGGGCTATAAAAGACCAGGCTTAGGGCGTCTCAGCCTGGGCGTCGGGGCTAAGGGCAGAGAGGACAAGGGCAGTTGCCGGTTTGAGCCTTTTAAGGGCAGAGAGGACAAGGGCAGTTGCCTGTTTGAGCCTGTGAAGGGTGGAGACGACAAGGGCAGTTGCCTGTTTGAGCCTGTTCGAGACTGACCGGGGCCAGGGCCAGCAATACTGCCCAATATACATACCTCCATTATGTATCTATATACTTTCAATGTACTTATGGTTCTATATATTTATCACCTTCTTCTAATTTAGCATTTCCAATGCATTTTCCTATTTCTCAGCCTATACTTCGCTCAATATATCCTCGACATCCACTCTCTGTTTTAACCCAAAACCCCATATCACTACTATGATCCTAAAATAACCCTTTCTATACTCTTCCCTCTTTTCTACCGATCCCCAACCCCTTTCAATCCAAATAACTGACTAACATATCCACTACTAAAATTACTTTCGTGTTTCACCATACTAATTCAACAGTAATCCTGATGGGTTACAGAGTAGCGTGCTACGTGCGCTTCAAAACCCCATCAAGGGTAGTAAGAACTATATAAATATTTCCCTTCACTACCCCGCCACCTAGCCTTCTCTACCCAAATAACTGAATAACATAAACACTACTCAAATTACTTCATATTTTACTATACTAATTTTCAACACTTATCCTTTATGAGTTAGGGAGTGGCGTGCTACTCGCCAGAAAAGTGCTTCAACATCCATCAGGGGTAACACATGCAATATGAATGCAAACCTTTCTTCCCCTTTTATCTCTTCGCTATCCTTCTCACTCCAAATAACTGACTAATATCCACCACTGAAATTACTTTCATATTTCACCATATTAATTCATAACTAATCCTTTATGGGCTTCCTGAATAGCATGTTTGAACACCCCATCAGGGGTAACAAGCGCTATATAAATACAAACCTTTTTTTTCCTCCTCTATCCTTCTGCTATCATTCCAAATCCAAATAACTGACTAACCTATCCACCAATTAAAATGTACTTGCATGTTTCACTATACTAATTCAACACTAATTCTCTATGGGTGCCGGAGTAGCGTGCTACCCGCCGAAAAAGCGCTTTGACGCCTCGTCAGGGTAGTAAGCGGTATATAAATGCAATTACAATACAATACAATACACCCAGTCATGTGACCAGGCACCAAATGGCTAAGGCAAGAAAATGTAAACTGTCTAAAAGTAGCATTTTCAGAATTGTAATTTAAAATCTAACTTCATCATAAGCAAGGATTTTAAATTAGGATCCTAGAGACACCAACATGAACAAGGTACCTCTTCCCATTTGGAAATTACATTTATGAAATGTAATAAGGCAACTCCAATGTTGTGCTATGGAAGAGATAGGCCTTGTTGTAGTGAATAACGAATTTAAGAGTTTTTCACTACCATGACATGCAAAACTTAAAAGTACATGTTCAACTTTTGAAATACACTGCACCCTACCCTATGGGCTGTCAAAGGTCTACCCTAGGGGTGATTTATATGTATCAGAAAAGAAGGTTTGAGCGAGGCAAAAGGTTTATTTTGCCAGGTCAAAATGGAAGTTTAATCTGCACACAAAGACTCTGCAATAGCGGGCCTGAGACATGTTTAAATGGCTACTTAAGTGGGTGTCACAATCGGTGCTGCAGCCTACGAGTAGCATTTAATTTACAGGCCCTGGGCACATGGAGTCCACTTTACTATGGACGTATTAGTAAATTAAATATGCCAGATGTGCACAAGGCAATGTTACCATGTTTTGAGCAGGGAGCACATGCACTTTAGCACTGGTTAGCAGTGGTAAAGTGTGCAGAGTCCTAAGGCCAGCAAAACCAAAGACAGCAGGTCTAAAGGCAAAAAGATAGGGGGAAGCCATGCCAAGGATTCCAGGTCTAACAGCCAAGCACCTCATTCTCAGATAAAAGCTCAAAATGTTTTTTCTGTTTCATCTTTTACAATCACAGCTCCAGGAATGTAGAGAGGCAGTTAGTTCACATAGTCATGCTGCCTACTTCTTTTACTTTATTCATCTATTGCCTATTCTTCCTCTGGATAACTTCCTCTGCATAACACCCACATTTCCAACTACCAGAATTCGCCACCACTCTAGTGAGAGAGATACAAAAGAAGGTACATTTGAGAAAGAACGTGGAATTTCCAATTACAAGACTAAATTAAAAGTGTGATCGGTCTAACTTAATACTAAAATATGATGGGACAGTGGTATGTCTAAGATGGATATGTAGGAGTAGAAGACGGAGCTTCCTCACTAAAAGTTAGAATACTGCTGCTACCCACTTAAATAGCGCTGCACCTGATTGAGTTTGGCCTCCGATTTGAAAGGGGATCTGACGAGCTGCACTTGAAACCACTTAAAAGAGGTGAGCAGCCACAGGGAAGAGAACCGTGACGCGTACTGAGGGCCTCCCGGTGAAAATGAAACCATGCGGCTGCAGTGGTTTACAAGCCCTGCAGATGTGCTAAGATACGGCTGTCACTCTGCATTAGACAGCAGCACAGGTGTTTTGTTCACCGGTAAGACTGAGCTTTAAAGATTCCATATCTTTCAGATGCTTAGAGATTCAGTCAGATAAGGGTTGGTCAATTTCCTTCATTCAGTGCATGACTGGAGATGATCTCAACAATCCGGGAGTTGAGAACTAAACTGCCCCAGGTACATAGGGCACCAAGTGTCCCATTAATGCTAGACAATGCTCGCAGAGCATTGACTTAAAACTACAAAGCATTAGTATCCATGACAAAGTTAACCTTGACAGTGTTTAAAGTCATCTGAGAAGAAGATATTGGGCAGGCATTGTCAGAGGTGGCATGTAATGCTTAATTCAAACTATGGCAATTCAATATCTTGCACCGTACATTCCTCATCCTGAATAGACTCCGCAGAATCTTCCTGGGGTCCCTTGGAAGATGCCCTAGATGTAGGATGGCTGGTGAAGACCTGTTGGGCATGTTTGTACAGGAGTCACACCACTCTCGAAAGCAGTATTTGCCTGTATATATGAGGTTACTAATTGTACCCTTGAAAGGTGCATGAGACTGTTCTTATTCGGTCTCCTGTTAAAAACTAAGCAACATAAAAAGCATGTAAAAATTGAGGATCTGGCCATATTGTTGGCCAAACGACAAGCAGCAGTGTTGGAAAGTGGAAACCTACCTACCCATTGAAAGGCGGTACAGAGAACTGTTTCAATGGGTACAGGCAGAGGTAATGGCACTGGACATACTGCCAGAAGGCTCAAAGACAATGCAGGAATGTGGTGAATGGGATGTGTATTTGATTAAATTGATGGAAAGAGATGATTCCAGGCACCCGTAGACCTTTAAAAACCACATTTAAAGCTCCCAAGCATGAATACAAGATACAGAATAATAGGTCCTGGACCTCTACACATGCCAGGGAAAACCCACAATCAATAATGTATAGTCTGATATGAAAATAAGATACGCAAATACTACAGGGGCATCAAGAAATGTTTTAACACGTGTCAGGCTCAGAGGATGGGTGACCTAACACACTGATTTTATTAACTGTTCCACTACACTATGAATGCCATACACTGTCTCTTTCCCTGTATGTACTGTTGCAAATGTAAAAACAAGAATATAGGAACAAAAATGTTAAACAAGGAACATTGAGAGGAATGAGGGAAATAAGCACAGAGTCTCGACCATAAGGGGGCTTGACATATCTGTTTGTCATTGGGACTCCTGGTCTAAATTTAATGTTGATCCCTAGGAGCCTTGTGCTGTGTGGTAGGAGATGAACAAACCAGTGCAGTGTGAGGGACATGGCCATTACATGATAGTGAGGGAGAAAACCTGCACTGAAAGCATACAGGGAGTCCTGGGCTGACACTAAAGGTTCTGGGCACTTTTAAGTGAAGAACAACTGATATGAACACTTTATAGATACCTAGGCATCTAGTATGTGGTGAAGAGAGCACTGCAGTGTAAGGACCACAACTTGTACTGAATAGAGAAGGTCCAGTGCAGAAGCTGCAAGCTGAAGACTATGGGCTCACGCTGTATGCTGAGGGTAAAAGGTTGCAAACAAAACAGGTGATGGACAGAATGTGGATCAATGTCACACATTCACCCCAGTCCAAAGATCTGGGCCCAAATCCATCGTTTTTTTGCACTCCACACCACCCTGGGTTAGACAATGGCGATATGCAAATCAGCTCTGACCCTGTGCCCCAAGGTAAAAGGTTGGCACATCCTGTTGATGGTCTACAGCTGGCAATGCAGGCTAATAGTCCACTGCTGGCAGTGCATGCTGAGGGTTTCCCTGAAGTGGCAGTGGTGGTGCAATGCTAGTTGTGCTTGTGGTGAAGAACTACCAATGGTATTTGTGGAGAATTGGCAGGTGCTGGTCACTTTGACATTTCATGAGTCTGCTCATGCACAGGACCGGCCCAGTGTTCATAAATCCACTAGCCGAGAAACAAAGAAATGCCTTCTAGTAATCATAAGCCCAAGTATGCATTCAAATGCACACAGGCACACAGGGCAAACTGTGAGAATTGGCTGGGAAACCTGTAAGCCAATCACAGGTCGGCTCACACAGTGTAACCTCAAGCGAGGGAGACGACTGGATGGTATATACAGTCATGTGGTTGCAGTGCTGAACATGGAAATAAATCTAGGATCCCACATTGTATCCATCAAGTTGTGGCATCAGAAAGTTGGTGGAGTCATAAAAAGCAGAGTCTGATGGTCAGCTTATACATTTATTAAAAACTCTGTTATACTTAAATTGACAACAAGGATATTATTATTATTAATAAATTGAATTTGTAAGGCGCACAGCTACCTGGAGGTTACCCAGCGCCACTGGACAGAATGCAAGGGAGAGGGCAGCATCTACTGATTAAACAGCCAAGTTTTAAGGCCTTTGCGGAAGATCTTTTGGCTGACTTCATGACGGAGTCATGTGGGTAGCAAGTTCCACAGTACAGGGGCCAGATAGGAAAAGGACCGTCCGCCTATGCGTGATAGTTTAAACCCAGGAACTAGAAATTTGGCTTGAGATGAGGAATGGTGTAGAACGTGGCTGGAGATAAGACTAGACTAAGGAGCATAGATAAAGGGTTGCTATGCCCTGTTTGATCTTGTGCATATAACATAGGGCCTTAAATTTGGTCCGGTTTTCTATCCTGAGCCAGTGGAGATCACGGAGAGCACCTGAGATGGAAGATGATTTTAGCACATGGGAAAGCAGTCTAGCCGCCAAGGTCTGACCCACTTGCATTTTGCGAACTACCTCCTTATTGGCTCCTAGATACAGGACGTTGTCATAGTCCAGCTTTAACATGATCAAGGTTTGGATCACAGTTCTTTCAGTGGGACCAGGCAACATCCAAAGTAGCTTACGGAGCCATTTTAGGATGGTAAAGTAAGTTTTGACTACTTGCTGTCTCATAGACAGCTGATCGTCGATCACCATGCCTAAATTGCGTGCAGTTTGCACCGATTGGGGAAGTTCACCCATTTCTGGCGGCCAATGATGAGGGCCTCAAAGATCTTTATTTTTCCCCAGGATCAGAACCTGAGTCTTTCCACCATTTAACTATAGCCAGTTTGTGTGCATCCAGCTAGCTATTTTATGCAGCCCAACCTGTAGAGATGACACAGTGGAGGGTTCATTGGAGGAAAGAGAGAAGAGAAGCTGGGTGTCATCTGCATAAGAGAAGATAGACAACCCAACTACTTCCGCAATGGTAGCTAGAGGGCTGACATAGAGATTGAATAGCACAGGGCTAAGAATTGAGCCCTGTGGTACTCCATACGGAGATGTATAGGTCTTAGAGCTGGCAGTTGGGGAAAAACCTGAAAGGTCCTTCCAGTGAGGAAGTTTTTTATCCAATCCAGAGCTGAACCAACTATCCCAAGGGACTGGAGTACTTTTAAAAGAACTAAATGGGACACTGTATCAAAAGCGACACTCAAATCCAATAAAATGAGTGCCATCGTTTCCCCTTAGGCCAGATGCTGACAAAGTGTTTCTGTAACTCCTAGGAGTGTTGACTCTGTGGAGTACCCAGCTCTAAAGCCTGATTGAGACACATGTAAGATTTTATGGGATTCCACAAACTGCATGAGTGGTTGGTTCACATTTGTTTCCAGGATTTTAGAAAAAGCAGGGAGATTGGGCAGAAGTTTGAAGGTTCAGCCGGATCAGCTTTCAGTTTTTTCAGAAGTGGGAGAACCATCCCGTGTTTCCATTCGGCTGGTAAAGTGGCTTCCCTCAGTGAAGCATTAAGTAACTCCCTAATAAGTTCCAAAGAGGTAGGTTCTAATTTTTGGAGAATATGAACAGGGAACGGGTTGTTAGGAGATCCCGATTTAAGATTATTTAGAATACAATTAAAAGACGAAGGGTCCAATGGCTGCCAATTAGTAATACTGTGAATAGACACTGAATCAGGGGTCCCGTGAGGACAAAGGATACCTGTGACAATGAATCTGTTCTGGTTTACATAACCAGTCACCAACAGGCTGCTACTCCCGAGATATTTGTGTGCCCAGAAGTTTTCGGGAGGGTAAAGTAATGGCCAGATAACTCTGGCGGGTAATGATCCTTCTGGAGAAATCACAGTTTTGTCTAGCCACATTTTTGATGCATTGTAAAGTAGCATATAATGTTACTGTACCTGCTGCAAAGCTTAACTCATAGCATGCAGATCACAAATGTGTGCTTTATGTGGCTAACTCTGTGGGCTACTTATTTTATAACTGAGATCTTTTTGTAGCTTCCAGTTCGTAGGTTACAATCCTTCTAATATGGCATACTGAGTTGTGAATCAGCATCAAGGAACTACATGCAAATTGCAAGGCATATGTTTAGAAACATTATATTTTTCTCAAGCTTTCATTATTCTAAGGTTGTTATGAAGGGTTCCTTTGAGTAGTAACAATGTCTTATTAGTACAGACAGCCCCAGTCACTGTGTTACAATTAGAAGCCTGGCTTTATATTTCTCCAGATCAATCACTTGTAACATATAATGCCTCAAATGATATGCCTAACATTATGAGTGATATGTGATTCCTACACCTCGTAACTCTTATTGCCACACGTACCATATCCTCTACATTGATTTTAACACTTGAAGGATTCTTTTGTTTCTGTATAATATGTGTGTATGTGTGTGTGTGTGTGTGTGAGTGCGTTATGTAAAGTGCTCTGGCACTCTACATTGGGAAAAAGTAATTAGTAAGTACTGTTTAAATCATTCTCAGAGTAAACACTCCTACAGTCAGATACCTGTGATATTCTCGCATTTCCTAGAAATATCTTACATACAGAACAATACAAACAATAAAAGAAGGCTGATGGCACTTTAAGTGAGGCCTGTGTGTGCTGCCCAAGTGGAAGTGAAACTATTAAGGCCAGATGTATCAACACTTTTTCTCATAGACACAGAGGGCCTTGTTTATGAGGGTTTGATGTAGGGCAGTACCATAAGGAATCTTGCTGTGCTGCCCTACATCAAAACAAAAGGGCTGGAATGTGCCTAATCTATGAGATATGGTGCATTCCTGTCCTTTCCCCTGCCATGCTCCAAGGGTGCTTGTGTTTCGGGGCTGATTGATTTTGTGCAGGAAAGGACACCTTCCTCCATAAAATCAATCCATTTAGGCGATTTCCTCTTTCTATGTCTGCAACACACATAGAAAAAGGAAAAAACGAGGAGAAATTAAAACATTTCTCCGCAATGCGCCTCATAAATCTGGGAATGCTTCAGATTCCATGGGTGTTGTGTGGGAACACTCACAGCAACATCCATGGAACGCCATGGGGACATGAAAAGCCATGATAACCCACATAAAATGGCTTTACAAGACCTTGTAAATATGCCGGGGCTCACTGCGCCACCGGAACGTCAAGAAAGGGATGTTGTGGTGGCACAAAAGTGCTCATAAATGAGGCCAAGAATGGGTAAAATTATTTGATACAACTGGCCCCAAACCTCCTTTACTCCCTGCAGGTTGCTGCGCTGAACAGAAAGCAGCACACGAGTGCAGCTGAATGGGATCAATATATTTCACTGGGGCTGGCTGGCTCATTTCCTGCACAGATTGGAGGTTAATAAATTTGCTCTAAATTAAGTTCAGCAGCTTTGAAAATATGAACACAATCTGTACGTAATACAACCTTTTATGGGCAATGGGCACTCGCTCAAAACCATAGACAATAGTCTGTGTAAATAACAGACAGGTGGTCGCCCTATCTGCATTCACTCGACTATCTTTAAAAACTTCAACATATGATACATTCACTGGATTTTGCAGGGACTGGGAGGCGAACCAAACTGTCCTGTGGAGTCTGAGATGGACTGAAACACTACCAGGAAGCAATCCAAAGAAGTTGCGTATCTTGAGGTGACAGTTACGGGTGAAGATTAGGCAGGTGTTTAAGACTTGCGTACACATTCGTCAGTGCAACATGCGCATCGCTCCATGTGTAAAGCTGAGACTTCCACTGTGTGGGCTGTACTTTAAGCTTGCAGGAGTAGAGCAAGGGACCGGACTTGTCAGGAACTGTCAGGGGAAGCTGAAGTCAGTCAGCGTTCATTTCCGGCTGCAGTTTATGTCTCTCATTTCTGCCTTTCTCTGCTTTCTTGCTTCTTAAGTTCCTTCTTAAGTTGTACACACCTTGATGGATGTCTTGATCAACCTATCCAGGATCTTCTGGAGTAGCGCAGAGCTGTACAGGAAGAAAACTTCCCCCATATTCCAAAATTCTCTTGGCAAGAGCGTGATCACAAGAAGCAGCAAGGCAAGTGCAAAATAGCTGCTCTCATGAGACATATCTTCTCTATCAAGATATATTACCCTGATAATGCTGTCAAGGCTAAAACAGAGAACCTCCCTGCCCATCATTCCTTCAATTTACTATCCCCCCTAACACTGCTCTCCCACTCACTGTACTTACCCTTTATTCCCCCAATAATATAAAGCGGGAGCCGCATGTTAGCAGCTCCCTCTGTCCAAAAGCAATGCAGGCTCCTGCAGAACGTGGGGAGTCGGCAGGGTCCGCGGGGACCTTCAAACTCCCCCCGCAGTCCCCAACAAAAGTGACCAGTAGAGAGGCCTGTCCCCAGGTGATGGGGTTCCCAGGGCCCAAATTTGCCCGGAAGGGGGGCTGCAGGCCTCCTCTCTTTAAAAAACAAAAAAAGCAGGCCCCAGGAGTGGGGCCACGCGGACCCTTCCCTTTAAAAAAGAAAAAAAGCGGGGGTCAGGCCCAGGGAGATGGGTCCCAGGGGCCAGAAATGACCCGGGAGGGGGGGCACAATGCGCCCCTGTCTGATTATTTATTTCAAAAAATATATATATGTAAAGTCCAGGCCCTGGGAGTGCGGCTCCCCGGGCTGAAATCAGCCCGGAAAGAGGGCCACTCGAATCTCCTACCCTCTAAATTATAAAAAAAAACAAGAAAAGGCTGGGTCCTGGGGGATGATATTCAGAGGACCAAAATCCGCCCGGGGAGGGGATCCGGCAGCCCCCTTCTTCAGAAAATTAAAAAAAAATATTAAAAACCTCCAGCAACTTGAGGAGGTCACACCCTTTTCACCACCACTCTGCAAACGTGCCTTCTGGTGCACTGCCGGTTAGGGAATTAAGTCCCCTTGGATGCTGAGGGTCCCTGGGGTCCAGGAACCCCTTGTGTTACCTCCAGGAAGTCCCAGACAGCTGGATTGTTGAGAGGACTTGGAGGCCACACCCCCTTTCTCCACCACTCTGCAAACGAGCCTCTTGGGGTGCTGCTGGTTGGTGAATGAATACGACTTTACTCTTAGGGACCTCAGGACTAAAGTGGTCTTCTTCCCCAAACCAGTAGTGCACCAGGAGGCGCGTTTGACGAGTGGTAGAGAAAAGGTGCTTGATCTCCGAGAAGCTCTTAGCAATTCAGCTATACTGGAGGTAACAGGAGGCGTTGTTGGCTGCTGTGAGCATGAAGCAAGCATAATATGAAGCCTCTGGTGTTGACATAAACTTTTGCGCTGTATAAATGGACCTTTATAATGGTAAGTAATCAGATGCTATCTTTTAGATTTCATGAGCATGCTTGCAAAAGATCAGTAGATTTGGAACTAAAATGGCATTAGTATCAGAGTTGGGGCATATGGATGAACCGGGTATTCATTGACAAGCTCTTATAAAAAATACCCAAATCAGAAGTAGGATTTGCTTTTGAAAAGTTATCCAGTTTCAAGAGGGTTGCATGACACTATACCAAAGTCTTTAATATCTGCCTTCTAAAGTATTGCATCTTCTACTTCAACCTAGAACACAGCACGGTAAGCAGATATTTACTATTCGTAACTTCCCCAATATGTAACTTTGGAGGTAAGACTATGTGGAATTAAGAATAATAATGACATACTTAACTTACAATGCATATGTAAGCCAAAGTAGCAAATATAGTACCACTGCCATGAAATGTATTGAATGCAATATAGTTGATATCCACTATGTGTAGGAGTAAGCAAACTTGCAATAAAACAATTTTTCCTTCTTGGGTGGGTGGTAGTATTTTCACTGGGCCTATTTTGCCTTCTGCTCTACATAATAGACTGAGAAAACCACAAGTGAAAGGCTTGGGAGGAAGCACAGGCTTGCACTTGGGAAGGTATAGAGTGGAAAGAGCTGAAAATAAATCAGTTTACACTGTCAATATCTGTAAACAATTCACAAGCTATGTATCTTATTAACAACAGAGTTTTTTGGCACTTGTAAAGTGAAAAGGGGAAGGGTAAAGCCTACAAACCCTGTTGCAAATTTGAGTAGCTCAATATATTTTGACTTCCTCCTAGTGACGCCTCTATTTAATGTGGTTTCAGAATAGAGCGTGGTTATTTGTGGTATTGAAATTCCTCTACTAGCAATATTTGATGTCTCTATTGTAATTGAGTCCTAACAACCAACTGGAAAAGGTCTTGCACTATATATTGCCGAAAGTGGGACAACTCATGTGTAAATGTGTGTATACTTGTAAAGCGCACTATCACCTAGAAGGTATCTTGGCGCTGTATACCGCTATGGAACCCTTCCTGGCTTTCCTCCCTGTGAGATGCCCTTTACTGGGCACCTCCAAGGTGAGGCCAGGCATCCTAGCTCTTTCGGGCCGTTGTGGAGATTAAGCAAGCTATTGCCCAGAGTTGCAGAGTGGGACCCATGATTAGAGTAGGCACCTAGGCGAGAATTATCGAGTCCGTGGACATTGAGCCCAAGACCCTGCCGCGTCGGCAATTGAACCCTGGTCCCGGGCCAGACCTCTGCCTCAAGGTCTGCCGCTCTAATCGGTGAGCCACACTTCTCCCTTCAAATTCTATGAAGATTATCGAGAAGTTCCAAAAGACCTGGAAGTTGTTGGCGGTCCATTTAGATATCCATCCGAAACGGGCGAGGGAAAACACATCCCCGTGAATATTCTGCCCTCATCATGGCTGGCTAGTAAAATTGCAAAGGAATGGGCTGCAGGCGCAGCCTGGCTCCAAACCGTGCCCATCCCTCTCCTATAAAGTAAATAAACAAGGGCAACCCAATGATCCCTTGGGAGCTTGGATATAGGCTATTATGAAGTAAAGCGCAAACAAAAGGATCATTTACACAACATTTCAAAATGACTTTTTTTTATAGACAACAAAAGTAAGGCGTCAAACACACATTCAACTTAATCATGAATGGACAATGTAAGAAAGGGCGTACATGAAAAGAGCATTTCCGACAAACAATTACACAGATCATCAGAAAAAAAGATTTTTTTTTACAATAAGTCACTTATGAATCAAGGTGAATACCTTCAAGGTGATTAATGAAGACTCCGTGTATTTTCAAGAACTTTATAAATGATTAATTTAATTGTTTCCACCTCCGCATTTCATGAGGTAGCGAAGTTTTCACATAGAATTCGCTTATTGCATTTGAAGGAGACAATAAAAACAAGTTATTTGTAATATTTTAGGAACCACCGGATCCGCCACCTTCACAAGTTCTAGACCGCAGACCTTCCGCAGTATTTAGGGTAAGGTGGCCCAGGCTCGGGACATCCTAACTTTGCCTCGAGTGTGCCTGAGCCATTCGTGAATCAATATGGAGAAAAAGGGTGTCCCCATGATGCCGAGTCATGCTTAGATTTACAAAGTGACTTTGAATCGGGGTTAATGCAGGTATTCCAGGGCGGGGTAGTTGAACGCTGGGAGTGGTAACAATAGTGAGACTTTGCAGTCTTGCATCAGTTGGAGCGACATTATCAACACACGGTGAACATGAGATTAGAAGTTCTTATCTTATGCATACAGCCGTTTGTTGATCTGCTTCCAAGAAGAGTAAAGTTAATGGTCAAAGCTTACTGTTAAACACTGAGATTTAGAGTGCATTAGGTGCAGCGTCTTGTTCTGTCCTTTCGACTTTTACAAACATTATGAATGATAACAAACAGGGACACGGTAGTATAACAGCACAACTTACAAAAAACACAATGTTCGTTTTCCCTTTATAATTATGCATTTTTAGCATATTTTGGCATCGAGGTCGCATTTCTTTGTCCTTTCTTCTGCCAATTGACGGTCTAAGTAAATTTTTACAGTGCAAGTTTCAAATCTACGAAAATAAAAAAAGCACAGGCACTGTTCCAAAGCAGAAAGAATCCCAAGTGTAGTAAACTAGCATTCATCAAGATTGTTTTCTGCCACGTAAAAATTCCATGAAAGTCCATTAAATTTTAAGAACTGTCTAGGCCAGAAACAAAAGCCCACGTAATAAGGGGAACCAAAAAGACAAGTTCTGTCCTATCAAACCGGAGCATAAATGTATCACGAAATTAATCACAGATGCAGAGTCACCAAAATGCCAGCGGTAGTGGAAGTGACATCACATAGCCTCTGAGCGTAACAATATCATAGAAAGTGATTTCATATGACCTTTGGCTCTCAATCCCAGGAAATTATGCCACAGACCTTGATCCTAATGACGCTGCGATAGTTAATGTCACAGAAATGTATTAATAAATCAAGGGGAGATTCATGTAAACTAGGTTAGAAAAATAAAATAGAGGCCTTGTCCGTTGTACAGATACATATGGACCATATATTGAATATGACGATAGGGCCTCATTGGGAGTTTGATGGATATAGCAGGTTAACAACCCCAACAAAGAGCAACAGGTGCTAGTTTATCTGCAGCCCTGAAAAAAGTGGCACGCATCTCGCGTTCAAATACTGCATTTCCGGGAATTTCCCCGCATTACCCCATCACCTGAGATTGTCACTCAAAAGAACACTGCCGTGAAGTATGATAAAACCCTGTAGTTACAGTTTCTTGCTTTGCTGGGCTGGACGCATAAAAGCTGTGCTCCGACAACTATTTTTTAAAGGCCACAAGATGGGGCTAGTGTCAGGGGCGCAGCTTGGTCAGCACGATTGGGGGTGGTTCACTTCCGATTTTCCGACAAGCAATCTTGCATATAATTTTCCAATACATTATGCAACAAGCAGGGTGCATGTGAGGGGTCTAAGGGGCAATGGAAATGGAGAGGAATGCAGATTGGTATGAGTACTAAGCGAGAAAAGACAATATTTTGTAAAGTAACCAATATTTTGAGGATTTTCAAAATAGAATGTGTGTGCGGTTTTGTCTGCGTCTGTAAACATCCCTAGTGAAATAAGACTGGCATCGCACAATGCCCAACTGAAAGCATCTGTACCCAACTATTTAACAGAAAATACATTTATTAGGGGGGTATAACACCCCTACCACCCCCCTGAAGCTACACCTCCTGGCTAGTGTACAAAGGGAGGTATAGTATTCTCAATATATTATGACATGGAAATGCCAAGGCTGCCCGGGGGGCCGTGTAGGTGACCCTCCAACAGGGCAGCCGCCTTAATACCACTGGAAGGCACAGGAGTCAGCAGACAATGCTCCCTGGGCTAGGGGACCAGGGGGTCAGCTGGCCGAGTCACTTCCGGCCATTGGGAGGGGTGGGGGCATGGGTACAAATGCCTTCCCCCTCCCACTGTGCAGCCTCTTGTAGGTGGTGCTGAAGGGAGGGAAGGCCATGGGAGATATCTTCCATATGACACTGGATCCCCTCAATTCAACATGCCTAAGGTAAGCGGAGGAAGCCTGGTGGATTTGTTTGACCTGCTATTAGTTTTATTAAAACACCAGATACTATGAATTAGTGACATTTGTACTCAAATCATAGGTACTTCCAGGACACATGTTGTTCAATACACACACCTCTGGACAGGACCGCCCCCCCCAAGCAAAGGGAAGTAGAACACTATGGGTTAGTATGCTTTGGCAGACGTTGGGGGTTAGCTCGCACACAGGGTGTTCTGCTGAGTTTGGGGCAGATTGCATGCTTCAACTTGTCACGTCTCTGTCAGAGCCAGCAGACCCCTAGGGTGACAGCGCGCTCAAATACATGTCAAGTTGGAGGTAGGTCCAGGATGAAAGGTTGTGCTGGGTGAGGCTTAAATCCAAAGCGGTTGTGGTATCTTTCCAATGGGCACATCTGGTTAGGCAGTACAAACATTTTAAAGTATAACTGGGGATCCCCTCATTTATGTCAGATCCTGCTTATTTGTTGTTTCCGCAGAGTTTGGGGCAGGTTAACTGGCCACATCTTATCTCGGTGGGTTTGATGTGTGGTCGGGTCAATTGACCAAGTACAGTCATTTTCCCTTGGTATATCTGGGCATGAAGTAATGCCAGGCAAGATCCTAGCAATGGCAGGTAGCGGTACTTATGGGGTATGTGATGTTATATCTCACTGGCAGGCCGCGCCATGCGTCAGGACCATGAACCTAGGTCACTCGCATCAGGCAGAGGTGCCCAGTGGAAGCATGAGGGGTACTGCAGAGAACAGGACACTGCAGAGGTTAGAGGCGATTTGTAGTGGCACTACTGTACATGGCAAAGTTATCCTGGACGGATTCACATGCGGGGCATGGTGGTGGTGGTACCTACCTCATTTGTCAGAATTACTCCCTGTTGGGCTTAGCTAACGACCATCTCAATGGACTTTAAATTGACCGCCTCTCGTGTGTCTGCCATTCTGTGAGTAGGTTAGCCATGGACTTTAATGCGTGTTGCAATGGCCCTCTAATGTGATAGTACAGCATCTAGTTTACCAATGCTATATGTACCATCATGAGCAGCAGCAGAGGCTCACAGGGGTATCAGTAAAGCTTTCTTTTATTTTGCCTGGGATTGGGGCTGGCAATGTCACCAACATTTGCAGCCAGAAACTGAATAGGCAAATACAGATGTGTGTTTCTAGCTCAGGCATGTCCAAGTATGGGTTATGGTGCCTGAAGTCTGCCCTGGGATGCAAGTTCACAGGCATGTGGAGCGGCAGAACTAAAAAGGGCTTGCGTTCGACCGCTGGTCACAGGTTCAGATCCTAGTAGGTCCACCTAGCAGTTCAGCCTTCTGAAGTCGTTGGCAGCCAAGCAGGTTGTAGAAGTTGTCATCCAACAAGTGTGCTATGAGCCATAAGATTGGGGAAAGCCTTGGGTTAAACACAAATGGGCTACAAAGTATTAGAGAACACTTAGCATTCCCAGTATTTAAAAAAAAAAGGGGGGAGGTATGCATTCTCATGGTTCCCCTCTGGTTCACGCTGTCCTGTCTGCTCCCTGGTATACTAGCAGAAGTTTGGGAGGGCAAGGCGTCACTGAGGGTGGCGACTGACTGAATGCGATGGACATACTCCGACAAGTGCCACACAGGGATAACTGAGTGAGAGGAAGTAAGACGGGCTTTTTAACTCTTCCACCTGCATTGGCACTTCCTTTCAGGAGTGGCTCGGCGAAGGTATTGCTCTTCCGCCAGGCAATGTTAACATTGAACCAACACCAAACTAATGGTTTTAGGTAATCCCGAACGCATATGCATGAAGGGCTGGGCGAGGTGGGTACCATGGATACTGGGTTCCCCTCCCAGTTGCAGACTCAGCAGGACAGGCTAACCGGTGGGGCAATAGGAATCCCAAGGCATTTAAGGGAACAGCCGGCTGTAAGCCACCCTGGGAGGGGTGGTGTAATTGTGCAGGCACTGGAACAGCATCTGCTGAAGCGGCGGCCCGGGCGGGGAGATGTCTCCCCTCTCACTACTGGGGTCGGACAGCTGGGAGGCATTGAGTTGACTTTCCAGGGTAGGAGGGCCATGCTGCCAGAATTTAATTCCAACTTGGTGTAAGTTATGCATCCATCCCTGAACAGAGGGGTTTTGGTTTTGTCAGTCTAAAGTCCACAGGAGTTTAGATAGGGGCACCTGTCCAGAAGGAGCAGGCTGGCCTCCGGTCCTGTATGGGCTTGGACTTGTTTTAACCAGACCTGGGAGAGGCCTGGTAATCAGCAGGATGTAGGTAAAGATGCCTACCATGGTGGGGGGCCGTGGTTGTGACGATGGCCAACCCCAGAGCTGTGGAAGAGTTACAGGGCGATCCAGAGTCTGCAAGGTACAGAAGGGTACTACATGCATCAGCATATTAAGGGTGCTAAGCCAAGGATGTCTTAGCATGTCCCCTGGAAGTATGACAGCGCCCCGTTCGTCCTACGGGCGGTTGTGGGCCTGAGCAACCGGGGGCTGCCTGGATTGCTCCGCCCACCTTTTGGGGGGCGTGAGTAAGGGCATGGACTGATGGGAGGGGTGGCCCCTCCCAAAATTGGTAACCACCGGTTGGCGACAGCCACGGTGTAATTTGGCTCATCAGGCGGGCAGACGGCATAGGGGCTGGCCTGCCCTTGGATCGCCCGTAAGATAACCCACCATGTTGGCATATTTGTTATGCAAATAAACCTGCAGCAATATTCTCCACTAACATGGTGTCTTGTGGTTTATTTATGTATGTTGCTGTATGAGAACTGAGCAGTGTTGCCGATATTGGCACTATATTCTAGTATCACAGAAATTCATACCCAAAACAAACAAACTTCAGAGATTTGAAGACCGAAACACAAAAGCAAACACTAGCCAAATTAATGTAAAAAAGCAGTACCCTCTGCTTACCATAGTATCAAAGAGATGTGGATGCCCAGTCGCAAAATTAAGCTTCTAAATACATGCCAAAAACTGAGACAGTTTAAACCGCAGTAAAAGAGGGGCCTTATTGGAGAATTGTACAGGGAGAACAAGGCTGAGGCGCGATGCGTTATGGCCTAGTGACTAGAACTGTTTATTTTAGAACCAACTGTGCTAGTATACTCATGCTAAATAAAGACTTCTAGAAACACAAGAAATGAGAAGCAAATGGAAACATAAAGTCGAATCCAAAGTTCTTTCTGAAGTACTCAACAAGTTTGTTTGTGCTTGATTGTTCTTTTCATTCATCTTAAGGATAGAACAAACATACTGAGCCTACGTTTATTTGTTCTGTCCTTATGATGAAAGAAAAGAAATAAAAGAACAATCAAGCAGAAACAGACTTGTTGAGTACTTCAGAAAGAACTTTGGATTCGACTTTATGTTTCCATTTGCTTCTCATTTCTTGTGTTTCTAGAATGCTTAATGTATGACCACCTGACAGTTGGTCATTTGAGGTGGGCAATATCTATATAGTACTGAAACTGTGGTTACATTAGGTGGTGCAGTGAGTGTGCTTCCTAGCTGAAATATTTTTTCAGACTAAATAAAGACTTATCTGATTCTCATGTCCTCATCACAATTCTTTAGTTTACAATGTTTCCAATGCATATAAAGTACATGAAATAAGCACATCTGTAATAAAAATAGGTACATATCATATGAAATGTCTCATGGAGACAGAATTAAAATCTGTGTTTAAAATATAAAAGTTAAAAAGACAATCACCAAAAAAGCCAAATGTATTGTGCCCTTAAAATTAATGTTAGTCGCCTCCCTTTTATTCTTTGCTCTCTCATTTGTCATGGCACTTCTGCTAATCAAGCTGGACCATAGAAATGAAGCCTAGTGTAACAAATAAAGGGATTAGACAGTTGTTTTATACAATGGCGCACAGGGCGACATTGTTTAAAATGAATTGGCACAGTCCTAGGACCATGTGTTGAGGATACAAAACGAGTAGCAGTAGTCTCTATTGGTGAAATATTCTGAGGTCGACACCAGCGAGTTCTTAAGCAATTTTAATAAGAAAAAAAGTCATGAGGAATCAAACAATCAGCCGACACGTGTTTCGTTACAACGCGTAGGCTTGTGACTTTTCAGGGCTGCTACGTTGATCAAGTTCCGAAATGTGGCCCCTCAGTACCGGTGAGGAGTCAATCCGGACTGGGGTGATGTGATGAGAGGAGAAGGGCGGTGTGCCTGCCTGGGCTCGATAAGTATGTGGATGGGGAACTTGCAATGAAAGTGCAGGAACGAAGGCGGGTGTGCAATACTGAGAATCACGTGGGTCTTAGACCTGAACTGGGTAGCGCGATACTGCGTGTGGCCTGGTCAGGCAGAGCGTGACCAGTGTCCTGGATAGGCCCGATGCATAGATACACACTAGGTACAGGTGAGTTAGGACATGGATGCCGGAAGCAGGAACCAACATCAGATCCTCCAACCCACCCCAGCACCACAGAATGGCGCACCCGCCTATGTGCGTACCATCTGTGTCCTAACTCGCCTGTGTCGGCGGATTTTTTGATTCCACATTACTTTTTTTCTTATTGAAATTGCTTAAGAACACGCTGGTGTCGACCTCAAAATAGGTCACCAATAGAGACTACTGCTACTCCTTTTGTATCTTCAACACGTGTGCCCAGGACGGTGCCAATTAAACTGTTGTGGGTTTCCGACTCACAAAACAATGGAGGTTAATGGGTAGTTCCCTCGACCTGGCAGCACTGTTTACATTAATAGTACACATAACCCAGAAACACATAGTAGTCTGAGCACCATTCTTCCTGTACATTCCTAAACACCCAGCATCCTAGATATTGTTTAAAGTGGAGTTTACGCAATAGGGGGAGAATATACACTTTTCTATGTAAATTACAAAAACTACAAAAGAACTATATGTGCAAATCTGACTGGGCTTGCCTTTTATCATAAAGGCAAACTGGCAGGTCATTTAGCGAATAGATATTCTTTGAGAAACACATCAGAGGTAGGAGGTTCAAACGGAACCTAACTAGAATAAAACAATATTGGGGATTTGACGCTCAGTATGATTCGCCAGCCTGAGTCGGAAGGGGACATGAAAGGTGCAGCTTTACTGAGGTTTTATTGCAAATTGCTTCCGCTCTCTATTCAACAGTTTTCTCTGGGAAGATGTGTTTTGTTCTTGCTTTGGACTCAGATCTACAGCTAGATAGATTAACGTATAGATCTCTCAGACTCATAGTTTCCAGAGTAGATTTCTCATACTGCAACCAAGTGATCCTTTGTACATTATCTTGGGATAAACAGTCCTTGATAACTTTTTGGTTCAGGCTAGCAGTGTCTTTCTTTCAAATCGAATTCCATGACAAAATAGATGCTAGTAGCACAAGAAGGGTACAAATTTCCTCGGGAAGAGTTGAAAAAGAGGTGTGCGTGTACTAGAAAAAAGGCAGAAGGGGGAATCCCCTTGTTGGAACTAAAACCCTCACACACCCAGATAACTAGGTGTCATGCTTCATCATATGGGTTCTGCTCCTTGTCAGACTGGCGCTGCAATGTCTGACGGGCTCCCGAGACTGGGGCTCTTTATCGGAGATCTTTTGTTCCGGCCATATGGTGCATGCGTGTGAGAGGGCAGGGAAGTGTAGTCGTGGCGTGAAAGGTGAGTTAAAAAAGGTGGGTCAGTCCACAATGTAATTTATTCGCGTGGTTGACTCCCTTGATTAAAAGGGTGGGAGGGGAGATAAATGCCCTGAAACTATCCAAGCATATTATCTACTGCCCTCTGGTCAGGTCGACATGTTTCTTGCCATAGTGGCAATTCTTCAGGACCTTAGTGAACAGTACTACACAAAAAAAGAAAAATTATTATACAGTGTGGTATACAACCTTCTTTAGTAGGTTTTACAGGGGCGCAGGCCGATTGGTCCTGCTGAAGTTTTGCGACCCCAGAGATTTCCCTAAGGTGCCCCGCAGACTGCTCCCGTGGGACCGGCTGTCAAGGTATGGTACCTTCGGCGGCGTGCGGTCCTGGCCGTTGGAACCTACCCCCACGTACAGCGTCCAGACAGGGCGCAGAGCAGCTGGTTTCATAATATCTGAAATATATGGGGCCTCTAGTTCGACATCAGAGTTATAATTTGAGCAATTACTTGGGAGGGTTAATAATCTTTTTTTAAAACCATCCTCTATTCTTTATAGGGGATCAATCGCCGCCATCCTCCACACCTCTGCTCCATATGATGCTATAGTGACAGATTCTGCAGCATACACCTTTTTTGTTACCTCAATCGTCTTAGACTTCATTGACTACTTATTCTCACTTTCCGTGCCTCGCTATATGCTATTGCACAGGTCCCTCACCCATTTTTGATCTCTTTAACTGGTTCTGAGGGCACAGTGCAGGTTTATTAAGGTCTTGGAACAGGCCACATCAAACCAGCCAATCGCAGGGGTGGCATGGAGGTACTCTTCCGGAACAGGTTATTTTTGACCTCAGCCAGTATATCTGCAAGAATGCCATCATTAAGCCTTCCTGATCCTCATTTAAAGTGCCATGGGTCAAGTCACTCATTAAGGACATCACATACGAGAAAAGGGTGTAATTTCTGAAAGTTATCTCTTGCTGTGGATGCAACTGTCTTATTTCTCTTGCATCAAAGTATCACTCATAAGACTTGAAATGTCAAACATAAACACACTATACTCATGGGAATGTCCCACATAAGCAAACTGAAAACTTGGCAGCTATGTATAATCTGTATAGGCACATGGTGGCTATCACCATGTTACAAGAGACACACTGCTCTCTATTTGGTCACTTCTCCTTTACATCTGTGTGGGGTCCACACCAATATTTCTCCTTATATTCCATCTCTTCTAGAGGGATGGTTATTATGATTAGGGCTCACAGTTTTATGGTAATTACTTTTATTTATTAATGAGTTCATAGAGGCATAGAACTAGCCCTGCAGCAGAAGGCCATGGTCCACGTTCTATTGCCTAAAAAGGGAATCCCATCAAGGTATTGATTAGTCACCCTTGGCTTTTGGCTGGAGGTGGATCATGTTGGACTTGGCCTACTCTACAGGGTCACCCAATACCTTTAGCCTTAGTCCCTCCTATTTTACTGAATTTGTTATTGTTGGCCTTAGGAATCTGCACTTTACCACTGCTAACCAGTGCTAAAGTGCTTCTGCTCTCTCCTTAAAAAATGGTAAAATTGGCTTACTCCTGATTGGCATATTTAATTTATGTATAAGTGCCTTGTAAAATGGTATACCATGTACCCAGGGCCTGGACAATAAATGCTAGTAGTGAGCCTGCTATCTATACATCACAAATGTCAGGTGGGACTCACTAATGTAGAGCTTTACGCTTGCAACTCTAAAAGCCCTAAAATGCATTTCTGTAGAAATTCTTTCCCACAAATTATTTGAAACAATTAATTACTGTAGGATGCCTGACATTAAGAGCACCTAATAAAAGATTCTGGACTCCCAAATGAATGACACAATACATATATTAATTGCAATATTTAGAATGTATGAACATACAGTGTATTCAAGTGTGAAAAAGTGAATATAATAATGCAGGTGACGCAGTGCTCACATTTACATACATAAATACAAACAAAACATATTATTATATGTTTTGTTTGCATTTATGTACAAATCTTAAAATTCTTGGACCATATGGGAACGTATGTTGATGTTTTGACCCCAAAAATCCTAGTGAGGTCTTCTCAGACCTTCATCGTCCACCATTCACAACTTCCACTTCTGTCTTTTTATCTACATTATTCTGATGACCAATCCAATGAGATGTCGAGTCAAAAGGATCCAATCAAAGGCCACCTGAGAAGGTTGCCCGTTCAAATGAGAACTGCCTCAATCCAAAACTTCACAAACGATTTGTTCAGTCCAGCTAGAATAATCACCAGTTCTGGAACCAGCCACCGCAGGGCAAAACTGCCCCCCTCTACGCTGACATGGCTTGCATATGAAGTCTTTAGGGAGATAGTCAGTCTATTGGGATGAACAAAAACACCTCTTAATGCTCAAAAGTAATGCTCACCAATCTCAGATAGTTTGCCCAGAACTTGGTATGAATGTGAATTCCAACAGCCCACCCTTTTAGCAGAGCCTCGTCATCTGGAAACCCAGGGGAGTAGAGTCTCTGTAGCCAATGTTGCTCTAAGGCTAACAATTTTGGATACCTGACCTCGTACTCCAGATGTTCTCGACCAAAGAGCTTTCCAAAATATATGAGAGCTGGTGGTGTGCAGTGCTAGTGTAAACGTGAAGGATAAAAATGACTATGAGGGCGAAAAAAATATTTTAGGGATCATCCAAATGTCATGAGTAAAAACAACCAGATAGTATGAAACAAAATAAACTATCTCCTGGCAATAGATGTGGTCGACATGTTTCAGCCGCTGTGGCTATTCAGCCCGGCTTTCTTCAGGACCTAATAGATAGAAAAATGCTACTGCAAAAATATAACACACTGTGTTAGTGAAATGTTTCACGCAAAGAGAATGAGTAGATCTGTGGTCAGATACCACACTACCAGACCTGGATGGCATGTATATGTAGGTAAGAGCTTACTCTTCTGCTCCTGAAACATACAAAAACAAAACCAAAGCTTAGATAAAACTATCAATGAAAAACAAAAATACTTCTGAGCACAGAGGTTTAATGTTGCTAGACAATTCAACAAAGTAATTGACAATGCCAGCCCTATAAGTGGCTTTATTAGGCAATCTCATGTTTCTAGAACACCTTTTTAAAGTACTCAACCAACTTGCTGTGGGAGTATGCCTCACCTCACCCGGCAACTGCTCTGTGGTTTGTAAGTAAAACAAGGGAACAAAGGTGATATTATTGGTCATCCTAGTTCCTATGTTTAAACTATAAATCAAAAATTAAAACCTAAATCAAAAAAGTAATCTGTACATTCATGACAGCATGGAGAAAAGCAGGCTGGTTCTTTCGTTTGGATAGACAAGAGTTCTTTTTTTCTTCAAAAAAATGATTGTTTCTATGTATGTTAAGTGAGGGTAAACTTGGAGCTATTAATGAGTTTTGAACCCTTCATTGCTTGCATACATGGTCATCAGACTCAAAGTCATGCCCCCTTAGTTCACATTGGTTGGGCACATTAATGAGTATCTTCAATAAAACCCATTTTATTTAGTAACGTACAGTCATGTATACACTAGGGCAATAAAACAAGGAATCCATTATCCTTAAAGTTTGTAGCTTGGTGTTCATAAGGCAAAGTATTATGCAGAAAAAAGGAAGAAGAATGACATGCCCTTGTTGCCATATACTTGTAGGCCATAGCGCTATACAGGAGAAAAGACAAAAAGCTAAAAGGCAGGGGCAACAGGGACATTTCAATAATGCCCCCTTACCTGTCCGTCGGTACCCCTTCACGGTCTTCGAGCCGAATGGGAGGTAACTTCGGCAGGAGGGATGTTTCTTTATATAGTTGCCCTAGTTGGTTTAGCAGGCGCTTGTTAACTCATGAGCCAATAGGCTCTCAAAATATTGCATTGTCCTTCATGCTACCTGGTGCGTCTGGTGCGCAATGTGTACTCAGCCCGAGTATAGACACCGTGCGTCTAAACTAAGATGCTGCCTTCAAGCCGTCATTGTGAATACATATTTATGTATTTTATGAATTACATGCAATTGACCGCATCTGCTTGTTGTGATTAAAAATAATGCTGCTAATTTCTATTGAATCCAGTTTATAACCTATTGCTATTGCTCTACATTGTTCTTCATTGTTCTGGAACCACTTTGTCTGTATCATGAAATATTTATAAAGCGCGCTTATGCCGAGGCGTCTTGGCGCTATAGAAAGAAAGACTCACAGAAGTAGCCTGATTAGAGCATGGTGAAAAGCCATGTTTTTAAAGCTTTCCTGAAGCTGGATCTATTAGTGTTAGAGCGCAGCGATAAGGGCAAAGTGTTCCACAGTTTCGATGCCTGGTAGTAAAAGGACTTGCCGCCCCACCGATCTCTCCTTATTTTGGGCACACATATTAGTCCCTGACAACTGGACCTTAGTGTGCGGGATGGCACATAACGAGGAAATAGATTTGTTATGTCTTCTGGTCTTGTGGTGTTGAGGGACTAATGGACCAAACAGAGAGTTTTACATTGGAGTCTGCGCCTAATAGGAAGCCAGTGAAGCTGCCGTATGGCAAGTGATGTCGGATGACGCTTAGGGAGATTCAGTAGTACTCTGGCTGCCGCATTTTGGATCGATTGTAGTTTTGCAAGCTGTTTTTCACCTGAACCTAGGCACAGTGCATTGCAGTAGTCCACGTGGGACATTACCAGGGCTCCCATCACTGTTTTCCTCAAAGTGAGCAGAATGTATGGCAGGATTTTTCTAAGGACCTTGATTGTAAAGAAACAGGTCGAAGTACCCTGGCTGATTTGAGCCGTACAGGTTAGTTCCTTGTCAATCATAAAGCTGAGGTTCCTCACCTTCTGTGCTGGGACTGGGCATGTACCGGCTTCTGGAGGCCACCAGAGGTGACTCCAGATGGAGGGTTTTTGACTGAATTCAATCACTTCCGTTTTTTCCGTATTGAGTTTTAGCAAATGCTTACTCATCCAGCTCTTGACGTCAAGGAGACAGCTACGGAAACGCTCTGCAGTGACTTCCACCGTCTGCGAGAGTGACACTACTAATTGAGTGTCGTCAGCATAAGACACTAAACACAGATCGTGCGATTTAATTAACACTGCCAGTGAAGTTACATATAAGTTAAATAATTTAGGGGAGAGGGCAGACCCCTGAGGCACACCACATGGAAGCGAGTATTCTCCAGATTGGAGACCTCCCCAATGTATTTGCTGTACTCGGGTATCTAGAAAGGACCTGAGTAGAGTTAAGGCAGTGTTTGTAATGCCTAGTAGTCCTAATCTATTCAGTAGGATCCCATGATTGACAGTATCAAATGCCGCCGTTAGGTCTAGCAAGATAAGGGCAGCTCTTCCTCCATCATCCATAGTCCTCCGGATCTCCTCCGTTGCCATAATTGAGATAGATTCGGTGGAATGGCATGGCCTAAAACCATGTTGAGTGGCATCTAATAACTTGTGTTGGTCTACGAATTCCATAAGCTCCTGATTCATAGCCTTTTCAAGGATCTTGGCCGGCATTGGAAGGCAAGATATTGAACGATAATGCTTGGGTTCACGGGGTCCAAAGCTTCTTTCTTTAGGATGGGCCTTATACATGTTTTTTGCCATCTGAGGGGAAAAATACCTGATCTGATAACCTCATTTAACAGGGGGGTGAGCGTCGTGCTGATAATCTCAGGTACCAGGTGAAGTATGTAGGGAGGGCAGGGGTCCAGAGGTGAGCCGGATTTTATCTGGGTTAGCAAGCTAGCTCCCTGTTTTTCTTCTAAAAGCGAGAATTGAGAAAGTTGGTTGGTCGCTGTTCCTGTAGATTCCCTGTTGTTAAATGCAATTGTGTTAGATAAGTTATGAAGATCATCATAGACCGCTTGTACTTTATGCTGAAAAAACGAGGCCAGATTTTCAACAAAATTCTGATCTGGAACAAAAATGTTGCCACTGAGGCTCTTAGCTAGGTGTGAGACAGTTTTGAATAATTCTTTGGGGGAATTAGAGGCCTCTTGGATTTTCTTAGTGAAATAGGCCGATTCGGCCTGTTGTATTTTAAGCTTATATTCCAGTAGAATGGAAGTGCATTCCTTCCTACTTTGGAGGCTATAATCGGATCTCCAAATCCGCTCAGAGTGCCGGCATTTGAGTTTAATTAGTTTGGCATCTGGAGTATACCATGGGGAGATAGCTGAACGCCTTCTAGGTTTGTTGGTTTCCTCTGGGGCTAACTCATCTATTACCTGGCTAATCCAAGTATTGAAGTTAATAGCCGCACTATTGCTGTTGTAGATATCATGTGGAGGGGGTTTTTGGAATAAGGCATTGGCAAGTTGACTAGCTTGGATTTTCTTCCAAGAGCGCATTTTAACTAGGAGGGAGTGATCTCTTAGGTGTATAATAGAGAGATTAGTTTGAAGATTGAAGGAGATGGCTGCGTGGTCTGACCATGGAACTGGCAAGACAGATGTAATTCTAACGTGATCATTGTTCGTAAAAATGCCATCCAACTTATGGCCAGCTAAATGCATTGATTTTAGAACTATCTGGTCCATCCCAAAACTTTGGAATTCCCCAATTAAGGTAGCAGCTTCGGCGTCGTTATTCTCTTCTAAATGAAAGTTAAAGTCACCAAGGACCGTGAAGGTGGGTGAATCAACATTGGATTCTAAGAAGGTTGGAAGCACTTTGATGAACTGGGCTCTTGGTCCCGGGGGCTTGCAGACCAGTAGGCCTGACAGAATTAGTTGACTTCTGTCCTTGACTCTAAACGTCAGGGATTCAGCGTCAAGACCTAGTTGTGGAAGAACATTTACTTTTAGATGGGAACGATGCCAGGCACCATGTGGTGCCTGGCACGTGGGGTATGGATGTTTGTGGGGTCACCACAGGTGCCCCTCAGGCCTCATAGTTGAGGTCATGGAGGGATGGGGGTCCTGCTAAGAGTTCCCAAAGTCCATTTACAACAGCCTTTCTAAGGTAATCGGACCGCCATTCAAAGGATGTCTGAAAGTGCCATTGTAATCCCTACGGCGGTGCCTGACCAGGCACCACCCTATTGTAGGTTATTACATTCCAATAGACATTCAGACCAGCTTCCTGAGCCTGTCAGAAGTGTCGGTAGGTACCTTTGCCAGCTGCCTCTGACTGTCATTCATCATAAGGCAGTGGACGACTTACAACACCAGATGTAGGTCGGACCACAAAAGATGGCCTGTCTGTTGCTCTCCAACAGAAATTCGTAATGAGGCCCATAGTGGTGACTACAGTGGATGTCATATGTCGAGCCAACTTAAATAATATGTGCCATTATTTGTCACCTCAATAGTACTCATTTCATCAACCCTAACAGCACATGAACAGCTTACCATGTAATCTTCAAGGATCCCATCTCGACCTCAAGCTAGTCTATCAACATAAAAATATTCTCATAAATTTATAAAGGGAGGGAATCTGTGTTGCTGTGAATAGTTCTGAGTTCTCAACCTGAAGATCAGCCCTACTAAAAAAGGAGCTCTAATATTACCATGCCATAATAGAGGTCATATCTAAGCTGCATAAGCCGACAGCAGTGGTAACAAGTGTTTTTCAGTATATCCAATTAATACACCAAAAGCATGCAAGGCAATCCTGTTTGTTCATCTAGTGCAATCAACTGCTACTTTCACTCTCAATTCACAATTCAGTGGAGAACAACTGGCAACATGTTGAAAAAATCATAATATTTGAGTCTGAGAAGAACTGGGGAGTCCATGTATTGTGGATTGTAAATCTGTGCTTACTGAGATAGCTCTTGTTGGTAAATACTCTACATTTTGGCACATAAAATTGATATACAGTGAGATGAAGTGATTTACCAAAGATGGCACATTGTAATCAAGTGGAGAAAAGAATCAGCCTCAATTGGCTTAACACAGAAAGCTTGTTAACTGAAACGTTCTCCCCTACCAATATATTGATATACAGTAAATATGTTCCCTTGTAGAGCAATTATTGAGACAAGAAGCTTAACACCTAACCATGAAATCTTTTCTCAGACACTGAGTTAAGATGCAGAACCTACAATCCAGAATCCTAGCATGTGCATAAGAACCAGGCCATTGCTACAATGACAGTAAGAAATGACCGCAAGAGGCAGAATAAAGGTGATAAACAATCCGCAAGAGGCAGAATAAAAGTGAGAAACAAGCAGAAAGAGGCAGAATAAAGGTCAGACACAAACAGAAAGAGGCAGACTAAAGGTTAGGAGCAAGCGGAAAGAGGCAAAATAACAGGCAGAAAGAGACTAAATAGAGGTCAGAAGTGAACAGCAAGACAGAAAATAGGTGAGAAAGGAGGAGAAAGAGGCAAAATAAAGATCATGAGCGAGCAGAAAGAGGTAAAATAATAGGCAGAACAAGCAGAAAGAGGCTAAATAGAGAGCACGAGTAACCAGAGAAGAGACAGAAAAACAAGCAGGGAAGGCAGAAAACCGAAGGTAACAGAGGGTAGCAGACTGTTGGCAAGCTGGACAGGAGGACCACCACAGGGAGAGTTGGCATAAGGACCTGCTCCAATGTGCCCCCTATTTTTTTAGCACGTACCCACTGATAGACCCACTCATGCATCTACTCACACACTCAAGCACGCACTCTCTGACCCACTAAGAGACAAATGTACCCACTGACAGACACACTCAGAAACTCATGCACCCACTCACAGGTCTATTCAAGCCCTCATGCACCCCCTCACAGACCCACTGAGACTCACACACACTCACAAATCCACTTAGAGGCTCATGCACCCACTAACAGACCCACTAAGAGACTCATGCACACCCTAACAGACTGACTCAGACACACACACACCGACTTACAGGCCCACTCAGATATTCATGCGCCCACTCAGAGACCAGGTCAGACACTCACTCAGAGATCCACTCAGAGACTCATGCACCAACTGACTAACCCACTCAGACACTCACTCTTCTGCTCACAGACCCACTCAGAGGCTCACACAAGCACTCACAGACACACTCAGACAGTCATGCACCCACTCAGAGACTCATCCATCCTCTCACAGACCTTTAAAGACATTCATGCACCCACTTTGACTCAGACAGAGACTGACACACCGACTCACAGACCAACTCAGTCACTCATGCACCTACTCACAGATCCACTCAGACACTCACGCATCCAGTCACAGACCCACTCAAACAATCATGCATCCACTCACATACCCACTCAGACACTCTCACGCCCACTCTCAGATCCACACAGGCACTCATACACCACTTTACAAAGCCATGTACACACCCATACAGTCACTCACATGTCCACATACAGACCCATAAAGCCACTCACACACCCACAAAACAACTCACACATCCACTCAGTGACCCAACATCCAGTCACACACCTACTCTCAGAGGTTACAGGTTACAGTTAGGAAATAACATTTAAAAAAACATTGAAATTCACTGACTCAACCAAAGGTTCATATTTAGGACATAGGATATTTTTTTTTAAAGTAGAGATTCACTGAAAAAAACAAAGGTTACAGGGACATTACAGTTTGGAAATAGAACTGAAAACACTTTTTAAATTAGCTTAAAAAACCAAAGGTTACAGGGACATTATAGTTAGGCTCAGATTTCACTTGCACAAAACTATTGAAATTCAGCTGTTATATTTACCTGAGTTAACTATTACTTACACTCCCGCAATGCACGTATTATGACCCCACTAATTACATCATTCATGAAAGTGTCAGGGACATCACTGACATCTCAAATGACATCACTGTTGCCATCATCTACAGAACCACTCACACACCCACTCACACCCCAATAGAACCTCTCATACACTCACTCCCACACAACTGCTCACATACACATTCACAGACCCATACCAGTACTCACAAAAGCAGTCACTCAAACATAGAGCCACTCACACAACCACTCACTCATACTGCCACTCACTCACCAACTAACTTATTCATACATCCACTAATGCACCCACTCACTCATCCAATATGACCACTCACAAATCCAGTCATACAGAAATACAGACACTTGCACACCCACTCATATATACTTACTGTCACTCACACACTGACACAATCACCAATACAGAAACTCACACAGCTACTCACTCACCCACACAGGTACTCACAAACCCAAACACTCACCCATATACACTCAAACAGCTGCTAATACACCAATACAGCCACTCAAACACCCACTCCCTTGCCCATACAGCCACTCACACAGCTAATCAGTCTCCCATACAGCCACTCACACACCTATTCAGCCACTCACACTAACACTCACCAACACAGCTACTGACACATACACTCAGGTACCCAAACAGCCACTGACACATTCACTCACTCACCCAAGCAACCACTCACAAACCCACTCAAACACCTACAGAACCACTTACATACCCATTCACACATCTATACAACCACTCACACACCCATTCACTGACATGTACAGCCACTCACACATATATTCATCCTACAAAATAACCACTCACACCCACGAACTTATAAACACACTCAAACAGCTGCTAATACACCAATACAGCCACTCAAACACCCACTCCCTTGCCCATACAGCCACTCACACAGCTAATCAGTCTCCCATACAGCCACTCACACACCTATTCAGCCACTCACACATCCACTAGCTCACCCATAGAGCCACTCACATACCAATGCAGTCACCCATACAGCCACTTACTCACCCACTCACATAAATATGCAGCCACTCACAAAGCCACTAACTCACCCATACAGCTACTCACATACCCACTAACACATCCATATAGCCACTCACATACCCAGTCACACACTCATATAGCAATTCAGACATCCACTCACACACTGATAAGGACAGTCAAACATCTACTCTGATGAGAAATGTTGGAAATAATATGACTAATTACTAATACGGAGAGAATAGCACGTCAACCTATACTATTGCTTAGTGTATATATTTAAGTCTCAGAAATGTTTTGGAAACACTTACAGTCATGGGATAATGTCATCAGTGATGTCATCTGTAATGCCATTTGATATGTTATCAGTGATGTCATCAGTGATGTCACAGATCATGTCATAAGTGATTTATTATGTGAGGTCATAAGCAGTGCATTGCATTGCTGGGGCACAGGTTATAGTTAGCTCAAGTAACGATAACTACAAAATTTCACTGGTTTTGTACACATGAAATCTGAGCCTAACTATAACGTCCCTGTGACCTTTGTTTTTTTCAGTGAATACAGCTGTCTGTCCTTTCACCGATTATGGTGAAGGAGTCATTTCTTCACCAAGAAAGCTACAGTCATGTGATATTGTCTAGTTTCAAAATGTATTGTGGGCTACCGAAAACCACCATACATGTTTTGTCTGTCTTGCAGCCTTGCTCACTGATAGTGAGGCACGATTTTTACAGACACATTTACAAAAAGTGGCATGTGAAAGGATCATGGTCAAAGAAGAAAGACTTTCAACAAGGTTGTACACATCAGTCAATCTAAATGTTCACCATATGTTTTTTTATTAAATGCATTTGATGCATTGTATGCAGACACATAAACTCAATTGTCACATACAATAAATGAATGTTCTACTATTGTGCACCAAGTATTGGTGCGCAACCTCAATTAGACCAATCCCTTGCATATTACGCTCCCAACATGCTTACATATGTCCATAGATTGCTGCCGTGGATTCAGCCTAAGTGGGCACACTCTGTTGAATACATTTTATTTATACACTTGATATGCTCACATATATTGTGTTGTGCATTTGCTGCTATTTACATTGATCATTATGAATCATGTTTTCTGTCAATCATATTTTTCAAAATCATATTTTCTGGGCAACATTAAATAATGACAGTATTCGCGGTTCATTCTAGTCTGTCAACATTTGCAGCTAAAGGATTTTACCCAAAATAGGAATTTTGTCATTAAAATGCTGAATTGATTGATGTGAAAAAGACACCAACTTTGAAAAGAAAACTTGGAAACACAAAGGCATGTGAGGTGCGGTGACTGGCGAAAGTATATATATATATATATATATATATATATATATGTGTGTGTATATATTACCTACTGGCGGTCGCCAGTAGGTATATATAGTTAGGATTTTTTTCCTATGGGATTTCTGAAAATTCTATGTCGAATAACTTTGGCAATTGTGGACGGAATTGGCTGAAATTTTCAGGAATATGGCACATTTTGTTTCTGAGCAGCCCCCGAAAATTTGGGGGGTTTCGTCAAGGGGGGGCCGAGAAAAAAGGGGGGTCCCAAAACACGTTTTTCCCATTCATTTTTCCATAGTGCGGTTGGAATCACTTTTAGCTCGAACGGCTGAATGGATTTACACAAAACTTGGCAAAATTGTAGATATGGTTTGCCCGACGTGCCTTTGCTATGTCTCAATATATGTGCTCCAGTGGATTTTGAGAAATTAACGTTTTAAAAAACAAATATATCTGTGACAGCGCTCCAGTTAGCACCCCGGTTCTCGTACCTGACGCGTAACGGAACTTCGCGAAGTGAAGCTGATTGGCTCTCCGGTGTCTGTCAACATTCTAAACAGTCCGGAGTGGCCGCCATCTTGTCTCTCGGTAGGATCGAGAGACAAGAGGTGGTGAAAAATGAAGGGGGAAATGAAGGAAAGGGGGCAAGGTAGACCCCTCCTGACCCCCTAGGATTGATGATGGGGATATTAAAGTGCCCCGCGGGGCAAAAAATAAATAAAACATTTTTTGCGATTTTTCGCCGTAGAGGCGCTTCCCGGTACGCGAACCGGGCAGCTAACCGGCAGCGTAACGGGAGTCCGCCATCTTGTGTTTTTGGAGCATCCGGTTTGCGTACCGGGTAGCGTTCCGGTAAGCGTAACAAGGGGAAAACCAAGAGAAACAGTAAAATAAAATTTAAGGGAATAGATTTTCACCAAACTTGGCAAAATTGTAGGGACTGTTTGTTTGATGTGCCTTTGCAAGGCCTCAAGATATGTGCACGTGTGGATTTTGTCTAATTAAGGTTAAAAAAATATATATATCTGTAAATGTGCTCCGGCGCGCTTACGTTACGGGTTTTGTTTGCGCTGCAGAGCCGATACGTCACGGTTATGCGACGCGTCATGAGGCGTCTCACGTGGCTACGTGATACGTCACGTAATAAAGAATATATTTTACAGCTATAGATATTAGCTTTTAAAAAACCAATGAAATTCACTGAAAAAACCATAGGTTATAGACCATATATAGTTAGGAATTTGCATTTACAAAACCTTGAAAATTCACTGAAAAAACCATAGGTTAGAGACCATATATAGTTAGCTGGACATTTTATTGATATAAAACCAATGAAATTCCATATATAGTTAGTTGCATTAACTATATATTTCGCGCATCCGCAATCCAATGCTGATGATGTCACATATTACATCATTCATGACATAGTCAGTGACATCACTGATGACATCACTGATGACATCTCAAATGACATCACTGATGACATCACTGATGACATCTCATTTAACATCAATGATCACACCACTGATGATATACTTTATGTGATAATACAATGCACCTCCTTACACTCTAATATAACCTCTGTTACACCTAGTGTAAAATACAGAGTTTAATTTTTGAAACCATTGACACACGAATAACATTTACTACATACGCACTCACTGATTCCTACGTCTACACACACATTCACTCATTCACCCATACAATCACTCGTACATACAGTCACTCATCATTACAACACTGTCATATGCACTCATACACCTATGCAGACACTCACACACTGCCACTCATCCATGGAGTTACTCACACACCTAGTCAGTCCTGTAAAGAATCAATCACACCTTGATTTCTTCATCTATACATTAAAAAACACAGAACAGCTTACATTTTCACAGATATACTAACACATACTTACTCACTTATACAATCAAATCCTTCATCCATACTCTTATACATCCACTCATTCTTCAATATGTAAAACATATTTAAACTAAAGAAAAACACACAGACACTGGATGATGTCATCAGTGATGTCATCAGTGATGTCATTTGAGATGTCATCAGTGATGTCATCAGTGATGTCATCAGTGATGTCACTGACCATGTCATGAATGATGTAATATGTGACATCATCAGCATTGGATTGCGGATGCGCGAAATATATAGTTAGTGCAACTAACTATATATGGAATTTCATTGGTTTTATATCAATAAAATGTCCAGCTAACTATATATGGTCTCTAACCTATGGTTTTTTCAGTGAATTTTCAAGGTTTTGTAATGCAAATTCCTAACTATATATGGTCTATAACCTATGGTTTTTTCAGTGAATATACATATATATATATATATATATATATATATATATATATATATATATATATATATATATATATATATATATATATATATATATATATATATATATATATTCCAAACCAAAGTTTTCCAGCGCGATTGCGGCTCGCCACAGCATGCGCCAGGAATACAATGCACGGACCAGATTTTGCGGTGCTCAATTTTCTTTTATTCACTTGTCGGCTTCATAACGTTTCGGCACACAGGTGCCTTGCTCACATGACAGCAAAAATTAGTGAGAGTGAATTATTTAAAGTGCAAGTGCTGTGCTGTGATTGGGCTCCATCGAATAGAGCTAGAAAGCGGACCCAGTTTCATTTCAATGTATAATACATTTCATTTGAAATCCTTCGGTAAAATAAATTTCGATCATTAGTTAAATACATTTGTTCGAAGTAAAGCATGACGTACATTGGTTAAAATGCCTATCTTACTAAAAGCAATAATAACAAGTACCATCTTAAATGCTTACATAATGTTTAGTGAATTGCATTGTTCCTTGTCAAATCGCAATCCACTCTATTAGTAATTTCTAAAAACAACTGGTTGGAGTTGTCATGTTTACAACTCCATATGTAAGTCTTTGCTTCCATACTGGTTTAGCTATTCATTGTGTCTCTATAACAATCCTTTTACCTAAATTGCACAGAGCCTCCAGCACATGGTGCATATATGTAATTATACTAGTGCAATACCGTGAAAAAAAGTGCATTGGGCATAAAATAACCACACATACCATTTAAAAACACATTTCTAAAATAACTGACTGAGCCCAGTCAGTATAATAGAAAAGAAGACCGTCACATGTCTGCATTGCAGTCACAAGATCAATGATTGCTATGTTTAGCAGACACAAATTAAAACATCATCACAATAATGTTCCATGTGTGGGTGCCATAACTTGTAAAGAACTGGCAAATGTACCCCCTTAGTCAGTTTTTACTCATGGAATTGGGGGAGCAAAGTCATCATCCCTAGATAGATCAAAGTATAACGAATATACATTGCAATTAGCTTCATTCAATTCCTGGTTCTTGTACAATACAGATAGCCCTTGTATCACATAAGTCCAAAGTCCTTGCTCACAATAAAGGTTGGTAAGTCAATTTGATTCACACTTTAGAGGATCCACCTTGTACACGTCTGAATTTCATTTTTTTCTTTTTTTTTCATTCCTGAATATTTTAGATACTGTTGAAGAAGCAGAACAGAATACCTGTTAATTCCATAATTGTGTGACCGGAACCATTTTTAGTCAGGTGTCATCCGTTGCTAATCAATAATAAAAACCAAATATACTCTCATTTATATTAAAAAGACATTTTACAATCTATAAAAATAGTAATCAATATCAAATATCAATAAATAAGCAAGATAAAAACAATTTTTTGATCAATATTGTAGCATTCTCCATGTTAAACTGACACTTAGGTCCTCATCTTGATGTTGTTAGATCACATCACTATGGTATATCTGGTATCCTTGTCTATCTATGCAGACAGGTATAGAGGTCCTCAGTCACATTTAACCCATTAGGCTGTTTACTGTTGAGCTGTAAGATGTATCTTGTCTCAAGCTTTCTGGGGTTGGCCTCTCTGTCGCCTCCTCTCCTGCTAGGCAGAATGGAATCCACTACATAGTACTTAAGGTCTTTATTGTTACTATTGTGGTGGGTCCTGAAATGACGCGCCACAGGATAAGTATTATCCTGTGATGTTATAGCCCTCAAATGCTGCAGGATTCTCTTATGAACAGGGAGCTTGGTACTGCCCACATATTGCAGTGGGCAGGAGCCTTCTAAGATGTATATAGCAAACTCAGTTTTTCACGTTAAGGTCTTGGTAATTTTGTGCTCCCTGTGACCGAACCCATCTTGATAACTCGTGCGGTTAACCCCATGCATGCAGGCCTTGCATGTCTTACACTTGTGGAAGCCTCCTCTAGTGTGATACCATGATGTTTTCGTTAGTACTTCAGGTCCCGTCTCCACCAATCTGTCCCTCATACTGGGCACCCTACTATATGTAATCGAGGCCCGTTTAGGCAGTTTATGCCCTATTATGCTGTCCTTCAGTACTATGGGCCAGCTTTTGTTAATAATTCTCCTCACCTCCCGGTGCTGAGATGAGAAGCCTGTGATAATTCTGAAGGTTCCTACTTGGGGATTGAGTGCGGATCCTGTAACTGCTACACTGGTTTCTGTATTGGTGGGAGGGCTATATTTTGCTAGCAGGGATTGGCGATCTAGGTTTCTTGTTTTGTGAATTGCTTCGACTTTCTGTGAGTAACCCCGCTCCCGGAATCTAGCGGAGCTGGCATTCTGTGCTTCTATTAAATCCTTCTCAGTACTGTATAGTCTGCAGAGTCGCAGCATTTCGCCTTATGGTATGCTCATAACAAGGTGGCGAGGGTGTGCACTATCAGCATGGAGTGTTGTATTGCCAGCTATTCGCTTGCGGTACAACTTTGTTTCAAGCTTATTATTTTGTACATACACTAAGGTATCCAGAAAGGGGACCTGTTGCTGAATTAACTCCCCTGTGAAGTGTATGTTGAGATTGTTATCGTTAAGACAATCTATAAACCCCAACGCCTCCTCCTTGCTCCCCCTCTACACCACAAACAGATCATCAATGAATCTATGCCAACTAATGACATGATTACTCATTTCTTGCTGAAAATACGTATGGAGGACCAGTTCCTCCCAGGCTCCCATGTGCAAACATGCGAAGCCTGGAGAGAAACTGGCCCCCATAGCTACTCCCTGCAGTTGCCTGTACAGTAAATTACTAAACATGAATACATTATGGGGGGGCGGAGCTTGCTGGCGTCCATGCAAGACGTGTGAGTGCTGAGCTCCTCGCCTGAGCCCCTTTAATATCCATCAAACTGATCCTTTTTGGCACCTCGCGGTCTCCAGCGAGAGCGGAATTTGCTTCTACGACCCCTGGAGCTGCTGGGGGCGCCTTTCCTGATCGAAATCGGTGGTGGCATCGATCACCGGACCGGCGGTGTTTGGAGTTGCGGACCAGGCCGCAATCCGCGGACTATCCTTGGGGGCTGCCTGCCCTGCGTAACGCGACGTGCGGCGTGAGGTTCCTGCGTGGCCCCGTCCTGCCGGACGACCCACTACCCTGTGCGGTTTCTGGACCGGTCATCACCAGTGCCAGTTCACTGTGGCCCCTCTGCCTCGTGTGTGTTTGCTGCGACCCCTTGGTGGAGACCTGGGGCTCCCTGAAGTGACCTACTGGCTGGACCGCGGGAAGTAGCGCCCTACTGCTGCCGGTTGACGGGCTCCACCGCAACTCGGATTGCCCCGAGGACTGGAAAGACACTGGTATTGGGCCGTGTGCTTCTGTGTGTACTGGCGCTTCTCGACACCCCGCGGTGTGCCCTGCACCGTAGTGTGACACTGGAGTTTGGGCTTCTCCCCTTGGACTAGTCTGTGCCACGAGGCTCGCGGCCGCCATCTTTGGCCGTCGTCCCCTGCTTTGCTCCGGACTGCTTCGCGGAGTTTGCTCCCCTGGCTCTTCTCCTACGTCGAGCCACCTCTTGCTCTTTGCTTGCCATATCTTCTGGGACCTCTGCCATGGTGAAAGGAGACAGAAATCAACCGAAGCTCACGTTCGACCAGCGGAGGCCGAAGGGCGCGGAGAATGCTCCTCCGGAAACATCAGCGCAGGCGGCGGAGGGCTCGCTCTGTGCGGACATTCGTGAGATGCTAGGCGCCATGGAGAAAGGCCTGCAGGACAGTATGTCGGCGATCGGCTCGAAAATCGACGCCTTATCATTCCGTATGGACCGGATGTCCGAAAGGGTGGACAAACATGCGGAACGTTTGGACATGGCGGAGCGTAGGCTGACGGAGGCAGAGGAGGCCCAAACGGAGTGGGATAGGGACCGTAAGCACTTCGGCCGTCTTCTCCAGGTCATACAAGACAAAACGGAGGATTTGGAAGCGCGCTCGCGGCGCTCCAACATCCGCATCACGGGGGTTGCGGAATCCACCAACACCGGTAAGATGGAACTGTTTGTCGAGAAGCTGCTTCACAAGCTCCTGGGGGAGGACGTCTTCTCCCCCATGTTTATTGTTGAACGGGCACATCGCACTCTCGGACCCCAGCCGCAGCCTGGCCTCCCGCCGAGACCAATCATCGCAAAACTTTTGAATTACAGGGACCGCGACCTGGCCCTCCATCTGGCGCGAGAGAAGGGGGAATTGCAGTTTGAAGGAATGAACATCTCCCTCTATCCTGACTTCACTGCTAGGGTGCAGGAGGAGCGAAAGCGGTTCGCTCCCTACAAGAAACAGATGCGAGACATGGGGCTCGACTACGCCATGCTATACCCGGCGAGACTTCGGATAAATAAACAAGGACATTCGCATTTTTTCACCGACCCGGCTGATCTGAAAAAGTCGCTTAAGGAATGGGCCAAAGAACAGCGCAACAACCCGAGGGGTCAGCGTCCGGAGGATGAGGAGGCTAGATCTTCGGAGGGCCAAGGCTGAACTGTCTCACGCTGCGTGGCTTGGCTTGGCTATTTTACTGTCACTGTATGTATTGGATTCCAGTTTTTGATATGACTCTCCTTTGCCTTCACGACATGTTGGTTTGTGCCCCTTAATCTGCCTGGTTCGGGGTGGTGCCACATAATGGGGCTCGAACTTTTGCTGTTCTTCCTTGGTTGTCGGAAGGGTGCCCCCGATGGTATGTAGGGACTGATTATTCGCCACTCTGCTTGTTCTATTGCTGGGGCGTGGGTGGGGTGCCGAACGCTATGGGGGTAGGGCTGGGAGCACCGACTGTTTCTGGCCTTTGTTGGAGTATATTGTTGTCTGGCCAGTACCTCTGCCCCTGCGCTTTCGGCTTTTCGACCCTCTAGGGGGTCCTGGGTTTGTAGTGGGGTGTTTCGGGTGGGTTCAGGGTGGGTAGTGCTAAGCTCTGTCTGACCGGGTTGGGGTTGGTCGGCTGTGGGTGGGTGGCTGTTGGTTGTGCTTGTGTATTCTTGCTGCCATGCTGTTTGGGGTTCAGGGTTTGCCGGGTGGGGGGTATGTTTTTGCCGACTACTGCACTGTGTCTGCCACGCTGTCTGCTCTGCAACATTTTCCTTCTAATCTACCATGTCGACTGTTGAATCATTGAATGCGGAGTGCTCCCCGAGCTCCCTGCGATTACTGTCCTGGAATGTAAGGGGGCTCAACGATTTCCGCAAGCTCAGGAAGGTCTTAGCCTATTTGCATCGACATCACATTGACCTTGCGTTACTGCAGGAAACACATTTGCCACTATCCAGCCCTATGTTACAGGTGAGGGGCCTTGGCCCCGCTTGTGTCGCTGCGGGGTTCACGACACACGCTAGGGGGGTGCTCATATGGGCTAATCCCAAATCCCGTTTGTCACTGACCCGACTGGCGGTAGACCCTGAAGGGAGGTTTGTGGTTGCGCGCTGTGTTGGAAAGGATCATGATCTTCTGCTGGTGAATGTGTATGGCCCAAATTACGACTCCCCGGAGTTCTATGCTTCGCTTGCTGACAGTTGCAGGCAGTTTGTGGGCGCTAGAATGCTGTGGGGGGGGGACTTTAACTTAGTGCTGAACCCGGACCTTGACAGATCTGCGGGCCCCCCTAGGTCCCCTGCTGCTTCTGCGTCCCTCCTTTTGTCGGAATGTGTGAAACTTGATTTGCTTGATGTGTGGCGACATAGACACTCGGGGCGGGGTGGGTTCACTCACTACTCGGCCTATCACAACATTCACACACGTATAGATTATTGGTTTGTTTCCCGCTCTTTGCTAGATATGGTGAAAGCCTGCACGGTTTTCCCGCGCACGCTGTCTGATCACTCGCCCTTGCTCTTGCAACTGGTGGCTCCTCCCAGGAGGATCCCCCCCTTCACGTGGAGGTTCCCCCCGTACTCCCTCTTAGATGAGGTTTTCAGAGGGGAACTCGCCGAAGACATAGAGACCTATTTCGCGACCAATGTGGGCTCAGTGGACAGCGTCCAAGTTCTCTGGGACGCTTTTAAAGTTTTCATCAGAGGGATGACTATGGCGAAACACTCTGGGGTGCTCAAGGCTATCAGGCGACGCCTGCAAGTGCTCGAGACTCAGCTCTCTAGCCTGGATAATCAGGCGGTAGACACGGGGGACGCAGCCAATATGGTCACGCTTAAGTCCCTGCTAGATGAATTTCAGGAGGAGGCGGACAGGGAAATTAAGCATATGGGCAAATACGCGACGGCGCGTGTGTATGGGGAACGGGAGCGGCCTGGTGCACTCCTAGCCAAACTTATGCGCAACAGTAGGCCCCCATTGGTTATCGAGGAGTTGGAGACGGCTACTGGGGCGGTGGTTACGGAGGAGCAGGACATCTTGGCGGAATTTCATGCCTACTACACTGCCCTCTACTCCTCGAGGGACGCACGCCTTGAGGACGAAATAGACGACTACTTGAGCTACATCCGAATGCCCTTCCTAGCTGACTGGCAGAGGGAGTTTCTAATGGCCCCCATTCAGAAAGAGGAGATAACGGAAGCGCTGGAGGGCATGAAATCTGGTAGCGCTCCTGGTGCGGACGGTCTCACGGTGTCCTTCTATAAGGCCTTCCAGGAGCAACTGGTCCCGTACTTGATGCTCTTGTTCGATGACATCTGCCAGCAGGGCAGCATGTCGAAATCCATGAGAGAGGCGTTGCTTATTACCATCCCGAAACCTGGCAAGCCCCCGAATCAGTGTGGCTCCTACCGGCCGCTATCGCTGATAAATGTGGACGCGAAGCTGTATGCTAAAGTTCTTGCGACTCGTTTGGCGTTGCTGGTTCCGGATCTGGTTGCCCCGGAGCAGGCGGGATTTGTCCCCTCACGCAATCTCACTTATAATATTCGCACGGTCCTGGGCACAATCCAGCATGTCAAACACGAACACAAAGCGGTGGCCATCTTCTTGGATATGGAGAAGGCCTTTGACTCCGTTGAGTGGCCGTTTATGCTGAGAGTCCTCCGTAAATTTGGCCTAGGAGAGCCGTTTTTGCAAATGTTGAGCGCCCTATACTACAAACCTACTGCGAGGCTAAAGATAGGTAGCCTGGTCACTGCTCCCATCGATATTGGGAGGGGCACACGTCAAGGCTGCCCCCTCTCTCCCCTGCTGTATGCCTTGGTAGCGGAGCCGCTCGCCTGCGCTATACGAGAGTACCACCGGTTTGAAGGGATCAACTTCCCGACGTACCAGATCGGTATCTCCACTTATGCGGACGACACTCTGCTATATGTTCGGGACCCGGAGACTAATCTCTCTGCGGTGCTACGGGAGGTGGTTAGGTTCGGGGCTCTTTCTGGTCTTCGCGTCAACTGGAATAAGTCAGTAGCGTTGCCCCTGACGCCGGTGACGCTCCCTTTCGACTCGGAGTACCCCTTGCAATGGACCACGGATGCTATCCGCTATTTGGGGATACGCATACATACGGACCCGGAAGTCCTGATACGCGAGAACTATGGTGTGGCCTACTCCAAACTGGTAGACGACGTCGAAGTGTGGTCTAGGCTCCCGCTTTCGCTCATGGGCAGGATTGCGCTCATGAAAATGGTGGTACTCCCCAGGTTCCTCTTCCTCTTTGTGAATATTCCAGTAGTCCTCTCCAAGGCTTTCTTCCGGCAACTCACCCAAACACTCGTCCGCCTGGCGTGGGGGGGCAAACAGCCGCGGGTGCAGTGGCAAACACTCACCCTTCCGTACGACCAGGGAGGCCTTGGGGCACCGGATCTGGAGCGATACTACAGACTTGCTCAGGGCGCACACCTGCATACTTGGATTCATGGGGACCCGGGTATCCCTCATGTGAAACTGGAGAGACTCTTTGCAGACCCTGTCCCGCTTCCGGCGACAGTGTGTTATCCACCTGATAGAAGGGTCGGCAATCTGGACTCTATAGCCACCACGAATCATGCTTGGCATGCACTGATTGGCTCCCGGGATTGCAAGCTGCTGTATTCACCTTTGCTCCGGGTAGAATGGGCGGCCTGGCTGGCTCCGCTGACTGAGAAGGGCGTCCTGAAGGCACTCCGTGACCTAGGCATTCTTACCATGGGTGATCTCTTCTTAAACGGCACTCTGAAAACGCTGCAGCAGGTCCTTCACTCCTGCCCCGGGTCAACGCTGCTTCATAGTTTTCAATATCACAGGGTTCGTAGAGCGGCCCTTGCCGTTTTAGGCCCGGACCTGGCTGAGCCGCCGGAGGTCCCGGAACTCACCTATGTCATCAAGACCCCCTCCGCTCGCAAACTGATCACGGCCCTTCGCTCACTGGGTGACAGGCAACGGAAATATCCCCCCTCCAAGGCCCGTTTGGCCTGGCAGGCTGACCTCCAATCTCCCATCTCAGACGACATGTGGCGTTATTGTGCGACTAATACCAAGAAAATCTCGCTCAATGGTAGGCACCGTCTGGTGCATTTTAAATTCCTACAGCGTGTCTACTATACGCCCGAGAGGCTGCATAGGTATGGCCTTAGAGAGTCAGCGGAGTGTGAGCGTTGCCACTTTCACACAGCAGACTTTCTCCATATGGCCTGGACCTGTCCTGCCATACATAAGTACTGGGTTGAGGTCTTTGCGGGCCTCAGTGCTATCCTCGGTGACACGATCTTGCCTAACCCGGCGCTCGCCTTACTTAGTTTTTCAAAACCACTTCCTGTGGCTATGCGGCGACTAGCGGACATGGCGTTATTGACGGCAAAGCGACTGGTGGCGTTATGCTGGATGCGGGGACCAGTCCCGACTAGAAAACGGTGGGAAACAGACTTGCTTTACTGCTGCACGCAATCAGAGGTGTATAGCGAACTCCTACCTCCAAAGAGTAGGCCCAAAAACTTTTGGGGTTTGTTTCGAGCGTTTCAAAGTGCGAAAGAGGATGGTGAGTCGGATCCTGAGAGTGTGGAGGCAGATTTGTTGCAGGAGGAGGGGGCTGAGTCAGCGGTGGTTGAGGAGTGTGCCGGCTGAAGATCTTACAGTTGTGACAGTGTGGTGATTCGTGCCTGACTGTTTGAGATGTTTCTGCGTTAAGAGTTGCTTGTGACAGCTGTTCTGGTTTATGGCGACCTCTGTCCCCTTCCCAGGGCGTAATCCCGCCCTAGCGGGCGCTTGCTGATCTCCCTTGGTCTGTCTGAGGGACACATGGTTGAGGTACGGGGCGGGTGGTGGGTAGTGGGCACGGGTTTCGGTAGTCTGGCTTGTTCTTTCTTGGGGTGGGTGGGTTTGCTATTGTTTGGGGGGTCCCCTTCCCTTTATTCACCATTCCCTGAATACTTGTTGCTGTTCCCCTAGATTCTGGGTTTCTACGCAGTTCTTCACAGGTGGCTATTTTGATCCTGCCAATCTGGCGCGTCCTGCTCCCCTGGGGTCTGATATTGTTGGTGCGGTGGGGTGTGCATCCTGCTTATGAGTTGCGGTCATCCAATAGTAGATGCTACGATCGGTTGCTTCTGTACACCTGTTCAACACCTGCAGTTTCGCCGCCAGGCCCTTAGGCTGTTGGTCTTTATGGCTGTGTAACTTACCCGCACCCGGGGATTGGAGAATGGTTTTTTTCTTTGTTGCCGCCGGCCCCCGGGTTGTAGGCGATGTCGGCTGTGTATGTAACTTGGAAGTGCAATAAAGTATAAATTTAATAAAAAAAAAAAAAAAAAAAAAAAAAAAAAAAAAAAAAAAAAAACATGAATACATTATGTTCAAGGCAGAATTGGAGCATTTGAATCAACATTTTGTTATGTTCATAAAACTCAGATTCCCTTCTCCCTAAATAATATTGTATTGCTACAATGCCATCTGCATGGCGAATACTTGTATAGAGAGAAGTAACGTCGAGGGCTTTTAGCCAATCTCCCTCTCGTACCTGTATGTTGGCAAGTTTGGACAAGAAATACCCTGTGTCCTTAACGTAAGAGTTCAGTCCTTTCACGTGACTTTGGAGAAAGTAGTCAATGTATATGGACGTTCTTTCCAGTAGACTTCCCCTGGCCGAGATGATAGGTCCGCCAGGGGGGTTGTTTCTGTCCTTATGAACTTTTGGGATAAAGTACATAGATGGTATTACTGGAAAATCCGTTTTGAGATATTTATAATCCGGTTCAGCTAGTAGTTTTACCAATTTCCATTTCAGTAACAGCTTATGATATTCATGTTGCATGCTTTTTACTTCATCCCCCTTTAGTCTTTCGTAATGTTCTTTGTTGTTCAACTGATGGAATGCCTCTTTGTCATATTCAATCTTAGTTTGAAGCACAATATTACCGCCTTTATCACTGGGGCGGATGATTATATTGTTGTTTTTCTTGAACTTTTGCACCAAAGATTCATAGTCAAATGTTTGCTGGTCATATCTGTATTTCGCATTACTGATCTTTCCATATAACTCCTTTAGATCACTTACAATATTCTCTTGAAACACATCAATTGAGTCCTGTGGCATTATTGGGCAAAATGTTGACGGAGGTTTGAAAGGGGGGAGTGGCTTCGCACTCACTATCGTTGTCGGTATCATAGGAGGTCGTGGCACTCCTTCAGATATACTGATTTCACTGATATCCATATTCATGGTGTCATTGTCCTCGTTGGTCCATAGTGTATTTAATTCCTGGGCTAACGAGGGATTTGGCTGTACAGTATTAATCTCATCCTCCGTTTCGTTAGCTTTTATTTCATGATATTTTTTCAGTTTGAGTTTGCGGGTAGCTTTGTAAAAGTCAGTACGAGTGGCAGCATAATTCAAATTGGTTTTTGGAGCGAATGACAGCCCCAACCTCAGAATGTTCTCCTCTTTAGTGGTTAGGGTCATGGGGGTAAGATTGATGATAGTCTGTTGTGCGTGGCTACTTACTTCTTCTGCCATTGACCCCTGCCTCTCTTCTTCCGCTGACCATTGCTTGCCTGACCCTGTCCTTGCCCTCGCCCTCCGCCTCCTCCTGCGGACATAGTTCTTCCATTTTCTCCGTAATATTTTCGCGTCCCCGGTCTCAGGGATTGGAGGCGTTCCTCACATAAAAAACTGATCTCTTCACCTGGAGATGGTTTTTACCAGCATTGCCCGCCCTGGTTTGTCTCAATTCAGAATCAGTATCACTCCCTGGCCCCGAGCTGAAATTGGATGCCCCAGATTCCTCGGTATTGGGATGCACCCAGTGCTTAATTTGTGCCGGAGCTATCCGGTGCTCAGCACCGGCACTTAAATGTCAGGGCCGGGTCTATGAATCTTGACTGCTGCAGCTGCTGACTGGAAAAATAAATATAAATTTCTTTATTGTACAGCCCGCCCTCACTGCCTGGCTCCCGCTGCAGCGTTTTCATATCCCGCCGCCGCCCGTCAACTCTGAGTCACTGTAGTCTCTCTCATCATCAATCATGTGTGTGTCTGTCACTCTGTGACTGTTACCGTCACAGCGTTTGGGACCGGGTAACCAATAGTGTTGAAACACCGTCAGCTGCAGCTGCAACTCAACTGTGACATTGATTAGTCTGACGTCGTGAAATGCACCCAGCCCAGGCAGGCACCCTCAGCTGCCCCTGCCCAGGCCAACTCCAAAGCGATTCAAGGCAGCGAATATTTAATAAATAATATATGCATGCAGTGTGACTGTGTCTGACTCTGAGAAAAAAACTGAAGTAGTTAGCTTTCGTTTCGTTTCATCATTTTTTCATCATTATGGCCGGGCGCCTGGCGGCCGGCCGGCTGCAGAGTTGTTGATAGTTTCTGTTTGAGGCAGGTGAGCGGGCCAGGGGCATCGGAACGGAAGTTTCAGTTTAGTTGCCAGGTGGGGCCGGGCTGGAGGGGCCAAGGGCTGTGGGTGAGCGCGGAAGCGCGCGCAGATTTTTTTCATTTTGGCTTAAGCAGGCTAGCCACGCCCCGGCATAACCACCACGCTGCGCAGTTACAGCGGAAGGTGGCAGCTCCCCCAAGAGAGCAGTACTGGCCAAAGTCATCCTAAATTAGCCCGGCTCGGCTCCGCGCGGCGGCCCCAGCCTAGACGACGACGACGCTGAAGGGCAGAGCTGACCCTGGGCTGTGCAGTGCAGGTGACGTCGGTCCGTAACGGTCTGGTCACTGGTGGCCGGCACTGCTGCCAGCCAGGGGTCAGTGCGTCACGTGCGTGTCTCCACTCAAGTTACTGGACTGGGCCTGGGCTGCTGGCGCTGGCACTGCAGACTGCGGCCAGCTGCTAGTAGCAAGCAGGCAGCACGCAGCAAAGTACAGCTGAGCTGAGCTAGCTAGGTAGCCCAGCCCTAGTGGCTAGCAGCAGTGTGTGTCTGACTCTTTGCCTGCCTGCCGACCGGCCCACCACGAATAACGGTAAGAACTGAAGATAATACAATAAATTAAGTTAGTTAAGCTTAAGCAGAGCACCACTAATGACTTACAGTTTTTTTAAGTTAAGCTAGGTGACCCGATCAGCTCTCACACTTTGTTCAGTTTTCCTTTCATTCCAGTGGACGAGGGGGGACCGGGGGAGAGAGGGGAGGGGGGAGGTGGGAGGACTGGGAGGTGCGAGTCTGCGACAGTGCCAGAACGGAACCTAATGGATTTCTAGGTATTTTTAAAGGCAGAAATGAATCTATCGGCCTTTGATATTTGAGTTGTGCCCTGGTTGTGCCAAAGTACTGGAAATTGCTAAAGGTCAGTTGTGTTGTAATTGGAATTTGGGCCTGAAATCCTGAATCCATCGAGCCAGCCAGCTTATTATTACTCCATTCGGTTTACAGGATGGCGGTGGCCAACATACTGACTATCTCAAATGATAATCATTGAATTGAAATTGTTCCGATAAAGTATTTTGGCATTCAGTGCCACTGCTCGACTTGGCATGCTGTGATTGCATTGCAATAACGCAGTAATTGTTTTAAAAACTGTAGTTTTTACTTTGCATTGTTTGTTAGGCTGTGTTAACAATTTAACCACCATCCAGATAAAAGCACCTTAAGTTGTGTAGGATTCGGAATATAGAAAAGACTGGTTACTACTAAACAAATGCTTCTGATGTAACCTGCAGCAGATGACCTTGCCTTTTTCCTGAAATGACAGTTCTAAAAATGTACTGCATAGAGAGTTCCCCGTTTAGTGCAATTATGTGAATGTATGTGTGCGCCCTAACCTCAGTGACTGTCCGCGCGCCGCTTTCAATTGGCCCATTCTCTGATATCATATCGTACATTACGTCTTGCTTGGCTCGATTCTGACCCTGGATTTGCATGCCAACCTGCCTGGAGAGCTCCGGGTAATATCTGCGTGACTCCTGACTGTAAGACATCATTGTCGTTCCAGGCAGGGGCTGAGCTGAGGTACTGCAGCAGTGCCAATCTAAGCTGCTTGAGGTGTGCGCTTCCGTTCCCGTAACAGTAACACTCTCTAACTGCCCGTCAGTTCTCTTCCATATTTAAGCCCTCCACGCCAGCAGCCGGCCGCCGCACAAGCCTGGCTCAGGCGCCCGCAATCGGGTGCTACTGGTAGTGCCTACCGAGTACCGACACGGCTGACTCCCGCGGTGCGGTGCCACGGCCAGCTAGCCAGTCACGGGAGCTTAAATGCGTATTTGACCGGGGTGAAATTATTGCTGCGCCTATTGGCTCTCATTTAGACTAGACTAGGATTGCGGCACCATGTTAGTGCAACTGCATCATGTGCATGCCTAAACCCTGGGCCTGCACTATCCTGGCTGCCACATGACACACGGACACCCTCTGGCTTTACCAATTACCATACATGATTCGACGAAGTTTTGGGGCGCAAGACGAGAGTTGCAGTTGCTATAAATTATATGCAGAGAAAAACTCCACTGGAAACCCGGCCCAGCACGGGGGTTTTGCACTTTTGCTGCACACACCATCTGGTCATACATGTATCATCCACAGCCAGCACAGAGCAGAGGATCTATATGATACTGGGAAGGGTTAGTACGTAGGCTGGCAGTGGCCATCCAAGTAGTAACAGTGAGTCTGCCTGTCCCTCCGCTGGCCAGTACAGTAGTTTACAATACATTGACCTGTGAGCTGTGACTGAGTTCAGTATCTCCCAGTCCCACGCCAGGGATCTAATGGCAGTTCCGTTCGGTCGGTGAGTTTGGGAACTTGGCTTCCGACCTCAAAAGTCCTGCTAATACCCTGGCCGCTCTCCACATGCTGCTAGTGTTCTGCAAGTGCAGCTTCCCAAGCCTACTTACCACTGTTCTATGCTCCCAGTACTGATGCTCACTGCAGAGGGGTGCAACGTCTTCCTCTGTCCCCACTGCCTGTGCCATCCCTGGCCGCATCTCTGCTATTCGTTTGTTGTTTTTCAATTCAGTAATTTGGCGTCACAAATGCATGCTTCACCTGAATGAGGTTTTTTTTGTATAATCTTTAATGGCACAGCAACATACAATATCTGTGGAAAACAGGCATGTTAAGAACAGTGTTATTATAATCCCCCACACCCTCGCTCTACCCATCTGTACCTGATATGCATATTGGAGTAATAATACCATGTCAGTATGTCACTAGGAAACAACTGAAAACCTGGAATGATAACTTTATATAGATGATCATGCCTTCTGTATACATCTGGGTTTTTGGGGATCCCGACATAACCACTTAAACTGGTTCTCAGAATTATATCCAAATGTCTAGCACATTATAGCATCACAGTGTAGGACCGTAAATAGCAATAATCTAGGGTGGTCTTCTTGTCTAGAATTGGATAGGTCAAGTAAGTCAGCCAGCAGTGAAGCCCACGCCTGTAGATCATCTTCCAGCTTTGTATCCCTCCTGCATTTGCACGAATACCCCTCATCAGCCGTCATTCACACTCCGTCACTGATAGCAGCACGTGCATTAAGAGAGAATGATCTTCAATTACTCAACCCTCACTATTGCCACTATTTAAAGAAAAAAGCCTCAGGAAGTCACATTAACAGTCCCAGCATACACATGGTGCAGCTGAGTAATCACAGTCATTTGTGAGCTGTTTCTTTGTGAAATAAATGAACACAGAAGGATTCTTGTGACCAGCTACATTACTGGTTTTAGATAATTTATTCCAAACTTGTGCTTTAAATGGACATTGGCTTTAGTCTTTTTCAAAATGGTTCACGGGGAACCTCCTATCAAAACCTTACGAAGGCTCATTTTCTGAAATTCATATCAGGTATTCTATTTGACCTTTAGCAGTGCCACTTGAAGATGTGGGTCAAGCTAATAAAGTAAGTGGGTGGAGCTAGCGGAGGGAGTGGGTGGAGCCAAAAAAGCGGGCGTGGCCTCCGACAAAAATTTCAGCACCTGCACTTCATATTTTACAAATTAAGCACTGGATGCACCTGTTTGTAGTTTCTTCTGCCCCGTTATTTTGAGTGTACGTTTCCAGTGGCACCGCCAGTGGCCTTGCGTATGCCATCATATTTTCTTGAAAAAGTAAATATCTGCCCTAGATCGTAATCTTGTCTGTCTCTGGCAAATTTATACGTCTTTCTCATAATAATCTTTTCTTCTTCCTTTTTCAGCCGGGCAGTCATCTCAGCCAGGAGCTTGGTTCTTTCATCTTCTGAGCCTAGGGTCTCTAACTCTTCTAACTCTTCATATAGTGTAGCTATTTCATCATTCATATATATATATATATATACACACATATATATATATATATATATATGAATGTATATATATATATATATATATATATATATATATATATATATATATATATATATATATATATATATATATATATATATATATATATATAAATAATATATATATATATATATTCACTGAAAAAACCATAGGTTTCATACCAGTTATAGTTAGCTGGAAATTTTACTGACATAAAACCAGTGAGATTCCCACGTTATAGTTAGTTGGACTCACTTGCGCGTGTAATGCACTGCTGATGACATCACATATTACATCACTCATGACATGGTCAGTGACATCACTCATGACATCACTGATGACACCATCCAGTGAATGTGTGTCTTTCTGAAAAATAAACATGTTTTATATATGTATATGAAAATGTCGATGGAAGAAAAAATGTTTCAATAAGTGTCTTAATGGATGTTTTTTTTTAAATTGATTGGTTAACTGGCTTATTAAGTGTATCATAGTGAATACATATATTAGCGAGTATTGTTTAAATATTTAAATGTTTGTATCAGTGTTTCACTTCGTGTATAAGTGGCTGCATGGGTTGGTGAGTAGCTACATGTGTGTGTATATGGGTTATTAGATGTGTTTTTTAGTATCTTTATAATTGTCTGTTTGATTTGGTGGGGGTGTTACTTAGCACATAGATGCATCAATGACTGACTCACTGTTTGTATGTGTTTTGAAGACAGCATATGTGCCAGACTGTATGGGCAAATGAGTGTGTATATGTATGTGTTAGTAAGTGAATGACTGTCTCACTAGTGTCTTTATCAGTAACTACATATATTTTAATCTAGTATATGTGAGTATTGATGTATATAAGTGAGTATATGTGAGAGTGAGAGATTGAAAGAGTTCTTGTTTTAATAAGTATGTGTTTCTATAAGTGATTGTTTAAGAGAGTAAGTATGTGTAAGTTTCCTTAGAAGTAAGGTGGTAGTGTGTGTATAGCTGTATATGCAAAAAAATGGATGTTCAATAGTTTATTTGCATGTGTGAGTATGTGTGTGAGCAACTTTTGGAAGACTGTCGGTGTATTAACGGATGTAAAGGTGTCTCACTACATATGATAAGTGAGTATATGTATGAATGACTATATAGAACTGTTGGTGAATGAGTGGATGTGTATATAAATGGTGGAATTACTGAATTCGTTGTTGTAACTGGTATAGGTATCTCCACTTTTTTGTAAATGTTAGTTTCTATTTTTGAATATGTGTTTCAAGGGTTACTTTACAGTGAAAGGAGGTCAGTCACTCTGTCACAAGGATGGTGTCATCAGTGATGTCATGAGTGATGTCACTGACCATGTCATGAGTGATGTAATATGTGATGTCATCAGCAGTGCATTACACGCGCAAGTTATAGTGAGTCCAACTAACTATAACGTGGGAATTTCATTGGTTTTATGTCAGTAAAATTTCCAGCTAACTATAACTGGTGTGAAACCTATGGTTTTTTCAGTGAATTTAATAGGTTTTTTAAATGCTAATTCCTAACTATAACTGGTATGAAACCTATGTTTTTTTCAGTGAATTTCATAGGTTTTTTAAATGCTAATTCCAAACTATAACTGGTGTGAAACCTATGGTTTTGTCAGTGAATTTCATAGGTCTTTTAACTGCTAATTCCTAACTTTTTATAGGGCCTCATACCTATGTGTTTTTTAGTGAATTTCTAAGGTTATTTTTTCGCAAATATCTATAGCCTAAAAAGGTATGTTTTTCTAAAAAGGAATCCTATATTGTATATTAATATAATATTTTGTTTTTTAAAAGTATATATATTTTTTTATATTTCACTCTGGAGCGCTCCCGGTGCGCGTACCGGGGCGCGTCCCGTCAGCGCACCAACAAAAAAAAAGAAAAAAAAATAATGAAGGAGTGAGCATGAGGAATGGGGACAAAGAGAGTGGTGTAAAGAGAAAGAGAGCTAGAGGGAGAAACACTGAGGGACTGTGTAATAGATAGTAAAACAGAGAAAAGGTATAGGAGGAAGTAACTGAGAAAAGGAAAATGAATAAGGGAGCAAAAGAAGAGAAGAAAGAGGAAGAAAACTAAAGCAGATGTTCTGGGAGAATGTGAATGGGTGATGAGAGTAAAAGGAAGGAGAGTAAAGGATGAGGAATGAAAGGTAGTGACGGAACCAGAGAAAAGGAACAGTGGTGACGGAGGGAAAGAAAATAGCAGTGAGTGTAAGTAAAGAGGAGTGAAAGAGGGTGGATAAAAGTAAATAAGGGTAAGACATGGGGAGTGACAGAGAGAAAGAACAGAGAGAGTAAAGGAAGGAGTGCCAGAAAGGGACTAAGTGAAGCAGAAAAAAAGGAAAGAGAGGGAGTGTAGGTGAGCAGGGGCACTGAAAGAAGTTGAATGTGGTAGGAAAGTAAGGAAAAGAGAAGTTAATATGGAGGATAAGAATAGGTGAGGGAAGCAGAGTAAGAAAACAGGGGTGAGGTAGGGTGAAAGAAAAGTAGTGAGGTTAAAACAAAGGGTGATGATAAACTACATTTTGTAGTCACACTTACCATATAATTAATGAAAACTTACTTGCATCTTTAAACTACACTTTGTATCTGTGAAAGACAAAAGAAAAAACAAGTTATAATTAGTAAAATATATATTTTAAAATAGAAGAAACAGGTCAAGAGGTAAAAAATCAAAACAAGTGTACTAAGAAGTAAAACAATAGTGAAGGATACAAAAAAGAAATAAAGTAATGTAGAAAAAGAAAAAAGAGGGAAAAAGAAATAGAAAGAGAACAAATTACTGAAGATAAGTAAGATACTAAAAGAATGCGAGATACCAAAACGAAATCAGGAAAGAGAAGAAAGTAAAAGGAAAATGAGTGAAAAGGAGAGGAGTCTAAATGAGGAACTATTAATAAGAAAGTGGAATGGAAGATGACTGAGAGTGAGTGAAGGGGAGTCACAGAGTGAAGGGATGAAAGGAATGAGGTTAATATAGAACGATAGAGGAAATAGGAGTGAGAGAGTAAGTACACAGAAAGACAAAGGGAAGGACTGAGTGAACTGCAGTACAATGAGTGAGAAAGGAAAAAGAGTGAAGGAGCAAAAGAAGGAAAGAGAGGGGAAGAGAACTAAAGCAGTGGTACTGAGAGAATGTGAGAAAGATGAAAAGTGGTGGAAGGGAGAGAGGAAATGCAGACAGTTGAAATTGGATTGAGGAGTTGTGAAAGAAGTGGAGTAAAGGAACAGCGATGAAACAAAGTGAAAGAAAGGCAGTGTAAAACATTTAAAAAAACACAGCGCAGATCCTATGTACAACCACTCAATATCACTTTTGAAACCTCACTGTTTCCCAAAATACAAATCCTCTATCTTGCAAATGTTCATAGCAAGCATTATCAAAAAGCAAAAAACAAACCAACAGCAAACAAACTCAGGGCCTTATTTATGAAGGCCTTGCGCCACCAGAGCGTCACTTATTTCCCATGTTTAAAATGATGCACCGGCAGCACAAGGCAATCATAAATAAGGGGCAAATGAAAATACCATTGATTTACCACCAAAATCGTTTTTTGAATAACATTTTAGAAACACAGCGAAGATCCTATGTACAAGCACTCAATTTCACTACTGAACCCTCACTATTTCACAAAATACGAATCCTCTATTTTGCAAATGTTGATATCAAGCATTATCAAAAAGCAAGATACAAACCAACAACAAAAAAACTCGGGGCCTTATTTATGTAGGCCTTGCGCCACCAGTGCGTCACTTTCTTCCCATGTTAAAAGTGACGTACCGGCACCACAAGGCAATCATAAATAAGGGCCAAATGTAAATACCATTGATTTGCACCCAAAAGTCGTTTTTGAATAACATTTAAGAAACACTCTGCAGAACCTATGTACAACCACTCAATATCACTTTTGAAACCTCACTGTTTCCCAAAATACAAATCCTCTATCTTGCAAATGTTCATAGCAAGCATTATCAAAAAGCAAAAAACAAACCAACAGCAAACAAACTCAGGGCCTTATTTATGAAGGCCTTGCGCCACCAGAGCGTCACTTTTTTCCCATGTTTAAAGTGAAGCACCAGCAGCACAAGGCAATCATAAATAAGGGCCAAATGAAAATACCATTGATTTCCCCCAAAATCGTTTTTTGAATAACATTTATGAAACACAGCGCAGAACCTATGTACAAGCACTCAATTTCACTTTTGAAACCTCACTGTTTCCCAAAGTACAAATCCTCTATCTTGCAAATGTTCATAGCAAGCATTATCAAAAAGCAAGACACAAACCGCCTTCAACACTGTCAACACCAACATTCTCCTTCACCGTCTTTTTCAAATGGGAATTTCTGGGAAGGCCTTGCACTGGCTCCAGTCTTTTCTGGAGAACCGCTCCTTTAAGGTTGTTGAGGGCACCACCTATTCAAAAATCTGACCCTTGGATCAAGGTGTGCCCCAGGGCTCTGCTCTGAGCCCTACTCTTTTTAATATTTATATGCAGCCCTTAGCTGATATAGTGCAATCATTTGGCCTTGACATAGTGACTTACGCCAATGATACGCAATTAGTCGTATCTATGAACCAGTCGGACTCTTCCTCGCCTAACCTAAGCAACTGTCTGGTAGCGGTTGCTCAGTGGATGGCTACCTCGCATTTAAAATTAAATGGCGAGAAAACGGAGCTCATGATGCTAGGCAACTCAGCCATTCCCAGTCCTCTGTTGGATTGGCCTCCGTGTATGGGCCCCCCGCCCCAACCAAAGTCCCATATAAAGAGTCTAGGCATCTGGCTGGACACTAACCTCAGCTTCCTGCAGCAAGCTACTACTCTGTCCGCCATATGCTTTGGGCTCATGCGTATGCTGAGAAAGGTGTTACCACTTCTCCCCTTTGAAGCTCGCAGAATAATGGTGCAAGCCATTATTTTGTCCCGTTTGGACTATGGGAACTCCCTATATTTAGGGGCTCCCACCTCCACAATAAGGAAGTGCAGGTGACTCAAAATGACGCAGCTCGCCTTTTATTAGGCCTCAACAAACGGCAATCAGGTACCATGGCCCTGAGGAAACTGCACTGGCTTCCCATTAAGGCCAGAGTGTTGTTTAAATCCTTGTGTATTATGCACAAAGCCATGTGGAAGACTGCCCCTACCATGATCTGCTCCCTAGCAAACCCCTACCTTCCTCACAGATCACTGCGATCTAGTACTGCTTTCCTGGCTACTGTCAATAAGATCAGACGTACCAGATGGGGTGGGCGTTCCTTCTCCTGGAATGCCGCAAAGGAATGGAACTCTCTGCCCACTCTCCTTCGCAGTGAACCCAGCCTTCTAAAATTTCGGAAGGATCTGAAAACTTACCTGTTCATTTAACTTTCTTCCCCTTTTAATAGTATGACTGTACACAGCGCTACGAGGCCTCCGGGTTGTTTGCGCTTTATAAAACCCGATTAATAATAAATAATAATAACAAACCAACAGCAAAGAAACTCAGGGCCTTATTTAGGAAGGCCTTGCGCCATCAGAGCGTCACTTTTTCCCCATGTTTAAAATGATGCACTGGCAGCACAAAGCAATCATAAATGAAGCCCAAATGTAATTACCATTGATTTGCCCCCAAAATCGTTTTTTGAATAACATTTTAGAAACACAACACAGGACCTATGTACAAGCATTCAATTTCACTACTGAAGCCTCACTGTTTCACAAAATACAAATCCCCTATCTTGCAAATGTTCATAGCAAGCATTTCCCCAAAACATGCCACAAACCAATAAAAAAGAATCTCAATCTGCTTCCAAATCTGAGGTAATGCAAGTGACATAATTCTAAAAGATTCAAATATATCTATTTAATGAGGCAAACACTATTAATTACTTCTCAAAAATATAAAAGCCATTCTTTTACCCCAAAATCGTTTTTTTAAATAACTTTTTACAAACACAGCACAAGTCCTATGTACAAGCAATCAATTTCACTACTGAAACTTCACTATCTGCTTCCAAATATTCTCCATAGAGCAAACAAGTCTCTATTTAAATTAAATGAATCATTACTTACCTTTACAAATGCTTTGGGAGATTGAGAACAGTGTCAGACACACACACCAATTTTTCTTTAGCAGAGCAAAAGGTGTACACTCAATACACTGAAACCAAGACTGGCATAGATAAATCTCTAATTCTACACACATATGCCTTATTTCAACCAATCAAAAGTCTTCCCTCACTATTTTCAAACCAACACCCTTCCCCCTCTCAGACCTTTCTATCTGTTACCATAGCAACTCCCTCCTACCTGAACTCTCAGGTTCAAAAGTTTATTCTACAATGTTGCAAATTAAGTCAGCAAGGATGTTTGACCTCTCAATACAGCAGCTTATCCAGGGCATTATTGCTTTTAGTGACTTTTTCTTAACCATTCAAATTGCTTCTTTCACACAACACAACCATGCACCCTAACTTTCAGTTTTCTACTATCTGAATCCACCAATCATTGCTTGTGATTCAACAGCAGGGAAACTCCACAATTTTTTTTTTGTAAACTCCTACTGTTCCAACTGCCATTTCATTCCCACACTTCCTCTGACTGCACCAGAACCTTCTCACATCATGTATTCTGTATGGATTATTGGACATAGCTACATCCACTGGGCTCAAAGGTATGCAGCAAGCAGAAATTATCACAACCTTGATTTATCAAATGTGGAAATCAAGTGGATTGGCCAGAGAGGATTGAGATGTCACCAATTGATACCATTGGTGAAAACCTTTTTGCATCTGCCAAACCCTGACCTCTTAATAGTGCACTGTGGTGGAAATGATTTGGGCACTATGACTGGGGTTGGTCTGGAAATGCTTTTAAAGGACACCTTTGATCAATTGATGACACTTTTTCCGCAAACTGCCTTGGTATATTCCAATATATACCAAAGACAGAAATGGAACTTGTCCAACCAATTTTGTCCACAATTTGAGAAAGCACGGAAACATGTGAATAAATCTGTTTCTGCTCACATGACAGACTATGGAATGGGTTCAATATACAACAACAACTTGCGTTACAACATGCAACACATCTACAGAGGAGATGGTGTGCACTTCTCAGATGAGGGGAATAGAATATTCCTCCTGAATTTAAGACTGTGCATTGGAACCTACTTGTAGGTACTTAAATCAGCCACAGAACCCAAAAGCTCTTTTCAGGGCTACCCTACCTCTGATCACTCATAATGATTTTCTTTTTCTAACTTTTTTCACTATTTTTCACCAAAGTACGCTCCCCGGTACGCTCCCTGGTACGCTTCCCGGTGCGCGTACCGGGCGGTTTCCCCGCGAAAAATGTAAAAATGTTTTTTGGGGGGGGGACATAAATGAGCCTTCTGAACCCCCTCAGAATACCTAGAGGGTCAGGAAGTGTCTACCGTGCCCCCTTCTACCCAGTCCCAATGTTGTTTGCCCTCCATCTTGTGTCTCAATTCTACAGATCTAATGGGTAAAGGGCCTCCAAAGGAGTTTGTTTTCAAGATTAACTTATATTTTATATTTTATAGAAGAATCAGATGCAGGTAACTTAAATATCCTGGGCTAAGTTAATTACAATAATTTGAGGCAAATAACTCAGACTGTTTAGACATGACAATAATTCACATTAAGACAAATAGTGACATAAAAACAAATAGACATGTGTATATGCAAAAAATAGATTTTATCAAAGTTACAATTTTAGCAGGGAAAAATACAATAAACCAAAATGTACAACACAGGAATACGAGACAGGTGTTAGAAAAAATTAATCAAGATCTCTGTATAGCCTGTGCTAAGCTTATCCAAAAAACCAGACGTGGAACTATTTTCTTTCGGATAAAGCAGAAGTCGACGTTTCGGTCTCTAGAGATAACTCAGTGAGACCATCATCAGGCAATCAATTCTACAGAAACACAAAATGGCGGACTCCCGTAGCGCTGCCGGTGCGCGTACCGGGGCGCGCACCGGTAAGCGCTCCCCCAAAAAAGGTGGGAAAGTAATTTACAGAAAAACCACTGGAGACACTTACACCAAATATAGAATACGCCCTACTACATAGCAGTCCCTACCATTTACCCAAATTTGGTTGTATTCCATTGAGCCATTTGGGCTGTAGCCCTGTCTAAATATCCTGAGGTAAATTACATGACAAAAACACATATGAAACTGTTTGAATTTTCAACCAATTAAAATGTTACTTACATTTTGTACTTTTATGTGCTGACATTTGATTGGTTAAGTACATGAATATATATGAAAAATGAGAGGGAAACACAGCCATTTTGACTAACACTACCTAAGGTACATTTGGAAAAAAAATTGACAGAAAACCTCAACTACTTTGAAGAAGGTAAGTTGTTAATTTGAAAGGAGAACTATGTTATGCACTTTAAGTTAATTTGGGAAAACATTTTCAGATAGTTAAATGCTGTCCCTCTGTAAGAGTTAGACATTGAGATAGGCTTGTCTATTATAATTATGGATTGAGTTAGGCTTCTCTGGTATAATTATGAATTTACTTAGGCTTCATCACAGGCACTTTTTAATAGTTCTACTTCCTGCCTGAAACCATACACTGCCCAAAGATAACTTCACTGTTAAAACTCACAAGTACCTGTCTGAACTTAAACCCAACAGTGCCCTATCTCTACTGATATATTTATTTTTTATGCAATTTACAGCAAGAAAATGGAAGGACAACAAAATGAAATTAATATTTCATTTGAAATTAATATGGAAAACAATCCTAAGGAAGACAAAGATGAAATAGACTTTTTGGATCACTCTCTGGACCAAGACTTAATTAATTGTGTAGAAGAAATTGAATCATGGAATGAAAAGGAGGACAGACCTGATGAATTAATGTTGCAAATTCTTTTTAGTTTTGAAAAATCACAACAATAAATTTTTATTTAAAAATTAAAAATTGTTTGAGACATTATTCTTTTTTATATGTAAATTATGAAATAGTACCAAAATAGATATAATATAAAGTGAGACTTAAAATATACTATGCAACTTTTTTGTGTTACATAGTAAGTTTGCTCATAGTTACTTCCTTTCTCCCACTATATTATCTCCTATGTGTATTTAACATCTCTTTATCATCTCCTGCCTCCATGTTGTTTCTGTTTTCCTGACAGACTATGGTATGAATTCCATATACCACAATAACTTCTGTAACAACATGCAAGATAGCTACAAAGGAGACGGTGTATATTAAATTTTAAACTCTGCATTGGTACCTACATGTTGGTACTTAAATAAAAATAAATAAAAAAAAGCAACAAAAAGAACAATTAATAAACATACAATTTTTAAAAGTCTGTCATTCTTTTTTCCCCATAGTACGCTACCCGGTGCGCGTACCGGGCGCTTCCCCCGCAAAAATAAAAAAAAATACTTTTTTTTGCCCTGCGGGGCCCTTTTAAAGCCCCCACATCAAACCTAGGGGGTCAGGGAGGGTCTACTCTGCCCCCTTATGGTCAATTCCCCCTTTGTTTTGGCCACCTCTTGTGTCTCGATCCTACCGAGACACAAGATGGCGGCCGCTCCGGACTGTTTAGAATGTTTACAGACACCCGATCAGCTTTCCGTGCGCAAGTCGCGTGGCGCGCCCGGTACGCGCCCCGGTGCGCGTACCGGGGCGCTCCTATAGATATATATATTTTTTGAACCTATATTACTCAAAATCTACTGGAGCACATATCTTGAGACATAGCAAAGGCACATCGGGCTACCAGTCCCTACAATTTTGCCAAGTTTGGTGGAAATCCATTCAGCCGTTCGGGCTAAAAGTGAGGTTGACCGCCCTATGGAAATTAACATGGGGAAAACGCGTTTTGGGACCCCCCTTTTATCTCGGCCGCTTGACAAATCCCCCCCAAACTTTCAGGGAAGGACTGATGCGCCGCGAGGCCATATTGAGGAAATTTTCAGGCAGATTCGTCAACCGGCCCCAAAGTTATTCCAAATAGAATTTTGAGATTTAACATTGAAAAAAATCCTAACTATAACTACCTACTGGCGACCGCCAGTAGGTAATATAGATATATATATAAAATATATATATATATATATATATATATATATATATATATATATATATAGATATATATATATATATATATATATATTACCTACTGGCGGTCGCCAGTAGGTAGTTATAGTTAGGATAATTTTCAATGTTAAATCTCAACATTCTATTTTGAATAACTTTGGCGCCGGTTGACGAATCTGCCTGAAATTTTCAGGAAAATGGTCTCATGGCGGTCCGGTCCTTCCCTGAAAGTTTGGGGGGGATTCGTCAAGCGGGGGCCGAGATAAAAGGGGGGTCCCAAAACGCGTTTTCCCCATGTTAATTTCCATAGGGCGGTCGATTTCACTTTTAGCCCGAACGGCTGAATGGATTTCCACCAAACTTGGCAAAATTGTAGGGACTGGTAGCCCGATGTGCCTTTGCTATGTCTCAAGATATGTGCTCCAGTGGATTTTGAGTAATTAAGGTTCAAAAAAATATATATATCTATAGCAGCGCTCCGGTAAGCGCACCGGTACGCGCACCGGGCGCGTCACGCGACTTGCGCGGAGAAAGCTGATTGGCTCTGGGGTGTCTGTAAACATTCTAAACAGTCCGGAGCGGCCGCCATCTTGTGTCTCGGTAGGATCGAGACACAAGAGGTGGCCAAAACAAAGGGGGGAAATGACCATAAGGGGGCAGAGTAGACCCCCCTTGACCCCCTAGGTTTGATGTGGGGGCCATAAAAGGGCCCCACGGGGCAAAAAAAAAAAAAAATTTTTTTTTTATTTTCGCGGGGTGAGCGCCCGGTACGCGCACCGGTAAGCGTACCGGGGAGTGTACCATGGGGAAAAAGAATGACAGTTTTAAAAGTAGCTGATTAGAAAAAAAAATGTTTAGTTGTTTTTTTATATATACACATACATATATATAAATGCATATGCACATATATATATGCATATATGTCTATATGTGTGCGTGTAGAGAGAGGTAGAGAGGTAGAGGTGTAGAGGTAGAGAGGAAGAGAGGTAGAGAGTAGAGAGTGAGTAATAGAGAGTAGAGAGTGAGTAGTAGAGAGTAGTAGAGAGCAGTAGAGAGAGTAGCAGAGTGAGTAGTAGAGAGTAGTAGAGTGAATAGTAGAGTGAGTAGTAGAGAGTAGTAGAGAGTGAGTAGTAGAGACTGAGTAGTAGAGAGTAGTAGAGAGTAAGTAGTAGAGTGAGTAGTAGAGAGCAGTAGAGAGTGAGTAGTAGAGAGTGGGAGAGAGTAAGTAGTAGAGAGTAGTGGAGAATATTCCAAAGTTTGGCACAGCACCACTTTCACAATGAGTCCAATCAAATCATATCACTTAGAGTACTTATTGAAGCGCTGAATCTTGGTGTATATTCAAATGCTTTTATTTTCCTTAAGTTTATGTACCACAGCCAGCCGAAACGTTTCGTTCTGTACAACAGAACTTCTTCAGGGCGTTCTTATTTCCTTCAAGTTATGTCGGTATCCCGTTGTCATATAACTAGATATTTCTTCCAAATGTTAGACGAGACATAAGTATATTCTTATTAAAAGTGACTAGGTATCAATTTTACCCACACAATTCGGGCAGACTTGAGTAATTTATAGCATCCTCAAAGTCAATCTTTCAAAAATTCCAAAGTATAGGACATGATAATCCAAATCCAAATGTTTCTCAAGAAAAGTCATTTACAATCGTTCGGAATATCGGTGTTTGGGCAGATATGATCCAGGGACCCCCAGTATGCAAGGGGAATTAGTCCCCCCTCTGCAAAGGCGCCAGTGGCCTGCATTGCAGAGAGGTGTAACAAGGGTGTGGCCTCATTACACTTCTCTGCAATGCAGCTCCCTCGCGCATACTGGAGGCTCCTGGTGGACTAGTTGACCCCAGGGACCCCCAGTATGCAAGGGGAATTAGTTCCCCCTCTGCAAACGCGGCAGTGGGCTGCGTTGCAGAGAGGTGTAACAAGGGGCATAGTCTCATTACACCTCTGCAATGCAGCCCCTGGCGCATACTGGAGGTTCCAGGTGGGCTAATAGGCCCCCAGGGGCCCCCAGTATGCAAGGGGAATTAGTTTCCCCTCTTCAAACATGCACGGGGGCTGCGTTGCAGAGAGGTGTAAAAAGGGTTGTGGCTTCATTACACCTCTCTGCAATGCAGTCCCCTGGCGCATACTGGAGATTCCTGGTGGGCTTTCAGGTCTTATATAGTTAGGAATTAGCATTAAAAAAACCTTTGAAATTCACTGAAAAAACCACAGGTTTCACACCAGTTATAGTTAGGAATTAGCATTTAAAAAACCTTTGAAATTCACTGAAAAAACCATAGGTTTCACACCAGTTATAGTTAGGAATTAGCATTTAAAAAACCTATTAAATTCACTGACAAAACCAGTTATAGTTAGCTGGAAATTTTACTGATATTAAACCAATGAAATTCCACGTTATAGTTAGTTGGACTCACTATAACTTGCGCGTGCAATGCACTGCTGATGACGTCACATATTACATCACTCATGACATGGTCAGTGACATCACTCATGACATCACTGATGACACCATCCTTGTGACATAGTGACAGACCTCCTTTCACTGTAATGTAACCCTTGAAACACATATTCAAAAATAGAAACTGAAATTTAAAAAAAAATGGAGATACCCATATCAGTTACAACAAGCAATTCAGTAATTCCACCATCTATATGCACATCCAGTCATTCACCAACAGTTCTATATAGTCACTCATACATATACTCACTTATCATATGAAGTGATACACCTATACATCCTGTTACACACCGACAGTCATCCAAAAGTTACTCACACACATACTCACACGTGCAAATAAACTATTGAACATCCATTTATTTGAATATAGAGTTATACACACACTTCCACCTTACTTGTATTGAAAATTACACATATTTATTCTCTTAAACAATCACTTATAGAAACACATACTTATTTAAACAGGAACTCTTACAATCTCTTACTCTCACATATACTCACTTATATACATCAATATTCACATATACTAGATTAAAACATATGTAGTTACTGATAAAGACACTAGTGAGACAGTCATTCACTCACTAACAAACACATATACACACTCATCCATCCATACAGTCCTGCACATATGCTGTCTTCAAAACACATACAAACAGCGAGTCAGTCACTCATGCATCTATGTGCTAAGTAATACCCCCACCAAACCATATAGACACTCATACTGATACTAAGAGAAACATCTAATAACCCATATACATACGCATGTAGCTACTTACCAACACATGTAGCCACTTATACACAAAGTGAAACAATAATATATATATTTAAATATTTAAACATTACTCACTAATATTTATTTTTCAGAAAGACACATATTCACTGGATGGTGTCATCAGTGATGTCATGAGTGATGTCACTGACCATGTCATGAGTGATGTAATATGTGACGTCATCAGCAGTGCATTGCACGCGCAAGTTATAGTGAGTCCAACTAACTATAACGTGGAATTTCATTGGTTTAATATCAGTAAAATTTCCAGCTAACTATAACTGGTTTTGTCAGTGAATTTAATAGGTTTTTTAAATGCTAATTCCTAACTATAACTGGTGTGAAACCTATGGTTTTTTCAGTGAATTTCAAAGGTTTTTTAAATGCTAATTCCTAACTATAACTGGTGTGAAACCTGTGGTTTTTTCAGTGAATATATATATATATATATATATATATATATATATATATATATATATATATATATATTCAAAGCTCCAAAGCTGCCCGCAGGCAAGGAAGCACACTCCAGCAGCTTGTCACAAGCATATTCCTCGCAGCAATTGTAAGGGTAAAAGCTACACTCCGCCCTTCTGTGATAAAAGTCCTTGTGTCGCATAATGAAGCCTGACGCGTTTCTGGGCTAATGCCCTCATCAGAGGCTCGACAGGAGATTCGTGGAGTAGACACGCCCACCTCATGTTATTAACCACCCTCAAATGGGCTGCTTTTAGGTGAAAAACCGCAAAGGCTTATGGGCCATGCAGTGCATGTCCGCCACGATAATTTAACTGTATTAGGTGCCCTGGATGGGCCCCAAGGGGCGGGTGAGCCATCAATCCCCTGGTGCTGGACAACATGGGTCTCGGGAGTCACCGAGACCCGTGGACCCCTACGACAAGGGGTGGTGCGCGCCTTCACGGCCGGGCCTCCCTGTACATTTTCAAAGCTCCAAAGTTGCCCGCAGGCAAGGCAGCACACCTCCACCGGTATTTATTAACTTACACACGCACAGCAGGAGAGCGCCAGGCGTCCGGTGCTCTCCGATAATTTGCCCCGACTGGCGCTCGCGCTCTGAGCCCCAAAATGGCCGCCGCGTGTGCTACGTCATCACGTAGCACGCGGCAACTAGAGGGCAACTCTACATATCTCCCCCTTTTGCATTAACAATAGAAAACATACAGTCTATGTACGAAGCACTTTATTTTTCTTCTCCTAGTTCAAAGTCTTGAAATCGGGTAGGCCTCACCACCGCTCTACCTGCTCGTGTGCACCTTACCGGAGTAGTGGGAACTTCCCTGGGACTGTTCTCTGCTGGGCTCACCACCTTGTCCCCTTTCTTACAGGGACCTTCTCTCCTCGGGGTCTCACTCTCCACTTCCAGATGTTCTCCTGTCATGGGAATGTCACTGTCTCCAAACTCCCCACTCCTGCTCCAGGATTCCCTTCTCTTTCAGGGGTTGTCTCCTCACCCTCCGGTGGTGTCAGGTCTTGTGATGTCCTCCCACTTTCTTCCTAGAACCATTGTAGAATCTTATTACATTTAGACATGCGGTCTTGGGACCATACATTTCCGTCGCTGAGTAACGCTGCTCTGTCGTATACCTCTTTTACTTGCAGAGGTTGGCTGTATTTGCTGTCCCCTTTTTTCCTCAGCACTGCCAGTTTGACTCTAACCCATTCCTTTCTCTCAAGGGTTGTTTCTTTCACATTCCTTCTCCGGTTATAATGTTCAGCGTATATCCTTTGGGCTCTCTCTAAATTGTGCTGCACCACTGCTGGGGACCACTTGCTTGTTACTGTCTTTTCCTTCCATGCTAGGTTGTCTTTGGTGAAAGGGTCTCGCCCTCTCAAGATCTGGAAGGAGCTGTACCCAGTGCTCATGGGGGTGATGCGGTAGGCCCACATCATACTTTGGACCTCTTTTTCTCAATCCTTGCCCATCGTAATGGCTGCTTGTATGGATCCCATTATGACCCTATTAAACCACCCCACTTGACCATTTCCAGCTGGGTGATATATGGAGGTGTGTTTGGTTTTGATGCAATTCCTCTCCATGTACTTGTGCCACTTCTCAGAGTTGAACTGTTGTCCATTGTCACTCAAGATGGATCTGGGAATACCTTCTCTGAGGAAGGTAGAGGTAAGGAATCGAAGCACTGTTTCTGTGTCCATCTCTTCCTGTATGTGCACTTCCGGCCACTTCGAGTACCTATCGACGAGGACAAACAGGTATTTTGAAGTACCCTGGGTGTCTACTATAGGTCCAAGAATGTCTATAGACACCTCCTCCCAGGGATTTATCGGGCTGGCAAACTTCCCTAAAGCTGGTCTTGGCAGTGTCAGGGTCTTGTCTGCTCTTTGACACTGGTCATACTCCCTTACGTGTCTTTCTACTTTGATGTCCATTCCTGGCCACCAGTACATTAGTTTTGTTCTCATCTTCGTCTTTACTATTCCCAGATGCCCCTTGTGTAGCACTGCTAACAGGTGGGGTATCAGTGTTGCCGGTGGGACTACTTTGTCTCCTCTGTACAAAAATGTTCCCTTGTCCCCAATTGACAGTTCCTCCCACACCTTTTAAAATTTACTGAGTGCTGTCCGTAAATGTTTCTTTTCTGGCCATCCCTGTAGTATACACTCCTTGACCTCTCCGATGTCTCGGTCTTCTCCATACGCTTCAGTCCACTCCTGGTTACTTATCACTCTCCCCGGATCTTCCGTAAAGGCCACCATCACCTCACTCTCTTCTGCGCTGTCGGAGGCTTCTTCCATTGCTGAAGCTCTACTAAGGTAGTCAGCTACCTTGTTTCTTGTTCCTGGGATGTAGTCCACGTCGTATCTATAATCTAGCCTTGATGCCTCGTTCTCCGATCTCATGCCCCAGATATGTGACAGAGGTCGTTCCGAACCGGCACTTCTCCCACTCAGCTGTTAGGCCATTGCTTTTCAGGACTCAAAGCACCATGTCTAGCTTCCTATCATGATCCTTTAGATCTTTTCCCATCACCAATATGTCGTCCTGGAAGTACTGCACTCCTTCAATGTCTTTAAACAAGCGGTGCATCAATTTCTGGAATACTGCAGCCGCCGATGCGAGGCCAAAGGGCATGCGGCGGAATTGGTAACATCCAAAGGGTGTTATAAACGATGTCAGTTTCCGGCTTGCAGGGTGCAATGCTATCTGATGATAGGCTGAAGTGAGATCAATAGTGGTGAACCACTTTACTCCTTTTGTCTTTGCAAACATCTCTTCGATACGTGGTAGCTGGAATTTTTCCACAACTATGCATTTATTCAGCTCTCGTAGGTCCACACAGAGACGGACCTTGCCATTAGGTTTCATGGCTACCACCATGGGAGCCAGCCACTCTGAGCAATTTATTGGTTCGATGATTCCGTTATCCTCCAGTCTGTGCAACTCTTGCTGTACCGCTTCTCTTACCGCTATGGGTATGTTCCTTACTTTGTAGGAAACTGGCGTGGAGTTCTCACTGAGGTCTATCCGATGTGTGAGTTTTTCCAATTTGCCGACTTTCCCGCCGAATACCTTGGGAAATTCACTCTTCATCTTCTCAATGTCCGGCCAGCGCTCTTGGCCTGTCATTAGTACTTCCGTGTCTCCTCCTGTGTCCAACTGTATACCTAGGTCACCTTGATCCATCAACCCTAGGACCGACGGACCCCTCTCTGCTACATACAATTTGCACTCAGCACTCCCCCCTTTGAACTCGAAGGTTAAGACTCTGTATCCGACCATCGGAATGGGTTCACCTGTGACTGGCCTTATATCCAGTGGTTCTAGTTGTGGTCCTAGGCTGGGTCTGAAATTCTCACTCCATACTGTCCTTTGGACGATGGTGTACGGGGAGCCCGAGTCCACTACCATCTTGATCTGTACTCATCCAATCACCATGTCACGTTGTGATTTACGGGAGCGTCTGCAATCAATGCCCAGTACGTGACCTTCCACACACAGTCCGTGTCTTCTTCATCCTGTTCTCTATCCTCTTCCTCCTCTGGATCCTGCGCCACATACTTCACCGTGGGTCTTCTTATCTTGCGGCGGCATACCTTTTCATAGTGTCCCACTAATCCGCAGAACATGCATTTCCCTCGGAACGCCGCACAATGTTTGTCCTGGGTCGCATGGGACTGGCTTCCACACCGGTAGCACATGTTCGTGCTTTCTCTGTTCTACTTGCTTTGCTGCATTGGTTTCCCCGTCCATCTGTTTGGCCCTTTACCTTCTGCCGTCGTGGCTTTGTTCCTTCCTGTTGGTTCTGCATCATCCACTTTGTTCACCATGGGCCTCAGGGCAGGTTCTCTTTTTGCCGCATCTGCGCACCTTTTGGACAATTCTTCCTTTTTCACCATGGCGATTACTTCCTTAATGAAATGAAAATTGCACTTATATAGCGCGTAACTACCCGGAGGCCTCGCAGCGCTTTAGACTGAATACTGGTGGCGGGCTCAGGGTAGATCAGCACGTCTTTGCAAACAAGTGCGTTTTTAAAGCCTTTCTGAAGGACAAGTGATTATTGATTTCTCGAAGGGAGAGGGGAAGGGAGTTCCAAAACATGGCCACGGTATGGGAAAAGGAACGACTGCCCCAACGGGCTTTGTTAATTTTGGTGGCGGTTACAAGTTGCAGAGAACTAGAGCGTAAGGCTCTGGAGGGAGCATAGGGTGTAGCTATAGGGTGCAGAATTGCCGGGCCAGTACGGTGAAAAGATTTGTGCACAATGCACATGGCCTTGAACTGCACTCTGGCCACTACTGGGAGCCAATGAAGCTCTTAGCTGACTGCCAGCGGGGGATGTTGTACAATAAACGGGCAGCACAGTTTTGTGTGACCTGAAGCCTATGGGTCACTGCAGCTGGGGCTCCCATATAGAGGGCATTCCAATAATCCAGGCGAGAGAGGATCAGGGCCTGGACCATGATCCTCCTGGCCTGGAATGGGAGCAGGTGAAGCTCCTTACGGAGCTTTTTCATCATCCCGATGCAAGTGGAGGCGGTTTTAGTGGCTTGGGCTGAAAAATCAAGCGCTTTGTCCAGCCAGATTCCCAGGCTCTTAATCTGGGGTTTGGGAGGAGGAGGCGGGCCAAGAGATGGAGGCCAGATGGATGCTAGAGCAGATGGAGAGGGGTTGCCCAACAGCATAATGTCTGTTTTCTCCCCATTAAGTTTGAGGTATGAGGATTGCATCCATCTGGCAACAGCCTCTAGACAGGGACCTAAGGTGGAAGATGATCCCGCTGAGTGTTCAAGGGAGACCACCAGTTGGGTAACAATACGCACACCGAAGGGATGGACTATCCATCCTCTCTAGGGGCTCCATATAGGCGTTAAAAAGAGTGGGGCTCATGGAGGTAAATGAAGTAGCGTGGCGTCTTCATTTACCCATAGTTTGTCCTGGACATTCTTTTTGTGGTGTGCATCTGGTCTTTTATGAATTCGTCATGCAAGACGCCGAATTTACAAGTTATCGCCAGTTTCCCTAGCGCGGCAACATAGTCGTCAATAGATTTGCCAGCCTCCTGTTTCCTCTGCTAGAAATTGTATCTGTCAATGGATGTGCACACTGCTGGTCGATAGTGGTTGTTCAGGTCTTCTATTGCGTGTCTGAACACGTCGTCGTCTAATGCTTGCCTGGGGGTGGGCACAAGATTCTGGAAGACCCTAATCCCTTCCGGGCCTAAGTTGTGCCGGAGTATCCTCCTCTTCCTCTTACTGGGGAACGCTTCCCCGTTCTCCTCTGCCAGAGCTTCTATGTAGTTCGCGAAGTACTCTCTCCAGTCCTTCCACTTCATTAGAGGTTCTCCTGGTTTGGGCAAGAACGGGATCGGCGTCGTGAGTGAAGACGCCTGCGCACTCATTTCGGCACGTCTTTCTGGTTCTGCCCCTGGACCTCTCAGGCTGCCCCGTGAGCTTGTGCCCTCTCCGTGCGCCTGGTTCAGTTGGGGTCTCTCTGCGCCCACTTCCCCGCTCCTCTCTGCCTCCGGCAGGGCGTCAATCGTGTCCGGGTGCTATCTCATGGATTGACCACCCCAATCTAGTGTCCCCTCCTTTGTCTCTTAGTACTTGTTCTACTGGGGTCACAGTGGGGTCAATCCCTGGCTCCCCGCTCCCCGCTCCTGTCGCTCTTTGTCCCTTGTACCTGGTTCTCTTCTGTTTCCTTCTGCTGCTCAATCTGCGTGGCCCTGTGCCCCTGCCACGCTCTCCTGCTGCCTATTTCTGTGTATTCTTTTCCTCCTTTCCTCTCCTTGTTGCTCTACGTGGTGGTCACCTGGGCTCTGTGTGCTCCACTTCTTTCCATTTTGCTGGGTTCTTCCTTCGTGACTTTTCCTAGTTTTTTTCTTTTTTTTCTTCCAGGCTTCGTCGCCACTGTAAAGAAGCTCTGTGCACTAGAGTAAATACTCTGGAGGCAGAGGTAGAGGTGCACAGGTATTTATTACACACGCACAGCAAGGGAGCGCCGGGCGTCCGGTGCTCTCCGATAATTTTCCCCGTCTGGTGCTCGCGCTCTGAGCCCCAAAATGGCCGCCGCGCGTGCTACGTCATCACGTAGCGAGCGGAGACTAGAGCGCAACTCTACAATTCCCATGGTCACTGCTCATATCTATGTGCAAGCATACAAAGCCACCTCTTCACTATCCACACAGCATAGCTAATCATGCTGATATCGTATGTCCCAGGATCACCAGTACTGGAACTGCCCCCGCCCCTTACTTCATCAGAAGGACTGCCAAGCTGGTTCACCTACTCCGTCCACTCCCTGCCTGTTGGTACAGTGTGAGCAAGGCAGGGAGTGGCTCAAATAGTCTCCCGTAGGTTGTGGTGCATATCTTCAGCGGAGTTAAGTTGTACGGTTGCCGTCGGGGTGCGGGCGTGGCTAAAAGATTGAAGTGCCGCTTGTCCCGCCTGCCATGATAGTTCAGCTGAATAGTGGGAACAGTAGTTCATCTATATTCGGGGCAGGGTTCGAATCCCCACTTGGGAAATAGAAAAAAACCACATTCTCCACAAGACACCAAAATTGATTAAAAAATGCCTCACGATAGATACTAGAGTGAATATTAGTATTGCTGTATTGCGACTGTTGTTTTATAAAAAAATTACTTTGTATAATGGAAAACTAGTTTGGCAAAAGAGCACAGGTCCAAATCCAACCCATCGTATGGAGACTTGCAATTTATGCTATTAAGCCACCATCTGATTGCATGTTATCATCTGTGGGTAACAGTGCAAACCGTTGCAGAAGACGTAATACTGATAAAGAGCAGGCAATCACATTCCACTCTTGCTGGTCGTGATTATTAAAGGGGAGATAGTCTATGAGTTTCATTATCCCTTCTGGCCTCGTCAGGGTATAAAACTAAAAAAACAGGCTAGTGTTGGTAATGAATATAACAGTTGTCTATACTTCAGTATTGTTTCCTGTCTGGGGCTCAAGATCTGATTGTATGTTCTACAGTGGTAAAGGTGATGTCAACTTTATATATTCTCTTTTATCAGCAGTGTGGGGGTTCAGCCTGTCAATAAACTTCCCTAAGGGATTTCGTTGTTGAGTCCGACTTGGTCTGTGTGGAGCCTGTGTATCCATCTGTGTTCTAACAGGAGAAGTGCTTGTGTCATGCCTGTGTGCTCCTGTGATGGTCGTTCTATAACAGACCACTCAAGGTGGTCCGAAGTGTGACCTTTCTCAATGCAGTGGGAAGTCAACTTTGTGGCATCCCTTCTGCATCTAACTGTGCTGGGGAGTTCTACGATACAGATGCATACCGTTTGTATCGTCATCCCAATGTATAATAACCTGCACGGGCACTTGATCATATAGATTACATAAGTGGAGTTCCAGTTTTTTAGACTCTTCTGTCTCCTTGGTGTTTGCGTCTCCAGTTCGAGTTCATTTGTCCTTCTTGTGAAACAAAATACACTACAGAAAGGGAATGTCCAGAAAGGGAATGTCCCATGGGAGGCAGAAAGTTCCACTACGTGGTTTGTTGGGTCGCCGGACCCTTGTTCTCTGGTCTGGTATGAACCATTATATCTTTGATATTCCTTGAAATCCTAAAGGAATACATTGGTCGTTTTATGTCTAAACCTCTGGACTGGAGTATTTTCAAATTCTTGTTCACCATGGCTGTGAATTTGTTAGACAGGGTTCTGAAGATGATTCACAGATTAGTCATTCACATGTCTTTTTCGGTTGTGGCAACAGCAGTTGCTCACAGTTGTTGTGCAGTGTCCTCTTCTTTGCTTTTTTAATCAATTTCCATGGATAGTTTTTTGATGATAGTTTTTTGGTCAGTTCTTCGGCATGGATATTTTAATAATTTTTCTCCATGCAGTTGCGTCTCAACTGTAGGAACTGGTCTACTGGCAGATTCTCTCATAGGGCTCGTGGGTGCCAGCTCTTAAATTGTAATAGGCTATTATGAACCGTGGGCTTATCAAACACCTTGTTCATTAAGACACCATCTTTCTCTCATGGTTGACAGGTCTAGAAAGGCAAGCTGCTCATCCCCAACATTCAAAGTAAACCTGAGGTAGGGGTTCTGTGCATTGAGACAAGACCCAAACTCATGTACCTCATCAGTAGTCCCTGTCCAGATTAAGAGGACATGATCGATGTATCGCTTCTATTGTCTGATTTTATTCAGGAAGTGGTTGTCAACATTCCGGATTCTGTAAGATTCAAAAGAGTGTACATACAGGAAGGACAGACTAGAAGCAAATGTGCTTCCCATGGATTTCCCATGTATTTGCCGGTAAAAATCACTCTCAAATTCAAAGGAGTTCCTTGTTAGTTCAAGGTGGACCAGCTCAAGTACAAAGTCTTTGGGAGTCATAGCATACCATTAGGTCTCGTTCAGGATACTTTTCACATCTCCTGGGGTGGCTTCCTGAGGTATATTAGTGTAGAGGGACATAACATCAAGTGTGACCAGAAGTTCCATCGTCTCATCTCAATCAAATTTAGCACATCTTTGGTATTCTGCAGATTGAAGGCATTTTTTGCACTAAGTGTCTGAAAAAACAGTCCCAAAATGTTGACAATGGTTCTAAACATGATCCTATACCCGATACTATCGAGCGCCCAGGATGGGGAACTTGTTCCTATGCACTTTTGGAAGAATGTAAAAGTATGGTGCTCATGGCTCTCTTTGGACCAGAAAAAAAACGCTTTGTGATCCACCCATTGTCCAGACCCTTATTCACTATAAAGACGATCTCTTCCTGGACATCTTGCATGGGGTACCTCATCAAACGTTTGTACTGGCGGGTATCACAGGGACGTTTTTTGCATTCCTGTCTATAAATCTCCCTTGGGAGGACTACAATGGCCCCTCCTTTATCAGCTGGTTTTATAATGATGGAGTCGTCCTGGGACAAAACCTTGAGGGCTTCTAATTCACCCTTTGTGATATTTTGGAAGGTCTTTTTAGGTGCCATCCCCAACTCCTCAACCCCCTGTCAGACTGCCTTCTCAAAAGTCAAGACGTCCGGCGGCATGGCTAAACTAGGTGGGTTGAAAGATGATTTGCACCGTAAGCCCATGTTCTTCTCCTATAAGAAGATCTCCCCGAGCACTCTCTAATCACAATATTTTGCTGTATATGCAAATAATCTTCTTAAATGCTCCCAATACCAGTTGGCGTAGTTGCAAAGAGTACAAAAAGTTCAAATATCAGTCCATACATCTTGGTGTTTCCAAAGACGAAAAAAATCTCGCATAGATTGTAAGTTCATGCAGCCTGGACAGATGTATCCATACACTAGTATCCATTGGGACAGTGGAAGATTTTACCCTGTCTTTGGTTGATTTAAACCGAACGTACTGTGACACTTGAATATTAGATTGGATTTTGAACTACTAGGAATACAGCCCTGATGAAGTCGCTTTGCCACACTTGAGCGCGACGAAACACGTGTTGGCTGCTATGTTATATGAATACATGTGTTGGAGTGAACAATAAATTGATTTTGGAGAAATGGACTACTGTATGGATACATCTGTCCAGGCTGCATGAACTCTTACTCGAGTTTATGTCGTAGCCCGAGACATGGCCGAATTCTTCAGCCCGTTGTATGACCACTGGGAATGCCCTGACTGGATCAGATGAAAACACTAAGATGTCATCTGCATATAATGCTACCCGTCTTTCCCACTCTCCGAAACAAAAAGATGGAATATTAGCCTCTTCCCTTAACACCTGGGCAAAAGGCTCGATGTACAAATCGAATAAGAGAGGGGTAAGCGGGCTGCCCTGCCTTGTTCCTCGAGTAATGTTAAGTGCTTCAGTCAGGGACCCGTTAACCAGCAGCCTAGCTGATGGTGCACTATATAACTGCTTAATAGTTCTGCAGAACACTTCCCCACAATTAAATTTTTTTAAGACGTCGTTTAGGTAGAGCCAATTGACTCTGTCAAACTCCTTAGTTGCGTCTAGAGTCAAAGTGGCCAAGGGCAGAGAGAAAGCAGTAGCAATATCTATAGCCCCAATTAACTCCTGCGTTAACTCAGCTAGTTTTCGCCCCTTTATAAACCTTTTCTGATCATGATGGACTACAGTATCAATAACGCTAGCCAGTCTTGTGGTGATGATAGTTGTAAAAATTTTATAATCGTTGTTAAGTAACGATATTGGTCTGTATGACCCGCACTCTAATAGGGATTTCCCTGGTTTTGTTATGAGAACAATTGTGGCCTCCCCCCAAGACTTAGGCATTGGCTGTTCTTCCATTAAGATGCCATTAAAGAGTTCAGTTAGCACAGGTGTAATAGTGTTCTCAAAAGCTCTATAGATTTCTCCCGGCAAACCATCCGGGCCTGCTGCTTTCCCTTTCTTAGTTTGACTAATAGCTTTTCTCACCTCCTCTTCTGTAATGTCTGACTCTAATGATTTGCTCTGGATTGTTGAGAGAGTAGGTAGTGTAATGGCGTCTAACCATCTATCTCTTGCGTTTTGGTCGTTGGGGAGATCCTCTTTGTAGATATCCTGAAAAAACTCAAGAAACGCTCTCCCTATCTCAGGACTGGTGGTTCTTGTCTCTGGCTCACCTTCTATCTTGATTTCCCTGATGTAATTTAGGGCTTTATCAGATTTGATTTTCCAAGCCAGAATTTTTCCTGCACTTTCTCCAAACTCAAATTGAGAGAATTTACTCGCTTCCCACCTCTTATTTATTCTCTCCTGCAAAGTATTCTCTAATTCAGCTTTCAATTCAGCCAGTCTTTCTTGCTCTTCAGCTGTTATTGAAGGCGAGACCATTTTTGACTCTAAAGTTTTCATATCTTGTTCTAATCTGTTTATCTTGTCAAAATATACCTTCCGCCTATAGGAGGCTCTATTAGTAATTTGCCCTCTTAAAAAAGCTTTGAATGTCTCCCAAACGACTGTTGGGGTTGCAGAGTTTCTATTTATTTCAAAGAAGGTTATAGATTCTTTTACTAGGAAGTTGACCTCTTCTTCCTCGAGCAGGAGTGTCCTGTCAAAAGACCATGAAGGGTGTTTGACAGTGGTGTCAGACTTAAGAGTAAACTCTAGCGCCAAATGGTCTGATAGATGTGATGGTAAATAATCTATTGATTCGAGAGTGTCTTTTAGACAGTAACTAAAGAAGGCATAGTCTATTCTGGATTTATGTTTAAACCGGCTGTTCCTATAAGACACCCCCATCTTATTACCCACTCTTTCTCTCCAAAGATCTGCCACACCCACGTATGTCATTATTGCTTTAAGTGTTTCTCTAGATTTAATAGACCCAGTAGTTTTAGACCTTGTTGATTTATCTAATTTGGGATCAAGAACAATGTTAAAATCTCCCATCCAGATTATTGGCTCCTGCACTGTTATTAGTTGGGTCCTTATTGCGTCTAGGTGTGATGGATCGTCCGAGTTTGGGCCATAATAGCCCACCAAAATTCTAATCTGACCATCAAGCGAAACTCTTACTATTAGCCATCTCCCTGTTTGGTCTTCCCTGCAATGTAGTATTTCTGCTTTTGCAGATTTTTAAAAAAATGAACACTACCCCTCTTATATTAGCGTTATGATCTGTGGAACAAAATTTATCATCCACCTATGTTTTTTTAGTATAGTGTTTGCCTCTATTCTGAGAAGGTGTGTTTCCTGCAACGCTATGACCTGCGCCCGTGAGTCTCTCAAGTATTGTAATATGCGCTCACGTCTTCCTCTCACGCGCAGACCATTCACGTTCCAGGACAAAAATTTAGTGCATGTCATATTATAGCTTCTATCCCTATCACCCTTCCTCTTTTGCTATTTATGTGGAAATTTCTTAGACCTGGCATGGAAAAAACCTGTTTTTGTAAAGATTGTAAAGATTGGATAGTTAAAACAACAGTACAGGAGCACAGATGAGGATTTTTTTTTGCTAATCTACCACCACCCCCCCCTACCCTTACCCCGGGAAACCCCCCCTTATTTACTCTGGCTCGATCTTTAACCAGGTTAACGCCCATCTACAGCCCATCCATGAGCCACTACTGCTACCTAGTCTTGAACAAAGAATATGTTAGTCTATGAGCGAGTAAAGAAGAGATGAGACCACAAGTAGCTGACTTGTTGAGCTGTGTTGAGATAATCGTAGGCGGGAGTTGTGTGTTATTATTCTTTTTTAGCAGCTGTTTCTTCTTTATTCGATCCCCCCCCTTTTTTTTTTCCCCTGTGCATGGTCTCCCAGTGTATTTCCAATATATATCTATATTTATTATGTGTGGTTTTTTTTTTCCCTTTTTGTGTTACCGGTTCCACCTATGTGGTCACTTCCTTTTTCTTTTGCTTATATATATCCCTTGTTTTTAGGTTCTACAATCTAGTTCTGGAAGACCTGAGGATCTATGTCTGCACTGAGATCTAACTTACTTTGATTTCTAAATCTTGTGAGAGTGAGCCTGGTCCTGGGCTTGAGCTTGAGCATGATCTCGGATGGAATCTAACAGCTCATCTGCATCCTGTATAGTACGAACATTATGCATCTTGTTATTATACATAATGCGAAAGAATGCAGGGAATCTCATCTGCACCGTAGCCCCGTATGATCTAAATTTATCCATGCGCTGACCCAATTCCCACTGTTTGTCCAATGTGGTTTTTGAGAGGTCAGAGCGAATCTCAAAAGAAAAGTCAGGACCTTTTATTGTACCAGCTTTCAGGGCTAAATTTAGTATTTTCTCTTTAAGAGCATACGTCAGGAAATTAATTAGCACTTTCCTAGGTTTAGTCCTTGCTGGGTTCATGCGAAACGGATCTCTATGTATCCGCTGGATGTCCTTGTTGAGTTCTTCAGCCGTTTCCTCCAAATTGAGTGCCTCTTTTATTAGTTTTATTATATATCCCTTGAGATCTCCACTTTCTTTCCCTTCCGGAATCTTTAGAAGTCGGATGTTATTGCGTCTAGAAAAGTTTTCCAACACTTCTATTCGCTCTTTCATATTTTCGCCATCTCTTTGGAGGTTATGTATTTTTGACCTGGCGCACTCCAAATTAGAGGTTAGAAGACCTACAGAGCTTTCTAGAGTCTCAGTCCTTACATAAAGGCCATCGACCTTATGTCCTAGTTCCTCACAAGTTGCTCTTATTTCATTTTGATTTAATTTAGAGACTACAAATTCCTGTCTGATCTCTTCTCGCATTGTTGCGATGGAGGAGACTATAGCCTCGACCGATTTATCAAAATCTAGAGCTGTGTTTTGTTCGGCCTCCCTTCCAACTGATGCATCCAGGTGAATGACTGGGTTATTTAAGACCCAGCGGTGCCAGGGGACAACACCTGAAACCTTCGTGGGTAACCTGTTCCGGCGTACAAATGACAGAGACACGGGACACTTCCTTCGGTGTCAAAGATTCGAGGTTTATTTACTGCAGGGAACACAGAAATCACGTGAAGTACATAACATGCAGGTTCGCGGAGTCTGATTCAATTTGCTACTGTGGATCGCTCCTTTTATACATATCTTTCTCATAGGCTAACATGGTACACAAAGGTTTACAACTTGGTTCCCATAATTATCCCCGTGAGGGGTCGCTTTGATGCATTCAGGGTCCGGAACATAAGTACGTAAACATTTGGTAGTCCCCAACTGTAAAAACCCATCTTCTCACCATTAGTACATTCCAATCGGCAATAAACAGGTCGAAGAAGAAAACAAGGACAGGTGCAGAGGAAGACAGAAACAGTGGGGAGATTGGAAAGGGTGTAGAAGGGAGGTATCGAGAAACACGAGCTACAGGCATCAAAGGGACACGCCTAATTAGATGCACGGCTAAGACAATAGACCGGGACGGCAAGATGAGCCTCGAGCGGGGCCATCTGCCTTACAGTATCATCCCCCTCATCATAAAGACACTTTCAAAGGAAATGTGTCTTCCGCAGGCATCTTGGGAATCCCAGGGTCGCGAAGCGGACAGCGTCCGTTCGCTGGCTACTTGAGGGCAAGAGACAAAATGGATGTCGCATCTAAGATGGAACCCGTGGGTACAGATAGATAAACCCACGGAAAAGACGAATGGTTTAGGCTAGTACAACGAAACTACGTACACCCACTAAATTCGTCATTTACGGTTCATAGATACCAGACTCGATCATCTTCGTGCGAGTTGAAAACACCACTTACGATTGTCACAGAACCTCAGACGCTCCTTTTGCCCTCATGTAGGCAAGCACTAGTCAGAATCATACTCGATATTCATCAAACCATCTAGATGTTGCTGTAACATAACTCTGTCCAACCGAGTTTCTTTGGTAACAGGCGGCTGTCTTATACACGCTGTAGCACAGAGGCCACATAAGGCAGGACCACACTGCACACAAAGGCAACACGTGAACAGAAACGCCACAACAACTCCAATGATCATCAGAAGTTTCCAACCCCAAGTTGACATCAGGCCCCAAAACCACCCAAGTAGCGTCCAATCCCCTACGTCCACGTGTATGGACTCAGAGATCTTATGCAACTTAGAGATGGCTTGATAGACAGTCGGAGCATTATCTGGAATGAAAATACAGCAGCTCGAATGGATCACCTTACATACCCCACCTCGATCCGCTAAGATCACGTCTAAAACCATACGGTTTTGTAACGTCATAAGCCTATCCGCCTGAAGTTCTGTGGTAATATTACCAAGGGCGCTGGCAGTAATATTAGCTGTCGATTCCACCACTCGAGTCAATTGTCTCAGGTTCCTACTATTAACCATAGGTCCCCAAAACGGAAGGAAACCCTTGAGAAAGTCTCCTGCCTCTTGACCGGCAGTGTCCTCTTCGCTAATCACGCCTCTCACAACTCTAGTCTTGTGATAGTCTGCATCTACAGTGAACGTTGGAGGCAACAGATTTGCGATAAAACATGAGCCCACAAAGTCGGAGGGCAACCATGTATACGCACGATCATGGCAGACAAAGTATGTACCCTTGGCAGCCAGAAACACAGGGGACGAGAGCATCGGCAGGATATAAGTCTCAGAGCAAGCACTCTCTCCGAGACGAGCTCTCGATCTTCGGCCACGACCTAGTAGACAGAAATTACCAAGGTGGGGCACGACCCATATCGGGGGCGAGCTTTTAAGCTGTTTGTCATTCGTGAGCGCACTATACTCAACCTTACTCAGGACCCTATAGGCTTGTACCTCTTCCTCTGGGATGAGCGACGGCTCATAGATATCCCTATCTAAATCCTCGATCGCTATAGCCAAAGGCTTGTGGTACGAACCAGGACCATAGTAGGAAGAACGTGGCTCTCGATTGGGGTAGGAATCTAGTGCGCTTTGAAACATTGTTTGAAATGCTCGAGCTGAACCCTGGGAACTATAAGGTAGGACCAGATATGGAATTCCCTTATCAGTGGTATGTGGCATTAACCCACACACCCAACAATTAGTAGTGTTAACCACTAACTGGTACTGATGAAGGAGCTGAATAAAGGAATTATTTCTGAATTCCGCACGTCTAGCCTGCTCGTGTTCAGGTAAGATATGGAAGGAATGAGGAGATGCAGTAGAGGCAGATTTAGGTTCAGAAGTGGGAGTAAGTATGGCAGAAGGTAGGAAGTACGGTATCATATAATACACCCCACCCGCCAGTAACGAGGAAACAACTAAAAACAGAAGGAACACCTGAAGCATAAAACATTTGGTACGGGTGATCTGTTGTAGTTTGAATCTTTGCACCTGAGCTTCTTCCAACTCCATCAGCTTTGAAAACGCCATCCCCTAAAACCGTCCGCAACGTCTCTTGACGCACTTCGTTCTGTGTAGCAGTAGTCAATCCCTAGGAGTTCCCAGGAACCGACGGTCTTTGACCTAGTGCCAAGACCTACTAACCAGAAGGAAATACACGCGCGGCCCTACGGTTCACCTGGATACAAGGTATCTTATTCACAATATATATATTTAAAGTCTCTTAGCTGTGGAAGCAAAAACACATATGTGGAATGAAGCTTAAATACTTTCAAAATAATCACAATGATATGGGTGTCCAGACTGATCGTGGCAAACGGGATAATGCAATTGTCAAGGGACAAAACGAAATATCTTTATTAGTCTCTGGTGCTGGATCGCAAAAAGTATCGAGTTTTCCCAGGACGTGTCTGTTCATCAAACAAAGGATCCGATGAGGGAACAGAATTCTGCTGATCAGTCGAGTGTTCAGATCTTGAGTCTCGTGATGGCAAATGTTCAACAATGTCTTTCTGCTGCACTGAGGATTCTCCAACAGGCTGTGCGTCGCTAAAGGGTACAAAAGTCTGCAATCCTTCGGTTTCAGATGTAGCAATGCCCTTCCTCACCCACGAGTCTGCCGGCAAAGGTATAGGAACTTTTTTCGTATGGGTGGCATGCACCCAATTTTTACGCCCTTCCAAACGAACGGCAGTTCTCGTGGCAAGGAGGACCTGGAAGGGTCCAGTGAAGCGGGGCTCCAAGTTCTTTTTGCGTGCGAAGTTTCGCGTAACCACCCAGTCTCCCAGTTGGAGCTGGTGGCCTGGACCCTCCGTCTGCGTCGGTAGTGCTTCGTAAACCTGTTGGTGAATTAACCTCAGTTTAGCAGTCAGATCATAAAGATAATCAATCAACATTGGGTACTCAAGATCTGAAAACACACTTGGTCTAGGGACCCCCCAAACATTCGCAGGACGGCCGAACACTATTTCATAGGGACTAAGCCCTACTCTGGAGTGTACAGTCGCCCTTGTTGATAACAGAGCTAAGGGCAGTGCGTCAGGCCACGAAAGACCAGTCGTAGCCTGAATCTTCGCTAGTTTGAGTTTAAGGGTGCCATTATACCCTTCAACCAAACCTGCTGACTGGGGATGATTGGCACTGTGGAATTTCTGATTAATTCCAAGGCCCTTACACACACTCCTCATCACATTCCCCACAAACTCACTTCCGTTATCAGACCATACAATCCGAGGCATTCCATACCGAGGAAAGTATTCCTTCAGTAGGATTTTTGCAGTCGACAAAGCGGTATTGTCCTTGAGAGGGTAGGCTTCAATCCATCGGGAGAATGCGCAAACCACAACTAAAACGTATTTCAGATTATTGCATCGCTCCATATGGATGAAGTCTAGTTGAATCACCTCAAAGGGACATGAAGGGGGAGCAAAATGGCCAGGAGGTGTTGGGGTTCCCTTACCAGGATTATACAACATACATACCATACAATTCTTAACCAATCTCTCAGCACATTTCGTAATACCATCATTCTTCCACACAGGAGACAACAACTTACAAATACCTTTCGCACTAATATGTGCTAACCCATGTGCCATTGTCACAACAGCTAATACATATGCATCTGGCAACATCCACCTCTTGTACTCTGACAAATCGATCCAACAGCCATTCGCATCCAACTTTCCAGTACTTTCTCTCCATTTCGCTTTTTCAGTCTCGGTGGCCTCATTCTGTATCGCTTTCACACTCTCAGTGGTATCCTCACACATACTAGTCTCTGTAGGCCACCTAGCCGAACTCGTCACATACATTCTAGTGCTAAGGTTCCGGGCAGTCTCCTTAGCAGTCTCATCCGCAAAGGCATTACCACGACCGACATCATCCGTCACCTTACGATGCGCACTACATTTAACAATCGCTACCTGCTTAGGCAACGTAAGTGCATCCAAAAGATCATTCACAAGCTGTCCATGCTGGATCTTAGTGCCATGCGACGTCATGAAACCTCTCTCTCGCCACAATCGTCCAAAGCTATGCGCAACGCCGAATGCGTATTGACTATCAGTAGACACATTCACCCGTTTACCTTTCGCCAAAACACACGCTCTAGTTAGAGCAATCAGTTCTGCAGCCTGGGCAGAGTTCTGATTCTTGCAGCTTCTACAACAGTATTCAAAGTAACCACAGCATACGCAGTCGTGACATCACCATTCGATAATTTAAAACATGAACCATCCACATACAAGGTTCCATCGGGATCTACCAAAGGAGTATTTTTAAGGTCCACTCGACCTTTTGTTTCCTCCTCAGTCCTTAAATAACAGTCATGTTCTGCTATTTCATCTGACTCCGTGCTAATTGGTAACAAAGTCGCCGGGTTCAGAACATTGCAACGTTTTATCTGAATATGACTTGCCAAAAGCGTCAACTCGTACCCAGACAACCTCGCACTCGTCAAGTGCTGAGTTTTCGTACGATTTAAGAGAGTGTCAACTGCATGCGGAACCATCACTGTAAGCATATTATCCATGACCAATCCGGCTGATTGTCGGATGGACACCGCAGCTGCCGCTGTTGCTCTCAAGCAACTCGGCAATGCTCTAGCTACCGGGTCCAGGGCCGAGGAAAAATATGCACATGGACGTTGCTTATCACCAAAAGGTTGCGTCAAAACACTCAACGCACAACCTTCTCTCTCGTGCACGTATAACGTGAACGGCTTACTGTAGTCAGGGGTACCTAACACAGGAGCCGAACACAGCGCGTCACGTAATTCAGAAAAACTTTTCTGACATTCTTCCGTCCAAGGTAAAGGAGTTGGAATATCCTTGCACGTAAGAGCCACCAATGGTTTTGCTAACAGTGAAAAATTCGGAATCCACTGTCTGCAGTATGACGTGATGCCCAAAAAGGCACGCACATCTCTCTGAGTTGTTGGCACAGTCATTCGCGCAATCGCTGCAATTCTCTCTGGGGTCAACCGTCTTCCCTCCTTTGACAATAAGTGACCTAGATAGGTTACTTCTTGACAACAATATTGAAGTTTAGAAGGTGACACCTTGTGATGTAAGTCACAGAGATGTTGCAACAACGACACCGTAGCAATTTTGCAAATGTCCTGAGTATCCGCAGCCACCAATAAATCGTCGACGTATTGGATTAAGGCCGCACCAACCGGCAACACAAAGGCATCCAGTTGGCCCTTCAAGGCTTGACTGTATATCGATGGACTCTCACAGTAGCCCTGAGGAGCACGTTTAAACCGGAAGCTACGGCCACCAAGAGAGAAACGGAAAAGGTCTCTACTTTCCTCGGCAATCGGTATACTGAAAAACGCATTTTTCAGATCAATCACTGAAAACCAAGATGCCGATGCTGGAATTAGAGTCAGTAGAGCCGTGATGTCGGGCACAACAGGGAACTGAGGAATCACAATCTTATTTACCTCCCGTAAATCGATAACAAAACGATAAACAGGTGGTTTCGAAGGATCAGTACGTTTCAAAATAGGCAATACAGGACTGTTGCACACGTTTCCCCAAGTCTCCTCAATAACATCCTTCTCGATCAAATCATAGATGATCGCCAACAATGCTCGTTCACCATCAAGAGAGATACGATACTGGGGGATACGCGGCAATTGCACATTAGACTTCAACTGTACAACATAAGGGGAGATGTCGAGCAGGCCCACATCATTGGGACCTGTTGCCCACAAAGATGCAGGAAGAGAACTCAATTCCGGTGGAAGCTTATCGAGAGACAAGTACATTGGAGAGACAACTCTGTCTCCCAAAGTAAGCTTCACTCCCGCAGGAGAACAATACAAAGTCGCATATAAACGTTTTAGCAAATCCAGACCCAAAAGATTTTCACCACAACCAGTGGTCAAAATCAACGGAGCTTTGAGCTCACGAGGCCCAATTGTAAGAGGCAAAGGGCACGAGACTGGATTGCTAACGGGGGCGCCAGAGAATCCGACGGAGACATTTGTTAAGCCAGACAAAGGTGCGCTAGGGAGTTTCGAATGCATGATAGAACTTTTCGCTGCACCAGTGTCCAACAGAAAAGGCTCAACGACGCCCGAGGTGGCAACTGCGACGTAAGGCCCTCTCTGATCAACCGGAACTGATACTACTCCCTCTCCTTGTCTATGGCTGTCCTAGTAATTACTGTCGTCAGTTCCCTGATCGACGTAGTAATCATCTACATTGTACTGAGCAGATCGTCCTTGTGATGATCCACGTTGATCAAAACAGTTATTGGAATTCGATGAATTATCAGAACGATCATTTTGAGCACCACGACCCCTACCACGTGATGTCTGCTGAGCACCACCACGACCTCCTCTAGGGGAGTTACCACTATTACGATCACTTAGAACAGGACAGTTGAATTTCAAATGACCCTCCTGTCTACAATAGGCACACTGATTGTACCCTAACGATGATCTCTGTGAGGAGGAATCATTCCGTGATTGTGACCTATTAGATTGCAACTGCGATCGATTACGTTGTTGCGAATCATTTTGATTCGAACGCGGGGGATAAGCCTGCTGCAACAATACTTTAGTTTTAAGTTCTTTAGTCTTTTTATCAGCGCGGTCGTTCTCTTCTTTTTCTCTGTTCTCGTAATACTGTGCTGTGGCCAATATTTGAGCAGACGTAGAAACAGCCCACGCGCTTTCTGAATTACGCAACTTGTTGCTTAAATCAGGCAACAAGTTTGAAACAAATTTGTCCACAAACAACCTCTGACCACCCTCGGTACCCATGTCTTGACAACTGTGGTCGATGAAAGCCTCCTCAAATCTCGTAAAGAAATCAGAGACACTCTCATCCTTCTTTTGTTTGCAAGCGGACAGTTTGTCCCAATTTGCCTTCATAGCTGGCATAAGCGTTTTCATTAGAGTAATGATTCGCTGAGGGAGAGCAGTAATAAGCTGTTCGGGCTTAGCCCCACCAATTTGCCGTGTATCATCCGCAGTAAGAGCAGCCCAATCACCACCTAATTCGTTTGCATGATCTTCCTGACGAATCTTAGCCCATACCGGTTGCGGTACGACATTGCCAAACAGCATATCGATATCGGCAAGATTCATTATCGTAGCATCTACGAGCTGTGACAATTCTTTATAGTACCCCGCAGGATTCTTGCGAGGGTCAGGCAAGGATTGCTTCACCTGTAGAACTTCAGAGCGTTTCCAGGGGAGATGTATCCATACTCTCTGGAAATGTGGCAGAATCGGCGGAACTTGGGCGGCATCACCCGGCATCCACACTGGTGGAACTTCACGCATGGGAAACTGACCAGACGCATCTAACTGTCTTTCAATATCCTCGACGAACAAGGCCTGAGGTATCGGAGAGGGGCGAAGAGCCAATAATTGTTCAACAGCACGTCGAACATTAGTACCTACTATCATTCCGCTCGAAAACTGGAGCTGTAAGTTGGTCAAAGCAGCTAACACTTCATCCGAAGCATCGACCAATATTTGGTCACGCAAGGTCTTGCACATTTCTTCAAAAACGTATCTTTGTGTCGGTATATTGAATTGACTAAACGTATCTAACACTGTACGTGGAGGATTCCTAATGGGGTATTTCATCCAAACCATCGCCATATTATACAGCGAGTCACGCTCCCTACCACCAGGAAGCTGACTTCGTCGTTGAGGACCGTCCGAACCAGCGGACTCAAGGATAGGACCAAGGGAATTGAAAAAGTTAGCAGCTACAGAAGGGGTGCGACGTCGAGTAGTTGGAGAAGTATACGATAGAGTAGTAACAAGAGAAGGAGTAGAAACAGAAGAAGCAACAGGAGTAAGTAGAGCAGGAGCAGCAGCGGGAGCAGGAGTATGAGGAAGTACAAGCGGAGGAGCAGTAGGAACAGCAGTAGACAAAGGAGCAGGAACAGTCGGAAGAACAGGTTGAGGAGCAGGTACAGGAACAGGTACAGGAGGAATCGCAGGAGTTGCGGTACCCTCTACGTACGGAGGTGGCGACTTCATCGGATAGGACATTAAGGGATCCTCAACTAATTCTTCCTTCTTATCCGACTCCGTAGGTAAAACAGGATAGCATTTATCTATAGACATTCGCTGTAGCCTATCAAATACTTCCTTTTCCTTATCCTCCTTATCACGCTGAAACTGCTCTGCTTTCTTCACAATGGTAGCTACACCATCTCTCTGATTACGTTTAGTCTGTCTGATCTCTTTCTGTCGGGCTTCTTTACGCCACAACCGAAAGGCATCAAACATGGCCGGCCTTGACTTTTTCTTAAACAATTTAGTCTCAAGGTTATCTAAGATCGTGGTCTCAAAACTACAATGAGGCGGCCAACTAAGGACACCATCTTTTTTAGTATAATGGATCCAATATTCGTTAAAAGTAATCGGACCTAGTCCGTGCTTGCTATAGAGCTCATACGTTGGAGTTCCAACCGGAGGTATCGGACACGAGTCCTCCAGTCGGGAATCCGTACCACAACGTTTAAAACAACTGAACAAAGTACTGCGACCAGGCATCCTGCACACTAGCCGAGTTTCACAAACTTCAAGGGTTACGGGATTTACCAAGTCCCAGTAATGAGCAAAAACCCTCGGTTTTTGGCGACTGCAGACGTCAAATATTACAACAAAGAACCAAGTACTAAGAACCACAAATGCAATGGAACCATGCAACAACTAAGCAACCACAGCCAAGGACTATGGGAGCAACCCACAAATACTTAACTCAAAGATCGATGGCGTCACCAGGAAGGCCCGTCAATCGTCTCGCTGTACCAAGGTCTACGCCAGGCGCCAAAACAGGTCTACAGTCAGGGCAGCAGTCCGTCGCAGCCGTCAGGAGGCAGGAATTTTCGCGGGAAAAGTCATCGGGCCACTTATTTCGACAACAGGATCGATGAAGCGGGGTGCACCTTCCCTCGGAGATTTCACACGAAGTTCCTCACGATCGTCGGGCTTGGACCGGTACCACTGATGCAGCCCTACGTTGGGCGCCAACTGAAGGACTGGGTTATTTAAGACCCAGCGGTGCCAGGGGACAACACCTGAAACCTTCGTGGGTAACCTGTTCCGGCGTACAAATGACAGAGACACAGGACACTTCCTTCGGCGTCAAAGATTCGAGGTTTATTTACTGCAGGGAACACAGAAATCACGTGAAGTACATAACATGCAGGTTCGCGGAGTCTGATTCAATTTGCTACTGTGGATCGCTCCTTTTATACATATCTTTCTCATAGGCTAACATGGTACACAAAGGTTTACAACTTGGTTCCCATAATTATCCCCGTGAGGGGTCGCTTTGATGCATTCAGGGTCCGGAACATAAGTACGAAAACATTTGGTGGTCCCCAACTGTAAAAACCCATCTTCTCACCATTAGTACATTCCAATCGGCAATAAACAGGTCGAAGAAGAAAACAAGGACAGGTGCAGAGGAAGACAGAAACAGTGGGGAGATTGGAAAGGGTGTAGAAGGGAGGTATCGAGAAACACGAGCTACAGGCATCAAAGGGACACGCCTAATGAGATGCACGGCTAAGACAATAGACCGGGACGGCAAGATGAGCCTCGAGCGGGGCCATCTGCCTTACAGTATCATCCCCCTCATCATTAAGACACTTTCAAAGGAAATGTGTCTTCCGCAGGCATCTTGGGAATCCCAGGGTCGCGAAGCGGACAGCGTCCGTTCGCTGGCTACTTGAGGGCAAGAGACAAAATGGATGCCGCATCTAAGATGGAACCCGTGGGTACAGATAGATAAACCCACGGAAAAGACGAATGGTTTAGGCTAGTACAACGAAACTACGTACACCCACTAAATTCGTCATTTACGGTTCATAGATACCAGACTCGATCATCTTCGTGCGAGTCGAAAACACCACTTACGATTGTCACAGAACCTCACAGGGCAGGGCTTAATTTGTGCCGGTGCTTGCCGGTGCTTAGCAGCGGCACTTCCTTTGTAGGGCCGGGTCTACACACGTTGCTGCACGTGATGTCACACATGATATTGATGATCGATATTTAAATTTTGTATATGTACCTACGGCCTCGGCGCAGTGTTATTCTCCTCTCCCGAGTCCCTGGTGAAGAGCGGTGCGGCTGTGGGTGAGATAGTCAGTGGTTTAATGTTACAATCTGCCAGGCAGGCTTGCTGCCTCTGTGCCTGCATAATTGAAACAAATACATTCCCGCCTGCTGTCACAGTGAGTCACTGAATCACGTCACCTGCCCAATTACGAGCGCCATGTGGGGGCATCATGACCTCACGTCTTTTACAGGAAGGAAGTGAGGTCAGTCAGAAGTGGCGGCCGGGCTTCGACGACTTGAGTTGTGAGACTGTGGTGCGCATGCGGCAGGCCGGAAACAATTCCTTGCTTTTGTTGTTCTCTTTCCCGCACTTTGCTCCTGTTCCGAGCGCCTTCCGGAGGCACTGCGCTTTACTCGTGTGAGGTCCAGTGCCTGGAAACAGATAGCTGAATTTGAATGGCTCCCTGTGGTGACCTCGGCGTGGAATTATGGCAAACAATGTCCAAGTCCCGCTCCTGAAACCGACCATCTGAAAGGTAGTAAAGCGTGCAACCTCGAAAATATTAATTTTGATCTTTCCAAATACAAAATAAAAAACCTGCAGCAGTGAGTACAAATGTCCTGTGTGAGGCAGAGAGGGGTCTGTCGAAGTTGGGGAGCACAGCCTGGCTCGTTCCCGAGAACTGCACAGTTTATTATTATCCTAGCAGAGTCGGCATGCCAGAGCCAGGTGGGCCTTGTGCTATCGTGCACACTGCAAGGATTCTCAAGAGCAAGACGTGGTGAAGACTTTTTACTTTGTTCACAGCTCTGCTAACACTCAAGGAATGGTTTACAGCTGGGAGGTGCTAGCCGAAGCCAGTAGTAGAAGGGAGGTGATTGAAACAGGGACATTTTCCCTCTGGTAGGGAGACCAGAGGTCCCGCATTTGCAAGGACAGCCCTGGTTTTTGGACATATATCCGCGTGTCATCTGTTTGTGTCCAGTGGTCGGTGAGAGCTTGCTGTATATATCTTTAAAAGGCACAGGGCACGGGCCTGCTCTGAACTCCAGTGTGCAAAGACACGAGCTCTCAGGATAACTTCGACAGTACTGCAGACAGAGATGAGAATCCGACACTGAACGCTCCTATCTTCATCAGCAATTGGCCTGAGCAGCTCTCGGCTGTGAGCATGTGCGAGTCCACAGACCGCTGCAGCCATAGCACCAGCCCGATGCAGACATTATTTTTCCAATCGCTGCCTTTGCTGAGCGAGTTGGTAAGTGAAAGGAAACTCATGATTCATGTTCTCGCTTTTGTCTCGTAGCAGTTGCCATAAAGTAGCTCAGAGGATTAATGTAGGTGCTGCAAATAACGTGTACTATGCATGTAATGTGGATAGCTCAATGGGTTACTGCTTTTGTCACAGAAATCGTTTTATTGCTTGGTGTTCAGCCCCACCTGACACTGAGCTGGGGTGAGGTGCTGTGCTTACATTACAGCATATGCGTTTAAAAGCACCTGCTGCAGAGTTACTTATGTGTCTATCACTTTTCTAGGCAACAATAAAAATGTCAAAGAGAACTGATCATAAATGTGCCTGTTGGAAAGAAATTAGAGTTCTGGCCACTGGCAGATTGACTCCTCATAAAGCAGCACAGAGGGTTAAAATGCCTGCTGCAAAGAAAGTGTACCACCAGCTAATATGGATCATTTCATGGGTTACTGCTTTTATCATAAGGGACTAAGTTAGTGCAACAGCTTTAAGATCTATGTAGAGTTTCTTGTTGCTCAAATGGGTGTCATTTCTGATATTTCCATTGCTTGATTTTGCTCGTGCGAAAGTGTCACTTTAAATGTCACACATTTGGTCTTGAAAGTCACTCATAAGTACACTAAACCATGAAAATGTCACTCATAAGCAATCTGAAACTTTGGCAGCTATGTTACTGCTTTTGCTGCCCTTTGGTCAGTGTTGCTGCTGGGCAGGACACTGATTAGGCAATTTGGGCTGGATTTGGTCCGGCAGGTGTAGGGTCTGCGTGGCAGCCAGGCTTCATGCGCAGATTTTGTTACAAATTGCCATGCCCCCCATGAGTCATCAGCAGCATTCATGTGAGCTCGACTGCGTTGAGAGCAGTAGCAACACCACACCAGGCCCATTTCAGTGAATTAAGGCAGTGCCCCAGCTCACCATGCTCACCCAGCTTCTCAATTTAACCAAAACCGACTGTTACTGAGCTTATATGCGTTAACCCTATGAGCGCTGACACATTCTGGGTATATATGAATAGAAGTACTGGTGAGTGTTAGGTCTAAACCTAGTTGGGAAGTTGGTGCCTATGACCGCGATGGAAAGGTAGATTACATATGCTTTACCAGTGCTTAATTTGAACAGGCTGTTGCAGGGGGGGCCCACCAGCACTTATTTTTCGGGGACCGCTACCTGTTTTTCTTAATCAGACTTTCACCCAAAGCAGAGAGACAAAAACAAAAAAAGGGGAAAGAAAGAGGAAGAGAAATATGGAAAAACAGTGACACAGGAAGAAAGCAGTAACGAAAAGGAATGTGCACAAATTAAGGGAAAGGGTTGACTGAAGCTGCTCAATGGAGATCTACATGACGTGCTGACATTCTGTGAAACAAAGGGATTGCCCTTTCAAGTGGGGATAGCATGTAATCCTGACCTAAAAAATGTAAAATGCATCTCCTTTTCAACATCGTCTCTCTTATATTCCTTTGTGATAGGTCCTGTAGAGCACCCAGTACTTGTAACTGTCATGCTGCTTTACTTCAGCCACCATCTTGCATGGAAGCTCCCATATTGCATCTGTCCAGGGTCCAAATGTACCTTTGCCACCATGTGCTAATTTTCTGGTACATGAGTCAGAAGTGCCCTTTGAGGATGTGGGTGGGGCATCTAGAGTAAGTGGGTGGAGCTGAGTGAAGTGGTCGTGGCCTCCTAAAAAAAATTGAGCACCTGCACTTCATATTTTACAAATTAAGCACTGATCCAGGGACGCTTCCTCTAGAGATACTGCACTGTGAGTACCCTTCTCTGTAGAGGTTTTAGAGGCCAGAGGTGTGAGTAAAGTGGCCGGAGCTTCGGTCCCTTCCCCCTCATGTGGTGACACAGCGACTGCAGCCCCAGTTGATAGTGAGTCAGCTTTGCTCTGCAGTTGCTTGTTGCTATATATAGCTGCTGCTGCCATATCCTGCGTAATCTGCAAAACTTGGGGTAGAACTCTGAAATAAGAGCGCAGTGATGGAGTTATGTCACCTGGGGCTTTTGAGCTCTTGCTCTTGGGTTTATTCTTGTTTCTTTGTTGTTTTTTACTCGTGTCTATCACTAATTCAGATTTTTTTTTTAGCTCCTGTGCTTTCCTGTGAACCTCCCCCCAAGTGCACCCTGGTCTCTGTAGTTCGTTTTCTAAAGTTTCTAAAGTTCTAGCCTTGCTCCTTGTTATTCTCACTTGTGACTCCCTGGTTGAATCCTCGTTGCAGTCACTATTTACAGGCCCCCTTGCATCAATTAATCCCACCTTACTTGAACAAGCGTTGATTTCACCTTGATCCTCCAGCTCGGCCGGCTCTCTCTCAGCTCCCACAGCTCTCTCAGCTCTCTCAGCGTCTACCGCCTTGTGGCCCGTCTTGTGTGTCCCCTTTCTTTCAATCACTTCGCTCTGGTACTTCTTCCTGCTCCCCCCGCCACTCTCCGCCACCGTGTGCACTCTCCGTGCCGCGGCCACCCGGCCGCGTCTGATCTCTTCTGCTGCCCGCCACCAACATAAACGAGAGGCAGAGATCAGCAGAGCAATCACTGCCGGTGGACACATCCACAAACACAAACCCAAAACGGAAAGCCAGGAAAAAATTCCAGGTCAATTTACGGCTTCAATGTAAGCCCTACCAGCGGACATATCCACAAATGAAAGCCGGTAAACACGAAGGGCTCCGCTCTTCTCCGTTCTCCGACCACCGAGCTCGATCACAATGTCAGAAATGTCATAGAAAGCTGCCGAAAGCTGCGGGAAAGATGCCGGGTCAATGCATGGCTTCAAGGGAAGCCGATTCTTCGCTTTCCCCCACTTTCCCCCGCTCACATCACAGTCGTAGCGGTAGCAGTGTAGGTTCCGGATCGGCTGTTCTCAGGAGCGTGCGCGCCGCTCTAGCCTGCGGCCTCCATGTTTCCCCCGTCAGTCTTTACAGAGTGGATCGAATCAGTGTTCCCACATTTATTCCCTCAAGAGCTGTAAGATTGTTATAGAAGTTGACCACAAGAAAATTTTCCTTGTTGTTGAGGCATATCCATAGAATCTGGAAATTCAGGTCTAGTTTAATGGGTACAACTTTGATCGTATTAAGAAGGTTAGAGATGTAGGTTGTTAGGCCCCCTTTCGCTCTGCCTGAGGTGGATGGTTTGGCAGGCGAAAAGTAGGTCTTATATCCCTCCATGTGTATCGCCTCACGTGCCCACGTCTCCTGAAATGCTAGAATTTCGAAGTTTGGAATGAATTCTATCCATTTATCGTTAGTCACCTTTGCCCGCTGCCCTGCGACATTCCAAAATAAAACAGAGATGCGATGTTTGGTCTCTGTCCCTTCATGCCCCCCCAATACATGGTTTTAGTGTGTTGTTGGTTCTAGAGTGACAATTCTGTTTTGATTTGGAAGCAAAGGAAAGGTCATTTTGGCCTGCAATCGTAGATTTAGGGACAATCGTAGCGTCTATCAGACAGGGTTGCTTAAGGCGCTGAATAGACGTGATGTCATTTGAAGATTGTTGGTCAGTAACCAAGGGGAGAACCATTTGCGGGCTAACAAAGCTATTTTCAAGGCTGTTTGACACTATCATCTCTCCATCAAGTCAGTTGATTCCCTCCATGTCTGACATTACTGCATAACAATTATGGAGTGGGATTGGATACTTGGGATACTGATATAACGGATACCTAGGGTATTGATCAGAATTCAGCAATGGTTGCCCAAACCAATCAGTCTGTCTATGGGTCGGCAGATCTCTATTAATACTGGCAGGCCGGGGCATTGGTCGAAATTTAGGTACTAGGGGCCTAGGATAACCTTCCAACTCTAAGGGTGGATATCCTGGCCAACCCTTCTGGTTTTGAAATGGAGATTCTGTGTAGTTTACAGTGGGATGAAGCAATGATTGCACATTGGATATTAGGGTCGTTGGAATTCTAGGATAAAAATATGTAAGGTCACATGTATTTATTGTGTTATTAACACTTTGCGGGATCCAGTTAATGATGTGTCCAACTGCCCTTTTATCTTTGAAATTTATTATTATTATGTCACCCTTTATATCTTTTTTCCTGTGCCCTATCCAGGGAAGGCGTCTAACATACAACATTTTCCCATTTAGGTTTGGAGGGAGAGGACGGTTCTGTTTTAGCCAGTATATTACTTTGTTCCTTAGTTGGTATTCGGCTTCATTGGTCCCCTCCGCCAAAGATGGTACTCCAGTTAATACCACCACGAATGGGACCGCTTCAGGCGGCAGCTCCACAGTGAGCTTTTTTGATGGAATCTCCCTCGTACGCTCTTTTACTTTTACTTTTCGAGCACCCCCAGGAGGGATCGAGTTCACTGTTACCAGGCCTTCCTTATCATTCCGCTTTATAATTGTGTTAGTTGCTACTGGTTTGGGGGGGGCAACTTTGCAACTTTTGTTTTGGATAGATTCGCAATTTTAATTGCGTCATTATCTGTTTTATTTGGGGCTGGGACCAGTTTCAGAGGGGCATGAACGGGATTTTTAAAAATCTTTCGTGGCCTCTTTGATTTCCCCCATAACTTGCTCCAAAATTCCCAATTGTAAACCTAATCTTTTCAGCCTTTCTGCTATTGGTAATATGAGAGATTTGATTAAATGTTCCATATTACTCATTAGGTCAGTAGTGGACGCATCTTTTGGTGGTAAGTGCGGTGGTGTAACAGCTACAGGAGCTAGTAATGGGTCATCCACTACGCCTTTATTACTACCAGAAGTAATGTTGGTGTTTTTATTTTTATTTTTATTCTGGGCACTGCCTCTTTTCCGTCTTTTTTTCGGAGGTGGGCCCGGAATAGGGGTTGACTTAATTGTCTTTTTTGCCTTTTGTTTGGTTTTATTTCTTGGTGGTGTAATATCTAACAATAATTCCTCCTCAGGGGTTGAGTTAACAGAGAATATTGAAACATGTAATGTAGGAGAGATACTTGCTGGCAGGGTGTGAGATCTATCCTGAAAAATTAGTGGGATGCTATCTGCGGGAGATACAACGGGGGCCCTCTTTTTCGTAAATGGGATTGGGAACTTGGGAGATAGCCTACGATAGCGCACCCATAGACGAGCATTTGTTTTTCATGAGCTCCACTGAGCGGCGTCTTGCTGCCCGGCGTTCAGCGAGCATTGTCTCCCTATCAGCATCATTACCAATCCTAAAAATATAGTTATCAAGTGGGCCTCGGTTAATTCCTCCTAGAGGAGGCGTTGCTTCTTTTTGTGTCGATGGCATTGTTATAGGATATTTGACAATACCAATTTAACTACCATTAGTCAATAGCAGCGGTTAAACACAACCAGTGTCGAGACGAACCTTTATAACATTGAAACAGGATAATTGTTAAATTAGAGTCATCTTACTTTTGAGCATGTGATAGAAGTCTCAGTGCGTCTTAAGTTTCAGTTTGCCGATTGGGAAAGGAAAATGCAAAAGAGAGGGCCCAGCCCAGCCTCCTTCAGCCTCTGAGGGCCTAAGAGGGCCCGCTCTTTTCCCGGGCTTAGCCCGGCGTCCGCCCGCGTGTGTCCCATGATGCGCTGGTCCAGTGGTGATTTTAATCACCTGGAGCTCTATGCTGGGCGTGGCGGGTGGGTGTCACGGCTCCGCTGTGCCTCCTGGGACCCGTAGTCCTTTCTACAAGTTCTGCCCAAGATTTTAAATCCTGCGAGCGTTTCCCGCAAAGCGGGAAACGCGAGAAGTAATGTCACAGTCACAGCTTGCAAAAAACCTCCAAGGGGGTTTGCGATTCAACCCCAGTCCGTTTCCTCTCTCTTTGGCACAATCACGATCAGCGCTGCAAGGTTTCCCGCGATGCGCGGGTCCAGTGGTGATTTTAATCACCTGGAGCTCTATGCTGGGCGTGGCGGGTGGGTGTCAGGGCTCCGCTGTGCCTCCTGGGACCCGTAGTCCTTTCCACAAGTTCTGCCCAAGATTTTAAATCCTGCGAGCGTTACCCGCGAAGCGGGAAACGCGAGAAGTAATGTCACAGTCACAGCTTGCAAAAAACCTCCAAGGGGGTTTGTGATTCAACCCCAGTCCGTTTCCTCACTCTTTGGCACTATCACGATCAGCGCTGCAAGGTTTCCCGCGACGTGCGGGTCCAGTGGTGATTTTAATCACCTAGAGCTCTATGCTGGGCGTGGCGGGTGGGTGTCACGGCTCAGTAACTCAAAGAGCTCCTGTTGGAGATGAAATGTGTTTTTTGGGGGTGTGGGGACGAAACCAAGGCCCTTATTAATGGCCCCCATCTCATCACTGCTCAGTGTGCAATCACTCAGGTTAATGATGACGTTGTCAATGCTGCCTAGGACTAGTTTGTGTCTGGTGTCTCTTCTCGAGGCGTTACTGACTCTTGTGGAGTTTCTCTGTTCTGCCGAGACACCTCTTTCTGTTTTCCCCTCCCCCTTGCCCATTCTCTCTCTAAAAAAGGGGACAGGCTTTGGTGGGATAGTACCACTGCATTGCTTGTGGTGGATAACCAGGTGTTGGTCATCCCGGTAATCCCTGTCAGAGGAGGTGCTACCACCAGAAGAACTCTCTGAGTCACTCTGTGACTTGGGAACAAAGTCTTCCCTTAAATACGGATACAGTGAGTCATGGGGAATTTCTTGAGATCTTTTTGGAACTTGGAGATCTTCCATTTTGTTAAATATTCTCTAAATACACCTAGAGTCTTATTGGTTTCTTCAAGTTTCTTTTTAAATACAGTTAGACTCACTCTGGAATTCAGATTGCTTTCACACGTTGTTATCTGGATAAGTAAGGCATCAGAGAGTCTCTTTGCTGTTCTAATCATAAGGTCCAACCAGTCCCTGGTATACCGCCAGGCAATCAGGGACCACTCCTTCCGGAATTCCTTCTCCGTTAGAAAAATCCTTGGTTCATTTGTCACTATCATGCCATTGGGGGCTGAGTTTGATCTTAGACACTCAGTTAGTACAGCCCTATAGAGCAGGTCTTCACTTGTTTCCTCTTGATTTCTACCAAAGTATCCCTATCACCCATATGCAAACTAATAAACATAACACATACAGTAGATAAAAGGAAAGTTATCCCATTAATCTGATTGACAGTCTTCAGTTATAGTTAGTATTCCCAGAGATAGGAATTTCTCACATTTTAGCTCCCTAATAACTTCACATCTGTTTGACGAAGAATCACCACAAAACTTCCCAGACCTGTAGCATTTTTTGCATTTTAAGATAAGGTAATTTTTTTTTGTGAATCGTTAAGAGAGTGCAAAGAAAAAAGTGGGGTCCAAAAATGCATTTTTCCACCAGACCATTTTCCATAGACTATTGTGTTTGTCGTAGCACAAAAAATGGCTTAACTGATTTACATGAAATTTGGCATTATTATTGTTGGAAAGTATATTAATAGTAGTGGCAAATAAATATCTACCACTGGCAATAAGTCCACTAATACAGTCTAGGGCTCAGAATAGGACTCAGAAAATTATTCCCATGCTCAACTCTTTGTAGCTTGGCTGTGAGCAGGCAGACCTAACATCAAAGACAGGTATGTAAAGCATTTAAAAACACCAATTCAGTAAAAAATTAAGTCACAACATACAAAAAAATTCAACACTAATTTATTAAAATAGGAAATATTGTTATCTTTAAAATGACACCTAAATGAAAAAATCCAATGTAGGGAACAGGAGATATTATTTTTTAATATTTAGCACTATAGCGCCAATTGGGAAATCTAGTCACACTAGACTGGAAAAAAGTCATAGTTTCAGGCTGACAACGATGGAGCTGTGCATGTATACCCCTCACGGTAGGCCTCCATTAAAGTTTTTACCTTAGAAAAGTTTCTGGAGCTTTTTCTCCCGGGGTCCCTCGAAGCTCTCCACCCATTTGGATTCTGTGAGGGTTTGCCAGCTTGATTTGCGACAAGCTCCTGTTCAAATCTATGGAAGTCAGACCTCTGCAGCTTTCCAGCAGAACAAACCAAAGATCCAGGCTGCCTCGCTGTTGAAGATTGGAGGCTTGACTCTCTTGCTTGGTCCTGGTCACCTCTTCTATCTTAAGACTTAGAAACTTTTACAGAGCTTTTTTTCGCAGGGTCCCTCAATGCTCTTCACCAAGCCAGATTAGATGAGGGTTGATCAGCTTGGGTTTCAACCGGCTCCGAGTCAAACTCTGGAAGTTGGACATCCAGAGCTTTTCAGCGGGATGGATCTGGAGGGCAGGCCGGCTCGCGGTTGAGGGTTGCCAGCTTGGATGCCAAGGTTGAGTCAGCCCACTTATGGAGCTTTTTTCAAAAGTTGCCCCAAACGTCTCCAAACTTCTGGTCCTTCTTCCTGAAGTTCCTTTAGGGTCCCAAGGAGTGCAAAACTTACTCCAAGGATCTGGAAGCTCCAAAATGGTCCTTGAAGGTTTGGGACTTCAAATCCCACAATCTACTTGGAAAAACTCTTACAAATCTATTGGTAGCACTCTGGGCTGGGGATTCTTGGTGGAGAGATCCAGGTGAACTCTGATAACCTGTAGCTTGCAGGGAGTTCACTCTTTAGGCGCTTTTGAAGCAAGTTAGGTTCACAATGCTATAGCTCCAGATTGTGCAGCAGGCACAGTCAGTCAAAGTGCAGGGCCTGGTTAGTTCAAATCAAATTTTTTCAGCATGGACCCTCCTTCTTCCTTTTGTTTCAAGTAGCAGGTCTAAGAGTCTCTGCACCTCTCAGATACTAATTCAGTGTTCTCTGAGTCAAGCAGGAGTGCACTCCTTGCCAATGAGGTGCAAGGCAACACCGCAGAGCATAACCATTTCCTCCAGAGTATGGGACTATGCTCTTCCAGAAATCACTATTCTTCCAAAATTCAATTTGGCTCAAATCTCAGCAGAAAGCAAGAACTAGCTAAACCAACCACCTGAATGGCCTTTCTCCATATCCTCCCTCCCCTGGCATGTGCACATTCCTTGCTTAAGCCTGCCATCTGGCTGGGTTCATAGAGGTTGATTGGAACTGGACGTGGCTTTTTCTGCTTGTCACCTTCTTCCTTTGAAGATCATGGTTTACAACCCCTACTCACTGCTTTAGCCTTCCTGGGCAGCAGAACCCTCTCATTCAGCCCTGTATGTGGAGCATTGACTTTGGATTAAGAATGCACCCGAGGACAGAGGTCCATTCAGGACTTTGAAATGTACAGTAATAACATACACAGGTGTGCACCCATACAGGGCTGAATGATGGAGGCACACTACATGACCCAGAATCCAACGCCCATCAGAGGGCGTTGCATCAGTTAAAAAGAAGGTGCGTCTCAACCAGTACACTATGGTCGAACCTTTGAAAAAGAAGTACCTAGCTTCGAAACGCGTCAGGTTGCATCGACTGGAACCAGTGCATGCTGGAGAATCAATCTGCTCAGGGGGAGTGTTTTTGCCAGTATGAGTCAATGCTCGAGTGCTTCTCTACCCTAGGGGCACTTGGAGCTTTAATAGGTACCAGTAGGTATATATAGTTAGGATTTTTTTCCTATGGGATTTCTGAAAATTCTATGTCGAATAACTTAGGCGTTTGTGGACGGAATTGGCTGAAATTTTCAGGAAAATGGCACATTTTGTTTCTGAGCAGCCCCTGAAAATTTGGGGAGGTTTCGTCAAGGGGGGCCGAGAAAAAAGGGGGTCCCAAAACGCGTTTTCCCATTCATTTTTCCATAGGGCTGTTGGAATCACTTTTAGCTCGAACGGTTGAATGGATTTATAGGAAACTTGGCAAAATTGTAGATATGGTTTGCCCGGCGTGCCTTTGCTATGTCTCAATATATGTGCTCCAGTGGATTTTGAGAAATTAACGTTTTAAAAAACAGATATATCTGTGACAGCGCTCCGGTTAGCGCTCGGGTTCGCATACCTGACGCGTAACGGAACTTCGCGAAGTGAAGCTGATTGGCTCTCCGGTGTCTGTCAACATTCTAAACAGTCCGGACCGGCCGCCATCTTGTCTCTCGGTAGGATCGAGAGACAAGAGGTGGAGAAAAACAAAGGGGGAATTTAATGAAAGGGGGCAAGGTAGACCCCTCCTGACCCCCTAGGAATGATGTGGGGGTTATTAAAGGGTCCCGTGGGGCAAATAAAAAAATTCGATTTTTCGCGGTAGAAGCGCTTCCCGGTACGCGAACCGGGTACTTCACCGGTAGCGTAACGGGAGTTCGCCATTTTGTGTTTCGGATGAAATCAATCACAAGATGGAGGAAAAACAAGGCGGGAAATGGGTATAAGGGGGCACGGGAGACGTATCCTGACCCCCTAGGTTTTCTGAGGGTGGCTGAGGAGGCTCATATATGTCGGGGAAAAAAAATTGAATTTTTCGCGCGATTAGCTGCCGGTACGCGAACCGGGTAGCAAACCGGGAAGCGAACATAAGTGAAAATTAGTGAAAAAAGGTACATTCGAAATTTAACAAGAGTAATTATAGTTAAGGTAGCTCTGAAAAGAGCTTTTGGGTTCTGTGTAAGTTCTAGGTACTTATAAGTAGGTATCAATACACAGTCTTAAATTTTATATGAAAACTCTGTTTCCCTCATCTGAGAAGTGCACACCATCTCCTCTGTAGATATCTTGCATGTAGTAACGCAAGTTATTGTTGTAGATGGCGCCCATTCCATGGTCTCTCATATAAGCTGAAACCGACTTATTTACATGTTTCCTCGCTTTCTCAATTTGTGGACAAATTTGATTGGACCACCTCCATTTCTGTCTTTGGCATATATTGGAATATACCAAGGCAGTTTGAGGAAAAAGTTCCTTCAATTGCTCAAAGGTGTCCTTTAAAAGCATTTCCAGACCTACCCCAGTCAAAGTGCCCAAATCATTTCCTCCACAGTGCACTATTATGAGGTCAGGGATTGGCAAATGTAAAAAGGTTTTCACCAATGGTATCAATTGGTGACATCTCAATCCTCTTTGGCCAATCCATTTGATTTCCACATTTTGTAAATTGAGGTTGTGTAAATTTCTGTTATCAGCATACCTGTGAGCCCAGTGGATGTAGCTATGTCCAAGAATCCAGACAGAAAACATGGTGAGAGGAGGTTATGCTGCAGTCAGAACAAGTGTGGGAATGAAATGGCAGTTGAAACAGTAGGAGTTTGTAAAGAAAAAAAAACTGTGGAGTTTCAGTGCTAATGATTCACTAGCAGTGATTGGTGGATTTCCATTTCTGAAAACAGAAAGTTAGGGTGCATGGATGTGTTCTTTGAAAGATGTAATTTGAATGGTTAAGAAAAAATTATTTTAAGAAACATTGCAGTGGATTAGCAGGTGTACTGAGAGTTCAGAGCTCATTTGAAACATTGTTGTGTGAGCTTGTAAACATGAGAGGTCTTTCAGGAGGTAGTTGCTATGGAAAAAGGGCAGAAAGGGCAGAGGGGGGAAGGCTGTTGATTTGAAAAAAGTGAGAGAAGAGTTTTGTTTGGGTGACATGAGAGATATGTGTGATGAAATACAGCATTTCTGTGCCTTTGTTGGTTGCAGCCTCTGGAGTGCATACCCTTTGCTCTGCTAAAGAAAAAATGGTGTGTGTCTGAGACTGTTTTGAAATTCAAAAAGCATTTGCTAAGGTGAGAAAAAATTCATTTAATTTAGATAGAGACTAGTATAGTTTATGGAGAAAATAAGGAAGCCAGCTGTGCATTTAAAATGTTGTTTTGTGTCAAGTGTTTTCATTATTTTTTCCAAAAAGATTTTGCTTATTTGACAAATTATAATTATAGATAATGTGAAGTATTAGTACTGAAATGGTGTGCTTGTACATAGGAGGTGTGCTGTGTTTTCAAATTATGACCAGAAAATCGTTTTTTAACAAAAAGACATGCTTTTTACATTTATGAGAAGGACAACATGGGGTGTGCTTTTTTAAATAAATATTTCACTTCCCAACATGAATATGGGAGAATAATGTGCTTGTTTGTTGGTTTAAAAACTCGTTTCTTGAAGTCATTTAGGTTCCACAATATGTTCTGCAAGAGTTACATAGTCAACATGGGGGCATATTTACAAGGCTTATGAGACACATTCACGTCATTTTCCCCATTTTAAAAGTGACTTTAAAGGTGGTGCAAGGTCCTTGTAAATACACCCTCATGAGTGCTTTGCAAATTTAAGTCATTTTCCCCTGGTGTATGTGCCTTGTAAATACGCCCCTATGTGTGCTAGACAATTTTAAGGTACTTCTCCCATGAATCCGGGAGACTAATTTGCTTACATGATGTGTTTAAAAATCGTGCTAAGGTGAGAAAAGATTTATTTAATTTAGAAAGAGATTAGTATGCTTTTTGGAGAAAATAAGGAAGCCAGCTAGGGTGTGCTTGTACATAGGAGCTGTGCTGTGTTTTCAAATTATGACCAGAAAATCGTTTTTTTTTAAAAAGAAATTCTTTTCACAATTATGAGAAGGACAACATGGGGTCTGCTTTTTTAAATAAATATTTCATTTCCCAACATGAATATGGGAGAATAATTTGCTTGTTTGACGGTTTAAAAACTCGTTTCTTGAAGTCATTTAGGTTTCACAATATGTACTGCTAGAGTTTCATAGTCACTATGATAATAATGATATACATTTAGGACTGTTTAGGGGGCATGGATATGCTGAGGCTTCTGTAATTGTCAAAGGAGGAGAATTATGTACATTGCACTGCTGCATACAGTCCTCACCTTCTGCGTACTCTTGGATATGCTAGACTATATCTGCTCAATGAGATACATAAGCTGAGGAAACACAGGTGATGCGATTGTGAAATGAGCAAAAATATTTGCACGTTTTTTAATTACATCACCTGTGTTTCCTAACATTACTAATCACATTGTGCAGATGAGGTTTAGGCCTGTCCAGGGAGACAGAGGAGGTCTGGCCTTTGTTCAAGTGTGCAGTGGACATGACTCACTTCATCTGTTGGCCTGCACATGTATTATGTCCTCTGTACTCTTCAACAAGCCAAAATTTCATCTGCATCCCTGAGTAGGCCTCACCTCAAACAAACTTTTGTGACTGCAGACCTGCCTTTTTGCTCTCCTAGATATTTCTTGGTTTTACCATGGCTGCCAGACAATCCAGCATACCTCTGGATAGGCCACACCTTATGGTGGTGAAAGGGCCTTGTAAATACGCCCTCATGTGTGCTTGGTAATTTTAAGTCACTTCCCCCTGGTGCAAGGGTCTTGTAAATACACCCTCATGTGTGCTTGGCCATTTCAAGTCACTTCCTCCTGGTGCAAGGGCCTTGTAAATACGCCCTCATGTGTGCTTGGCAATTTTAACTCACTTCCCCCTGGTGCATGGGTATGGTAAATACACCCTCATGTCTGCTTGGCAATTTTAAGTCACTTCCCCCTGGTGCATGGGTGTGGTAAATACGCCCTCATGTCTGCTTGGCAATTTTAAGTCACTTCCTCCTGGTGCAAGGGCCTTGTAAATATGCCCTCATGTGTGCTTGGCAATTATAACTCACTTCCCCCTGGTGCATGGGTGTGGTAAATACGCCCTCATGTCTGCTTGGCAATTTTAAGTCACTTTCCCCTGGTGCAAGGGCCTTGTAAATACGCCCTCATGTGTGCTTGGCAATTTTAACTCACTTCCCCCTGGTGCATGGGTGTGGTAAATACGCCGTCATGTCTGCTTGGTAATTTTAAGTCACTTCCCCCTGGTGCAAGGGTCTTGTAAATACACCCTCATGTGTGCTTGGCCATTTCAAGTCACTTCCTCCTGGTGCAAGGGCCTTGTAAAGACGCCCTCATGTGTGCTTGGCAATTTTAACTCACTTCCCCCTGGTGCATGGGTGTGGTAAATACTCCCTCATGTCTGCTTGGCAATTTTAAGTCACTTTCCCCTGGTGCAAGGGCCTTGTAAATACGACCCCATGTGTGCTTGGAATTTTAACTCACTTCCCCCATGGTGCAAGGGCCTTGTAAATACGCCCCCTTTGTCTATGTTGTTAAATTACTGTAGGTAGAATTGACAACTAGTGTGTTAATTGTTTGCCTACTGTTATTAGTTTACTGTTTGGTAATAGTGGTTAATATCAATTTTTTTTTTTAAATTCCACAGATTTAACTGAAGATCTTTAGAAAACTTTAAAAATGCCCTCAAGGCAGAGAAAACAGAAAGAAGCAAAGCGACTTACACTCCACCTTGGTAAAGATTTGCAGCAGTCCTCTACTATTAAATCGTATCAAGTCGCCAAAAAAGCTCCGGGTAAGAAAATGAAATCATTTTTAAAAAGAATTTGCAGACAAAAAAATACCAGTATAGAACATGTTTTAGTGCATAAGAAGAGAGACAATTTAAAGGAAAAGGAAAGGCCCGTCAAAAAAGTTTCTGCTAGAGCAGGAGATAAGTCTGTGCATGGCAGTAGAAGGGAAAATCAATTCAGGGACATTCATAGGCGAATGTTCCGCAACAGGATAATTGTCAATTTGTTAAAAATTTTTAAGAAAGGCCAACAGAAAGTGGCATTTTATAAGAAAAAGAAAAATGTAGAGAAAGTTATTGATCAGGCTTTCGAAATTAAGCGAAAGTTATTTATTTTGGTAATCAATAGAATTAGGAAACTAAACAAGGTAATTTCTGATTTCAAATCAAATAGTAGATGGAAGAGAGTAGTTAATCGTAGTAATTTTTGTGAAGTTTTCTCAGGAGAATGGATGCATAGTTTAAGTTGTGAGGCATTTTTCAATGAGGAGAGTTACTTCCAGGACAATGATTTGGTGCATGCAGTTGACACCAGTGGTCGAGCATATGAGGTAAAAGATGGTTGTCCGGTTGAAAAAGAAAAACTTGTGTCTGCAGATGCAGAAGAGGTGTTAGGTGATGAGGTTTTAGGAAGACGTCCTAAGGGACCAGTGTACACCTGGAAATGTAGTAGTATTTGTAGTGTGCGACAAGATTCCATCAATTTGCTTTGTGATTTTGTTTGTACATTTAATAAGAAAAGTTTAAAACAGAAAATGAAGTTGTTGCAAGAATAAGATCCTTGCAGAGTGAGAGAAGTAACAAGTTTGCATGGGCATTCACTGGCTTGTCTTTCCAGAAGAGTATGCCAGAGTGTTTTTCATCATTTCAGGATGCTTGCAGTGCATCATAATAAAGTGAGGAAATTAGTGAGAATGTTGTATTATGCTAAGAGTCCAGCAATTATGCTTAAACAATTGAGCAGTGCTTTTTTGCATGGTTCAGAACTACATGTGAAGAATATTTGTGAAGAAATTGAGTTCTGTTACTTTGCTAGTAAAGAGAACAATGTTGAAATTGACCCAGTAGAAGAAGGTAATGTGGAAGAGAGTGTACAGATTTCTAATATAGATAAGTTTCACAAGGAAATTTCCATCTTTCAGGTGAAATCAAGTGAGAGGCCTAATTTCACTTGTGTGTGTTGTCGACGGACTTATTATAATAATCAGACTAAGTTAGTGGATTTATATGCAAAAAATGAAATGGAAAACAATAGTGAATGGAAGGATTTTGCCACATACTTGATGGTAGAAAATTGTTTTGATTTGGGATCGGACCAACGTATGTGTACTTATTGTTTTAACAAATTAAACCAAAACCGGATGCCTGCTAGAGCGGTTTATAATAATCTGCAATTGGTTGACATTCCTTCTGAATTGAAGGATTTAAATACGTATGAATCTATTTTGATTCAAAGTGTGCATCCCTTTCAGGCTATTGTACGAATGGAGCCAAAGACAGGGAAATTGCCTCCATCAGATTTACAGAGAGGATTAAAGGGAAGAGTTGTTTATTTGCCTTTAGATTTGAAGAAAAACATTAATACAATTGGAGTAGAGAAAGTGGAAGAGGAACCTCTGGTTATCCTAGTTAATGGGGTTCCGACAAAGAGTAAGAAAATCTGGCAAGATTTAGTGGATGTTAGGAAAGTCAAAAAGGCAACATTGTATTTGATAAAAAACAATGAGTACTACAAGAATGTATGTGTTGCAGAAGAGGAAGTAAGTGAAGAAGAAGACAGCGAATTGTGTGTTGGACAAATTGAGAAAGTAGAAGCCTCTAAAAATGAAGAAATATATGAACATTATAGTGTTCATCCTTTGCATTCCAAGGAAGTCATGGGGAATGCTATTGGGTTGTTTCAAATGAAACAAGCCAAAGGGAGTCCCATTAGTGTTTGGGAGGAAAGTTTGGAAGCTGGGTGTTTTCCACGGTTATTTCCCACAGGTCGAGGAGGACGATATGATGAGCGACCTGATCAAATTCCTGCTTCTGAATACCGGACTTTACGATTGTATGCAGAAGATCCTAGGTTTCGTCAATGCATTCCCTATTTGTTTCATCTATTGTTTGAAAGTGATCTGTCTGGACTGTCTTATGCAGTGAACCACATCCTGAAAAGTGGTGTACAACTGCGAAATATCTCAGCAAGGGACTTTATGGATAAAGTCAATGTGCAAGACAGTATTTTGGATTCTCACCTGATTAATCTGATGGCATGTCAGGGTGGTACTAATGAGTATTGGTACCGTTGTCATGGTGACTTAAAATGTATGCTGAGGAACTTAGGAACTCCCACATGGTTCCTCACTCTCAGCTGTGCTGAGTATGGCTGGGAAGACTTACTTGAATTTCTATGAGAGGCAAATGGAAACATTGAAAATATTGAATTCAAGACACCCGGAGAACTGTGCTCTTTGGATCCAGTGAATGTATGCAGGTACTTCAATCATAGATTTGAAGCTATGATGTCTTTCATCATGAACAAGAAAAATCCACCTCTTGGAGAGGTGTTGGATTTCTTCTGGAGAAAGGAGTATCAAGCAAGAGGTACTCCTCATATACATATGTTGCTATGGATCAAAGATGCACCCAAATTTGGAACAGATCCGGATGACTTAGTGATGAATTTCATAGAACAGTATTCTACATGTGCTGTTCCAAAGACAAAGGAAGACAAAAGTCTAAGAGAACAAGTTTTACGGTTTCAAAGCCATCGTTGTGGAAAGCACTGTCGTCGTAAATTCAGAAACAAGAACAAGTACTATACAAAATGTCGTTTTGGATTTCCACGATCGGTGATATCTAAAGGAAGAGTGAACAATTTGATGTCTTCGCTGCGACATAATGTGACGAGGAAATCACCCAAAAATACATACAATTTGAAAAGAAACGAAGAGTCCAAGAACATCAATGACTACAACCCAGTGATTTTGTCCATGTGGAATGCTAACATGGATATACAGTTTGTGGCTGACAACTGTATGGCTGTGGCTCAGTATGTGACGTCTTACATCACAAAAAAAGAAAAGACAGAACTCAAGGATATGTGGGAGGACATTTCCCATGAAAAGAGCCTCAGTAAGAAGTTGTACAGTTTCAGTCTGAAGATGTTGTCGCATCGAGAAATCGGAGCTTACGAATGTTCTCACCGGTTATCTTCAGCAAGTCTCTATGCCAAATCTAGGAGTATCATTTGGGCAAGTCTTGGTCTTGCTGCAACGCGTAATCGAGTTCTGAAACCTGTACTGGAAATTGAGTATTTGGCGGAGAAGGAGCCAAGCAGTACAGATATTTTGAAGACCAACATGTTGGATACATATTATCCAAATAGAAGCAGTCACCTGGAGAATGTTTTTCTGTATGAGGTTCTACAAAATTACATTTTCAAGAGGAACATCACAGGAGATATTGATAAAGGAGTGTATGCTGTAATTGGAAGTGAGGGATGTCTGGTCAAGCAAAAAAAATGTCTACTGGTAAATCATCGAAAATTGGATTGCGAATCTCCAGAAAGAAAATAGTTTTTCTGTTTAGCTCTTTTGCAATTCAAGCCTTGGCGTGCAGAAGAGGAACTGCTTGGAGATTTCCTCTGTTATGAAGACTCTTTCAATGCAGCCAAGGACTCCATAGAATGTCCTGTTTTTCCAAAATATCTAGAAATGTTGAATGCAGAAATCGAGCAGGAAGCAACAATTGAAACATGTAATGTAGGAGAGATACTTGCTGGCAGGGTGTGAGATCTATCCTGAAAAATTAGTGGGATGCTATCTGCGGGAGATACAACGGGGGCCCTCTTTTTCGTAAATGGGATTGGGAACTGGGGAGATAGCCTGCGATAGCGCACCCATAGACGAGCGTTTGTTTTTCATGAGCTCCACTGAGCGGCGTCTTGCTGCCCGGCGTTCAGCGAGCATTGTCTCCCTATCAGCATCATTACCAATCCTAAAAATATAGTTATCAAGTGGGCCTCGGTTAATTCCTCCTAGAGGAGGCGTTGCTTCTTTTTGTGTCAATGGCATTGTTATAGGATATTTGACAATACCAATTTAACTACCATTAGTCAATAGCAGCGGTTAAACACAACCAGTGTCGAGACGGACCTTTATAACATGGAAACAGGATAATTGTTAAATTAGAGTCATCTTACTTTTGAGCATGTGATAGAAGTCTCAGTGCGTCTTAAGTTTCAGTTTGCCGATTAGGAAAGGAAAATGCAAAAGAGAGGGCCCAGCCCAGCCTTCTTCAGCCTCTGAGGGCCTAATAGGGCCCGCTCTTTTCCCGGGCTTAGCCCGGCGTCCGCCCGCGTGTGTCCCGTGATGCGCGGGTCCAGTGGTGATTTTAATCACCTGGAGCTCTATGCTGGGCGTGGCGGGTGGGTGTCACGGCTCCGCTGTGCCTCCTGGGACCCGTAGTCCTTTCTACAAGTTCTGCCCAAGATTTTAAATCCTGCGAGCGTTTCCCGCAAAGCGGGAAACGCGAGAAGTAATGTCACAGTCACAGCTTGCAAAAAACCTCCAAGGGGGTTTGCGATTCAACCCCAGTCCGTTTCCTCTCTCTTTGGCACAATCACGATCAGCGCTGCAAGGTTTCCCGCGATGCGCGGGTCCAGTGGTGATTTTAATCACCTGGAGCTCTATGCTGGGCGTGGCGGGTGGGTGTCAGGGCTCCGCTGTGCCTCCTGGGACCCGTAGTCCTTTCCACAAGTTCTGCCCAAGATTTTAAATCCTGCGAGCGTTACCCGCGAAGCGGGAAACGCGAGAAGTAATGTCACAGTCACAGCTTGCAAAAAACCTCCAAGGGGGTTTGTGATTCAACCCCAGTCCGTTTCCTCACTCTTTGGAACTATCACGTTCAGCGCTGCAAGGTTTCCCGCGACGTGCGGGTCCAGTGGTGATTTTAATCACCTAGAGCTCTATGCTGGGCGTGGCGGGTGGGTGTCACGGCTCAGTAACTCAAAGAGCTCCTGTTGGAGATGAAATGTGTTTTTTGGGGGCGTGGGGACGAAACCAAGGCCCTTATTAATGGCCCCCATCTCATCACTGCTCAGTGTGCAATCACTCAGGTTAATGATGACGTTGTCAATGCTGCCTAGGACTAGTTTGTGTCTGGTGTCTCTTCTCGAGGCATTACTGACTCTTGTGGAGTTTCTCTGTTCTGCCGAGACACCTCTTTCTGTTTTCCCCTCCCCCTTGCCCATTCTCTCTCTAAAAAAGGGGACAGGCTTTGGTGGGATAGTACCACTGCATTGCTTGTGGTGGATAACCAGGTGTTGGTCTGAAACTGAAAGGAGCCCCAAAGTTGGTGCCTCAACCTCATGGGGTTTCAAATCGAGGTTGGAACCGTCCTGTCTAGAAGTGGGATTTCTGAAAGCCCCTTTGTCTGTTAGATCCTCTCTGATTCCATCTCTTCCCTCTCCTTTGTCGGGTATCATCCCGGTAATCCCTGTCAGAGGAGGTGCTACCACCAGAAGAACTCTCTGAGTCACTCTGTGACTTGGGAACAAAGTCTTCCCTTAAATACGGATACAGTGAGTCATGGGGAATTTCTTGAGATCTTTTTGGAACTTGGAGATCTTCCATTTTGTTAAATATTCTCTAAATACACCTAGAGTCTTATTGGTTTCTTCAAGTTTCTTTTTAAATACAGTTAGACTCACTCTGGAATTCAGATTGCTTTCACACGTTGTTATCTGGATAAGTAAAGCATCAGAGAGTCTCTTTGCTGTTCTAATCATAAGGTCCAACCAGTCCCTGGTATACCACCAGGCATTCAGGGACCACTCCTTCCGGAATTCCTTCTCCGTTAGAAAAATCCTTGGTTCATTTGTCACTATCATGCCATTGGGGGCTGAGTTTGATCTTAGACACTCAGTTAGTACAGCCCTATAGAGCAGGTCTTCACTTGTTTCCTCTTGATTTCTACCAAAGTATCCCTATCACCCATATGCAAACTAATAAACATAACACATACAGTAGATAAAAGGAAAGTTATCCCATTAATCTGATTGACAGTCTTCAGTTATAGTTAGTATTCCCAGAGATAGGAACTTCTCACATTTTAGCTCCCTAATAACTTCACATCTGTTTGACGAAGAATCACCACAAAACTTCCCAGACCTGTAGCATTTTTTGCATTTTAAGATAAGGTAATTTTTTTTTGTGAATCGTTAAGAGAGTGCAAAGAAAAAAGTGGGGTCCAAAAATGCATTTTTCCACCAGACCATTTTCCATAGACTATTGTGTTTGTCGTAGCACAAAAAAATGGCTTAACTGATTTACATGAAATTTGGCATTATTATTGTTGGAAAGTATATTAATAGTAGTGGCAAATAAATATCTACCACTGGCAATAAGTCCACTAATACAGTCTAGGGCTCAGAATAGGACTCAGAAAATTATTCCCATGCTCAACTCTTTGTAGCTTGGCTGTGAGCAGGCAGACCTAACATCAAAGACAGGTATGTAAAGCATTTAAAAACACCAATTCAGTAAAAAATTAAGTCACAACATACAAAAAAATTCAACACTAATTTATTAAAATAGGAAATATTGTTATCTTTAAAATGACACCTAAATGAAAAAATCCAATGTAGGGAACAGGAGATATTAATTTTTTAATATTTAGCACTATAGCGCCAATTGGGAAATCTAGTCACACTAGACTGGAAAAAAGTCATAGTTTCAGGCTGACAACGATGGAGCTGTGCATGTATACCCCTCACGGTAGGCCTCCATTAAAGTTTTTACCTTAGAAAAGTTTCTGGAGCCTTTTCTCCCGGGGTCCCTCGAAGCTCTCCACCCATTTGGATTCTGTGAGGGTTTGCCAGCTTGATTTGCGACAAGCTCCTGTTCAAATCTATGGAAGTCAGACCTCTGCAGCTTTCCAGCAGAACAAACCAAAGATCCAGGCTGCCTCGCTGTTGAAGATTGGAGGCTTGACTCTCTTGCTTGGTCCTGGTCACCTCTTCTATCTTAAGACTTAGAAACTTTTACAGAGCTTTTTTTCGCAGGGTCCCTCAATGCTCTTCACCAAGCCAGATTAGATGAGGGTTGATCAGCTTGGGTTTCAACCGGCTCCGAGTCAAACTCTGGAAGTTGGACATCCAGAGCTTTTCAGCGGGATGGATCTGGAGGGCAGGCCGGCTCGCGGTTGAGGGTTGCCAGCTTGGATGCCAAGGTTGAGTCAGCCCACTTATGGAGCTTTTTTCAAAAGTTGCCCCAAACGTCTCCAAACTTCTGGTCCTTCTTCCTGAAGTTCCGTTAGGGTCCCAAGGAGTGCAAAACTTACTCCAAGGATCTGGAAGCTCCAAAATGGTCCTTGAAGGTTTGGGACTTCAAATCCCACAATCTACGTGGAAAAACTCTTACAAATCTATTGGTAGCACTCTGGGCTGGGGATTCTTGGTGGAGAGATCCAGGTGAACTCTGATAACCTGTAGCTTGCAGGGAGTTCACTCTTTAGGCGCTTTTGAAGCAAGTTAGGTTCACAATGCTATAGCTCCAGATTGTGCAGCAGGCACAGTCAGTCAAAGTGCAGGGCCTGGTTAGTTCAAATCAAATTTTTTCAGCATGGACCCTCCTTCTTCCTTTTGTTTCAAGTAGCAGGTCTAAGAGTCTCTGCACCTCTCAGATACTAATTCAGTGTTCTCTGAGTCAAGCAGGAGTGCACTCCTTGCCAATGAGGTGCAAGGCAACACCGCAGAGCATAACCATTTCCTCCAGAGTATGGGACTATGCTCTTCCAGAAATCACTATTCTTCCAAAATTCAATTTGGCTCAAATCTCAGCAGAAAGCAAGAACTAGCTAAACCAACCACCTGAATGGCCTTTCTCCATATCCTCCCTCCCCTGGCATGTGCACATTCCTTGCTTAAGCCTGCCATCTGGCTGGGTTCATAGAGGTTGATTGGAACTGGACGTGGCTTTTTCTGCTTGTCACCTTCTTCCTTTGAAGATCATGGTTTACAACCCCTACTCACTGCTTTAGCCTTCCTGGGCAGCAGAACCCTCTCATTCAGCCCTGTATGTGGAGCATTGACTTTGGATTAAGAATGCACCCGAGGACAGAGGTCCATTCAGGACTTTGAAATGTACAGTAATAACATACACAGGTGTGCACCCATACAGGGCTGAATGATGGAGGCACACTACATGACCCAGAATCCAACGCCCATCAGAGGGCGTTGCATCAGTTAAAAAGAAGGTGCGTCTCAACCAGTACACTATGGTTGAACCTTTGAAAAAGAAGTACCTAGCTTCGAAACGCGTCAGGTTGCATCGACTGGAACCAGTGCATGCTGGAGAATCAATCTGCTCAGGGGGAGTGTTTTTGCCAGTATGAGTCAATGCTCGAGTGCTTCTCTACCCTAGGGGCACTTGGAGCTTTAATAGGTACCAGTAGGTATATATAGTTAGGATTTTTTTCCTATGGGATTTCTGAAAATTCTATGTCGAATAACTTAGGCGTTTGTGGACGGAATTGGCTGAAATTTTCAGGAAAATGGCACATTTTGTTTCTGAGCAGCCCCTGAAAATTTGGGGAGGTTTCGTCAAGGGGGGCCGAGAAAAAAGGGGGTCCCAAAACGCGTTTTCCCATTCATTTTTCCATAGGGCTGTTGGAATCACTTTTAGCTCGAACGGCTGAATGGATTTATAGGAAACTTGGCAAAATTGTAGATATGGTTTGCCCGGCGTGCCTTTGCTATGTCTCAATATATGTGCTCCAGTGGATTTTGAGAAATTAACGTTTTAAAAAACAGATATATCTGTGACAGCGCTCCGGTTAGCGCTCGGGTTCGCATACCTGACGCGTAACGGAACTTCGCGAAGTGAAGCTGATTGGCTCTCCGGTGTCTGTCAACATTCTAAACAGTCCGGACCGGCCGCCATCTTGTCTCTCGGTAGGATCGAGAGACAAGAGGTGGAGAAAAACAAAGGGGGAATTTAATGAAAGGGGGCAAGGTAGACCCCTCCTGACCCCCTAGGAATGATGTGGGGGTTATTAAAGGGTCCCGTGGGGCAAATAAAAAAAATCGATTTTTCGCGGTAGAAGCGCTTCCCGGTACGCGAACCGGGTACTTCACCGGTAGCGTAACGGGAGTTCGCCATTTTGTGTTTCGGATGAAATAAATCACAAGATGGAGGAAAAACAATGCGGGAAATGGGTATAAGGGGGCACGGGAGACGTATCCTGACCCCCTAGGTTTTCTGAGGGTGGTTGAGGAGGCTCATATATGTCGGGGGAAAAAAATTGAATTTTTTGCGCGATTAGCTGCCGGTACGCGAACCGGGTAGCAAACCGGGAAGCGAACATAAGTGAAAATTAGTGAAAAAAGGTACATTCGAAATTTAACAAGAGTAATTATAGTTAAGGTAGCTCTGAAAAGAGCTTTTGGGTTCTGTGTAAGTTCTAGGTACTTATAAGTAGGTATCAATACACAGTCTTAAATTTTATATGAAAACTCTGTTTCCCTCATCTGAGAAGTGCACACCATCTCCTCTGTAGATATCTTGCATGTAGTAACGCAAGTTATTGTTGTAGATGGCGCCCATTCCATGGTCTCTCATATAAGCTGAAACCGACTTATTTACATGTTTCCTCGCTTTCTCAATTTGTGGACAAATTTGATTGGACCACCTCCATTTCTGTCTTTGGCATATATTGGAATATACCAAGGCAGTTTGAGGAAAAAGTTCCATCAATTGCTCAAAGGTGTCCTTTAAAAGCATTTCCAGACCTACCCCAGTCAAAGTGCCCAAATCATTTCCTCCACAGTGCACTATTATGAGGTCAGGGATTGGCAAATGTAAAAAGGTTTTCACCAATGGTATCAATTGGTGACATCTCAATCCTCTTTGGCCAATCCATTTGATTTCCACATTTTGTAAATTGAGGTTGTGTAAATTTCTGTTATCAGCATACCTGTGAGCCCAGTGGATGTAGCTATGTCCAAGAATCCAGACAGAAAACATGGTGAGAGGAGGTTATGCTGCAGTCAGATGAAGTGTGGGAATGAAATGGCAGTTGAAACAGTAGGAGTTTGTAAAGAAAAAAAAACTGTGGAGTTTCAGTGCTAATGATTCACTAGCAGTGATTGGTGGATTTCTATTTCTGAAAACAGAAAGTTAGGGTGCATGGATGTGTTCTTTGAAAGATGTAATTTGAATGGTTAAGAAAAAATTATTTTAAGAAACATTGCAGTGGATTAGCAGGTGTACTGAGAGTTCAGAGTTCATTTGAAACATTGTTGTGTGAGCTTGTAAACATGAGAGGTCTTTCAGGAGGTAGTTGCTATGGAAAAAGGGCAGAAAGGGCAGAGGGGGGAAGGCTGTTGATTTGAAAAAAGTGAGAGAAGAGTTTTGTTTGGGTGGCATGAGAGATATGTGTGATGAAATACAGCATTTCTGTGCCTTTGTTGGTTGCAGCCTCTGGAGTGCATACCCTTTGCTCTGCTAAAGAAAAATTGGTGTGTGTCTGAGACTGTTTTGAAATTCAAAAAGCATTTGCTAAGGTGAGAAAAAATTCATTTAATTTAGATAGAGACTAGTATAGTTTATGGAGAAAATAAGGAAGCCAGCTGTGCATTTAAAATGTTGTTTTGTGTCAAGTGTTTTCATTATTTTTTCCAAAAAGATTTTGCTTATTTGACAAATTATAATTATAGATAATGTGAAGTATTAGTACTGAAATGGTGTGCTTGTACATAGGAGGTGTGCTGTGTTTTCAAATTATGACCAGAAAATCGTTTTTTAACAAAAAGACATGCTTTTTACATTTATGAGAAGGACAACATGGGGTGTGCTTTTTTAAATAAATATTTCACTTCCCAACATGAATATGGGAGAATAATGTGCTTGTTTGTTGGTTTAAAAACTCGTTTCTTGAAGTCATTTAGGTTCCACAATATGTTCTGCAAGAGTTACATAGTCAACATGGGGGCATATTTACAAGGCTTATGAGACACATTCACGTCATTTTCCCCATTTTAAAAGTGACTTTAAAGGTGGTGCAAGGTCCTTGTAAATACACCCTCATGAGTGCTTTGCAAATTTAAGTCATTTTCCCCTGGTGTATGTGCCTTGTAAATACGCCCCTATGTGTGCTAGACAATTTTAAGGTACTTCTCCCATGAATCCGGGAGACTAATTTGCTTACATGATGTGTTTAAAAATCGTGCTAAGGTGAGAAAAGATTTATTTAATTTAGAAAGAGATTAGTATGCTTTTTGGAGAAAATAAGGAAGCTAGCTAGGGTGTGCTTGTACATAGGAGCTGTGCTGTGTTTTCAAATTATGACCAGAAAATCGTTTTTTTTTTAAAAAGAAATTCTTTTCACAATTATGAGAAGGACAACATGGGGTCTGCTTTTTTAAATAAATATTTCATTTCCCAACATGAATATTGGAGAATAATTTGCTTGTTTGACGGTTTAAAAACTCGTTTCTTGAAGTCATTTAGGTTTCACAATATGTACTGCTAGAGTTTCATAGTCACTATGATAATAATGATATACATTTAGGACTGTTTAGGGGGCATGGATATGCTGAGGCTTCTGTAATTGTCAAAGGAGGAGAATTATGTACATTGCACTGCTGCATACAGTCCTCACCTTCTGCGTACTCTTGGATATGCTAGACTATATCTGCTCAATGAGATACATAAGCTGAGGAAACACAGGTGATGCGATTGTGAAATGAGCAAAAATATTTGCACTTTTTTTAATTACATCACCTGTGTTTCCTAACATTACTAATCACATTGTGCAGATGAGGTTTAGGCCTGTCCAAGGAGACAGAGGAGGTCTGGCCTTTGTTCAAGTGTGCAGTGGACATGACTCACTTCATCTGTTGGCCTGCACATGTATTATGTCCTCTGTACTCTTCAACAAGCCAAAATTTCATCTGCATCCCTGAGTAGGCCTCACCTCAAACAAACTTTTGTGACTGCAGACCTGCCTTTTTGCTCTCCTAGATATTTCTTGGTTTTACCATGGCTGCCAGACAATCCAGCATACCTCTGGATAGGCCACACCTTATGGTGGTGCAAGGGCCTTGTAAATACGCCCTCATGTGTGCTTGGTAATTTTAAGTCACTTCCCCCTGGTGCAAGGGTCTTGTAAATACACCCTCATGTGTGCTTGGCCATTTCAAGTCACTTCCTCCTGGTGCAAGGGCCTTGTAAATACGCCCTCATGTGTGCTTGGCAATTTTAACTCACTTCCCCCTGGTGCATGGGTATGGTAAATACACCCTCATGTCTGCTTGGCAATTTTAAGTCACTTCCCCCTGGTGCATGGGTGTGGTAAATACGCCCTCATGTCTGCTTGGCAATTTTAAGTCACTTCCTCCTGGTGCAAGGGCCTTGTAAATATGCCCTCATGTGTGCTTGGCAATTATAACTCACTTCCCCCTGGTGCATGGGTGTGGTAAATACGCCGTCATGTCTGCTTGGTAATTTTAAGTCACTTCCCCCTGGTGCAAGGGCCTTGTAAATACGACCCCATGTGTGCTTGGAATTTTAACTCACTTCCCCCATGGTGCAAGGGCCTTGTAAATACGCCCCCTTTGTCTATGTTGTTAAATTACTGTAGGTAGAATTGACAACTAGTTTGTTAATTGTTTGCCTACTGTTATTAGTTTACTGTTTGGTAATAGTGGTTAATATCAATTTTTTTTTTAAAATTCCACAGATTTAACTGAAGATCTTTAGAAAACTTTAAAAATGCCCTCAAGGCAGAGAAAACAGAAAGAAGCAAAGCGACTTACACTCCACCTTGGTAAAGATTTGCAGCAGTCCTCTACTATTAAATCGTATCAAGTCGCCAAAAAAGCTCCGGGTAAGAAAATGAAATAATTTTTAAAAAGAATTTGCAGACAAAAAAATACCAGTATAGAACATGTTTTAGTGCATAAGAAGAGAGACAATTTAAAGGAAAAGGAAAGGCCCGTCAAAAAAGTTTCTGCTAGAGCAGGAGATAAGTCTGTGCATGGCAGTAGAAGGGAAAATCAATTCAGGGACATTCATAGGCGAATGTTCCGCAACAGGATAATTGTCAATTTGTTAAAAATTTTTAAGAAAGGCCAACAGAAAGTGGCATTTTATAAGAAAAAGAAAAATGTAGAGAAAAGTATTGATCAGGCTTTCGAAATTAAGCGAAAGTTATTTATTTTGGTAATCAATAGAATTAGGAAACTAAACAAGGTAATTTCTGATTTCAAATCAAATAGTAGATGGAAGAGAGTAGTTAATCGTAGTAATTTTTGTGAAGTTTTCTCAGGAGAATGGATGCATAGTTTAAGTTGTGAGGCATTTTTCAATGAGGAGAGTTACTTCCAGGACAATGATTTGGTGCATGCAGTTGACACCAGTGGTCGAGCATATGAGGTAAAAGATGGTTGTCCGGTTGAAAAAGAAAAACTTGTGTCTGCAGATGCAGAAGAGGTGTTAGGTGATGAGGTTTTAGGAAGACGTCCTAAGGGACCAGTGTACACCTGGAAATGTAGTAGTATTTGTAGTGTGCGACAAGATTCCATCAATTTGCTTTGTGATTTTGTTTGTACATTTAATAAGAAAAGTTTAAAACAGAAAATGAAGTTGTTGCAAGAATTAGATCCTTGCAGAGTGAGAGAAGTAACAAGTTTGCATGGGCATTCACTGGCTTGTCTTTCCAGAAGAGTATGCCAGAGTGTTTTTCATCATTTCAGGATGCTTGCAGTGCATCATAATAAAGTGAGGAAATTAGTGAGAATGTTGTATTATGCTAAGAGTCCAGCAATTATGCTTAAACAATTGAGCAGTGCTCTTTTGCATGGTTCAGAACTACATGTGAAGAATATTTGTGAAGAAATTGAGTTCTGTTACTTTGCTAGTAAAGAGAACAATGTTGAAATTGACCCAGTAGAAGAAGGTAATGTGGAAGAGAGTGTACAGATTTCTAATATAGATAAGTTTCACAAGGAAATTTCCATCTTTCAGGTGAAATCAAGTGAGAGGCCTAATTTCACTTGTGTGTGTTGTCGACGGACTTATTATACTAATCAGACTAAGTTAGTGGATTTATATGCAAAAAGTGAAATGGAAAACAATAGTGAATGGAAGGATTTTGCCACATACTTGATGGTAGAAAATTGTTTTGATTTGGGATCGGACCAACGTATGTGTACTTATTGTTTTAACAAATTAAACCAAAACCGGATGCCTGCTAGAGCGGTTTATAATAATCTGGAATTGGTTGACATTCCTTCTGAATTGAAGGATTTAAATACGTATGAATCTATTTTGATTCAAAGTGTGCATCCCTTTCAGGCTATTGTACGAATGGAGCCAAAGACAGGGAAATTGCCTCCATCAGATTTACAGAGAGGATTAAAGGGAAGAGTTGTTTATTTGCCTTTAGATTTGAAGAAAAACATTAATACAATTGGAGTAGAGAAAGTGGAAGAGGAACCTCTGGTTATCCTAGTTAATGGGGTTCCGACAAAGAGTAAGAAAATCTGGCAAGATTTAGTGGATGTTAGGAAAGTCAAAAAGGCAACATTGTATTTGATAAAAAACAATGAGTACTACAAGAATGTATGTGTTGCAGAAGAGGAAGTAAGTGAAGAAGAAGACAGCGAATTGTGTGTTGGACAAATTGAGAAAGTAGAAGCCTCTAAAAATGAAGAAATATATGAACATTATAGTGTTCATCCTTTGCATTCCAAGGAAGTCATGGGGAATGCTATTGGGTTGTTTCAAATGAAACAAGCCAAAGGGAGTCCCATTAGTGTTTGGGAGGAAAGTTTGGAAGCTGGGTGTTTTCCACGGTTATTTCCCACAGGTCGAGGAGGACGATATGATGAGCGACCTGATCAAATTCCTGCTTCTGAATACCGGACTTTACGATTGTATGCAGAAGATCCTAGGTTTCGTCAATGCATTCCCTATTTGTTTCATCTATTGTTTGAAAGTGATCTGTCTGGACTGTCTTATACAGTGAACCACATCCTGAAAAGTGGTGTACAACTGCGAAATATCTCAGCAAGGGACTTTATGGATAAAGTCAATGTGCAAGACAGTATTTTGGATTCTCACCTGATTAATCTGATGGCATGTCAGGGTGGTACTAATGAGTATTGGTACCGTCGTCATGGTGACTTAAAATGTATGCTGAGGAACTTAGGAACTCCCACATGGTTCCTCACTCTCAGCTGTGCTGAGTATGGCTGGGAAGACTTACTTGAATTTCTACGAGAGGCAAATGGAAACATTGAAAATATTGAATTCAAGACACCCGGAGAACTGTGCTCTTTGGATCCAGTGAATGTATGCAGGTACTTCAATCATAGATTTGAAGCTATGATGTCTTTCATCATGAACAAGAAAAATCCACCTCTTGGAGAGGTGTTGGATTTCTTCTGGAGAAAGGAGTATCAAGCAAGAGGTACTCCTCATATACATATGCTGCTATGGATCAAAGATGCACCCAAATTTGGAACAGATCCGGATGACTTAGTGATGAATTTCATAGAACAGTATTCTACATGTGCTGTTCCAAAGACAAAGGAAGACAAAAGTCTAAGAGAACAAGTTTTACGGTTTCAAAGCCATCGTTGTGGAAAGCACTGTCGTCGTAAATTCAGAAACAAGAACAAGTACTATACAAAATGTCGTTTTGGATTTCCACGATCGGTGATATCTAAAGGAAGAGTGAACAATTTGATGTCTTCGCTGCGACATAATGTGACGAGGAAATCACCCAAAAATACATACAATTTGAAAAGAAACGAAGAGTCCAAGAACATCAATGACTACAACCCAGTGATTTTGTCCATGTGGAATGCTAACATGGATATACAGTTTGTGGCTGACAACTGTATGGCTGTGGCTCAGTATGTGACGTCTTACATCACAAAAAAAGAAAAGACAGAACTCAAGGATATGTGGGAGGACATTTCCCATGAAAAGAGCCTCAGTAAGAAGTTGTACAGTTTCAGTCTGAAGATGTTGTCGCATCGAGAAATCGGAGCTTACGAATGTTCTCACCGGTTATCTTCAGCAAGTCTCTATGCCAAATCTAGGAGTATCATTTGGGCAAGTCTTGGTCTTGCTGCAACGCGTAATCGAGTTCTGAAACCTGTACGGGAAATTGAGTATTTGGCGGAGAAGGAGCCAAGCAGTACAGATATTTTGAAGACCAACATGTTGGATACATATTATCCAAATAGAAGCAGTCACCTGGAGAATGTTTGTCTGTATGAGGTTCTACAAAATTACATTTTCAAGAGGAACATCACAGAAGATATTGATAAAGGAGTGTATGCTGTAATTGGAAGTGAGGGATGTCTGGTCAAGCAAAAAAAATGTCTACTGGTAAATCATCGAAAATTGGATTGCGAATCTCCAGAAAGAAAATAGTTTTTCTGTTTAGCTCTTTTGCAATTCAAGCCTTGGCGTGCAGAAGAGGAACTGCTTGGAGATTTCCTCTGTTATGAAGAGTCTTTCAATGCAGCCAAGGACTCCATAGAATGTCCTGTTTTTCCAAAATATCTAGAAATGTTGAATGCAGAAATCGAGCAGGAAGCAACAATTGCAGCCGAGATTGCTAGAGACAGTTCTCAGGACAGTCAGAGTTCTGTTTCATTGAGTCCGGATCCACTAGGAGGACCAGTTATCGAAAATGAAGCTGCCACTGCCATGATTGAAGTGGAAAGAGCCATGGCACATGCTCAGGAGGATGCGGTTAACTTAGAAGATTTGGAAAGACAACTCAACGTTGAGCAGAAGAAAATATATGATGAAGTTACCAGCCAAATTGATCATGGATTAAGTCATGAGAAGAAAGAGTGCTCATGTACGTCATTGAAGCCTGTCCTACTGTACGTGAGTGGAGAAGCAGGAACTGGAAAAAGTTTCCTCATTAAAGCAATTTCATGTTATCTGCAGAAAAGGATTGAGTCATCACTGTCTTGTGTTGTCACCGCTCCAACTGGACTGGCAGCACATAATATTAAATGTATTACTTTGCATCGGCTACTGATGCTGCCAGTGGAGCATAATAACAAATTACAATACCACAAGTTACAATCTTGTTGTGAAGTATCTAGAGTCCTGAAGAAGATGAAACTTCTTATCATTGATGAAGTAAGCATGGTTTCCAATGTCATGCTTGCCTTTGTGCATTTGAGAATGCAGGAAGTTCTTAAAACAGAGTATGATGTGTTATTTGGTGGCAAACACATCATTGTTTTCAGTGATCTTCTGCAGCTGACACCAGTGAAAGGACAACCAGTGTTTAAACTGCTTACGCATGAAGATACCAGGAGGTGCCTAGGGAGCATTGGCAACGTTAACATATGGTTAAACTTCAATTATGCTGAGCTGCGTGAAAATATGCGTCAGGCGAAGGATGAAGATTACAAGAATATTCTACAAGATGTTAGAATCGGGAAAGTGACTGAGCGTGGGAAAGAAGCTTTACATGCACGATTACTGTCAATTTGTATCCAGAAGAAGACGTTCTGCCAGAGAATATTTTTCATAAAATTACTGAGAAGAAATCGGGAATATGTTTGATGCCAACTCTTGCAGAATGTTCCATCTTCAACAACAAAATGAGAGACCAAGAGATTGTGAAACTGGAAGCTATTGACAGAATAGAGCATATGGGTGCAAAAATAGTTTTGTCTGAGAATTTGAAATCTAAATTGGATTAATTAGAGAAGACTATATCTAAAACTGCTGGTTTTGAAAAGACTCTGAATGTTTGCTTAAATTGCCGTATTATTTTGAGAAGGAATTTACATGTTGAAAGAGGTCTGGTAAATGGATCAATGGGTAATGTTGTTGATTTTGAGAAATACAGAAATAGAGATGGAATTGAATTTTTAAAAATTAAATTTGATGGCATTGAGGAAGTACAGTTAATTGGTCGTTGCACAGCTAGGTTTTTGCTTGTAAAAGACTTATATGTTCGCCGTAAGCAATTTCCTGTTTGCTTGGCATATGCGGTGACAACCCATAAATCACAAGGTTTAAGTGTAGACAGTGCTTTGGTGAATATTGGCAGTTCTGTGTTCAAGGAGGGTATGGCTTATGTAGCATTGTCACAAGTCAGAACTTTATCGGGTTTGTACTTGATTGAGTGTGATGTCACAAACATTTGTGCGGATCTAGATTGTGTTAAGGAATACAATAGGTTAAGAAGAGAGTATGCGCCACATTTGCCTCAATATCCTTTGTTTGAGAAACGTGTGGTAGGCCGGAAACGAAGAAATATCACTAATAGTAGGGAGGTTGTAGCAAAAAGACCAAAAGTCGATGAACCCAAAATTGTAAGCAGAAAGAAAATGAATTCTGTTGAAGATGTTGTTGGTTTTCAATTTGAAAATAGTTCTGGTGTCAACTACTATGCTAATGTAGTGGTTAATGTTGTCTTTTCTCTAGAAACTTTAAAAGAACAGATTGTGATCAATTCGGATCAAAGTTTTTGCTGTTTGTTGAATTCTGTGTTAGAGAAATGTAGCGCTGATAGAACAAGAGTAGAAAGTGTGTCTGAAATTCGAAATCTGTTAGACAAATGTTCAGGTCAAACACAATTCTCTCAAAATATTCAGCAAGATTGTCAGGAGTTTTTAATGTATATGCTTAATGTATTGCAAGATGAAGATCATCTGTTTGGCCTTTCTTATCAATGGCAGCATGACTGCGAGAATTGTACGTTATCAAGTACTACTAGTGTAGACTCAGAAAGATTGATATATTTAACTTTGCCAGACAGTAAATCAGTATCCTTTAATAAGCTAGTAAAAGCAGCCGATCAAAACATGGAGTGTAGCCAATGTAAGTCTGCAATGCTGTCCACATTATTTATACGAAGATATGGCCAGTATGTCATTTTAATGTTCCAACGATGTAGGCCTGATGGAACAAAATTGACAACTTTAATTAAAAATGTTGTGGCTTCTCAGTTGTCAATATCAGGAAGGACTTTTCCAACTGCAGCAATTATATATCATGAGGGTCCTTCAACAACATCAGGACATTACACAACTTATTTGAAGTCTGGAAACGGCTGGTCATTCTGCAATGATTCTGTTTTAACTTTCAAACAAAGATTGCCTTTTCACCTTAAAAATTCTTACCTGGTGTTCTTACAACCAAAATGTTAGGGAAGGAATCTCGGGATTTGTTCTGAGGAATTTCAAGAGGTTCTAATGGCTCCTACACTATATAGCCTTGTAGATAAGTGTAGCACAGAGCGAAAATTGTTTGTTTTAATAAGCTAATTCAAGCAGCAGATCAAAAGAAGGAGTAGAGGTAATGTAAGTCTGCCATGCTGTCCACATTATTTATAGAAACTTATGGGTGAAATGTCATTTTACAATTCCAACTATATAAACCGGATGTAAATAAGTTGTCAAGTCCAATAAAAAATGTTTTGGCTACACAGTCGTCGATTTCAGGAAGAACATTTGTAACTGCAGCTATTATATGATAAGATGGTCCTTTGACAACATCAGGATATTACACAGCTTATTTGAAATGTAAAAAAGGCTGGTCTTTCGGCAATGATTACTATTTGACTATGAAGCAATGTTGCCTTTTGACTTGTTTTCAGAAGTGAGAATTTAGGGTAGGTAACTGGACTGTAATGATTCTAGGTGTTGCTGTAATTTAGTGTGCTGTTTTAAATTGCTTTGTATGTCACATTTTTGTTAAAACGATGGAGCTTATCTTTCAGAAAGTGGCGGGCAGAAAATAATAACAGCACAACAGAGTATAAGCTGTTCATAGGACATCCTTTGACGTCATGGAAAGTAAGTTACTTTTGAGGAGTTCTGATTTCTGATTGGTTATATTATATGGGTTTTTTAAACACAATCATTTTGATTGTGTTTTTTTTCCCCCGCTGTTATATGATGAATACCTTCAACTCACTGTTTTTAGTGAAATTTGATATATTCTGAGAACAGCAAAAATAAACCATTTAATATGTATAATTAATTCTGTACTTTGAATTGTGATTTTTAATATGTACTCATCTTGTCTCATGCTCACTCATCTTTTACTACCTTCTATCAATTTTAAAATTTTTGTTCTTTCATTCACAGATTGAAAGTATAAAAATAACAAGTGACTAAGTTAACAACAATTATAAGGTAAGTGTTTAGTACTCATTCCGTTACATCTCTATCACATTTAACTTTTATTAGTTCCACTGCTTCATTTCTTTAACCCTCAGTTTCCTGCCTTTGCTACTTCCCTCATTCCTTTTCTATTATCTATTATACAGTATCTCTGTGTTACTCCCTCTAGCTATCTTTTAACATTATTCTCTCTGTCTTCTTCCCTTATACTCACTCTTCCTTTTTTTTAATTTATTTTTTTTGTTTCGCTTCCGGTTCGCGTACCGGGGCGCGAACCAGGAAGCGAACTTTTTAAAAAAAGAGGTTGCCAGAGTGCTAAACATTCTAGCATTTTTTTATAAATGGGAGGTAGTTCTGAAAAGAACTTTTTTTTATTGTTTTTGATGTTTTAAATTTTTTAAATTATTTTTATGAACATTTTTTGTCTTTTTTTGTATTTTAAGAACGGTTTTATATATTTTTTGATTTTTTTTGGGGGGGGGAAACGAAAAACAGTCATTATGAAGGGCTCAACAGGAGCAACAAAAAAAAGATTATTTACTTTCGGGGCCGTTTTGAGCATTTATGATTTTCATAAGCTGTGTTTATGAGAGTTATACTTTTTTCCCCATAGGAAATTAACTTGCCACAAAAAATACAGGTATGTTTCATGTTACCAAAGTTCATCTGTATGTTTGGGACCGTCTCCCTCGCCTCTGGTCCCGTTACTGTCTGTTCAGCTGATGTACTGGCCACAGGAGGGGGGTTTTCTTGTAGGTCACGTACCTGTGCAGCACTGTAATTAATAGGATGCCACCTCTCCATGTGGCGGTGCATGGTGTAATTCCCATAGCTGTATTTTTTATCTGTTCCTCTGGATAGTTCTTTGTCACAGATCAAACAAGTGACATAACGGGCATTCACTTTTTTTTGGCCTTGGGGATATGTAAAGAATTGCCAGATGTAGTTTACTTTGACATGGGACCTCCTTGGTTCTTCTTGCAAAAACGGCCTTCTCACTTGCTGATCTTCCTCTTCTTCCTCTTCTTCTTCCTCTTGATTAATGAGGACCTGAGGAGGTGGTCCATCCTTTTTTAGTGGTGGTGGTGGAGGGGCTCCAGCAGCTGCAGCTACAACACTTGCCATTTTTGCAAATATCCAAAGTAGGTTTTTCTCTCATAAAAATGAAAGTTAGAGTGAGGAAAAAAGGTGGGGCTTTCATCATTAGGGAAAATTTTTTTTCTAAACCAATGAAAAGTGTTATTTTTAGGTCATATGACCTAGCCTTACATCATTGGGAAACCAAAAGTAAAATGAACCAATGAAAAGTTTTATGAACAAGTCACATGACCTGTTATGCTTACGTTACGCATCCCGCTACGCACCCGGAGTGCTTCCGGGGCGCTGCGCTTCGCGCCTCGGTTCGCGCTCCGGAGCACTTCCGGGTGCGCTAACGCGGCGCGTCATAAGACGCATTCCGCGGCAATGCGATATGTCGCGTTTACGCGACGCGTCACAATGTTGTTTTCTTGCACGGCAGTTGCGCTAACGGAACGTTTCCCGGTTCGCGGACCGGGTCGTGGCACCAAATTGAGCTAACGGGAAGCTACCCGGTGCGCGGACCGGTAGCGAAACAAAAAAAAAAAATAAAAAAAATATATACATAAAAAAATTATATTACACACATATAAAATATATTTTTCCATTAAAATAAGAATACATTTTACAGCTTTTGATATTTGCTATTAAAAAACCATTGAAATTCACTGAAAAAACCATATACATGTTTGAAAACATCAGGGCAAGCAGAAGGACATAGGCTATATAAATTTAAAAAATAAACGTTATTTAGAAAATTCCTTTTAAAAAAAAAGTAGCCCCTCCAAAGTAGCGCCGGCCGCGACGTGCGTGCTCACGTCAGGAGCACTGGGAGGAACGGTGTCCGAGGAGCGACGGACATGGAGCGGGGGAGGAGCTGTGACCTGAGGAGCAGCGGACAGGTCAGCGGCGGTGCGAGCAGCAGAGAGGAGGACATGGCAGTGAGGAGCAGAGAGGCGAGGAGCGGTAAACTGAGGAGTGGAGGATCAGGTAAGCCTCCAGGGATAATGTCGGGGCAGGCGGGTGTCGGGCCAGGGGGGGGTGGGGATCGGCTGAGGAAAGTTCACAAGATGCACAGATACTCCTGCTACCATTTGGGGTTACTGCAACACGCTGTAGTATGCCGGGCCAGGCGGGGAACAAGATGTTGGGATGTACAGATACTCCTGCTACCATTTGGGGTTACTGCAACACGCTTTAATAATGAATAGATGCATGTGTGTCTTTATGGAGCACAGAGGTGAAAGTCAGAGTCTCGGGCGCATAACAATCACCACCTCATCTGTCTTCCCATTCACTGTCAGAATCTACTTGGTAGTAGACCTACCACGAAGACAGGTGAACCCACCTTACACTGGGGCAGCTGGGGGTCCGGGCAGGCGGGGGATGGGGCGTGCAAGGGCACGGGCTGCTGGGCAATGTTGAGGCAGGCGGGGGTAGGGGAAGCCTGAATGCTCAACAATGCGGACAAGGTCGGGACGGGCTGCTAGTATATATATAAACAAACATATACAGAAAAGCGTAATTTTGCACATGCGATCTTGCACTCCTGGTATTGAAACCGATAAGATATATATGTAAAATAGAGCTTGAGAGAGAAAATGGTTTTTTAATAAATGTATATATATTTATTTATTTATATATTTATAACATTCAAATCTAGGAGATACATAAAATATCCCTTAGATGCTCTATGGTATTTATACCGAGATGAATTATACTATATTGCGAATTTTGCACAAGAACATATGTAAATTTTGCTTAGATTTGTACATATTTTATTTGAGGGTATCTTTGTGGTATTTATACCGAGATAATAATTTGCATAAGTTACACATTAATATATGCGGATTTGCACAAGAAAATAAGAAACGCTTGTACCTAAATGTATAATATAATAATGTACATACAAGTGAATTACAGTTTGCAATTGAGCCAGAACATGCTAAATATGTCAAGATGGGGCGTGGCCAAGATGGCGGGGTGAGCGGACGCTTCCTCCCGTAGCTCCTCCGGCCCGGCTCAGCTCGAGCCCCGATTCCTGCGCCTCTCTCCCCCCGCGGCTGCACTGCGGGTGAGAGAACTGTGCCGGAGTCCCTGGGGCACATTTTGGTGCCACTTTGACTTCTGGAGCCCCGGGGGAAGTTCCCGAAAAGTTTATTCGGAGATCGCTCCGAGGACTAGAGCCCGGGTTGCCCCGAGGAGAGGAGCCTGGAGGCGGAGCGTAGTGCGGCGCTGTCCGCGCGCCTTGGCTGGCCCGAGTGCTGAAAAGCGGACCGCCGGAGATCCCGAAGGAGCGGACTAGAAGGACTCCGCGGAGCGAGGTGGCTTCCTGGCGGTGCCCTGGTGGCAAGCACCATTGCTGGGCGACGGACTTTAGCCCTGTACCGGCGATCCCCCCACTACCCGGGGTCTCGGGGGGCGACGCCTTGCGAACTCCGCGCCCGGAGGCGCTGGATGGCGGAGTTCGAGCAGTGCCCGAGCCGGGCAATCGACTGGTGATGGGGGGAGGCGGCGGTTTCGCACTTTCCGGACCCGTTATCATTTGAGAGTTGCCCACGGACTTGCTGGCCCGGGCTGCCTTCTTGGGTCCCACCCTCCCGCCATCTTGTCTTTGTGTGGCTGAGCCCGGTGGCCCCTGCCCGCGCCCTTCTCACACGGGAGCCTCAACTCGTTCTGGCGCCAGCTCATCTACTGCCCTCCCTGGGAACACGAGACGGGAGGCCTACTCTTCGGACATTGCTGCCTGCCCTGCTGGCCCGAGGGCCGTCTTGCCCATGCCTGGACCGCCATTTTGTCGCCTGTGACGCACTATCCTTGTCCTCGGCGAAGGCCTCACATCTGGTGCCCGCGAGCGGTGGCGCTCGCCTACAGCAACTAATCCTGGGCTTTGCCGGGCCCCAAGATGACTGGAAGACGTGGCGCGGCACGGGGTGATCGCACCTTGCCGGAAATGCTCGGCAGGTCCCAGCAACTACGCGACAGGACGCAGCCGTCCCCGGGGGCCTCCCGGGCATCAACGGACGCAACTGCGGGCGAGCCGCCGGTCACGCGGTCCTTCATGGAGGACTTATTCACCTCCCTCAAGGAGGAATTTCAGACTCTTAAGACCGAAGTGGCTGGAGAGGTCCGGGAGGTGCGCAGGGAGGTCGAGGGCCTGGGCGAACGGGTCGATACTGTGGAGACGGCGGCTCAACGCCGCGATGAGGAGATAACCCATCTCCAACAGGACGTCCTCCGCCTCCGAGAGCAATGTGTCGAGCTCCAGGCCCACTCGGAGGACCTCGAGAACAGGTCCAGGAGGAACAACATCCGGGTCCGGGGTGTTCCATCCGCCGATGAAGGTGCGGACCTAGTGGCTTATCTGCAGGACCTGTTCCGTGACATCTTGGAGGAGGGAGCGGATTTCCCCATCCGCATCGACAGGGCACACAGGGTGGGCCGCCAGCGCCAGTCATCAGCACCCCCGCCTGATATCCTGGCATTCTTGCCGGATTTCCCTCTAAAGGAGCGCATCATGACTGAGGCCCGTAGGAAGCAACCATTGACCTTCCGCGAAAGACCTGTGGCGCTCTATCAGGACCTGTCTGCCATCACACTGCAAAAGCGCAGGTCTTTCCGCATCGCTACGGACTTTCTGCGAGAGCACGAGACAGCCTACTCCTGGGGTCACCCCTTCCGTCTTATCTTTCGATGGAATGGGGTACTGCATCAGCTGCGCTCCTTACAAGATGTCTGCGGGGTGCTGGGTCTTACTGCTACGGAGGAGGACGGGGCTACACCCGCATGGAGGCGCCCCGAGCGGCGGGGCCGACGGAGGTCGAGAAGGCGCCCATCGTCAGCACCAGTGAGTCGCCCGGACTCGCCCACCATCAGAGCTGACATGGCGGAGGCCCTGAGGACTGCGGCCAGGAACTTGCCTGAATCTACTGGTGTGGCCTTGACGGCCTAATTTTTCTCCGGGGGGAGAGGCTCTTAGCTTTCACGATGCTGGGCTGGGGGTTGGGGGGGCGGGGGGGTGGTGTGTGGCTGGACGTCCACTTGACTGTTTTCTGCAGACTCGCCCATTTGGGCTAGACTGAGACTATGGGGTGTTGTTTTTTGCTTTTTGTTTTGGCCGGTTGCCATCAATGGTTTTTGGGGGGGTTTCATTGTTGGTTTGTTGTGGGGGGGGTCCCGTCCGAAGCTGTCCGAACGAGTACGATGCCGCCTCTGGCCTTCCCTGCGCCCCTGCCCCGCGCGCCCCCTCCGCTGATCCCCCGCCTGCTGCATAGCGCGCTGTTTCCCTGGAGGCGATGCCACCCCTGAAAGTAGTGACCCTTAATGTCAAGGGTCTGAATAACCCCGTAAAGCGTAGGGCGATCCTCTCCCTATTGGAGGGGTCGCAGGCGGATATTTGCCTCCTGCAGGAGACCCATTTACTCTCCAGAGATTGCCATAGGTTGCGCTCTGCCAAGTTCCCCACTCAACTTTTTTCCTCTGCTGCGACTAAGACCGCTGGGGTGGCCATTCTTCTAGCCAGCTCCTTTAGGGGGGAGGTGCTGTATAAACATGCCGAGCAGAAGGGGAGGCTCTTAGTGTATCGCATGCGCTTAGGAGGTGTTACCTTTACGGTTGGTTCGGTTTACAGCCCAAACGATCACCAGGATCGTTTCCTGGACTCGGTGTTGGTGGACGTTACTGCCTCGCCCGATCGCCATGTCATCCTGGGGGGAGACCTGAATATGGTCTTCGACTCCACTCTAGATAGGTCTGCCCAGCGTTTTCCGCAGACAGGGGAGCTTTCTAAAGCGGTGCGGGACCAGATTGCAGAGATGGACCTGCATGACCTCTGGCGCACCATGCATCCCACCGATAGAGACTACTCCTACTTTTCCCACGCACACCGCACTTATTCGCGGTTGGATTATCTTTTGGTGAGCGGCCCACTTCGCTCGGCCGCCACGGCGGCGGACATCGGGGTCTTGTCTCTGTCCGATCATGCGCCGGTCTCCGGAGTTTTTGCGTGGCCGGCGCCCCCCCCCTCGAGAGGGATGTGGCGGCTTCGGGACACGCTTCTCCATAAGAAATCGGTGGTGAAGCGAGTGGAGGAGGTCATCCAGGACTACCTGACCCACAACAACAACTCTGACACGTCCCTGGCTACACAGTGGGCGGCTTTGAAAACAGTCGTCAGGGGAGAGTTTATCTCCATTTCCTCGGCTGAAAATAAGGAACGCCAGCGCAAGAGGGAAGAACTGACGGCGCAGGTTAGGGAGCTTGAGCAGGTCCACCGCCGGACGGGGGCACCTCGGGTTTGGAAGCAACTGAAGGCGGCACGAAAACTCCTCTCTGCGTTGGATCTAGATCGAGCGGAGTACGCAGCGCTGCGCCTGAAACATGCCTTTTACACCGGCGGAGACAGGTGCGGTAAGCTCCTGGCCCATAGACTTAGGGTTGCGCAGCAACGCAATGTGGTGAAGGAGCTGGTGGGAGTGGATGGGATCCCGGTTTCTGGCGACACGGAGGTGGCAGATACCTTTCGATCCTTTTACGAGGCACTGTATGCTTCAGAATCTTCCCCACCGGGAGAGGCTGAGGCCTATCTGGAATCCGTGACCCTCCCGGTCTTGGACCCCTCCCAGGCGGACCACCTAGAGAGGGACATTTACGTGGAGGAGGTCATCTCCGCGATCGCACGGCTGAAGCATGGCAAAGCCCCGGGCCCGGATGGCTACACGGCCTTGTTCTACAAGACCTTCTGTCCCACTGTCGCTCCTCTCCTGGCTCGCTTGTTCAACTCCTTCTCCGAACCGGGCGCCATCCCACCGGACCTCCTCTCGGCGACTGTGTCGGTTATCCCCAAGCCGGGGAAGGACCGGACCTTGTGCGGCTCGTACCGGCCCATTTCGCTCCTAAATGTGGACCTCAAGCTATACACCGGAATCTTGGGGGCCAGACTGGGTCTACACTTACCAGGTTTGGTGGAGGCAGATCAGGCCGGTTTTGTACCCGGTAGGCAGACGGTCGACAACACGAAGAGAGTGACGCACGTCCTGGAAAAGGCCTCACGCGTCCCGGGGGAGCGGATGCTGCTATCGGTCGACGCAGAGAAGGCCTTTGATAGGGTTCATTGGCCATACCTCGAGCTGGTCCTTGGGAAACTAGGGATCGGCGAGAAGTTCCGCACTATGGTCTTTAACTGCTATAGGAGACCGTCGGCGTCGGTGCGTGTCAATGGACACAGCTCCAGCAGCCTCACCATTGAGCGCGGCACGAGACAGGGTTGCCCTCTCTCGCCGCTCCTCTTCGCCCTTTATATGGAGCCGTTTGCGCAGAGGATCCGCGACAACCCGGACGCTATTGGGGTGAAGATGGGGCAATACACACACACTGTCAGCCTATACGCGGACGATGTCTTGTTGACCCTGGATGACCCCAGGCGGTCGCTCCCTGCCTGTGTCCAGGAGCTGAACGCTTTTGCCCGCGTTGCGGGCTTTAAAATGAACATGACTAAGTCGGCTGCACTGGATGTGTCGCTCTCTGCCGACACCAGACGGGACCTTCAAAGTCTCTTCCCTTTGCAGTGGTCCTCCTCCACGGTGCCTTACTTGGGCATTTTGCTTGCTCCCACCCTGCCTGCCATGGTCGCAGCTAACTATTCCTCTCTAGGCAAAAAGATAAAGGAGGAACTCGGCCGATGGAACAAGGGCCTACTCTCGTGGCTGGGCCGTATTGCGGCGGTGAAGATGACGATACTGCCCCAGATCCTGTATCTTTTCCGCGCTCTACCTCTTCAGCCCCCCGTGGGCTGGATACGGCAGGCGCAGGCAGACATCTCCCGCTTTGTGTGGCAAGGCCGTAAGCCTCGGATGAAGCGGGTCCTCTCCATGCTTGCCCCGGAGGCGGGAGGTCTCGGGGTCCCGGACCTCCGGAAGTACTTTCAGGCGGCGCAGCTCCGGTACCTGGTGGAGTGGAGCCGGTGGGAATCGGACAAACACTGGCTCTTTCAAGACCAGGCAGTTGCGGGCCGTACCCTCCAGGAGGTCCCGTTCCTACGGCGCGTTCACCGCCCGCCTAATCTCTACGCCTCCTTTATCACCCGGGTCCCGCTAAGAGTGTGGGACGCGGTGTGTGAGCTACGGGAGCTCACCACTTTTCCGTCGCCGTTCTCTCCCATTGCTGACAACCCGGACTTCACTCCGGGCCTGGAGCCGGGGGCCTTTTCCCACTGGGTGAGTGCGGGATGTAGAGCGCTTTTCCAGATCTACGGGCCGGAGGGCGTGCTCCCCTTCCAGCAGCTCCGACAGGAGTTTGGCCTGACGGAGGGGGACAGACTGCGTTACATGCAAGTCCGCCACTGGGCTCTTCAACCCTCAGTGCGGGACGTCGCCGCCCGTACAATTACGCCCTATGAGCGATGGTTGGTGACCCGGGCCTCGGATGCCAAACTCATCACTGATTTGTACAAATTTCTCCAACCCCCGCCGTTTCACTACCATAACCCAGGGAGGGAGCGCTGGCACAGGGAACTGGGCAGGACCCTGAGCCACAAGGAATGGGACAAGATTGCGTATCGGGCGAGGCACTCTGCGTACCACACTGGGCTGACGGAAACCTTCACTAAAGTGTCCACCTATTGGTACTACACCCCGGAGCGGCTCTACGAGATGCGCAAACTAGGCGATAAGGGTTGTTGGCGCGGCTGCGGACAGGAGGGCACCCTCACGCACATTCTCTGGGAGTGCCCGGTGCTGTCGGCCTACTGGAAGGAAGTCTTAGATGAGGTGGATAGGCATTTTGAGATTGAGCTCCCGCGCTTCCCCGCGTATGTCTTGCTTGGCCTCCCCAATGACTTGATGTACCCGCTGAAATCCCGCAGGGGCAGGCAGATTGCGATTGCGCTAGGCTCAGCCGTTCAGAACATACTTGTCCTTTGGCGCACCCCCACTGCCCCCTCTATCACTGGTTGGTTGCATAGGCTCTGGCAGGTACTGGGTATGGAGAAGATATCGCTAACGGTGGCTGGGAATGTTGACCAGTTTGAGGAGCTCTGGCATCCCTTTTTGGCACTGCTGTCCACGGAATTTCGCGAGCTAACGTGCCCACGGTACTTGCGCCTCCTTAAGCTGACACCGCCGGCGCCAGCGGCGGAGTGATTGTGCGGATTGGGGACCGGGGGCTGGGGGTGGGAAGTGGGGTTATATGCTTCTAATGCTGCTTTTCGGACGGGGATGTTGGGGTGTTGTTTTCTTTTCTTTCCTCCTTGCTTTTCTTTCTTCTCCTTTTCTGGGGTCGAGGGGCTGGTGGTATGGTATGCTTCTCTTTTGCTGTGTCGCAGAGTGCTATTCTGGCTTGGCCTTGCCTAGGGAGTGGGGGCCTACGGGGAGTTGTTTACAGTGCCTTACTGCCTTATGTTTTTTGCCTTGTTACCCTCTGGGACACCCTGCCTCCCTCTTCTTCTTCTGACTCGCTGCAACGTTTTGCTCCTTGTATTGTATGTTTGCCTGACCTCCTGCTCCCCTCCCCGTGTTTTTTTATGCCTTAATAAAATACTTTAAACCTAAATATGTCAAGATTGTAGCGTTATTTGCACAGTTTTTTAAAAAAAGAGCACTGTCACTTTAAAATTGCATCACAAAAAAGAAAGAAAAAAATGTTAATGTTGGTATATAAGAAACCAGGTGACCATTTACTGTGTCATGTGATCAAGGTACGTCAGTACCGAAACGCGTAATGGCCGACTGAGTAACAGCTCAATAAACCAACAAACTTTTAAACTTACCTGGGTCTGTGCTCCACGTTTCTTTTCGAGAGGAGAGAGCGCCTGCATCCTGCTTGTGGAGTGGAGTGGCAGATATATATATATATATATATATATTCACTGAAAAAAACCATAGGTTTCACACCAGTTATAGTTAGGAATTAGCATTTAAAAAACCTATTAAATTCACTGAAAAAACCATAGGTTTCACACCAGTTATAGTTACCTGAAAATTTTACTGACATAAAACCATTGAAATTCCCACGTTATAGTTAGTTGGACTCACTATAACTTGCGCGTGTAATGCACTGCTGATGACATCACATATTACATCACTCATGACATGGCCTTGCTCCACTAGAGAGTCACTTATTTCCCATGTTTAAAATGATGCACCGGCAGCACAAGGCAATCATAAATAAGGGCCAAATGAAAATACCATTGATTTACCACCAAAATCGTTTTTTGAATAACATTTTAGAAACACAGCAAAGATCCTATGTACAAGCACTTAATTTCACTACTGAACCCTCACTATTTCACAAAATACGAATCCTCTATCTTGCAAATGTTGATATCAAGCATTATCAAAAAGCAAGACACAAACCAACAACAAAAAAACTCGGGGCCTTATTTATGAAGGCCTTGCACCACCACTACGTCCCATGTTAAAAGAAACGCACCAATGCCACAAGGCAATCATAAATAAGAACCAAATGTAAATACCACTGATTTGCCCCCAAAATCGTTTTTTGAATAACATTTAAAAAACACAATGCAGATCCTATGTACAACCACTCAATATCACTTTTGAAACCTCACTGTTTCCCAAAATGCAAATCCTCTATTTTGCAAATGTTCATAGCAAGCATTATCAAAAAGCAAAAAACAAACCAACAGCAAACAAACTCAGGGCCTTATTTATGAAGGCCTTGCACCACCAGTGCGTCCCATGTTAAAAGAGACGCACCAGTGCCACAAGGCAATCATAAATAAGGACCAAATGTAAATACCATTGATTTGCCCCCAACATCGTTTTTTGAATAACATTTAAAAAACACAGCGCAAATCCTATGTACAACCACTCAATATCACTTTTGAAACCTCACTTTTTCCCAAAATACAAATCCTCTATCTTGCAAATGTTCATAGCAAGCATTATCAAAAAGCAAAAAACAAACCAACAGCAAACAAACTCAGGGCCTTATTTATGAAGGCCTTGCGCCACCAGAGCGTCACTTATTTCCCATATTTAAAATGATGCACCAGCAGCACAAGGCAATCATAAATAAGGGCCAAATGAAAATACCATTGATTTACCACCAAAATCGTTTTTTGAATAACATTTTAGAAACACAGCGAAAATCCTATGTACAAGCACTCAATTTCACTACTGAACCCTCACTGTTTCACAAAATATGAATCCTCTATCTTGCAAATGTTGATATGAAGCATTATCAAAAAGCAAGACACAAACCAACAACAAAAAATCTCAGGGCCTTATTTATGAAAGCCTTGCGCCACCAGTGCATCACTTTCTTCCCATGTTAAAAGTGACATACTGGTTCCACAAGACAATCATAAATAAGAGCCAAATGTAAATACCATTGATTTCTCCCAAAATCGTTTTTTGAATAACATTTATGAAACACAGCGCAGAACCTATGTACAAGCACTCAATTTCACTTTTGAAACCTCACTGTTTCCCAAACTACAAATCCTCTATCTTGCCAATGTTCATAGCAAGCATTATCAAAAAGCAAGACACAAACCAACTGCAAAGAAACTCAGGGCCTTATTTATGAAGGCCTTGCGCCACCAAAGGGTCACTTTTTTCCCATGTTTAAAGTGATGCACCAGCAGCACAAGGCAATCATAAATAAGGGCCAAATGTAAATACCATTGATTTCCCCCAAAATCGTTTTTTGAATAACATTTTAGAAACACAGCGAAGATCCTATGTACAAGCACTCAATTTCACTACTGAACCCTCACTATTTCACAAAATACGAATCCTCTATCTTGCAAATGTTGAAATCAAGCATTATCAAAAAGCAAGACACAAACCAACAACAAAAAAACTCAGGGCCTTATTTATGAAGGCCTTGCGCCACCAGTGCATCACTTTCTTCCCATGTTAAAAGTGACATGTGTAAATGTAAATGTGTAAATGTACATGTATTTATATAGCGCAAATCGCCCACATCGCAGGCATCTATGCGCTTGCTTAGGGAACCGGTCCTGGTATTCCCCTGTGAGATAACCCCGGCAGGGTATCCACAAGGTGAAAGCCAGGCATCCCGCCGCGAGGGGCCGTTGTGGAGATTAAGCAAGCTATTGCCCAGAGTCGCAGAGTGTGAACCCGTGAGTCGAGTAGGCACCGGAGCGAGAATTATCGAGTCTGTGGAATTATTGAGCCCAACCCCCGTCGAGGCGGGGAATTGAACCCTGGTCCAGGGCCGATCTCAGCTTCCGGGTCTGCCGCCTCTAACCCCTGAGCCACACTTCTCCACATACTGGTGCCACAAGACAATCATAAATAAAAGCCAAATGTAAATACCATTGATTTCCCCCAACATCGTTTTTTGAATAACATTTATGAAACAAAGCGCAGAACCTATGTGCAAGCACTCAGTTTCACTTTTGAAACCTTACTGTTTCACAAAGTACAAATCCTCTATCTTGAAAATGTTCATAGCAAGCATTATCAAAAAGCAAGACACAAACCAACAGCAAAGAAACTCAGGGCCTTATTTATGAAGGCCTTGTGCCACCAGAGCGTCACTTTTTTCCCATGTTTAAAGTGATGCACTGGCAGCACAAAGCAATCATAAATGAAGCCCAAATGTAAATACCATTGGTTTGCCCCCAAAATCGTTTTTTGAATAACATTTTAGAAACACAACGCAGGACCTATGTACAAGCATTCAATTTCACTACTGAAACCTCACTGTTTCACAAAATACAAATCCCCTATCTTGCAAATGTTCATAGCAAGCATTTCCCAAAAACATGCCACAAACCAATAAAAAGAATCTCAATATGCTTCTAAATCTGAGGTAATGCAAGTGACATCATTCTAAAAGGTTCAAATATATTTATTTAATGAGGCAAACACTATTAATTACTTCTCAAAAATATAAAAGCCATTCTTTTACCCCAAAATCGTTTTTAATTAACTTTTTACAAACACAGCACAAGTCCTATGTACAAGCAATCAATTTCACTACTGAAACTTCACTATCTGCTTCCAAATATTCTCCATAGAGCAAACAAGTCTCTATTTAAATTAAATGAATCATTACTTACCTTTACAAATGCTTTGGGAGATTGAGAACAGTGTCAGACACACACACCAATTTTTCTTTAGCAGAGCAAAAGGTGTGCACTCAATACACTGAAACCAAGACTGGCATAGAAAATCTCTAATTCTACACACATATGCCTTATTTCAACCAATCAAAAGTCTTCCCTCACTATTTTCAAACCAACACCCTTCCCCCTCTCAGACCTTTCTATCCGTTACCATTGCAACTCCCTCCTACCTGAACTCTCAGGTTCAAAAGTTTATTCTACAATGTTGCAAATTAAGTCAGCAAGGATGTTTGACCTCTAAATACACCAGCTTATCCAGGGCATTATTGCTTTTAGTGACTTTTTCTTAACCATTCAAATTGCTTCTTTCACACAACACAACCATGCACCCTAAATTTCAGTTTTCTACTATCTGAATCCACCAATCATTGCTTGTGATTCAACAGCAGGGAAACTCCACAATTTTTTTTGTAAACTCCTACTGTTCCAACTGCCATTTCATTCCCACACTTCATCTGACTGCACCAGAACCTTCTCACGTCATGTATTCTGTATGGATTATTGGACATAGCTACATCCACTGGGCTCAAAGGTATGCAACAAGCAGAAATTATCACAACCTTGATTTATCAAATGTGGAAATCAAGTGGATTGGCCAGAGAGGATTGAGATGTCACCAATTGATACCATTGGTGAAAACCTTTTCGCATCTGCCAAACCCTGACCTCTTAATAGTGCACTGTGGTGGAAATGATTTGGGCACTATGACTGGGGTTGGTCTGGAAATGCTTTTAAAGGACACCTTTGATCAATTGATGATACTTTTTTCACAAACTGCCTTGGTATATTCCAATATATGCCAAAGACAGAAATGGAACTGGTCCAACCAATTTTGTCCACAATTTGAGAAAGCACGGAAACATGTGAATAAATCTGTTTCTGCTTACATGAGAGACTATGGAATGGGTTCAATATACAACAACAACTTGCGTTACAACATGCAAGACGTATACAGGGGAGATGGTGTGCACTTCTCAGATGAGGGGAATAGAATATTCCTCCTGAATTTAAGACTGTGCATTGGAACCTACTTGTAGGTACTTAAATCAGCCACAGAACCCAAAAGCTCTTTTCAGGGCTATCCTACCTTTGATCACTCATAATGATTTTCTTTTTCTAACTTTTTTCACTATTTTTCACCAAAGTACGCTCCCCGGTACGCTTCCCAGTGCGCGTACCGGGCACTTCCCCCGCGAAAAATGTAAAAAAAAAATTTGGAGGGGGGGGGATATAAATGAGCCTTCTAAACCCCCCTCAGAAAACCTAGAGGGTCAGGAAGTGTCTAGCCCCCCTTCTACCCATTCCCAACGTTGTTTGTCCTCCATCTTGTGTCTCGATTGTACCGAAACACAAAATGGAGGACTCCCGTAACGCTGCCGTTGCGCATAACGGGGCGCGCACCGGTAAGCGCTCCCAAAAAAAGGTGGGAAAGTAATTTACAGAAAAACCACTAGAGACACTTACACCAAATATATAATACGCCCTACTACATAGCAGTCCCTACCATTTACCCAAATTTGGTGGTATTCCATTGAGCCATTTGGGCTGTAGCCCTGTCTAAATATCCTGAGGTAAATTACATGACAAAAACACATATGAAACTGTTTGAATTTTCAACCAATTAAAATGTTACTTACATTTTGTACTTTTATGTGCTGACATTTGATTGGTTAAGTACATAAATATATATAAAAAATGATAGGGAAACACAGCCATTTTGACTAACACTACCTAAGGAACATTTGGAAAAAAGTTTGACAGAAAACTTCAACTAATTTGAAAAAGGTAAGTTGTTAATTTAAAAGGAGAACTATGTTATGCACTTTAAGTTAATTTGGGAAAAGGTTTTCAGATAGTTATATACTGTCCCTCTGTAAGAGTTAGACATTGAGATAGGCTTGACTATTATAATTATGGATTGAGTTAGGCTTCTCTGGTATAATTATGAATTTACTTAGGCTTCATCACAGGCCCTTTTTAATAGTTCTACTTCCTGCCTGAAACCATACACTGCCCAAAAATTACTTCACTGTTAAAAACTCAGAAGTACCTGTCTGAACTTAAACCCAACAATGCCCTATCTCTACTGATATATTTATTTTTTATGCAATTTACAGCAAGAAAATGGAAGGACAACAAAATGAAATTAATATTTCATTTGAAATTAATATGGAAAACAATCCTAAGGAAGACAAAGATGAAATAGACTTTATGGATAACTCTATGGACCAAGACTTAATTAATTGTGTAGAAGAAATTGAATCATGGAATGAAAAGGAGGACATACCTGATGAATTAATGTTGCAAATTCTTTTAGATTTTGAAAAATCACAACAATAAATTTTTATTTAAAAATTAAAAATTGTTTGAGACATTATTCTTTTTTATAAGTAAATTATGAAATAGTACCAAAATGAATATAATATAAAGTGAGACTTAAAATATACTATACAACTTTTTTGTGTTACATAGTAAGTTTGCTCATAGTTACTTCCTTTCTACCACTATATTATCTCCAATGCGTATTTAACATCTCTTTATCATCTCCTGCCTCCATGTTGTTTCTGCTTTCCTGACAGACTATGGTATGAATTCCATATACCACAATAACTTCTCTAACAACATGCAGGATATCTACAAAGGAGACGGTGTATATTAAATTTTAGACTCTACATTGATACCTACATGTTGGTACTTAAATAAAAAAATTAAAAAAATAAAAAAACAAAAAAAAGAACAATTAATAAACATACCATTTTTAAAAGTCTGTCATTCTTTTTTCCCCATAGTACGCTTCCTGGTCCGCTCCCCGGTGCGCGTACCGGGAGACTCCCCCGCAAAAATCGAAAAAAAGGCCCCCACATCAAACCTAGGGGGTCAGGGAGGGTCTACTCTGCCCCCTTATAATCATTTCCCCCTTTTTTTTATGCCACCTCTTGTGTCTCGATCCTACCGAGACACAAGATGGCGGCCGCTCCAGACTGTTCGAATGTTTACAGACACCCGTGAGCCAATCAGCTTTCCGTGCGCAAGTCGCGTGGCGTGCCCGGTGCTCTCCCCGTTGCGCGTTCCGGGGCGCGCCTATAGATATATATATTTTTTTGAACCTAAATTACTCAAAATCCACTGGAGCACATATCTTGAGACATAGCAAAGGCACATCGGGCTACCAGTCCCTACAATTTTGCCAAGTTTGATGGAAATCCATTCAGCCGTTCGGGCTAAAAGTGAAGTCGACCTCCCTATGGAAATTACCATGGGGAAAACGTGTTTTGGGACCCCCCTTTTATCTTGGCCCCTGCTTGACATATCCCCCCCAAACTATCAGGGAAGGACCGGAGCTCGACGAGGCCATTTTGAGGAAATTTTCAGGCAGATTCGTCAACCGGCGCCAAAGTTATTCCAAATAGAATTTTGAGATTTAACATTGAAAAAAAATCCTAACTATAACTACCTACTGGCGACCGCCAGTAGGTAATATATATATATAAATATATATATAAAGAAAGAAATAACTCAAACAGTGGTAAATTTGTCCAAAATCAAACTAACGGACAAAGAAAACAATACATTAAGTCTTGGCCTATCTTATTGTCCACCAAATAACTTTGATTATCCAAATATCCGGATGGATATTTACAAGGGAGTAAGAAAACTCAAATTGAAAAAAATGTACTAATGAAACAGAAACAAACTACAAGCGGTGATGTGGAAAATCCTCAAAGTGATGATACTATATCGGGAACAAATACAGAGGCAGAATTAGAGGAGTTGTGGAATCAGCAAGACGATCCATCTACAAGTACAAATGCATCAGTACGCAACATCTCAAGCAAAGGGGCAGGGTTAACCCCTTAAGTGCTGCATCGGGGCGTTGGCCGACGGCAGCACTACCTCCCCAGTGCTGCGCACGACCATTGGACGTCCATTCAGCACTAGTTCCAATGGACAGCGCAGCACTGGAGAGGGATATTTGCGCCGCATCTGTGAGGTTAACGCATTTTAAACCCAAATCCAAATATTGTCCGATAATGTTATATGATGCCATAGACACCTTTCACGAGGTCGTGACCAAAAAAATCAAAAAATTTAACAAAAAAATAGGTACAAGCATACAAAAACTCCGCAACCAAGACCATCAGTATTTCCAGCTAATGAAAAAATTAAAAAACAACAAAGAAGTTGTGATACGCAATAGCGACAAAGGAGGAAACATAGTCTTGTGGGCACATGATGACTATATGAAGGAGGCCATGAGCCAACTGAACAATAGACAATTTTATATACAAACTGATGCTTCTAAATTGAAGGAAATGTATCGAACTTACTATAAAAAACTTTCAAGTTGGCGGAATAAACAACTTATTAGTGAGACAGAGTACAAATATTTAAAAAATGACACACCAACTGTACCAACGATATGTTTCATACCTAAAATACACAAGGACAATAAAGTACCGCCTGGACGACCAATTATCAGTGCGAGGAACCGTATTTTAGAGAAAACATCAGTATATGTTGACTATTTCCTTCAAGACTATGTAAAATCCCTACCATCGTATGTAAGGGACACGAGCGACTTCATCAATAAAGTAAAAAACTTTGAATGGAACCCTGAGTATGTAATGATGGCACTTGATGTGTCTTCATTATACACAAGTATAATACACAAGGATGGTATTCAAGCTGTGGAATACTTTTTGGCAAATAGAGAACCCATCTACAAACAGCACAATGATATGCTGTTAGCAATGGTAGAATTTTGTTTAAACAATAACTTCTTCATGTTCAATCATTTACTATATTGTCAGGTTTAAGGAGTGGCAATGGGGGCCAGCTTCTCACCGAGTTATGCTTGCCTCCATATGGGCAAATGGGAGAAGCTGGTCCTAACATATGGCAACACAGTATCAACTAAAATTAAGTTGTGGCTCAGGTTTATTGACGACCTGTTTGTGGTGTGTCATGGAACTAAGGATGAAGCAGAGTCATTTGTGGTTAAAATCAACTACAATGATTTGAATATAAGATTTACTGCTGAAATTAGTAATACCAGTGTCAATTTCCTAGATACCAGGGTTTACATCCATAACAACAACCTTGAAACAACTTTATTTCGCAAGAAAACGGCAGGAAATTCGGTATTGCATGCCACCAGTTCTCACCCCCGCCATTTAGTCAATAGCATTCTCTATGGCAAAATTTTAAGAATTAAGAGGGTGTGTAGCACAAAGGAGGAATTGGTCAAAGCCCAACTATTGAGTAAAGGTAGATTCATGAATAGAGGTTATTCTGAAAATGTTATAGATCAAGCCATTGCCAAAACAGATATATTAGCCAGAGAGGATTTACTGGTTAGTAAAAAACAGTCTAATCAGCCTTACAACCAAACTATTGTAGAGGAAAACAACTTTAGACTCATAATAGGATACAGCAAACAACATCAGGCAATCCAAAAAATTATTCAGGGAGAATGGTCCATAGTACTCAGTGACCCCGTATTAGGACCCCTGCTAACGCAGAGGGTATCCATTACATGCAGTAGAGCTCCCTCAATGAGAGACTGCCTGGTCATACCAGACCCAGAAATAATAAGTAAACCAATCTGGTATCAAAATTTGAAGGGTTTTAAAAAATGTTCAACATGCAAAGCATGTACACACGGGACTAACACCAAAACATACACAAGTCCTTTTAAATCTAAACCCTATTCTATCAATAAGATGTTAAACTGTAAGAGTGAATATACAGTTTATGTACTAACATGCCCATGTGGTTTGAACTACGTAGGTAGTACGAAATTACAGGCGCATGTTAGAATTCTCCAACATCTCCGCGCCATAACTAATATGGACAAAACCTATCCAGTGGCTCGCCACTTTAAAACATTTCATGGATCAAACAATAAAGGTTTGTCCTATTATTTAATAGACGCAGTCCCTCCCAATAGGAGGGGTGGAGATCGTGAAAATAAACTAAGAAAGTTGGAAACAAGATACATCTTAATATTAGATTCAAAACATCCTAATGGATTGAATCTAACGGAGGATTTATATACTTGCTTGGAATAATGAAAGTTATTCAAAATCCCATAAAACTCCTTCAAGTAATTGATAAAATGGCAGTATCCTACATGAACTATTCCCACAATCAGTAAGAGTCAAGTTGAATATAATGTACACATAGATGAATTTTTTAGACCTATTTAATTACTTACCCTATATATATTTATAAAAGAAGAACATGATGATTGTATGAAAAGGTGTTTTTTTTATATAAATGTAAAAATTTTAGGATGTTTTTAGATATTTTTGAAGAAAAATATTTTTATAAGAACAATTTGTACATAGATCAATTTGAAGAGAAAGTTGATTATAATATGATGAATGGTTGAGAACGATTAGAGAAAAACTATCAATGACTGTTTAAGCATGGGTAATACTAATAGATACCTAAATAGAGAAGAACAAAGAGGATAATCATGATGTAATTACAAACAGCTGGTGAAATGAATATGCTTTAAAAAAACTATATAACTTAGTACATTGGGTTAAGAGTAAACAAACGCCAAAGTGATTGGTTTTTCGAATGAGGTACGTTGATTCAAATTGTGACAAATAGATAACATTGTGGAACATAAGGTATTGAATGAATATGAAAAGTTAAAATCATATACGTTTTTAATTCACTTGCACTTTATATGCACAAGGTATATGAATTCGTAATAGGCAATGACATCGCGCTCTTTCAATAATACAGAAAAACTGAAATTTTGTTTATGTCATTGTATTTTACAATCAACTTTGAGGAATGACAAATGTAGTCAATATCCATTAATCAAGTTGGGCTAATGCACCAATGTATTTTACATGTATTTCAATATGGTGTTTTAAATTTACTCAAACAAAATGTATTGCAGTTTAAACTGTCGAGAAAATGTAGCAAATCGATGCTAAGCGGAAAGTATGTCTTTCATGTCTGTCACAAATTCACTCACATGTTTTCACAATACTCCTGCACTGCCACTTTAAAAGAGCCTTCGAGTGTAACACAAACTGTCGAGTGATCAAGCGGCGTTCGCGCTGCGAAACGCGTCTCTGACAACTTGGGCGAATAAAATATAATTGAGCACGAGAATTGGGTCCGTGTCCTGTTCTGCTGACTACCGCGTGATTCAAGACGCTGCGGCCGCGCAGGATTTATTCATCTATATATATATATATATATATATTTATATATATATATATATATATATATATATATATTTTGTTTATGTTGCAAACAATTTAAATCATATAAACATCCCCTTTTTTCTAGGTGCCTTTGCCCATCTGTGGGTCTAACAACATCTAAAAACATCTAATGTTGAGTAATATGATGTACTGTGTATCATTCCAAGATGGCACGCACTATGATCAGAGTGGGGTTAGTTCTTTGTCAGTTTTCATGATCATTGGAAAACTTTATTAACATGCCGGTGTTTGTATATGTGTAATACACACTGACGAAGGCAGCACGCCGAAACGCATCTGTGTGAGCCCCCGAGCGAATAAAATCTAGCGTGGTTGGCATGTAACCCTCGAGTGCTGTTTTGTCTTCTTTTTGTAAATCGAAGAGGATTTGGAGCGTTATGTGACGCGGCTTCCCGCGAGCCGCCAACAGCACCCATCCGCGAGTGTGCAGCTTTCTTCGTGGGAGAGGCGCATTTTTCAAAGTTAAAAGCTGCGCACCGCCATTTCCGCTTAAGGGGATTTTGTGCTGACCGGTGAGGACGAAGTACGGAGGAAACCTACCGGCTACCCGCCGAGAGCTTCCCGAGGAAGACGCCGTCCCGGTGAGCATTAATTAAAATTCATTTGTGCCCATTGCCTGCATGTCAGTGTGGTATAGCGGAGCATTACGGCAGGACGGCAGAGGGGAAAGTGTCAGCAGCGACTAAGCGTCCAAGCAGGGAGCCACATTAGTTCCTCACGCATAGAAGTATAGCGTGGGATGTAACATGCACCGGCATGTTTTCTGATGTAGAGGGTCAAACAGCAGCAAAGGGCATGTTCAGGCGGCGGGAAAAGCCGTCTGAGAAAACAACCACGGCGGTGGTTGAGCCACCGAATAACAAACTGGCTGTGACCATGACTAAGCTAGAGAGGCTCCACGAACGAGAGATACTAAAATGGTGGGAGGCAACAAGCCTAACCAACCACATTGAGGAGGAGAGAGTACCCCGAGGCTTAAGGGTCCATACAGTTCCATCATATGAGAATCCGGACCCACAGCTACTGACAGATCGGTTTGAGCATACCGCAACCTATTGTGAAGGGACTCTTAAGATACTAGTGAAGTACGCTTGGAGCAACAGAAAAAGAGCGCTAGCGGAAATCGCATTGATAAATGAAGAGCTTGATAAAGAAACGGACTCTGGAGTAATAACATCAACCGTACAAATGAAGGAACTAATGAAAGCTCGACTTGTGAAATACGAAACAAAAATAAGGAGTCGCAAGCAAGAAAAATACCAAGGCGACGCAAATGACTATCAGAAAGGACGCGCTTTGACTTATGCGAAAAGAATATGATGCTCCTCGCAAGGCTTTACAGAAGGGCACCGGCGTGCACGCTAGTGCCACAGCCGTAGCTGATATGGTTACATCAGAGTCTGAGGTAACCGAAAACGAATCTGGAGAAGATCAACCCGACCCAGAAGAACGGGGCAGTTATCAAACTGCCCAAACAGCACAGTTTGGCAAGTATAAGAGAACCCCTTTTCAAGAGGAATTCGAGGTAATCAAGAAATCCTGGCTCCGCAGCGGAAAGAACAAACCGCCAGAGGCGGGAGCATCGGGATCAGGAGAACCAGGAGAACAAGGAGGGCAGGGGGCGGCAAGAAGAGGCAGAGGAGGCGTGAGAGCCTCCCGCTGGCCCAACCGCAACCGCAACAAGAAGTAATGCCACTGGGTTGTACTGGCTCCGAAGATCAAGCCAATCTGACAGTAGTGAATTTAACAACCAGAGAACTCACTAACCAAGAAACCGAGGTTCTAAGCCTCGGGTTGACATTCTGTCTTAACAATGAGTCGGAATATACCCAAAGCAAGATCGACTTGTTCCGCTTCACAAGAAAGTTAAAACTTCATAAGTACTTCAAACTGCGTCCCCATCTACAAGATCGAAACAACAAAGGAACTAGGATAACTGCAACAGTTGCCTTAAGCAGTAGAGACTTACAAACAGTCGAGATCCTTGAGGACTTAGAAATGGATCAATCCTCGGACATTGAGCTACTGGATGTGGCACAAAGAGCAGAATTACAAGGAGTTGAACAGGAGAGAGATGAAAGTGGATTCAAACCGATCTCTGTCTTTGTTCTTCAGTCCCCCTGGGACGCAGTAGATGTATTTACGGAAGCAATGAACAATGATCTAATTAAATACCGGAAAGCGGACCACCATAATCAGGAATACAATATCACAGAACAACAAAAGATTGCCTTAAAAACCCTAATGATGGATAAAAGCATAGTGGTGAAACCCTCGGATAAGGGGGGGAATGTGGTTTTAATGAGCAGGGACTACTACAAGAACGAAGCTCTGAGGCAACTCTCTGATGAGAAATTTTATATAAAATGTACCAACGATGCTTACCAATGAAGCATAAGAGAGTATGATGTACTAATTTTGAAATGGTACGACCTCCAGATGCTAGGAAAAGACAAATAGTGTTTTTGCGGAACAACTGTCCCATGACACCGACATTTTACCACCTCCCTAAGCTACATAAAAACAAAGACTGTCCTCCAGGCCGTCCAATTATCTCCTCCATCGGCAGTTTAACCGAGAATATGTCTCGATTTGTAGACAAAATCCTGTTTCCTTTGGTGTTAAATTTGAAATCTTATATCAAAGACACAAAAGACTTTTTAATAAAAATACAAGATCTGGAATGGGACTCGGGGTATCTGCTAATGGTATTGGACAACACTAGCTTATATAAAAGCATTGAACATCATCAGGGCCTAGAAGCAGTAAAGCATGCTTTAGAACAGCGTCAAATGCAATTTGCTAGACATAACATCATGATCCTGGAATTTGTTGAGTTTTGTCTGACCCACAATATATTCTTATTTGAGGACCAACGCTACCTACAGAGGTCAGGGACAGCGATTTGCACCTGCTTTGCCCCCAGCTACGCAAACTTGTTCGTGGGCTGGTGGGAGGAGCGGGTGCCCAGGAGCTGCAAGGTTGGACAGGAGGAGGGAGAAACGGTGTGTTGGCATCGTTACATTGATGATTTATTCATCATATGGAACGGTGGAAGAAACACAGCAGAGGAATATGTGAAGATATTAAACAACAACAATTTGAATCTGCATTTCTCCGGTTCAATTAGTCCGGTGGCAGCGGAGTACTTGGACCTGAGAATATTCATAGAGGGAGAACAACTTCACACTACCCTATATAGAAAGGAGACTACTGGCAATTCAACACTCTTTGCCAGCAGCAGTCACCCTCTCCAATCATCAACAGCATTCCCTACGGAGAGCTATTAAGGATCCGTAGGAATTGCTCCAGAGATTTTGACTTTGAGGCGGCTGCCTCGGAGTGCCTATCCCGTTTTAAGATCAGGGGATACGGCAATGATCTGCTGCAGAAGACACTGAAAAAAGTAAGGAAGATCACAAGAGGGACTCTACTCACTGCCAAACCCATTCGGGGAGGACGTGGGAAAGAGACAGCCACTAATAAAGGGAAATTCAGGCTTATTACCCCATATTCATCAGGGGCAAAAGATCTCAGAATGATGCTTAGAAAGAACTGGCACATTATATTAACAGACAATGTGCTCAAGGAGGACTTACCACCTTACCCATAACTGACATTCAGCAAAGCAAGATCAGTTGGAGACCTGCTTGTCACCAGCCACTTGGAGAAACCTGCTCCTAAAGCTAACACCCTACGGGAACAGAAAGGCTTTTACCCCTGCGGCCGATGCAAAGCGTGCGCAGGTAGTAAAAGGGTCTTATCGTACATAATATCTGAAACAGGTAAGAAAAGAACTATCAACAAATGTATTACCTGTAGTACGCAATATGCGGTCTATTGTTTGCACTGCTCCTGTGGCCTTCGCTACATCGGCAGCACAATCAAAGAGCTGAAACTAAGAATATTGGAACATCTTAGGGCCATAGACAAAGCAGACCCTGCCTACCTGGTGGCTCGCCACTTTGCTGAAGTTCACGGGCGGGACCGTAACAAACTGCAATATTTTGGATTAGATATTGTGCCACCAAATGTGAGGGGTGGTGACCGCTTAAGACGACTCCGGAGATTGGAGTCAAGGTACATAATAGACCTTTCTACGAAACATCTGAAAGGTCTAAACAGTGGGGAAGAGATGGCGTTCCATCTAGGAAAATAAGAGATATATTCTACAGTACTGCAGAGAGAACCTTAATACTATAGAAAGAGGAAATGGTAGTACAGATTTCAGCTAGCCCTACCTTATTTCCGCAATGACTGTCTCCTTGTCCAAGGGAATTGCTTTGTCTGTTTTGGTTCTGGCTTTGTTTCCTGGTTTTTGTTTTCTTTGACTTGTGAATTTATGAATTTCTGACTTCCGATCTATGATTTTTTGAACTTTTATGACGGACATTTCTGCACATATTAATTATGTTACCAGTATGTCTATCAGATTTAGAATGTCTCTCAAGTATATGAAATTGACTTAGTCGAAAAAGGTCTCTTTTATCTTAAATGCAGTCACCTAAGCATATAAATTCTTAGATTTTTTTTTTTTACGAGAATGAATTAATGTTTAGTGAGAATCTGCATAAATATAACTCATTATAGATATATCATAGAGTTGAACTGTAGTATTTACATGCAATTTTTTACTGCCAAAATTTGACGCACCCTAGTATTCTTTCCCAGTATTAAATAGATATGTATCTGTGAGTACAGATGAATTTGTTGACATGATATGATGGAGGACATTAGCCGATCCACGGCTTGATCTTTCGTTTATGTTGCAAACAATTTGAATCATATAAACATCCCCTTTTTTCTAGGTGCCTTTGTCCATCTGTGGGTCTAAAAACATCGAAAAACATCTAATGTTGATTAATATGATGTACTGTGTATCATTCCAAGATGGCACGCACTATGATCAGAGTGGGGTTAGTCCTTTGTCAGTTTTCATGATCATTGGAAAACTTTATTAACATGCCGGTGTTTGTATATGTGTAATACACACTGACGAAGGCAGCACGCCGAAACGAGTCTGTGTGAGCCCCCTCGCGAATAAAATCTAGCGTGGTTGGCATGTAACCCTCGAGTGCTGCTTTGTCTTCTTTTTGTAAATCGATTTGGAGCGTTTATATATATATATATATATATATATATATATATATATATATATATATATATATATATATATATATATATATATATATATATGTATATATATATATATATATGTGCGTGTTTCAAAAGAGACGCTGGGCGCTCCAGGCTCTTAAATTCCAATACATTTATTTACATTCATACATGCAACCCTCTGTTGACACACACATTTCGGCACCATGGCCTTTGTCAATGTCAGCTACCCTTCTTGAAAGAATTACTTAGATTCATTATTCTTGTTTGTAATTGCCAGGCTTCATCACATGATTATGAACAAGAAAAGAGGACTGGTTTTGAAAATCATTCGAGCATGATTGCAAAGGTGGTCGCCATTTTAAACTTTCAACCAAAAATCAGTTGGTTGCATTCAAGTTGGTATTAACGTACGCAAAGGTTAACAGTTATGCTATTTTTGATATAAAAATAAAATTAATAAACACACTTATAATCAAGCAATGTGTCATAGCTAAACCTTATGGCTGCATAAAGATGCAGCACTGAGGTCTCTCCTGATAACAGGTGAGTAAATTGGAATATGTAGTTCGGCTGATTTTTGAGGAATTTTTTAAAGTTTAAAAACTCCACACTTAGAAAAATGTTCAAGTGAAACCGGTCAATGTTAGCCTAAGGAAGGAAATTCAAGTTACTGTAAGTATGGTTACAATTACTGTTCAGGATCAGTAGTGGGCTGAAAGATGCAGCACTGAGGTCTCTCCTGATAACAGGTGAGTAAATCGGAATTCGTACTTCGGCTGATTTTAGAGGAATATTTCACTCAATAGTGAAGGAAGGGGTTGGGGCCTGAGGAGACATGTGTGCAAACACACCCTGTGGTGCGTTTTAGGTTCGGGAATATATTCCTCTTCCATCCTGAGGTCATCTGTGAGACAACTAGCCCATCCTGTACCGCCAGTTTGTGCCAGGGACCTGCGTTGCAGAGAGGTGTTCAGAGGGCACGCCCCGTTTTTACAACACTCTGCAACGCAGCTCCGTGGCACCTACTAGAGGTACCTGTTGGACTAGTTGGCCCCTAGGGGACCTCTGGATTGAAGAGGAATATATTCCCCAAGCTAAAACACGCCACAGGGCGTGTTTGCACACATGTCACCTCAAGCCCCGTCCCCTACCTTCACCACTGTCCAAACAAGCCCTGTAACACATTTTAAGATGGGGGATTAAGTCTCCTTGCATACTGAGGGTCCCCGGGGCCCAACTAGCACACCAGAAACCTCTATATGCACCAGGGGGCTGTGTTACGGAGAGGTGTAAAAAGGGGCGTGGCCTCATTACACCTCTCTGCAACGCAGCCCCCTGGCGCTTTTTCAGAGGGGGAACTAATTCCCCTTGCATACTGAGGGTCCCTGGGGGCCAACTAGCCCACCAGGATTCTCCAGTGTGCGCCAGGGGGCTGCGTTACAGAGAGGTGTAAAAAGGGGCGTGGCCTCATTACACCTCTATGCAATGCACCCCCCTGGCACTTTTTCAGAGGGGGAACTAATTCCCCTTGCATACTGGGGGTCCCTGGGGGCCAACTAGCCTACCAGGAACCTCCATTATGAGCCAGGGGGCTGCGTTGCAGAGAGGTGTAAGGAGGCCGCGCCCCTTTTTACACCTCTCCGCAGCACAGCCCCCTGGCGCTTTTCCAGAGGGGAAAGTAATTCCCCTCACATACTGGGGGTCCCTGAGGGCCAACTAGCCCACCAGCAATGTCCAGTATGCACCAGGGGGCTCCATTGCCGAGAGGTATAAAAAGGGGCATGGCCTCTTTACACATCTCTGCAAGGGAGCCCCCTGGCACATACTGGAGGCTCCTGGTGGGCAAGTTGGCCCCCAGGGACCCCCAGTATGCGAGGGGATTTACTTTCCCTTCTGCAAACGCGCCAGGGGGCGCATTTGCAGAGAGGTGCAGGGAGGGGGCGTGGCCTCCTCCTGATCCAGTTTTTTTTTTTTTATTTTAAGAAGGGAGGCTGTGTAGCCCCCCCTTCTTTTTCTTTTTTTTTGGCCCTGGGGACCCCATCCTCCAGGGCCTGCCCCCAAATCTCTAAAATTTTGATGGGGAAGGGGGCCGCGTGGCCCCCCTCCCGTAGCCAATTCTGTTCCCCGGGGCATGGCCAACTTCATTTTTATTTTAATTTTTTTTATACTGGAGGGGGGCTGCAGCCCCACTCCTATGCCCCCTTTAGGCCCCGGGGACCCCATCCCCCGGGGCCTTCCTTTTTTTTTAGGGAGGTGGGCCGCGTGGCCCCCCTCCCAGGCCACTTCTGGCCCCGGGGACCCCATTCTCCGGGGCCTGGCCCTCCTCGTTGGTGGCCGTGGGGGAGTCCCCAAGCCCCCCACGGTCCCTGCCGGCTCCCCGCATCCTGCGGGAGCCAGCATTGCTTTTCTGTATGGGGAGGAGCTAACATGCTGCTCCCCATACTGAAAAGAGAGAGCAGGTTTCCTGCTTTCTCTTTCAAAAATCAAAGCAGCTTGCTGTGGTAGGGCGGGAGCCACGAGGCTCCAGCCCTACCACAGCAAACAGCTGTGTCCCGGGGCTGGGCACCGTGGGACACTGCAGGAGCCGGCCCTGGGGGGTGGCGGTCCCCAGGGGCATCAAGGGCTCCAGGAGGAGGGCTGCAAGCCCCCTGCATACTTTTGAACAAAGATGGTGGTCCCCTGGGTTCAGGGGGCCTTAGAGGCCCCCCATCGTTACTGTCTTTGCCCCGGGGGGTGGCGGTCCCCGGGGCAGTGTGGGGGAGATAGGCCCCCCCACACTTTTTTTAAATATGACCCTGGGATTTGGTCCCCACGAGGGCTAATTTTTAAAAAATAACACCATTTTTTTTTTCATGGGGTACCAGGCCTAGAGGGTCAGGGTGTGTCTGCCCCCTTTGTGTATTTTGCGCGTTTGTTGTCAGAGAACCGGGGCACAACATGGCTGCCAACACTTCCTGGTTTAGAGTTTGGAGCTCGGGAAGGTACAGAGTACAGTAAGCTTGCAGTAAGCTTATAGTAACACCTCCAATATATACTTATGATTTTACTTATGATTTTCTCAGGAACTACTGAAAGGATTTACACCATTTAACAAAAAAGCCCATCTGCGAACACAACTCTACCTTTTTGCCAAGTTTGGTGTAATTCCGTTCAGCCGTTCGGGCCGTAGTCCCGGCTAAACGTCCTATGGAAAATTGCATGGGGAAAAGACGTTTTGGGACCCCCCTTTTTTCTCGGCCCCGCTTCATGAATTACCCCCAAACTTTCAGGGAAGGAGCGGAGCGGAGCAGACCATTTTCTTGCAAAAATACGCAAAGATTCGTCCACCGGTGCCAAAGTTATTCCAAATAGAATGTTCCGAATTTCCTATGGAAACTAGGTTTTAACTATAACTACCTACAGGCGACCGCCAGTGGGTAATATATAGCCGAAACGTCATGAGACTACCCTGCACTAGGAAATAAAAAACGCAAGCACTTAACTGGTCCGTGTACTTCATATCCTGGCTGGTGTGATTCCAGAGCGTTATTGTGGCAGGAAGGCAGGACAGCAGCATTGCCCTCCCAGCATAAACAATGTCGCCACACGCGTTCCGGCCTCACAAGCCCTTGTTCACTGCCTTGCCATAGGGGTAAGAAACAGCAGCATGTAATTGTTGCCGTGATTGCAGCGTCTAAAATAAAGAACTCGCCCCAATGGGCGTCGCAGACCACCAACTGCATCATGGTCTTGGAAGTTTTTGGTGGATTGTAATCCGTAGTGGTTTGCTGGTTAAGCCCCCAAATGTCTTTAGTTCCCAATGGGTTTCGCTGTTGAAAGGCAAAACTGACGTGCTGCCCCGTTTCACCTGCCACCTCGGCCACGCTGTTCCTCCTTTGCCTCTAAGTAATCTGCTCGGAGGAGCTGCAGCTTCCGCAGCGGGGCACCTCGCGGCCTTGGGCAAACCGGTATAGATCCAAAAAAAGAGCGCACCAAATATTGAGGTGCCACATATCAGGTGTGTTGGATACCTTTTATTGTGGCAGGAAGGCAGGACAGCAGCATTGCCCTCCCAGCATAAACAATGTCGCCACACGCGTTCCGGGCTCACAAGCCCTTGTTCACTGGCTTGACGTAGGGGGAAGAAACAGCAGCATGTAATTGTTGCCGTGATTGCAGCGTCTAAAATAAAGAACCCACCCCAATGGTCGTCGCAGTCCACCAACTGCATCATGGTCTTGGAAGTTTTTGGTGGATTGTAATCCGTAGTGGTTTGCTGGTTAAGCCCCTTGATGTGTGGCGCCTCAATATTTGGTGCGCTCTTCTTTTGGATATATACATATATATATATATATATATATATATATATATATATATATATATATATATATATATACACACACAAAAGCAGAATACCCATATGAAGCACATGCCACCAGAAGTTTTAATAAGCTCTTGTAGTAGGCGCACTGCCAGAAACAAACATCAAAACAATTCAAAACGCCAGACGCGTTTCAGGAGTTCAATTCCCCTTCTTTAGTGGCGTGAATTTCAAAAGGAATAAAGGCACTCTCGCTGCCCACACTGTAATTATATGCCATATATGTCATCAGTGATGTCATCAGTGATGTCACTGACCATGTCATGAATGATCTAATATGTGACATCATCAGCAGTGGATTGCGAGTGCGCGAAATATAGTTAGTACAACAAACTATATAGGAGCAATTTCAATGGTTTTGTATGAGTGAAATGTCCAGCTAACTATAACACCCCTAAAACCTATCGTTTTTTGAGTGAATTTCAAAGGTTTTTTAAAAGCTAATTCCTAACTATATAAGGCCTGAAACCTATGGTTTTTTCAGTGAATTTGCAAGGTTTTTTAAATGCTAATTCCTAACTATATAAGGCCTGAAACCTATGTTTTTTTCAGTGGATTTGCAAGGTTTTTTAAATGCTAATTCCTAACTATATAAGGCCTGAAACCTATGGTTTTTTCAGTGAATTTGCAAGGTTTTTTAAATGCTAATTCCTAACTATTTATGGCCTGAAACCTGTGGTTTTTTCATTGAATTTCGAAGGATTTTAAATGTATTAATTGTTATTTTTTTATACTGATTTACTACATTTTTGCAGGCAGGTGTTCAGAGGGCACGCCCCCTTTTTGCAACACTCTGCAGCGCAACCCCTGGCGCGTTTGCAGAGGAAGAACTAATTCCCCTTGCTTACTGGGGGTCCCTGGGGGGCAACTAGCCCACCAGGAGCCTCCAGTATAAGCCAGGGGGCTGCATTGCAGAGAGGTGTAATGAGGCCTCACCCTTTTTTACACCTGTCTGCAACGCAGCCCCCCGGCGTGTTTGCAGAGGGGAACTAATTCCCCTTGCATACTGGGGGTCCCTGGGGGCCAACTAGCCCACCTGGAACCTTCAGTATGCGCCAGGGGGCTGCATTGCAGAGAGGTGTAATGAGGCCACACACTTTTTTACACCTCTCTGCAGCGCAACCCCTGGCGTGTTTGCAGAGTAGGAACTAACTCCCCTTGCATACTGGGGGGTCCCTGGGGGCCAACTAGCCCACCAGGAGCCTCCAGTATGCGCCAAGGGGCTGCGTTGTTTTGCCCCGGGGGCGGCGGTCCCCGGGGCAGTGTGGGGGGGATTGTGGACCCCCCCCCACACTTCTTTATCACTATGCCCCCGCAATTTGGTCCCCCCGGGGGTAATTGTTTTAAAAACAGACCAGGTTTGTAAAAAAAGAAATTGGGCCTTTTTTGTCCGTGTGGGACCACCTGGGCAAGCCTAGGGGGTCAGGGTGTATCTACCCTGTCCCCTTTTTGTGTTCTTCAAGTTTGTTTTTCTGCTTGCTTGTGCCTCGGTCTATCGAGCACAAGATGGATGCCAACACTTCCTGGTTTGAAGTGCTGAAAGCCAATGAGCATGCATCTCCTGCTCGGAACGTTTTAGAACTCAAAAAGGGGGCAGGGTAGAAGCACCCTGACCCTGTAGGCCTGCTCAGGGGGTCCCACAAGGACCCCCAAGGCTCCCCAAATTTTTATTTTTTGGGGAAGATTGCGGGGTGCGCGCACGGTGCGCGTACCCCGCAATTTTTGAAAAAAAAAATATTTGATTTTTGCCTTGGGGGTCCCTGTGGAACCCCTGAGCAGGCCTTGGGGGGTCAGGAACCTCCAGTATGCACCAGGGGGCTGCCTTGCAGAGAGGTGTAAAAAGGGGCGTGGCCTCTTTACACGTCTCTGCAAGGCAGCCCCCTGGCGTGTTTGCAGAGGGGGAACTAATTCCCTTGCATACTGGGGGTCCCTGGGCGCCAACTAGCCCACCAGGAGCCTCCAGTATGCGCCAGGGGGCTGCGTTGCTTTGCCCCGGGGGCGAGGGTCCCTGGGGCAGTGTGGGGGGGATTGGGGACCCCCACACTTCTTTATCGCTATGCCCCCATGATTTAGTCCCCCCGGGGGGTAATTTGAAAAAAAACCAGACCGGGTTTTTAAAAAAAAAATGTTTGGGCCTTGAGGGTCCTTGTGGGACCACCTGGGCAGGCCTAGGGGGTCAGGGTGTGTCTACCCTGCCCCCTTTTTGTGTTCTACACGTTAGTTTTTCTATTTTCTTTTGCCTCGGTCTACCGAGGCACAGGAAAGCAGAAAAACAAACGTGTAGAACTCAAAAAGGGGGCAGGGTAGAAGCACCCTGACCCTCTAGGCCTGCCCAAGGGGTCCCACAAGGACCCCCAAGGCCCCCCCCCCCGAAAAAAAAATCTGAAAAATCGCGGGGTGCTTGCACGGTGCTCGCACGGTGTGCGCACGGGTGCGCGCACGGTGCGCACTTATAGATTTATACATTTTTTCAAATTCAAATTCTCAACAGCTACCGGAGGGATTTACACAATTTAAACAAAAGGCCATACTGAGTACCAGTCCCTACCATTTTGCCAAGTTTGGTGTAATTCCGTTCAGCGGTTCGGGCTGTAGCCGTGTCTAATCGTCCTATGGAAAATAACATAGGGAAAACACGTTTTGGGACACCCCTTTTATCTCAGCCCCCACTTGACGAATCCCCCAAAACTTTCAGGGAAGGAGCGGAGAGGAGGTGGCCATCTTCTTTGAGAAATTCGCAGAGATTCATCAACCAGCGCTAAAGTTATTCCCAATAGAATGTTGCGGATTTCCTATGGAAACTAGGTCCTAACTATATATACCTACTGGCGACCGCCAGTAGGTAATATATACATATATATATTCACTGAAAAAATCATAGGTTTCACACCAGTTATAGTAAGCTGGAAATTTTACTGACATAAAACCATTGAAATTCCCACGTTATAGTTAGTTGGACTCACAGTCATCAGTGATGTCATGAGTGATGTCACTGACCATGTCATGAGTGATGTAATATGTGACATCATCAGCAGTGCATTGCAGGCACGCACGTTATAGTGAGTCCAACTAACTATAACGTGGGAATTTCAATGGTTTTATGTCAGTAAAATTTCCAGCTAACTATAACTGGTGTGAAACCTATGGTTTTTTCAGTGAATTTAATAGGTTTTTTAAATGCTAATTCCTAACTATAACTGGTGTGAAACCTCTGGGTTTTCAGTGAATTTCATAGGTATTTTAAATGCTAATTCCTAACTATAACTGGTGTGAAACCTATGGTTTTTTCAGTGAATTTCAAAGGTTTTTTAATAGCAAATTTCTATAGGTATGAAATGTAATATTTGCTATAATGAATCCTATATTGCATATTTATGTAATACTATTTACTATTTTTTTTATGTATATTGTTCATGTTTTTTTTTGTTGCCCTGGAGCGCTCCCGGTGCGCGTCCCGGTGAGCGCACCAGTAAGCGCAGTCTTGCTGCGCGCCCCATGGCGCGTACCGGTGAGCGTCCCGTTAGCGCTTTTGCTGCGAACGAAAACATCATCGTGACGTATCGCGTAGCTGCGTCCGCATGATACGCACGGCGTAAGCGCACCCGGAAGCACTCAAGCACATACGATCGCGCTACGTAACCATCCTACGCGCTTACGCGACGTGCCCCGGGGCGCGTAGCGTGAGCGCGTCTGGTCATAAGACCTAAAAATAACACTTTTTATTGGTTCAGGACAGTTTTGGTTACCAAATGATGAAAGCCCTGGTCATGTGACCTGAAAATAACACTTTTCATTCGTTCAGGACAGTTTTTTTTCCTAATGATGAAAGCCCCCACCTTTTTTCCTCATTCTCACTTTGTTCTTTGAGTGAGGAAGACCTGTTTTCATTCATTGAGAAATGGCTACAGTAGCAGCAGCAGCAGCAGCATATGCACCACCACCACCACCACCACAAGGACCACCACAACACCACATTGGTGGTGAAGAACAGGAGGAGGAGGAGGAGGAGGAGGAGGAGGAGAGGACGTTCCTTCCTGAAGACAATCCCTCTTACAAATCGAGAGAGCACATTGTGTGGGAGTTTTTTAAATTCCCAAGAGGCCAGAAGAAAGTCAATGCGGCAAAAGTGACTTGTCTAATCTGTGGCTGTGAACTTTCCAGGGGGAACCCTACAAAAAAATATTCTTTTGGTAATCACACCATGATTGGCCACATGCAGCGCAAGCATCCTAACAACTATTCTGCGGCAGAGGTGAGAGAACTGTCCAGAAACCTTCCCCAATCTTCTTCTAGAACCTCAACAAGCAAAGAACCCACTCCATCGGGTCCAGAGGCAAGGGAGATGGTCCCAAACATCCAAACCAAGGGCCTCATTAGGATGGAGGATTTTCCGCATCCTCCGGGCCGGCGGAAGCCACCGCCGGCCCGGAGGATGCGGAAAATCCTCTGCGGACCCACCAAAGACCCACCGCCACATTAGGATGGCTGGTGGGTCCTGGTTTCCGTCCGCAGCTTTTCCGCCGCGGTTGGCTTACAACCACGGCAGAAAAGCACTAATATGGTGACGGTGTCTCTCAGATACCGTCAGCCAGATTAGGATGGGGTCTGAAACATGCTTTTCCGCGGCGGCTTTTCCGCTGTGGAAAAGCATGTGTAACTGCACTGCGGGGGCCCGTTGCGGGCCCCCTAGGTGAAGTGGGGGGTGCACATGGGGGGTACCTATGGTACCCCCCTGCATTTGTATACAGAAAGCGGCAGGCACCGCGCAGTGCCTGCCACTTTCTACATATAAATGCAATGCATGCATTTTTAACATTGCTGCGGGTGCAGCTTGAAGCCGCACCCGCCGCAATGTTAAAAATAGAAGATGTGACCGCCAGGGTGGCGGTCACATTCTAATTGCACAGGAGGGAACTCCGCAGCCCATGCGGAGGTTCCCTCCAACTCTATGGTGGCGGACGGACTCAGGTCCGTCCGCCATCATAATGTGCCCTCAAGTTTGGATGTTTTAAAATTGTTTGTATCTATTGTAGGACTACAATTACATATGGCGAAAAAAGTATAAACCTAATCAACCGTGCAGGAGATAACCATATCTGCAGAAAAAAAACGTAATTTTTTTCCTGATTTTTTTTGCGCCAGTTGAGCCGTTTACAATTCCCTGTTTTTTGTTTCTCCCCATAAAAATTACAAAAAAAATATAAAACTGTTCATAAAAGCCAAAAAAAGTACAAAATGTTCAAAAAAACAATAAAAAAATATATAAAACAACAAAAAGAAGAAAAAAAACAGTTCTTTTTAGAGCTACCTCCAATTTATAAAAAAAGGCTACATTTTTAAAAAACTCTGTCATTCTTTTTTCCCCATGGTACGCTCCCCGGTGCGCGTACAGGGCGCTGCCCCCGCGCAAAAATAATATTATTATTTTTTTTGCCCCGCGGGGCCCTTTTATGGCCCCCACATCAAACCTAGGGGGTCAGGGGGGTCTACCCTGCCCCCTTTTGGTCATTTCCCCCTTTGTTTTTGCCACCTCTTGTGTCTCGATCCTACCGAGACACAAGATGGCGGCCGCTCCAGACTGTTTGGAATGTTGACAGACACCCAAGAGCCAATCAGCTTTCCGCGTGCGAACTCGCGTAGCGCGCTGGTTCGCGCCCCGGTACGCGTACCGGGCGCTTATATATATGTATATTTTTTTTAACCTAAATTACTCAAAATCCACTGGAGCACATATCTTGAGACATAGCAAAGGCACATCGGGCTACCAGTTCCTACAATTTTGCCAAGTTTGGTGGAAATCCATTCAGCCGTTCAGGCTAAAAGTGAGTTTAACCGCCCTATGGAAATTAACATGGGGAAAACACGTTTTGGGACCCCCCTTTTATCTCATCCCCCTCTTAACGAATCCCCCCAAACTTTAAGGGAAGGAGCGGAGCGCCGCGGGGCAAATTCGAGTAAAATTTCAGGCAGATTTCTCAACCGGCGCCAAAGTTATTCCCAATAGAATGTTGCGAATTCCCTATACAGAATATTCCTAACTATAACTACCTACTGGCGACTGCCAGTAGGTAATATATATATATATATATATATATATATATCGTTGAACAAATAGCCCTTGAGCTTCAAGAAGGCACCGCACACTGCTTCACCATCCGGCCTGTATTGCCCCGATGCAGCTCTCATTTCGCATCTCCTTAATATTATGCACAAACATCTGACGCGTTTCGAGGCCCAGAAGGCCTCTTCTTCTTGGGATTGAACACAAGGAATGCCGTTTCACCTTTCAAATTCAAATTACTTTATTTAGCAAATTTGCTCCTCCCTCAGTGGGCGTGGTTGTACATAGCATCCATCAGCATGCTGGTAGGTGTAGTTCATAAAGGTGAAAAGTTTGTTAAGTCCTTAAGTAGGTGCATATCCTTGTGTATTAATAACAATTATGTTCAAACCTTGAGTAGGCAGGAGAAATGTGACATAGAGCTGCCGTTTGTATAAGCAGCGTCATGCAAAGCCACAAGAAAGTTCCTCCGCGCAGATTCCCCGCATGTCTTGTTTGCATCTGCATGGGGGGAATGGTGCACTTCTCCACGACCAAGGACAGCTGTGTATTTAACATCGTTGAACAAATAGCCCTTGAGCTTCAAGAAGGAACCCCACACTGCTTCACCATCTGGCCTGTATTGCCCCGATGCAGCTCTCATGTCGCATCTCCTTAATAATTATGCACAAACATCCGACGCGTTTCGAGGCCCAGAATGCCTCTTCTTTTTGGGATTCAACACAAGGAATGCCGTTTCACCTTTCAAATTCGAATTACTTTATTTAGCTAATTTGCTCCTCCCTCAGTGGGCGTGGCTGTACATAGCACTCATCAGCATGCTGGTAGGTGTAGCTCATAAAGGTGAAAAGTTTGTTTAATTTCATTTGCCACTTGGTCTCATGTTGAGATGTGGTTTTGCCAGAGGCCACTTGGCCATGTTTGAAATTTTGAAACCGTGAAACTTTGCAATAGGCCACTCGGCCAGAGACAGCTTCATTTCATTTGTTTTGTTTGGTTTCAAAAGAGTGGATTTACACTTGAAATGCTTTTTATATACTAATTTACTTAAAAAACCAAAATTTATTTGTGTTTTTAGACACTTGTATTTACCAAACATCATGAATCATGTGAATTCTCAGAATGCTGGGGCTAAACAATAGTCTTTTCTCCAGCTTCATCATTGTTTTCCCAAAATGTGGTCCTTTGTTTGTTTCTACCACTGTGCACGATATAATGGTGGATTTGTTAATGGGTAAGATGGCTAGTGAAGAAGACCGCTCGGTCAAAACGCGTCGCCAATAATACACACTTTGATAACACGGACCCTGGTGTGCGAGTCTTTATTTTCCGTGTTGGATGTACCGGGAGAATCTTCGTGAAATATATATATATATATAAATATATATATATATATATATATATATATATATATATATATATATATATATATATATTATATTATATAATATATTATATATATATATATTATATATATATATATATATTCACAGAAAAAAACATAGGTTTTACACACGTTATAGTTAGGAAGTAGCATTTAAAAAACCTATGAAATTCACTGAAAAAACCATAGGTTTGACACATGTTATAGTTAGCTGGAAATTTTACTGATATAAAACCAATGAAATTCCACGTTATAGTTAGTTGGACTCACTATAACTTGCGCGTGCAATGCACTGCTGATGACGTCACATATTACATCACTCATGACATGGTCAGTGACATCACTCATGACATCACTGATGACACCATCCAGTGAATATGTGTCTTTCTGAAAAAGAAATATTAGTGAGTAATGTTTAAATATTTAAATATATATATTAGTGTTTCACTTTGTGTATAAGTGGCTACATGTGTTGGTAAGTAGCTACATGCGTATGTATATGGGTTATTAGATGTTTCTCTTAGTATCAGTATGAGTGTCTATATGGTTTGGTGGGGGTATTACTTAGCACATAGATGCATGAGTGACTGACTCTCTGTTTGTATGTGTTTTGAAGACAGCATATGTGCAGGACTGTATGGGTGGATGAGTGTGTATATGTGTTTGTTAGTGAGTGAATGACTGTCTCACTAGTGTCTTTATCAGTAACTACATATGTTTTAATCTAGTATATGTGAATATTGATGTATATAAGTGAGTATATGTGAGAGTAAGAGATTGTAAGAGTTCCTGTTTAAATAAGTATGTGTTTCTATAAGTGATTATTTAAGAGAATAAATATGTGTAATTTTCAATAGAAGTAAGGTGGAAGTGTGTGTATAACTCTATATTCAAATAAATGGATGTTCAATAGTTTATTTGCACGTGTGAATATGTGTGTGAGTAACTTTTGGATGACTGTCGGTGTGTAACAGGATGTATAGGTGTATCACTTCATATGATGAGTGAGTATATGTATGAGTGACTATATAGAACTGTTGGTGAATGAGTGGATGTGTATATAGATGGTGGAATTACTGAATTGCTTGTTGTAACTGATATGGGTATCTCCATTTTTTTTTAAATTTCAGTTTCTATTTTTGAATATGTGTTTCAAGGGTTACATTACAGTGAAAGGAGGTCTGTCACTATGTCACAAGGATGGTGTAATCAGTGATGTCATGAGTGATGTCACTGACCATGTCATGAGTGATGTAATATGTGACGTCATCAGCAGTGCATTGCACGCGCAAGTTATAGTGAGTCCAACTAACTATAACGTGGAATTTCATTGGTTTTATATCAGTAAAATTTCCAGCTAACTATAACATGTGTCAAACCTATGGTTTTTTCAGTGAATTTCATAGGTTTTTCGAATGCTACTTCCTAACTATAACGTGTGTAAAACCTATGGTTTTTTCTGTGAATTTCATTGGTTTTTAAAATGCTAATTCAGAAACATGTCGTGTATGCAACCTATACTTTTGTCAATAAAGTTCTGGCAATATATGTTTTTCGAAAACAAGCCGTTTTCTTCACTGTTCAAGTTGCATAGAGACTCCTTGTAAAGCGATACAGAATTCGAAAGTCTGTACCTTGCCTTTTTTTAAACACATTAAAATTTGTCTGTAAATAAAAATAGCCTTACTAAACTTTCGTGCGCGACCCGGTGTGCGCACTCTTGGCAACAGTTGTCAATAAAATGGATATCGCATTTCCAGGCTTTCGTGCGCGACCGAGTGCGCGCACCTGCCTATATATTTCGTGAAAACTTTGCAATTTGAACTTATTGAATTTCTTCATACACCCCTCAAAGAACTTATAGTACGTCAAAGAGACTGTACCTAGACTTCTTTTTTATTCTTATGAAACTTTTCAGTAAATGGAGCCGAATGTCTTTTTAAACTTTCGTGCGTTACCGGATGTACACACCTTGGAATTTTTTTTAGAAATATAAAACGTTTCATACTTTAACAATTGTGTGCTTAAATCCAGCTCAGAAGATATACAAAATCAGGATGGTAGTTGGTTCAACCCGGACCGTTTATTAGAGGTAGATCGTCCGACTCCACCGGAGGACACCCCTAATAAAAAGGACATATATATCAAATGCGGACTAGCCGCTGTATCGTGCTAGCAAACTATAACATATAAATCGTTAGAAAAAACAAAAGGAATCAAGCAAAATCAGTAGGCCACTGATGGGATCTCTTTTTGACCTCGCTAAAATAGAAAAATTAGGAACAACCCCTCATGAGAAATATGAAACTAGTGAGAGGAACCGAGCTCGACGCCATGATGGCTGCAAGACAGCTCGGCTCCGCCGCCCACCCCACCCAAAATAACGACAAATATTATAAAGATATACAACACACCAGCAAAGTAACAGGGTAAAACGTTTTATTAAATAACTATTTACATGGCAGCCTGCTGCAACATGAAAACAACACTTTCAATTGGTTCTTAATAGTTTCAATTCTGGAATTTACACGCAGCACTCCACCCACTTCCCTCACTATCTTTTCTACTCTCAAGAGAGAACAACGTCCTACATCTTTCGGAAGACTTTGGTGAAATGGCTACCGTATCTCATTCATCTTCCGAATCTGACCAAAATGATCGACTACCTTTAATAAGAAAAAATAAATCTTTCATCTGGCAATTTTTCACTTATCCTGAAGATCAAAAGAAAGTGAAAGCACCAAAAGTAACCTGAACGATATGTGACTTGGTTCTCTCAAGAAGAAATCCAGCAAAAAAATATTCCTTTTCCATACATACCATGGTGCGGCATGTCAAACAAGTGCACCCTGTGCAATTTGCAGAGGCAACGACAAGAGCCCTGGCCACGCTATTACCATTAAAGGTGGCCAGCACATCTTCTAATCGACGACCTGTATCTCCATCGAGTGCAGAGATGGACTTCAGATATTTAACTATATATGGTCTATAACCTATGGTTTTTTCAGTGAATTTCTTTGGTTTTTTAATAGCAAATATCAAAAGCTTTTTTGTGGAAAATGACTAAAATTAGGTATACATAAGCGGCGTTCATTTATGTTCACCACAGCCACTGTTAAAAGTAAAGTGAAAGTCGCGAAACAGTGGCCACGCCATCTAGTCCCTTTTAGGCCCCATCATGCACGTAAGTAACAGCCATTTTCTGTGTCATGGCCTCTCTGCCCACTGCCAATAGCCTATGATTGTTCGAAATTGGTTCTCTGTGGGTCATTCTCTGTTCACAAATAAGCACAGAGTCGCAATACTCTGTTTAGTTTTTGCAGATAGTGAAGGATAGGTAGTGCACACTTTTGTCCCCTTTGTAACCCGTCATGCCTATCTCTGCCCCGTTTGTTGGTAGTTGGTTCAACCCGGACCGTTTATTAGAGGTAGATCGTCCGACTCCACCGGAGGACCCCCCTAATAAAAAGGACATATATATAAAATGCGGACTATCCGCTGTATCGTGCTAGCAAACTATAACATATAAATCGTTAGAAAAAACATGAAACTAGTGAGAGGAACAGAGCTCGACGCCATGATGGCTGCAAGACAGCTCGGCTCCGTCGCCCACCCCGCCCAAAATAACGACAAACACTATGCAAATATTATAAATATATACAACACACCAGCAAAGTAACAGGGTAAAACGTTTTATTAAATAACTATTTACATGGCAGCCTGCTGCAACATGAAAACAACACTTCTAATTGCTTCTTAGTAGTTTCAATTCTGAAATTGAACACCCAGTACATCCAGAGCTGATGTCCGACAAGTTGTGTGGGGGGATGCCTTGCTAATGCCGCCACCCCCACCACCTTCTGTAGGAAGGACTCTGGATATGCTTGGTCCCTGAGAGGCTTCGATGTCTCTGCCTTGCACAAATGTCATAAGTTCTGGATGTTGAGTGCCATACTTCAGGGTCCGACAAGTTGTGTGGGGGGATGCCTTGCTAAGGCCGCCACCCCCACCACCTTCTGTAGGAAGGACTCAGGATATGCTTGGTCCCTGAGAGGCTTCGATGTCCCTGCCTTGCACAAATGTCATAAGTTCTGGATGTTGAGTGCCATACTTCAGGGTCCGACAAGTTGTGTGGAGGGATGCCTTGCTAATGCCGCCACCCCCACCACCTTCTGTAGGAAGGACTCTGGATATGCTTGGTCCCTGAGAGGCTTCGATGTCCCTGCCTTGCACAAATGTCATAAGTTCTGGATGTTGAGTGCCATACTTCAGGGTCCGACAAGTTGTGTGGGGGTGTGCCTTGCTAATGCCGCCACCCCCACCACCTTCTGTAGGAAGGACTCTGGATATGCTTGGTCCCTGAGAGGCTTCGATGTCCCTGCCTTGCACAAATGTCATAAGTTCTGGATGTTGAGTGCCATACTTCAGGGTCCAAGAAACGCGGACTCGGAGGGGGCGCTTGGCTCCTGCCCCCTCCCCAAGTCTTGTTCCCCTGGTATGGCCTGAGATCGCCCCCGACATAGGCGGCCGGCTCCCGGGGTCAGGCGGAACTTGTTGCCTTTTGATGCCTCTTCCATTCTGGACCTTGTCCCACAATCCGTTTGACCTGAAGACACGTCCTGCGGTGCCCTGGTCCGACCATCACATATACCTGCGCCAGGAGACGGCGTGGGGTGCACTGGAAGGGAGAGGCGGCGCGAACGAGCCTCTCCCACCTCACCAGGTGGAGGTTTCTTAGCTACACCCCAGCGCTTCACTCGGCCAGCTGAGTTGCGCCTGCTCCTGCGGCACAGTGCCTCGCTCGGCCAGCTGAATTACGCCTGCTCTTGCTATTACAGCGTCTCACCCGCCATCCGGCTGAATTGCACCCACTCTTCCGATACAGCGACAGGCGGCTGCCACGGAGCTCAGGAAATGGCGGTCGGCTCCACAGACTTGGGCCTGGCCTGCAAGGATGGCTCTGGGCAACCCTGGAACTCGGACGCTTGACTGCTAGGGCATGAGCCCCATTCCCAATAGCGTCCCCTCAGCCTTGAAGATTCTACAAGAGTCACCGAGGCCCCCGACTCCTGCAGACTTCCGGTAGGTTGCGACTGCCATGATTGCTCGCGGAATGGCCACGACGTAGCCACGGGGTGCTCTCATGCTGACGCCAGCTTCAGTCTGAAACATCCAGAAACACTGTAGACTACCAATTCGATCAGTTCCGGTGGAGCCCCAACGACGTATCGCGTTGTTGCGTAATCCGTCATATGACGCGCCGCGTTAGCGCACCCGGAAGTGCTCCGGTGTGCGAGGCGCGAAGCGCAGCTTCCCGGAAGCAATCCGGGGCGCGGCGCGGAGCGCGTAACGTAAGCATTTACATTTCAGTTGGTTCTCCCTCACAATATTTTCAATGTCACATAAAAGTCACCCATCACCCACTGCCATCTCTGGCTGTTTCCATGGTAACACCTCATTCTGCACCTGGCTGAAGGCACAGGTCAAAAGTTCATATCTCAACGTTCTACAGCAAAGTAACAACACTGTTTTCCCTCCAGAAACACCTGCCTATCCACAGCTCTGTTACATGTCATTTTTTTCACACCCAATAGTACTTTTAGTTTTACATAACATTAACATGCAACGTAGTCTTCAATCTTCACGTATTAGAATCAACCAATCATTTTTTGTTTTTCAACCACACCAAGCCTCATCCATTTTTTTATCCTGACTTTCAGCTTCTAACTGCCATTCCACTTCCAGAACCCATCGGAGTACGAGTGCATCTGCCTTGAAAATGAAGGTTTGGCTTTTAGGACACAGCTATATTCACTGGACTGGAAAATATGCACCAAGCAGACGAATTTCCAACCTTGATTTACCAAATGTGCAAATAACGTGGATTGGCCAAAGAGGATTGAGATGTCACCAATTAATCCCATTGGTGAAAACTTTTATGCATCTCCCAGAACCACACCTTATAATTGTGCACTGTGGTGGGAACGATCTAGGCACATTGACTGAGGTAGGTCTGGAAATGCTTCTAAAAGACACCTTTCAACAATTGATGACACTTTTTCCTCGAACTGCCTTGGTATATTCCAATATATGCTAAAGACAGAAATGGAATTGGTCCAATCAACATTGTGCACAAATTGAGAAAGCAAGGAGACATGTAAATAAATCTGTTTCTGCATTCCTCAGAGATTATAGCATGGGTTCTATTTACCACAACGACTTGCGTTACCACATGCAAGACATCTATAGGAGAGATGGTGTTCATTTCACGGATGAGGGAAGCAGAATCTTCCTCTGCAACATCAGGCTCTGCATCGGTACTTACTTATAAATGCAGAAAAAACTCAATTAACACAAGGGCTCTTTTCAGAGCCACCTTATATCAAAGCACTCAAACTTCTGATTTATCTCCATTTTCACACTCTTGTAAATAGGTGTGCGCGACCGAGTGCGCGCACCACGCAACTTAAAAAAAAATATATATATATATATTTTCGCCTTTAAGGGCCTTACTGCACACCCTGAGAAAACCTACGCAGCAAAACAATCTCTACCTTCTCCCCTTTCCATGTTCCAACGCTTTGAAATCAACAATATATTTACTCGCAATGACAAAATGGCGGTCAACACTTCCTGATTTCCTTCGAATCGAACGTTAACAGACGTCACGCAGCAAAAAAATATTCCGCTCACGCGCAGCCGCTTGGGTGCGCGCACCCGTGCGCGCCTATAGATATATAATTGACTTTAACTTTAATTTTCTCAACAACTACTGAACGGATTTACACCATACCAAAAAAAGCGTAATCTGCGAACAAGACTCTACAGTTTTGGCAAATTTCTTATAAATCCATTCAGCCGTTCGACCTGTAGCCGAGTCTAAAGGTCCTATGGAAAATAACATGGAGAAAACACGTTTTGGGACCCCCCTTATATCTCAGCCCCCACTTGACCAATCCCCCCCAAACTTTCAGGGAAGGAGCGCAGCGGACCGAGCCATCTTCTTTGAGAAATTCGCAAAGACTCATCCACCAGGGCCAAAGTTATTCCAAATAGAATGTTGAGGATTTCCTATGGAAACTAGGTCCTAACTATAACTACCTACTGGCAACCGCCAGTAGGTAATATATATATATATTATACCTTTCCCTGGTATACCACGATTTTTCATCAAAAAACCAGTGCCGAGGCCCAAATGGTGCTTGATGTTAGTATTTATTTGGCTCACGAACAAAACCCAACGCGTTTCGAAGCCAAGCTTCTTGCTCACGGGTAACATTACTTAAAGCGGCCATTCTATTTAAAGTGACATGATACAAAATAACGTGCACGTGTTTGCAAGGACATAAAAGAAATACTTTGCTACAATGTTTTCTTTTTTCACTTTGTAACAATTACAAAACGTGAATTAACAAATTCAACAAGTTAAAGGTAACTGCAGCAAGCTGAAACTAAGGTTGAACTCATGGAAAGAAAAGATTTACTGGTTCCCAAGGCTCGCACGAATTCTGACCAGATCAGATTCATTACTAGCTTTGATAGTCAGTCATGGAGAGTCAGGAAAAGTCTTGAGAAATATTGGGATGTCCTAAAACTCGACGATGACATAAAAGAAGTAATCAGTGACCGTCCTGCAGTTACCTTTAGAAAGGCAAAGTCGCTTAAAGACACTCTAAGCAATGCCTTAATAAAGGAAAAAACTAAAAACTTGCAAACTGCTGGATTTTTTCCGTGCAGAAATTGCAAGGCTTGCAAACACAGCTATAAATGTAAAAGCGTAAAAATCTCCCAAGACCAAGAAGAACACAAAATCACGAAACAACTGGGGTGCAACACTGAATTCGCGGTATACGCGTTACAGTGTCCCTGTAACAAATGTTATATAGGGATGACCACAAAAAAAGCCAAATTGAGGGTGTTGGAACACATGAGGGCCATTAAAAATGTCAATCCACAGTATCCGGTGGCAAGGCATTTTGCCTCTGTACATAACCAAAATCCTGATCTGTTGAGATTCACGGTGATTGACTGTGTGGAAAAGAAGGAAAGGGGTGGTAACAGGTTGTTGGCTCTGCGAAAACTCGAGTCCCGTTACATCATACGATATAACACCACACATCCGAATGGGCATAATTTGGGGGAAGAATTGGCTGTTCATTTGCAAACTTGAAAATGTATTAATAGCTGTTCACTGTTCTCCATCATTTTCCATTCTTGAAGTCTATGAATGTTTTAAATTCACTTGGGTGCAAGGACTTTTTAAAAATTATTGCATATATTTTTGTTTTTCTTTATTTACAGATGTCATCTTGAAACGTGACTGCTTAAAAAATCACCCACTTGGGTAGCACACAGTCTGATTAATGACTTTGATTTGAGAAACAACGTCAACTTGACGGAAAATTATTCTTTGGATTGACTTTGTGGCTTACTGTGAGGTATCACAAAATTGGAGCCTTTTGGCTGAAATCATTACCCACTTGGGTTTATTCACGCATACGAACTGGTGTAAAAATGCCATCAAGGACAATCTTTATTAATGGAACGTGTTTCTCTAGTATTTGTTAATTCACGTTTTGTAATTGTTACAAAGTGAAAAAAGAAAACATTGTAGCAAAGTATTTCTTTTATGTCCTTGCAAACACGTGCACGTTATTTTGTATCATGTCACTTTAAATAGAATGGCCGCTTTAAGTAATGTTACCCGTGAGCAAGAAGCTTGGCTTCGAAACGCGTTGGGTTTTGTTCGTGAGCCAAATAAATACTAACATCAAGCACCATTTGGGCCTCGGCACTGGTTTTTTGATGAAAAATCGTGGTATACCAGGGAAAGGTATAATAACAAGGAAGTGGCGATTCCGCCGGGAGCCCGCCGTTGCAAGCGGCTTAAGCCAGCCAAATTCTGTGTGGTTTATATATATATATATATATATGTATATATATCACTCCGACTCGCCTTCTACTTCCAATTCCAAAATGAACAGACAAGTTTATATATTTATATTCACTGAAAAAAACATTGGTTTCAGGCACGTTATATTTAGTTGGACATTCCACTCATACAGAACCTTAGAAACTCCAGCGTTATAGTTAGTTCAGCTAACTATAACTCGCACCCCCGCATTGCACTGCTGATGACTTCACATATTACATCATTCATGACATGGTCAGTGACATCACTGATGACTTCACTGATGACATTTCAAATGACATCACTGATGACATCATCCAATGACTGTGTGTTTCTATAAAGTGTAAATATGTTTTATATATATGCCAAGGTGTATTGAAGAATGAGTGGGTGTATGAGTTTGTGAATGGATAATTTAGTAGATGTGTGACTGATTGTATAAGTGACTGACTAACCGTATCTTACTGAATGCATGGGTTAGTGAGAAAACTGTGTAAGTGTCTGTATTAGTTTCTTAGTTGGTGTGTAAGTGGCCACATGGGTTGGTGAGTAGCTACATGAGTGTCTATATGGGTTATTGTTTGGTTGCCTGATTATCTGTATGGGTGCCTGAGTGTATGTGTGGGTGGGTGGGGGTGTGACTCTGTGCGTAGATGTGTGAGTGGCTGATTCATTGGGTGTATGGGTTCAAGAGTGTATCAGTGAAGTGCTGTACAGGTCGGTGAATGTGTGTATAGCTGTGTTGGTGAGTTAATGGATGTTATAGTTGTACATGTTTGAGTAACTACATATGTGAAAGGCAGTATATTTGAGTGCAGGAGTATATAAATGATTATATGTGAGAGTGAGTGATTTGCAGAGTATCTGTATGGATGAGTGTGTGCTTGTGTCAGTGATTGTATATGAGAGTTAGTATGTGTTAGTATCTGTATAAATGAGTGAGGTGGTGTCTGTATAACTGAGTAGGTGAGTAAATGGGAGTGTGATTAATCATTTACATTACTGACTAGCTGTGTGAGTAACTCTATGGGTGAGTGGCACTTTGTGAGTGTCTGTATGGGTGTATGCGTACATATGATAGTGGCTGCATTGATGAGTGACTGCAATTATGACTGACTGTATAGGTGAGTGAGTGGATGTGTTTGTTGACCCAGGAATCAATGAGTGGGTATGTAGTAATTGGTATTGGTGTGTCTATGGTTTCGAGAATGGTAGTCTGTATTTTAGAGTGGGTGTGTCAAAGGTTATATTAGGGTGTGAGGCGGTGCATCAGATTATCATGTTGATGATGTCATCAGTGATGTCATTTGGGATGTCATCAGTGATGTCCCTGACCATGTCATGAATGATGTAATATGTGACGTCATCAGCATTGCATTGCGGGGGCGCGAGTTATAGTTAGCTGAACTAACTATAATGCCAGAATTTCTATGTTTTTTATGAGTGAAACGTCCAACTAAATATAACGTGCCTGAAAACTATCGGTTTTTCATTGAATTTCTAAGGTTTTTTAAAAGCTAATTTCTAACTATAACGTCAGTGAAACCTATGTTTTTTTCAGTTAATTTCAATGGTTTTTTAAATATTAATGTCTAACTATAACGTCCCTGAAACCTATGTTTTTTTAGTGAATTTCAAAGGTTGTTTAAATGCTAATTTCTAATTATAACATAGCAGTCAAGTTTGCAGAGTGGTGGAGAAAGGTGAGCGTGGCCTTTAAACACCTGTTAGCAATCCCACTGTGTGGGATTTACTGGAGGTAACAGAATGCTAGATAGCCCCCAACGTCAGGCTTGGGGGCCAACTACCCTTTTTATTACCACCAGTAAGTCCCACACAGCAGGATTGCTAACTTCTTATAGCAGGCCCGCCCCTTCCCTGCACCACTAGGCAAACGCACCCTCTAGCACGCAGTAAGTTGGGGGATTAAGTTCCCTTGAATCCTAAGGGTCCCTGTGGCCAACTAACTCACCAGGTACTGCCAGTAAGCGCCACAGAGCTGCTTTGCAGAGAGGTGGTCCAAGGCCACGCCCCTTTTTACACCTCTCTGCAACACAGCTCTTTGGTGCTTACTGGAGGTACATGGTGGGCTAGTTGGACCCCAGGGACCCTCAGGATTCAAGGGGAGTTAATCCCCCAACTTACAATGCACCAGAGGGCCTGTTTGCACAGTGGTGTAGGGAGAGGGCGGGACCTGATGTGACAAGTGTGCAAACACGCCCTGTGGCATGTTTTAAGTTGAGGAATTAAGTCCCCTTGAATCCTGAGGGTCCCTGGGGGCCAACAAGCCCACAGGGTACCTCCAGTAAGTGCCACAGAGCTGCGTTGCAGAGAGGTATGAAACGGGGCGTGGCCTCCGACCACCTCTCTGCAACGCAGCCTGTGGCACTTACTGGAGGTACCTGGTGGTCCAGTTGGCCCTCAGGAACCCTGAGGATTGACAAGGAATTAATCCCCCAACTTAAAACGCTCCACAGGGCCTGTTTGCATACATGTCACATCGTGCCTCACCCCCTCCCTTCACCACTGTGCAAATGCGCCCGAGGCGTGTTTTAAGTTGGGGCCAGCGGGATCCAGGGAAAGGCACTCGACATCTTGAAAGCCTTCCTATCTGGGAGGACTCAGTCGGTGGCCTTGGGGGACTTCGAATCTGAGCCATTTGTGCTCCCCTGCGGAGTCCCACAGGGGTCTTCCCTGAGTCCGACTCTTTTTAATGTCTACGTCTCCGCCCTAGCACCAGTAATTAGATCCTTTGGATTTAATCTTACATCCTACGCTGACGACACGCAGATCGTGGTGTCGCTGCACCAGGGAGAACTGGACAGCACAGCAGATCGGTTTAGATGTTGCATGCGGGAGGTGAGCAACTGGATGGCAGGAAACTGCCTTAAGCTCAACTCTGCAAAAACAGAGGTGCTACTGTTTGGGGCAAAAGACAATTTTTGGTCACCTCGCTGGTGGCCAGAGGAAATGGGGTCCCCCCCCCTTCTCCAGTGGCAAAGGTAAAAAATGTGGGTGTCCTGATGGACGATTCTCTGTCCTTCAGGCCACAAATGAATGCACTGTCCTCTGCCACCCATTACGTGCTTAAAACTATCCGGAAAGTCCTGCCATTCCTTCCGGCGGAACATAAGAAGACAGTAGTGACCGGACTGGTGATGTCCCGATTAGACTACTACAACGCTCTATTTCTGAATGCCCAGCAGGGACTTCTAGATAAACTTCAAATCCTGCAGAATGCAGCAGCACGATTGATCACAGGCACTCCCAAGTTCGCCTCAGTCTCCCAGGACCTTGTAAAGCTACACTGGCTGCCAGTGCGGAAAAGAATTTTGTTTAAGTCACTTTGTGTGATTTTCAAGGCGCTGCACAGCCTGGGCCCCCAATGCCTGACCCCTTTCTTCCAGTGGTATAAGCCAGCGCAAGCTCTACGATCAGCCGAGCAGGGGCTGGTTGTCGTCCCCAGAATAAGAAAAGTCCGCTGGGGAGGAAAAATTCTATCCCTAGGTGCCGCCAAGGCATGGAACGTGCTGCAGTCAAGTCTCACACTGACCCCCGACTTGCTCAAGTTCAGGAAAGCCCTTAAAACATGGCACTTCACTCGCTAACTTCCCTGCCCACGCCCACTAGCGATCAGCCAGCGCCAGGACACCTTCGGGTAACAGTGCGCTTTAAAAATTTCAAAAATAAATAAATAAATACTGAGGGTCCCTGGGGTCCAACTAGCCCACCAGGTACCTCCAGTAAGCACCACACAGCTGCGTTGCAGAGAGGTGTAAAAAGGGCCGTGGCCTTGGACCACCTCTCTGCAACACAGCCTTGTGGAGCTTACTGGCGGTGCCTGGTGGGCTAATTGGCCCCCAGGTACCCTCAGGATTGAAGGGGAATTAATTCTCCAACTTAAAACGCGCCACAGGACGCGTTTGCATAATGTTGCTGGAAGGGGGCAGGGCCTTCGGCGCAATGCCATTTTATCTTTTTTTTTTAGAAGGGGGGCTGTGTGGTCCCCCTTCCCTTTTCTATTTTTTGGGCCCTGGGGACCCCATCCCCCAGGGCCTGACCCCTAATTTGTTCATTACATTTTTTTTCAAATGGAAGGGGACTGCACGCCTCCCTCCCGAGGCCATTTTTCAGCCCCGGGGACCCAATTCCCCAGGGAATGGCCACTATATATATATTTTTTTATATTTTCAAAGGAGGGGGGCTGCGTGGCCCCCCTCCTGAGGCTTCTGTTAGCCCCGGGGACCCCATCTCCCGGAGCTCTGCCTTGTTTTTTCTTTTATTTTACTGGGAAGGTGGGCCACATGGTCCTTCTCCCAGGCCACTTCTGACCCTGGGGACCCCATGCCCTGGGGCAAGCCCTCTCCATTGGGGACCGTGGGTGGAGCCCCAATGCCCCCACAGTCGCTGCTGCTCCCTGCCTCCTGCGGGAGCCGGCATTGGTTTTCCACATGGGGAGCTGCTGACATGCAGCTCCTGTGTGGAAAAGCAATGTGGTTTAGATTTTGTAAGCAAGAGCAGGTTTACCTGCTCTCGCTTCCAAAATCCAAACAACGGTTTGCTCCCACCTTGTCATAGCAAACAGCAGTGTCCCGGGGTGGCCACCCCAGGACACTGCAGGAGCCAGCCCTAGGGGGTGGCGGTCCCCAGGGCCATTAAGGGCTCTAGGAAGGGGAGCCGCAAGGCCCCCCTCCCTACAAGTGCATAGCCCCGGCGAGGTGGTGATCGCTGGTGCTCAGGGGTCCTTAATGGACCCCCGAATTTACAGACTTAGTTCCCCGGGGAGGTGGTGGTCCCTAGGATGTGTGGGGGGGCTTGAGCCCCCCCACACAGGTTAGTTTATATTCATTATGAAGCCCCGGGGTGGCGGTCCACGGGACAGCGGGGGAGCCGTGTGCCCCCGCAAAAAATATTAAAAGCCCCAGGATGGTGGTCCCTGGGGATTGGGGGGCCTTGGAGGCCCCCCTCACATTTGAAAAATTAGCCCCATCGGTTGGCGGTCCCCAGGGCTGCAGGGGGCTGTGTGAACCCCCAAAACTCATAAATCAAACTCCAGGGAGGTGGCGGTCCCCGGGCAATGTGTTGGATTGGGGCCCCCACACATTTTTTTCAGTGCCCCCAAGGCATCGCTCACCCGGGGGCTTCAATACAACAAGAAGCGGGAGCCCGCGAGAGCCAGCGTGAATTTGGCCAATTTCTATTTTTTTAATGCTTTGTTGGGCCCTGGGGGTTCTTTTGGGACCCCCTGAGCAGGCCTAGGGGGTCAGGGTGTTTCTACTCTACCCCCTTTTTTTGTTTTTCGTGTTTGTTTTTATCTTTTCTTGTGACTCTGTTCTACTGAGTCACAAGATGGCTGCCAACACTTCCTGGTTTGGAGTGTTGACAGCCAATCAGTATAAAGCTCTTGATCAGGTGGGTCCACGAATCCACCACGCCTCTAGATATCAAAACTATTATTTTTTTTTCTCTGCAACTACTGAACGGATTTACACCATTTAAAAAAAGGCCACTTTCTGAACCAAGCACTAACTTTTTGCCAAATTTGGTGTAATTCCATTCAGCAGTTCGAGCTGTAGCTGTGTCTAAAGTTTCCTATGGGAAATTGACCTTCAGACCTCTTTTTATAATTTCTCAGGAACTACTGAACAGATTTACACCATTTATCAAAAACGTCTCTTTCCGAACCAAGGGCTACCGTTTTGCCAAATTTCATGCAATTCCGTTCAGCAGTTCGGGAAATAACATGTAGAAAACACGTTTTGGGACCCCCATTTTTTTCGGCCCCCGCTTGACGGATCACCCCGAAATGTTTGAGACAGGAGCTGACCAGAGCGCACCACTAGTTTTGAAAACTTCACGAAGATTCGTCACCCAGCGCCAAAGATATTGGGAAAGAAAAAATACTTTTCCTATGGAAACTAGGTCCTAGCTATAACTATCTACTGGTGACCGCCAATAGACACCCACTTGGGATTATTGAGCTGCACACTACGACATCATAAGGCAGTGTGAGTTCATGGCAACGCTCACTGAGGCAGGTGCATATAATTACAGTGTGGGCAGCGAGAGTGCCTTTATTCCTTTTGAAATTCACGCCACTGAAGAAGGGGAATTGAACTCCTGAAACGCGGCTGGCGTTTTGAATTATTTTGATGTTTGTTTCTGGCCGAGCACCTGCTTGCATGGTGTTTATTAAACTACAGGAGCTTATTAAAACGTCCGGTGGCATGTGCTTCATATGGGTATCCTGCTTTTGTGGATATATATATAATCTTGCATATGGTGTGTGAAAAATAAAAGTTTTGTGAAAACTTACTTGCTGCTGCTGTGCCGTGACTTCTGCCAGAAGGGAACTGGAGGGCTGGAAGATTCAAATCACTGCTGTTAAGGGAGTGGTCTCTGGAGCCCACAAATTTTCACTTGCCTGGGGGACCGGCACTGATGACGCCCATTCCGTCCAGAAACGCGTCTGCCACACCGTTTCACAGACTACAGGAGTGCATGTACATTTAGCCAAATAAATCCTTCATTTTAGCCCGGAGCATGTGTCCCGCTGATTTCTTCCTGAGGTCAGCATTGGTGGTTTGTGTGTAGCCGGTTTTCGCTGATACCGGCAAGGGGCACGCCCTCTTGGTCTGGAGCTCCGCGAGATCAGCAAACAAATGGTGGAGTATGAGGAGTACATAGCGGCGCCCCCCCCAAGCAGAGGTATTCTCCAATTGGTGTGTATCTGCACGAGGGGACAGAGGAGGTGGCATCAAGCTGCCTGATAAGGGCTCTATTGAAGGTTTTGGCCGGACCATTATACCCAGGACCCCTGAGGTGGAATACAGCAAGCGCCAAGAAATTGGGGGCATTAATTTGAGTCTGTGTCCCATAGTATGGCTCACTGGTTAGAGGCGGCAGACCCGAGAGCAGAGGACGGCCCGGGACCAGGGTTCGATTCCCGGCGCGGCAGGTTTCTGGACCAGGGTCAGCGGACTCGATAATTCTCTCGCCTCGGTGCCCACTCTGATCAGCGATCACACTCGGCAACTCTGGGCATTAGCTTGCCTCATCTTCACTAACGGCCCCACCAGACCGCCGGGGATGCCTGGTCTCACCCTGGAGATACCCATTAAGGGACCATCTCTCAGGGAAGCCAGGAAGGGTTTCGCAGCGGTCGAAGCGCCTTGGGACCCTCCGGGTAAGTAGTGCGCTATATAAATGCCTATACATACATACATACATACATACATCTGTATGCGGGACCTCGTGAACTGCAACATCCACAATGCAGTGCTCCTGGGCGGTGCAGCGCAATTAAGACACTCACCTGTGGGAGGAGGAGTCGAGAGACTGCTGTTAAGGGAGTGGTCTCTGGAGCCCACACATTTTCACTTGCCTGTGGGACCGGCACTGATGACGGCCATTCCGGCCAGAAACGCGTCTGCCACATCATTTCACAGACTACAGGAGTGCGTGTACATTTAGCCAAATAAATCCTTCATTTGAGCCCGGAGCATGTGTCCCGCTGATTTCTTCCTGAGGTCAGCATTGGTGGTTTGTGTGTAGCCAGTTTTCGCTGATACCGGCAAGGGGCACGCCCTCTCGGTCTGGAGCTCCGCGAGATCAGCAAACAAATGGTGGCGTACGAGGAGTACATTGCGGCGCCCCTCAAGCAGAGGTATTCTCCAATTGGTGTGTATCTGCGCGAGGGGAGAGAGGAGGCGGCATCAAGCTGCCTGATAAGGGCTCTATTGAAGGTTTTGGCCGGACCATTATACCCAGGACCCCTGAGGTGGAATACAGCAAGCGCCAAGAAATTGGGGGCATTAATTTGAGTCTGTGTCCCATACATCTGTATGCGGGACCTCGTGAACTGCAACATCCACAATGCAGTGCTCCTGGGCGGTGCAGCGCAATTAAGACACTCACCTGTGGGAGGAGGAGTCGAGAGACTGCTGTTAAGGGAGTGGTCTCTGGAGCCCACGAATTTTCACTTGCCTGTGGGACCGGCGCTGATGACGGCCATTCTGGCCAGAAACGCATCAGCCACAGAGTTTCACAGACTACAGGAGTGCGTGTACATTTAGCCAAATAAATCCTTCATTTGAGCCCTGAGCATGTGTCCCGCTGATTTCTTCCTGAGGTCAGCATTGGTGGTTTGTGTTTAGCCGGTTTTCGCTGATACCGGCAAGGGGCACGCCCTCTCGGTCTGGAGCTCCGGGAGATCACCAAACAAATGGTGGAGTGCGAGGATTAATCGCTGCACCCCCCCAAGCAGAGGTATTCTCCAATTGGTGTGTGTCTGCGTGAGGGGAGAGAGGAGGCGGCATCAAGCTGCCTAATAAGGGCTCTATTGAAGGTTTTGGCCTGAATGTTTCGGATACAGCTTCAGATTCTTTGGCTAAGTACATGTATATATACATATAATGGCAGGTTATACGTTTTACAGGTAAGTATAACAATCCTCACTATTCTTGTGCCCGTTAGGCATCTTGGTATCCAACATAATTATATATCTGGTTTCTAGTTTACGTAGTAGGGATTCTCTGTCGCCACCTCTCCTCTGAGGGGGCACACAGTCTATCACAAAGTAAACTAGTCCAGTTGGATCCTTCCCATGTACTTTTTCAAAGTGCCTAGCTACGGGGTATGTAGGGTCTGCATTGCTATTTGCTCTTAAATGCTGTAGAATTCTTTTATGCACTTGTGGTCTTGTGCTCCCTACATACCTTAGGCCGCAAGGACATTCTAAAACGTACACTGCGTATTCTGACCTGCAATTTAATTTCTGTCTGATTCTCATGGGTATGGGGGTAGCGGTGTCTTATACTCTGTTCTGCTAACACCATTCTTACAGGCTTTGCAGGAAGCACACCTCAAACAGCCCCTACTTCCACCTAGCCACGAGCCCGTGACTATTTCAGGGCTGCTTGAGACCAAGCTATCCTGCATTGACCTAGCTTTCCTGTATGTTATGCTAGGCGATTTGGTAACCATCTTGCCCACTATCGGGTCACTGGTAAATAATGACCAATTCTCTTTGACTATCTTGCGAATTGATTTGTGTTGATTACTGTAGCCAATGATTAAGCGTGTTTCATTGGTGGATGTCACTTTAGAGATTTTAACACAATCATCCGCAGGGCTCAGGAGCTGCTTTCTTTCCTGCCTGTTTGCTCTACTAATGGCCTCATCAATAGTAGCCCTGTTGTAACCTCTGGCTAGGAATCTGATCTTGCTCTCATTTTGGGCCTGAAGACACCCTATTTCATCACTGCAGATTCTCGTGATGCGGAGCATTTCCCCGTAGGGGATGCTCTTTATCAGATGGGCTGGCTGGTGGCGTGCAACACTGTGTTGCCAGCCGTAGGCTTTCTATAGAGCCTGGTCTGTAGTTTGTTATTTACAACAACCATTTCAACATCCAGAAACACCACAGATAAATCCTTCATTTAAGCCCGGAGCATGTGTCCGGCTGATTTCTTCCTGAGGGCAGCATTGGTGGTATATATATATATATATATATATATATATATATATATCCTGCGCGGCCGCAGCGTCTTCAATCACGCGGTAGTCAGCAGAACAGGACACGGACCCAATTTTCGTGCTTATTTAGATTTTATTCGCCCAAGTTGTCAGAGATGCGTTTCGCAGCGCGAACGCCGCTTGTTCACTCGACCTCAAGCCTTCCTCAGCGCCCAAAGCATCCCAGTGGAAATGAAACACTCTGCTGGTAAGTCTCGCCCTTTAACCAACGATGTAGCTGGCCCGCTCCACCCCCTGTGAGGTAACAGCACACCTGTGTAGAGTCCCCAGTCTGAGAGAAACTACCAGTCCCAGAATCCAACGTAACGGATCCTCGACGGTGATGCAGGGGGGACGAAATAATAACCTTGTGGTTGTGCGGGGAGCAGGGTGAGTCCAGTGGTGAAAAAAGTGATGGTTTTCGGCTTCGGTGTTCACAACGAAGAGCCTCCTCCGGTCCCCTAATACCACCTCAGCCCCGGAGAACAGGAATCCATACGGCAGGGACTGCAGTGGCAATGCACGCTGCCCAGCGTGAGATTAATAACCCCACAACTACCAGCTCTCCTCCCGGACTCCAGGGCGGACTTTGGACCGACCAATCCATTGGTCAGACAACAAAAGAACTGCAGCAGTTCGAAGCCAGTCTGATCCAAGCCCAGGCGAGGCAGGGGTTCTCTGAAAGCGCCACTGGCAGTGCGCTGATATGTGCAGAAAATCTCCCTTCCAAAAAAGTGAGCAGAGACCCAAGGGGAAACAGTTGGAGGTCCTTTATTGCAATGGCGGATGCATTTCGGCGAATTTCAAGCCTTCCTCAGCGCCCAAAGCCTCCCAGTGGAAATGAAACACTCTGCTGGTAAGTCCCGCCCTTTAAGCAACGATGTAGCTGGCCCGCTCCACCCCCTGTGAGGTAACAGCACACCTGTGTAGAGTCCCCAGTCTGAGAGAAACTACCAGTCCCAGAATCCAACGTAACGGATCCTGGACGGTGATGCAGGGGGGATGAAATAATAACCTTGTGGTTGTGCAGGGGTGCGGGGAGCAGGGTGTGTCCAGTGGTGAAAAGGTGATGGTTTTCGGCTTCGGTGTTCACAACCAAGAGCCTCCTCCGGTCCCCTAATACCACTGCAGCCCCGGAGAACAGGAATCCATACGGCAGGGACTGCAGTGGCAATGCACGCTGCCCAGCGTGAGATTAATAACCCCACAACTGCCAGCTCTCCTCCCGGACCCCAGGGCGGACTTTGGACCGACCAATCCATTGGTCAGACAACAAAAGAACTGCAGCAGTTCGGAGCCAGTCTGATCCGAGCCCAGGCGAGGCAGGGGTTCTCTGAAAGCGCCACTGGCAGTGCGCTGATATGTGCATAAAATCTCCCTTCCAAAAAAGTGAGCAGAGACTCAAGGGGAAACAGTTGGAGGTCCTTTATTGCAATGGTGGATGCTTTTCGGCAAATTTCAAGCCTTCCACAGCACCCAAAGCCTCCCAGTGGAAATGAAACACTCTGCTGGTAAGTCCCGCCCTTTAACCAACGATATAGCTGGCCCGCTCCACCCCCTGTGAGGTAACAGCACACCTGTGTAGAGTCCCCAGTCTGAGAGAAACTACCAGTCCCAAAATCCAACGTAACGGATCCTCGACGGTGATGCAGGGGGGATGAAAAAATAACCTTGTGGTTGTGCGGGGGTGCGGGGAGCAGGGTGTGTCCAGTGGTGAAAAAGTGATGGGCTTCGGTGTTTACAACGAAGAGTCTCCTCCGGTCCTCTAATACCACCTCAGCCCCGGAGAACAGGAATCCATACGGCAGGGACTGCAGTGGCAATGCACGCTGCCCAGCGTGAGATTAATAACCCCACAACTGCCAGCTCTCCTCCCAGACTCCAGGGCGGACTTTGGACCGACCAATCCATTGGTCAGACAACAAAAGAACTGCAGCAGTTCGAAGCCAGTCTGATCCGAGCCCAGGCGAGGCAGGGGTTCTCTGAAAGCGCCACTGGCAGTGCGCTGATATGTGCAGAAAATCTCCCTTCCAAAAAAGTGAGCAGAGACCCAAGGGGAAACAGTTGGAGGTCCTTTATTGCAATGGCGGATGCATTTCGGCAAATTTCAAGCCTTCCTCAGCGCCCAAAGCATCCCAGTGGAAATGAAACAGTCTGCTGGTAAGTCTCGCCCTTTAACCAACGATGTAGCTGGCCCGCTCCACCCCCTGTGAGGTAACAGCACACCTGTGTAGAGTCCCCAGTCTGAGAGAAACTACCAGTCCCAGAATCCAAAGTAACGGATCCTCGACGGTGATGCAGGGGGGATGAAATAATAACCTTGTGGTTGTGCGGGGGTGCGGGGAGCAGGGTGTGTCCAGTGGTGAAAAAGTGATGGGCTTCGGTGTTCACAACGAAGAGTCTCCTCCGGTCCCCTAATACCACCTCAGCCCCGGAGAACAGGAATCCATACGGCAGGGACTGCAGTGGCAATGCACGTTGCCCAGCGTGAGATTAATAACCCCACAACTGCCAGCTCTCCTCCCGGACTCCAGGGCGGACTTTGGACCGACCAATCCATTGGTCAGACAACAAAAGAACTGCAGCAGTTCGAAGCCAGTCTGATCCGAGCCCAGGCGAGGCAGGGGTTCTCTGAAAGCGCCACTGGCAGTGCGCTGATATGTGCAGAAAATCTCCCTTCCAAAAAAGTGAGCAGAGACCCAAGGGGAAACAGTTGGCGGTCCTTTATTGCAATGGCGGATGCATTTCGGCAAATTTCAAGCCTTCCTCAGCGCCCAAAGCCTCCCAGTGGAAATGAAACACTCCGCTGGTAAGTCCCGCCCTTTAACCAACGATGTAGCTCTCATTTTGGGCCTGAAGACACCCTATTTCATCACTGCAGATTCTCCTGATGCGGAGCATTTCCCCGTAGGGGATGCTCTTTATCAGATGGGCTGGGTGGTGTCTGGTGGCGTGCAACACCGTGTTGACAGCCGTGGGCTTTCTATAGAGCCTGGTCTGTAGTTTGTTATTTACAACAACCATTTCAACATCCAGAAACACCACAAATAAATCCTCATTTAAGCCCGGAGCATGTGTCCCGCTGATTTCTTCCTGAGGTCAGCATTGGTGGTGTATATATATATATATATATATATATATATATATATATATATATGAACAAGGCGGGAGCTAACTGCCGAAACGCGTCAAAGCAGCCGAAAAGTGCAATAAAACTTATTTGGAATTCGAAATTTCACGGAGTCAGGGCCTTTCTTGTATGGCGAAGATTGGAGTGTTCCTGATATATATATATATATGTATATAACCTACTGGGGGTCACCAGTAGGTAGTTATAGGTAGGAACTATTATCCATAGGAAGTATGCAACATTCTATTCACAATAACTTTGGCGCCGATTGATGAATCTTTACGAAATTTTAGAAACTTTTGGCGAGCTCTGGTCCGCTCCTATCCTGAAAGTTTCACGGGGATTCCCAAAACGTGTTTTTCCCATGCAATTTGCCATATGACCTTTAGCCACAGCTACAGCTTGAACTGCTGAATGGAATGACACCAAATTTGGCAAAGAGGCAGCCCTCTGTTCAGACTTGTGCCTTTTGCTTAAATGGTGTCAATCTGTTCAGTAGTTCCTGAGAAAATTACAGTTAACATTATTTATATATCTATGGGCGCAGTGGATCCGCGGAGTCTGTGTGCATCGTCGTCGTACCATAAGCGCACCCTTCCGATCACGCGCTGAATGCTAATTGGCTGTCAAGTGGTTGTCAACATTTGAACAAAGGAACTGTTGGCAGCCATTTTGTGCTTTGGTAGAAGCGAGGCTGAGGAAGTCAGTGGAATATGTGTGCAAAACGTAGATAGTGTGCAGGGTAGAAATAATTTTACCCTCGAGACCTGTTTAGGGGGTCCCAGAAGGACCCCCAGGGCCCATAATTTTTTTTTTTTTAAAAGACGCGGCAGGTGCGTGTAAGGTGCGCGGACTCTGCCGTAAAATAAATAAAATAAAACAGAGCTTTTTTTTATAACTAACCCCGAGGGGGCTAAATACAGGGGGCAAAATTATTACATTTTATGGGGGCCCCCCGGGCTAAAAAAAAAATGATGCGGGGAGGGGTCCAAGGTCCCCAAAGCTGCGGGGACCAACACCCTCTGGGGCTTTATATATTGGGGGAGGGGGACTGCGTGGCCCCCCTCCTGGAGCACTTGAGGGCCCGTTACCCCCTGGGCTAAACAAAAAGTGGTTGGGGGGCTGCAAGGTCTCCAAAGCAACAGGGACCACCACTCACCGGGGCTTTATGTATTGTGGGAGGGCTGGCTCATGCAATGTCACGGGGTGTTCATCCCACCCTCCCATAGCAAGGAAATCTGTTCTCTCTAAATCAGATTGCTTTTCCACATGGAGAGCTGCATGTTAGTAGCTCCCCATGCGGAAAAGCAATTCCGGCTCCCAAACGCGTAGAAGTGGTGCACCAAAGGCGCTGGAGTCGCTTACCCTACAGATTATGAGTTGTGCATCCAGCGCGTGCACACCAGGGGACCGCACTGAGCGCTGCCCTGGATGCGCGACTTTCAATTTTACCGTAAAAAAATAGCCCTATCAGTAATTTCTAATATCCCTGTGCACCCTATCCCCCGGGTCTTATAAAAAATGTTGGGGACCGTGGGGGGAGCCACAATGCCCGCACGGTCCCGTCGGCTCCCCGCGTCCTTCGGGAGCCGGCATTGCTTTTCCACATGAGAAGATGCTAACTTGCATGTGTAAAAGTTATCTGGTTTGGATTTTGAAAGTGAGAACATATTTCTGTCTTTCAAAATGCAAACCAAGTTTGCTACGGGAAGTCGGGAGCCATAAGATTCCCGCCCTCTCTTAGCAAACAGCAGTGTCCCGGGGGTAGACACCCCGGGACACTGCAGGAGCCTGCCCTGGGGGGGTGGAGGTCCCCAGGGCCCTTGAGGGCTCCAGGCAGAGGGCCACGCAGCCTCCCTCCCACAATACACAAAGCCCCGGGTGGTGGTGGTTCCCGGGACTTGAGGGGGGTCGTTGAGGCCCTTCCAGTTCTAATTTTGCAGGGGGCGCTCTGGGGGGTGGCTCTCACTGTTGCATAGCAAGCAGCAATGTTCAGAAAATCATCCGGTAAGATAACAAAGGATTTCGAAGTCCATTTACAGCGTTTTTGTTGTAGGTTGCAGCCGTTAAAGCGGCGACAATTATAACGCTGTGTTTGTAAATATGCCCTTAAGTTTTGTAATGTCGACAATCTTGTCTCCCATTTAAATAGGCACAAAGTATTTTTTGAAGTGCATTATAAATCACAAAGCAACACTGTCTCATTGTGATCGATAAAGAATTGAAAGAGTTGTGTACTTCTTTTGCTCGTAGGGTGAATATAACGGTTTCTGTACAGCCAATACCTTTCAACCCTACCCCAAACTGCTTACTGCCTGTTACCATAGTAACAGTTCATGGAACACTTAAGAGAGCACAGAGTTTAGAAGTTCACCACACTATGTTGCTAATCGAAACAGTTACTGTGCTGGAGTTTTAAAAGTTTTCCATAGGAACCGTAAGTCGTAGAAGAAGTCAGTGGAAAATATAATAAAAATATTAGCAGGGATTCACTGGGGCCCCCACAGTCCCGGGGCTTCACTCATGTTTTGAGGGGGGTGCAGTAGGCTGTGTAAATTATATCGGGAAAACAACAATGCAGCTTATTGCAGCTTTTCTTTTATATAATGTGGAATAATGTTTATTTGTTAGGCAGTGTTCACTTTTGTTATGGATAGAGTCACTTTGTTACAGGAAATTCATTAATATGTAGGACGGCGTGTTCTGTTTGTGTGCGTGGAACCAATTTAACGTTTAATTGGCTAAGATGTTCCAACAACAAGCTTAATGTTCATTGGGTGCCTACTATTGAAAGTAGAAGTGTTTTCTGCGATTCACTTCTGTTCCGGAGAGTAGCAAGGACATGTAATTGGCTTACATGTTGTGAGGAGGACTTTCCTGAGCTTTATGTTGGTTTTTTGCGAACTATTGGAAGTAGAAGTGTTGCCAGCCATTCACTTCTGCTCTGTGGAGTAGGAGGGACATCTGATTTGCTGACGTACACCAAGGAGGACTTTCCCAATCTTAATGTTGATTGGCTGTAAACTGTTGAAAGTAAAAGTGTTGTCAGCGATTTCTTCCCTCTTCGCGGAGTATTAGAGACATTTCATTGGGTAATATGTTCCAAGCGGGACCTTACGAAGCTTAATGTTCCTTGGCTATGAAGCATTAAAAGTAGATGTTTTGGCAGTCCTTATTGGGTGGGAACGGTTTACTGTTGTGAGTGATTTTGTGACGCACTTCCAAAGGAGTATGGGAAAAGAAAGTAGTAAAGGGGAGGTTAGGAACACTATTAACTCTGTACAGTGGTCGCAAGGTGGTGGACAGGGATTATTAAGGTAAAAATTGTTTTTATATGTTTTAAGGGACATTTATATAATGGCTGTGTGCTGTACAAATCACGGCGGAAAAATGGCAGTGTCTTGCGGTGTTTTTTTAATCAAGTTTGCGGGTGGAATACTTCAGAGGAACACTATTTACTTATAATGTGGTGTTTACTTTTCTAATGGGGAGGTGTGGTTGCGCAGCAAAAATTTCAGTCTAGGTTTGAAACAGTTTTTATTTAGCAAATACAAATAAACTTTCTTCAGAAACTGACGCTGTATATATGAAAGGGGTGACAATTAAAAATACAATTTCAGAAAATATCAGTTAAGCGTGGCCATACCCTCCTTTTTTCTGCTATAGTTTGTAAAAGTGTTGCCCCATATTCTTGATAATGTAAGAGGGCATCAGTTACTTTTAGATAAAGTAGAATTGAAGTGCTACAACAAACACACCCTTCACTACATTATCTGAGGTCAGGAGAACAAGTAAAAAACAATTAAATACAAGCGACGTCATACTACATAGAAATGTATGCATTAATATTTTTAAAATTTGTATTCCGTAGAATTCAGGAACGTTCTGTCATAGCGCTTAGAGGTCGCACACTGTTCCGCTAACAAATCACATACTCAGTTAAGAATATATAGGATGGTACTATTATAATATACAGAACTGGTCCTATATATTCTCTAGGGAGAAGGTGAATAAGAACCGCAAATGAGAAGAATAGAAATTAGAAAATAACATTCAGAAATGTAGGGTTTATCAAATAATTAAAGTAACAAAGTATGTATGAAAGCTATGTTTTGTATTCTGCAATTTCGTAAAATATGCTCCCCGAAAACAATATGTGATCAAGTGCGCTCTAATGTTTGTAATCTATATTACAGATTGCACCGAAAAATTTCTGTTTCCTCTCCTGTAACAATAGGACAATCTATTACAATATAACGATTGATACCATTGTTACAGTAAAAAGAAAAGGAAAATAAAGTTATCTATTTAACAGAACATCCATAACGAAATACTTTCGAGCAGTAATTATTTTCTGAGCTTCTTTTCTCAGGGAGGTCAAAAAGTTTGATCTTTGTGGCGACAGGTCATAAACTCCTCTGAGATCATGACTGTGAAAACTATAATATATATATATATTCACAGTATATGATCAAAAGGGGGGAACAGACTAAAAACCAGAAGCTGGTGTCGTTGCGTATATATCTTTACTCTTTGTGACGACGGGTCATGAACTCCACTGAGATTAGGATAACTGTTAATATTATAATATACATATTAACAGAATATAATCCCTAGGGGAAAACACACTAACAACTGGAAGGTGGTGACGTTGGTTGTAAATATTTAGGGTTTGCGCCGATGGGTCACCAACACCTCTGAAGCTAAGTACAGTGTCAATATTATAATATAGAAAGTCACAATATATAAGCTGAAAGGAGCCAGAAAAGGAGCAATGTTTGTTGTAATCTATCCGTTTCTGAAAACAAGCTGCTGATGTTACAGATAAAAAGGGAAAAACATGCAATAACACTTTTTTCTAGATATATATGTTTAAATATTGACAAATAGCCACAAATTATAACTATCTACTATGCCATAATGAAACAACTTACAACTCCGGAATATGTTTGTTGACGCAAAAGAAGAATCCGATGCTAGAAAAGGAAACCTGCATCACAGATTGGCGACGCAGAAATAACTCGCAAAAACCAAACTAATCGCACAATAGGTGTGGTTTATATAGTTTTTGGTTGTTTAGTAGTCTAAGGAAGGAAGATTTGGCTCCTCCTATGTAGATGTCACGTTTTACAGTTCACACCAGCTCACGTTTTTACTGTTTTACTTGTGCACGTGTTGGGGAAAGTTACAAACTGTGAAGCTGTAAAGGTTTCGATTTCCATAGTAACACGTATAAGGTCCTTATTATCTACATAAGTTGGAGAGTTTAAAAAGTGTTACCCAGTAAACTGTGGCCTTTGCATTATCATGATTAAAACCATCTAAATAGAAGATATAAAAAAAAATATTGTTTACAATAGAAGAAAAAAAAACGTATTAATATTTCTTATCACTATGCTTTTTAATAAAAAAAATGCCAGCATTTGTAAAGCGTAAAGCTACCCCCGGAAAGGTGTGCCAGCGCTTGGGACGTTGGGAAGATTAAGCATGGTGTTACCTACAGTGAGATAGTGGTGGGCTAAGATGCTGATGGACTTTGGAATCAAACTGTGAACGCTGTTCTTGAAAGTCAGGTATTATAGGTGCTGCGTCATACTTTTACCACACTTATATGTTAATTACTGCTAATTAGGTTGAAAATATTAAATTAAATTATAAGTAGGGCTCCTTGATTTATGTTTTTACTAATTTTTACAGATGAATACAGACAGAAAAGTATTTATTTTCCTCTCTGTATTTATTTAAAAGTTTGGATAAATACGAAAATTGGGTTATTTTTTGAGTGTTTGTATATGCTGTCAATGATGAGTAGTAGGCCAATAGGTCTGTTGTTCTAAAATTAAAAGGGTAAAAACAATAAAATACTTTTAGTAAAGAGCCTTAAAGAGCAATATATATCCTTGTATAAGAAAACTTGCACATTTTAATATGAAGGTTGTGTATAGTTTATCATCTAAGAGTGTTTACATGAGTGAAAACGGTCAGTCTTTCAGCCATGAGTGCATATTTATCAGTAAAATAAATGTGGAAATATACTAATTTCAGATTCATTTTTTTACAAAATCCGAAATATATATGGGTAAATAGACATACAATTATTAGGTTATACTAAGGAATTATCTTTTTAAAAACCTTTGAAATTCACTGAAAAAACCATAGGTTTCAGGAAGGTTATAGTTAGGAATTATCATTTAAAAAACCTTAGAAATTCACTGAAAAAACCATAGGTTTCAGGGGTGTTATAGTTATCTGGACATTTTACTCATACAAAACCATTGAAATTCCTCGGTTATAGTTAGTTGTACTGAGAATAACTCACGCGCCCGCAATCCACTGCTGATGATGTCACATATTACATAATTTACGTACCTCCAACACTGGCTCTGATGTGCGGTCATGTGACTGGGGACTACAAGTGCTTCCACCAATGGGATGGTACAAGACTACTCAAAACTTGGGTGAGGCAGCATCCTGTTGAAACAGCGGCATCCGAAGACGGCTGTTTGAGCCAAAATGCATCATGCCCTATGCTGTGAAATAAAAAGGCTGCCGACGATATTCCCAGTGTGGCCTCTACCTTTCTCGACTGGAGGGGTTTTGTTCATGTTTCCATGTCAGCCAGAGGCGTGTTTTAGAGGCCCATTTCCGCAGGTTGGCTAAAGCACTGCTGGTTTCTGCTGTGGCAGTTTTGTGTTCTCCAAGGTATTGGAATTGCTTCAGCCCGCCTCGACGAGTGAGCAATGCAAGGGCTGCTGTGAAATGCAGCTTGTGACTTCACGAGGAGCTGGATACATTGATTTTCCGGTTCACGGCCCGGTGGATACTCAGTTCCCGAGGCTGGGACATTAAGGGGACTCAAGGAAGCAATTTTTGTTGTTTCATCCATCAGGACTATCACTATCACTACCGGACACACCGCGTTCTGTCCTGTCAAGCACCAATCCATTCAGGACTGTCATTGTTGAGTCCATCCCCACGCAGCATCTGTCCCTTAAGGTGAATTCTGGGAGTTGCAGTACCTCCAACACTGCCTCTGATGTTCGGTCATGTGACTGGGGACTACAAGTGCTTCCACCAATGGGATGGTACAGGACTACTTAAAACGTGGTTGGGGCAGCATCCTGTTGAAACAGCTGCATCCAGTGAAGGCTGTTTGAGCCGAAATGCATCATGCCCTATGCTGTGAAATAAAAAGGCTTCCGACAATATTCCCTGTGTGGCCTCTACCTTTCTCGACTGGAGGGGTTTTGTGTGTGTATATATATATATATATATATATATATATATATATATATATATATATATATATATATATATACTAATGGGTGAGCCCCCAGCTGTGCAGCCAGGAAGAGGAACGAGGATGTATGTGGCCGAGGATGAGGGTCTCACAGCAGGGCGGTTTTTGCGACTGCCAGAATGCGATCTTTGTTTTCACCAGCAAGAAAGGCCTTGCCCGGAAGACTGGTACCAGCTGGTGACTGGGCACTGCAGACGCAAACGCCGAAGTGTTGAGGTGGTTTTGGCGTTATCAATTTTGATGGTGGGTCCCCCTCAACCCTGAGGTTGTGCCATATTGTGACTATTTGTATGCCAACTGTCAGCGCCCATCTTTTTTACTAATCAATGCCTTTGTTCCAGTGTGAGACACCTTTGACACTGACCCTGCAACATTATTATCCTAATGTTTATCATCCACCCAACAGCTCACCAGTTTGTGGCATTATAGGATTTGGAGTCCTAAGGGTTTGGGAGCACGTGCTCGGCAGATTTTGAGTTGCAAGAATACTCATTTTTTTAACATGCAACCCCAAGATGAGACTTTAATTATCCAGTCTCAGTGCTCGCTTCTATCAGGTTTGTGCCATGGATATTTCGGCAGTAAAACACTTCGATTTCAAAGTTCAGGTCAGAGGTCATGCTGCAGTGGACTTGTTTTCAGCTCGGGTGAGCTTTCGGGACATTGATTAACAAAAGAAGACATGGACATTAACGTTTGACAGCAGTGGCATTTTTAAATTATGTGTTATTCATTTTTATCTAGGCAACACAGGATTACGAGATTTTCGTTTTTAGTTTTTTCTAAATAACACCCACATTAATCCCATTGTGATGCACATGTATAATTATCCATGCGGGCAACATTTTTAATATTTTAAACTAAATACATGCACTGCGCATGATATTTATGAAGTTATGCCTCACCTGCATTTATGCTGATTCTTTAGCTGGTGACAGTGTACACATCCTGTACTGTATCTGTGAGTTGATCACATACTTCATAGTATGTTGTTTATGTTTATTCATCAGTCCGATGGGAAGGGCTATTTAATGCAGGTGCAATTCAGCGCCAAATTAGATTGACAAAGGCCTCTTGAAGGCTGAAACGCGTCTCTCCTTGTGTTTGGGATTGAGGGCGACCTGAATAAATAAAGAGATGGCGAATCCGGAACCACCTCGAGTCCGTGCCTTCTTCCAAAGAGCTTCTGTGGGAGGTGGTTGTTTGTTTCATATATATATATACTAGCAGCCCGTCCCGACGTTGTCCAGGTATGAATTGCTGCCGGCCAGTAGTATATTGTTTTGTAGGATTTCGTTTTGATAGCATTTCTTATCTGTGACAGGCCTGTGAAACGCTCCGATTCACAGTGCACTGCTGATGCACTTAGGAGTGTGTGTTCAGTAGTGTGTGAACTCGAGTTTCCCTACTTTATTTTTCCTTGCAATATTATATAGCGCGAACTCGACAACATGGCATGAGCGCAATGTACATTACAGAAGAACAAATTCATTTGTGGTAGGCACGGGGAGACAAAGCGATTTGCCTGGAATCACAGGATGTTGAGCTGATGCCGAGATTCGAACGTAGCTGCCCAGCTCTAAAGTTCGCAATCCTAGAACTTGTGGCGGGAGGTGTGTCTGAAAGTGTATGTCGGTGCTGGCCATCAATGAGAGAGACCTGTGCATTTTTCAAATGTGTGGTGAAAAAATATGAGTATGTTGCTGGAGATGTGGGCCGCCGTGCCATCAATGTACTTACCGGGGGAGGGTAAACACCCATTATTCCGCAACTTTCTTTCCGCATACCATCACTCCGCATACTTTCATTACGAAAGTACCATGACTCCGCAATGCCATTATAACGCATGGCATTACATTTTATATGCTTTTACCACGCATACATTTACAACGAAATTCGTTGTAAATGTATGAATGGTAAAAGCATGTTTTTTTTAATGTTTGGATATGGTAAGTAAGGATATAGGGGTATATGTTTTGGGGTACTGAGGTATATGTTTTGGGGTGTTTGGGTCTTTTAAGTGTTCAGATATAGTTTTGGGTTATGGGGTACAAGGGTAGTTTTAGGGTTTAGGGCTAGGTTTGGGTTTTGGGGTACAGGGGTATTTTAAGGGTTCAGGGCTAGGTTTGGGTTTTGGGGTACAGGGGTATTTTTAGGGTTCAGGGCTAGGTTTGGGTTTTGGGGTACAGGGGTATTTTAGTGTTCAGAGGTAGGTTTGGGTTTTGGGGTACAGGGTTATTTTTAGGGTTCAGGGCTAGGTTTTGGGGTACAGGGGTATTTTTAGGGTTTTGGGGTAGGTTTGGGTTTTGGGGTACAGGGGTATTTTAAGGGTTCAGGGCTAGGTTTGGGTTTTGGGGTACAGGGGTATTTTAGGGTTCAGGGGTAGGTTTGGGTTTTGGGGTACAGTGGTATTTTAGGGTTCAGGGCTAGGGTTGGGTTTTGAGGTACAGGGGTATTTATAGGGTTCAGGGCTAGGTTTGGGTTTTGGGGTACAGGGGTATTTTTAGGGTTTAGGGATAGGTTTGGGTTTTGGGGTACAGGGTATATTTATAGGGTTAAGATGGGTTAGTGTTTAAGGGTGTTGGGGTATTTTAAGGAGTAAGGGTGGGTTATGATTATGGGGTGCAGGGGTATTTAAAGGGAGCAGGGTGGGATTAGCACACGATATGAGACATGGCATGAAGGGTGGAACGTACCACACGCCCCCAGCGTTTGTCACGCCCCCAGCACACGCCCACTGCACAACTCAGACACGCCCACAAGGGACTACTTTGCTGGCACGGTTCTTTTACCTTTTAAATGTATATGGTGGGTGTCTGCATAGCCTATGTCCTTCTGCTGCAACTGCCCTTTCCAACGCTGTATTGGGTGTTGTGATTGGTGCTGTGGTTCCTGAGATTACCCGCCTCAAAGGTTTGGGCTCTCTCTTTATTATATTAGTATGGATTTTACCTACTGGCGGTCGCCAGTAGGTATATATAGTTAGGATTTTTTTGAATAGGGATTTCTGAAAATTCTATGTTGAATAACTTTGGCATTGATGGACGGAATTGGCTGAAATTTTCAGGAAAATGGCATATTTTGTTTCTGAGCGTCCCCTGAAAGTTTGGGGGGGTTTCGTCAAGCGGGGGCCGAGAAAAAAGGGGGGTCCCAAAACGTGTTTTTAACATTGAGTTTTCCGTAGGGCGGTTGAACTCACTTTTAGCCCGAACGGCTGAATGGATTTCCACCAAACTTGGCAAAATTGTAGGGACTGGTACCCCGATGTGCCTTTGCTATGTCTCAAGATATATGCTCCAGTGGTTTTTCCGAAAATTAACTTTGAAAAATATATATTAGGCTACATTGGGCTATATATATGTTAGAGCCCAAATGTAGCCCAATGTAGCCCAAAGATGGCCACCAGAGACAAAAAAAAACAAATGTAGCCCAAATATCAGCCAGATGTAGCCCAACTATAGCCCAATGACAGAATGTCCCAGAGTGTCCTAAAGAACAACTAGAGCGCTAACAGTCTTACTTATGACAAAAGTATGGCACACCTGAAGTCATCTTGATTGGAATAAAGTGTTAACACTTAAAACATTTAATTTGCAAAGGAACAAAATGAGGGGGTTCATTTTGCCATAGAAATTATTAATATTGCTGAAGAAAGAAAAATTAGGGCACATTTTGAGTGACTTCTCAAATCCTCTTATATTTCAATAAAAAATTTCAGATATGCAGTCTCCCAAGATGCCCACCAGATGGCCACCAGAGACAAAAGAGCCCAAATGTAGCCCAAATATCAGCCAGATGTAGCCCAACTATAGCCCAATGACAGAATGTCCCAGAGTGTTCTAAAGAACAACTAGAACGCTAACAGTCGTACTTGTGACAAAAGTATGGCACACCTGAAGTCATCTTGATTGGAATAAAGTGGTAACACTTAATACATTTAATTTGAAAAGGAACAAAATGAGGGGTTTCATTTTGCCATAGAAATGATATGTATATATATATATATATATATATATATATATCACTGAAAAAACCATAGGTTATAGACCATATATAGTTAGGAATTAGCATTTACAAAACCTTGAAAATTCACTGAAAAAACCATAGGTTATAGACCATATATAGTTAGGAATTAGCATTTACAAAACCTTATTTTACTCACACAAGACCATTGAAATTCGCATATATAGTTAGTTGCACTAACTATATATCGCGCACCCGCAATCCACTGCTGATGATGTCACATATTACATCATTCATGACATGGTCAGTGACATCACTGATGACATCACTGATGACATCTCAAATGACATCACTGATGACATCACTGATGACAACATCCAGTGACTGTATGTTACTGTAAAGTTAAAATATGTCTTAAATATTGAAGAATGAGTGGATGTATAAGTGTCTGGATGAAGGATTTAGTAGATGTATGACTGACTGTATGAGTGAGTGATTAAATGTGTCTCACTGAGTGCATGGGTTAGTGACTAAACTGTCTTAATTTGTGCATCATTATGTCTGTTGTTCTGTAAACTGCTGCATGTGTTGATCAGTAGCTATATGAATAACTATATGGGTTATTGATTGGTTGCCCAAGTATTTGTATGGGAGACTGAGTGTGTGTGTGGGTGGCTGGGAGGTGTATGACTCTGTACATAGATGTGTGAGCAGTTGATTCACTAGATGTATGGGTTCAAAAGTGCATGTGGAAACAGCTGTATGGGCGGTTGACTGTGTGCATGAGTGTATTGGTGAGTGAATGGATATCTCAGTGCTACATGTCAAAGTAAGTACATATGTAAAACACAGTACATGTGAGAGTTGACATATATAAATAACTGTGCATAAGAGCCAGTGAATGGGTGAGTGGCTGTATGGATCATTGTGAACTTGTATCAGGGATTGTATAAGAGAGTAAATATGTGTTAGTATATGTTTGAATAAGTAAGGTGTGTATAACTGTATAGTTGAGGAAATGGAGGTGTGATTGATTCTTTGCATGACTGACTAGGTGTGTGAGTAACTCCATGGATGAGTGACAGTCTGTGAGTGTCTGTTTACACTGATTGTATCTAAGGTTATATTAGAGTCTGAAGAGGTTCATCGTATTATCACATGAATGATATCATCAGTGATGTGATCAGTAATGTCAAATGAGATGTCATCAGTGATGTCATCAGTGATGTCATTTGAGATGTCATCAGTGATGTCATCAGTGATGTCACTGACCATGTCATGAATGATGTAATATGTGACATCATCAGCAGTGGATTGCGGGTGCGCGATATATAGTTAGTGCTACTAACTATATATGCAAATTTCAATGGTCAATGTGAGTAAAATAAGGTTTTGTAAATGCTAATTCCTAACTATATATGGTCTATAACCTATGGTTTTTTCAGTGAATATATATATATATATATATATATATACAGTGATCAATTTTCCAGGGCTTACCTGTTTTTGACAAAAGTTTCCCCGCCCTAATAAGTGCAATTGCAAACACTCTTTTCCGTCGCGGTTTGTAACACTCCCACTGCATACAAATCAACCAATCAAATGCTCCCTTCTGTTGTGAATGTGCCCTTTAAATTTCTTGCACCTCTTTCAGTGCGCCATGTGACCAAGGCCTCTGTGCAGGCCGAAACGTTATGCTGCCGTGGTGTGCTATTGAATAAACGAAACTCACCTGCACTCTGGGTCTTCCTGTTCTTTCCTGTGTGGGGTCGGCAATTGGAGACTGTCGCAGTGAAAAGTACAGTGCGGATATATATATATATATATATATATATCAGGAACTTCGTCTGCATACCATTCGCTGGACACAAAGGACGAATCAGACCCAAACAGGTAAATTTGCTAGTTTTTATTCAGTGCATCCTTCGTTCGCCATGACGCGTTTCGGGCCCTGGAGCCCTTGATCACATGACTTGGCCAATTAAAACCCGTGATTTTAAAGTGGATGTTTGGATCACATGATCCTGGGCCTATAGACATAACCAACAGACTTCTGCCTAATCCACACAACGTTACTCATAATAGCGCGGTGATATATACCATAATCATGAAAGTGCTCAGCAATATTGCTAAAATTCAAATGTTACATCATTTTCGCTTTTGTTATTCACCACTTGGAACCCAGATTAGATGTTTGTGCAAATTTCACGGTAAATAAATAAATAAATACATATATAATCAATATTAAATAAAGCCCATTTCATTTAAAAATACATCAAATGTAAAATCATGGCTAATAGTTCATTATATATGTGCATTTACCCAAATAAATACAGAAAAACACTTTAAATTCATTGATACGAATTGATAAAAATGTGCAAAATCTGCTTAATCTGTGCAAAACATGCAACTTTCTTTTCTGCTGGGTTACAAAGGAAGAGGAGAATTTCAAAATAGAAGCCCCAGTGGGCTTAATGTATTTATGGATAACTGCGTCTATACTGCCCACATGAACAAATTTGTCCTGTGCACATATTAGTGACAGTAATGAAAATTTTCCCTTGTGAAAAAATAAAAATAAAAGTATAAATGAATCCTAAAAGCAGTTTTCTGTTTGTATGATATACCCCACAGGTTTTCTCAAGAGCGTGCCTAGTAGTAGTGCCCATGCTTATATATTTCATTTCTTATTTCAGTTTATAAGCATGTATACAAGTCCTCAGTCGCATTCAGGCCATTCGGTGTCTTGGTATTTAACCCCTTCAGTGCTAATGACAAGGGTAACTCGTCATGGAGTTTCCATTGATTTCAATGGAAATTACATTGAAGTGCCAGAAGATGCATAGCATCCAAGTGGTTAATTCAAGGATATATCTGGTCTCAAGCAATCTCAAGCGTGCTTCCCTGTCTCCTCCTCTACGTAGTGGCAGCACCATATCTATTGCATAATAGCTGAGGCAACTCAAATCACCCTTGTGGCATGAGTTGACATGTCTAGCCACTGGGTAAGCTTCATCCTTATTGATGACCACCCGCATGTGCTGGAGTATGCGTTTGTGGACCTGTAGCTTGGTACTACCCACGTACCGTAGCCCACAAGCACACTCCAGCACATACACAGCGAAATCTGATTTGCATGTCAATTTCTTACTAATCAGATTTGGAACCTCGCTAAATGGGGATGTAAAGGTTGTTTTATTCTTCCCCATGGTGCAAGCCTTGCAAGTGGCACACTTTAAGAAGCCCTTACTTTGCAGGAGCCAGTTATTCTTGCTTGCCACCTCCGGACTACTCTTGACAAGCATATCGCCCATTGATCTGGCCCGACTATAGGTTATGGTTGGATGGCCAGCAAAAGTCTTGCCAATCACGGGATCCCCCATGACTATTGGCCAGTTTTTTCGAAAGATCCTCTGCAATTGCTTGTGTTGGCGGCTGTACGCTGTGATAAGCCTTGGTTGCCCACCTACACTATCTTTCACTTTTGATGTTTCGTTGGGTTTCCCCTCAATGTTGGGCAGAGTATTGATCCATTTTAGCTCTTATCGTAGCTTTCTCAACCAAGACCTCTGAATAGCCCCTGTCTAAGAACCTTTTCTTACTGCTTAATTGTGATGCCAAGCATGACTCATCAGTGCTGCATATTCTTCTGATCCTCAGCATTTCCCCATAGGGGATTCTGCGGATCAGGTGGCCTGGGTGATGGCTAGACGCATGAAGGACCGTGTTGCCCGCGGTCTCCTTGCGATGCAATCTGGTTTGGAGTTCCCCTCCCGTCACCTGGACTTCAACATCTAAAAAGTTGACTTTGTTATCACTGATCGTGCCGGTAAAACTTAGATTCAAGTTATTTACATTTATGTCCGATATAAACTGTTCAGTCTCTGTAGTTGACCCCCTCCAGATTATAAAGAAGTCATCTATGAATCTATATAGTGACACAACCTTATTGGTCATCACCTCTGCATGAGCGATTCCCAGGACCTGCTCCTCCCACAGCCCCATGTGCAAGCACGCGTAGCTGGGGGAGAAGCTGGCCCCCATCGCAACTCCTCTCAATTGTTGGAACACTTGATTTTGGAACAAGAAAAAATTGTATATATATATATACACACATTACCTACTGGTGGTCGCCAGTAGGTAGTTATAGTTAGGACCTACAAACGATAGGAAATCCGCAACATTCTATTTGGAATAACTTTGCCGCTGGTTGATGAATCTTCGCGAAATTTTCAAAACTGTTGGGGAGCTCCGGTCCGCTCCTATCCTTAGAGTCTCGGGGTGATTCGTGAAGTTGGGGCTGAGAAAAAAGGGGGGGCCCAAAACGTGTTTTCCCCATGCAAGAGTCCTAACTTTACTACTCCTAAACTGAGAAAAATCCTAACTTTAAGACTTTCGGTATTCACAGAAGGCATTTAGGAGTCCTAAAGTTAGGAGGCCTAACTTTACTACTCCTAAACTGAGAAAAATCCTAACTTTAAGACTTTCGGTATCCACAGAAGGCATTTAGGAGTCCTAAAGTTAGGAGTCCTAACTTTACTACTCCTAAACTGAGAAAAATCCTAACTTCAAGACTTTCGGTATTCACAGAAGGTATTTAGGATTCCTAAAGTTAGGAGTCCTAACTTCTGTGAATTCTGAAATGAGTAAGGGCCTTCTGTGAATACCAAAATGAGTAAGTGCCTTCTGTGAATACCAAAATGGTAGTAGGTTTAGGATTTCATCTTAAGTTAGTTCTTTGAATCGGGCCCTTCATGTGCTTGTAGATACATAACTGTCTAAAAATGTATGCTGTTCTCAAGTTTTGGTAGAATTAGAAACCAGTCTGCTTATGCATTTGCAAAATGAGTCAGGCTTCCACACTAAACTACAGTTCTAAAATATGTGGAATGTGTGCAGTCATCTTACATCTTCCAGATTAGTAAATGATTTTTGGTAACGTCCAAGGGATAGTGTTGCTTGTCTAGAATCACGCTGAGAGTCTATGTGCATTTGGGAAGCATTGTGACAGAAGCATTTGGGTACTTCATGATTTTGAAGACATAAAACTGCTTAAAAAATTATCCTGTTCTCAAGTTTTGGTAGAACTAGAAACCAGTCATTGCTTATGTATTTGCAACATGAGTGAGGCTTCCACACTAAACTACAGATCTAAAATATGTGGAATGTGTGCAGTCACCTTACCTCCTCCAGATTAGTCAATGATTTTTTGTAAAGTCCAAGGGATACCGTTGCTTGTCTAGAATCACGCTGTGAGTCGGAGTGCATTTGGGAACCATTGTGACAGAAGCTTTTGGGTACTTCATGATTTTGAAGATTATTACTGCTTAAAAACCTATCCTGTTCTCAAGTTTTGGTAGAATTAGAAACAAGTTATTGCTTATGTATTTGCAAAATGAGTTACGCTTTCACAGTAAAGTGCAGTTCTAAAATATGTGGAATGTGTGCAGTTTTCTCACCTGTTCCACACTAGTAAATGTTTTTTGGTAAAGTCCAAGGGATACTGTTATTTGTCTAGAATCACACTGTGAAATTGCGTGCATTTGTGAAACTTTGTGGGAGAAGCATTTGGGTGTTTTATGTGTTTGCAGAGACATAACTGCTTAAAAGTCTATTTTGTTGTCAAGATTTGGTTGAATTTGAAAATAGTCATTGCTTATGTATTTGCAAAATGAGTTAGGCTTTGTCTCTAAAATGCAGTATTGCACGTGGAATGTGTGCTGTCACCTTACTTTTTTAGGATCAGTAAATGTGCATTTGGGAACTGTTTTCTGAGATGCATTTGGGTACTTCATGTGTTTGCAGATACATAACTGGTTAAAAATGTATCCTGTTGACAAGTTTTGGTAGAATTTGAAAGCAGCCACTGCTCATGTATTTGAACATGTGTCAGGTTTCTACTCTAAGGAGCGGTAATGAAATATGTGAAATGTGTGCAGTGAACTTAACTTTTCTACACTTGTGAATAGTGTTGGTTGTCTAGAATCACACTGTGAGTGTGTGTGCGCTTGTGAACCATTGTGAGAGAAGCATTTGGTAACTTTATGTGTCTTTGTAGTACTCTAATTATTCAGTCAGTATCCATGTACCCATGCAGAGAGTAAGCTCTTAGGACATGGACTGTTTTAAAGTCATATGCACTATGCATGTAGTGGTCTATCCACCTTTTCACTTTTGTTTCAGGCCTACAATTCCCCAGTCAGTATCCATACACTCTAGCAAACACTCTGTCACTGCTCTTGCAATCCCATAGTGACTCTTTCAGTACCATGTACTAATCCATTCATTAAAGTAAAACTAAACGAATTATAAATTCACCCAGTGTATCGCCTGGTAGTACTCTAATCAGTCAGTATCTATGTACTCATGCAGCAAGCTAGGACTTAGGATATGGACTGCTTTAAACTCCTATGCACTATGCATGTAGTGGTCTAACCAACTGTTAATTTGTGTTTCAGGCCTACATTTCCCCAGTCAGTATCCATACACTCCAGCAAACAGCTTGTCACTGCTCTTGAATCCCATAGTGACCCTCTCAGCTACATATAGTGATCCATTCACTGAAGAAAAACTCAACCAATTATAAGCTTACCTAGTGTCTCTCCTTGTAGTAGTGTAATCATTCAGTAAGTATCCATGTACTCATGCAGCAAGCCAGGCCTTAAGACAAGGACTGCTTTAAACTCCTATGCACTATGCATGTAGTGGTCTAACCACCTTTTCACTTGTGTTTCAGGCCTACAATTCCTGAGTCAGTATCCATGCAGTTCAGCAAACACCCTGTGACTGCTCTTTCAATCCCAAAGTGACTCTTTCAGTACCATGTACTAATCCATTCTCTGAAGTAAAACTCAATTAATTATAAATTGACCCAGTGTATCTCCTTGTAGTACTCTAATCATTTAGTCAGTATCTATGTACTCATGCAGCGAGCCAGGCCTTAGAACATGGACTGCTGTAAACTCCTATGGACTATGCATGTAGTGGTCTAACCACCTTTTCATACACACGTTCACTGATTGTTTTTGTGCAGGAAGGTGTGCCTTTTTGCACAAAAACAAACTCCACATGACAGATATCCTTGCACCATGGTGCAAGGGTGCCTGTGTCACCACATGGCTGCAGTTTAAGCAGCAGTGCAGAGGGAAGCATAGACTTGCACCATATTTATGGACATATGTTGCATCCCTGTACTTCAGAAGTACCACAGCATGCTGTAGTTAAAGAGCTTACAGTGACATGCTGCAGCACTTCCTTATAGTTCTGCACTTATATATTCTCCATACACCACAAATGCATTCTTTCAGTCAATTATGCACTACGCATACATTCATCTAAACTTTCACACACTAGCATACAAATGTAGTTCTTTTTTAACCATAGTAGTTAGTTCTGAAAATAAAAATTTTTTTCTTTTGGTAGTTTTATTAAGAAAAAAGGTTTTTTGAACAATTTTTTTTTTTTAGGTATTTTTTTAAAAGGAACAAAAAGTCAACGGGACGGGCAAAACAATGGACACAAAATGGCGTCTCTGTTGCAATGCGACAAAGTGGAGGTGATGTGTGCACGCCCGATGGCCGTACGGCAAGCTCAGTGGTTTTCTGAGCCGTGACAGGCCCAGCTACATGCTTCACCAGTGAATGCAACAACAACCTCAGTGACGGCGACACGCTTCTCCGGTGTTGCGTTGGCGATTAGCGGCGGCGCGCTTCCTCAGCGATGCGAGAACCCTGCAACAAGCTTCCCTGGTGATGCGACGGCACCCTCTGTGGCAGTGGCATGCTTCTCCCGGGATGCAATGGGGAACAGCGGCAGCGGGGACACGCTTCCTCGATGATGCAACAGTGGCTGCTGCTGCGGCGGCATCACGCTTCTCTCCCGTTGCGTCACCCTTCCAGCTCCCAACAGCAGAAAGACCTCACACACAGTTACAGGCCCTCCTGGAAGACTGTAACTTCCAGCAAGGAAGTGCAGGGAAGCTGGGGGTAAAGTCCTTTTGTGCCTGGAACTTCAGAAACAGGAGGCCAACTCTTCCCAGGCCCTTGGAGATTTCTCTTCAGTTGGACACAGCACTTAGCAAAGTCCTTCTTCAAGCTGGGGCTACACAGCACACAGCAAAGTACTTGGCCCTCTACTCAGTAGAAACAGCAAACTGCAGGCCAGCCCTAGACACACTTGGGCAGTACTTCTTTTCAGTCTCTTCAGCTGATCTTCGTTGGCAGGGATTCCTCATGATCAGGAAGTAGATTTACTCTCAGGGGTTCAGCTCTCATATTTATACCCCAAAAGTCTTTGTTCTCTATGTGTGAGGGGTCCTGGACCCAGTCCAAACCAGTTATGGGTGCACTCTGCCAGTGCACAACTTCTTCCTTTGTTAATGTGGGCCAGGGTCATCAGACACACCACAGGAGGTGGAGCCAGCACTGTGAAAGGCAGGCACAGCCCTATTCAGGCCCTACTCCTCCCACCACTCCAAATGCATATCGGCCTATTCAACCTAGTGCTGAATCACCCAGACTCCTGGAGCCACCCAAGCCTCTGTCACTCTCAAACCAGACAGTCAATCCACAAACAGGAAGAGACACACAGAAAGGTTCCACAAGAAAATAGCCACTTTCTAAAAGTGCTATATTCAAACACAGAATTTAAAAACCATCCTTCCTAAAAGATGTGTTATTGAATTCTGAGCTCACGGATACCAGACTCCAATTTTCTATCTTGCTCCTATGGGAAGATATGCCATGGGCAAGATCGTCTTGCAATAGTGAAAAACGAAATTGGCAGTATTTCACTATCAGGACATTTTACCCACATTAGTATATGTCCTACCTTTAACGTACACTGCACCCTGCCCAGGGGGGTACCTTGGGCCTACCATAGGGGTGTCCAATGTGTAAGAAAAAGGAAGGGTCAGGCCTGGCAAGTGGGTACACTGGCCAGTTCAACAGGGCAGTTAACAAACCGCGCACAGGCACTGCGGTGGCAGGCCTGAGACCTCTTTTCAGCACTACTCTTGTGAGTGCACAATCAGTGCTGCAAGCCCACTGGTAGCATTTGAATTACTAGCCTTGGCACACTCAGTGCACTTTACTAGGGACCTACTGGTAAAACAAATGAGCCAATCATGGATAACCAATCACAATAACATTTTACACAGGGACCACTTCACTTTGGCACTGAGGTAGAGGCAAAAAGTCAGGGGAAACCACGCCAAGGATGCCAGGTCTAACACCTGTCTTTTCCTAGAGCTGGCTTTCTTTTATCTGCCCAGCGCCATATCAGGCATCCTTGTGTCAAGTTGCAATGGTGCCTCCTTTGCAGGCAGGATTGTTTATGTGCAGGAAGGGACACCTTCCTGCACAAAAACAATCCTCAGAGGCATTTTCCACTTTCTAAGTGTGCAGCACACTTAGAGAAAACAACGAGGAGAAATAAAGTTGCTTCTCCTCCTTTTGCCTCTAGTAGGGAGGCGTACAATTCTGGTGCCTTCCCAGGTCAACCAATGTTGTTAAATCTGGGAATGTGTCAGATACCATGAGCGGATGTGCGGGAACACTTACACCCCACCCATGGCACGCCTCCCCGCTGCAGAGTAACGCAAGGTAACGATTTGTGCTGTGTTGCCCTATTCTGGATTTATCAAGGCAGTCATGGCCATGCAAGGTGGCCTTGCATGGCTTGCTACATTTCATTTAGGTTTTGTGTAATCTTTGCATTCCCTTGTGTGGCAAGGGTGATGCAAAACCTTGATAAATATGCTTCACAATCCTCATTGCCTATACTTTCCCGTTGCTTAAGTACCTTTCCCCCTACGAAAGCTGCAGTATTTATATCTAATGCATCCAAGTAATTTGTGTGTCTTTATCTCTGAGAAACCAAATGAAGGGGTGCAGACTCTAGGTTTTGGTTAAAAAAGGCTGCGACATCTAGTTTAATTTTCTCCTTGACTCCAGTTTGTGGCTGCAGTCAGGACCTCCCCCCTCGTTGCTGATTACCACCTTTTTTTCCTCTCCATTAGAGTTTCTGCCTCAGCCAACTCCATGTGAGCCCAGAGGGTATAAAGCAACCTCCCTCCCACTTCTCCTCTGCACCTTCACAGCACACTTTCACACACTAAAAGCACGCACTTAACTTTTTCTTTTCCCCCTCCCCACCCTATTTCCAAATCGAAGGGAAAGGGGTAACGAAACAAGCCACCTCTTGGAGCAACACCCGGGGCAGACTTGCCCCCAGATTCATGAAAACCCAATTCTGCGATGTCTAAATTGCGAGAAATACTGAATCGCAATTTAGATTTCGCAGAATGGGATTCATGAAAGATTGCGATTAAAAAATGCGAATCGCAACCGGCCGCAATTGACGATTGCGATTTTGCCTAAATCACAGAAAAATCGCAGAATCGGTCATTTTTCCATGTTGAAATTGCGATCTCGCTATTAGCGAAATCGCAAATTGCGATCTCGCTAATAGCAAGATCGCAAAACGGGAAGTCTTATTTTGAGCACAGTGATGACATCACAACCAGGAAGCAGGCAGTTCCCTCCATCATTCTTCACACGGAGCCTGATTTGGAAGCAGCACTAGCCAGAGCTCCACTCCAGACCACCTCCAGCTCACACTCAGGAGACACCCCACTGCAGAAAATGTCCCAGGAAGCGGCAGGGAGCAGTTCCTCAGGAAGGAAACGTAAAATAAAGTTTTCAGAACAAGAACTGGAATACCTTATTGAGGGAGTGAGTAAGGACCACGACCAGCTCTTTGGGAAGGACTCAAGGAGGGTGACAGAGGCGGACAAAAGACGGATTTGGCTGCGCATCCGCGCCAAAGTCAATTCCGTGGGAGTGACCCAGCGTTCCATTGATGACTTAAAGAAGAGGTTGTACGACCTCAGAGTGCGTGCCAAGGAGAGGATTGTTGAGAGGCTGGGGGAGCGTGTCGCAACAGGAGGAGGAGAGACCTCACAGTCCCACCCAACACCCCATTGGAGGAACTTGTGGAGGACACCTTGAATCCCCAGGCATGCGTGGGGGTAACCCGACTGGACTCCTCCTGACCCACTAAAGAAATCCAAGGTAAGTGCCATGCGACTGCGACCCTGTACCCAAAGGCCATGACCCCAGAGCTAGCCATCAGAAACCCCAGTTATGCAGCCCATGCATACCAGAAAAGCCCTATTGCATTGTGGGACATGTAGTCTGACCACAATTTCCATTCAGCCCCATACAGCCAGACATGTCCTGTGAGAGTCAATCCAACAGCCAGTCAGGGAATGCTAGCCTGCATGCATGTAGCAAACTTCCATGTGCAAGATACATGTCATTAATCAACGTCCACTTTATATCACAGGTGGCGCTGAACAACCCAGCAGTGACAGTGAGGGCCTGCAAATAGATGAGAATCCAGAGGATTCTGAGGGAGATGTCCATCCACCCCCTCAACCTGGACCATCAGGCCAAGCACCTGCACCAGCAGCATTACCACCACCTGCCACCTCAGCAGCAACAGGCGCACCACAGCCGCCACCTGTGACACCCATGCAGGGTGGCATTGGCAAGACCAGCTGCAGCAAGGAAAACAACACCGCGCACAGCCACTTGCACAACACAGTCCAGCGGATTGGTTAGGGAGCCGCGCAATACTACACCACACACCGGCAGGATGGGGGTGAATGTGCGTGTACCTGGCCTGTCTATGGAGCGATGCATGCTGCGCATTCACCAGAAGCAGGTACGTCATCTTGCAGCCATTCACCTGCAGCTGCACAAGACAGCGAGGAATGTGGGCCAGCTGTCTGACAGGATGGAGAGGATGACCACTGCAGTGGAGTAAAACACTCAGGCCATGTTGACACAGCGGGACGTTAACCGGCACCGCCACCGCCAGCTATTGAAACGCCTCTCTGTGTACACACGCTCAAACCATATCATAGGCAACGCCACATCACAACTTTCACGACGCTCGTTGGCCATGCAGATCCAAATGGTCCAATGCTGCCAGGATGTCGCTAGGGCACTGGAGCAGGTCACCACTGCAGTGCAGGGTCTGCAGGCAACTGCCCACGGCCAGGTAGGTGGGGGGATGACGCTAGTGAGGGAAACTCAAGCCACAGTAGCCTTTCGTTGCCACTGGTGACAGTTCCCCGCCGCAGCACCAGGCCCACTGCAGCCTCACGGGCAAATGCTGAGGAAGAGGTTGAGAGACGACTTGGAGCGTCGGCCCGGAGGTGCCACTGACAATTTTTCTCACCATGCAGGGCCATGCTGATGAGACAAGCATGCCCTCCTAAAAAAAAGGGTATGTATGACTCAATACACTTCTAAACTAACTGTTGGAAATAATGCAATATTATTGTGAATGCAACAATAATATTTATTCAGTACCAGTACATCTGACTCATGTCATTTCAATTGTCATGCATGCATCAGTGAAGTGTTGGGTGAGGGGAGTGGGTGCACTAGAAACCGTTATTTGTGATTTGGTTGCGGCGTCTGTGTCCTTCAGCTGGATTCTCCCCACGTGCATGACAAGCATGTGCAGGTGGGCGGTTGTCCCCTTCCGACTCACTGCCAGATATCTCTACAGGTAACCTGCGCTTGGTAGCAATGTTGTGGAGTATTGCACACACGGCCACGATGCAGCAGCAGACCTCAGGCTCGTATTTGAGGGCCCCACCAGTCTTGTGCAGTATGTGGAAGCGGCTCTTCAAAAGCCCAAATGTCCTCTCAATGCAATTTCTAGTGTGGATGTGTGCAGCATTGTAACGCCGTGGCTGTGGTGTGGCAGCGTTGAGGTATGGGGTGAGGAGGTACTCACAGAGACCGTAGGCGCTGTCACCTGAATGAAAGGAGCAGAGGGTGAGTGGCTGTTATGCGCCGCTACATGGTGACAATGTACTATTTTGTGGCATGTGTACTTACCTAGAAGGTGTCCTTTCCCAAAGTCTCCCCTGGCCAGTTGTGTGTGCATGCCGCTGTGCCAGAATATGTGTGCTCCCCGGGTATTGTGCGACTATGTCCGTGATGATTGTCTTAGCGTTGCACACCATCTGGATATTCAGGGAGTGGTAGGAGTTGCGGTTCCGGTACATGCATTCTGTTTGTGCAGGTGGGCAGATGTGGATGTGGGTACAGTCAATGCATCCAATTACATGGGGGAATTGTGCAATGTTTTAGAAATCAAGCTTGGTTTGATTCAAGTTCTGTTGGGTGGTTGGGAATGTAATGTAATAGTTTAGCCGGGTCAGCATTGCCTCCAAGAAACTCCTTAGGCAGCGGGACATGGTGCTCTGGGAGATCTCCCCTGCAACGGCAACCACCCCCTTGAATCATCCGGAGGCCAGAAGGTGCAGGCTGCACAAGACCTGTACATGGGTGGGCACGGCATTGGTCCTCCTTGTTGGGTGCTGCATCAGGGGGGTCTAGGTCCCAGATCAGCTTAGTGATCATTGCCCCATTCAGGCGGTACTTGGAGTAGATTTGCTCCGCAGTTTGTCCCAGTAGGGTGATCCGCAGGCGGAACATTTTCTTCTGTATCCTGCGTCGGTTTACTTGCTGCAGCCTGGAGCCTTCGCCGCCTGACCACCATGTAGAGTCCTGGCATTGTGAGTCCTCATGCTCCAGCTGAGTATCCTTAAGTGTGTTTGGTCAGGCCTGCACCTGTGGCTAATTTAATTTTTTTTTTTATTCCTTCATGGCTACCACCTGGTTTGGGTTCTCCTTAAATTGCGCGTCACTAATAGCGAGTTTCGGGTTTTTCGCAATTTGCGATTTTTCATGAATTGTGTTTGCGATTATTTAGCTACTTTGCAAAATATTTAGCAGAATCCATGGATTCTCGCAATTTCCGATTCGCTAAAGGGGTTCTTCCAAGGTTCTGCGAAACATATTTTTATGTTGCGATTTTGCTATTTTGGACTTTTCCCAATGATGAATTGCTTTTCTTGAAATTGCGATCGCAATAGCTGATTCGCAGCTATTGCGATCGCAATTTTGGTTGATGAATCTGGCTGTAAGTCTCCTGCACCGCACAATCATCCCACACACGTCTCTCCTCTCAACGTGAAACCGACACTAGTCTGCATCTGCTGCCTCGAGGGGTGGGGAGACCATGGCACCGAAACTAAAGACGCGCCCCGAGCACCGTGGGCATCTGGAAGGAGCGGCCGCCGGACCCTGCACCATAAGCAGCCACAAGCAGAACGTTGGGTGGGCACCTGAGCAGCGTCGAGGAGGAGGTACGAACACTATTTGTGAGCGGACTTCCAGTTGACATCAAGCCAAGAGAATTGTATCTACTGTTCAGACCATTCAAGGGTTATGAAGGATCCTTAATCAAGCTTACCTCAAAACAGCCTGTTGGATTCGTTACCTTTGACAACCGTGCTGGTGCAGAAGCGGCCAAGAATTCCTTAAATGGCATCCGCTTTGATCCAGAGAACCCACAAACCCTGCGGTTAGAATTTGCAAAAACTAACACCAAGATGGCTAAGAACAAGCTAATGGGTACTCCAAATCCAACCAATATGCACCCTGCCCTTGGCGCGTACTTTATTGCACGGAACCCATATGACCTGACGCGATCAGCTCTGATCCCTGCTACCCCAGAGGGCTGGGCTTCCTATCCACTCTATGCCACGTAACGGGCCCCAGCCATTCCCCATGCGCGTTTACTTACCCAGCGGCTGCTGCAGCTGCTGCTGCACTTCACGCTCTGATGCGCTGGTATCCTTCTCCATCCGAAGCTTCACAGCAAGGATGGAAGTCTTGTCAGTTTTGTTAAAGCTCTTTAATTCTCTTCTTGCCTTGAGTTCCTTTATTAATTTGTCTCGGAGGAGCTACGTGCCAGGACAGAACAAACTATCAATCTTGGTCTACAGAGATGCTGGATTTCAAAACATTAATTTCCTCCAAGAACAGATAATTGCGCCACGTGTCGATCCTCCCAGGCACTGGATTGAAACCATGGTGAACTTTCAGTTATTCCTTAAATGGACACATTTTTTTCCGGTTTATCAATGTTGACTGAACATTCAATGTAGCTTCAGAGACTCTGTCCTAGAAGGCGTTATTCTACTAAGGCACTGGTTCCAGAACATTATCCTGAGAAACGTAAAGGCAAATCTGCTCAAAAGAAATAAGAGAATCTGTTTTGCATGTTGATTTTTCTGGCATGAATTAAGAAAACTTAACTTGTGTGTTTTTCTAGTGCAATGTGTAATCATAGCTGCAGGCCTCGGCCTAGTCATTGATCCTTCCAAGTTTGTTTTACTTGCTTCTGTGAAGACGCAGCTTAAATGTTCAACTGTTCCCTTTCTATACTATCCTGCTCTACAGTTATTGGATTGGCAGAAATCCAAAATCGTTTTCAGGATCATTCACTGGTTCTTTACTTGTTTGTCTGGCTTAGTATTCTTGCACCAGAATATTTAATTCCTTTTGATTGGGGGAATTCCAATCTCGCCAAATTTCATGCCATCCTTAGGGAAATACAGAGCAAAAATAGAAGTATTTTTGTACCATGTGTAATAAGGAAATATTTATGCATTCTAAGATTTTGTTTTGTGTGCAATTTAAGATAATGTAATCTGTAAAGACAAAATAAGTTTAGTTGACGGAACTTGACTAAGTTAAATGATTTTGATAAGTGTGATAAATATAAATACTGTGCAATTTATGTTGTATTTTTGTGTTCACATTTAACGGTATGGGAAGTCGCTTCAGTATAATCTAAAACTGTCTCTTGTACTTGAGAATGAGGTTCTAAATTTTGATCCTATGAGAATGTGAAACTAGACAAATATATAATGCAAAAAAGAAAGCTAAAACAAAATGTTAAAAAAATGACTCAGTTTGTGAAAGCATTCTTCTATTCAATGTCCACCTCTTAACTGATGGAATGGAGGGAAACTCCATACTTAGTTCTGTTGCTCGATGATTTGATATATAAATGGGCAAATACTCATTTTTCTTTACCTTATCTACTTCTAGATGATCATTAAAAATATAATCGATCCTGAAGTAGTGACCGTTCTTTTTGCTAAAATAGGAGTAGTCCTTTACATCTCTCATTTTCTTTCGCCATACATCACATACATTTAAATTATCTAACATAGCAAAAAGACAGGCTTAACTCGGGGCGCATAGATTTGAGTACGGGGTGAAGATCTATTCAGCTCATTATTCATTAATAAATTGAAATCCCTGCCCATTATCAGTGGGACCTCAAACTCAAGCAAAGCGGAACATAGATTGTTCAAAAACTAACCTTGGCGTCATTTGGACCGTAATAACTAGGGGAGACGACCTTTACCCTGCGGCAGTTTAACCGCGGTAGAGCCTATCCAGTTCCTGGACATGGTCTTGTATATCTTTCCCAAGTTCTAACACTTTATTTTCTAAATCCTCCATACGTTTTGTTACTATTGATAGATTCTCCTCCAAACTACTGCATGTATCTTGGATATTTTTCTGATTGGACACTGAGGTAGCAAAACGATCTTTAATCTCTAAGGAAAGCTGACTCAATAGGTCTTTCACAATTTCTAAACCCGCGATATCTTTAGCACCCTCTTTAGCTTGTATATCCAAAGTCTGGTCAATCTCTTTTAACAACATTGAGCTCCCAGATGACACGTTAAGAGAGGTGCTAGGATAACTCAGGGGTGAGTACCTGTTTGAAACCAAGATGGCTGGAACACTGGCTGATATATTAACTGGTTGTACAGTTGAAGGTGAAGGTGAAGGTGAAAAATTCTGTGTAACAACCTCAGTCTGTGCCTCTGTGGGAATAGGACTCTCCATACTACTCTGAAAGGTAACCTGTGGGTAGAAAATAGACATGCCATACCCCAGGTTTACCTTGTGGAGCTGGTTTGCCTGCTTTGCCTTTAGTATTTGCTGTTTCAGTTTTTTTCTCGTTTGGAGCCGTCTCTCTCACAGCTCTCTACAGTCCCTTCTGGAGCCCCTTCTGGGGACTGCATGCACTAATACTGCAGCTGCCCCCAGTGATCCCGGAAGTGAAACTAACCCCCCTAAGCGCGGGAGCAATGACTGGGAGTGGAGCGCAGCTCGAGATCCCAAAAGTGCTCCTGCCGCCCTAAAAAACGCGGGGCCAGCACACATCCAGCCGCTTTGGACTACAAACACTTCAGCCTCCTCCCATGTCTCCCCATCGTGTGTCTTGACCCAGGATTTTATAGCTTCCAGATAATACACAAAAGTGATGTAAACCCAGCACAAAGTATTTTGGTGGGATTTAAATTCCAATGCAAATCATGATTCGATTTGCAAAATGTCCCCTAAAGTAATGCAAGTAACACTATCAGCTACTTTGCACTACTGTGTGTCAAGGGGTGTACTATGGGTGGTACATAGGCATTCCCATGCAGCCACCTATGGGGTTTGTCACAAATCTCTGTTAACATTGGTAGACAGGGAGTCACACCAAAAACGTATGCCTCTTCAAACCAGGTGTAATAGTGGAGCAATTTTAAATAGGCACCAAATTTTTCCACCTTTACATGTGTGTTGCACTGTACAGTACATTTACAAAATGGGAAAAGTATTAAAACATAGTTTTTTTTACTGAAAGTGTCCCTTTCCAGTAAAAGAAAAACTATGCTTGTCATCATGCATACACCCTTGACCTATGGGGCAAGTATGTTCGCTTGACACACGACAGCTTAAAGTACGCCTGCAGATATGGCACTGTTCTGCTTCCTCTTTCAAGTAACTCACCTCACCAACTTTTATTGCTGTACTGTGTTGCAGGAAAAAGTTATTAAATCTGTTCTTCGGTGTTTACATGAAACAACTTTGTTAAAAATATACATTTTTACTTATTCTCAATCAGACTGTACCTAGTACAACTTTTTTTAGATAAGTTTCTATTAGGAAGGTGCACTCCAGAACTCAGCTGAACCATCTTTGCATTTCCTCTCAAAAACAATAAGGGCCTTATTACAGGTTGGCGGTCCTCTGGACCGCAGTATCGGCTTTGGTAGTCCTATCGCAGTGAGTTTCAGCGGTCCGACCGGGGTATTACGAGTTTGGTGGATCAGCTTTGGGATGACCGCTGCTGGACCGGCGTGAACGGGAAACGTCCTTTAGGACCAAGCCGGAGTTCCGTTGTGCTTTCACAACACCAGCAATAGAACAAACGTGCTGTTAACAAACATTCATTCAGCATGCAATTTGTTATGACTTGCTTTAGAAGAGTGGTGGATGAGTGATGGATTTAAAGGCCAACACCTTCCCTACTGGTGCGCAGACTGGAGTTGGAATAGGCAAATTATCCTATTCCAGAGTCCAGTGCCCCTCTAAGGCAAGACATTATAACGACTTGCATGCTGAATGAATGTGCACTAACTACTTATTTATTCTAATGACTGTGTGATGAAGGCAAGCGTGATAAATGCATTGGTGCTTCCGACGTACATTCCTGTAACAGCCAGCAGACCACCGACTGCCAAGTTCAGGGTGGTACAGGGGAGCTGTACAGCTGTCTGTATTATGAGTGACTTTTCCATGAGCGGACCGTGGTGGTCTGACCACCTGTTTCAAGGTGGTGGTGAAGAAGAATTTGGGGTTCCTATTCACCCCTTTCTTCTTCTGCTGACATTGACCCCTATCTCCAGGTCCCCCCTTCACAGCAGGTTGTTCACACGGAGGATTGCAACCCTGTTTGTTGCGATCTTCAGGTAAGCCCATTTCTAACCAAATACCCATTGCCAGGACTGTCCACATAAGGGTGAGAGAGCGCCATGCTATTTTTCGAAAAATTTTAGTGGTGCATTATAATCTTGAGTAGACCGCACCCATATATTTAGAGGACCTACTAATGTAGTTTAGAAATAGAGAGGTAGAATGGGGATTAGTGCAATATGAAGTGGTGTGTTTATTAATCATAGATTAATGTAGTGCCTTAATTAGAAAATGTGATGCTGCATAACGTAGACATATAATCTTATGCGAAATGTCGTGTTAACAATGATGTGCCTTGAAGAAATAATACATGTGTTTATTAACGAGTGGATTAAAATAGAGTTAAATGTGAAAGATATTCCTTTTAGAATTAACATGAAAGTGATGAAATGAGGTGTAATGTTGTGTTATAAATGTGTTTAAAAGTGCAAAGGCCTGGGACATGCTGAAGCCAGTAGAGGCCTAATTGTATTTTTCTTTGGTTAGCCTTAGTCAAAAAGAAATGATTTCTCTAGCCTGGGAAAGGCTGTCCACAGCAAAATTAAAACTGTAATTTCGAATGTTGCAAGGATGGTCTCACGTTTTTCAGCTTGCAGGTGCAAGGCCACAAAGCTCGTTAGGTAGAAAAGTCCATTGTTTAGAAGTTAGGATAGTAGGCGCGAGCGCAGAGATGCTGCCAAAGAATTTGGGAGTGCAACATTCAGCGGAAAAGGTGCCTGGGACCCAAGGACACTCCAACGGATGCTGGATGGGGAGGTGCCATAGTGGAAAACTCGTGGAGCTACACCTGCCAGAGGAGCATGTCTGAAGGCGTGTCAACTGTTTTGGGGGTTTTGTATTAGGGACAGCACCAGATGGTGGAGAGTCAGTCCACGACAGAGAGCAGAGAGTAGACAGCAGTCTAGTAGTTAGGAAGTGGGCTTGGGAAAGGCAAGATGTAGATAGTTGTGAACTTGAGGCAGAGTAAGGTTTTGCAAGGAGCATCTTAGAACGAGCTCAGTATTTGATGTCACCTATTGGAAGTGAATGTACTTCTTAGGAAGTCTTCACAGCTGACACCTTTTCTCTCGCCTGGGAGGTATGTTAAGTAGGGATGGCACCTTAGAGTTAGAGTAGGGACAGTCTAACTGAGATTCTTTCCGTTTTGTAAATGCAATCCAGATTTTCGACATTGTCAGTAATGGTATGTCTAATGTTGCTTGAATTAACCATGGTTTTTATTCTGAGTCATTTGAGACTCTTGCGTAGAATTACCTTTGTATTAGTGCCAGTCTATTTCCTGAATCTCTTGCTGAGATGTTTGTATATTCAATTATTTTTGGCTTTGTAATAAATCTTCAAAACTTCAGTTCATAGTCAGTGGTCCTTTGAGTCTAATTGAATTTGGATCGCAAATTTGATTGCGCTATTAATTATAAAATCTTTCCTTTACGCTTCTATGACAGGGAAAAAAGATCCAGTCAACCAGACCTGGGATTCTAGAGATTGGTAAGGAAAATCTAGATGAGAATCCCAGCTTCTCCAGTTGGTAGCAGAGTTGATGGTTCCCTTCTAGAGCAAGGGAAGATCTAGATTAGGATTAGAGGTTCCAGAGGCCCATAGAAATTAGGTGATGATTGCCCAGTGGATTGTCGGTGGAAGACAGCGCTCCATGGAATCGACGGAGAGTGACGGTGCGGTGAAAAGCAGCAGTTCATAGGAGAGTGAGTATGAATAGGGTTATATGTTGCTAGATTGCGGTGTTTATATATTTTGTGCTTTGTGTTGTAATGTCTTGCGGAGTTGGAATGCCTGTTGTATGAAAGGAGATCAGGCTGTGAGCGTGCGCAGCCCGGGAACTTCTTAGGCTCAAGGAAAGTGGTTCAGGTGTATTGAACACCCATAGTAATTGTTGACCATTTTAAGGGGATCCTGAGGTACCATTGATCGCCCGCAGGACCAAGACAGGGGGAACGTATATGTGAGTGCGTGAGTAACTGACGCTGGTCGTGAGTTGCTGTGTGTCTGTAACCTATCAGTGAGGTGATTGTCTGGTCGTTTCATGGACAGACAGTTGCCAGTTCCGTGACAATTACATGACTGTGGACGTACAGTCAGACTGTGTACGTACAGTCGGCGAAGTGATTGCTTGGTCGGAAGTGATCATTTCAGTGTATGAATGGACATGTGGGTGAGTGAGAGACGAACTGTAAAAGAGGGGAACTGCTGCGAAAGCAGAGGCGAGTGACTTCAGAAGGTGCCGCGTTGGGATAGGGCGGTTGGTGTGAAGCTGCGCTGGGATTGGTGAATTGTCATCAGGAAGTAGAAGAGCGCTGCGGGAGAAGAAACGCTGGGTTTTCATCATGAAATGTGTTAAAGTTTTACAAGATGTGTTCCGAAAAGAGGAAAAAGTTAGAACCCGGTGGGGGGGGGAAGAAGAGGCCCCGCCCGAGGATACTCTGGCTCATTACATGGCTACAAATGTTGGGTTGCATACTATATTGCGGCTCGAGAACTGGTGCAAGATGACTTATGGAAATGAGGAGTTAACTTTTCCCAGATATGAAACTTTTAGATTGGAAGAGTTGTGTCAGTTGAAATCGATTATGGCTTCTTTGCGACCTCTGCCTAGACCGACTCAGTTTGAGGCATTAAATGCATGGATCAGGGTGGCGCACAAAAGGAACAGGGACAGGTGACAGGAAAGACTGACGAGGTCAGTTAGGGCAGTTGAAAATGCGAGGTGGGATGCATTGGCAAAGAGATGGAGGGTACAGACGATCGAGGGAGATAGGTTGTACCTACGGTTAGTTAAAACAGGGGATGCGCAGAAAAAGAATACAGAGGAAGACGACAGTGATACGGATGACAGCTTGATAGAAAGGCTGTTATCTGAGAGACCACCTCCATAAAACCCAGAGTCGGGGCAGGAAAAGTCAGCCCCGGTAGAGGAAGTTAGGGTACCGTAAGTCCCTCCTCGAACTAAAGTAGTAGGAACGCTCTCAGCAGGAGAGGGACAGAATGTAGAAGGTGTCAGTTCTCAAAGGTTCCCGGATGCTCTTACAGTACCGGTTACCATTGGTCCCATATTGTCAGTATACAATCCGGAGCAGGTGCGAAGCGTAAGTTTACTACAGACGGGGATGGAAGGAAGTATCAGTTATGAGAGGAATAGTGTGGTGGACAGACTGAGCCAAATGCCAAGGCCCGTAGAATTAAGTACCCCTTTGACAGCGACAGCAGACTCGTCGAGAGGACCGATGGATTTAAGGGGCCCAAGGCCAAAGTCTTTCGGGGAATTGAGGCCAGACTTGAGAACCTGGGAGACATCTGAAGGGGCTCAGAGCTTCAGGCCGAGGGAGGATTGGGACCATGGACGTACTGAAGGCTGGATGGTTCCTCACAACACCCCTGAAGAGAGTAGGCGCAGGGGACTGGACAGTGATTGTAGTGAATCGGGTGGTGCATCTAGTCGAGGTACCTTAAGTGCAGCAATTAAGGCAAAAGGATTGATGCGATGTGGTTAAAAGCAGAAGTGGATGAAATTGTTGAAGGAAATCTGCCCTTAGAAAGGCTTGAGCTTTACGAACCAGATGAGTTGCTGTTTGTGGCGAAGGATGTGACTCGAAAGGCTAGGTCAACGCATGAGAAACTGACTAAATTGGCGAATAAATATGCTGTGGATCTGTCTAGGACAAAAATGCTGCAGGGTAATCACCGACTGCAGTATACCAATCAGGACTTGGGAGAGAAAGGAGTGATTGGACTAAAGACTCATATTCGAGAACTGATTATAGGGATACAAGCTTGGAGCAGACTTGATAAATGGAAAGAAAGGTGGTCAAAGAAAAGAGTGTTAGGAGGAGTGTGGCAGAAACACCCCCTCCAGGAGGACGTGTTGCAGGAGTATATCCTTTATGGCAGGTGGCCAATGGAGGATTTGTACATGTGCCCTGGAGTCGCAGGGATTTGGCTGCCTTTACGAATGATTTCCCAAAGCTGGGAGAGAGCCCAGTTGAATGGTACAAACAGGTAGAGAGGTTTGTTAAGATCTCGAAGGTACTGTGGATTGACCTGAACACCTTGTTTGATATTGTGGTTCCAGGAGATTTGTGGGTAGCATGCAAGATTGCTGTTGATTGAATGGCCCGTTGTGGAGCCGGAAAGGGATGCTGCCATAAATGGTCCGTCACCTTTGGTGATGAGGAAATACGAACAAGTGATTACCTGGAAATCCAAGGTATCACCACAGAATATTGACTGGGTGAAAATAAATCGGACAGTTCAAGAACCTTAAGAGACAGTACATGAGTACTATGAACGATTGTTCCATGTCTTTAAGCAGTACAGTGGCCAGGATGTAATGGACCCTAAGGACATGGGACAGTTTGTGTCAAAGTTCGTTCTGGGGTTAAGACCTGATATTTGCCTTATCATCCAGCAACACTTGATCTGTTGGCAGAACAAGCCCCTGGACGAGATTTTGAGGTATGTCAGGTAATGCAGTGATGAAACCGATTCGACGCACAAGAAGCTTAAGGACAAGCTGATGCTGGTCCAGATGCAGTCTGCGGACAAGGGAGGCCAGGCCCAGTCGGGAGGTGGAACTTTAGGGAGGAGACAGAATGGTCCAAAAAAGGGAAATGGAGATGACTCTAAGCAGAGGGTAGACTTGGCGACTTTGAAAAAGACTACTGAGTGCCACAAGTGTCATCAGATTGGACACTGGAGACGCGAGTGCCCCGATAATCCCGAAAATCAAGAGCAACAGGAGGAAGTGGCACAGGTGCAGCTGCAGGTGCCACGGGTGATGACGACAGCAGTACCAAGACTAAGTCGATAAAAGGAAGGACTTCGGCTCCTCGAGTCCAGGTTCCTCAGCCGCCAAAAATATCGACAGAGAATCCGACTTACCAGCAGATGGCTCTCTTTGATGAGAGCAAGGACTGTTACTTGGATCCGTTGGCATGACGCTGCCTGAGAGGGGATGAAGACTGCACTCTTGGTGCAGTCTTAGAGGTAGACCAGAGGGGACCATTTATTGAAGCTGATGTTAATGGTCATCCTACCACCTTTTTGGTTGATACTGGTGCTACCCGTTCTACTGTGAGATCTGCAGTAGTCCCCAACCTACTCCTCTCGGGACAGACAATCCAAGTTGTAGGCGTTGCAAATAGGAAATTGATGAATCCCCTGACGGAACCGATTCCTGTGAAGATAGGGACATTCAGTGATAGACATCAATTTGTGCTGTGATTCAAGTCCGGTTTGTTTGCTAGGGAAGGATCTCCTTTACATGAAGAGATACAATTTTTGTTCGCTTTCAAGCTTGAAAGCCATGTCTTAACGTGGTTTCATATCCCTCAGGGGTACACAGAGATCTTTAATCAGATTTTGAAAAAGAATCTGGAGAGTGTAGTACTGCCGCAGAACTCTGTTCTGGTCCAGTACATAGACGACCTCCTTGTGGCATCAGAGACAGAAGATGCATGCAGGATTGACATTAAGGGTGGGCGTAAAATCCGTTTCGCGTGCGAATTTGCGGATTTTCCGCGATTTCGCGATCCGCGAATCTCGTGAAATCGCGGTAAAATCCGCGAATCAGCGGGGACGAATTTTTAGCCAAGCAAGGGTTACAGCAGCAGGTGCAAAAGTTGAACCTAATTTCTTTGTAACCTTTTACAAAAGGGTTACAAACAAATTAACTTCAACTTGGACACCTGCTGCTAATTGCTTCCTGGCGCCTCGTTGCCTACTTGCAACTATTCTCTGACCCTGCTCTGACCCTTGAAGCAGGGTCAGAGAATAGTTACAAGTAGGCAACGAGGCACCTGTCCAAGGAATTAAACCTCATCAGGAAGCACTTACAGATATAAAAAACAGGAAGAAGGGAGAGGATGGCAAATACACCCATTTTGAGTTGTCAGGAGGGGTTAAACTAAAAGAGACCTTTACAGCACAATTTTCATATGCATTTTGCTAAAAATAAAAAGCTGTATGTTCTGTAGGGGCAACTCAGGAATCTGGCCCTTCAGAGATCCGGCCTCTCTTTCTTTCTCTTGTTCTCTCTCTCCCTCTCTCTTTCCCTCTCTTTCTCTATCTATCTATCTATCTATCTATCTATCTATCTATCTATCTATCTAGCTATCTATCTATCTATCTATCTATCTATCTATCTATCTCTCTCTCCCTCTCCCATAAACGACTGCATGGGTAACTTCGCAATGCAAGCTGCTCGCGAAGACGCAAAAATCCCCGCGAACACTCAAAAAACCCCGCGAACACGCAAAAAACAAAAAATCCGCAAATTCGCACAAATTCGCGAATTTTGCGAATCGCGAATTCGCAAAATTCGCCCATGCTTAATTGACATCATCGCCTTGTTGAATCATTTGGCAGAGAATGGACACAAGGTGTCATCATATAAGTTAAAGTACTGCTTGAATGAGGTGCAGAATCTTGGTCATAGAATAGAAAAGGGCAAAAGGGAGGTGTCACCCGACAGGATTGAGGCAATCATGAGCATGATGGTGCCTTCAACCCAGAGAGAGGTTAGGATGTTCCTAGGGATGGTTGGCTATTGTCGCCAGTGGATTGCCAACTTCTCGTTAAAAGCAAAGCCTTTACAGAGACTGACACACAAGGACGTGAGTGATCCGGTACCATGGGACAGCGACTGTATGAAGGCGTTCCTTGAGTTGCGAGAGGACCTTTGTCGTGCTCCGACACTGGGAATGCCTGACTACAATAAATGTTTTTCACTGTTCTGCTGTGAGCGAGAAGGTTGTGCATTAGCAGTCCTAGTTCTGGATCATGTAGGGGTCCGTAGACCAGTTGCCTATTTTTCAGCTACTTTAGATCCAGTAGCTTCAGCGTTACCCAGATCTCTCAAATCCGTTGCTGCAAAAGGTGTCAGCATTGAAAGGTGTGAGAACATTGTAATGGGTCAGCAATTGACCGTATATGTACCGCACTCTGTTGAGCTATTGATTACCAGGACCAAGACACAGCACTTGACGAATAACAGCCTCACACGCTACGAGCAGGTTATACTTGCTGCAGAGAATGTGACCCTTAAGAGGTGCTCTAATTTGAATCCTGCTACCCTGATGCCATTACTAAACATGCTTGATGAAGATTGTGAGGTCCATGATTGTCTCAATGTAACAGAACTTTGCACCAAACCGAGACCTGACATTGCTGATGAACCATTGACCGACCCTGATGAAATTTTCTTTGTTGATGGTTCATGTATAAGAGACAGTGTTGGTCAGTTGAGAGCAGCATTTGCTGTATGTACCATCACAGGAGTTGTTGAAGCTGCATGCCTGGAAGGAGTATACTCTGCTCAGGAGGCTGAGATCACTGCCCTAACTCGTGCTTGCTTGACAGCAGACCAGATTTGGATAACTATTTACACTGACAGCCAGTATGGGTTTGGTGTGGTTCATGACTTTGGACAGTTATGGTCTCAGAGAGGTTACATGACCTCATCTGGATCCCCTATCAGGAACAGAGAATTTATAAGATTACTTTTGGAAGCTCTGCAATGTCCCAGAGAGATCGCGTTGTAAACTGTACGGCCCATGGTAAAGGGACAGATTTCAGGTCACTTGGAAACAGATATGCTGATGAGGTTGCACGTTTCTGTGCCGAGCAAGGCTATTCCTTCACTGAGCAAGACATAGAGGGATGTCAGGAGAGAACTGAGTTAAACATGATAATGGAGATGGCAGATACCTGGGATGAACTCAATGGATGCAGGAACAAGTGTCAGACCACGAGAAAAATGTGTGGATCAATTCAGGCTGTGTGAAAGGAGATGTGGACTTTTGGGTCTCAACTGATGGGAGAGCTGTGTTGCCGGATGAGTTGTTGAGTCCAATGGCGAGGTAAATTCATGGTGCAGTTCATTTGGGTGAAGATGCGATGGTGCGAGTGTTCAGACAAACCTGGTACAATCCGAGATTTTGTGCGGTGGCAGAAGCTGTGTGTCAGAGGTGTGTTACGTGTCAGCAAATGAATGTTGGAAAGAGAACTACAGTTACCATGAGTCACATTGGGAGGTTTGGAGGACCCTTCAATAGGATGCAATTAGACTTTATCGAGATGCCAAAATGCAATCATTTGAGGTACATCTTGGTGGTGGTGAGTGTGTTTTCACGGTGGGTGGAGGCATATCCGACACGCAGGTGCGACACACTTACAGTAGCTAAGCTATTGTTGTGGGAACTTGTGCCTAGATTTGGGGTTCCAACCTCTTTGGAATCGGACAGAGGGACTCACTTCCATAGTGAGGTCATGAAGATGCTTTGCACAGCACTGAACATTGATCAGAGACTCCATTGTAGTTGCCGACCAGAGGCTTCTGGGATAGTGGAACAGATCAACTGAACTTTGACAGCCCGAATAGCAAAAGTGTGTTCATCCACGTCCCTAAAATGGCCAGACGCTCTACCTTTAGTTCTGATGAGTAAGCGCAGTACCCCAGACAGGAGAACAGGTCTCTTGCCTCATGAAGTGCTGATGGGGAGGGCAATGAGGTTACCAGTGGTGCCATCGACAGCCTTACTGAGTATCACAAATGATCTTATTCTTGACTATTGCAAGGGACTTGCTGATGTCATTCGTTCTGTGTCTCATCAGGTGCAGGCTGCTGTGGTCCCGGCTTCCAGTGATCTCTGCCACGACCTGAGTCCAGGGGACTGGGTACTGGTTCGGAAGCACGTGAGAAAAAGCTGTTTGGATGTTCGTTGGAAGGGACCCTATCAAGTCATCCTTATCACGATCACTGCTGTGAAGAGTGGAGGGCTGCCGAATTGGATGCATGCTTCACACACTCGTCGAGTTCCAGCACCCTTGGAAGAAACAGCTCCTCTCCCAACTGAAAATCCAGTTGGGGTGGCAGGGCCACAGGAGGGGACAAGCCAAGCTAAGAGGGTGTCTGATGAAGCTGGTTGCTCACTAGGTCAAGCTGGGGAAGGTCACAACGGAAGTGAAGCTGACACTGCCTCAGAAAGGGGAAGTGACTGTGAAAGTGAGTCAAAGCCGAACTCAGCTGAAGAAAACTGTGAGCAGAGTGAGCAAGAAGGCAGGAGAACCAGCAGTGCAGAGGAGCAGTGGCCAGAAAGACAAAGACGACTGAACCTGAGGTTGGTTTCCAAACGAGATCTTGCTCCTGTGTCTGAGGAATCTGAATCAGATGGAGACGAAGAGGGACGAGCTTGTGGAGGATTAAGAAGGTCCAGGAAAAACAGGGTGCCTTGTCAAAATTACGCGACTCCAGAGTGAACCTATACTGTCACTGATGCCAGGCGTGTTGAGATTGGGGAGGGTGAGGGCAGTGACAGTGATCAGTAACAGTCCTAACATCAAGTTGGATGTGCTGCTGTTGGTACCGGGACTGGAGATCGAAGGTGTACTGACCATCAGTGTTCCAAAAATATATGTAATATATGGAGTGCCGCAGCGCTCCGCGATTAGTCCTATTCTTTTTAATGTCTACCTGCAGCCCCTGCTTCCTATTATTAAATCTTTCGGAGTCAGCTTAGTTAACTATGTTGATGACACTCAGTTGGCGTTTTCTTTAGAAGGAGAACATGCGATCTCCCTGGATACCTTCCAGCAATGCATGCAATGCACGGCTGGTTGGCTCAGGAGAAACTCCCTTCAATTCAACAGCGGAAAGACCGAGGTGCTGTATTGCACCTCTGCAAGGATACCTAAACCTCTACCCTGTGAATTCAAACTCACTCCTGAGGAGGAATCAATAGCGCCGGTTAAGAAGATACGCAACCTGGGGGTTCTATCGAGGACAACCTCCAAATGGAGTCCCACGCAAAAAATACCGCTAGCGTATGTTTCTCCTTAATCCGGTTGCTACGAAAAATGCTCCCACTATTACCTACCAAGTCACGCTCACTGGTGGTAAGAAGCACCGTGCTAAGCAGGCTTGACTACTGCAACTCTCTGTTTTCAGGTGCCCCACAATACATCATCCAGGGACTGCAGAGAGTTCAGTCTGCAGCTGCAAAATCAGCACTCATTAGGCCGCGAAGTTCATCCTCTACCATGGCTCTGAGAGAGATGCATTGGCTGCCTATCAAGGAAAGGGTCCAGTTTAAATCTCCAGGTCTGATCTTCAGAGCAGTGCATAAGTCAGGACCTATTCCCCTGCAGGAAAAATTCATGTGGTACCAACCCAAGAGGCACCTCCGCTCCTCAAGAGCCGGCCGTCTGTCAGTTTCTAGGTTCAAACGGACCAAGGCAGGAGGGAGAGTATTCAATGTTGTGGGTGCCCTCCTTTGGAATTAACTCCCCCTGAATCTAAGACAAGTAGCCACCATGCTAGAATTCCAAAAGAGCCTTAAAACCTGGCTATTCCCTAAAGCCTAGTTCCCTGCCTCCTGTACAGCCGGCTTAACCTTCCTTCCATCAAGGTCGTCCTCCTCAGTCAGAAGTGCCAGGATATCCGTAGCGTGACAGTATGCGCTATATAAATATCGAATCAATCAATCAATCAATTAAATGCCCCAGTTTTGAGCGGAATTCGTCATCTGATTCTGAGTAGATTGATCTTTCCTACATTTGGCCCTGAAATAGCATCTCATGAATCTATTGTTCTTCGTCTTGAACTTTTAGAATATGTGTTGGAATAGATTTGGTTATGGACTGAAAAGACTTTTGCTGTAAATACTTGCTGTAAATAACCTAGGTCGGGGTGGAAGAAGAAGAAATTTAGGGACTTCCCATAGAGAACGGAGAAGGTTTAGAGTTGTCTGTTGTTGCTGTAAATAAGGAACTGAAATTAAAAAGGGGACTTCCAGCCTCTGAGGTGTGGTTTGAGTGCTTCAACTGGAAAGAAGGAAGAAAGAGACTTTTGAACACTGTTGCTAAACCACTGTATTGCAAAGACGAGTCTTGAGACCATGGAGGCTGGAAACCCGAATCGTAGAGCTAGGTGCATTGTAGGCACACTTGTAGGAGGAGTAATACTCTTCATTATTCTAGTAGTTGTAGCTTCATATTTGGCACCACATGAGCAGGAAGTGGAGGTTGAGGGAATACCTACACCTACTACTCCTAGCAAAGAAGAGGTCAAGATATGAAGTGACTGACCTTTGCTGCTAGAGGAGAGTCGTAGATTACATGCAGATCTGTCTAGAGGTAATTTCAAGCTTAACGCGTATGCGAAGTTGCTGTATGAGTACATTGATGCAATGGATGTGAAAGATTGTTATGTGTGTATTCAATTGCCGGCTTCTGTAGATGAGGGTGTTAGATATCATCACCTTCCATTGAAATATGGAATTTCAAGTAGTTTGCTGCTTAGCATATTTTATGGTTGCAATCCTTATGAATATTTCTTTTCGAATTATGATGCGGTGCTTTCTGAAGTGCCGGCATACAAGCATTTGAACAAGTATGATTATTATAAGTCAGAGGACAGGCTTGGAACGTATTTTATTCCACCCAGGAGTGGGATACAGCTTATACACATCGTCATAATCTGACTTGTTTGTTGTCAGATACAGAGAAGAAATTCATTGATCAGGTAGAAGACAGATATCATAAACAAAAGCAGTTACGAGATTCTGGACAGGGTAGAGTAGATTGGACAGATGAAGAGAAGTTGCACAAGTCTAAAGGGAGTTTTGGTCCAATAGCTTTGGATGAAGTACAGAAGGGGAAATTGTGCATTCACCGACCACAGACTTATTATGAGACTGTAAAAGTAGGTCACTCTACGTGTGAGCATACATTTACTTTAGAGTATTATGCAAAAGATTTCTTGCAAAGTGTGGTACAAGTGATTCCGACTGTGTAATTTGTCTGTGGGAGGAATGCTTATGTGAGATTGCCTGAGAAATGGTATGGTACGTGCTATTTAGCGATCATTTTCCCTAAGATTTATCATACAGAGGATTTTGAACTTCTAGAAGGAGGACAACATGTGAGAGTAAAGCGAGGTGAAAGTGTAGGAGCCATAGTTGGAGATGTTTTGGGAGCAATTATACCAACTCTGGGAGTGATATTGAATGATGTGAAAATCAGGAGATGGGCGACTGTTGTGGACAAGTTATCTATGAGTACAGCTAAGTCCTTAGTGTTGGTTGAGGGTGAGATGTTATTGATAAGGACTATGGTTTTGCAAAACCGTTTAGCTTTAGACGTCCTTCTAGCTAAAGAAGGAGGGGTCTGTAAACTTTTAAAGGTTCAAGAATGTTGTACTTATATACCAGATAACAGCAAGGATCTGGAGAAATATATAAGCAACATTACTGCGATTCATTATGAGATTGAAGACTTGACTGAAGAAACAGTGTGGGAAAAGAATGGAAAGGGTTTTGGTAAGGTTGGCAGTTGGTTTGCGAACCTTGGAAAAGGGATTCTTGGTTATATCCTGAAGCCAATTATCATAGTGGTGCGTTGTGTGATCGGATTGTGGGGTTTGGTACGAGCCTACAACTGGAGAGTTTGATGATAATGCAAGAGAGGCGAATGGAGAGACTGCAGGACAGTCAATATCAAAGGCTGAAAAACATGGAGTTGCTCAAGAGAGGGAAAGTGGCAACGAGCTCCGTTTAAGTCAGTTCTTCCCTGAGGATGTTGTAGTATGTGATGACACAGGTCATCAAAGGGGGGGACTGAGAGAGCGCCATGTTATTTTGAAAACTTTTAGGGGTGCATTATAATCTCGAGTAGTCCGCACCCACATATTTAGAGGACCTTTACTAATGTAGTTTAGAAATTTAAAGGTAGGCCAGGGATTAGTGCAATATGAAGTGGTGTGTTTATTAATCATAGATTAATGGAGAGCCTTAATTAGAAAATGTGATGCTGCATAACGTAGAAATATAATCTTATGTGAAATGTCGTGTTAACAATGATGTGCCTTAATGAAATAATACATGTGTTTATTAACGAGTGGATTAACATAGAGTTTAATGTGAAAGATATTCCTTGTAGAATTAACATAACAAAGTGATGAAATGAAATGTAATGTTGTGTTATAAATGTGTTCAAAAGTTCAAAGGCCTGGGACATGCTGAAGCCAGTAGAGGCCTAATTGTATATTTCTTTGGTTAAGCCTTAGTTGAAAAGAAATGATTTCTCTAGCCTGGGAAAGGCTGTCCGCAGCGAAATTAAAACTGTAATTTCGAATGTTGCAAGGATGGTCTCACGTATTTCAGCTTGCAGGTGCAAGGCCACAAGGCTCGTTAGGTAGAAAAGTCCATTGTTTAGAAGTTAAGATAGTAGGCGCGAGTGCAGAGATGCTGCCAAATAATTTGGGAGTGCAACATTCAGCGGAGAAGGTGCCTGGGACCCAAGGACACTCCAACGGATGCAGGCTGGAGAGGTACCATGGTGGAAAACTCTGTGGAGCTCCACCTGCCAGAGGGGCGTGTCTGAAGGCGTGTCGACTGTTTTGGGGTTTTGTATTAGGGAGAGCACCCGAGGGTGGAGAGTCAGTCCGGGACAGAGAGCAGAGAGTAGGCAGCAGTCTAGTAGTTAGGAAGTGGACTTGGGAAAGGCAAGATGTAGAAAGCAGCTGTGAACTTGAGGCAGAGTAAGGTGTAGCAAGGAGCATCTTAGAACGAGCTCAGTATTTGAAGTCACCTATTGGAAGTGAATGTACTTCTTAGGAAGTCTTCACAGCTGACACCTTTTCTCTCGCCTGGGAGGTATGTTAAGTAGGGATGTCACCTTAGAGTTAGAGTGGGGACAGTCTAACGGGGATTCTTTCCTTTTTGTAAATGCAGTCCAGATTTTCGACATTGTCAGTAATGGTATGTCTAATGTTGCTTGAATTAACCTTGGTTTTTAATCTTAGTCGTTTGAGACTCTTGCGTAGAATTACCTTTGTATTAGTGCCAGTCTATTTCCTGAATCTCTTGCTGAGATGTTTGTATATTCAATTATTTTTGGCTTTGTAATAAATCTTCAAAACTTCAGTTCGTAGTCAGTGGTCCTTTGAGTCTAATTGAATTTGGATCGCAAATTTAATTTAGCTATGAATTATAAAATCTTTCCTTTACGCTTCTATGACAGGTAAAAAAGATCCAGTTGACCAGACCTGGGATTCTAGAGATTGGTAAAGAAAATCTAGATGAGAATCTCAGCTTCCCCAAGGGCTCAGCCCCGGTAATGGGTATATGCTTTTTCTCACATATATCATGCATATGTATGCATCTGACACATCTGCAATCAAAATGCACACACAGGCATCCAGATATTTGTGAAAAATACTCACCACCGCTGCAAGATCCCCACCTCTACACCGCTGGCCCCATGGTGAACTCGTAATACGGTGGTCTTTGGACCGCCAGCGCTGTGGGCCGCTGATGGGGGCAGACGCGTCCTACGGCTGTCGGACTGTCAAACTCATATTAAGGCCCTTCACTTTGTCACTATGCCTCAAATGACTCCATCAGTTAAAGCCATATACGGCCCCAAAGAAGCCTGTAGATTTCCTGATAAACCAATTACTCATATTTACATTTCTTTCAGCTAGCAGGCACCCTGAGGAGAAGGTGTGTTTTTTCTTTCTGTGTCAGCCTCTCCCTTGGCTTCATAGAACATACAAATCCATCCCCTTCCCTTTCAGCGAGAGGTACCTGAAGATTGAAATTATCAGTTCTGAAACTGTGTTTATTAATAAAAAGTAGTGGAACTTTTATTTTAAAATTAAAGAAGATTGATAACTTTCTTCCTATTAGTTCCTGTCCACTTAGGACATCTAAAAGCCATGTTTTTTCATGATTCTAGTTTCTTATAGTGTCATGCTCACACTGCCTATTCAGTTCACTTGCAAGCTGCCCATAAAATACGTGGCCTAACTGAGCACTGTACAGAAAGAAATCTCAAAGTGAAATTCCATTCAGCAAAATTAAAAGAGGGCCAGTGTTCCAGTACTCAGTTTCACTCGGTGTGGGAGCAACAAACCCAATTTTACCGGTCGGAATATCCAGCCAGGGTAATCACTATGGGAAACCCCTGCATTGTAGCCCAGGCCCCTTCCATAACACCTACTGGTAAAACATGTTTGTTGCAATTCTACAATGTTTGATCAATATGTTTAAAATGCCCAAGTATTGTCATTTTTTTGGTACTGGCTCTAAGGTTAGTTCCAACTATTGTTAGACGTGGTGCCTTGTCTTCATTGGTTGGCTTGTTAGTCCCCTCCCTCTGTTCGGGTCTGGTTGCCCCCCTGCTTTTGGGCCTCTTCAGAGAATCGCCGGCATCACACAAGACGAGTGGGCTTCACATCTTGGCTTTATAATTTCAGTCACGTTATTAACAATAAACAATATACTTTTATCTTTAGTACTCACTTCTTTTTCGGTAGTATGTTTATAAAACGTCCCTAAAGAAAGGTGAAGGTAACAACTAGACTAAATGACGTCTAGTAACACTGCCTTTCTTTAAATAATAATAATAGAATCATTATGTAACTCGTGCACACGCGACTTGGCCGTGAATGGCAGCAGACCCCGCCTCCCCAGCAGGCACGGAGGGTCCCCAGCGGTGGGACTCGTCAGAGTGCCTGGAGCCAGCAGCACATCTGTCCCTCGGTACTCCGCAGCTGTGCGCCCTGAGAGACCCCGGCAGGACCAGTGAGACATGGCAGTCCAGCAGCGCCCCGCGGGCAGGCTCTGCTTGCTCTGGAGCTTACTGGTGAGTGCTGAATGCAGACCCGTGGGGAGCAACATCCAACCTTAAAGGCAACGCGCGGGTGGGAAACAGCTACGGTTACTTACAAATAAACTGCGCAGTATTTTATATAGCGCGAACTCGACCCGAAGGTATTGGAGCGCTTTACCTGAGCACCAGTTACATTGCGCACATGGGATAAATATATTATTAAAACCACTGAATACAGTAGCTAGGCGCTCGCATATTCAGACCGTTGCTGGACAAGTGAGAATATATGTTTTTTGTGCCTATGGTGAAATGCGTGCCTCTGATGTTATGCATACGTCAATGATATTTGCTTCATCCCAACGTTCGTGAATCCCATCGAGTGGAATTTGGAGCCCTGTCAATAGATATGGAGACATAGGCATCAAAGCGGGACAGTGTTTCCAGCATGTGTGTGAGTGTGTTAACTGTCTGGACTGCACGCGTCCGTGTGATGCTGGACTCTTTTCATCCCCTCGCCTTCTTGTCTTGTCTTGTCGCCTCAGGTGTTGCTCTTGCAGAACTGCTCGGGGTGGCATGACCTGGATAACTGCGACTACGACTGCTGGCCGCTAGATGGACCCGACGAGTTCAACATGATGGATTGCGGAGGTGAGTGTGGACTGGCCTTGAGTGGTGCCACAGCGCCCCCTGCAGCACAGCGCCCCCTGCAGCAGAGTATATATTGGTATATTTTCTCAAATATCGACAGCTCACATAATACTATCGGGAAATAATCAGATGATTCACCCTCGCCTAGCATCTCTAGAGGACGGTCACACGAGGGCCTGCAACAGTTCGATTTGTTCTTCCACTTCGGCTCCACCACCAAGACACGGGAAAAAACACCGCACCTTGCCACACAGGTTAATATTTACATTTTCCCAACTACCGTTCTCTGCAAGGCAATGATTGAGACAATAACTGAGTCTACATATTTGCTTAAAATATTTAAATGACTCTGTATGGAGATACGTTTCTATGTAGCCTATACATACAACATAGAAATATACATAGACAAGCCTCCATACAAGTGAATATCTATCTATCTATTTGTCTGTCTGTCTGTCTATCTATCTATCTATCTATCTATCTATCTATCTATCTATCTATCTATCTATCTATCTATCTATCTATCCATCGATCTGTCTATCTATCTGATAGATACATAGTTAGATAGATAGATAGATAGATAGATAGATAGATAGATAGATAGATAGATAGATAGATAGATAGATAGATAGATTCCCAACAGTTTGATCTGCGCTCTCCCCCCAAAAACAGTCATAGAGACGCCATTGAGAAGGACTAGCACATAACCGTACTTTCTAGGTGTTCAAACTGCGGTTACATAACTGTTCGAAGAGCATGAAATGGTCTTCGTCTTTTCAGGCTCTTTTCTGAATTGGTGTTTTCTTTGTTTTCTTTGCACCTTACCTCGTTGTGTGGTCATTGTTTTGCTTCTCGAACTCTCTATGTCGAGGAGAGGAAGGCAGTCGTGTTTTTTTGTTTATATCTCTATGGTACAGTTATTCTGCTGAAAACGTTTTTAGCTAACGCACAAAGAAAACATTAGGACCGGAGTCCCGAACGTACAATGTGTACAGAATCTGATTACACCACATGCATTTTTACTGTGAAACTGCGTAGGTCCATTGTCACAGACATAATTATTATTTCCAGTTAAAACTCAATTCTTTATTTTGTAACTGTACTTGGTGTACCTGGTATCCTCTGCACCCTTGTTTGCCAGAAGGAGGCTTGCATCTTAGTGCTTAATTTGTGAATAAGGGCCGGTCCCCTAAGCTCTGCTCTGAAACACGCGGTCGTTGGAATTTAATATGCGCAAACGAAATACAAAGGGCGCAAAGTCCTAAATCCACCCAGGCCTCTTTAATCCACTACCAGGCACTGCTGCCCCTTCAGCGCACTCTTGCCGGTTCCTGCTTTCTCTCTTTGTGACAGTTTGTCCGTCTTTTTCTTCCCCCGTCTTTTCCGTTTGGGTGTTTTCCTTGTCTTGCTTTCAATGAGGCAGATACGTGCCCCTTACTGGCAACCACCGGCTCAAATTAAGCTTCGCCCTCACTACGCCACTGACTTGACATCTGCGCCTTGAAGTCGTTGGAACCACTGAGGACTCTAGTGGGGCCATAAGTTATGGATAAGGGCCTCGTTGAGATGAGGAACGGGGAGACAATGCGGTCCATGTTAAATATTCCTTGCCCTTAGGGGCACGTACCATCCACATCATGAGGGCCGCCTTAATGCAAGGAGCTTTTCCAGAGAGAAACGCACTTGGCACTCTCGGGTCTGTTTTCCCCGTTCCCTCGCCATTTATTTTTCAGTTCACAGCACCATTCTGCTAAGGGCAGTGGGTGGGCACATCGCCAGTCCTCCCATGTGCTGGGGCACCCTCGCCCTCTCTAGCGCTTTTAATATTCCACTGACTGTAGAGCAAGAAATGCATTCTGAAGAAAGACAATTAAAAAAATATTTAAGGCAATCAGGATTTTTCAGTAAAATGTACACTAAAATAGAGAACACATTGATAATACAAGTGGTAAAGGGCTACATTTGCATTTAATACGGTTATTATGAAGAATACATTTCCCAAACCACCTATGCATCACATAATTGCGTTTTCTGCTTTAAGCAGGATTTCAGTTTTTACACGAATCTGGTTTTCTCTGTGTCAGCTGGGGTTGCCGAGCTAATATGTCTAGGCAGACCTTGATAGATCTTTTAATGTATGCATCTGTGGCAATTTCATCCATTCTATATCGAACAAAGACTGCTTTTACTGCGATAAAATTGCATTTCAGCCCATTGTACATATCAATCTTTGTTATCCATTTTCTCCCGACTTTTCTCATGTTTCGTGTTTTCACCAAGTGTTTCATTAATATTTTATATAACATACACGCTGCGATTGGTAGCATCTAACCGCTACTAAAACATACTGCTCCTAAATATCCACTCTAATACTGCATGCTTTGTAAATTGTATTGTGTCACAGGTGTCTCAAAGTAGCAAACTGTATTTTTTTTATGTACATAACTGTTATTACTGTTACCCAATTTAGTGATATTCAATATACCAGCCTCTTAAAATAGGAAGTTTGATTCAGCCTTGTCAGGAATCAAATGGAATCAAACGGAAACCTGGATGAACGCATCCTCAGCGCCCGACATCGCCATCGCCATCCCGATCCCGGACGGATACAAGATCATCCGGAGGGACCGCGTGAACCAGACTGGAGGAGGCATCGCCATCATACACAAGAACACCATCCGCATCACAACCGACTCCAGCGACACCTTCCCCGCCGCCGAGCACCTCCACTTCCAGATACACACCGACCCAAAGACAACCCTCAGAGGCACCCTCGTCTACAGACCCCCGGGACAACGCACACAATTCAGCGAAGACATCACGGACTTCATCAGCCCGCACGCCCTCCCCTTCGCAGACTACATCCTCCTAGGGGACCTCAACCTCCACCTTGAGAACAACAAGGACCGCAACACGCCGCCCTGCTGGACAACCTCGCAAACCTCGGACTCAAGCAACTGGTCAACACCCCCACTCACTACGCAGGCCACACGCTTGATCCCGTCTTCTCATCCAGCAAGCACATCACTTTCAGCCACTCTACTGGACTTCACTGGCCTGACCACAGCTGCGTCCACTTCAGCTTCCGAAGAACAACGACTCACCACCACCCGCAACAGGTTCCTCACAGGAGCTGGAGCAAGATCACCTCCGAGCAGCTCACCACCTCCCTCAGCCAGAACCCGCCCGCAAGCACAACGGACCCCAACGAAGCAGCCCGCAACTTCACACAGTGGCTGACCGACTGCGCAGACGACCTCGCGCCACTGAAGAACCCTCCCAGCAGACCCAGAAGTAAGAAAGCCACCTGGTTCACCGATGAACTCAAGGACTCCAAGAAGAACTGCCGCACCCTCGAGAAAGCCTGGCTCCTCAACCAAACCACAGACAACATGACCACCCTCAAACAAGCCACCCGCAAGCACCACCAGCTCATCCGCACTACCAAGAAGAAAACACTGAAGGAACGACTGGACAACAATGCCCACGACAGCAAAGAACTCTTCAGCATCGTCAAGGAGTTCTCCAACCCCAGCACAGGCAACAATGATATCACTCCCTCTCAAGACCTCTGCGACTCTCTCGCCTCGTTCTTCCACCGCAAGATCGCCGACATCCACAACAGCTTCGGCGCACCATCCACGCACCCTACCATCGAACCAACGCCCCCCACCGCCACCCTCCGCACCTGGACCACGGTGACCACCGAAGACACAGCCCGCACGATGAACACCATCCATTCCGGTTCTCCGACCGACCCCTGCCCCCACCATGTCTTCAACAAGGCCGACTCCATCATCGCACCCTCCTTCAACACCGCCACCTTCCCGGAGAGCTGGAAGCACGCCGAACTCAGCGCCCTACTGAAGAAACCAACAGCGGACCCCACCGACCTCAAGAACTTTCGCCCCATCTCGCTCCTCCCTTTTCCTGCCAAAGTCATTGAGAAGACCGTCAACAGAGAGTTTGCCGCCTTCCTCGAGACGAACGGATCCCTTGACCCCTCGCAGTCCGGTTTCCGAGCCAACCACAGCACCGAGACCGCCCTCATCGCCGCCACCGACGACATCAGAACCCTGCTCGACAACGGGGAAACAGCGGCCCTCATCCTCCTGGATCTCTCCGCAGCGTTCGACACGGTCTGCCACCGCACCCTAGTCCAACGCCTGAGCAACACAGGTGTCCAAGAGAAGGCTCTGGAATGGATCATCTCGTTCCTCACCGGAAGAACACAGAGAGTCCGCCTCCCCCGTTTCGATCCAAGGCCACCAAAGTCATCTGCGGTGTCCCGCAAGGATCATCACTCAGCCCCACCCTCTTCAATGTCTACATGAGACCCCTTGCAGCCATCCCACGCCAACACAACCTCAACATCATCTCCTACGCCGACGACACCCAACTGATCCTCTCCCTCACCAGTGACCCAGCCAACGCTAGAACTAGCCTACACGAAGGGATGAAAGACGTCGCCGAATGGATGAAGAACAGCCGCCTGAAACTGAACTCAGACAAGACGTAAGTCCTCATCCTGGGACCATCGCCCTCCGCTTGGGACGAAACCTGGTGGCCCCCGGCCCTAGGCAGCGCACCCAAGCCAACAGACCACGCGCACAACCTGGGCTTCATCCTGGACTCCTCCCTCTCGATGACCAGACAAGTCAACGCCGTCTCCTCATCATGCTTCAACACACTACACACGCTCCGTAAGATCATCCGATGGATCCCGACCGAAACCAGGAAGACGGTCACCCAGGCACTCGTCACAAGCCGACTGGACTACGGAAACACCCTATACGCCGGAACCACAGCCAAGCTACAGAAAAGACTCCAACGCATCCAGAACGCCTCAGCCCGACTCATCCTGGACATCCCCAGACGCAGCCACATCTCCGGACACCTGAGGGACCTGCACTGGCTCCCTGTCAGCAAGAGAATCACGTTCAGACTCCTCACCCATGCACAAAAGTCCCTCCACGACCTTGGCCCCAAGTACCTCAATGACCGCTTGACCTTCTACACGCCCACCCACCAGCTACGTTCGACAAGCCTCGCCCTCGCCGCCGTACCATGCATCTGAAGAGCCACCGCCGGAGGAAGATCCTTCTCCTACCTGGCGGCCAAGACATGGAACTCCCTCCCCACCCACCTCCGGCTGACCCAGGACCATCTCGCCTTCAGGAGACAACTCAAGACCTGGCTGTTCGAGCAATAGCAGACCCCCCCCCCCCCCTTCCCCCAAGCGCCTTGAGACCCTCCGGGTGAGTAGTGCGCTATACAAATGCTATGATTGATTGATTGAATGCTCGCTTGGTGATCTGCATGATGCGATTTAAACTCGCCGATTCATCCGATGAGCAGTGTATGTTGCCTCAATGTTATCTATGTGAAACAGAATCTAAATATCTGGAAACATTTTACACCGGTCTCTTTCAGTATTTCTGTCTCTACCTCTAACTATCGGCCTTTCTCTGTCTGTCTCCACGTGTCTATATCTGCCTTTATCTGTCTATGTCTCTACCTCTACTTTCGTGTCTCGATCTGTGCCTGTTTGTGTCTCTCCGTCTCTGTTTATTTATTGCCCCAATCTTCCTTTTCTATCTGTCACTCTCTGTCTCTTTATCACTGTCTCTCTGACAAGCGATGTTCCTGTCTTTATCTCCATCTCTAGGTTTGTGTCTTTAAGTCTATCATCAAATTTCTCTTTGTTTTTATCTGTCTTCATCTCTATCCTCCTCTCTTGTTTTAGTCTACCTCTCTCTGACTGTCACTAATATCTATCTATATCTCCACTTAAATATCTCTACTTAGGTCTGTATCACAATCTATATGTTTCTTTCTCGATCTAATTGTCTCTATCGCTGTCTGTCTCAATCCATTTGTCTCCTTCTGCCTCCATGGACGGCAGGGGTCGCAGATGTTACCCCTGGCTTGGCTCTTTTGACCGCTGACACTGTTTTACGACCCCTGGCCTTAGAAGTGGAAAATCAGTGCCATGAACACTGGGGTGGCTCGCCGTTGTAGGCATGGGCGTCCGCATGGGGGGGCAAGGAGGGGCGCTTGCCCCCCCCTGGACCGACCCTCCTTGCCCCCTGCAGACGCCCATGAAAACCGTGACTTCAAGAAGGGGTTCTCACTCTCTTTCCTCTCCTTTCTTTTATTTGTTTCCATGTGAAATGGATCCAAAAAATACGCTTTTGCTGGAAATGTTGCATTTTAATTCCAACGTGCAGCATTGGGAATAAAAGGCTACAAATATGAAAAAAAGATAAATAACTAAATAAAGTAAGACAGAGTGGTAGCAAACTGGCAAAACTGATTTTATTCACACTGAAACACATTAGCGCCACTTTTACAGAGTTTGCCAGTGAAGCGCTATTTTTGTTTTCTTGTCTTTGTTTTCCTGGACTTGGAACTAGTGCACCAATCCTGGAGGTACTGCAATGTGTGCATTGGAAAACAAAATGTGTGCTGCGGCTTTGCGTCCAGGGATGTGGTCTTTTTACCATACTGCTTACGTTTTGTAAGGATATAAGCAATGGCCATTGGAATGGGTCCATTCAGGGGCCTGTAGTCGTGTCCTTAACTTTTCAGGCAAAAGCACTCAATGATTACTGAATAGTGAGTGTAAAAGCATTACGGTAAACATGTTGTTCCTGCTTACATTTCCCATGGTTTGCTAAATTTAGCATTCCCTATAAGTGTTTGCTTTTTCCAGGATGTTGTTACTTTTTTTTTTGTAGGCCACATATTTCTCTTGTCTAGTGCGTAATTTAAATTGAGCTGCATCCAGGTGTTTGTAGCGGGTCACAATTGGGTTGTAGTTGAAGACAGTGGGAGTTTTTCTCAGTGGGGTGTTCAATGGGGGAGAGGATGTGGTACTATGGTCAGAGCTGCTGAATTTGGAACTGGGAACCGGGTTCAGCCTTAATAACCAGTCCACCAGACCACTCTCCTGCGAGAGCACAATCACATGCTAGACCTTAGAAGGCTTCGCAACACCTTAGAAGTCCTGGTGTCTTACGCACAAGCAGGTGGACCCTAGCATGACAAGTGTAGGTTAACCTTCAAGGCTTGTCCACCACTATCCATACTGAAGTTCACCTCCAGTCTTGCGGGCAGGCCTATGAAGCAGCACACCCTAGAACAACAGTCACTGAGGTCACAGCACCCTTGAGAAGGGCCAGCTCTAGGGAGGTGCAACCAGTGTGACCGCACCGGGTACTGACATTAGGTGGAGGCATCATGTTTGCAAGTATATTATGGTTTTAAAAACGCTTGCTGCCTCCTTCCTGGTCTCCAGCACTTTTCGGCAACAATAAAAATGTCATGATGACTCTGGTGATTAATCTTCTTCCTAGAGAGAGATCAGAATTTTGTCTAGTGGAAGTTTTGACTCATGGAAAGGTAGCTCAGAGGGTTAATGTACCGGCTGCAAAGAACATGCGCCATGCAGAACACAAAGTGCACATAATGTAAATAGGTCAGTGGACTACTGCTTTTGTCGGAGAGATCCTTTTGTTACTTGCAGTTTATAAGGTAAAATCCTAACTTAGAACAGTGAGCTATTAACTGTCATCTAAGAGCTGCTTACAAACTGCAAGGTATAAATTAGAGCATTATGTCCCCCCCCCCCCAGTCTTTGATCATCCTAATGTCCCAAAAAGTGTTCTTTTGGACAGAAATCAATTCTGATTATTAAGGAGAACCCCCAACCATGGTATTACGTTTTAAATTCCGGGTATTGTGTTTCTCCAGACCAATCACTTTAAAACAATCCGGCTACTAGTATGGTTGTCATGTGACTCCTACACCTTGTAGTCCTTAGTCTTATGTAACATTTTCTATACAGTGATTTACACACATAGTGATTGTCTCTGTGTAATGTGTGTGATGTAAAGTGCTCTGACACCCTACAATGGTATAAGTGGCGCTGTAAATCAAATTAAATGCATCAGAGAAAGAGTGGTTATGGAGACTTGGGGGGCACAGTTAAAGGGTGGTAGTGAGGGAATCCATGGCAGAGGTGGTCATTGGGGGGGCTAACAAACATTAATGCACAGGACACCACCAGTGCTATGGCTAGCCCTGCCCTTGAGGCCAGTCTGCCTCAAGGCCTTGTTTCAGCAGTAGTAGCTGCAACTCACCAGGGATTGGCAATGCAGGATTTGCACGTACACCAAACTAAGTTCGCAAACTTCACAGTCTCCTGTCTTCATTCACATGCACTTTTAACATGTGCTGCCTGCTGTGGGGCCACTGGAATTAATTATGTAGCAAAGGATGACAACATTATGCCGTAGTGTTGACTAAATAATGCATTAAAAAAAAGGCTGCAGCGTAATGCAGTATATTTTCAGATATTTTATTATTTTGACGTGTGTACACATGCTAACAGTCTCTGGAAAGATTTTGCCTTATTAGTACCAGTGTAACATACAAATGCAGCAGTGAGAAAGGTGACCAGTCAACCTTTACAATAGGCCATCCACTCCGCAGCAACACACGTCACATTTTATATTAACTTTTGATATGTTTGAGCTACAATCAATTTATTAGTTTAAATGTTCAGATTATGAAGCAGAACTTGCATTATGAGGCAAATATGGCAGAGCCATAATTTTAGAGAAAACATTTGCAAACTAGGATATTTTGCCATTCATGTTTGAACTGCTGTTGTGGGAAAAGGGTGAAGTGCTGATGACAAAAACTCCATGGCTCGGAGACAAATGGCTTGTGCTTCCACATTTTATCGTATTTGGTACATTCTGTAATTATTAGAAGCATATCCCACTTTGTGAATATATTTTAATGTCAATAACTCATTATAACCTTAAATAATCATGTGTATCCGTTGGTTGATTAAACTGGGCAGTGAAATGCCAAATGAATACAAAAAATTGGGATGTCTGCGCATTCTGGCCACACCTCTGGCTCCACCCACGGACCCAATCCTTGGGTTATTCCCGCCCTCTGATTCTCCACCCACTGTTCCCCTACTTTTTTTCCCCACTTCGACCACTGTGTAAAACTCAGCATCCCTGGACCTGTGATGTGCCGCCGCTGCGGGCACCGCATGTGCCACACATTTACGGTGCTGGGCTTCTGCATAAGGGAGCTGGCCATTATTGCATCCCTAAACGTGCGCACGTTGTCAGTTTGACATTTGACATTGACTACACGTAGAAGGACTCTACGTTTCTTTTAAAAAATATAGCTAACATTTGGACTTATACATTTTATTTTGTATAAATTAGTTGAATGTGTGTAAAAATTTAGCAATGCCCAGGGAATTCTAGTAAAGGGAGCACCCATTTGCGAATCACTAGCGTGTGTGATTGCTGCATTATTTATTACTAACTTTGAAGTTGTGCTTTAACTTTGGATAAAAGTTATCATGAATTCTAGCACCAAGAAGCCAATATTGGTGAATATGTGTGCTACAAATAATCCCTAACATACACTGTGCATACAGTATATTTAATCTGGTGCTTTAATCATAGGCTGTTTTAAAGTATTCTGATAAAAATCGAATCGTGCTGAAGAAAGCCTTGATTAGTGTTGGATCGAGGACCCGGAAGTCTGCACACCTAGCAGACAGATATAAAGCACCTTGTCAGAAAGTTTAGCGTTTTCCCTAAAGGTGGTGTTTGTTGACCTGTGGCAGGGTCAGTCAGATGTCCTGGATTCCTGGCATTTAATTGAGTCTATCCTAGTTCTGCGCCTCAGTATTTCCTGTGCCCCACCTGGCACACATCATGTCGGAGGATGGTGATGACGTTAACATTTTGCCCCCCCCTGGAAAAATTTCTGCGGACGCCCATGGTTGTAGGTGTGGGTCTCTACCATCCCTTTTTGCCTAATTTTGTAATAAGCTAATAGTGAATTATAGTATTTGTTTCACTGTTAGCACAATACAAAATGAACCATCTGGAGATGGAACTTGCCCTTCTCTGGGAGCTGTGGTAAGTAAAATAAAATGCTTTCAAATGTACGTTCTGTGGGTGTGGTGAGAGGGAGTGTGTGTGTGCGTGTTTTTTGTATGTGTGAGAATGTGTCGGTGTGTAAAACTGGGTGAGAGTTAATGACAAGTAGTGAGAATGACTGAGAATGCTGAGATTGAGGGGCAGATTTATCAAGATCTTGTGCCAATGCAAAGTGACGCAATCTGGCACAAAATCGTTTAAAAAAAAAAATTTGTAAAAAATTATTTTTATATACATAATACAATCACAAATACTTTTGCCAGGTTAAACTATTTACTTTACAGTGCAAACCTTTTTTTTACACTGGAAAGTATCTTTGAAGTAGGCCAATAAATGCCTTATGCTATTTTGCGCTACTTTGCATCACTTGGGCATGTTCACGCTACAACCCAGGTTTTTTAACGCAAAACCCTATCTACTAAAAATGTTACAGAGTGCATTCAACCCAAAAAAACACCTTTTTGAGGCAGATTTCAAGTTGGATAAATGTTTTAATTTATTCTAACTTTTTACACATTGTATGTGTGCTGCACTATAAAACACACCTGCAATGTGTGCAAAGTTTTCAAATTTTTATAGGAATAGTTGTTGGAAATTGGGGTACTGGTTTGAGGAGGGAGTGAAACCCTACTCAAGCAGCAGCCACAATCACTGTCAGGGTGAAGCACAAGTAAACCCCAAATTAACCTGTGCTTAACCCTCTGGTAGCTTGGCACAAAAGCAGTCAGGCTTAACTTAGAGGCAATTTGTAAAGTATTTATGCAGGACTTCAAACAGTAATTAAGCAAAGACACAATACAAGAAAAATTCCACACCAGTTTAGAATACTAGAGTTAAATGTAATACATTATTTGAAACCAAAACTACAAAAACCCAATCAGTAGAAGCAGAGATGTGCAATGTCAAAGTTTTAAGTAAAATTAGTGCCTAAAAGCACAAAGCATCAGCTGTAGTTATCTGGTCGCGGACAAAGTTAAAAGTTCAAGATGACCGTGACGAAGCGCCGGCCGGACAGAGGGACAAAGTTAGGCTCGCTGAAATAGGGTACCTTAAATCCTGGTTGCAGAGTGTTGCTTGATTCAGCATTGAGGATGTTTTGTGCAGCAGCGGTTCGAGAATGCCGTTGATGAGGGGCTTGCGATGCGAAGTCCTACGTCAAAGATGTGTAGCGCACCAGCTGGTTCCAGAGAAGTTGCAGGGTTTGAGATGCAGAGTCCTGTGTTGTCATCAAGGATGCCATTGTCGAGGGGCTTGCAATGAGAAGGCCTGCATTGAGAATGCAATGCACAGTGGCAATTCAGAGGTGACTGCAAATACCTGTGTCATCATTGAGGATGCTGTTGATGAGGGGCTTGTGATATGAAGGCCTGTGTTGGGAACGTATTGTGCAGCTGTGGTTCTGAGGAGACTGCGAGCTGTAATCCGAAGCATTGCATTGGGGATACATCGCATCAACGGTCCCAAAGTGGAGCTGCGAGAAGATGTGTTGTGCTGCATTGGTCCTCTCACAGGATCACAGCTGGGCTGGCAGAGCAACTTCAAGTCGACTTCCAAGGGTCCCGGATTTGGGTGGCACCACTTGGGGTACAAGACTCATAGCAGATTAGGTCCAGGTGCTGGGTTCAAGATGGTTTCTGTCTGTTCTGTTCCCGAGGCTTCTGGTCAGGAAGCCAGCAACTGGCCCTTGGAGTTATTCTGGTGGTCCTGGGTTAAATTGCAACTCCAGTCGTTCACTCAGAGAGCAGGGTAGCAGGCAGTAGGAGTGGCAGTGCTTCTTGCAGAACAGCACAGCAGTCCTTTTGGGTCTTCCACAGGTCCAACAGTGTACTAAAGAGTTGGGTCTGAGGGTAAAATATATTTATATGTGGTGTCAGCTTTCAAGTTGGAAAAGGTTTTGGAGGTTTACACACCCAGAGGTCTTTGGAATTTCCTGCCACCATGTCATGGTCCCAGATGGTCTGGGGTCACAAAAGACTAGTGTCAAACCCCTTTGTGAGAGTGCTCCGGCATAGGCTTTTGGATGTGCAAGTGGCGTAGGTGAAATCTCTTCCCCATCAAGTCAGAGGTGGCCCGTCCTGATAAAAAACATTCCCCATTGTCGTACTGCCTGGGAGCAATACACAAAGACCAACTGCCAGCTACACCTAGTCATATGAGGCAGGATACAGGCTGCAGGCAACAAATGGTAGGGACTAGAAAATGCCAACTTTCTACCATTAAGGAGGGCCTCAAAGTACAATTCTTTAGTCCCCCAAACTCGACAATTTTATCTGCTCCCAATTGAAAGTTACCACTTATCAAATGTAATAAAACCAGTGTAATCCTAGGGGAGATGAAGGCCTCATAGTAGTGAAAAAACAATTTAAGAATTAACCACTAATGTGCTTAAATTGAAGCTGTTTCTGGATGTATCAGGAGTTGGTATAAATTAGCTGTTGTGCACGCTGTATACATGCTGCAGGTTGATCCTTGGTAAGCATTAGATTTAAATTATCCTTGTTTTGTTTTATTACCTTTAATTTTCAGTTGTTCCTAGTGAGATTTGTCTATGGTTCCACTGAGAGCACAAGGAGGAGTTGCAGTAATTAAACTCCTGTCTTGATCATCTTTTGACTATTAAATGCCTTTGATGCCATTTCCTGGACCCTAACGCTTGTAGCCCTGTGGAAAAGCCCGGCCATTATACACGTGCAGAACTGGATACTAAGTTCAACTGCCTTAGAAGTAATCTCGAAAAAAAACACAAACCACTTCACACATTTTAGGAAGATTGCCTAAGTTTATTCGACGAGCAACAATGAGCTAGATTGTTATTCAAAGTAGCAGCATGCCTCCTAGCATTGAGCATCTAATGTTGACTCTCCCAATTTGCACAATTTTTCTAGACTTCTTCACACATTGCTTCAAATGAGGATGCACATGACAGAAACCGAAACTCAGATTAACAGGTGCACCCTTTTTACGATAGGAGCTCAAAAAGACCTTAAAAAGAGATACAAGGTATAAAAACCTTCCAAACAATGAGCTAATCATTTGTCAGTCCTTGCCTAGAAGAGCCAACCAAGAGAGTGAGGGTGTATACGTCAGAAGCAAGAGAACAGAACTGGCAATGAATAACATAAACAGTAAAGGAAAAATAAGATGGAAGCAGAAAAATCACAATGTCGTGTTCTGTTACTATTATTTCAAAGCAGTTTTCATCCACTGTCAGATTCCTGAATTATCAGTTTACCAGTTGAAGTGCTTTCTCAGCATCCAAAGTAACAAGAACTGCTTTATTGTGAACGCTTGACAAGCTGGCTATGACAAAGAAAATTTTCTGTGTATTGTTCTCTCACTATGTATAGCTTATGAACACTTATTGATAAGGGTCAAATGGATGGGGCATCAGTTGTTCTAGCTTGGCAGTGAAGATGCTTTTGACATTTTTGACATCAAACTTAAAGAGTGAAATTGGTCTTTACAGACTGCACAGTGCAGGATTCTGTCCTACATTTGAAAATACCAAGATCAGGGCCACCCTCATTGATTTCATCACCCAATCAGGCTTGAAAAATGAATTGAAGAGGTTAGCCGTAATTAGGGGGGAAAGTTGCCCCAGTGTCTTTTAGGAGTAATCTCTATAACCACCAGGTAATGGGGCTTTTCCTAATTTTCATCTACTCATCCTCCTAAGAACATCTTTTAATAGACTCCTCTGGGAAACCCATCTTGCCAGGAGTTAGGCTCTGCATCTTAGAAGCATTCAAGTAAAATTAAATAAAGTCATCATTGATGCTTTCCTCTTCCTGTAGACTTTGATAGATAGTCCAGAGTATTTGCATCCTGTCCTCCTCATGTTTTACTTTTGTCCCATCTAGACGAGTAACACAAGTCTGCTTGTGAAAAGGCACATTAGACAGAGAAGGCACAGTACATCTGAGTGCTTGATTGTGAGAATGGAATTGTTGCTGTGCTCGGACCAACAAAGCCTGCACAATATTTTAAAAGTCGCGCTGTGAATAGCACAGGGTTTGCGATAGCAGAATTTTAATTAAACCTGTTTTTAGGGATTTTGCTTTTAATTCTGAAAACGCCACTTACTTGCACCTTAAACATTTTAAAAGCACACGCTGCTTAGCGGACCTTCATCCCGATCTCAGGGACATAGAGTGGACATTTTGGGGCAGCCATCTTGGTTGACAGTCTAGTTGCTGACCAGCTGCACTAGACTGCCTATTTAAACCGGCTTTTGCAGACGCGCGGCACATTAGACAGAGAAGGCACGGTACATCTGAGTGCTTGATTGTGACAATTGAATTGTTGCTGTGCTTGGACAAACAAAGCCTGCAAAATATTTTAAAAGTCGCGCTGTGAATAGCACAGGGTTTGCGATAGCAGAATTTTAATTAAACCTGTTTTTAGGGATTTTGCTTTTAATTCTGAAAACACCACTTACTTGCACCTTAAACATTTTAAAAGCACACGCTGCTTAGCGGACCTTCATCCCGATCTCAGGGACATAGAGTGGACATTTTGGGGCAGCCATCTTGGTTGACAGTCTAGTTGCTGACCAGCTGCACTAGACTGCCTATTTAAACCGGCTTTTGCAGACGCGCGGCACATTAGACAGAGAAGGCACGGTACATCTGAGTGCTTGATTGTGACAATTGAATTGTTGCTATGCTCGGACAAACAAAGCCTGCAAAATATTTTAAAAGTCGCGCTGTGAATAGCACAGGGTTTGCGATAGCAGAATTTTAATTAAACCTGTTTTTAGGGATTTTGCTTTTAATTCTAAAAATGCCACTTACTTGCACCTTAAAATTTTTTAAAGTACACGCTGCTTAGCGGACCTTCATCCCGATCTCAGGGACATAGAGTGGAAATTTTGGGGCAGCCATCTTGGTTGACAGTCTAGTTGCTGACTAGCTGCACTAGACCACCTATTTAAAACAGCCAATGCAGACGCGCAGCGGACGCGCGCAGCGGGCGCGCCAGAGGCAAGCCCGTCTGCGCCTGTCCGCGACCTGGCCGCGCCTAGGGCCGGTCCTGCTGCCCTAAACGCTCAAAATTCCAACACCCAAGGCACCTCATCTCCCCAACAGCGGCTTTGCTATTCCCGGGAGGAGTTGCTGGCTATAGATAATCCGAAGATTACGCCGATCAACAGGTAAAGGCAGGCATTTAAACTGCGGTTTAATTAACTGTAGGTCTCTCATTAAACACCACCTTGAGATAGCTTGTGCGGCCGAAGACTCGGATCTCAATATGCTGTTTTAAACGGAGACTTGGACTAACGATAATTCTGCAGTGGAATTAGGTTTAGCATGCCCACCTGGTTACAAGTCATGGCATAGCCCCAGATTGACGGGCAGAGGGGGAGGTGTGGGGGTGATCTTTAAGGAGGAATGGAACTGCGTTCCCCTAGCGCTGGACGAAATTAGTGGAATTGAATTGATGGGATTCACTTTACAAGGAACTAAGGGGAACTTACTCTCAGGCATAGTGTGTTATAGGCCCCCGGGACAATGTACAAATTACCAGAGCCTATATGAGAGCATTAGGAATTTTGCTCTGTCTCACACAAGAGTAATTATACTGGGGGACTTTAATCTCTGGGAGACTGGAAATCTGGCGAAGCATCTGAGAGATTTACAACTGACATGTGCAAATTTGAATTTGCAACAGCTGATACATCAGAGCACTCATCAAGGGGGGCACACACTAGATTTAGTATTCGCTAGCGAGGATGAAACATTGGTACAAGATATTCTACCCTAAACGTGGACTGATCACCATCTGGTCCTTTTTACAACTAGGGTAGGGGCTCAACCGGAAGGAGAAAGGGCCGCAAGCACATACAGACTGGACAGGAGTTGGGCTAAACTGGATAGTGACACGGCACAAGCCCTGATTGAGGAAAACGATCATCTGACCTCTACTGACTCGGTGGAGAAGAGCTACCAAAAGTACTGCTGCACCATGGTCAGGAATTTAGATTGCCTACTCCCAAGGTGCAAAATTAAAAATAAGGATAAGAATTCAGCTCCCTGGTTTAATGCGGAGTTAAAAGAACTCCGCCGTCTTCTTAGAAAGGAAGAAAGAAGCTGGAGGAGACAGTACGAAGACGTAGATAGAAACCTTTTTAAGCTAGCCCAACTCCAATATAAAACAGCAATTGCTAAAACAAAAGGCAATTTTTATGCCACCACTATCCTGAACTCCACGAATAGTACCAAAACTCTTTTCAAGATTTATAAGGACATCACCTTGCCCCCCAGCCAATGCAACAAGACAATTGCTTCACAACTGCTCTGCGATGACATCTCAGGCTATTTTCAGGAGAAAATTCATAATATTGTCGGGAACTTAGTCCCCCATAATACCCAGCCTCCAGACACTGAACAGAAGGAGCCAAGTATCGAGTTAAATGCTAACTCTTTATTAACATCGTTCCAATTATTTACAGAGGATTCCTTTGCTAATATGGCTCTTAGTGTTACTTCAGGATCCCCGGCTGATCCTATTCCCCACAGATATTGGAAACCATTTGGCAAAATATTGTTTCCACAGCTTTTTAGTATCTGCAATCAGTCCCTGGAAGAAGGTATAGTGCCAGCTGCATGGAAGCAAGCGATGATTTTTCAGCTGCTAAAGAAGCCGTCGCTGGATCCCACATTACCTGCCAGCTTCAGGCCGATTTCCCTCCTCCCGTTCCCAAAAAAGATCTTGGAAAAGACAGTCAGTAGAACCCTTTCTAAGCATCTAGAGGATAATCGGTTGCTGGATGCATTCCAATTTGGGTTCCGACCAGCACACGGGACGGAAACGGCATTGACCACAGGGATGGATAACCTTCGACTGCGCGCCGACAGAGGGGACGCTTCGATTCTTGTCCTTTTAGATATGTCGGCGGCCTTCGACACTGTGAGTCATGCCGTGCTGCTACAAAGATTGTGGAACAACGGAGTGAGAGGAAGAGCCTTTGAGTGGCTACAGTCGTACCTCCAAGACCGCCAACAGATGGTGACCCTAGGCCAGTTTGCATCAGAAGCTTCTCCCGTCCCGCACGGGGTCCCACAGGGGTCCTCAGTTAGTCCCATTTTATTTAATGTGTACCTGAAACCCCTATTGTCCATCATCAAATCCTTTGGTATCAGCGTTATAAATTACGCGGATGATACTCAATTGATTTTCTCCTTGGAGGGCAAGCAGGAGACCTCAGTAGAGGCCTTCCAGGAGTGCATGGGGAAAACGGCGGGCTGGCTCAGGGCTAACTCGTTCCAATTGAATGGAGGGAAAACGGAGGTGATGTACTGCTCAGCTGCAAAAATCTTAAAGCACCCCATGACAGAATTTAGGCTTACCCGAGAAGAAGACTCTCTAAATCTGACCAACACCATGCGCAATCTGGGAGTGCAAATGGACGCCAATCTTCAAATGGTGTCTCAGGCCAACAAAACCATCCAAGTTGGCTTTAAACTAATTCGTATGCTGAGAGAGATCCCCCCGTTACTACCAGTCGCCTCTCGAGCCTTGCTAGTGAGGAGCTTAGTGTTGAGCAGGTTGGATTACTGCAATGCCCTGTACCTGGGTGCCCCTCAGTACATCTTTCTAGGGCTCCAAAGGGTGCAGTCGGCGGCAGCTAAGGTGGCTCTTAACAGACCATGGAGCTCCTCAACATCCTTGGCACTGAGAGACCTTCACTGGTTACCAATCAAAGAACGGGTCAGCTTTAAATCACTATGCATCGTCTTTAGGGCGGTTCATGGACAGGGACCTTTACCATTGCAGGATAAATTCAATTGGTACGAGCCTCCTAGACAATTACGGTCTGCTAACACTGGCCTAGTCCTGGTCCCCAGATTCAAACGGTCCAGAATGGGGGGCAGGGCTTTCAGTGTGGCAGCTGGACAATTATGGAATGGGCTTCCACAGGGCCTTAGGGTAGCTAGCTGCCTGCTGAAATTCAGGAAGGAGTTGAAGACCTTACTATTCCCTAGGGGTTAGTTCATCTTCTCTAATCTGGAACTGTAGGATAATCGTTAATTCTTGTCTGAGCGCCAAGATACCCGTAGGGTGATAGCAGCGCTATATAAGAACACAATACAATACAAAAAGACCAGCCATATTTTTCTTGCCTTCTTAGAAATTTTATTTGATACATAATAGAAAATAATCTTCATCATCTATTGCCATAGGTCTAATCTTTTTGCCTCCACCTGCCCTACGTATATTCTGCAAAACAGTGGATTTTAAGAAGTTTTTCTATTACTTTCAACTAAGGTTACAGTTTAATCCCAAATACTGTTCAAGGAGACAGTTCTATACCAAGCATTTTAACCACACTTTGTAAATGTTTCATGTAATATAAATAGTTCATACCTCTGTGCTGTGCCCACAAAGTTCTAGTCTGATTTGCAGGATCTTGTAAATAAAAATATAATTTGAAATTTAAACAGTATTTGTATCAAAATTAAAAAAAACTTTCAGCAAAGAATGATCAGTCACCAACCTGCTACAGAAAGATTTCCATTGTAGTCAGAGACATAGAAGTAAGAGCCCACATATATGTGAAAATATTAAATTTCTTTATAATTGTCAGTATCCAAGCATGGGCCATTTTTGGAAAGATGTGAGGGCTCGCACATCGGAGAGGACTGACACACCGTTTCATTGTTCCAGTCACTGATAAAGGGTTCGGGACAAAATGTTCTCCAAATGAAGCAAAAAGCTATGTGGGACTTAAACAGTCTATTTTAGATCACAGGATACGATGTTGCAGCTTGCCGCAGAATATACCATCTTGGAGTGGTCACACCAAGAGGTTAACAGTGGACACAGTAGTTGAAATGTTCTGTAATGAAGAAATAGGGTGCAGTCCAACTTTTCTTTTAATGTTTTTTTAAAATAAAACAAAACATAAAATAAAGCATGAATACACAATATACATTGCATAGCATTCCACTTTGGCCATGTAGGGTAAGTGTATAACAAAGTTACTATCGCGGTTGAATCTACACATACGTTGGAACGGAATAGGCGCAAAGAGAAATCAGAGGCGTTTGTACAGTTGTCATGGTTACACATACTTGGAACAAACAGTACATCGGTTAAGGCTCTGCCCTGGATCCTTCGAACAACAAAGTCCCACCCTCTTCGTCTCCATCCAGCTCAAGACCGTAATATTTAATCCATGGGGCCCATATTTTCTGGAACTTTTTAGGATAGCCCCGGGCCTTGTTTATCACCCGTTCTGCAACCATGTACAAGTCAAGAATTGCCCTCCATTCAATAATTGTAGGGTTTTTGTGGAGCCCCCAAGTATTTAGCTATATTCCGTTTGGCTACTACCAACCCCAGGTTAGCTAAAACAAGTTTGCGCCTTGGGACGTCTACCTCTGTCGGAATTCCCAAAAGGAGAAACCGCAGCTCCAGTTCTGTCTTCAATTCCTATATGTGATTGAGCTCCCCAACAATCGATCTCCAATAGGCCTGTATCTCAGTGCAACCCAAAGGGTATGTATAAACGTCCCATGTTCAGTGTGACATCGAAGACACTCCGGGCTCTTGGTTCTTCCTATTGTATGCAATTTGGCTCTATCAAAAAATGCACAGTGTAGTATTTGGTACTGGATGAGACGTAACCTTAATTAAATTGCCACTTCACGTGGATGCATGAGAGTGGGCTCCCAATCTATATCCTCCAACCCACCGGTGACCGTCTTCCATTTTGCACGAAGTGGACCCAGTTTATCGGGCATGTTATTAAGTAATGTTGTGTAGGTAAATGAAATAGCTTTAGCTGGGATTTCCTGCTGGAGAAGACGAACTTCTAATGCGGCATTATACGGTAGCGTCGCCCCATCTAGCCCCTCCGCCACCCATGCATGTTGCAAACGGAGATACGCATATGTCTGAGTGTCATGTAGTTGATATCTAGCCTGGAGCATGCGGAAAGAGGCCAACACACTATGTTCCATCCATGACATCACCTATTTTAGAGATACCAATTAGGTCCCAGTGCCTAAAGCCACACAACTTTCCAATCTCTTACAGCCTAGTTCCCCGTCCACAGTGGAGCTTCTCTGGTGCATTTTTGGTCCCACTTAATTTGTCGCTCCGCGCTCTTCCATGCCTCCAGCGTCCTCTGGGTCACTTGGAGCAGTCTACTACATACCTTAACTCCATAAAGATAGTGAAGATGGGTATGTCTCTAAGCTGCAGCCTTTCGAGCCTATATGTCAGATGATCCCCAGATGCATGGATCCATTCATTAATGGCAATAAGATGGGCCGTTCTATAATACAACCTAATGTCTGGTAGAGCCAAACCTCCATTATAGGGATTCCGCTGCAATGTTGAAAGTGCAATGTGTGGATGGGTCCATCCCAGAGGAGTAAGCATAGCTCACTATCAATGCCTTTAAATATTATATCCGGAATCTTAATGTAAGTATTTTGCAATACATAAAGCAACTGCGGGAGCGTTACCATTTTAAACATGGAAGCGCCCGCCATCTCCTCTTGAAAGTTTGAGATAACCCGCTTAATGTTTCGAACCAGGCTGGTGTTCACATCCATTGTAATGTAAAGACCAAGGTAGGTAAATCTTTCTGTGGATCAGTGCAAGCAGCTAGGGAAAGTCCGAGTTTCTACCTCCCCCCCCCCCGGGTATAGGGTAGACTTTGTCCAGTTAACCCTATATCCTGCATGGTAACCATAGTCTTCAACAATTCGCAGGATTTGAGGGATCGTCTCTGTCGGATTCGTCACATACAGTAAAATATCATCCGCATATAACGATATGCGTTCCTCTGCTTTCTGTCTGGAATCATCCACAAATCCACCCAGTCCCGGGGAGGCCCTGACGATACAGGCCAGGGGTTGCAAAATAAGGGCAAACTGTAGTGGGGAGAGCAGGCATCTCTGCCTAGTCCCCCGCCAGACCGGCCAGGTCTCTGAAAGAGCACGATTGACCCTAACCCTGGCCTCAGGCGCATTGTCTAACAAGGCCACCCATTCCTCGAATCCCGGGCCAAAGCCAAATTACATTAAAGTGTGTATCATGAAGAGGCAATGGATGGTGTTAAACGCTTTTTCCACGTCCAGGGAAAGCAGCAGATGAGCCTTCCTTCGATCTCTGACCTCATCCATCCAATTTGCTGATCGTCGTATGTTGTAATGTGTGACACGTTTCGGCATGAAGCCTGTCTGGTCTCCATGTATCAGGGAAGAGATAACGGATACAGTGCCAGGATCTTAGTTTCTATATTTAAGAGCGAAATGGGTCAATATGACCCACACTCATCTGGGGGTTTCCCCTCTTTAGGAAACACCACCATCATTGCTAGTCTAAGATCTGCTGGGAGTACCCTTTCCTCTCTAAAGGCCAGAAACATTTTTAATAAGTGCGGAAGCCAGCAGGGCACTATGTGCTTTAAATAATTGCCCCGGAAGGCCATTAGGACCCGGGGTTTTCCCTGCTTTTAGTTAACCAATGGCCTCTGTGACCTCTGCCAGAGTGATATCTCATCGAGCCTATCCCTCTCATCGGGGGCAAGGCAGGGGAGTTCAGCCTCTTCAAGGTATTGAGCTATTTGTATCTCAGTGGCTTGCGTCTGGGCTGCATAAAGCTTTGAGTAGTATCAAGCAATTGCCTCCACAGGATCACTGACAGAATATCGAGGAGAAGAATTTCGAGTTACCACAATATTGAGGTGAAAATATCGAGTGACAGAATATCGACTTCCTATCTACAAACAGGTAAGTACAAAAATATAGAATCCTAAATATCAATGTTAATAATATAGTTTGCTAAAATATCGACTTTTTTAATGTCTTAAAAGTAATATAAAATTAATGAAATAATAAATATAGTCAAGTAAAACATACTTTAAAATAATAAAAAAAATAAAATTAATAAATAATAAATGTAATATATGAAAACAGAAACATGCATATTTAATTTTTTATGTATATTAACATAATAATATTAAAGAATAATCATTTTTTTTAATTAAAAACGATTAAAACCATAATGTAAAATATAATTATATATATATATATATATATATATATATATATATATATATATATATATATATATATATATATATATATATATATATATATATATATATATATATATATATATATATATAATAAACCTACAATATAAATATAAAAACAATTTATATAGTATAAGTTGAAACATTAAAATAAATATTTTTTTAAATATTAATATTTTACACTACATTAAATATAATAATACTGAAAATGTTGCATAGCGTAGGTGATAAAATTACTATTTCTACTCTAGCAAGTGGTACAGTAGGGAAAGTATTGGAAAGCGGGTGGATAAAAATTACTATTCCCATTCCAGCGAGTGGAACAGTAGGGAAAATGTTGGATAGCGGGTGGGTAATAATTACTATTCCCACTCCAGCGAATGCAACAGTAGGAAAAGTGCTGGATAGTGGGTGGGTAAAAATTACTATTCCCACTCCAGCGAGTGCAACAGTAGGGAAAGTGTTGGATAGCAGGAGGGTAAAACTTACTATTCCCACTCCGGGGAGTGCAACAGTAGGGAAAGTGCTGGATAGCGGGAGGGTAAAAATTACTACTCCCACTCCAGTGAGTGCAACAGTAGGGAAAGTGTTGGATAGCGGGTGGGAATTTTTCAAAATTAATTTACCTCCCACCATATCCCCCTATAATATCAACGTCACCTACAATATTGTAAAATATTAATAAATTAACAATTAATAAATTAACTAATAACAATTAACAATAAAAAGAATAACCATCAAATCTAAATTAATTCACACAATTAACACTATAAAATAACTTTTAATACATATTATATAAAAAATAATTAAAATTATATTAACATTTACTTCCCAGGCTACTTCCCTATTAACCCTCAGCTCGCTCATAAAAAAAGTACACAATTAAAATATTTACCCATTAATTATTATTAATAATATCTAATTAATTACTAATTAATAAAAATACATTAACATAATTAAAAATTAATTATTAATTGTTATTGGTCAATTTATAATAAATTAATAATACATTAATTTAATTAATTAACTATATAAATGATTAAATAGTAAATTCTTTATTAATAAAATAATAATTACTTATTTAATTTCAATTAAATTACCTCCCACCCTATTCCCCTATAAACCCAGAACCCGCTACAGAATTAAATTAGGCATAAATTATTAACATAACATTCATTACTTTAAAAAAATTCAAACACACATTACAAAATATATACATACTTTTAACACAAATGCTAACATACAAAACACAAAAAAATCGATATTATTAACAACGATATTTTGACAATCGATATTACTTATATTGATATTATTAAAATCGATATTTCTTACCTGCATGTCGATATTTTTAACCACTATATTTTTGCAAGTCAATATCCTGGCCACTCAATATTAAAAACTGGATATTATGTCTATTCAATATTTTTTTTCTCGATATTAAGACTAGTTACCGCCTCCACAATATCCTGAGGCGCGGAATAAATACTGCCCTGTTCCTTGATAGACGAGACCCACTTCGACTCTTGTTCCTTCCTGCCCAACCACGCTAACAGTTTACCCGCTCGGTCTCCAGTCTCATATAGTCTATGTCGGACTGCGAGTTGATTCGCCAGAGTCGCCTTAGTAACGAGCGCTTGCTATTCCCTTTTTGTAATATCAATTTGACGGAGGGTATGTTCACTTGAGGGAGGGGATCTCCCCTTTTCAAGTTCCATCAACCTGTTTTCTAACACCAGTGTCTCCTGAAGTTCCCGTCATTTTTTGTGGGCTTTACCATTTTGGGCTCTATCACGTATCACCGTCTTAAAAGCCTCCCAGAGAGTGACCACTGATTGCACGGAGCTCTCATTTTCTTTAAAGTAGAGGTCAGTGTCTACTCAAATTTCTTTAGCAACCATTTCATCCTTCAATGCCCAAGCTTTCAGTCTCCATGTTGTGCCCTGACTTCTCCGTCTTCACCCCACCCGCAAATACAGCAGTGAATGGTCTGAGATTCCCCTGGCTAAGTAGTCTGTCTTCTCGACCTGGTCAATCTCACCAGCTGGGCAAAAAGATAGTCTAACCTAGAAAACACCCCATGAGCCCCAGAAAGGTAGGAGTATGCATGTTTAGATGGATGGTGGTGCCTCCAAAGGTCAGTGAGCCCCAGGTCTGCCTGGAACCTAGCCATTGTGGTGGCCCCCTGCTGCCTCAGTCGCGTCAGTGTACGATCCAAGGCAGGATCGCTCACATCATTGAAGTCGCCTCCTATGAGATGTGTAACCGGGCCAGATTGTAGAAGGAGGTCAGACAATTTATCCAGCGTGCGCTGCTGGAGACTTGGGGGAGCATAAACACTGACAATTAGCCAGCCTCTGTGATTCCAAGTACCTGGGACCTCTATGTATGTGCACTTTGAGTCCTTCCAACATCGAGTGACCAGGAAGGGGGGTGATCTTTTGATGAGAATTGCTACTCCCCTCGACCCTCCGGTGAATCCTGCATGTGCCAAAGTGATGTATTGCCCCCTACCCAAGAAAGAGCAGTGTGGTCCCATGAGATTTGTTTCCTGTAATAGTAGGATGTCTGGTTTAAGCCTTTTAATATAGTTAGAAACAAACCCTCTTTTGATTTTATTTCCTAGTCCATTGACATTCCACGTCAGCACCGAGTACCCATCGATACCCATTGTGTAAGATAAGCTAGAGCTTACCACTCCCATCAAAGCCCCCCAACACCGCCCATGCAATGCCAGTTCATTTCAATGTCAGTATTCATGCAAATTTTCCAAACAGAACTAACCTCCCCTCCACCTCGAGCACATAGTCCAGAACAGTTAGCAGTGTCCATTGTGCCCCCCCACCTCCAAGCTCGTCAACATGACAACACTGGCGCAGGTAAACCACCTAGAGGTCTGTAGCCCTCCCCCTCCCCCACTCACTCAACTATATAACACTACAAAAATAACAACACACTGTATACTTCCCTTTCTCGCGGCAAATTGTTCTGAATGTCCTCTATACCTCAAGAATAATACAGCATCTCTAGGAGGGCGTCTGGCCCCACCTCATCATTCCTCCTCGCCATTATTGAAAGAATGCAACGGTCCAGAGTCCCCACCCGGAGGGCCTGGGCCTGAACCCTCCAGCTGTTGAATATTCTCCAAAAGAGGGCGTGTATCGTCCAAAATCTGGGAGTCGTGCTTCTCCGACTGATCAGAGTCTCCATGGCCACTGGACCTCTGAGAAGTTCTCAACGCCCATTCCTAAGGGATCTCCCCGGCGTAGCCCTGACGGAAGTCCGGTGTTTGAGCATTTGTCTCTGCCGCTTTACATGAGGACGCTCCCAGCCAGGGCTTGGTTGCTTAGTAGCGGGCAGTAGAGCAGGAGAAGGCGGCCCACGTCTTAGTTGAGGCCGTTCCTCAATCCAGGATCACGCCTCTTCTGGTGTCTGGAAGAACTGCGTTGTACCCATGAAAGATAACTTTATGTTTGGCTGGAAACAGCAACATATACTGGATCCCAAAGGCACAAAGTCTCACTTTTATGGGGTCAAAGGTGCGCCATTGTTATTGAACATCTCGCAAATAATCAGGGAACATCATCACTCTCATGTTCTTCTCATATTTGATCTCACCCTTCTTCCGTAACTCCCTGAAAATCCAAGAATCGAGCTATCAGCGGCCAAGTGTGGTCCCCCGGCTGCGGTCTGACCAAAGGCATCCTATGCGCTCTTTCTATGACAAAGCATGAGGAGAATTGTGTCTCTGGAAGGGCATCTTTAAGAAAGGTCAATAGGAAATGTCCCGGGTCAGTGAGCTCTGCTTTATCCGGAAAACCTATAAATCGCACGTTGTTTCTGTGGCCCTGTTTTCGGCATCATTGACTCTCCAGGCCACATCCTTCACTGTCACCCTAAGTTCAGTTACCTCTTTACGCATGGTTCGCGAGGTGTCCTCGAGCTCCAAGACATGTTCTTCAACTTCGGTCACTCTTTCGGTAACCTTGCGCAGGTCTTGGTGCAGAAAGGAAACCTCCGTCCGCACCTCTGCCATCTTACCCTCCAGGCTTTCTCATGAAGCGTGGATCACCTGCAGAGCCTCATCCATGTCTGGATGGGGTCGGGCCTCCCTCTGCCCCCGCGGGTGCAGAAAGAACTTTCGCCTTAACCAAGTCAACTTCATGTACACCACGTCAAGTGACCCAGTGTAGGGGGGTGGCAGCACTTCCCAAAACTGTAGACCCCAGCCAAGTAAACCGCAGTCTCCGGTGCTTTACTGTCCCACACAATATATCCAGGAGATCAGAGCTCAACAATCCTCTCGTGGCACACCCTGAAGGGCTCAGGTATTGCTGTGCGTGGTTTCTAGAGAGTGGCGATGGGTGCACCCCCAGGAGTCACGCCACCACACGACAGGCCCTCCTCCAACTTGTACCCCTGGTCCAGGAAGGCAGCGCAGTCTCGCCTCGCCCACCTTCCGCCGAGATCCCTGCGGGGGGACCGAAGAGCATATATCCAGGTACGCCGGTTACTGGTGCCCCGAGTGGGCCTCTAAGTATTACATGGGGATGTTCAAGCCCTCTATCGCTCTGCACTGCAGTGGGGCAGAAGACACAGGGAGCTGGATGTCTGTCCTCAGGGGCTTCCCACCGCTTCCCGCCAGCACCCTCAGGCTGCGAAGATGGCTGCAGCAGTCTCAAGGCTCCCTCACTCACCAACGCGGGGAGTCTTCCACTCCTCAGGCCTCCTCCATTCTATCGGCTTCAGAGATGGGCCCGCAAGGCAGCCGCCAGCCTCTAGGTACCCCGCTATGTTGAAGGAGCAGGGCAGTGCACAGTGCCACTTTCCCCCACCGCGGCCAAAGCGCTGTGCGCTTGATTGCTCTGCGCCGCTCCCCGCATTTCCACATTGAAACTTGGCAGGAGACTCAGGGAGCTGGGAGCCCCACCATGTGGGCTCCCATTATGCACCAGGTAACACCTGCAGGCCTCAACAGCGGTCCTCGCGGCCGCAGAGCTCCGTCTTGTTCCAGGTGAAGGGAGCTCCTCTCTCTTCCAGCCCCCGCCTCTCAGGTCATATCAGCGCACCTGCACCAGCTGCAGGATCTCCCAGGGCAGCCACAAATCACCAGCCGCGGGGCGGCAGTGAGAGACCAAAGCAGTTCGCAGTGCTTGTCTCGCCTACAGCAGCCCACGTTCACCCAAGTCCACCACCGCATGCTGGACGAGTGCTCCACAGCTCTGGCCCACAGCCCCTGTCAGTCCGCCCCGGCCGCCATCTTAGGAGCCGCGCGCCGACAGTCGTGCCGAAGAGGTCCCAATTTCAGCCAGTAAAGCATCTCAAAGACTCCCTATCAGGCACACCACCGCTTGCCTGTGCCCTCCAACCACTGGCCCAGTGTTGAAAATGCGAGTAGGAACAGAATTTTGGCAGGATTCGGTTCGGGCCAGCGGAGCGCGCAGAAAGCGCAGCTACCGGGCCATGCTGTTGGCCACGCCCCGGGTGCAGTCCAACTTGAACTGGTTCAGGTGCTTTGATATCAAGTTAATAATACCCCTACATCAAACTGATGAGAAACACAATATTTGTAAACCGCTGGTAAAAGGCTACAACCATGATCACCATACAGACATAAGTCAGTGATAGTTGGGTGCACCTTCATTGTATGTTTGTATGTGCCTGATGGATACAAATCTGCCCTTAAGGCTGGTGCTTGGGCCTGTTTCAGGACTTTTAGTGCGAGGCAGAAAGGTGATAGCAGGTTGGCTGTTGCGCTCCTCATTCTCCACACTCTCAGGAGAAGTAGTTTTGTACATCACAGGTTCACAGTAAAATGTATCTCAGGTGCAAGTGTTGAACCTTGTTGTGACACAGCTAGAGAGGCAGGTCGGGGCAGTGTCTTCTCAGCATATTCCTACAGAGCTGCAGTCTCAGGAAGGCTCTTTGTCCTCCCTAAGTGGATAGATGAACTAAGCACTATGTAAGATCCTTCAGGTAGTTCCAGATAAGGATGTTACCTGTATGGACTGCTCAGCTGATGCTGGGCAGCGGAGACAGGCAGCTGTTGAGAATGAGTGTTTCGATTAGATTTCACAAAATCAGTTAAGGCTTCTTTATGTGTGCTATTTTCCCTTTCTACTACTTTGTTTGATCCAAGTTTTAATGAATTAGAAAAATAGAGTTGCATTCCCACTGCTGCTAGAGCTTCTGTTATCACTTTGGAAGTAAAAGAGTGAAAAGCACTAACTTCTCCCATTGCTATACAGTGCAGGTAGCCTTTTATGACTTAGCAAGGCATTGCTTGACCCTGCTCCCGAACCTACACATAATAGGAGCATTAATCAGCCGCAACAAATACGTATTTGCATTGGTTTACTGGGGGATGCAGACTAATGTTGTCAAGATAAATACCTAGAAGATGACTGATGCTTTGGTGAGAAGGACAGAAGGGGTCATTACTACCATGGATGATTTAATTAATTGGCTGACTTTACAGTGCAAAACATATTGTTTGATATTTTTTGGGTGTGACCTAGGAAATGCTAATACTCAGCATATCTGAACAACCATCCTTGCAGCAAGTTCTGTCTCTGCATTTCAAGATCTGATTTGCCTTCACTTTGGTGTGTTAAAATATGCTGTATGTGCACTAATTGAAGCTGTCTCTGGAGAGATGATATCACACAAGAAAGCTATTTAGCATGGATTATCTCTTAGCTTTTTTACCCTATTAAATGTCCAATGTTTTAGGTGTACATTATAACCCAGAATAGAGAAGCTAAAGGGACAGATTTACAGTTTGGAGGACAGAGTATTCACTCAGTCACAAATGTGAGAGAGTATCTTATCTGCCAAACTTTTGTTCTGCCCACTTCATTTAGAGTTGAGTGTACCATCAGCTTTCTGTTGGCAGGTACCGTAGGATCCATTGATGGAAAGCTTCCACTGATAGTCCGGTGTAGTACGGACCATCAGAGGATGCTTATTACATTGTCCGCCCTATTTAGGGTGGACATTGTGATATTCTTTTATTCTGTTTATCACTGTGTGATGGTGATGGACAGAAAAAAACAAATAATGAGCTCCACACCCAGCGGGAAAGCTTCCTGGATGCGGAAGGGGTAACTCGTTGGACGCTTTTAACTAAGAAACTCTGACTGCGGGAGTTTGTTTTTGAAAAACAAAAACTTTTCTAGAGTTTTTTGAACAGTCATCAAAATCAATGGTGTCTGTTCACTAAATGTTTTGTACCTTGAATGAACCCATCATGACTGTGGTTCCTATTAAGGTATAGAGATCACAGTGGGTCAGAGGTCAAATTTAAATTAAGAGGATGGTAGTACATCAGAGTGGTGAACATATGGGTCTATTAAAGTCCGCACGCCATCGCCCCGGGAAATGGGACCTCCCGCTAAAGGTGCGGCGGTCCCGCATGGGCAATTAGGATGCGCCCGTCACACTGGCGGGTGCATCCCACATTTTTTGCATTGCGGCGGGCAGTGCTGTTCGCTGCACCACACAGTGCCTGCCACCCCATCCATGCAAATGCAGGGGGGTACCATAGTTACCCCCATGTGCCCCCACCACCCCCCAACATCCTGGGGGCCCCCAACTGAGGAAACTGCATGCCTTTACGTGGCAGAAGGCTGGTTCCCGCTGCCATCATAATATGAATGGCGGTGTCTAGCAGACACTGCCACCATATTCAACCCTTTTCCGCCCAGTCGACTCATTGACCGAGCGGAAAAGCGGCGGACGATCTTACCGTCCGCTGCGGTCCCCCCTGCCATCATAATATGGCGGGGAAATGGGAGGCGGAAGGGGGATGATGTCAGGTGGATCACCACCGCCATGCGGGCGGTGGAAATCCGCCGACATCATAATATACCCCATAATGTCCTCTACCATCCTAACAGACTATAATCTGTCTACCAAACTTTAGATCTACCCTCAATTGGATCTGCAATTTGCAGGGTGAGTGGTGCACTCACCATGGTAATTTGCGCAGTAAAATGTCTCTGTCATTTAGAGTATGTGTGCTGATTATTACATTCTGAACCCTAAAGCACACCTTGTCCTGCTGAATATGCAGCAGAATATCATCTAGTGCCAACAGCCAATTGTGCAGAATAATCAATATTGAACGCTGAATCAGACACGTGTAGAATTCTGATATGTGGAAAGTGTGATATAAACTGCTGACTTTCCATGACCGCTTGAGTTCTTAGGTGGTGTTATAGTCAACGTGTATTCTAGTTGCTCTCTGAGTCACCCCCATTGAACTCAACAAAGATGTCGAACTTTGGAAGTAGAAATGTGTGCTTTAGTATTAGGTTCCAATGTGAAGATCATCAAACCAATGATTTTATTTTTGCCTTGGAAAGTAGGTCTCTAATTAATTTTAGTGTTTTTTACTGCTGCGTTTCTTCTTCACTGCAGCTAAGAACACTTCTGCTGATGACAGATGAGACTCATACACTGTAGGTGTTGTCTGAGCGTATAAATTGTATGTGAACCTTGATTTACTTGGTCCACGGAATGTCTAGATTGCACTTGCTGTCCCTATTGTTAAAAGATACAACTTCTATCATGTTAGCCTGAAGACTTTCTAAAATAGTATTATGCTTGTCTAACCATTGCTTGCCTGAAAACATTAGCATTATTACTTGGTACAGGGGTTATGTAGGGCCAACATTTAGTAAGGACATTACGATTTATAGATTATGAAGTGTTAAAATTCTGAAGCTTTGCACACTTTTCAAGAAAATCAGAGATGAATGTTTTCTCTTCAGTGAATTATGTTCCAAACACATTAGTTTCAGAGAGATGATGCTGAGTGCCTTCTATTTCTTTAATCCTGTGAAGATTGAGGATAGCACTTATCAGAATATTGGCATCTATTGGGAGGCCTGTTTACTTGCTATCTCTCAGGTGATATTCTGCTTGGTACACCCATCATTTAAAATAGGATTTTGACTTTCCAGCCACGGATCCTACTCTAATTCCTAGAACGTTATTTTCTAAATACTTTCACTCCGGTTTCTTTTGTTTAGAGCTTCACTCCATTGACACTTTGATGTTTAAGCAGGCATTAAGAGGTTTCCTTCTCAGAGTGGCACTTCCCATGGAAGTATATACCTGGGAGATCATTTTGTCACGTGCTACATCCTTCTCATCTTTTGGCGTATGGCCAGGGGGGCAGCATTGCTTTGTCCATCAAACAGAACTGTCTCAGCTTCAGTATCAGTACTACATACAGTTAACTTTCATACCAAGATCTGCGGAAGGAAACCCACTGTGGGGCATATTATCAAGGGCCTCATTTCCATTTTTTTGGCTTTAAAAGCCAAAAAAGCGGAGATAATGTTTTCGCTCTATTTACAAGGCTGTGCTAACATGCATTAGCTCATGTTTGCAGCCTTTTTACCGACGCCTCGCTTTGCATCTCTAATGAGAAAGTGGGCGTTTCCACACATAACAACATGTAAAATATTGCTGACTTCACATCACGATATTTAACAAGCATTGCTCTGACACACATAGCGATAATAAAATACTCGCTAACCGCGGTTAGCGCTGTAAGCTAGCGTCTGATAATTTTCAGACTTAGCTATCTTTATTTAAGGGGTGGATTGTCTTGCTACGACCACCAGGGGATATTTACAAGGTTTTCCCTATTGCTGCAGGAATATCGCTGGATTTCCAGCGATATTCCTGCATTTAGCTGCTATTGCTGGAATTTATATCGGCGTGGAGAAACGATTTGTTAATAAAGCGCTATCCCGACGATACATCCCAGCAATAACTGAAATAGCGCTAAGCGCGCTTAGCGATATTTTTCTCCGTTTGTTGGTAATATACCCCTGTATTCTCTAGGACTTGTTTAAGAACTTCAGGAAGCACTGCCAAGGACCTAATGTGAGGGATGTTTATGTATAGTATTGCAAACACACGCCCCTTTGCAATGCATTGTTAGAGCATGTCAGTCATCCTATTTGGGTGTGACATAGTCATAATCCTGTGCTTGTCTTGTGGTGTAGAGTGAGGGTAAACAGCAATCTAACTGATGCGGTGTACTCGCCATCCAAAAAGAACTCACGCCTGCTTACCAGGAAAAGGCTCCATTATTGATGCCATAGTTTACGGATTATCAAGTCTTTGTTCATGAAGGTAAAAGGACTTGCTCCCTTCTTGTCCCTCTGTGCCTGAATGTACATATTGCAATGTATTTCTAGACACTGCAACATCCTGTCTATCCCTAAATGGGCAAAGGGCCTATAGGGACCATGTTTGCCCGAGTAACATCGTTGAATCCATTCTTATTGGTCTTGTAATATATGGCAGCTTACACTGAAATCATTTCATGTGTTCTGAATATGTAATGGCACTTCTATGTTGGCATTAATCATAATATACAAGAGGGTCAGCAGGTGAAAACATGAAATCAGCGCCCCCAATGAATATAATTTCACTCCCTGTTGAGGGGGTAGCCCTCTCCCAGATCAATGGGCAGATTAATAAACCTTGGTGGGTGAAGAGGTGTCGTGCCTGATACTGAAGAGGATATATTCATACCTAAGGTTGTCTGCTACAATACTTATGTGTTTGAGTGAAAGTTGAGATCCTGGCTCTTTTCTTGTACTCAGGGGACCAGCCCCTCATTGGGCACCACTGTTACAACTCTACATTTTCTAGAGGAATACACTTGATAACATGTCCATAGCCTCCAAAGTTACAGATATAAGCATCCCACTGGAGAGAAAGAGAAAACCATAACCATGTAAAGTTGATGTGGACTCTACATGAGTAATTGTTGCTATATTTTGGCAGCGCGTCATCCAGCATCCAGGGAACCCTTACAACCTCAGGCATTTCTGGAATCTAGAGGCCCAGCAGAATCCAGGGCTGTGTGGCCTGTGTGGATCTCAAAACACACAAGATGATGGACGGAATGTTGCACACTGGCAAAACATTCACCCCCAGTCACAGCTCACCAAGCCACCCCAGTTCAGACATGGCCATATGCAAATCAGTCTTGACCCTGCGCCTCATGGGCTTAGTGAGCACGGGACCCACGTCTGGGCATACCCTTCCCACATAGGGTGAACAGCAAAACACACAAGATGATGGACGGAATGTTGCACAATGGCAAAACATTGCTCACTAGGCCTTACGAAACCATTGCCATCATTACAAGTGTGCTGTACATCATCACTCTATCAAAGGTTAAAGGGATTCCATTGAATTAAATGCAAATAAATATAATCACCAATACTTGCATTTAATAATAAAATAAGTAAAATAAAATACCATGGATTAAGTGTATCATTGTGCATGGATAATTTAACGCAGAAAAACATAATTTGAAATTAATGAAATACAATTAGAAATACAATTAGAAAAGTAATAGTAGCTTAGAAGAGGGGTTAGCTTCATGGTTTTGAAAATCAGTTTGATGGATTTAATGTAATGTAAGAATTGAGTGTAGGACTATAAAGGGGAAAAGCCAGGAATGAACAGGGCTTTGTTTCAATTGGGGCCATAGACAGATGCTATCGATATAGTCCCCCCCGCAGCCATGGATCCATTGATCGAGTCCACCAGGCTCTCACCGTCGCTTTGTACAGATTAGAGAAGGAAACATGTTGAGCGTCCTATCACGATCGCCACCCCCTTCGTTTTGGTTGTGGCAGGTTAGAGTGAAATTGTTGTGGCAAGTATTTTGTGTGACATTGTGGGAGATCATCTAACAAATGTGGGTCATTTGTAAAAACACAATAACTGCTTGTTTAACATGGAGTCAATATAGAAGGTACTTCTTATTTAGTGGGGACTTAAGGCCTTGCACATTGATGGACAAACTTGTCAACTTCCACTCCAAATCTAGTGTCATGAGAGTAGAGTATGTCCTATATACTTAGGTGAATCCTAAGCCGTTTCAAACCCAAGGTCCGGCCTCCTTTGGTCATGTTTTAACTGGACCTGCAACCTGAATTGAACAACTGTATAAAACAAACAAATGCAAAAGTAAAAAAAGTTCAAACTGAAGAAACCTCGTTGTTTTTTTGCCTCCCTGGTGCACGACCACCCCCGGTCGAGATTAAACAAACAAATGCAAAAGTAAAAAAAGTTCAAACTGAAGAAACCTCGTTGTTTTTTTGCCTCCCTGGTGCACGACCACCCCCGGTCGAGATTAAACTGCAGAATGTGTGCAGTGGTAAAATCAACCTGGGGTCCAGGTCTCCAATCGATATGGGATATTGTGGTCTCATAGGTAATCCGTGGCTATTATGAGAGTTAAGGCAGAAGCATCTTGAAAACAAGCATTTGCAATGCAATAGGTCTCGCAATTACGCAACTTTAAGCTATTGGCATTGTGAATGAATATGCCTTTTATTTATTTTTTAAAAACAAAAATAACAATAAAAGGCATTATCATTTACAATATCAATAGCTCTAACTCGCGTAAATTCGAGACCTATTGCATTGCAAATGCTTGTTTTATCCTGTTTCCCTTTCATGCTTTTTTACTCTCAAACAAATTGTATTTCAGAACTATCTGTTTATACTTGCTTGTAGTGCCAGTAAAATGGCTTCATTACTTTAACGCTGTGTTGTGAGGCGTGCAAACTGCTTCCCCATAGTTTAGTAAGATATTTGACACAGTGTTTCCCAGGGAGAGATACTGACACGGATCACCGTAGGGTTTAGCGCCAGGAGGGGATTCCATGTTTTTTATTAAATGGAATGAAAGCAAGGGACTCACAGACCTTAAAATTGCTGTAAAATGATGTTTGTCTGATACTGACATGCGCTCATGGTAATGGCTGGGTCATCGGCTACCGCGTAGTTTCAATGTAGCACAAGGGTGTGATAGACAAATAAGGTATTCTAAATCCATTGCCCGCTGCTTGCTTGTTTAGCAAAAGCTCATAAACAAGCTGTCTCCGTGGAGCCGACGGGGGGGGAGGGAGGGAGGGAAAGTTAGGGTGCGATGCGAGCACTGTGTGCCAGCCCAACACGGAGACAGTTTAGCTAAAGCTTATAAACAAGCTGTCTCTGTGGAGCCAACAGGGGGAGGGAAAGTGAAAGCGCGCGATGCGCGCTTTGTAACGGCAGCCCTACATGAGGATAGGAGATGTGCACGAGTATGGAGTTTACATCTCCTATCGCCGTGCATGTGCATTCGCTAGGCGACACCTAAAAAGGATCGGGTTGAGCCCCTGAATACTACTGTGTCAGGCCATCTAGCCACCGACAATATTGCCTCTTTTTGTTGGAAATAATGGACTCTGGTGAGGACATCAGGTGTTATGCTATTCCGGCTTTGATAAGGGCTGAACACTTTGGGGCCGATTTCCAAGCCCCTTGGGCTACCAGTGCATCCCTTTTCGAGATGCACTGGTGGCGCATTTCCTTGCCCCATATTTACAAGGGTAGGAAAAGCTACCCTGCGTGGTTTTTCATGTCTTTGTAAATTTGGCACCTTTGCACGCAGCACTATGCCTGAAAGGGGTGTTCCATGGGTGTTGCTGTGGGTGTTCCCATACAACACCCATGACACCAGATACATTACCAGATTTACGAGGAATCCTAAACCTGGAAATGCATCAGTTTGCCACGCCACCATAGGGATGATGTAGTGAGGCACAACGAGGAGAAAAGTTTTCGTTTCTCCTTCTATTTTCCTCTTTCAATGCGTGCTGCATTCTACAGCATGCATTGAAAGAGTAAAATGCCTGTAGTGATTGTTTTTGTGCAGGAAGGTGGCCCTTCCTGCACAAAAACAATCTCCCCATGACGCAGGCATCCTTGCGCCATGGTACAAGGGTGCCTGCGCCGGCACATGGCAGCTGTTTGTGCACCAGAGCAGGGGAGAGCACATAAATGTGAAATATTATTGTAAATATGATGCATTCCTGTGCTTTTGTGTGCGCTCGTTTACACTCTCATGCTAGAGAAGTGCACGAGCTGTACCTTAGGTATCAATGGCCTTTAATTGTCCTATATCATAATATGTGTACCTGTTTATACTAATATGCAAGAGAATGGTATGAGCTGCTCCACAAGGTTTTTATAAAATACCTGGAGTGTGTGCGCTTGTTTTCACTCTCATGTCAGAGAAGTGCACGAGCTGTACTTTTGGAAACATTTGTCATTTATTTTTCCTGTATTATAAAATGGGTATTCGTTTATACCAGCATGCAAGACAATTACTTATGTCCAAAAAATCCCTTCGTTGATCTAATGACTCACGGTACCCTTTCACACGCCACCAAATATTGAAAGGGTTCGTTTCATAATTACCTATATCAAATATATGTAATTTCCCCTATCGATACTGAATATTGTTTTAGATCTGGAGTCGACTTTGTAGCACCTACATACTTGCAGCCATTGAGTAACTCTTCCATGTCCTTGAACACAGTCTAAGAGTAGCTCCGCCCCCAACTCCGCGTAGCTGCCGGCGGAGTTTGCAGGGACGAGTCGGACTTCCTTGACTGCGCCTCTCCGTGGTTCAGTAAGTAACATCGCCTGAACCGCCTTTAAACAATGATTTCTCGGTCAAGATTCGATTAACACTCTCGTCCTCCCTGACCCGTGATTTGTTTCCTTCTTAGGATTCATCTATCACGGAGCTTTCATTTCTAACGGGACGTTGAAATATGGCGGAATCCTCCGTGTGTACCTAGAAGGGTTGTCTCAACTAGCTTTGCCCTGACGCCAATAGAAAAAGTTTTTCCAATAAGGTATGTTACGGGGCACTTTGGCTCTTTACTCGGAGCAGTTTTACCGTTTCAATCCACTATGTTACCAATATCGCTTGTCTTACTCTTTCACAGCGATTGAACACGCAACAGTGTTACAACAGAATCCTTTTTGGTTTTGCCCACACAAATATAATTGGCTCTATCAGCATTCTCCTAAGGTATGACTTTTTAGCTTTATGTAGTGATTTTTAAGACGTTCAACCACATAGGTATGTTACTAATTAGGGTGTCAACACTTCCCAACAGTGATATCTCGTGAGGCAAAGTGACATCAGGCACCACATCCGAATCGCATAAACTACCAGCGTAATTACTCCTGTGTAGCTAATGTAAGTTATATTTGGAATTGTTGACTGTTATGTGGACGTTTTGCTTAATTTCACTAATAGACTAATAAAATTGTTACACCTTTAACCGACAGTTGGTGTATCCTCGGAGCAGCTTGTCTTACCTGGAATAGCAACTTTACTTCAGCAATTTGATTGTTCTAAGCTGAAGTAAGTCTTTACTGAATAGGGTTCTTTTACCACGTTGTTTTCAAAGTCCTGGTTGGTTAATATTTTTCACTCTGCAAGCTTGATTTATATCATTGAGTTTGTGCATGACTCTATGCTTGCTCTCTCTCACTTTCCTTGTCCGGAGGCTTTTTCAGGCTCGGACTCAATGGTTTAGTTTCACTTCATAAATAAAGTACTCTGCTAGACAGGATGATGACTGTTAGGTCACTTGAATTCATTGAATTGACCTTGGTTTTTTAATTTCACAGAAAGGACTGCCCCACACTACTTCATCTTCCCCTCCCCCTGCACCTGTCCTGATGAAGACCCCGTTAAAGGACTTAATGTAGCCGACGGTTAGGGGTCGAAACGTCGACGACTTTCCTTCTCCTTTGGGACCTCCGGCACATTCCCCTGACTACATTGAACTATGTATGTGACCGTTGAATGTCCCCAGGTTAATAGTGATACAATGTACGCCACAATCGTGTAGGCTTTGTGTTTCATGGAATAATTCCACTTGTGATTTGAAGACTGCAAATAACCCCTTCTCTATGACTCTGTGTACTTTTTTTGACTTTACACCGCTTTGAGCACAATTTTTCTCTTCCCTCTCCTTTCTCCCGTTTGGGGCTATTCACTTAATATGTATGAATGTAATGTCTTATTGACTTAAACCTAATGTTGTTAAATAAATGACAATACTTGTTATGAGTAACCTGCGATTATTTTTGATTAATGGTTTTTGTCTTATAATTGTGTCAGTGTGTGCTTCACACAACACGTTCTCTTTGCGGGGACTCCTCTTTACACTTACTACATAACGCCCAGGTCCCCGCGACTGCATGGGTTCAATCCCCCTTTTTGTAATGGTACAAGGGTGCCTGCGCTGGCGAATGGCAGCTGTTTGTGCACCAGAGCAGGGGAGAGCACAGAAATGCAAAATATTATTGTAAATATGATGCATTCCTGTGCTTTGAAAGTGCCCAAGCATGGCACAGCCAAAGGGCACTTTCTTGTAGATCTGCCCCTTTGTGGGCCTTGCAGAACAGACTAAAATAGCTCCTGCAAATATTGAGGAAGTTATTTGGCCGATACCAATCCAAGGATTCCTCTCATATGTATATTGTTCCGGTGGGAGAGATTTTCGCCATCTCCACCCTGTTAGTGAACCATAGGCATCTTTTCCCTAGTTCCTCGACAGGTATGCCCAGGTCCTCTCTCTTGTGGGCTGCTCTCACCCATCGCCACCTCTAGGAGATACATTCTTGCATAGAGATTTTGGACTGCATGGTCTAAATCAGCAGTCGATTTTTCGAAGTCCTGTCTTAGTTGGACCACGTCCTTTTTCAATTCAGCCGACAGTGCCTGTATGTCTCTCTTCGTAACTGGTGAATCCTGGACTGCTGTGGCATCCAGTTAGGGATCTAATGGCTGCAGTAGATCTTTAATAAAATTACCCTTCTGGATCCCCCCTTAGCCTTCACCATGGTTGCCAGGCATTGGAGCCAAATGCTGCTGGGTTCTTGCTTGCGTGAGGGCCTCTGTAATGCCCTGGTTTGATCTGTGTGGGAGGGAGCTTCCAAAGGCCAAGCCCCCACCTACTGAAATCCTCGCAGTGGTAGAGGGAGAGGGAAGGGAGTCACCAGATGTGCGTCCTACTTAGGCTTTAAGAAAGGATGGGAGGCTCCCAATAATCACTCCTGAGTCCCCTTGTGGAAGTCAATGTCCTGATTGCCCCCCACCCCTGGTCCAGTATTATGGGCACCACCATTCATCCCCTCCGAAGCTCCTTGCATAAGCTCGGAGGCGTGCCCAAACTGCTCTCCAATTGCTCTGGAGTCATTCTCTATCCTGGGGAGATCATCAGTGGATGGGAGGGGTTGGGACGCACTGATTCTTCAGGGCTCTGCTTCAGGTTGCTTTAGGTACTCCGTTGCCATGTTAAATGTTGTTGATGCACATCGGTACAGAGGGGCCTCCGTACACCAGACCGGAACCCAATATGTCTGCTTCTATAATGGGGAGGGGCAACAAAGGGCCTTGTGGAGGCCTCTAAGTTAGGATGCAGGATCCAGATAAAAGCCCTCAGGTCCAAGGGCTTTCCTGGCTGACGCTGCCCATCCACACAGGCCCAAGTCCCAGTCATCTCCTCACCTCTGGACTGTGCTGCTGGGCATCGGCTTCTAGATGTCTCTCGCATGGTCACAAGAATGCCCTCAAGTTACCCTCCAACTGCGGGCGCATTAATCACTTAGAGAGGCCTGACTATCTGAGAGGAACGCTGTTGGCTCAGGGCGCTGCCTCAGATTGTCCTGTCAGCTCCTCTCTGCCGTCCGAGACATTTGTTGTCAGACACACAGCAGCCATCTGGATTTACCTGCTATTCAGGCGGGAACGATGCAACAATGCGTGCAGTTTCCACGCTAACCCAGGCAGAAGACATCACCTCCACCAGTGTCTGGCAGAATAGAAGTGCCTCCTACATCCTTAGTCCGGTTTAGGGGGTCTCATTGGTGCATTTAGGATGGCTGGTGCTCTGCAAGGATGCTGCTCCATGGGTCCTTGCCGTGGCCACGTCCTCTGTTCACAAATGCAATTAAAATAAATGAAATGTAGTTAAATACAAATAATTAGAGGTTTATCATAGCTTAGGGGTAGCGTTAAGGTTAGCAGTAGCCACAGGGCACTGGCACCACTTTTTATGTAAAATTGATTGAAGTTGTACTAAAATAACTACGGGGCTCATTACGATGGCGGACGGACAAAAGTCTGTCTGCATTCTACCAGCTGCAGAACCATCCATTTAGGATCGACCCGCAGTGGTTCCGGAGGGTTAACTCTGTGCTGGGCCAGTTTCTGTGGGCCGGGGGTGCCTCCAGGGTTGCGCTGCGCACGTGCTTTCTTTCTACATACTGCGGCGGCTTGGCGTCCACGGATCTGCTGTCTTATTATCAGGCCTCCCACCTCCTTGTGCTTAACGAGTGGTGGTATGGGGACCATAGTGATCCGGCCTATGCTCTGGAGCATTCTCTGATGGGTGGTACCTCCCTTCACACCTTACTGTACTCGGCCAGGCGGAGGAGACTGCTGCCGAGGGTCACCCAGGTGGTTTTCGCGGTCTGGCGACAAGCCCTGCATCGTATGGGTTGGTGGGGTAGACTAACAGCCGAGACTCCGTTATGGCATAATGGCTTGCTCCCGGCGCTGGCGTCTCTGTCCGGGTTTGGCGGCTGGGACGCGATCAGGATTTCGTCCCTCGGCCATTGCCTCTCTGGCACTACGCTTAAGTCCTTTCAGGACCTTAGTTCTGAATTTAGCATGCCCAGGTCCCAGTTCTTCCGGTAACTCCAGTTCCGCCACGCCCTCGCCCCTAGCCTGGTGGGCTTGGAGCATCTCCCCGACTTTAGTCCCATTGAGGCAAAACTTTTTATGGGAGACCTGGGTGACAAGAAGGTCTCTCAGATATACCGCTCCCTGGTTACGCACTGCTCCCCTTCCCTCTCGACATTGAAGGCCTCCTGGGAGAATGATGTTGGCCCCTTGGATGAAGATGATTGGCGTGAGGCCCTTGAATCTCCCCGTGGTGCTGCTATAGCCATCCGCCTTCGCTTTATCCAATTCAAATACCTTCACAGGGCATATTATACTAGGGACCGTCTGTGGCGAGCGGGTCTTATAGCCGCTCCGGAGTGTCTGAGGTGCGGTAATGAAAGGGGGACGCTATTCCATACCGTGTGGTCCTGTGAGAGACTGACTAGATTCTGGGCTGGGGTTTGGGACTGCCTGTCGGAGGTGTTGGGGTGGGACCTGCCCCGTACCCCTAGGCTGGGCCTTCTTCATGTCCTTGAAAACGTTGGGGGTAACATTTACAAACGTCACCTGTTGCTGCTAGGACTGGTGGTGGCCAAGCGGGATCTGGCCCAGGCCTGGAAGAGTGAACGTGCCCCCCCGCTTGGTGCATGGAAGGCGGGATTGGACTTTCTCATGGGCCTGGAACAGCCTGTATTTGAAGCCCGGGGGTGTCCCCGCAAGCATTACAAAATCTGGAAACGGTGGGCGGACTACAGGGGCCTGGCCCTTGACCCCCCGATAGACATTGACGATGTACTGCCTCCAGATGTGGATCCCGTACCCTAGGCTGCTGGCCGACACCACCTTTGCTTTTCATCTCATGTTGCTAAGCTGTGATCACGTGCACTGGGTTAGGGTGGGATAAGGGGTGGGTAGTTTGGGAACGGGGTTGGAGGGTGTTATTGGGGATGGGTGGGATGGGGGTGGTTTGGGGTATGTCATTCCAAAACTCTGGGTTCAATGCTGTGCCTTTACATATGTGTCATTGACAGTTTCCTCCTGACTGTGGAGGGCTGTACCGAATCTTGCTTGAACTCCTAATAAAAACGGTTTTGAAAAAAAAAAAGTCTGTCTGCATCATCGTCACGGGATTTGGGACCGGCCTCCTATATATGGCTTCTGATAGGGGTGGGTAACCCAATAAACCCTTGCGGGCTTGGGCAGTCAAAGTATTTAAAGGAAAAGTTGCCGGCAAGGGATTTGTTTGGCGCTTTGAGTTTCACAGTATCATGAAATCTATATTAATTAGATCAATGAGCTGAATAAAACAGCAACTGTGCAATGTTTTGTCAATTCTTAGAGAGATCAATAGAAACTACCACACTAGCTCTATAAACAGTATAAGGACTTAAACTAATTAGTGATCACTTTTGTAATTATATACAATACAAGGTGTGTTAAATGAAAGAACAAAAGTAAAGCAACACGGGAAGGTTTGTTCTTGAAAAATGTTTTTGTTTATATTTGTATAGAAATAAATTGTCAACAAATAAAGGGTACACACTTAGTAGCGATTGCATATGTATCTTAAGTAAATGGAACTGAAAAAACAATCCATTAGTACAAAAGAAAACAATCCAGTCTATAGCAAAATAGATAAAAATGACTTATTTTAAAAGATCATAAATAGAAAGTCAAAAACAAACAAAAGACTTGGATTGATGTGTCGACGTTTCGGTCTCAGTGGTGAAATCCAGAGACCATCATCAGGACAAGAAGATAAGGCAATGAAGATGACCCCTGCAAAAAATATATTTTATAAAATTAACAAATAATCCTAACACGTGTTGCTGGCATATATCCACAGTTTACGCATTTATTTACATTGTTTACATATATCCAAAATTTACACTATTTACATTGTTCACAAAAAGAAGTCTAACAAGCTAGTCAGTGTGGTGACAAGGATGTTAACTAACAGAGTTAATAGAGCCTATTGAAAAAATACACTTACTTATATTGTATTAAAGACCCAAATATTGATGAACTCAGGTGAAAAATCAAGGTTCATAACCTACAAGGAATGAAAGGAAAGGCCAAGTGAGCTAGCAGGTAACAGTGTTATTTGTGAATATATCTATGTCTGAGGAGACCTGTTTACCTTAAGGGAAATACGATTTATGCCCCTTGGTTGTATCCATAAGTCGAGGTTAAGTCAAAATTAAACCCTTTATGGTAAGGTGAGAACGTGACATCAATGTCAGGAACCACGAAAGCTGTAGAATGTATAAAATCAATGATATAATTGCTATCAAAGGAAATGTGACATTAAATTTATACACATAACAGAGATTAACTGTGGACTAAGTACAGTCACTCTGCAAGATTAAACGGTTATTGGCCGAGGACAAAGTATTCTGTGTATTTACACTTAGTTGATAACATTTGGTGCAGTTAAATGAACAAAAATAAATGTATTATCACGAAAAAACATGTTTCAGAGTCGTTGTACATAGGTGCTCACTGTGATTAATATATGCTAGTGAGCAAAGAATACTTAACATGGAGTTAAAAAAGGTGCTCACTGTGATTAATATATGCTAGTGAGCAAAGAATACAAAACACGGAGTTAACACGACTGTGATCAGTGATCGCAGCGCCTTGACACGATTAGCTGTTGTACGCGGACAAAGCCGAGATGTGAATGGTAATGAGTCTAGTGCAGCGTGATAAATCTGGTGCAGCATGGTAGCGAAAGACAGCTGCAAGTACACCCATCTGTTAAATTTTATCATCGTAAAAATGTGATGAGAAAGCTTGGCAACGTTATAACTAGAGCGGACATTGGGAAAATGGAGAGAACCGCGAAGGTGCCGGCATTCGGTGCGTGACAGCGGCGTCTTAGAGTGAGCTTCGTACTTACTTCGGGAAAGGTAGCAAACGTCTCCTCTGTGCCGGGTCAAGGGTGAAACAAACCACCACGGCAAACACGGCCAATAAATAGCCCCTAAAACTAAAATGTCATAGTCACGTGATGTGGGAAAGCCTGAAGCCTGAAAGGTTAGCACACACGGCCGCCATTTTGGAATGGTAGAATGCTCATGTATCGCTACAGAAGCGCATCTCATTTTGTATAGGGTGACGCACGATATTCTGACTTGGGATAGCGAAAGATCCATCATACATATCTATTAGACCCTTGTTTCAATGAAAAAGCACTATTAGTTAAGATGTGTATTGATTGTGTATGTCTCACAGTCACTATAGGTGAGTGTGTAAAGGGAAGCAAAAGACACTGTCGCATACCAAATTGCGCGCACATTCTTAATTGTTTCATACATGTGAAATCTCATGCACATTTATATTATACATCATCTAGCTTCCTAATATTAAGATAGTGACTAATATCCCAGTTATTGTTATCACTATAACTTATCTTCATGACTGTAACTGAATCACAATTGGGAGAACATGGTGGTATGTGATGACAAATCAATTATAGGCACAAAAGCTTGTCGCATAATAGAAGCGCTCACAATCTCTGGAGAGACGATTGTCATAATGTACTGTTGTCACTAAAAATTTATAGACATGACATTTAATGACACACAGTAGAAAAGGGCATGGAAGTAAATGATAGGAAATCAGTTACCAGCGCTGAAGTCTGTCGCATTGCAGTCCTTATACTGTTTATAGAGCTAGTGTGGTAGTTTCTATTGATCTCTCTAAGAATTGACAAAACATTGCACAGTTGCTGTTTTATTCAGCTCATTGATCTAATTAATATAGATTTCATGATACTGTGAAACTCAAAGCACCAAACAAATCCCTTGCTGGCAACTTTTCCTTTAAATCCTATATATGGCGGTGGTCCTTCCCATCGAATTACAATGTGACCGCCACAGTGGCGGTCTTATTGGGCATGTTTACCATTGCGGTAGGGTGCTGCAGGCTGCAGCACCCGCTGCAATGGTAAAAATGCAGGTTTTGCATTTCCCTGCACTACGTGTCAGGCACCATGCGGTGACTGCTATATGGTGCATGAAAATGAAGGGGAAATGTCGGGGGCACTATTGGTGCCCCCCGAGTGCAGAAGGAAATTGGCCTTGCTAAAGTGGGGCCCGTAATGGGCTCAGGTAGTCATTCTCCTCCAGCCTTTGAATGGCGGGTGAACCACCATTCAAGGCTGGCGGAGATGAAGCATTCTAATATGGTGGACGGTGCGCCATTGTAGGTATGCTTTCTAGGTCCGACAGGTAATCGTAACAATTGCCTGTGCCTAACCAATTGAGGACGGCTTCTCGTCTGCAACCAGACAGCCCGCCATCCTAATTTGGCGGGCTGAGAATGGCTGCACGTTCACCGCCATCATAATGAGCTCCTATGTATGTATTTAATTTTCAGAGTTAGCCATTAGTGACAAGGCAATGTCTATGGTAATTTTAACATTAAAATAAGTATGTTATATAATGGTGGAACAAGTAGTGGTGTGTATTTTCCTGGTGAATTTGCCTCCCTTCTATTTCTCTCCCTCCCTTCCCCCATATTCAAAAGCATTATTCCAGCCAGCTAGACAGAGATGAAGCCTGAATTGTGATATGACAGTATGTTTGAAGATGTTACTAATTTCATACACATTGCACTCAGTAATGCTGGAGATTTTATTTGATAGTTGTAATAACATAGCATAGTAGCTCATTTCATGGGCTATATTGGTCCTTGGAGGGCTGCTAACCTAGTTATATGCCTGAGCGGCATCCCACAACATACAACATGGAAATGACCTCCTAAGAGCCCTCATCCCAAGGTAGAGTTTTTGTTTTAGAAATCTACCTGGGACTCCAAATTTTAGTTCATGTTATGTTAATGTGCTGTTGTCAGGTAGACTCCGCGCTCACATGTGAATCACAAATTCTGAAATTAAGCATCAATAAAAAAAAAGAAGTGTCCCGATGCTAACCGATGAACTAGCAGGTAGTACTGCTTGAATAAGAGAATGACTGTTGAAGCATGGTGGTCTGTAGTTTGGGAAACAGCCTTTACTCCATGGCTCAAACCACGCTGTGCCTTTACAACATGGTTCGAACCCCAACCGCGTCTTTACAACAGGTTAATTTACAGCAAAAGTCGATACAACGGCTTGCCTTAAGGGGAGAATTGTTGGAATGATGTTGGACTTTAGGTCCAACACTTTCCCTACTGTTTTACAGACTGGAGTTGGAATGGTAAATTATACCGTTCCAACTTCAATGCTTTCTCTAAGGCAAGTCGTTGTAACGGCTTGCTGTGTAATGAAACGCATCATAAAGACACGTTAGGTATTCGGAAAATGTTGTAAAGTTATGCAGAAAAAATGCGTGGTTCCAACATAAATCCCTTTAGAATGCCAGACTCCCTTAGTACCAGATAGTAGGTTTCGTAGAAGACATACATTGTCTTGGATTGAAAGTGACCTGCGGGAAAAACTGTGGTAAAAGAGGTATGCTTCACTCAGCAGAACGTTTACATTCAACAGACAATTGCTTATGTTAAAAAGGTTAATAACCATCAAGTGTAAAATTTACAAAATCTTACTCATAGAAATGATCGATACTCCTAGTGAACTCATGCTTCTTTTCACTTTTTAAGACGATGTATTGAAATTGGTAAAGAGACAGTATATCGAATAAAAAATATAAAGTTGCACAAAAATCGAGTCATTAATATTGTGGTCCAGAAATATCGACAACAAGAATATCGTGGTCAAGAATATCGACTTAAAGTAAGTAATATCGATTTTAAAGATATCGAAGTGTTTAATATCGTTTGCAAGAATATCGTTGTTAAAAAATAGGTTTTTTTATTAATGTTATGTATTTTAGTATATATTTTATGTGCATGTGATGTATTTTTTTGTATAAGAATTGTTTGTATTTTTAATATAGGTGTTACATTTTTAGTAGGTTTTATTTTTTTGTTAATTTGAATTGTGCATTTTTAGTTCCATAGCGGGTTGTGGGTTCCTAGGGGAATAGGGTGGGAAGTAATTTGATTATAATAAATTTATTGATTATTTTGTATTTATGAATTTTTGTTTAATTGATATGTTATAGTGTGAAATGTGTCAAGTTATTTATTATTAATGAATTAATAATTGGTTGTTCATTAATTTATTTAACTAATTGCTAATTAATTATATTAATTGTGTAATTAATTTCAGGTATTTGTTGTGGTGTTTATAGGTGTAAAGGGTGGGAGGTAATTTATTTTAAATTTATGAAGTAATAATTTGTTGTTAATTACTTTAAATTAATTAATTTGTACTTAATTATGGTAATTGTGTAATTGATTTTAGGTGTGTGTTGTGGTTTTATAGGTATGGGTGAGAAGTAACTTTATTTTAATTGATAAATTAATAATTGGATGTCAATAAATTGTAATTAATTATTTGATAATTAATTATGGTAATTGTGTAATGAATTTTAGGTGTGTGTTGTGGTGCTATAGGAGTAAAGGGTGGGAAGTAATTTGTATTTAATTAATTAATATATAGTTGTTAATTAATGTTAATTATTTTATATATTGGGTAATTGTCTTTTTGTGTGTGTTGCTTTTACTTTTAAAGGGGTAAAGGGTTGGTAGTAAATACATTTTAATTACTTTATTATTAGTTGTTAATAGCGTTCTTTTTTAATTTAAAAATACGTTTTAATTGTGTTTTATTATTTTAGAGTTTAATTTAGGTGTTTATATTAGTTATAGTGATAAATATTATATTATGTTATAGTGATAAACTATGTGTAGTCAATTATTCCTTTTTTAAATTAATACTATTGTTTTAATTGATTATTAATTATGTTAATTATGGGGGAAAATAATTAAAAATGTTGCAGCATTTTGTTTTTGGTGTGGTGTTATAGGGTAGGAAATAAAATAAATATATTTCTGTATCAATTAATTCATGTGTTTGTAAATATTTTATAGTTTAACCCCTTCACTGCGGTGGCTATTCCGCCGCAGTGCTAAGGGGGCGGGGCGGAAATGCGGCGGGCGCATGCTGGTGACGGAACCGCTCCGTCACCGGCGTCGGTTGCGCTGTGCTTATGACAGAGCGGTTCCGTCATGGCCCCGCCCACTCAATAGAACGCTCAGCGCAGGCGTGGAATTCGCGCCGCGCAGGAGCGTCGGGCGGGCCATGACGGAACCGCTCCGCCATCAGCACAGCGCCACCGCAGCTGATGACGGAGCGGTTCCGTCATCAGCACACAAAGGGTTAAAATAATTATTTTTTATAAATTTATTTATGATTTTATTTGATATAATGTGTAGGTTTTTGTTAAATGTAACTAATAATATAATATGTTTTCTTTTTATATATTTAATATATTAGATTTTTCATTTTTTAAATATTGTTAATTTGTTTTTAATCTATTTTAAAATCTTCTTTATTTTTGTTTTAACTGTCTGAGTATGAATAGTAATTTTTGTCTCTTCGTTATCCAACACTTTCTCTAATGGTGCACTCACTGGAGTGGGAATAGTAATTTTTATGTCTACGTTGTCCGCACTTTCCCTACTGTTGCACTCTCCGGAGTGGGAATAGTCATTTTTACCCCTCCACTTGCCAACACTTTCCCTACTGTTGCACTCACTGGAATGGGAACAAAAAATGTTACCTCTCCGCTATCCAACACTTATCCTACTGTTGCATTCAGTGGAGTGGGAATAGTAATTTTCACCCCTCCGCTATCCAACAACTTCCCTACTGTAGCACTCTTTGAAGGGGGAATAGTATTTTATTTCCCCTTCGCTATCCAACACTTTCTCTACTATTGTGCTCACTTGAGTGGGAATAGTACATTTTACCCCTCCGCTATCCAACACTTATCCTACTATTGCACTCACTGGGGTGGGTATAGTAATTTTTACCCCGCCGCTATCCAACACTTTCCCTACTGTTGCATTGTTTGGAGTGGGAATAGTAATTTTTTCCCCTCTGCTATCCAACACTTTCCCTACTGTTGCTCTCACTGGAGTGGGAATAGTATTTTTTACCGCTCCGCTATCCAACCCTTTCCCTACTGTTGCACTCACTGGAGTTGGAATAGTAAATTTAATTCCTCCGCTATCCAACACTTACCCTGTATTTTCCTGGTGAATTTGCCTCCCTTCTATTTCTCTCCCTCCCTTCCCCCATATTCAAAAGCATTATTCCAGCCAGCTAGACAGAGATGAAGCCTGAATTGTGATATGACAGTATGTTTGAAGATGTTACTAATTTCATACACATTGCACCCAGTAATGCTGGAGATTTTATTTGATAGTTGTAATAACATAGCATAGTAGCTCATTTCATGGGCTATATTGGTCCTTGGAGGGCTGCTAACCTAGTTATATGCCTGAGAGGCATCCCACAACATACAACATGGAAATGACCTCCTAAGAGCCCTCATCCCAAGGTAGAGTTTTTGTTTTAGAAATCTACCTGGGACTCCAAATTTTAGTTCATGTTATGTTAATGTGCTGTTGTCAGGTAGACTCCGCGCTCACATGTGAATCACAAATTCTGAAATTAAGCATCAATAAAAAAAAAGAAGTGTCCCGATGCTAACCGATGAACTAGCAGGTAGTACTGCTTGAATAAGAGAATGACTGTTGAAGCATGGTGGTCTGTAGTTTGGGAAACAGCCTTTACTCCATGGCTCAAACCACGCTGTGCCTTTACAACATGGTTCGAACCCCAACCGCGTCTTTACAACAGGTTAATTTACAGCAAAAGTCGATACAACGGCTTGCCTTAAGGGGAGAATTGTTGGATTGATGTTGGACTTCAGGTCCAACACTTTCCCTACTGTTTTACAGACTGGAGTTGGAATGGTAAATTATACCGTTCCAACTTCAATGCTTTCTCTAAGGCAAGTCGTTGTAACGGCTTGCTGTGTAATGAAACGCATCATAAAGACACGTTAGGTATTCGGAAAATGTTGTAAAGTTATGCAGAAAAAATGCGTGGTTCCAACATAAATCCCTTTAGAATGCCAGACTCCCTTAGTACCAGATAGTAGATTTGGTAGAAGACATACATTGTCTTGGATTGAAAGTGACCTGCGGGAAAAACTGTGGTAAAAGAGGTATGCTTCACTCAGCAGAACGTTTACATTCAACAGACAATTGCTTATGTTAAAAAGGTTAATAACCATCAAGTGTAAAATTTACAACATCTTACTCATAGAAATGATCGATACTCCTAGTGAACTCATGCTTCTTTTCACTTTTTAAGACGATGTATCGAAATTGGTAAAGAGACAGTATATCGAATAAAAAATATAAAGTTGCACAAAAATCGAGTCATTAATATTGTGGTCCAGAAATATCGACAACAAGAATATCGTGGTCAAGAATATCGACTTAAAGTAAGTAATATCGATTTTAAAGATATCGAAGTGTTTAATATCGTTTGCAAGAATATTGTTGTTAAAAAATAGTTTTTTTTATTAATGTTATGTATTTTAGTATATATTTTATGTGCATGTGATGTATTTTTTTGTATAAGAATTGTTTGTATTTTTAATATAGGTGTTACATTTTTAGTAGGTTTTATTTTTTTGTTAATTTGAATTGTGCATTTTTAGTTCCATAGCGGGTTGTGGGTTCCTAGGGGAATAGGGTGGGAAGTAATTTGATTATAATAAATTTATTGATTATTTTGTATTTATGAATTTTTGTTTAATTGATATGTTATAGTGTGAAATGTGTCAAGTTATTTATTATTAATGAATTAATAATTGGCTGTTCATTAATTTCTTTAACTAATTGGTAATTAATTATATTAATTGTGTAATTAATTTCAGGTATTTGTTGTGGTGTTTATAGGTGTAAAGGGTGGGAGGTAATGTATTTTAAATTTATGAAGTAATAATTTGTTGTTAATTACTTTAAATTAATTAATTTGTACTTAATTATGGTAATTGTGTAATTGATTTTAGGTGTGTGTTGTGGTTTTATAGGTATGGGTGAGAAGTAACTTTATTTTAATTGATAAATTAATAATTGGATGTCAATAAATTGTAATTAATTATTTGATAATTAATTATGGTAATTGTGTAATGAATTTTAGGTGTGTGTTGTGGTGCTATAGGAGTAAAGGGTGGGAAGTAATTTGTATTTAATTAATTAATATATAGTTGTTAATTTATGTTAATTATTTTATATATTGGGTAATTGTCTTTTTGTGTGTGTTGCTTTTACTTTTAAAGGGGTAAAGGGTTGGTAGTAAATACATTTTAATTACTTTATTATTAGTTGTTAATAGCGTTCTTTTTTAATTTAAAAATACGTTTTAATTGTGTTTTATTATTTTAGAGTTTAATTTAGGTGTTTATATTAGTTATAGTGATAAATATTATATTATGTTATAGTGATAAACTATGTGTAGTCAATGATTCCTTTTTTAAATTAATACTATTGTTTTAATTGATTATTAATTATGTTAATTATGGGGGAAAATAATTAAAAATGTTGCAGCATTTTGTTTTTGGTGTGGTGTTATAGGGTAGGAAATAAAATAAATATATTTCTGTATCAATTAATTCATGTGTTTGTAAATATTTTATAGTTTAACCCCTTCACTGCGGTGGCTATTCCGCCGCAGTGCTAAGGGGGCGGGGCGGAAATGCGGCGGGCGCATGCTGGTGACGGAACCGCTCCGTCACCGGCGTCGGTTGCGCTGTGCTTATGACAGAGCGGTTCCGTCATGGCCCCGCCCGCTCAATAGAACGCTCAGCGCAGGCGTGGAATTCGCGCCGCGCAGGAGCGTCGGGCGGGCCATGACGGAACCGCTCCGCCATCAGCACAGCGCCACCGCAGCTGATGACGGAGCGGTTCCGTCATCAGCACACAAAGGGTTAAAATAATTATTTTTTATAAATTTATTTATGATTTTATTTGATATAATATGTGTAGGTTTTTGTTAAATGTAACTAATAATATAATATGTTTTCTTTTTATATATTTAATATATTAGATTTTTCATTTTTTAAATATTGTTAATTTGTTTTTAATCTATTTTAAAATCTTTTTTATTTTTGTTTTAACTGTCTGAGTATGAATAGTAATTTTTGTCTCTTCGTTATCCAACACTTTCTCTAATGGTGCACTCACTGGAGTGGGAATAGTAATTTTTATGTCTACGTTGTCCGCACTTTCCCTACTGTTGCACTCACCGGAGTGGGAATAGTCATTTTTACCCCTCCACTTGCCAACACTTTCCCTACTGTTGCACTCACTGGAATGGGAACAAAAAATTTTACCTCTCCGCTATCCAACACTTATCCTACTGTTGCATTCAGTGGAGTGGGAATAGTAATTTTCACCCCTCCGCTATCCAACAACTTCCCTACTGTAGCACTCTTTGAAGGGGGAATAGTATTTTATTTCCCCTTCGCTATCCAACACTTTCTCTACTATTGTGCTCACTTGAGTGGGAATAGTACATTTTACCCCTCCGCTATCCAACACTTATCCTACTATTGCACTCACTGGGGTGGGTATAGTAATTTTTACCCCGCCGCTATCCAACACTTTCCCTACTGTTGCATTGTTTGGAGTGGGAATAGTAATTTTTTCCCCTCTGCTATCCAACACTTTCCCTACTGTTGCTTTCACTGGAGTGGGAATAGTATTTTTTACCGCTCCGCTATCCAACCCTTTCCCTACTGTTGCACTCACTGGAGTTGGAATAGTAAATTTAATTCCTCCGCTATCCAACACTTACCCTACTTTTGCATTCACTGGAGTGGGAATAGTTATTTTTACCCCTTTGCTATCCAAAACTTTCCCTACTGTTGCACTGATTGCATTGTAAAATGTAAGTTTAAATATTTTTTATTAGCTGAATGTTTTATTTATTATAGGTTTTTGTTTTATATATTTTAAAGCATTGATATATATTGTTATTTTTTATATTATTTTGAAATTTTAATATAAAATAATATAAAATAAAATGAATAGTTTATGAATTGTTCAAAAGTATATATATATGTATACATTATTATGTACATGTGTTTATTTTTTTAAAGTTTATTTGTTATGTTTTATTAAAATGTATATTTAATTGTATTTAGTTCAAATAACATTTGATATTTAATATGTATTATTTTATTTTATATAAAAGCTGATATTTTATACACCTATATTTTTTACATCAATATTTTTTAGTCAACATTTTTGTATTTACCTGTTTAAGTATAGGAGTTGATTTTTCTGTTGTCTATATTTTTTACTCTATATTTTTTACATCAATAATTTTTACATCAAGTTGTGTCAGTGACCAAATGAAATTAGTTACTTCGCAGAGCAAAACACACAGACTGTAACAGTATTAAATGTATTGTAAAGTCAAAAGATGAATGGTTTAAGCACCATGTTGACACACCGTGTTTGTTAGATGTTGTACATTCTTACTTTATTGGCTTAGTTTTTACCAGTAAAACTATCCAAGTGGTAGGGCCTTTAAAAGAGAATTTAGGTCTGATACAAAAAGGTATTTTGCAGTTGCAACTCCTGTGATTTGCAAAATCAGTGTTTGAGATTCCCAAAGCCCTCTCTCAAAAAAACATTCTCAAAAGCCCTTTTAAGTGTCCGATTACGATGGCGCATGATGGTGACCAGGACCGTCCGCAATACATGTGGCAGTCCCGCACACCCAATTAGGACGTGACTTAAGCGTGGGCGGAAAATCCGTTCCGCTCGCGGATTTTGCGGATTTTCGGGAAATCCGCAATCCGCGAGATTTGCGGATTTCCCGCAAAATCCGCAAATTCGCACGCAGCGGATTTTTTTGGCGGCGCGCGGCGTTGGTGATACAATTTTTGCGGCGCGCGGCGTTTATCATCGTTTGCCGAGTTGTTTTTTTCGATAGTTTGCGAGTGCTGCGCCATTTTGGATCTTGCTGTGTGATCCCGCGGGAATTGGCGAGCGCGATTACGTCATCGCGGCTTGCCAGCGAGAGTTTGTCAACGCGAGTACGGCGAGATCACGTCTCGCGGTACTTCGCAAATTGCGAGATTTGAGATGCGGCGCGCGAAAATATAAATTTGCAATTCTGCACAAGAAATCCACCAGCAAGCAGCATAAACCTTCTAGAAATGATGATTTTTATGTGAATAACTCCTTAGTTTGACATTTGCCTGCACTTTTTTAGCGAGGAGTCCATTTTGGGGAGGGGGGCAGGGGGGTGGGAGGAAGGAAGTGCCCCATAGTCTTCAACTTCCTGTTCCTGTTCAGCAGGCTCCTCCCAGTGCTTTGTCCATCTCCTGGTCACTTTTCATTCGGATGTGGACCTGGAAGGATTACCTTTTGTGGATGCTGCTGGATCTTTGGATTTGAGGCCTTTTTGACTTTCTTTGGATCACTGTTGGATTAGAAATTTTACAAGTAAGTTTGTTTGGGGCATTACAGTTGCTGCAACTAAAATTTTGGGATTTTCGATTTTTTTGCTGTTTTGGGGCCTTTTCCCAGGGGTACTCAGTGGTGGGTGGACTGATTCTTTCTGTGGGTTGTCTTGAATTTAAACATCATGGAGGCCATAGATGAATTGGGATTGTGCTGATTTTTCTGTGTTTTTCGATTTTTTTTTTTTGTAAAATTTTGTGTTTTTCGATTTTTGACCTGTTGTTGGGGCCTTGACCAGGGGTAGTGAGTGGTGCATGGGGCCTAGTCTTTCTGTGGGCTGTCTTGAATTTAAACATCATGGATGGAATGGGATTGTGCTGATTTTGCAGTGTTTTTCGATTTTTGGGGGTGTTCATGGGGAGGGACATGCCATGTGGCTGGTGGCCATTTTGAGTGCAGCTACAGGCACTGGCCATGTGCTGGCAGGCAAGTGGCCATTTTGAATGCAGGCTTTGTTGTTAGGCCTCCAACCATTTTGCCTACTTTTCAACCTTTATTTATGCCAGGGGTAGTGAGTCTTGCATGGGCCTAGTATTTCTGTGGGTTGTCTTGAATTTAAACATCATGGAGGCCATAGATGAATTGGGATTGTGCTGATTTTTCTGTGTTTTTCGATTTTTTTTTGTGTAAAATTTTGTGTTTTTCGATTTTTGACCTGTTGTTGGGGCCTTGACCAGGGGTAGTGAGTGGTGCATGGGGCCTAGTCTTTCTGTGGGCTGTCTTGAATTTAAACATCATGGATGGAATGGGATTGTGCTGATTTTGCAGTGTTTTTCGATTTTTGGGGGTGTTCATGGGGAGGGACATGCCATGTGGCTGGTGGCCATTTTGAGTGCAGCTACAGGCACTGGCCATGTGCTGGCAGGCAAGTGGCCATTTTGAATGCAGGCTTTGTTGTTAGGCCTCCAACCATTTTGCCTACTTTTCAACCTTTATTTATGCCAGGGGTAGTGAGTCTTGCATGGGCCTAGTATTTCTGTGGGTTGTCTTGAATTTAAACATCATGGAGGCCATAGATGAATTGGGATTGTGCTGATTTTTCTGTGTTTTTCGATTTTTTTTTTTTGTAAAATTTTGTGTTTTTCGATTTTTGACCTGTTGTTGGGGCCTTGACCAGGGGTAGTGAGTGGTGCATGGGGCCTAGTCTTTCTGTGGGCTGTCTTGAATTTAAACATCATGGATGGAATGGGATTGTGCTGATTTTGCAGTGTTTTTCGATTTTTGGGGGTGTTCATGGGGAGGGACATGCCATGTGGCTGGTGGCCATTTTGAGTGCAGCTACAGGCACTTGCCATGTGCTGGCAGGCAAGTGGCCATTTTGAATGCAGGCTTTGTTGTTAGGCCTCCAACCATTTTGCCTACTTTTCAACCTTTATTTATGCCAGGGGTAGTGAGTCTTGCATGGGCCTAGTATTTCTGTGGGTTGTCTTGAATTTAAACATCATGGAGGCCATAGATGAATTGGGATTGTGCTGATTTTTCTGTGTTTTTCGATTTTTTTTTTTTGTACAATTTTGTGTTTTTCGATTTTTGACCTGTTGTTGGGGCCTTGACCAGGGGTAGTGAGTGGTGCATGGGGCCTAGTCTTTCTGTGGGCTGTCTTGAATTTAAACATCATGGATGGAATGGGATTGTGCTGATTTTGCAGTGTTTTTCGATTTTTGGGGGTGTTCATGGGGAGGGACATGCCATGTGGCTGGTGGCCATTTTGAGTGCAGCTACAGGCACTTGCCATGTGCTGCCAGGCAAGTGGCCATTTTGAATGCAGGCTTTGTTGTTAGGCCTCCAACCATTTTGCCTACTTTTCAACCTTTATTTATGCCAGGGGTAGTGAGTCTTGCATGGGCCTAGTATTTCTGTGGGTTGTCTTGAATTTAAACATCATGGAGGCCATAGATGAATTGGGATTGTGCTGATTTTTCTGTGTTTTTCGATTTTTTTTTTTTGTACAATTTTGTGTTTTTCGATTTTTGACCTGTTGTTGGGGCCTTGACCAGGGGTAGTGAGTGGTGCATGGGGCCTAGTCTTTCTGTGGGCTGTCTTGAATTTAAACATCATGGATGGAATGGGATTGTGCTGATTTTGCAGTGTTTTTCGATTTTTGGGGGTGTTCATGGGGAGGGACATGCCATGTGGCTGGTGGCCATTTTGAGTGCAGCTACAGGCACTGGCCATGTGCTGGCAGGCAAGTGGCCATTTTGAATGCAGGCTTTGTTGTTAGGCCTCCAACCATTTTGCCTACTTTTCAACCTTTATTTATGCCAGGGGTAGTGAGTCTTGCATGGGCCTAGTATTTCTGTGGGTTGTCTTGAATTTAAACATCATGGAGGCCATAGATGAATTGGGATTGTGCTGATTTTTCTGTGTTTTTCGATTTTTTTTTGTGTAAAATTTTGTGTTTTTCGATTTTTGACCTGTTGTTGGGGCCTTGACCAGGGGTAGTGAGTGGTGCATGGGGCCTAGTCTTTCTGTGGGCTGTCTTGAATTTAAACATCATGGATGGAATGGGATTGTGCTGATTTTGCAGTGTTTTTCGATTTTTGGGGGTGTTCATGGGGAGGGACATGCCATGTGGCTGGTGGCCATTTTGAGTGCAGCTACAGGCACTGGCCATGTGCTGGCAGGCAAGTGGCCATTTTGAATGCAGGCTTTGTTGTTAGGCCTCCAACCATTTTGCCTACTTTTCAACCTTTATTTATGCCAGGGGTAGTGAGTCTTGCATGGGCCTAGTATTTCTGTGGGTTGTCTTGAATTTAAACATCATGGAGGCCATAGATGAATTGGGATTGTGCTGATTTTTCTGTGTTTTTCGAATTTTTTTTTTTGTACAATTTTGTGTTTTTCGATTTTTGACCTGTTGTTGGGGCCTTTTCACCAGGGGTATTTGAGTCTAGCATGGGCCTAGTCTTTCTGTGGGCTGTCTTGAATTTAAACATCATGGAGGCCATGGATGGAATAGGATTGTGCTGATTTTGCAGTGTTTTTCGATTTTTGGGGGTGTTCATGGGGAGGGACATGCCATGTGGCTGGTGGCCATTTTGAGTGCAGCTACAGGCACTGGCCATGTGCTTGGCAGGCAAGTGGCCATTTTGAATGCAGGCTTTGTTGTTAGGCCTCCAACCATTTTGCCTACTTTTCAACCTTTATTTATGCCCAGGGGTAGTGAGTCTTGCATGGGCCTAGTCTTTCTGTGGGTTGTCTTGAATTTAAACATTATGGAGGGCATGGATGGATTGGGATTGTGCTGATTTTGCAGTGTTTTTCGATTTTTTTGTGCTCTATAACTGAACTGATGTTCCTCTGTCTTCCATTTTTTTTAGGTGCACAAGACTCAAGAGAACCACCAGTGCCAGGAAGAAGTCCTGCAGCGGTGTGTGTGTGCAGCATAACGTCACGCGACGTCACGTCTGGCCTCAGACAACTCTACAATTCGTGCAACTGCGGCCTGCTGTCTGACCTGCTCTGAAGAAGATGGCCCCAAAGAAAGTTCTCCGTAGCTCCTCTAGCAAGAAAGTTGCTAGTAAGGAGCAGAAGAAGCAAGTTACCAAGGAGGCTGGTGTGTCACCCGCCACTTTTTTTGGGAGCAAAAGAAAAAGTACGCCTGCAGCAGCAGGATCTGCTGGGGACCAACCTGAGAGCAGCACCCCTGCTCCATTGGGTTCAGTGCCTCCACCACCACGCCAACTTAAGTCAAAGCCCTTGAGTGCTTCAGAGGCAGTCAGTGTACTTCTCCAATCACCATCGACCAGTGATGTTGGCTCATCGCAAGAAAGTAGCAGCAATGTCCCTGAATCAACACAGGTTGTTGTAACTCATCTGACAAGTGTTGAACAACCACAGCCGCAACAACAACACCATGTGCAAGTACACGCCCAAGTACATGTGGAAGGAGAGGCAGCAAAAGGAGATGCGCAAGCAAAGGTGCATGGACGTTCACAAGTGCCCACAATAGTTGTTCCTCCCGAAGTAGGGGCACATTTGGAAATCGACAATGAAGCTGAGGTATCATTGGAAGCCACTCCTCCTGATGATCATTCATTGTCTTCCACATCCCTAGCAAGGAAAAGATCAAGGGGGGTGTCTACATCTTCTTCAAGCCCACCTCGTTCTGGTGCAAGTGATCTGTCTTGGGAACCACGACAACTGCGGTCTGACAGTGAGGCAGAGGCACACCATGATCTGCCACCGGTACCTAAGCGTAAAAGGAAGGTCGTCCAAAAACTCAAACCTATGGAGTGTGATGAGGCTCAACAAGAAGTGACAGATACTGCTGGTGATGAAGCCTCTCACGATGACGACGAGGCAGTCATCACAAAGGTCACTGCAGCCCCACCGGGCATGCAGCAAAGAGACATTTTGACCCTATCCCGAGAAGCTGCTGAGCGTGATGATGATGTCGGCGAGGAGGCAATGGAAATGGAATCATTAGATTTGGAGTTAAGTAGTACACCAAAACCTACCGCTTCCATATTTCTTCCTCGCAAGAAGGTACCCACCTCGTCCTCGACCTCAATTCGTGGTGGTGAAAGTGCAAAACGTACTGAAGTTCGGCAATCCACATCCTCCACTTCATCTGTCATTAGCAGCAGGACCACCACCACCAGTATCGACGCCTCCTCCGGCGGCGGCCCCCGAAGACATTTCAAGTCTCCAGTTTGGGACTTCTTTAGTGTTTGCCCAAAAAAGGCAAACGTAGCCATTTGTAGCCTTTGTAAGCTTCGATATAGTCGTGGTAAGCTTGGTTCTAACTATGGTACCGGAGGCCAGAGAGGTCATCTTGAGAGAAGGCACCCTCTCGAATGGTTTCCGCACCTAGAGGCGGTCAAGAAAGCCGGAATTGCACGTAATGAAAACGTTGATTTGTCATCTGCTGATGACGAGGAGGTAGAAGAAGACGATCCAAACACTTCACTTACACCCAGTTCCCATGTCAGCAGCACACCCCATGGGAGCCACACTAAGAGTGTGGGAGAGAGTGAGACATCAATGCGGAAAAGTTCATCAGCGAGCGTAACTGGGTCGAAGAGATCATCATCCCGTAAATCATTGGTCCAGGGCAACATTAAAAAGATGTTGTTTACAGAAGCGCAATATGAACGCAACCACCCAATGACCCGTCTGTATAACACTAAGCTGGCTAAAATGCTAGCTCTGGACCTTCTCCCTTTTTCTTTTGTCGAAGGGGTTGGTTTTCTAGAATTAGTGGCAGTGCTCTGCCCTAAATGGAAGGTTCCTAGCCGGTTCTATTTTGCCCGAGTTGCGGTTCCAGCACTACATGAAGATGTTCTGAAGGCGATTGGGGCAGCTTTGCAGAAGAGTGCTGTTCACACTATACATCTGACAACAGACATGTGGACCAGTGGCGCAGGCGCTGATTACATGTGCATCACTGCACACTGGGTCTCTTTTTCAGGGGCTAAAGCAAAGCTAAACTCAGGTGTTGACACTAACACTGTTTTTAAAGGTGCTCGGAAACATGCAACACTAGCCATGTTTGGTTTGGAGAAACGTCACACAGCAGAAAACATTTTGGATGTCTTTAACACAAAGGTCCTTAACTGTCTGTCCCCACTAAAACGCAAGGTTGGTTATGTTTCCACGGACAATGGCTCCAATATAGTTAAGGCCATGAGGGACGGTTACTATTTCAGAGTGCCGTGTTTGGCGCACTGTATAAACCTGGTTGTCCAAAAATTCTTGGGTAATAAAGACAGTGCAGCGTGCAGTGTATTGGAGAACTGCCGAAAAATTTGCAAGCATTTCAGGCATTCTTTTAAGGCCCGCAAGCAGCTGAGGAGCATGCTATATCAATGTCAAATGCCAGTGAAAGCACTCATCCAGGAGGTGGTAACACGTTGGAACTCAACCTTCTACATGCTTGAGCGTCTGTATGAGCAGTATACGCAACTCGATCAATATTTCTTGAAAGAGGGTATAGAGGAGCTGAGGATGGGTGGGCCGCAATGGAACATAGTTGAAAGCCTAACACGCATGCTTCGTCCTTTTGAGGTCTTCACGCGTGCAGTCAGCAAGGAGGACTCTAATTTGGGAAAAGCTATCCCATTGTTGTACATGCTGGAGGACCAACTGAAGGAGGTGTGTTCTGTGTTTCGAAAAGATGACAAAAAGAAAGGCTCTTCTTTGCTTCTGGCTGAGCAATTATTAGAGCTCCTACAAGGTGATGAACGTCTTCAAAAGATCCACTCAGAACAGCATTACATTTGTGCTACTATTCTGGATCCACGCTACAAAAAGGCGCTGGCAGGCAGAGCATTCTTTGCTTTTGCTGATGAAGATGTTACAAAGTACAAACGTTGGCTAGCCTTGTCAGCCAAGAAGTTTGAAACAGAACGGCTGGAAATTGAAGGAAATGGCAGTACATCAGCAGGCCATCCCCAGTCAAAACAATCCACTTCTGCACCTGTGGCTGTGGCACAAGTGACCTCTCAGCCGTTAAAGACACCGGCAACCGCATCATCTGCACGAAAGACAGCAGAAACATTGGAGGCTGAAGAGGATTGGCTAGCTCTGCGTGGGTTTGGTTCTCAAAAGGCCAGAGGCACAGCAAGAGCTACGCAAAGTGGAGGAACCTTGGAGGAGGACCTTGAGTCGATGGTGAAGGACTATCTGAATGACTCCACAGAGGTCTATGTTAATTCTGACCCATTGGCGTATTGGCATGGGAAAAAAGAATTGTGGCCACAGCTCACCAACCTGGCTTTAAACTACTTGTCTTGCCCACTCGCAAGTGTGTCTTCTGAACGGGTTTTCAGTGCGGCTGGTGGGATTGTAACTCCCAAACGGAGCCGCCTCTCGCCCAAAAATGTGGAGAGGTTAACAATGATCAAGATGAATCAGCACCTCATACCACCAGATATAAGAGTACGAGAGAGCGTGCCGGATGAAGAGGAGGTGGCCAGCACCATAGATGAGGGAATTTCTACTCTGTCAGGTGGCACTGACCTCACCCGGGCTGAATTCGCAGAGTATGATGACGAAGCCTTATTCTTATTCCTGGACCGTGATTCCGACTTCGAGCCCTGAAAATGAGACAACGAATCAATAACTTTCTTTTTCATCCTTATTCACTTTTATTCCTGTGTGTCTGTCTTTCTTTGTTGTGCACAGTTAATATAATTCAAACTTTAATCAGATTATCACAAAGACAAGCCCATCAGCAGAACTGTCTTCACTTGTTTGCTAATTTATTTGAAGGTGCCGCAGTCTGCATTCCTCAGGTTCACAAGTTCAGAAGAACATGCTCCTCTATCCTCCTCCTCCAGACTCCTATTTCCATCAAAGCAGAGGGCTGGTTTACGCCCAATGAAGAAAGACTCAGCACTTGTGGGGGTGTTGTTCTACCTCTTTGCAGGTGAGTTGACGGGTCTGGGGCCATTGCTGGGAAGCACTAAAAGTGGTTTGTGCCAAATCCGAGGCGGAAATTTTTTTGTGTTTTTGATGACTTGCTTGCCTTTGAGGTGCTCTTAGGGGGGGTTCCGTCTGTTTGTGGGTGAGTTTCATGGTCTGAGAGCATTGCTGGGACACTCTAATCTTGATTGCATTTGCTTTTCAGGAAATCCGTCGTGCCAACCCCGACTTATGGCCTAGCTACGCAGCGCGTTTGGACCGAAGGCCCAGAAATATTGCAAGTATGAGATTTTGCTTTTGGCCTGTTTGGGGGTGTTATGCTTCTTGGCGGGTGGGTTGCCGGGTCTTGGGGCATTCCTGGGAAGGTCTAATACCGGGTAGAAGTGGTTGGGACAAAATCCAGGCCGATTTTTTTTTGGGCTATTTCAGACATTTTGCTCTATGTAGCGTTTTCGGGGGCCTGTTTGGGGGGCTTGCTGGTGTTTGCGGGTGAGTTTCGTGGTCTGGGAGCACTGCTGGGACACTCTAATCTTGATTGCATTTGCTTTTCAGGAAATCCGTCGTGCCAACCCCGACTTATGGCCTAGCTACGCAGCGCGTTTGGACCGAAGGCCCAGAAATATTGCAAGTATGAGATTTTGCTTTTGGCCTGTTTGGGGGTGTTATGCTTCTTGGCGGGTGGGTTGCCGGGTCTTGGGGCATTCCTGGGAAGGTCTAATACCGGGTAGAAGTGGTTGGGACAAAATCCAGGCCGATTTTTTTTTGGGCTATTTCAGACATTTTGCTCTATGTAGCGTTTTCGGGGGCCTGTTTGGGGGGCTTGCTGGTGTTTGCGGGTGAGTTTCGTGGTCTGGGAGCACTGCTGGGACACTCTAATCTTGATTGCATTTGCTTTTCAGGAAATCCGTCGTGCCAACCCCGACTTATGGCCTAGCTACGCAGCGCGTTTGGACCGAAGGCCCAGAAATATTGCAAGTATGAGATTTTGCTTTTGGCCTGTTTGGGGGTGTTATGCTTCTTGGCGGGTGGGTTGCCGGGTCTTGGGGCATTCCTGGGAAGGTCTAATACCGGGTAGAAGTGGTTGGGACAAAATCCGCGCGGAAAAGCCTTTAGTTTTGGCACTTTTTGTAACTTAGGGTTCGTTAGGGTTAGCCCTAGCACCAGGATTGCATGTGTATCGGGGTGTTCTAGATTTTTCAAACTGAGTTCTGGGGTCTTAGAGCACTCGTGAGAATGTGTAATTTTGGTTGCAAGTCATTTGAAGAAAATCCATGGTGGGAAAGGGGGGATTTGGCATAGTTAAAGAAAGCCTTTGCCACTATTCTTAACTTAGGGTTCGTTAGGGTTAGCAGTATTTCTATTGCATGTGTTTGAGTGGGGGGGATTTCGAGTCTTGGAGCGATGCTGGCTATGGCTACTTTTGCTTGGTTGCTTGCAAGTGGTTTGAATACAATCCACGGGGGGTAATGGGTAATTAGGGTACTTCGGCCTACTTTTACTTTCAAAGTAAGTTTTGTCTCCAGTTTTCTGCTAGGCCTCGTTTTTTGGGTGGGAGCACTGCTAGGAAGATCTATTTTTGTTCTAAAACACAGTTTACAGTACACCTAGCTTGAGGGGCAAGATCCGCTACATTAATTTGCCCATACTTACTTATCCTTCAAAAGGTGACTCAGAGTACGCACTTTCAAAAACATTGTACTGTCTGTCTACTAGGAAAAACAAATTGTGACTTTTTGCACTCCACAGCCTACATACCTTATATTTATTTATCAGTGGTGTTGTAATATTATATCACTTCCTGTTTTTCGTTGAATAATTACAGGCCGGGTTTCAGTCTCTGCAATGGGGAAAAAAGGATGGAGTCAGGCTTCACAGTAGCGAGCCACAATTCAGCATCAGGCAGGCAGTGGACAGGGTGTCTTCTGGTGACCAACATCGGTGGACGAAGCGTCGGCTGCAATGGAGGAGTGCCGCTAATAGGAGGATTTTTTTTCTGCGGGCAACTTACTTACCACTTCCAACAGGACCACTACAACCACACATAGATACAGTATCCCTTGCCTTTTTCTCTGACTGTGACTGCATTTCTTTGCTCTCTCTCGGCTTCTACATTGATCCCTTAACACATCACTTAGTCCACTCCACTATCTGCACCACACATAGTCATTTGTAAGTGCTCCTACGTAATTCGCAAGTCGCAGCACGCCCCAGGCCGTAGAGGACTGGGATGGCCCCAATGATGAAGCATGTCACCAAGGGGCAACCCTGGTGAGTGAGGGGACACCTAGAAAAAAAGCAATTTCTCCTTTTCTATCTACTATACCTTCTGTCAGGTTACGCAGCCCCTAAGCGCCTACCGTACTATGAAACTACATTTCCCATGAGTAGGCGGGAGACTTGCAGACTATTTAGTGAGACTATATGAGAGTACCCTTGTATGTTAGGACATCACTTCACTGATGCCTGTCTTGTCTTCTCTTACAGGTATCCTTTCCCTGCTGACCCTACCTTTACCCATCCCACATTTTTTATTTTAGTTTGTTATTTTTCTCCCTCGCCTAATGCCTCGAACACCCTGTGTTTACACTTCTGGGTGTTGGTGACATTTGGAGGTGGAACCATATTTGCATCGACTGGATCACGGGGAGTAAACGTGACACCTTCCAGACCAACCCCATTGAGTGTTGTTGTGAATGGATTTATAGTGACCAGCAAGGCTCTCGGGTATCTGGCTACAGAGACCTTATGTTGAATATAGTTATCAATAATTCCACACAGGCCCTGTACTGTCGCATTCTTTCTTTCCACAGTTGTCGATGATATATTCTTACTCTGCTTGACAAAGAACCATTGCTAATGTGAAAGAACTTCAACCGAATTAGTAGTTATACTTTACCATTTGTTAGGCTACAATGTGGCACTGCTCTACTGTACTTCTGTCACCTGCTATATTCTCAGTTGTACCGTTGAATTGCTCAGGAGGACAAACCAGATTTCATTTTCTTTTTTTTCATAGGCATGCAACTGCCACTGTGGCACACCACTACTACCACCGCTATGAGGAAATTTTATCCGACCAAGATTGCCAACGTTATTCGGTGTTTCCCGTGGAGCCAGCCCTGGGCCTAGCCCTACTTTCAAACACAAATTACAGGTAAGATAAGCGTTTGGTGGTTTGGGGGTATAATGGAGTATTAGTACGAGAGACGAGAGCCTGAAGGTAGTACTACTAAAGTCCTAGGACTCTTGGATTCACTTCACTTAGTCTGTGAGAGGCACTTAGTGTTGAAAACATTTGGGCATTTACACTTAAAGGAAGAAAATGGAACTAAACTTTCAGGAAAACAGTCAACGTTAAACCCCCACCCACCAGGCAAGCAGTAAAAAACAGGTATGCTCAGATAAAGTTTGAAAAAGTATATTTATATCCCTAACAAAATAATCTCCCGCAAGACCCTCCCTAACCCCAACGATTGTCCTTCAAAAGTCCCCAAAAACCCAACTCCCAATTCCCACCCCCCAAAAGTCTCTAAAAAAGGGGCAAGGGACACTAGGGGTGGATGCTGTTCACTTTTTGGGCCAGGGCATCATGCTCCTCGCGGAGCAAGGCGAGCTCCTGCTGAAGGCGGGACACCATCAGGGTGGTGCGGCGCAGGCGTGCCTTCACTGCCTTGCAGGTGCAAGGCCTGTGAGAAGCAGCTGTTGGCCTTGCTGCTCGGCGGTGGCGTTTGCCTTTGGCAGCCCGGCTCAGTCTCGGTGGACCACTGTGCTGGGTCACGGTGGCAGCCGGTGAGGCCACGGAGGACGACGTTGTCGTTGTTGTCGACCGCACACTTTCCACGTCCTCCAGGGCCACCAGCCGCCGATATTCCGCAACAGTGGCCTCGATTCTCCGTTGCCGGGCCGCTCTAGCCAGCTCCTTCCTCCTTGTTCGTTTGGAAGGAGAACCTATATGAAGAAAGAAAGACATAGTCTGTAACCAATGCTCTTTAAGATTAACTCAATCATTCAGCAGAAATGTGTGCTGCAGTACAACTAGCAACTTGCAAGCGCATTACATAACTATTGAGGCCAGTATCTATCTAACCTCACACTTCTTCATCCTTGCTCTAACATTAGTGGGAGTTTAAGGAACAAATTCTATGAGCACTGTGGACTTCCATTGGAGTCGACTATGAAAGTACACCAGTCTTATTCTTCTTCTTGTCTCTTGTTTTGGAAAATTGGTACGTTATTTTCTGCAAGCCGGCATAATGCCAGCGCGGTAAACTTGCACCCGAGAAAAAGAGACGCACGCCATGAGGAGTGACCTAGACTTGCGTTGCCGTTGCGTTACTGTACCCGTCCAGTACATGCAGGTGGTGAATCTCTTACTTTTCTATTACGGGTGGCACTGAGAATACTCTGTTACAACTCAAGGGCTACTGCTTAATTAATTTAACTTTCACCCTACAGTGGAAATGAGTACTAGAAATGGAAAATTGAAGAAGATAAATAATCTGATTATCTATCACTTCACATGGGATGTTTTTGCTTATATATGGGATGACTTTAGGTGCTTTGCTTTTTATTGAGTGACAGGCAGTGATACATCCACACATGAATGACTGAGTACTACTAAACTTATTAAGAGAGGTAGGGAGTGGCCACCATAATAACCGGATCTATGCAGTGCTTGCAATACAAACTACTGCTACTATTTATGGTAGTATTTGGACAAAATTAAAAGTTCTTTTCCTTGCCTTTCCTACACTGGAACGGACGTGCGGGTGCAGTGTTAGTGTTACATGCTCTTCAAAGTTACACTTACTTCATCCACTGACCGTCTACTCTCTCTAGATCATGGGTACTCACAAACTTTCTCTCAGGGGCTACATTTACAGTGTAGTTTGGGGCCGAGGGCCGCACTGGTGGGGGCGGAGTCAGAGGGGGCGGGGCTAAAGCAAAACGATAACTTGTGACCATGAGGTTGCACACAGGTCCCTGCAGCAGATGCCCTCATCCACTGAGCCACCAGACCCAGCATTTACATACATCTCTCTCCCTCCTGCTGTCCCTCCTGCCCTCCCTCCATCTCTCTCTCCCTCCTGCCCTCCCTCTCCCTCTGTCATCTCACTGTGTGTGTGTCTATCTGTGTCAGCCTTCAGCCCGGGTTGAGACCGCTTCCTCAACGCGCACACACAGACAACAACACCAAAGTACTTAACAGGTCTTTAAAAGACCATTAACATATTATTGAGGCTTTGTTTGTTTTAGCGCCCCTGCTTCTCCACCCTGACAATCACTGCTTGCCCGGCCCCACAGAGCAGAGGCTTAGTTCTATTTCACCTCTTTGTGGCCTTGCATCTCCACTCTGCTCTGTGGGGGCCGGGGGAGCAGTGATTGTCAGAGTGGAGATGCAGGGGCGCTAACAGGTGAAATACAAAAAAGCCTCTGCTCTGTGGGGGCCGGGGGAGCAGTGATTGTCTGCAAGGTCAGCGCACCGCCAACGAAGGCTTGCCGGGCCACCACCGGCCCGCGGGCCGTACTAGGAGTACCCCTGCTCTAGATACACATATGCTATCTAAGAGTCAGATAGTAGCATGATCCAGGTATATGGACACATACAGTTTCTGTGTCACCCACCCAGGCTGTTGTCCTTCCACCCATCATTGCTTCATCATTCACCCAGCCATGCATCTCATATTCTTGCCTTCCCAGCTAGTCTTCAATCTCAATAAGTAAGGAATATATAAGAGCTTACCTCTGGCCGCCACCACCACCGTCTCAACTCTCACAGCTGCCGCCGCCGCCTCCTCCCCTGAAGCATCGCCCGATTCGCCCTCCGCCTCGGTGTCGAGCACCACCACCTCCACACTGGCCCCGCCACCAGATGTTCCACCTACAAAGTACATTTAAGAATGTTAGAATAAAGCAGTCACTAGTATTTGGTCTAGGAATGAAGACATGTGAAAACAATGTAATTTGTGACTGTCGTTAAAGTTAAAAAAAAAATGTCCCTTTTTCCAGGGAAGGTTGTCTTGCTGCACTTTTTGGCACAACTGATGAAGGCTGTTTTTTTAACACGCACCATTTTTCTCCACACAGACAGAAGATGGACTTCTAACAACAAGATCAAGTTGAAACCAGGTGAGAGCTCGGCTCGACCACAAGAAATGTCTTCAATTAATCGTCAGCACTAACCACTTTTCCATTATCAGTTAAACGTTTAGTTTTATTATGACTTCATTTTAATAAATGTGTTTACTTTTAATAAAGCTTTTAAACTTAAATACAATCTGTGTTTTTTGGTCCAGACTAGAGTGACTGAGCGAAAGGTTTTGCAATTTTTGCAAGCATGAGTCCAGATAGAACACTTCAAAAGACATTATGGACAATCCCAGAGGACTGCACTAAGTTGATAGAGCTATTGCTGACTAGAATCATGGGAGTTTCGCCAACCGTGCAATCTTAGTTAGCTACACAGACAGACTAATAAGAATAATCTAGTAATACCACAGGGAGTCATAGTAGAGGCAGGATAAGAATTTAGATACAGTCTACAAGAAGAGCAAAGACAATTTTGAAAAAAGTCAAATGAGGAACGCTAGGAAAAATAGGTACTAGTCTAAAATGAAAACTTACTGGGGCCAGCAGAGGAGCCCTCGCCTGCCCGATCCTGGCCCTGTTGATGAACAGCATCCGCCGCCTGCTGCTCCTGTGTCCTCCTCTCGCCCCTGGGGGGAGCTGACGTACAACATGAAAGAAAGAACAGAAAACATGGATGATTGTTGCTTGTCAATGTCAACCAAATCAAACATTTCAAAAGAACAATAACAAAATATTTCTGCGAAATTATATTGATTATGGTTACTTTTCATTTATATGCGGACCTGTGACTTCGAAAGTCACGTAACTCACTAAACAAAGTACTGAAACGTTCACCTAGGACTGGCAGGCAGCAGTCCGCAGGCAAGACGCAAAGTGACAGACAAACTCCATTGTGATTTCAGTCAGATCAGTGACAACACTAACAGTTGCCTGCTACATTACCAGTCATTTAAATAGTCAAACTATCAATCCACCGCCACTATTTTTCTTATTGTCAGGGTTACAAAGGAAGGGGCAGATTTAAGCCCTTGCGGCTCTTTTGCGCCGTTCTTGCGTGACTTTTGTGACGCAGCAGCTAAACAAAAAAGGGCGCCATGGTGCGGCGTATAATATTATAACAACGTGACGCATTTGGGAGATGCATCCCGTTATAAAGCCCTGCGCCATCAGGGGGCGTTCCGGCGCAAGGGAGGGCATTCCTGCGCTGGAACACATCCTAATAGTGGCTGAGGGAAATCTACAAAATATCAATCAGTCACCTTTAGGACAATGATGCGTCACACAAACCCTGCACCTGCTTGAAGCAGACGTACGGCTTGACCCAGCATTGGGGAGATAGGGTACCCCAGAGCATTGATGGAGCTGCGCCATCGTTGCGACGCAACTCCAGCAGTAAAGCTTCGGTGACGTTTTGGGCCCATGGGGCGCCGCCGCCGCATTGCAAATACGGCGCACCATGTTTGGTGGTGGTAGCGGGCCGCACAATTAATGGCGCATCCCTGCTACTTTGCAGGGATGCGACGGTAATTGCAATTCTGCCCCTTAGGGGCATACTTACTTACGCGTTCTGGCGCATCTCCAGAGATGCGCCAGACCAAATGCGTCACGCAAAACTACCCTTGCGACACGGCAGATGTGCCTCATTTACAATGCGGCGCGCCCTGGCGCAAGGGTAGGCACTTGCGTGACGCATCTCGTCACGTAAGAGCGGCGCATCGCTGGAGTCACGTCGCCAACGCAATGCAACTCCAGTAATGCTCAGGGCCACCCAATACTTTACATGCTGTGTCAGTCCTTTCGCCTGCTTCGAGCAGACATAAGGAATTGAATTGACGTAGCAGCGTCGCAGAAGTGCCTGCGTTAAATCTTGTAGATTTCACGCAGGCAATTTTGCGAGGCGCACAGCCGCTGGACCGCCCACCCTGCGTACTAGGAACGCACCCATTGTGGTGCAGGCCCATGGCTTTATAACGTGACGCATCTCCCTAGATGCGTCATGCTGTAAATGACTTGCAGGGATGCGGCACGTTTACGCCGCTGTTGCGTCACGCAAGGCAACGTAAACGTGGCGCAAGGGGCTTGTAAATGTAATCTGCCCCCTAGTGTCTAGCATTACGCAGTTCTGTTAAGTACACTCATACATAATAGTTACTCAGGCCAATGAGACCACGAAATAGAAAACAAATAAGCATAGTAGCAACCCCACTGAGAAGGAGAGCAGTGCACCTGAAATGCACAGAAGATTTTGAAATATAATTTAACTACAATGTAATCGTCATCAGCGGCATTATTGGCTTGCTCCATGTAAAAAACAAATATTTGCAATACAACAACACAGAGCAGGAGAAAACATCATAGTAGTGAGTGATTAAATGCCAATGGCTACTACTACTCACCAAGGCCGGGGATCTCCAAGCCGAGCTGGTCCAGCAGGTCGCGCTCGCGGTCCAGGAGGTCCGTCCAGCGATGGGTGACCTGGCTGTAGGTGCGCTGGACCCCGTAGAGGTGGGATATGGCCCAGCACACCTTCTCCCACCGCTTCCGGCGCTCCCGCATGTTATAGCCGCCGGCCGCGATCCTGCCGCCTCCCGCGATGGTCCTGGGCAGGCGGCGCTGGACAAAGTACACCAGCGCGCCCACTTCCTCCGGGCTGAATATCTCCCGGCGCGTCACCTGCTCCCCCCTCGATCTCACGCCTGCTGTCCTGCCACTGGGTCCAGCACTACTCCCCGCCGCCGCTGCGGCCCTCAAGTGCCTGGGCAGCTTCACGGCGCCTGGCTTGACCATGGTCTGGGCAGGTAAGGTAGGAAGAAGTAGAAAATTAAGAAAGAATAGGATAGGGAAGAAGAAAAGAAAAGAGTTTACAAAAGTAGTTTAAAAGTAAAGAAAAATAGCAGAAAAGACAAAAATATACAGCTAGGAAAAGAGAGGGATAGATAAGAAGCAAAATCGTAAAAAAAAAACTGAAAACAAGCAAAGGATGGGAAAGATATCAAGAGGATTAAACACCATGCCCAGACACAGGAAATGAATGAAAAACAAGATGGCCGGCGCCCGTTTCCGAGCGCGAAAGTCAGTTCGCGCGAGATTTTCCTCGCGATCTCGTGCGAACCTCTAGATTTCCCGCGCGATCTCGTGCGAACCTCTACTCGCAATGCGCTTACTGCGCGAGATTATACATAGCGGGCGGAAACGGAAATACGTCACGCAAACAAAATGGCCGCGCCCGTACTCGACCTTGGGGTAAATTCGCGTGTTGCGCTGCAAGCGGCTCGCGAATACTGCAAAAAAACTCGCGAAACAACAAGCCGCAAAAAAATAAAATGCTCATTCGCACGAATTGGCGGCTTCCGCGGTCGGTTTCGCACGACGCCGCGCCCCGCGAATAGCGCGAAAAAAACCGCAAAACGATTTCAGCAAAAGCAAAAGCAATGAGCAGGTGCAAAAGGTCAACCTCATGATTTGTAACGATTCTTTGTATTGCTTCCTGAGGGGGCCCTCCAGAATTCGGTTGCCTGCTTGCAACTATTGTGTGACCCTGCTCTGACCTTAACTGTATGCCACAAAGGTCCTGATTTACAGCTAAAGGAGCAGACAAGCAGGTGCCAGGCTGGAACTTTAAATTCTTTCAGTGACACATTAATTAGCCCCTAATTCATTATTGTCAGTTGGGGCAGGGCAGGTGTTGTAACTAATTTTGCAACAATGAAAGCACTTAGCAAGTGCAAAAGATCACTAATCAGGGCGCACTAAGGAAGCAGGTGCCAGCTAAAAAAATATTCTGTGACACATTAATCAGCCCCAAATTAATTCAGGTCACTTGAGGCAGGGAAGGTGTGCTTTGCTTTGCCGAAAATAATGTACACTGGACAACCAGAGGGTGTGGTGATGAAACAGAGGGTGGCATGGGTGGGCCAGAGGGTGGCATGAGTAGTCAGAGAGTGGCAGTGGTGACAGAGAGTGGCAGTGATGAAGAAGAGTGTCCCAAACAGGCTGGACATGTAGAAACAACAAGTTCGCAAAACTTGCGACCCGACAGGTAAGTTCGCAAATTGCGAAATTGTAAAAACCCTCGCGAACTGGCAGAAACACGGGCGAACACAAAAAAAAAAAAAAATCCGCAAATTCGCGGGAATTCGCGGATTTTGCGGATTGCGAATCCGCAAATCCGCAAAATTCGCGAACGCGAGATCCGCAAAATTCGCCCATGCTTAACGTGACTGCCATCATGGCAGTCAGATTCTGCACATTGCGGCGGGTGCTGCTGACAGCAGCAACCTCCGTGATGTTAAAATAGCATTCTGTGCATCGAAGTCAGGGGTTGTACCACCATCAGCTTTCTGTTGGCAGGTACCGTAGGATCCATTGATGCAGTGATGTAATTGGCGGCATTAAATCTACTAGAAAACAATTCCAGCATGTGTCAGCCCGTTTTTCATGGAAAGCGGGATTGGAGGAGAGATTGAAAGCGGAGGGTCGGCTCCGCTGTACTGGCACGCCTCTTCGTTTGGTGCTCTGCATTTGCCGATGAACTTTTGGATTATGTGCATGGACTGCACAAATGCGGCGCCCCCCCAGCCTGGACTCTCTGTGAGCAATGGGGAAAGAGTAACAGCTGGTCTGTTTTGGAGTTGGTTCGAGGGATGTAATTCGCCATGCTCCACACAACTAATGAAGGAGCGGGACAAACTGAGAACTGACTTTGTCGGAGCACAACTGTGTGCTTGTGGGGGGTCACTGTACCTGGCTCACTAAACCTCGGATGTCAGCGGTTCCTTTAAGTGTGTGGGAGGCATACTGCAAGTCATCTTGGGCCAGGGGAGGGGGAAACACCACAAGCCCTCCCCCAGAGATGTCATCCGATTTGGCCCAATGATAGGACTCACCTGGCGATGTAACCTGCCCGTGAACATCCGTCTGAACTCCACCTTCTCAGCACAAACGGCATTGAAGAAGGCACTACGCCGAAACCGGTCTGCCAAAGCTGAAGGGAAAAGACAGCGCGAACATTCTGCAGTGATGTAATTGGCGGCATTAAATCTACTAGAAAACAATTCCAGCATGTGTCAGCCCGTTTTTCATGGAAAGCGGGATTGGAGGAGAGATTGAAAGCGGAGGGTCGGCCCCGCTGTACTGGCACGCCTCTTGGTTTGGTGCTCCGCATTTGCCAATGAACTTTTGGATTACGTGCATGGACTGCACAAAGGCGGCACCCCCCCAGCCTGGACTCTGTGTGAGCAATGGGGAAAGAGTAACAGCTGGTCTGTTTTGGAGTTGGTTCGAGGGATGTAATTCGCCATGCTCCACACAACTAATGAAGGAGCGGGACAAACTGAGAACTGACTTTGTCGGAGCACAACTGTGTGCTTGTGGGGGGTCACTGTACCTGGCTCACTAAACCTCGGATGTCAGCGGTTCCTTTAAGTGTGTGGGAGGCACACTGCGAGTCATCTTGGGCCAGGGGAGGGGGAAACACCACAAGCCCTCCCCAGAGACGTCATCCGATTTGGCCCAATGATAGGACTCACCTGGTGATGTAACCTGCCCGTGAACGTCCGTCTAAACTCCACCTTCTCAGCACAAACGGCATTGAAGAAGGCACTACGCCGAAACCGGTCTGCCAAAGCTGAAGGGAAAAGACAGCGCGAACATTCTGCAGTGATGTAATTGGCGGCATTAAATCTACTAGAAAACAATTCCAGCATGTGTCAGCCCGTTTTTCATGGAAAGCGGGATTGGAGGAGAGATTGAAAGCGGAGGGTCGGCCCCGCTGTACTGGCACGCCTCTTGGTTTGGTGCTCCGCATTTGCCGATGAACTTTTGGATTACGTGCATGGACTGCACAAATGCGGCGCCCCCCCAGCCTGGACTCTGTGTGAGCAATGGGGAAAGTGTAACAGCTGGTCTGTTTTGGAGTTGGTTCGAGGGATGTAATTCGCCATGCTCCACACATCTAATGAAGGAGCGGGACAAACTGAGAACTGACTTTGTCGGAGCACAACTGTGTGCTTGTGGGGGGTCACTGTACCTGGCTCACTAAACCTCGGATGTCAGCGGTTCCTTTAAGTGTGTGGGAGGCACACTGCGAGTCATCTTGGGCCAGGGGAGGGGGAAACACCACAAGCCCTCCCCCAGAGATGTCATCTGATTTGGCCCAATGATAGGACTCACCTGGCGATGTAACCTGCCCGTGAACGTCCGTCTGAACTCCACCTTCTCAGCACAAACAGCATTGAAGAAGGCACTACGCCGAAACCGGTCTGCCAAAGCTGAAGGGAAAAGACAGCGCGAACATTCTGCAGTGATGTAATTGGCGGCATTAAATCTACTAGAAAACAATTCCAGCATGTGTCAGCCCGTTTTTCATGGAAAGCGGGATTGGAGGAGGTATACATTATTATGTACATGTGTTTATTTTTTTAATGTTTATTTGTTATGTTTTATTAAAATGTATATTTAATTGTATTTGGTTCAAATAACATTTGATATTTAATATGTATTATTTTATTTTATATAAAAGCTGATATTTTATACACCTATATTTTTTACATCAATATTTTTTAGTCAATATTTTTGTATTTACCTGTTTAAGTATAGGAGTTGATTTTTCTGTTGTCTATATTTTTTCCTCTATATTTTTTACATCAATAACTTTTACATCAATGTTGTGTCAGTGACCAAATGAAATTAGTTACTTCGCAGAGCAAAACACACAGACTGTAACAGTATTAAATGTATTGTAAAGTCAAAAGATGAATGGTTTAAGCACCATGTTGACACACGGTGTTTGTTAGATGTTGTACATTCTTACTTTATTGGCTTAGTTTTTACCAGTAAAACTATCCAAGTGGTAGTGCCTTTAAAAGAGAATTTAGGTCTGATACAAAAAGGTATTTTGCAGTTGCAACTCCTGTGATTTGCAAAATCAGTGTTTGAGATTCCCAAAAGCCCTCTCTCAAAAAAACATTCTCAAAAGCCCTTTTAAGTGTCCGATTACGATGGCGCATGATGGTGACCAGGACCGTCCGCAATACATGTGGCAGTCCCGCACACCCAATTAGGATGCGACTGCCATCATGGCGGTCAGATTCTGCACTTTAACATTGCGGCGGGTGCTGCTGACAGCAGCAACCTCCGTGATGTTAAAATAGCATTCTGTGCATCGAAGTCAGGGGTTGTACCACCATCAGCTTTCTGTTGGCAGGTACCGTAGGATCCATTGATGGAAAGCTTCCACTGATGGTCCGTTGTAGTACGGGCCATCAGAGGATGCATATTACTTTGTCCACCCTATTTAGGGTGGATATTGTGATATTCTTTTATTCTGTTTATCACAGCGTGATGGTGATGGACAGAAAAAAAGAAATAATGAGCTCCACACCCAGCGGGAAAGCTCCCTGGATGCGGAAGGGGTAACTCGTTGGACGCTTTTAACTAAGAAACTCTGACTGCAGGAGTTTGTTTTTGAAAAACAAAAACTTTTCTAGAATTTTGTGAACAGTCATCAAAATCAATGGTGTCTGTTCACTAAATGTTTTGTACCTTGAATGAACCCATCATGACTGTGGTTCCTATTAAGGTATAGAGATCACAGTGGGTCAGAGGTCAAATTTAAATTTAGAGGATGGTAGTACATCAGAGTGGCGAACATAGGGGTCTATTAAAGTCCGCACTGCATCGCCCCGGGAAATGGGACCTCCCGCTAAGGGTGCGGCGGTCCCGCATGGGCAATTAGGATGCGACCATCACACTGGCGGGTGCATCCCACATTTTTAGCATTGAAGCGGGCAGCGCTGTCAGCTGCACCGTGCAGTGCCTGCCAAGCAGTCCATGCAAATGCAGGGGGGTACCATAGTTACCCCCATGTGCCCCCACCACCCCCCCAACTGAGAAAACTGCATGCCTTTCCGTGGTGGAAGGCTGGTTCCCGCTGCCATCATAATATGGATGGCGGTGTCTAGCAGACACTGCGACCATATTGAACCCTTTTCCGCCCAGTCGACTCATTGACCGAACGGAAAAGCGGCGGACGATCTTACCGTCCGCCGCGGTCCCCCCTGCCATCATAATATGGCAGTGGAAATGGGAGGCGGGAGGGGGATGATGTGAGGCGGTTCACCACTGCCATGCAGGCGGTGGAAATCCACCCGACATCATAATATACCCCATAATGTCCTCTACCATCCTAACAGACTATAATCTGTCTACCAAACTTTAGGTCTACCCTCAATTGGATCTGCAATTTGCAGGGTGAGTGGTGCACTCACCATGGTAATTTGCGCAGTAGAATGTCTCTGTCATTTAGAGTATGTGTGCTGATTATTACATTCTGAACCCTAAAGCACACCTTGTCCTACTGATTATGCAGCAGAATATCATCTAGTGCCAACAGCCAATTGTGCAGAATAATCAATATTGAACGCTGAATCAGACACGTGTAGAAGTCTGATATGTGGAAAGTATGATATAAACTGCTGACTTTCCATGACCGCTTGAGTTCTTAGGTGGTGTTATAGTCAACGTGTATTCTAGTTGCTCTCTGAGTCACCCCCATTGAACTCAACAAAGATGTCGACCTTTGGAAGTAGAAATGTGTGCTTTAGTATTAGGTTCCAATGTGAAGATCAGCAAAACAATGATTTTATTTTTGCCTTGGAAAGTAGGTCTCTAATTAATTATAGTGTTTTTTACTGCTGCGTTTCTTCTTCACTGCTGCTAAGAACACTTCTGCTGATGACAGATGAGACTCATACACTGTAGGTGTTGTCTGAGCGTATAAAATGCATGTGAACCTTGATTTACTTGGTCCACGGAATGTCTAGATTGCACTTGCTGTCCCTATTGTTAAAAGATACAACTTCTATCATGTTAGCCTGAAGACTTTCTAAAATAGTATTATGCCTGTCTAGCCATTGCTTGCCTGAAAACATTAGCATTATTACTTGGTACAGGGGTTTCACCCCTGCTGCATATTGCAACAAGTATGTAGGGCCAACATTTAGTAAGGACATTGCGATTTATAGATTATGAAGTTTTAAAATTCTGAAGCTTTGCACACTTTTCAAGAAAATCAGAGAGGAATGTTTTCTCTTCACTGAATTATTCATGTTCCAAACACATTAGTTTTAGAGAGATGATGCTGAGTGCCTTCTATTTCTTTAATCCTGTGAAGATTGAGGATAGCACTTATCAGAATATTGGCATCTATTGGGAGGCCTGTTCACTTGCTATCTCTCAGGTGATATTCTGCTTGGTACACCCATCATTTAAAATAGGATTTTGACTTTCCAGCCACGGATCTTACTCTAATTCTTAGAACTTTATTTTCTAAATACTTTCACTCCGGTTTCTTTTGTTTAGAGCTTCACTCCATTGACACTTTGATGTTTAAGCAGGCATTAAGAGGTTTCCTTCTCAGAGTGGCACTTCCCATGGAAGTATATACCTGGGAGATCCTTTGGCGTATGGCCAGGAGGGCAGCATCGCTTTGTCCATCAAACAGAACTGTCTCAGCTTCAGTCTCAGTACTACATACAGTTAACTTTCATTCCAAGATCTGCTGAAGGAAACCCACTGTGGGGCATATTATCAAGGGTCTCATTTCCATTTTTTTGGCTTTAAAAGCCAAAAAAGCGGAGATAATGTTTTCGCTCTATTTACAAGGCTGTGCTAACATGCATTAGCTCATGTTTGCAGCCTTTTTACCGACGCCTCGCTTTGCATCTCTAATGAGAAAGTGGGCATTTCCACACATAACAACATGTAAAATATTGCTGACTTCACATCACGATATTTAATAAGCATTGCCCTGACACACATAGCGATAATAAAATACGCCCTAACCGCGGTTAGCGCTGTAAGCTAACGTCGGATAATTTTCAGACTTAGCTATCTTTATTTAAGGGGTGGATTGTCTTGCTACGATCACCAGGGGATATTTACAAGGCTTTCCCTATTGCTGCAGGAATATCGCTGGATTTCCAGCGATATTCCTGCATTTAGCTGCTATTGCTGGAATTTATATCGGCGTGGAGAAACGATTTGTTTATAACGCGCTATCCCGACGATACATCCCAGCGATAACAGAAATAGCGCTAAGCGTGCCTAGCGATATTTTTCTCAGTTTGTTTGTAATATACCCCTGTATTCTCTAGGACTTGTTTAAGAACTTCAGGAAGCACTGCCAAGGACCTAATATGAGGGGTGTTTATGTATAGTATTGCAAACACACGCCCCTTTGCAATGCATTGTTAGAGCATGTCAGTCATCCTAATTGGGTGTGACATAGTCATAATCCTGTGCTTGTCTTGTGGTGTAGAGTGAGGGTAAACAGCAATCTAACTGATACGTTGTACTCGCCATCCAAAAAGAACTCACGCCTGCTTACCAGGAAAAGGCTCCATTATTGGTGCCATAGTTTACGGATTATCAAGTCTTTGTTCATGAAGGGAAAAGGACTTGCTCCCTTCTTGTCCCCCCGTGCCTGAATGTACATATTGCAATGTATTTCTAGACACTGTAACATCCTGTCTATCCCTTAATGGGCAAAGGCCCTATAGTGACCATGTTTGCCCGAGTAACATCGTTGAACCCATTCTTATTGGTCTTGTAATATATGGCAGCTTACACTGAAATCATTTCATGTGTTCTGAATATGTAATGGTACTTCTATGTTGGCATGAATCATAATATACAAGAGGGTCAGCAGGTGAAAACATGAAATCAGCGCCCCCAATGAATATAATTTCACTCCCTGTTGAGGGGGTAGCCCTCTCCCAGATCAATGGGCAGATTAATAAACCCTGGTGGGTGAACAGGTGTCTTGCCTGATACTGAAGAGGATATATTCATACCTAAGGTTGTCTGCTACAATACTTATGTGTTTGAGTGAAATTTGAGATCCTGCCTCTTTTCTTGTACTCAGGGGACCAGCCCCTCATTGGGCACCACTGTTACAACCCTACATTTTCTAGGGGAATACACTTGATTACATTTCCATAGCCTCCAAAGGTACGGAAATAAGCATCCCACTGGAGAGAAAGAGAAAACCATAACCATGTAAAGTTGATGTGGACTCTGCATGAGTAATTGTTGCTATATTTTGGCAGCGCGTCTTCCAGCATCCATGGAACCCTTACAACCTCAGGCATTTCTGGAAACTAGAGGCCCAGCAGAATCCAGGACTGTGTGGCCTGTGTGGATCTCAAAACACACAAGATGATGGATGGAATGTTGCACAATGGCAAAACATTCACCCCCAGTCACAGATCTGGGTTTAATCCATCGTTATTTTGCTCACCAAGCCACCCCAGTTCAGACATGGCCATATGCAAATCAGCCTTGACCCTGTGCCTCATGGGAACAGTCCAAACCGAACTGCCAAGCCATGTCTTCCCTGGACCGGAATAAAGCATCCTAGGACAAGTTTCTGGCTATCAGCCGTCTTCAGCCAGGATAGCTTGACTCCAGTGGCGTAGTGAGCACGGGACCCACGTCTGGGCATACCCTTCCCACATAGGGTGAACAGCAAAACACACAAGATGATGGACGGAATGTTGCACAATGGCAAAACATTCACCCCCAGTCACAGATCTCGGTTTAATCCATTGTTATTTTGCTCACCAAGCCACCCCAGTTCAGACATGGCCATATGCAAATCAGTCTTGACCCTGTGCCTCATGGGAACAGTCCAAACCGAACTGTCAAGCCATGTCTTCCCTGGACTGGAATCAAACATCCTAGGACCGGTTTCTGGCTATCAGCCGTCTTCAGCCCTGATAGCTTGACTCCAGTGGCGTAGTAAGCACGGGACCCACGTCTGGGCATACCCTTCCCACATAGGGTGAACAGCAAAACACATAAGATGATGGACGGAATGTTGCACAATGGCAAAACATTGCTCACTAAGCCTTACGAAACCATTGCCATGATTACAAGTGTGCTGTACATCATCACTCTATCAAAGGTTAAAGGGATTCCATTGAATTAAATGCAATTAAATATAATCACCAATACTTGCATTTAATAATAAAATAAGTACAATAAAATACCATGGATTAAGTGTATCATTGTGCATGGATAATTTAACGCAGAAAAACATAATTTGAAATTAAAGAAATACAATTAGAAATACAATTAGAAAAGTAATAGTAGCTTAGAAGAGGGGTTAGCTTCATGGTTTTGAAAATCAGTTTGATGAATTTAATGTAATGTAAGAATTGAGTGTAGGACTATAAAGGGGAAAAGCCAGGAATGAACAGGGATTTGTTTCAATTGGGGCCATAGACAGATGCTATTGATATAGTCCCCCCCGCAGCCATGGATCCATTGATCGAGTCCACCAGGCTCTCACCGTCGCTTTGTACAGATTAGAGAAGGAAACATGTTGAGCGTCCTATCACGATCGCCACCCCCTTCGTTTTGGTTGTGGCACGTTAGAGTGAAATTGTTGTGGGAAGTATTTTGTGTGACATCGTGGGAGATCATCTAACAAATGTGGGTCATTTGTAAAAACACAATAACTGCTTGTTTAACATGGAGTCAATGTAGAAGGGACTTCTTATTTAGCGGGGACTTAAGGCCTTGCACATTGATGGACAAACTTGTCAACTTCCACTCCAAATCTAGTGTCATGAGAGTAGAGTATGTCCTATATACTTGGGTGAATCCTAAGCCATTTCAAACCCAAGGTCCGGCCTCCTTTGGTCATGTTTTAACTGGGGCTTTAACCTGAATTGAACAACTGTATAAAGCAAACAAATGCAAAAGTAAAAAAAGTTCAAACTGAAGAAACCTTGTTGTTTTTTTGCCTCCCTGGTGGACGACCACCCCCGGTCGAGATTAAACTGCAGAATGTGTGCAGTGGTAAAATCAACCAGGGTGATCACACATCTGAGTTGGTAGTCCACTCTGGGGTCCAGCTCTCTGTATGCCGAAACAGGAGGCGTTCCTGAATGTCCCAATCGATATGGGATATTGAGGTCTCATAGGTAATCCGTGGCTATTATAAGAGTTAAGGCAGAAACATCTTGAAACAAGCATTTGCAATGCAATAGGTCTCGCAATTACGCAACTTTAAGCTATTGGCATTGTAAATGAATATGCCTTTTATTTATTTTTAAAAAATAAAAGGCATTATCATTTACAATATCAATAGCTCTAACTCGCGTAAATGCGAGACCTATTGCATTGCAAATGCTTGTTTTATCCTGTTTCCCTTTCACGCTTTTTTACTCTCAAACTAATTGTATTTCAGAACTATCTGTTTATACTTGCTTGTAGTGCCAGTAAAATGGCTTCATTACTTTAACGCTGTGTTGTGAGGCATGCAAACTGCTTCCCCATAGTTTATTAAGATATTTGACACAGTGTTTCCCAGGGAGAGATACTGACACGGATCACCGTAGGGTTTAGCGCCAGGAGGGGATTCCATGTTTTTTATTAAATGGAATGGCAGCAGGTGACTCACAGACCTTAAAATTGCTGTAAAATGAGGTTTGTCTGATACTGACTCATGGTAATGGCTGGGGTCATCAGCTCTCGCGTAGTTTTCAATGTAGCACAAGGTTTTGGTATACAAATAAGGTATTCTAAATCCATTGCCCTCTGCTTGCTTGTTTATCAAAAGCTCATAAACAAGCTGTCTCCGTGGAGCCGACGGGGGGTAGGGATGGAGGGAAAGTTAGGGCGCGATGCGAGCACTGTGTGCCAGCCCAACACGGAGACAGTTTAGAAAAAGCTTATAAATAAGCTGTCTCCATGGAACAGATGGGGAGAGGGAGAGAAAGTGAAAGCGCGCAATGCGCTCGATGTGTAACACCAGCCCTACACGGAGACAGTTTAGCTAAAGCTTATAAACAAGCTGTCTCTGTGGAGCCAACAGGGGGAGGGAAAGTGAAAGCGCGCGATGCACGCGCTATGTAACCCCAGCCCTACATGGGGATAGGAGATGCGCACGAGTATGGAGTTCACATCTCCTATCGCCGTGCATGTGCACATCGCCTGTCCGGGCGCGCACGTTTTTCCCCTTTTCGCACCAAACCGACAACAATAGTTTCACCAAGGCAAAGCAGAGCATGCGCTGCATTCGCTAGGCGAGACTTAAAAAGGATCGGGTTGAGCCCCAGAATACTACTGTGTCAGGCCATCTGGCCACCGACAATATTTCCTCTTTTTGTTGGAAATAATGGACTCTGGTGAGGACATCAGGTGTTATGCTATTCCGGATTTGATAAGGGCTGAACACTTTGGGGCCGATCTCCAAGCCCCTTGCGCTACCAGTGCATCCCTTTTCGAGATGCACTGGTGGCGCATTTCCTTGCCCCATATTTACAAGGGTAGGAAAAGCTACCCTGCATGGTTTTTCCTGTCCTTGTAATTTGGCCCCTTTGCACGCAGCACTTTGCCTGAAAGGGGCGTTCCATGGGTGTTGCTGTGGGTGTTCCCTTACAACAGCCATGACACCAGATACATTACCAGATTTACGAGGAATCCTAAACCTGGAAATGCATCAGTATGCCACGCCACCATAGGGGTGACGTAGTGAGGCACAACGAGGAGAAAAGTTTTCATTTCTCCTTCTATTTTCCTCTTTCAATGCGTGCTGCATTCTACAGCATACATTGAAAGAGTAAAATGCCTGTAGTGATTGTTTTTGTGCAGGAAGGTGGCCCTTCCTGCACAAAAACAATCTCCCCATGACGCAGGCATCCTTGCGCCATGGTACAAGGGTGTCTGAGCCGACGCATGGCAGCTGTTTGTGCACCAGAGCAGGGGAGAGCACAGAAATGCGACATATTATTGTAAATATGATGCATTCCTGTGCTTTAAAAGTGCCCAAGCATGGCGCAGCCAAAGGGCACTTTCTTGTAGATCTGCCCCTTTGTGGGCCTTGCAGAACAGACTAAAATAGCTCCTGCAAATATTGAGGAAGTTATTTGGCCGATACCAATCCAAGGATTCCTCTCATATGTATATTGTTCCGGTAGGAGAGATTTTTGCCATCTCCACTCTGTTAGTGAACCATAGGCATCTTTTCTCTAGTTCCTCGACAGGTATGCCCAGGTCTTCTCTCTTGTGGGCTGCTCTCAGCCATCGCCACCTCTAGGAGATACATTCTTGCGTCGAGATTTTGGACTGCATGGTCTAAATCAGCGGTCGATTTCTCGAAGTCCTGTCTTAGTTGGATCATATCCTTTTTCAATTCAGCAGTGCCTGTATGTCTCTCTTCGTAGCTGGTGAATCCTGGACTGCTGTGGCATCCAGTCAGGGATCTAATGGCTGCAGTATATCTCTAATAAAATTACCCTTCTGGATCCCCCCTTAGCCTTCACCATGGTTGCCAGGCATTGGAGCCAAATGCTGCTGGGTTCTTGCTTGCGTGAGGGCCTCTGTAATGCCCTGGTTCGAGCTGTGTGGGAGGGAGCTTCCAAAGGCCAAGCCCGACCTACTGAAATCCTCGCAGTGGTAGTGGGAGAGGGAAGGGAGTCACCAGATGTGAGTCCTACTTAGGCTTTAATACAGGATGGGAGGCTCCCAATAATCACTCCTGAGTCCCCTTGTGCAAGTCAATGTCCTGATTGCCCCCCACCCCTGGTCCAGTATTATGGGCACCACCATTCATCCCCTCCGATGCTCCTTGCATGGGCTCGGAGGTGTGCCCCAACTGCTCTCCAATTGCTCTGGAGTCATTCTCTATCCTGGGGAGATCATCAGTGGATGGGAGGGATTGGGACGCACTGATTCTTCAGGGCTCTGCTTCAGGTTGCTTTAGGTACTCCGTTGCCATGTTAAATGTTGTTGATGCACATCGGTACAGAGGGGCCTCCGTAGACCAGACCGGAACCCAATGTGTCTGCTTCTATAATGGGGAGGGGCAACAAAGGGCCTCGTGGAGGCCTCTGAGTTAGGATGCAGGATCCAGATAAAAGCCCTCAGGTCCAAGGGCTCTCCTGGCTGACGCTGCCCATCCACACAGGCCCAAGTCCCAGTCATCTCCTCACCTCTGGACTGTGCTGCTGGGCATTGGCTTCTAGATGTCTCTCGCATGGTCACAGGAATGCCCTCAAGTTGCCCTCCAACTGCGGCTGCATTCATCACTTGGAGAGGCCTGACTATCTGAGAGGAACGCTGTTGGCTCAGGGCGCTGCCTCAGATTGTCCTGTCAGCGCCTCTCTGCCGTCAGAGACAGTTGTTGCCAGACATACAGCGGCCATCTGGATTTACCTGCTATTCAGGCGGGAACGATGCAACAGTGGGAGCAGTTTCCACGCTAACCCAGGCAGAAGACATCACCTCCACCAGTGTCTGGCAGAATAGAAGTGCCTCCTACATCCTTAGTCTGTTTTAGGGGGTCTCATAAGTGCATTTAGGATGGCTGGTGCTCTGCAAGGATGCTGCTCCATTGGTCCTTGCCGTGGCCACGTCCTCTGTTCACAAATGCAATTAAAATAAATGAAATGTAGTTAAATATAAAGAATTAGAGGTTTATCATAGCTTAGGGGTAGCGTTAAGGTTAGCAGTAGCCACAGAGCACTGGCACCACTTTTTATGTAAAATTGATTGAAGTTGTACTAAAATAACTACGGGGCTCATTACGATGGCGGACGGACAAAAGTCTGTCCGCATCATCGTCACAGGAATTGGGACCGGCCTCCTATATGGCGGCGGTCCTGCCCATGGAATTACAATGTGACCGCCACAGTGGCGGTCTCATTGGGCATGTTTACCATTGCGGGAGGGTGCTGCAGGCTGCAGCACCCGCTGCAATGGTAAAAATGCAGGTTTTGCATTTCCCTGCACTACGTGTCAGGCACCATGCGGTGACTGCCATATGGTGCATGAAAATGAAGGGGAAATGTAGGGGGCACCATAGGTGCCCCCCGAGTGTAGAAGGAAATTGGCCTTGCTAAAGAGGGGCCCGTAATGGGCCCAGGTAGTCATTCTCCGCCAGCCTTTGAATGGCGGGTGAACCACCATTCAAGGCTGGCGGAGATGAAGCATCCTAATATGGTGGACGGTGCGCCATTGTAGGTATGCTTTCTAGGTCCGACAGGTAATCGTAACAATTGCCTGTGCCAGACCCATTGAGGACGGCTTCTCGTCTGCCACCAGACAGCCCGCCATCCTAATTTGGCGGGCGGAGAATGGCTGCACGTTCACCGCCATGTTAATGAGCCCCTATGTATGTATTTAATTTTCAGAGTTAGCTATTAGTGACAAGGCAATGTCTATGGTAATTTTAACATTAAAATAAGTATGTTATATAATGGTGGAACAAATAGTGGTGTGTATTTTCCTGGTGAATTTGCCTCCCTTCTATTTCTTCCCCTCCCTTCCCCCATATTCAAAAGCATCATTCCAGCCAGCTAGACAGAGATGAAGCCTGAATTGTGATATGACAGTATGTTTGAAGATGTTACTAATTTCATACACATTGCACTCAGTAATGCTGGCGATGTTATTTAATAGTTGTAATAACATAGCATAGTAGCTCATTTCATGGGCTATATTGGTCCTTGGAGGGTTGCTAACCTAGTTATATGCCTGAGCGGCATCCCACAACATACAACATGGAAATGACCTCCTAAGAGCCCTCATCCCAAGGTACAGTTTTTGTTTTAGAAATCTACCTGGGACTCCAAATTTTAGTTCATGTTATGTTAATGTGCTGTTGTCAGGTAGACTCCGTGCCCACATGTGAATCACAAATTCTGAAATTAAGCATCAATAAAAAAAAGAAGTGTCCCCGATGCTAACCGATGAGCTAGCATGTAGTACTGCTTGAATAAGAGAATGACTGTTGAAGCATGGTGGTCTTTAGTTTGGGAAACAGCCTTTACTCCACGGCTCAAACCACGCTGTGCCTTTACAACATGGTTCGAACCCCAACCGCGTCTTTACAACAGGTTAATTTACAGCGAAAGTCGATACAACGGCTTGCCTTAAGGGGAGAATTGTTGAATTGATGTTGGACTTTAGGTCCAAAACTTTCCCTACTGTTGTTCAGACTGGATTTGGAATGGTAAATTATACTGTTCCAACTTCAATGCTTTCTCTAAGGCAAGTCGTTGTAACGGCTTGCCGTGTAATGAAACGCATCATAAAGATACGTTAGGTATTCGGAAAATGTTGTAAAGGCATGCGGAAAAAATGCGTGGTTCCAACATAAATCCCTTTAGAATGCCAGACTCCCTTAGTACCAGATAGTAGGTTTGGTAGAAGACATAAGTTGTCTTGGACTTAAAGTGACCTGCGGGAAAAACTGTGGTAAAAGAGGTATGCTTCACTCAGCAGAACGTGTACATTCAACAGACAATTGCTTATGTTAAAAAGGTTAATAACCATCAAGTGTAAAATTTACAAAATCTTACTTATAGAAATGATCGATACTCCTAGTGAACTCATGCTTCTTTTCACTTTTTAAGACGATGTATTGAAATTGGTAAAGAGACAGTATATCGAATAAAAAATATAAAGTTGCACAAAAATCGAGTCATTAATATTGTGGTCCAGAAATATCGACAACAAGAATATCGTGGTCAAGAATATCGACTTAAAGTAAGTAATATCGATTTTAAAGATATCGAAGTGTTTAATATCGTTTGCAAGAATATCGTTGTTAAAATATAGTTTTTTTGATTAATGTTATGTATTTTTAGTATATATTTTATGTGCATGTGATGTATTTTTTTGTATAAGAATTGTTTGTATTTTTAATATATGTGTTACATTTTTAGTAGTTGTTTTTTTTTTGTTAATTTGAATTCTGCATTTTTAGTTCCATAGCGGGTTGTGGGTTTCTAGGGGAATAGGGTGGGAAGTAATTTGATTATATTAAATGTATTGATTATTTTGTATTTATGAATTTTTGTTTAATTGATATGTTATAGTGTGAAATGTGTCAAGTTATTTAATATTATTGAATTAATAATTGGCTGTTAATTAATTTTAATTAACTAATTGGTAATTAATTATATTAATTGTGTAATTAATTTCAGGTATTTGTTGTGGTGGTTATAGGTGTAAAGGGTGAGAGGTAATTTATTTTAAATTTATGAAGTAATAATTTGTTGTTAATTACTTTAAATTAATTAATTTGTACTTAATTATGGTAATTGTGTAAGTAATTTTAGGTGTGTGTTGTGGTTTTATAGTTATGGGTGAGAAGTAACTTTATTTTAATTGATAAATTAATAATTGGATGTCAATAAATTGTAATTAATTATTTGATGATTAATTATGGTAATTGTGTAATTAATTTTAGGTGTGTGTTGTGGTGCTATAGGAGTAAAGGGTGGGACGTAATTTGTATTTAATTAATTAATATATAGTTGTTAATTAATGTTAATTATTTTATATTTATTTTGGGTAATTGTCTTTTTGTGTGTGTTGCTTTTACTTTTAAAGGGGTAAAGGGTTGGTATTAAATACATTTTAATTACTTTATTATTAGTTGTTAATAGCGTTAGTTTTTAATTCAAATATACATTTTAATTGTGTTTTATTATTTTAGAGTTTAATTTAGGTGTGTTTTGGTGATGTTATAGTGATAAACTATGTGTAGTCAATTATTCCTTTTTTAAATTAATACTATTGTTTTAATTGATTATTAATTATGTTAATTATGGGGGAAAATAATTAAAAATGTTGCAGCATTTGGTTTTTGGTGTGGTGTTATAGGGTAGGAAATAAAATAAATATATATTTCTGTATCAATTAATTCATGTGTTTGTAAATATTTTATAGTTTAAAAGAATTATTTTTTATAAATGTATTTATGATTTTATTTGATATAATATTTGTAGGTTTTTGTTAAATGTAACTAATAATATAATATGTTTTCTTTTTATATATGTAATATATTAGATTTTTCATTTTTTAAATATTGTTAATTTGTTTGTAATCTGTTTTTTAAATCTTTTTTATTTTTGTTTTAACTGTCTGAGTATGAATAGTAATTTTTGTCTCTTCGTTATCCAACACTTTCTCTAATGGTGCACTCACTGGAGTGGGAATAGTAATTTTTACGTCTTCGTTGTCCAGCACTTTCCCTACTGTTGCACTCACCAGAGTGGGAATAGTCATTTCTACCCCTCCACTTGCCAACACTTTCCCTACTGTTGCACTCACTGGAATGGGAACAAAAATTGTTACCCCTCCGCTATCCAACACTTATCCTACTGTTGCATTCAGTGGAGTGGGAATAGTAATTTTCACCCCTCCGCTATCCAACAATACTGTAGCACTCTTTGAAGGGGGAATAGTAATTTTTTGCCCCTTCGCTATCCAACACTTTCTCTACTATTGCGCTCACTTGAGTGGGAATAGTAAATTTTACCCCTCCGCTATCCAACACTTATCCTACTGTTGCACTCTTTGGAGTGGGAATAGTAATTTTTATTCTGCCACTATCCAACACTTTCCCTCGTGTTGCATTGATTGGAGTGGGAATAGTAATTTTTTGCCCCTTCGCTATCCAACACTTTCTCTACTATTGCGCTCACTTGAGTAGGAATAGTAAATTTTACCCCTCCGCTATCCAACACTTATCCTACTGTTGCACTCTTTGGAGTGGGAATAGTCATTTTTATCCCTCCACTATCCAACACTTTCCCTACTGTTGCATTGACTGGAGTGGGAATAGTAATTTTTTCCCCTCCGCTATCCAACACTTTCCCTATTGTTGCACTCACTGGAGTTGGAATAATAATTTTTACTCCTCCACTATCCAACACTTTCCCTCCTGTAGCACTCACTGAAGTGGGAATCTTAATTTTTACCCTTCCGCTATCCAACACATATCCTACTATTGCACTCACTGGGGTGGGTATAGTAATTTTTACCCCGCCGCTATCCAACACTTTCCCTACTGTTGCATTGTTTGGAGTGGGAATAGTAATTTTTTCCCCTCTGCTATCCAACACTTTCCCTACTGTTGCTCTCACTGGAGTGGGAATAGTATTTTTTACCGCTCCGCTATCCAACCCTTTCCCTACTGTTGCACTCACTGGAGTTGGAATAGTAAATTTATTTCCTCCGCTATCCAACACTTACCCTACTTTTGCATTCACTGGAGTAGGAATAATTATTTTTACCTCTTTGCTATCCAAAACTTTCCCTACTGTTGCACTGATTGCATTGTAAAATGTAAGTTTAAATATTTTTTAATAGCTGAATGTTTTATTTATTATAGGTTTTTGTTTTATATATTTTAAATCATTGATATATATTGTTATTTTGTATATTATTTTGAAATTTTAATATAAAATAAAATGAATAGTTTATGAAGTGTTTTAAAGTAAATATATACATATAAATTATTATGTACATGTGTTTATTTTTTTAAAGTTTATTTGTTATGTTTTATTAAAATGTATATTTAAATGTATTTTGTTCAAATAACATTTGATATTTAATATGTATTATTTAATTTTATATAAAAGCTGATATTTTATACACCTATATTTTTTACATCAATATTTTTTTGTCAATATTTTTGTATTTACCTGTTTAAGTATAGGAGTTGATATTTTTGTTGTCTATATTTTTTACTCTATATTTTTTACATCAATAATTTTTACATCAATGTTGTGTCAGTGACCAAATGAAATTAGTTACTTCGCAGAGCAAAGCACACAGACTGTAACAGTATTAAATGTATTGTAAAGTCAAAAGATGACTGGTTTAAGCACCATGTTGACACACGGTGTTTGTTAGATGTTGTACATTCTTACTTTATTGGCTTAGTTTTTTACCAGTAAAACTATCCAAGTGGTAGTGCCTTTAAAAGAGAATTTAGGTCTGATACAAAAAGGTATTTTGCAGTTGCAACTCCTGTGATTTGCAAACTCAGTGTTTGAGATTCCCAAAAGCCCTCTCTCAAAAAAACATTCTCAAAAGCCCTTTTAAGTGTCCGATTACGATGGCGCATGGTGGTGACCGGGACCGTCCGCAATACATGTGGCAGTCCCGCACACCCAATTAGGATGCAACTGCCACCATGGCGGTCAGATTATGCACTTTAACATTGCGGCGGGTGCTGCTGACAGCAGCAACCTCCGTGATGTTAAAATAGCATTCTGTGCATTTTACTGCACTACGTGGCAGGCACCACATGGTGCCTGCCACTTGGTGCAGTGAAATGTAGGGGGATACCATGGGTACCCCCCAGTGCAACCACACCTCCCCCCAACAAAGTGGTTTTGCAGGCACGGAAAGGCTGGCTGAAGACAACATCGTAATCTGGCGGACGGTTCCTGCTAGGTATGGCCACCATTTTATGGATGCAGACCTCTCTGCCAGGCAATTGGAACGACTGCCTGTGGTGGTTCCGTGGGGGGGCGGTCTTTGCGTCCGCTGTAGTCTACAGCGAATCCCAGCGCCATCGTAATGTGGCGGGGGAATCACCGTCCAATGGCAGAAGGGCCTCCACCGCTGGCTGGCGGTGGCGGTCCATCCGCCATCGTAATCGGGCCCTAGGAGTCAGAAAAGTGTTTCTGACTTGTAAAAGGGCTTTCAAAACCCACACTGAATCACAAATAGGAGAGGGTGTGAAAGTACGACCCCCTCCTATCTCCAATTCGGAGTGGAATGTATCAATGGTGCTGCATTGCAGAGTCTTCATTGATGATCATGAATGATCTTCTTGCCTGCATGAAGGGATAATTGTTTCCACTATCTACTTAAGAATATAAGACTGCATTTCAGCACCATTTACTGAAGTCCTTACACAGAAGGTAAGAAGCGTAAAGTTGAAAAAATAGCACAATAGGCATTATAAAAGAATAATCTGGAAAAAATACATATTCCCCTTTTAAGGGCTCCTCATTTTCCATCTCTCAGCATGCCCTTTACCTGCAGTTGCTGGAGAGCCTGAGTTATTTATTTCAGTTCCTGCAAAGTGGATCTCAGAACAGTTTGCGGTTTGCTTTGTGAAGAAGTTTTTCTTCAGAATCTGAATATCTTGGCTTCATCCCACGTCCATCAAGTATCTGAATTGTTCACAAATGCATTAACTTTATGTGAAGTTCCCCTTATGTGGGAGGGAAAAGACAGTTTCTGACCCATACTCTGTGTGTAAAGTGTGCCTTTTATTGTCACATTCAGTTAAAGAATGATCATTTTGTCAAAAGATCCATTTCAAGGTGAATAGTCTCTGGCTCCTCCCTGCATTATAAATTAGCCAACAAATCTTTGCCTGGTATATACAGAGCACATCCCACAAGAGCAAAAGCAGTGACTGCTGCTTGACTTTGAAATTATTCTGTATCAGAAATGTATAAGGCAGAAACATAGATATCTATCCACTTTCACCAAAAACTATTGTTTGGATTCAGATTCTAGAAAAGATAAGATAGTCGACAAACTGCCCTTAAAAAGCTCTTTAGTTACGTACCTTCTTCTATTATTGAAGTATAGAGAGTTCCTGTTTTCTTTTAGGGATGTGCTTGCTACTCTGTTCTATGTTTATGACCATCAACGAAGATCTTGCGATACAGAAAGGAAAGCTCCAATCCAAGAGGCTCATTATGATAGCGGGTGGACATGAGTCCGCCCGCCATCGTTGCGGTGGTTGGGACTGCCCGCCAGTCATGCGGCGGTCCCACTACTGCAATTACGATGTGCCTGCCAGTATGGTGGGCGCATCCCGGCAAGTTAACATTGCGGACGGTGCTGCTGATTGCAGCACAGTACGGAATGTTAAATAGCACTGCTCTTCATTTACCTGCACTACGTGGCAGGCACCACGCGGTGCCTTCTACGCAGTGCAGGGAAATGCAGGGGGTACCATGGGTAGCCCCCCAGTGCAGCAACACCTTCTCCCAAGACAAGGGGGGCCGCAACGGGCCCCCAAACCCAATCTCTGCCAGCCTTTCCATGGTGGTTCCACCACCATGGAAAGGGACGGCTGACACCAGCATTGTAATCTGGTGGGCGGTGTCTGCTAGGCACCACCACCATTTCCCCAGTCATGTCTTCTCCGCCAGGCAATCCTAATGATTGCCTGTGGCTGAAGCGTGGCGGGCGGTCTTTGCGCCCGCCACGCTTGCGGAATGATTCCCCCCACCATCGTAATGTGGCGGGTAGAAATTGGCAATCAGATGGCAGAAGGCCTGCCACCACATGGCTGGCGGTGGCGGGCGTTCCGCCATCCTAATGACCCCCCTAGTTCTGCATCTTAGAAATCTTAATGTTCTTTGGAATCATGAAAAACCCTCCCTCCTTCCCAGTCTCTATTCCTTTACTGTGGAAAGTGTTTGCATCTATAAGGCTCTGACATAAGTTCTTCATAAAGACTTGATGCTCCCAAGCAAATGCTAATACCAGGCATGCTCTGAGATGGAGCTGCTGGCTCTTTAAATGGACAGTGCATACTCGTTCCAACTTTTTCTTCATTTTGCCTATCAGGATATTTTCCCTTTTGGTTCAGTTTCTGAGCTTCGGGTTCCTCTGTGTAAAGCCTTTAGGAAAGGGTGCTGTCTTATCTGCACAAAGTAGACTGTGGAAACAATTAACCTTCATAAGCTTTATAGGTTGTTTTTTTTTAGTTGATATAGCGCAAACTCAGCCAAAAGGCATCAGAGTGCTTTGAATGGGCACCAGTTGCTTTCCAGAGGGTCTCATTCATTTTACTAAGCATGGGGAGAATAAGTGATTTGTCCAGAATCACAGGATGTTGAGCAGCCCTGCCGAATCTTGAACCCTGTTACCCCTCTTCGAGGTCGACTGCTCTAGCCGTTAGGCCACATTCTGCATTTGAAAATAATATCCGATCCCATATCCATTACTAATACATTTTTCTGGAAAAGGATTTGAAGTGTCCCAGCATCCCTGCATGAATCCCTAGATTACACGTAAATAGCGTTCCTTTTGAGAGCACATCTTATTGATCAACCATTGATAAGTATGGGATGGTATCAAATTTACGAAGGGGAAGTTGCACGGGTTGGACATCTTCCCCTTTGGGAATCATGACAGTGGCCTTGGGGGGCAGAAAAAAGAGGGAAAGGCTGGGTCCTGTCTCTGACCGGCTTGGACCACTCTTATGAAACAAACAAACCACAATGCCGGACAGTATAGATTATTAGAAACAAATGCACACCTAGTACAATGAATTGCTAGGCTAACAAACCATTTGTGTTTAGTCACTTGTTTTTTTTATGAAAAAAGATTTTGAACAAATATTTTGGCATCAAGGGATACACCACCACATTTACAGAGGTTCACAAATGCATTGAAAAAAACATATACAATACATTTAAACAAATCATACACATATAACAATTGTGATAACAATAAATATAGACAACTGTGCAATGCCTCAGAAAGTTACGTTTGTTGAGGCACCAATCCTGGATGAAAATGAACAAGTGGACAGACAGAATAACAAACTAGCCTACTTGTTTCCACCACCACTAGATACGTATTTAAATTTGTCATATGGTGCGAAAAATAGGAAGACACAACACTATGCAACAGTGAAGGATTGTGTAAGTTCTATTCCTATAACGCCCTGGTAGTTCAGTATCTGGGTGGAGCAGGACGCCGACGCGTTTCGAACCCGTTCAATAAGTTAAGGGTTCTCCTCAGGACAAGGATTGGGGAGGTCGTTGTCGCTTATGCTTGGGATGTCAGGATACTCCCTTGATGTTTAAAACACTAAGGAGTGTTTGGGGTGCCAGTGCGCCTAAAATCAATTGATGTTGTGATGCACCTTAGTTTGTAGGCTTGTAAATCTGTGCGCGAACCCGAGCGGCAGCCGCCGCGGCAGTTCGGCAAATTTGGGACGAGTCGATCGAGCTCTGCATCTGGCACCCAAGCGGCAAGGAACTGGCAACGCGAGTGGCCTTGGGGGAGCATTATATAGTAGGAAAGCAAATACGTGGGGATTCTTTGTTTTTTCAAAGCAGCATCAGACTATTCAAAAGACACAGGTTGTTTTTTAAGAAAGTGTTGCTCATTTTGCAATAGAAAATTAGGGATGAAAGGCTGCTATCCCTCCATTTACAGTCAATCACAGGGGGTCGCAAATGGTGATTTGCCTATTTATTATCCATAAGGCATGTTGTTTTGTGACCCCCCCCCGTGAATGGACAATTTGCGAAGTGACCTATTATTACATAGGTTTAATTGCAAATTATAATCTCATTCACAATCCGATCGGTGTTCAAATTGCACATTCATCTGTTGTGAATGGGAATAGTATATCACGCCCATAGATCATGGAGATAAGAGTTCTATAAAAAGAGGTTGGTTCAATTTACTCTACGAACATTGAAAGAGCACGGCCAACCTTCCTATTTTGTTTGTTAAGAGTAGTAAATGAAGTGAGTGAAGTGTCTTGCCTGCTTGTATTTTAAGAGCCCGATTCACAGAACTAATTTAAAACAAAATCCCAAACTTATTCACAGAAGGCACTTACTCATCTATGAGTAAGTGCCTTCTGTGAATACCAGAATGAGTAAGTGCCTTCTATGAATACCAAACTGAGTAAGTGCCTTCTGTGAATACCAAAAAGGTAGTAAGTTTAGGATTCGTTCTTAAGTTAGTTCTGTGAATCGGGCCCTATCTGTGTACTAGACAGCATGACCTCCAAACTAACCCTGGGCGGGCGGCTACGCTCCGTGCACGGAGTGTGCGTAGTGCCGGCTTCTACGCATTTTGCGTAGCAGGCGTAGAATCCGGCACTACGCACGCTCCGCAGACGGAGCGTAGCTGGCCGCCACCCGCCTCCCTCCCGCCCTCCCTAAATACTTTAAATTAAAAGTGTAAAAGAATTAAAAGGCACTTACCTTGCCCGCCGCTGCCCGCCGCGTCCCCGGGGGTCGGTATCTTCATTGCTGCTGTCTTGTGTACTAATGCGCATGCGCGGGCAGCCGCGCATGCGCATTTCTCACGAAAAAATGCGCATGCGCGGCCGCCCGCGCATGCGCATTAGTACACAAGACGGCAGCAATGAAGATACCGAGCCCCGGGGACGCGGCGGGCAGCGGCGGGCAAGGTAAGTGCCTTTTAATTCTATTACACTTTTAATTTAAAGTATTTAGGGAGGGCGGGAGGGAGGCCTGCGGTGCGTAGTGGGGCTACGCGGAGTGCGGAGGTGGGCGTAGTTTCTCGCCCACTTCACGTAGCTCCGCGAAGCCCCACTACGCCCACTACGCCCAGGGTTACTCCAAACACTGGAAGAATTTCTCCATTATCCAATGCACATAATGTATGATGGGGAAACACTTCCAGTGTTTGTAGACTGGGTGCAGCATAGTGTCTAGAACACGTGGACAGTACACTGCTAGAAAGCATTTAAGCAAAACCTTGCTGTGAGTTGAATAAGTCTAACGTAATCGACTGAATAACAATTACATGGACCATTTTTTTTTCACTTTTAGGCTTGGAGATGGCATGGGTGTCCAGACCACCAGAAAAAGCAATAAGTGGTGTGGCCTTCAGTGTAACATATGCAGTCACTGCCTCAAACCGATTTTATGAGTATGCTGTAGAAAATGGAATTCTTTCGTACAGGTACAGCACATTGTTTTTGGATACATTTCCTGAATGCAAACCAGTATAAATCTATTCACTGTTATAAAATTTCTGCTTAAATCATAGATCTGTTTTGCAGTTTAATGTCTTTATGGTATCACTTGATATAATGTGCATTGTGACCAGAAAAGCTGTGCATAGTATCATAACAGTAGATAATATTTTTTGAACAAACTGTATAGAACTATCATTTTTGGCTGGCAGGAGTTCCTATCTTCAGCGCTGGGGCGACTCCTTGGAGTATGAGTGCACTCTATAAATGAATTTTTATTTTATTTAATTTCAGTTAATTTCATTTCATAAGATAACAGTAGATAACATTTCTCTACCCGAAATAATGTGTCCGCTCAGTCTCTGTGCCCGCTGTTAGCTGCCTCTCCCACTTTTAGCGCGTGGACACGCCGGTGTGCGTAATCGCAGCGCTCTACAAATGTCCCAATAATAATAATAATAATAATAATAATAAGAAAAGAGGTGGCAGTTCTGCAGTTGGACTAAAATTCACCTGCACCGTTTTAGGAGTGGGCAGGCTGCCCAATCTCTGTCAGGTACATAGACAGCATAGTAATCTGTTCACTGTTTACCACATGGCCAGGGCAAGACAGGTCTTTCATTCCACTGGGCATTTCCTGGGTGAGCAAGAGTCCTTGGAGGCTGGTTTTGAAATCCCATGGCTGATGCTGGTTGTCTCTGCCACCACAAGATTAATTGCAGCAGGCACAGGGAGGCTTCAAGAGAGAAAGTGAGTGAGGTGGGAGGTAGAGAGAAAGCAATCAGAGAGGGAAAACAGAGAGAGGCGAGAAGGAAAGAGAGAGAATAGATGGATGGACAGACAGAAAGCATGAGCTGAGGAAGGGGGTGGGGCCGATTTGAGCTTTTTTTTCAAGGGCTGCTTTTGGTTCCCCCATCTGACCCTGCACATGGCTTACTGTGACTCTAAATAAGGATGCTTAATTGCAGCTGAATGTCACATCTAGATATTGTAATGGCTATCTCCCGCTCTTGGGCACTAAATCTGCTATTAACGCATCTGAGCAGAGCTGGGGAAAGTCATAAGAATTCTCATCGGAAGAAGCCTACAAATCCAAATCGAAGCATACAGGGCTGGTCTTAGGAGGGTGTGAAAAAAACACCTAGCAAATTCTGCAGACCGATAACAATTATCAAAAGAATATATTCAGTATTATGAAAATAATGCCCTGCCCTCTGAATACTGAAAATTGTTCCCTTTAACCACTGCTTTAACTTGTCGCGTGAAGGGCAGCTGAGAGTCAAAGAGTTGTCCCAGGTTTCCATTGGGGCAGCATTTATAGATTACTTTCTCCTATTACAATGATCTGCGTTTTTAGTTCTCCTCATGCATAGGTAGCTAGCCATCAATCAGTAGACATGATATAGGCATGAGATGATATTGGAGGTTTTGTTTGGATTGTTATCGAGTTGGAAATGTATTGGGTAAGTTCTGTGTACATTTTCAAGTTGACTTCATATTTTTGAAAAAGATGCTAATGCTGCCTGAAATCCACATGGTCTGCTTTGGGGTACATCATCTTCCAAGAGTATGCTTCGGTGTGCCACCTCTGTCTCTTGTTTGCTGTGTTGAGGTAGGGTATCGTCAGCCATTCTTCAGTGGGTATGTAGTGTCAACAGTAGGGATACAAATGGAGTCAAGAGGATCTAGTGCAGTGAGTGTGTCACACAATCAGACCCTATCTAGAAGGAGCAGGACATTGATGAAATTGTTAAGTATGAAATTGTCGATTTATTCCAAGTCTGTCTAAAGTGTTGTCATTTACCTTAAATTCCTATTTCCCTCCTGTTTCTATGTGTGGCACCCATTTTCCCACCACAGGTTGTATTGATTGCAGCAGTCTATGATGTACTGAAAGAGGGTGGGTAGGTCTGGTGTTGATATTAATACCTGATTCTTTATGGGTTTTGCTGTTGTACGCCCCCAGCTGCATGCTACCCAGTAGCCTGTCGTGTTGTTCCTTTAAGTTATGTTTAGAATTGTTTTGCTTTAACATTCCTTTTAGTCACAGGATTCTCTTCCAGCCTCTGTGCTGACAGTTGTTGGGGAAGAAGTCCTGTGTAGGTTGTACCCTACCCTGCTCCTGTGCTTTCCTTCTAATAAACTCACTTTTTCTACTAAGTATTGAGTGGACTCAATACTACAATTTTGGCAACGAGGTCCAGGAAGCACTAGGAAACCCCTTGAACCCTGAGGATTTCAATTTCAAGAATTTTTCGAATTTTTACCTATTTACAAGGAAGAAGCGTTTTATTGAAAAATTAATTCTACATTTTTTTTTCATCGTTATTTTAAAGACTCTTTACTCCAAGGAACATTTTTATTCTGTTTCTACCTTGACTGCCTCTACTTCGTTTGACTGCTTTCTCCACAGTACCCATGTGAGTAAAGGATCTTTTTGTTTTAATTGACCCCGGACTTCCCTTTTATGCGCAATCGTTTTAGCGACTTTGAACAATTTTCATTGTCTTGGCGCTGGGTCTGTAGTTAACTTTATCCTTCTAAAACCTTGTGGGTGAACTGTGCATCTTTTGAAAAGTGCAGTGGAGCAGTTAGTGAAGCTGTTACCTTGATCGAGCGTCTTCATTCTGCCTCGCTCTCCGATTCCCCGACTTCCATCCTACGTTCCTGCTGATGCGCATCATACCACGACGCTTTACGCATGTCGCGTGATGACGTAGGACACTGGTGGCCATTTTGTGGTTTCCATAACAACGCTACCAGCTATTCAGCGGTTCCTCGTTACCTAAAGCATCGTTCAGCAGCGTTTCGTCAGTTTAAGGCAGTTTTTAACAGCGTTTCTTTTAATCTACTAATCTATTATCCTTCCGGATATTATTTCTAATTCAACACAAATTTTTCGTAATTTCCAGTTTTCCAGCAAACTTCATCCAGTACGATTTTTTTTTTCATTTCCATTAACTATATTGTGTTTTCTTCTTATTCCTCATGGCTACTCAAAACTTTACCATACAATCACCTCAAGCCTTTTGGCCATCTGGATCAGAACCTTGCATGAAGTGGCTTCAATGGAAGGCATATTTTCTAAAGTTTATCGATACTATCGACGAGGAAGGAAAAATGAAACCAGAAAGGAAAAAGAAGTTATTTTTACACTCTCTTGTTGCTGGGGGTTTGAAAGTGTATGAGGAAATGTCAAAATGTACTGGTGGTGGGGAATCTAATGTTTTTAGTGATATCTTAAAGGATTTTGATAATCACTTTTCTCCCAAAGTATGTATAGGTATTACCAGGTATACATTTTTTCGCAGGAAACAACAACCTGGAGAAACTATAGATGTTTATGTATCTGAATTGAAAAAGATAGCAGATGATTGTAAGTTTGATCACCTTCAAGAACAGTTTATAAGGGATCAGGTTGTAATGCATGCATCTGATCCATCAATCCAAGATAGACTTTGGATTAATGGTGATTCTGACCTTAAGGATGTTTTAGCTATAGTTAGGAAAGCTGAGCTGTCTGGCCGCAGCGCTAAAGCTATTAAGGTTAATGACAAAGTTTCTTTTGATTCTAATGTTGTTTCCGAACATACTGTTTCTAAGGTTCAAAGTAAATCTAATTATAAACAGAAGTTTCAAAGTAAACCAAAATCTGGTGATGTTAAAAATTCTGATAAGCTCAAGTGCTTCAGGTGCGGTAGCAGTTCACATTTGGCTAACTTTAAATTGTGTCCAGCCATTAAGGAGAAATGTTCCAATTGTGGGTTAATTGGGCATTATTCTAGAGCTTGTTACAGATCTAAGAGTAAGAAAGTTAAGGTTATTTGTGATTCCTCTTCTAGTGATGAGGAAGATATTATTAGGAAAGTTTTACATTGTTCTGTTGAAGATGAATGCATTAAAAAGGTTACACATTGCTCTATGGAAGATGAGTGCGTTCAGAAACCACTTGAGAAGGTTTAAATTTTCAACATTAATGACTCCTTCAAGGGGAACGTTCTCAAAAAACCAATTTGTAACATGTTAATTGGTGGGGTTCCCATTAATATTTATGCTGATTCTGGTTCTCCCTACACAATAGTTAATGTAATGAGAGAGTTTGGAATTCTGATTTTGCACAATATTTGGGAAATGATTTTTATGCCTCAGATATTTCTCCTGAAGGATTTTTGGGGGAAAAGATTGATATTATTGGTTTCAAGCTTTTAAGGTTCAGATTTAAAGACAGGGATTCCCTGGGAAAACTTTATGTGGCTAAACGTGGTCCTTCTGTCCTTGGATGGAGAGATCAGAGGGATTTAGATATTATCTTGAATCCCAATAGTCCAGAACCAGTTTAGTAATTAATGATGGTGAAAAAATTGGTGATTCCATGTTTAAAAGATTTCCCAAAGTTTTTAGTGGCAAGATTGGTAATCTTCATGGATTTTCTCATCGCATTGTCTTGAAGAGTGATGCAAAACCTAAAATTTTTAAAGCTAGAAATATTCCTATTTTAGTTCGCAGTGATGTTGAGAAGGAGTTGGAGAAGTTGGTTGGAGAGGATATAATTGAAGCAATTGAATCCTCCGAGTGGATTTCTCCAGTTGTAATCGCCAGACGTTCAAATGGCAAAATTCGGCTATGTGTTGATCTTCGCCATTTGAACGAGAACATTGTAATTGATAAATTTCCATTACCTAAAATTTCTGAAATGTTGTCTTCCGTTAAAGGTGCCTCTATTTTCTCTACCTTGGACCTTTCTGCTGCTTACCATCAGATCTCTTTGGATTATGACAGCAGGCATCTTACAGCATTTATTACTCCTATGGGGTGTTTTCAATTTAAGAGGATGCCGTTTGGATTGGCCTCCGCTGCTGCCATTTTCCAACGTATTATGCACTAGCTTTTTGGCAAACATCCTAAAATTAGATTTTTTCAAGACGACATTTTAATTTATGGGAAAGATGAGGTTGAGCACAATTCCATCCTTGAAGAGGTTCTTAGTATTCTTGAAAAAAAAAGGTTTGACCATTGAGTTTTCCAAATGTCATTTTGGGGTTAAATCTGTGACTTATCTAGGTCATGTATTGTGTTCTGATGGTGTTTCAACTAAACCCAAGCTAGTTGATGCTATTAAGGAAGCACCTTCTCCAACTAGTAAGGATGATGTTCGGTCATTCCTTGGAATGGTAGAATTTTATTCTAAATTTGTTAAAGGTTTCTCTAGTAAAGTTTTTAACATTAGACAACTTTTGAAAAGTAAAGTCAAGTTCGAGTGGTCTGCCCTTTGTGAAGATGAATTCAATGGTATTAAATCCGACATCATCAATGCTCCAGGGTTATCCCCTTTTGATTTGGACCTTGACTCTGTTATTACTGTTGATGCCAGTAATAAGGGTTTGGGAAGCGTACTTTTGCAAATTGACAGTTCTGGAAAAGAACACATTGTCGCTTTTGCGTCCAGGGCTCTTTCAGTTCCTGAAAGTAAATTTTCAGTTATTGAGAAGGAAACTCTTGCTGTTGTTTGGTCTTTAGAACATTTTCAGAGTTTTGTATGGGGCAAAAGATGTGTAGTTAGAACTGATCATAAACCTCTTACCAAACTGCTTTCCACTGATGGCCTTTACAATGCCACTGCTAGAATTGCTAGAATGACTATGCGTTTACAGGACTTTATAATCGAAATTGTATATTTTTCAGGCAAAATCAACGTAATTGCTGATTTTCTTTCACGCATGCCTTCAGATTTGCAAGAGTGTGTAGTAAATGAGTGGGATTCTTTTCAAGTTGCTCTTATTCATGATGAGAACCCTTTTTTGCATTGAGAAGAAAGTTTGGTTTGAGGAGTATGTAAAGGACAATGTTTTGATCTCTGTTGTTTCTTCTATTCGCAAAGGATGGCTGGAGAAGAGTAAATTATCATCTGATCTTAAACCGTTTTGGGAGGTCAGGAATGAACTTATTGTTTTGGATAACACGATTTTTCGAGGTGACAAAGCTGTTCCTCCTGTATCTTTGAGGAACTTCTTTTTAGGGTTATGTCACAAGGATCATTGTGGAATTGTCAAGACCAAGCAGAATATCAAACAGTGGTACTGGTGGCCTGGTATTGATGTCATGACTGAAAGAATGGTACGTGAATGTGTGGTTTGTTCAAATTCAGATAAAGTACTTAACACTTTGAAACCTGATATGTGTGTGCCTATAGTTCCTGATGGTCCTTGGCATACTGTTGCAATGGATATTATGGGACCCGTTGGGGACAGTCACAAATTCGTGATTTCTATCATTGACATTTTTTCTAGATGGCCTTGCATTACCATTGTAGATAGAGTCGATTCAGCCACTGTTTTGGAATTTATTGATAAGGTTTTTATGGAGGAAGGTCTACCTACTCAGATTATTAGTGACAATGGTGTCCAGTTCTTGTCAAAACTGGCTAAATCTTATTTTGACAGAACAGGTATAGTTCATAAAACTACTTCATTATACAATCCGAGTGGTAATGGATTATACGAGAGATTTAATAGAGTTTTGAAGAATGCCATTCAAATTGCTAAGTTGAAAGGAGAAGATTGGGAAATTGGCGTTTACAAAGCTGTTTGGTCCTACAGAACCAATATTCATGATGCTTTAAAGTTGTCACCTTTTGAAATTATGAGAGGTCGTGTTGCTAGGACTAAGTACAATCCAAATTGGTTGCATAAGAAAGATTGTTTGGATATCTGTATGAACGAAATTAAAGGCAATATTGTTGAGAAACATCTCCAATGTAAGAAGAATTTTGACAATAAATTTGCCTCTGGTTCTGCGAATGTTGAAACTGGGATGTTGGTTAAAGTTAAAATACCTTGGAAGGTTCGCAAAGGTGAATCTCAATTTTCAAAACCTTTAATGATTAAGAAAGTGTTATGTAATGCTGTCCTTTTGAGTGATGGTAAAGTGTGGAATTTAAAGAGAATTGCTATTTACAAAGGGAAGAAGGACTTTTGTGCTGATAATTCTGCAAATTTTTCTAATATTATTCCGGAACCTCAAATTGTTCAAAATGAGGATCATGGTGGTTTGCTCTTTTCTGAAAATATTTCTGCTCCTGTTGAAAATACTTCTGTTATTGTTAGTACCTCTAATGATGTTATTCCTGGAAGTATTAACAATGAAGCTATTCCAGAAGTTGCTAATAAGGAAGGGTTGGTTTCCACTGAAAATGTTAATGATACTTACATTGCAGATGAATGTTGTTCTTCTAATCAAAACTTCAACAACACCACTGTTAAAGATCCCATTTGTACTAAGGATACTGTTATTGGAAAGAAACGTGTTTGTTCCAAACCAATATGGTTACAAGATTTTGTTTGTTAATTATTTGTTTTTTTTCCTTTTGTTTCCTAAGGAAGAAGATGCGTCGTGTTGCTCCTTTAAGTTATGTTTAGAATTGTTTTGCTTTAACATTCCCTTTAGTCACAGGATTCTCTTCCAGCCTCTGTGCTGACAGTTGCTGGGGAAGAAGTCCTGTGTAGGTTGTACCCTACCCTGCTCCTGTGCTTTCCTTCTAATAAACTCACTTTTTCTACTAAGTATTGAGTGGACTCAATACTACATAGCCTTTTATATAGTAAATATGATGCTTGAATGTCTCCATTGAACAAGTGTTTTTTTCCTTGCTTACAAAGCTGATTTTTTATTTCTGCCTTGCTTTTTACTTTGAATGTATGTTCACTTTGTCCTCGGTGTGTTCTTCCTTTTTGTATTGTGAGTTTAAGAGATCGGGGTATGGATGGGAAATTGTTTGGTCCAGTCCCAAGGATATGTAAGCCACTCATAGCCCTGGGCTGGACCAACCATTTTACCATGCTTCTCTACCTACTAAGCATCCTACCAACAAACCAAGGTCAACCCAAAACAGAAGACCATCCCTTCTGATTCTTCAAAGACAACCTAATGGTTGAACTAGTGTCTCATGCTATTAATTTCACATCTTACATCAACACCCACCTAAAAAACTTCAACACTTATTTGGAAAACTATATGAACATCCAGGCACCAATTTAAAAGAGCACGTGTGAGTCTAAGCATTTAGCACCCTCATAATCAAAGGGCCTTCCTGGCAAAAAACGATCCAGATGCAGACAAGAACGATAAAACAGCACTCAAGATTACCCTCATAATACTAAAATACATTTCGGCAACATGCTGACAGCACATCACATCACATCAGTCAAAGCAAAGACAATCAAGCACTACCAGGCCCACTTATTCCTCACTCCACAGAAAAGTGCTATGCCATCAACCTCTTTATCAATTAAATAATACAGAGGATCTGACAGCGCATCAACAACACTAAGCCTACTCCATCTTTTACTCCAACTCCTTCCTGTAGAATCCTGCAGTGGTCATAACCTTTCACAGGTCTTGCCTACATACTCAATTCCCTCAATGCCACTTCTTATGAAGATTATATATTACCTTTGTACTTGATGAAAGCTCTCTCTGGGCATCACTTTCACCCCCTTACTGACCATTGTCAATGCCTCCCTCACTCAAGAAATATTCACAGAAATGCTCTGAAGACGGGTCGGAGTCCCCCTACTAAAGAAACCTACATAGACCCTTATATCTTCTCCAAACACTGGCCCATTACTCACCTATCATTTAAATTCAAGATAATAGAAAAAGTAGTCTATGTTCAACTTAAAAATCACATTAATGCTAACCATCTCTTGATTTAATAACGGTCTGGCTTCAAGTCACACTGCAGCACAGAGACTGCTATCTTTCATATCATAAACAATGCCCTATTGATCACAAATGAAGAGATGACCCCTGTCTCCTGATTTTGCTGTACTTCTCAGCTGCCTTTACACAGTTGACCATTCCACCTTCATACGCACCTGGAGTCTTGAATTAGATTTACGGGCAACATCCTTCACTGGTTCTCCTACCTTTAGAGCTGACACCAATGTGTTCAAATGGGCACCTCTAAGTCTCAAACGATCCTTTTTAGCTGTGGAGTACCCAGGGTTGCATGCTGTCCCCTGTCATCATCAACTGTTACATGGAGCTGTTGCTTGCTGTATTCACAGATAACAGCATCAAGATTCACCAGTATTCTTATAATACACTACTCGTCTTGAAAATATCCTCTGCTCCAGACATGAAACACCTCAAATACTGCCTGCACATCCTGAAGCTCTGGAAGACTTGCACCTAGCTGAAGCTCTACCCATCAAAGACAAAATGACTGTTATCTGGAAAGAACAGCAAACAAGAAACAGTACAAAGCTGGCTCAATGGCATGAACATTGACAGTTTCGAACCCCAACTTTCACCAAATGCCAAGTGACTTGAATTCACCCTGGACATAAATCTAACCATCTAGGAACACACTGCCAAAAACCACAAAGATGGCCTTGGTCTAGCTCCTTCTTCTAAAGAAAGTGAAACAGTTTCTTCCAGAAAATGTCTTCAGAACTGCTTTTCAAGCCCCTGTACTCTTGCATCTGATTGGTGTTTATGTCCCTGCTCAATGGCCTCCCCGACTCCAAACTGGTAGCATGTCTCATCCAGGGCCTGAAAAAATATGATTACATCACCCCAACCTTATGAACATAATTAGCTCCTCTTGCTGCCCTCTCCCTTTTCAAAACAGCTGGATCATTTATTTACAAAGTCATCATGACCAACACCTCAGTTTATCTTCCAGTCAGGCTCACTATTTCTGGTAGGTCTTGGCACACCCACAGCTAAGACACCAAAAATTAAAACGGCAGCAAGCCCTTTCCTTCTTTGCACCCAGGATCTGGAACAGTATCACATATCCATCAGGACCTCACCTACCCTGTACCAATTTAGAAAAGAGCTTAAGATGCTCCTCTCTAAAAAAAACACCACCTCACATTGCATTAACAGTTCACAAACCAGCAACCTCTCCTATCACTCGTTAGCATTTTGCTTGCCTTTGACCCTGTACAGCCCCCTACTGCCTTTTAGCTAGGTGCACATATAGAAATGCCAAATACATACATTCTTTCTGCATCTAAGAGAGGTGAGTTGTAAGCATAAAAAATGTGCATCCATCCTTTCAAGGATTTAAAAATAATAACTAATTATGTTTCCTTAAAGAGAAGAGGAAATAGGTGATGGATAGGTAAAGACATCTGCTGCCATTGCTGAAAATGACCAAAATATACTTGAGGAAACAATAAACAAGAATGGGATGAGTGGGGGGTGATGGTAGCATGGGTGGAGCCAAGAGGGAAGGATTCAGTGATAGTCAGGCTTTAATCTGGCAGTGCAGATGTTTTATATTTTTAGACATTGCTAGAAAAAAGATCTACACAAATGAGAAAGAATATTTATTAAAGTTTATCTGGTTGCATTTATTGCTCACAAACCAACCACATTTTACAGGCTCTGCTGTAGTTTGTCTCTTTATGTAACATAATCGGTTCTAAACTGATTTAAACACATCCAGTCCTCTTTATGGGAAAAAAAACACCCGGCACTGATTTTTGATCACCCTCTTACTTATGTTCCTGGTACCCAATTTCTGTAGAGGTGCCAACACTCGGACTGATAGCTAGGTCAACAGGTTCAAAATCAAAGGTAAAATGGATTCAATTTGAATAAAGTAATAATGGAAGCGGTTTCACCACCTCCACCTGACTATGCAACCGTAGAAAGAGGTTCCTTCAACAAAGTGCAGAGTTCATTTTAAGATGAAAGTAAAATTCATGCCCAATTGCTAAAATATAAGTTGCGCTGCGGATTTTAAGATAATAATTTTTTAGACATTTTCATCTGTAATTATTCAATTTGGTTTGCTCTTTTTATCTGTATTTGTTTGTATTTATTTTTGTGATTTGGATAATTATTACCCCAAAATAGTATATTTCCACATTTATTTAGCTGATCAAGGTACGCTTACAATTGGACATTTCATGCATTTTCGTGCTATAAGGACTATTTAATGCATCACTTATGTGCAATACACTTACATGATATTAACATTTTAATACAACGTTCAACTGCACAGTTTAAAGCTTTATTAGAAAAGGGTGTCCTTGCATGTTAGTCTAAACAGCTATTGGCCTAGCAGTCCTGATGGGCTCCATCAAAGATCATTCTAAAGAAAATCTAATTTCTGGATTTTTCCATATTTAAAAATAAATACAGACGGAGAAATCTACCTATATATACTAGGCAGTGTAAAAATAATTAAAACAAATTGAGCTGCAGAATGCATCAAAGAACTTAGGTGTTTTACTTGTTTTCTCCTACCCATTACAGTATAGTGAACGTCCAAGTAGCTGATGATAAAATAAAGTACAATTATTTGCTATCTTGATGGAAAATGCGAGATGTATATTTTTAAAACGTGGCAGCTCATTACGAGCCACGAACTAGCTATGAAGTGTTATGTTCTCTTCATTTGTGTTTCTTATTGCCTGTGGTGTGGGGAATAAGGGGTTACTGTAAAGAGACACTGCAGAGGTTTTGTTCCAGACTTTTTTCTTTGTGCCAGTGGCTTAGGGAAGAAGGACAGAAAACTGTATATGCAGATTCCTTTTGCACCAGGGTGAATTCTTTCTTTGCTGCTACAAAAGAGCTCAGAAACAGTCAAATTGCGACTATTACACCTTGCACAACTTGTGAGATGTGTTTTTTTTTATTTTACAAAAAAGATGCACATTTGTGCGTCTTCTGACTTTACAAATTGACTGACCACTGGTCAATGTGTTATGCATGCTACACTGGGACACAGACTGGTCGATTAGCGACCCTTCTGGAACTTTGTTTAGGGCCTAGACGGACTGCCAAACCTGGAATTTGAGGCTTACACTTTCAGGGTCAGATTTATCAAAGTTTTGTGCCACCCTGTCCATGTAAGGTGGCGCAAGGGCGACGCATAACCTAAATGAGATATGTCAAGCCACACAAGGCCACGTTGCGTGGCCCTGCATGGCTCGATAAATCTAGAATAATGCAAGGCAGACCAAATCACTGCCTGGCATTACTTCACCGCAGGGAGGAGTGACATGGTTGGATCGTGGGTGTTCCCATGCATCCACCCATGGATTTTGGCGCATTCCCAAATTTACCATTAGTGGTAGACCTGGGCATGAGTCAACATACTACGCCTTCCCAGGTGAGACATAATGAGGAGAAATAGCTTTATTTCTCCTAAGTTGTTCCTCTTTTTATGTATGCTGCATTCTGCAATACACATAGAAAGAGGATAATGCCTTTCAGGATTGTTATTGTGCAGAAAGGTGTCCCTTCCTGCTCAAAAATAATCCTGCCTACAATGCAGGCACCCTTGCTCCATGGCGCAAGGGTGCATGCCTTGGCGCTAGGCAGCCAACAAAGTGCCAGCGCTAAGAAAGGATGGGAATGTGCCATATAATGTTAAACATGGTGCAAGCCTGCTGTTTTCCTTTCACGCAGTGCAGCAGAGCAGTGACGCTTGCTGCTTTGCGCTGCATGAAAAAAATCATAAATATGAACCTCAGTGTCACCACTGACTTCTACTCAGGGCCGGACTGGAAACCGAAACCGGCCCTGGCAAACTGCTCGGCCGGACCCCCTGGGGGACTGAGTGGGTGCGACCGAGCTGTTTGCAATGGCTGGTTTCATCCAACTTTGTTACCAGATGTTGGACTTGGCCCTTTTGGCAGGTTCACCCCTACACTTTTTGCCTTTTATGTGACTTGATATTAGTAGTTTTTGGCCTCTGCGCACTTTAGCACTGTGGCCCAGTGTAAAGTGCATGCGCACTCTGAGTGCGTGTGGTGAGATTGGCCTGCCATCCCATAGAAATGCATGGGGGATATGTGTGTCCCTGGTAATTCCTGGTACGAGAGGAGTGCAGGGGCAAGATTAGTATGTATAAACTCGTGAGAATAAATGCTGCGCAATGGTGTGCGCAGATGTATGGTGACTGGTGAAGAAATGCCACTTTTAGAAGTTGGCATTTCTGTGTACTGTGTGTCTGCCTCCCTGATTTGAATTGCATGTCTGGCTTGTGATTGACAGGTGCTGGAGGGTGTGGTTGGCTTCAGGAGCCAGGATGAGTCTGCCCAGTGGCGAAAATGGGAGATCTGCTTGTAGATGGGAGGGAGGAGTTGCACCTGGGACCTGAATAGGGTTGTGCCTTCCCTCCACAATGCTGGCTCCGCCCCCTGTGGTGCGTCTGAACACCTAGCCCCCACCTGACAAAGGAGAGAGGAGCTGAGCACAACAAAGTGCTCTAAAGCTCCCCTATACCAGTTCTAACTGGTATCCTTAAACCCTGTGCTGTGGCACAAAGGGGATTTGTGTATAAAAGAAGGGGCTGTGACCCCATGAAAATGTTCTGTTGTGCTGATCCTGACTTGGAGGGCCTGCTGCTGCTGCTGGGCTCCAGGAGGAACCGCCACTAGGGACTGCCTCCCTGCAGGAGGGCCCTGTGAGCTGGCCTGCCTGAGCCTAGCCTTTAACCCCCCGCCCCACACCTGGCTTTGATTCTGGGGGAGAGTGCTTCGTTTCAACCCTGAACTGTGGACTTCCCTCCTAGCAGCTTGGGAGAGCTTTTCTTTATTTGAAGGAGCATTGGGGGCCTGCAGCGCGAGGCTGCAACGAGTAGGATTCCCCCCACACTGCCCTTTATTTCGCGGGTGCCCACCCTGCGTTATGGCCACCATTTGAACTGCTCCTCACCACCCTCCCACCCGCATCTTTGGCGCTTTACTGTGCTTTTCGGTAGGTGCCCACCCCGCCTTTTATGCTTGAGAGGGCGCGTGCCCACCCCGCATGCAGATGCTTTTTCGAATGAAAGCCGCATCTGCCCTCATCGCACTACCAAATTGCCCTGAAGAAGCCACTGCACAGCCGCAGAGAAACGAGCGCCGAAAAGAAGGAAGCCAGGCAACCTGGTTCCTGGAGGTGGGCGGGACCCCTCGTAGTGATGAGGGAGCCCCGCCAATGACTACGAAAGTGCTGTAGTCATTGGCGGGGCTCCTGTGTGTCGGGAGGAGCCCGGGTGTGCGTAAAACTGAACCTGAAGCTCGGTGGGAACGTACTCTGCATGCCGCAGGAAGCACCCGAGCGGAAGCTGTGTCTGCGGAAGAGCGGAGCTCCCCAGCGTGAGGGAGAGCCCTGCATCCAGCCGCGTTAAGAGGATTATAGGGAAGGGGCCTGAGGTGCATTTCTGGCACCTGCCCCACCGCAAGAGAAGCAGACACAGGTTCCACGAAGCAGAGGAGCCACAGGAGACCAGAGAAGTGCTGCTGGCAGAGGAGAGAGTGGAGACGTCGCAGCAGAGAGCCCGGTGAGTGGGGCTCAGTCTTTGGTGGTTGGGGGGGTGTCGGAGCTCCTTGCCGGTGCCCGCCCCATATGCGAGGACTTAGTTGTGCTTCCCAGCTGCCCCATTTGACAGCGGGCAGCTCCATTGTGAAGTGTTTCCAGCCCTCACAGTTACGCTGCCGTTGAGGGCAACTGCATCTTTGGGGGCATTTGCGTCGCATTCCCTGCATTCCCGGGGGAGTCCCCTCAGGGGCCCCGGGTGGACTAGGCACGTGGAGTGCCAGTGCTGGTGTGGTGTTCTCAGCTGCGCCGCTGTAGCGGGCAGCTGCAATGTGGTGGCAACTCTGGTGTCTAGGGCCCCAGGGTGGGGCTCCCCCTTTGGCACAGTGGTGCTAGCGCTATTGGGGGCAAGTACAAATTGAAGTGGCACTGCGGGCGAGCCCAGAACAGGGCCCCCGCTCGAGAAACACTGACATTGGGACAGTAACCCAGTGGGAGGTGTGCCATTCGTTTCTACCGCTCATGGTGCTTGAGCATATTGTGATGTGCTAAGTGTAATGCCCTATTACCAGTCAGTACTGGTTGTTCTCAGCAGCTGTTAGGGTTGTGCATAAGAGGGCCCTAATGTGATTCAGGTGATGTTTTGTACCTAATGTGATGCCTACAATGATTTATGCATAATAGGGTTATGCTTGCTAGGCCTATTGCTCCATGATTCTTACATAATGTGCTGTTACGAATTAGGTTTTAGGCCTAATATGTTTTATGCCGGAGGTGATAATGCTGAGGTCAGTTCTTTACCAGTAGCAACTGGTTGTGTGCTATTTTTGTTTCCTATTTGTGCTACATTTTACAATTGGTGATTTATGCTGGTTTTGACAGTGACCCAATTGGCCTTGTCATGTGTAAATAATCCCCTGTAAATACTGCCTAGTGCCAGTTGGCACAGTATACATTGTGTGATTATGATCGAATGTGTTCATTGTAATACAAAGGCTATTTTTATATATAACCTTGTGTCGAGTTCCTTTTGTGGTGTACCTAGTGTGTTGCTGCTGTGTGTGTGTGTTGCACAAACGCTTTACACATTACCTCCGGGATAAGCCTGACTGCTCGTGCCAAGCTACCAAGGGGGTGAGCAGGGTTTATCTTGGCGTGTAACTCCCTTGGCCTGACTAGAGTGGTGGTTTCTGCCTGGCTTTGGCGCAAGCCTTAGCCAACCAGAGATCCCATTTCTAACACCGGGGGCCTGCAACATCGGCCCCCGGTAAAAAGAAAAACGCCCCCAGGGGCCCAAAATCAGCCCCCACCCTGGGGGCCCACCGGGGAAATGCCTTGTGCCCGCTACGTCCAGCCTGGCCCTGCTTCTACTGCTTCTATGCTTATAGCATAAGTTTAATCTTTTGCCCTTTCCTGTAGGTAAATAGTCAAATTGCAACTATCCCATCCAAGTGCCCTGCTCAGACTAAGGGTGGAATTGGTAATCAATGTTTACAGAAGATTCGCACAACAGGTGAATGAATCACCGAGATTGTATTGTGCAAGAAATATTAGACGAAAAGATCAGGACAACAAGAGTGTTTCCATCAATTCAACAGATCCCAGAAGGAAAATAACGATATCACAGATTTTGGCTTGGGTTACTCCCTTTCCTGGATGCTGACACAGCAAATGTGTTTTTCTCTTTCCATCATATTACGTTTTCCCCCCACTCCTCCCGTATTGCCACGGTACCTTTCTATAGAAGAAACCAGGACAAGGATTGGCAATGAAAGCAGATGTCCACAATAAGGAGGGGTGGGTTTAAACTAAAGAATTCAGCCTATCACATCCACTGGCATGCCTGACTGTAAGTGACAACATTCTTCTCTTGCACAATGTGCACATCTGCACTATGAGCAGTCCCCTCAGTGCAATGGACTGCTGTTGCAATTTGTGCTTCTCCATAAAAATATCTACACTTTGGTTTTATGCTATGCTTCTTTTTATACCACGCGTGACTTCCTGCAAAAGAATTCTCAAACACAATAAGCATGGGTAAAGCTAAAAGGCTTTGCTTTTGTTTTTTGCAGTTTGGTATAGCGCAAACGTGGCCCAAGAGCATTCAAGCAGCCACACGAGCACCAGATTACATTGCACAAGGATAAATTCCATTTTTTTGACACTGAGAGTTTAAGTGATTTGCCACGAATTTTTTAGAATAACGAGCCAATGACAGGACTTGAACCTGATACCCCAATTACAAAATCACTTGTCTGACTGTCAGGTCAAATCTCTTCCACAAGAGCCCAACATTCAACTCCAGAACTATTGGCTTTGCTAATGCTAGTTTATTTTGAGGAAAGTGGCTTTTGAGCTGCAATGGTTACTACAAAACGTGAATACTGAATTCTTTAAGTTTCGTCTTCATATTAAAAATAGTAGATTATACCTCAATGCTCATAACTGCAAATATGGTACTTTAAACCTCTTGAATGTAGATTATGGTATGCCGTCGTGGCTTGATTAATTGCTATTAATTAACCTGCTATGTTTAAATGGTGAGTCTCTAAAATAGGAGACTAACACTTTCAAGGAGGATGCAATATTCTAGGAAATAGAGGGGCATATTTACTAGGTTTGCATCATGCTTGCACCACCTAACCTGGTACATGCATGACGTAAACCTCTAAGTCAGATTTATTTAGCCACGCAAAGCCACTTTCTTTTAAATGGCTTCATAAATCTGGAATAATTCAATACAGCACAAATTACTGTGGTGCATTACTCCATGCTAGGGAGGCATTCCTTGGGTATTGCGTACCCATGCAACGCCCATGGGTTTTGACATATTTCCAGATTTACCAAACTTGGTAAACCTGGGAATGCACCAAAAAGATGCGCCTCCCCAGGAGAGCTTAACGAGGAGAAATATGTTTACCTCTCCTCATTTTTCCTCTTTCTATGTGTGCTGCAGAGAGAGGACAATGCCTCTCAAGAATTGTTTTTGTGCAGGAAGGTATCCATTCCTGCAAAAACACAATGCTGCCTACAACACAGGCACCCTTGCACCATGTGCAAGGGGGCCTGTGTTCTGCCAAAATGGCACCAGCAGAAAGGGAAAGGACAGGAATGCACTGTTTTGGACAAATTCCGTGCATTCCTGCCCTATTCCCTGTGACGCAGGGAAGCACAGTGGGGTGACTTGCGCTGCTCTGCTCCACAAATTTCCTAAGTATGCCCTATAGGGCCATATTTATGATCTGGTTTGCATCGCTCATGCACCACGCAACATGGTGAAGGAGCGACACAAACCTTAAGTCATGTTTTTAAAGCCATGCAAAGCAGTTTTGCTTGGCTTTGAATTGATTTAAAAATCCATCTGCTGTAATGAAACTCAGTGTAAATCTCTGCGTTGCATTACTCTGCACAAAGTAGGCATTCCATGGGCATTGCATGGGAGTCCACATGAAACTCCCATGGTTTTTATATGCATTTCCAGATTTACTAAATGTGGTAAACCTGGGAATGGGCAAAAAAGATAGGCCTCTCCAGGAGAGGCGTAACAAGGAGAAATATCATTATTTCACCTCGTTACTTCCTCTTTCTATGTGTGCTGCATTTTCCAGCACACATAGATAGAGGAATATGCCTTTAAGGATTATTTTTGTGCAGGAAGGTGCTTATTCCTGCACAAAAACAATCCTGCATGCAACGCAGACACCCATGCATCATGGTGCAACGGTGCCTGTGTTATCGCAAGGCAGCCCATCGTGTGCCAGGGCAGGGGGAAAGGGCAGGAATGCACCATATGTCTTAAATACAGAGCATTCCTGCCCTTTCTCAGTGACACAGTGCAGCACAGCAAGGTTAATTTCTGCACTGCACTGAACCTCTGTTCCATAAATCTGGCCCATAGGGCCTCATTTATGGCATTTTAGCGTAGGGTGGCGCAGCAAGACATCTTTCTGCGCTGCTCTATACCACAGTTAAAGGGCAGGAATGTGCGTTTTTAAGCAATAGGGTGCCTTGCTGTTCTTTCTGCCTTCGTTTGCACCTTTTCTCCAGCCTAGAGCTAATGTAGGCACCCTTGCACCATTGGCTTTAAGTGGACCGGGTCCTGTTAGTGCTTAGTCCTGGCAGTTCTAAAAAGCAGGTGCTGAGACGGGTCCCTATTGGGATCTCCATATTTGCCCTAACCATCAGTATTATAAATGTTTTTTTAGTTCTTCTGCTGTACCAACCTTCACTCCCTTTGATGTAACTTCAAAGAGACTTGTTATAGTTCTTGCACAGTTTTATCATTTCAGAAATGAAGCATTTTCAATACTCTTTACAACCAAGCCATAGTTGATGCTTATTTATCTTATATTTGGACAAAATAAGGGAACCCAGGGCGCAATATGCTAAGGACCTTGGGTAAGTACTTATTTTCACAAACAGTGGTCCTTAGACAAAGGAAAGAATGTTAAGGGGTTAAATATAGACTAAATAGGACTATATTCTTTAAGAAATGTCCAGCTGGACAGTTTAATATCTTGATAAAAATAATCACAGAGAAATAAGACTAAGAGTGTGATGGAAGTAGGACACCAGCCGATGTCCGACTAACCAACTGGACGGACACAAACAAAATGCAAAAGTAGTAGGAAAAATCGGGTCATCTGAATGTCATACATCATAAACAGATAATCCACTATATACACATATGCATGAACAATTATTGTCAGCTATGCATTTAGTGCACTTAGGTCGATGACGTTTCGAACCATACATAATATCGGTTCATCCTCAGGACAGAAAATAATTACCTAAAGAAATAACAATTTCAATTTCATCCACTATGTGGCAATACATATGCCATACAATAACAAGGAAAATGAGAAGGAAAAAGGGAGACATAAAATGATAAAACATGTCAGTTAATCAAACCTTTAACACAACTATGTATGCTGTGCAAGACTCACACCATGCCAAGGTGACAACGGCAACGGAGTTCGGTGCATGCTACATACATGCAGTGAGCTCAGGGTGGTCGGAGCGAGGTGGATACATTAGGCGTGGCGCAACGTCCCGAGAAGGGCACAAACTGGTGATATTTCGAGACAGAGATGGTGTGTGTTGCTATGGTGAGTTCATCAAATTGCAAAAAGTGGGTCGGTGTCAATTTAAAGCTGATCAAGAGAGATGGACTCTGGGGAGTGAAGGAGTGAAGGAATGCGAGCAATTGGTTTAATGGAACGGTCGCCGATGGGTTTACCGGTGGAGTAGAGCTGAAGCAAATTCAGCGCAGTGTTTCAGAATAAGCTAATGTCTGTAGCTATTTTCTGTGGAGGGAGGAAATGAACAATAAGAGGTTGTAAAGTACCCTCGAATGGGATATCGTAATTGCGGGAAAAACTTACAGCGGAGACAGTCCGTGGTAAATAATGAAGAATTCTGTGGGGAAAGGTGAAAAAAGTGAGCTGGGGTAACAATTACCGAAAGCGCTGTGTAAACCCGGTATTCTGCTAAATGAGCTTACCAGTAGGGGCAATGCTCTGGACGAATAATCTGTGGGGAGGAATAGTACAAAAGGAAAATCAGAGCGGATTCAGCTGTAGCGTGTCAGAAGCCACAGATTGGACACGCATCAACAAGGGCTTAACGGAAGGTGAAAAAAGCAGGTCCGCAATGGAGGTCCTTGCGTGGCGAGAAGAATCTTCACGGCTCGCTCACGGCGAAGTGTAAACAAAATAAGGACGATGTTTCTGGTCACATGAGTGCTGATGTCCAATGGGGATGTGGCAGAAAGTGTCGGACATTTTGGGTTGGGCACTTAATGAGTAAGGTTAAAAACGGACGGAGGGTGCTAAGAGTGCATAAGGCAGCCATCTTAGGTGTATTAGGGACGAAGGTTCGACATTGTGAACTGAAGCATGCGGTGCAATTCAAGATCACATAGTGCACAGTCACACAGTGACATATTTATAGTGAGCCACACAACATTTAGCCAATGTAATATTGCTCTAATAATTGTAATTAAAAAAGAAACAATTTAGGGTAAACCGAATGAGGTAGCAGTGGTGGTGGAAAAATAGGTTAGAGAGAACCAAGCAAAGTCTCATGGGGACAGAAGTCAGAAGTTATCCAGTTACAACCAGATCACAAAAAAGTTCCAATGGGAAGGGCAGCGCTTATTTATCTTATGCAACTAACAACATTAACAAAGCCAATAGTCCTGGCTTGTTGTAGGTATAATGTTACTTGTTGCATTATATATCAGGATGAAGCGATAGAAGCATCAAAATACCAGTTGGGTAGCACACTATGCCAAGCACAGGTTTTTAGCTTAAATGTTTTAATCCATGCCCAAATTACATCAATTGAGAGACCCCCCTTAGTTTTTTCATCCCACTTAAAGCCCTGGGTGCCTCAGTTGTTGGCAGGATTGTTTTTGTGTGGGAAGGGGCATTTGCCTTCACAAAAACAATCCAATGAGGCATTTTCCTCTTTCTATGGGGTATCTAAGGACTCATTGCCGATTTATCGGTATTTTAGCGCTGCAAAAGTGGAAATAGATTTATCGCCCTATACTCAAGCTGGTACAAACCACCAACATTGCCAGTTTTCCAGCGACAGATGCCGCAAAAACATCGCCATGGATGAGAGTGACAACTAACGTTAATGTGATGCAGAGTAGGCGTTCCCATGCAAAAACGCACAACTTCGCGACATTCTCAACGACCAGCCAGATCCGCGTTGCGATCCAAAAACAGGCGATAAGGCACGTTAGCAGCAGGGATTTACCACCTGCCTTTTGCTGGTGTTAAGCAGGACGACAACCTGCAGTATATAAGGAAGCCCAGCCCAGAGCCATATCTGAAGACCAACACATGTCATGGAGCTACTGATCATGCAGCTCGGAGACACAAGAGGGCCACAACACACACCGCCACCATCCAAAGGACCCTCCCCGCCCCCCCTCCCCCGGACTACCACCGAGGCAGTGCAGAACAAGATAGCTGATCTTCCGAAAATGGTATGGCCCCCGGCCACACAATTGCAGAATGTGGGGAGAGGTGGGAACCAAGTATGTGTGAAGGAGGCAAGTCACCCATGAATAAGAATGTACCCAATGCCAAGTGTGGCAGTGATGTGCTGGACAGACTTGAGTATGTTGAGCACAGACATGTCCATGTGGGCATATACTTCTGGTGTTCGTAGTGTTGTGGACACAACCATGTTACCTCAGGCAGTGGGGAAGACCTCGGTCATGTAGCTTTGTTGTTCCCCCTGTTAGCGTAAGATGAGTGGGCTGGTCTGGCGTACGCCAGTCCAGCGTAGGAGTGTGAATGAATAGGCTGGGGCTCAGGGCGTGGTTCACTTCCGGGATGGTCAACGCGTCTGCCAGGGTGGCACCCATCACCCTGCCATGAGTCCTCCACCGTGACCACCAGCCTCCTCAGCCTATCGCTGCCTTCCCCAACACAGGCCCCCAGCGCGGTATGCAGACAAAATATCGAGTACAAAATATCGAATTACAAAAATATCGACTTCAAAATATAGAATGGACAAAATATCGAATGGACAGAATATAGTCATCAAAAATATCGTTTTTAAGGTAAGTAATATAATATCAATTTTTATATATATATAGAAAGTCAAACTATCGAAGTATATAATATAGGTTAGTAAATTATTGAATTTTTTATAATCTTTTTTTAAGTGTTTTGTATGTTAGTATATGTGTGCAAAGTGTATATTTTTTTTAAATTTATTTTGAGTAATTAATTTTATGTTATTTAATTTTAGCGTAATTTAATTCTGTAGCGAGTTGTGGGTTTATAGGGGAATAGGGTGGGAAGTAATTTAATTATAATTAATTCAATATGTTAATTTATTTATTGGTATTTATTTTGAATAAATTGTTAATTATTTTTTAATGGGTAATTAATTAATTCTTAATTGGTAATTCATTTTTTCTAAATTGATTAATTGATAATTATGTGAATTTTATTAATTTAGTTTCTGTAGCGGGTTGTGGGTTTATAGGGGAATAGGGTGGAAAGTAATTTAATTTTAATTAATTAAATATTTTAATTTATATATTGGTATTTAAAAAATTAATACATTTGTAATTTGTAATTAATTAATTATTAATTGGTAAATAATTTTTATTAATAGATTAATTGGTAATTAAGTGAAATTAATGAATTCATTTTCCGTAGTGGGTTGTGGGTTTATAGGGGAATAGGGTGGGAAGTTATTTAATTGTAATTAATTAAATGTTTTTATTTATTGATTTGTATTTATTTTGAATTAATTGGTAATTAAATTGTATTTTTTAATTAATGATTTGTAAATTGGTAAGTAATTTGTATTAATAGTTAATGAATTTTAATAATTAATATATTTTTTACTCAATAATTATTATATTGTATTAAATTGGTATTTACATTTAATTAATTTTTTATTGGTATTGATATTTAATTTATATTTATTAATATATTAAATATTTACTTTCTCTACTGTTAAGCTCACTAGAGTGGGAATAGTAATTTTTACCCCTACGCTATCCAACGCTTTCCCTACTGTTGCACTCTCTGGAGTGGGAATAGTAATTTTTACCCCTACGCTATCCAACGCTTTCCCCACTGTTGCACTCACTGGAGTGGGAATAGTAATTTTTACCCCTACGCTATCCAACGCTCTCCCTACTGTTGCACCCTTTGGAGTGGGAATAGTAATTTTTACCCCTACACTATTCAACGCTTTCCCTACTGTTGCACTCACTGGAGTGGGAATAGTAATTTTCACCCCTACGCTATCCAACGCTTTCCCTACTGTTGCACTCACTGGAGTGGGAATAGTAATTTTTACCCCTACGCTATCCAACGCTTTCCCTACTGCTGCACTCACTGGAGTGGGAATAGTAATTTTTACCCCTGCGCTATCCAACGCTTTCCCTACTGTTGCACTCTCAGGAGTGGGAATAGTAATTTTTACCCCTACGCTATCCAACGCTTTCCCCACTGTTGCACTCACTGGAGTGGGAATAGTAATTTTTACCCCTACGCTATCCAACGCTCTCCCTACTGTTGCACCCTTTGGAGTGGGAATAGTAATTTTTACCCCTACGCTATTCAATGCTTTCCCTACTGTTGCACCCTCTGGAGTTGGAATAGTAATTTTTACCCCTACGCTATCCAACGCTTTCCCTACTGTTGCACTCTCTGGAGTGGGAATAGTAATTTTTACCCCTACGCTATCCAACGCTTTCCCTACTGTTGCACTCTCTGGAGTGGGAATAGTAATTTTTACCCCTACGCTATCCAACGCTTTCCCCACTGTTGCACTCACTGGAGTGGGAATAGTAATTTTGACCCCTACGCTATCCAACGCTCTCCCTACTGTTGCACCCTTTGGAATGGGAATAGTAATTTTTACCCCTACGCTATTCAACGCTTTCCCTACTGTTGCACTCACTGGAGTGGGAATAGTAATTTTTACCCCTACGCTATCCAACGCTTTCCCTACTGTTGCACTCACTGGAGTGGGAATAGTAATTTTTACCCCTACGCTATCCAACGCTTTCCCTACTGCTGCACTCACTGGAGTGGGAATAGTAATTTTTACCCCTACGCTATCCAACGCTTTCCCTACTGTTGCACTCTCTGGAGTGGGAATAGTAATGTTTACCCCTACGCTATCCAACGCTTTCCCCACTGTTGCACTCACTGGAGTGGGAATAGTAATTTTTACCCCTACGCTATCCAACGCTCTCCCTACTGTTGCACCCTCTGGAGTTGGAATAGTAATTTTTACCCCTACGCTATCCAACGCTTTCCCTACTGTTGCACCCTCTGGAGTGGGAATAGTAATTTTTACCCCTACGCTATCCAACGCTTTCCCTACTGTTGCACTCTCTGGAGTAGGAATAGTAATTTTTACCCCTACGCAATCCAAAGCTTTCCCTACTCTTGCACTCTCTGGAGTGGGAATAGTAATTTTTACCCCTACGCTATTCAACGCTTTCTCTACTGTTGCACCCTCTAGAGTGGAAATAGTAATTTTTACCCCTACGCTATCCAACACTTTCCCTACTGTTGCACCCTCTGGAGGGGGAATAGTAATTTTTACCCCTACGCTATCCAATGCTTTCCCTACTGTTGCAGTCTTTGGAGTGGGAATAGTTATTTTTACCCCTATGCTATCCAACATTTTTTTTGAATCACTGTCCCTCCATTCATCCATACTTACATACTTGATTGATCATAGCCATGACACATCTGTGTGAATTAGAATGTTTTATTCACATTCAGTGGTTTGTTGAAGCTGGAGCAGTACAGGCCATGCAAAGCCCACTTTACATTGTTGCCCCGTGGAGGGCCAGCCAGAGTCCTTTAGGGATTAACAAGCTCATCATAAGTGGAATACTTCAGTCCACAGTGTGATTGCTGTGTCATTGGTAACCAGACAAAATATGGCAGTCCATGTCGAGGTCCAAGGTGAGTGTGGCTGAGTGTTTTGGGGGACAGTGGAAGGTGTTATTCCAGGGCATGAGGCAGAGGGCAGAACCAAGCTGAAACCTGCCATATGGCGGAGATGAATGTTATACATATTGCATTACTAAAGGCCTTGAAATAAACTCCAGCAAGTATGTGCAAAGTTTATTTATTTAGGCATAACCCTAGATACAAAAATGTGTTGGAAACCACAGTTGGAAAAAAATTATCTCATTCTCCTCCAAAATACAGTGCAGATAGTCAAAACACATCAAGGCAGTATTTCGAAGGGGGCGTGGCTTGGACGCCGATCGGGATGGCGGCGTGAGCTCGCAGCTCCGCGCGGAATCCCGCTAATTCTCCTGTTTTTCGGGACCCTAGGCGACCCGGAGACGACGCTCCTGCCCTCTGAAGTGTAAGGGGACAGCCGGGCGTAATCGGGGAGTCGCTGGGGGACTGCTGGCCCCGAAGAGATCGAGAGAAGAGGCGGCCGAGGTGTAACCCAGGGTGTGAAGAAAATGGCGGCGAGGAGGTCGGACGGTCCCGAACTTCAGCCCTGAGTCCGGTTGTCGCTAAGTAGCAAGGGACCCTGCACCCGGCTGCCCGGCACACTAGGATTGGCGGCGCGATGTCCTGAGACCAGGGGACGCTGACCCGACTCACCCAGAAGATCGGGGGCCCTTGCTGGCCGCCGCCCTAAGACCCATCCTTCCCCCCGCAGGCCAAAGAGGGGGGACGGAACGGAGCTCGTCCGCCTGGCCATTGTTCCTGAGAACGTCGGCGGGTACATAGCACTGCCCGGTGCCCGGTGGCAGGCACGGACCCACGGGTGTACCCGCAGTACGGGTGGCCGGACTTGTGACGCAGCGCCCTGACATGGCGGCAATCGGAGGGCCGATGCCCGGGAGCCGCGAGGGGGATTCGGCGACATCGACTCGGCTGAGTGAGAGTCCCTCCCCGGAGCTTGATCAGGAACAGCGGCTGAACCGGCGTTTGGATGCCATCCTTGAGGCGATTACCTCCACTAAGGAGGCATTGCACAATGACATTGCCCAAGTGGCCACGGGCCTGGGGCTGCTACGCGCGGATCACGCGAAGCTGGCGGATCGGGTCAAGGATCATGACCAACTGTTGCTGGACCTGAAGCCATCGGTGGTGACCGCGGAGCACAGGATCACGGACATTTTGGCCCGACTGGACACACTGGAGCGGAGGGCGGAGGATGCCGAAGGCCGCAATAGGCGGAACAACGTGTGGGTCGTAGGCCTGCCGGAACGGATTGAGGGGGAGGATGCGGTGGCCTACATGGAGAACTGGTTCCGCACTGTGGTGGCGCCGGAGGGGCTTACTCCATTTTTCACTCTGGAGCGAGCTCACCGGGTGCCCGCTCGCCCGCCGGGACTTGGCCGCCCCCCCCGACCGATGGTGGTGCGGCTCCTCCACTACAAGGACCGAGATCTCCTCATCCAGCGGGCCAGGATGTCGGGCCCTTATGAGGTGGAGAACAGCAAGGTAACGATCTTTCCGGATTATACGCAGGCGGTCCAGAAGGACAGGGCATCGTTCCTTGCTGTGAAGAAGGAGCTCAGGGAGGAAGGCATCCAGTACTCCTTGCTCTACCCGGCCAAACTGCGGATTATCATGGATGGCACCACGCACTTTTTCCAGACTCCGGACGAAGTCTGGCAATGGCTTGAGTCGTATAGAGCGGGGACGGACAGATCACACCAAAGTCGGCGAGACCAGCCCAAGCAGCCCCGGGTACGGCAGTCACAACGCATCAGATCCCGCAACAGGCGCCAGCGGGAGAAACGGGAGGCTCAAATGGCGGCGGAGAAGAGGGATGCACTCGCAGCGACGGCGGCCATTACAGGGTCGCAACAGAACAGTGAACGGGCCGAAACGGACTCGGGAGGGGAAGGCAGCAGAACAGGAGAGGAACTTTCGGAGGCAGAGAGACAGAAGGGGCCGATAGTAACCCCACAGACTTCGGATGTTATTTTCTGCGGCTGAGATAGAACTGGGACTAGATCGGGACTTCATAGTAGGGTGATATCCTGTTGACGGGGGGCGGGTTGCCGGGAGGGGGAGCTGTGTGTTTGGAGGGGATGAAGTGCAGGACGCGGGCTCCGCAAGCTGGGGTCGGCGGCGACTCACCCCCCCTAGGCCCTTAAGGTCGACTGTGGTGGAGACCACAGGGTAAGTGTGTGAGAAGTTGGATCAAGGTTTGGATGGGGGCGGCCATTGGGTTCATGTGCTCTGTCCTGGGGAGTGGGGTTTGGGTAATGTTTCAGTTTTGGGACTGTTTGGGGGGGGGCAACTGCATTGGGAGGGCCGTGGATCGTTGTTATTTGATTCGGATTGTACGGAGTTGGAATGGGGACATTACCTAACTTGAAATGCCTAACGTGGAATGTCCGGGGGCTGCGGACTATGGTGAAACGTCACAAAGTACATGCATACCTGGTACGCAGGGGGGTTCAGATTGCTATGCTCCAGGAGACTCATCTCACCAAAAAAGAGTGCGCTGCCTTGCAGAAAAGATGGCGGGGCCAGGTCTTTGGCACCACTTACTCGGCGTATGCCAGGGGGGTATTGATCTGGGTGAGGGCGGGGATACCCTTTCAAGTGCTGAATCAAGTAGTAGATCCGGATGGCAGGTTTGTAGCGGTGGAGGGGAGATTATATGGACGGGATGTGGTTTTCTGTTGTGTTTATGCACCGAACACTGACCAAGGCCGATACTTCGATAGCCTCTCGGGGTCCTTGGCCTCTTTCCTGGCGGGTCCGATAGTGCTAGGGGGGGACTTCAACTCGATTACGGATGTTGCTCTGGATAGGTCCCATCCCCCCCTGGTAGACTCTCCTGTGCGCAGGCTGGCCGCGCACAGGAAGGACTGGCAAGAAAGATGGGGGTTGCTGGATATCTGGAGGGAGGGGCACAGGGGAACCAGGGATTATTCCTTTTATTCCGCTCTCCATGATCTACATGTCAGGATCGACTCGGTGCTTTGCGGGGGATCCCTAGCCCCATTGATTACCCATGCGGAGTACCTGGCTAGGACTATATCCGATCATAACCCCCTATTGGTGCATATTCAGTGGCAGAGGGAGCGCTCAGTGATACCAACATGGCGGCTTCGCCCGGAGACGCTAGAGGATTCTGTGTTTGCCGATGCGGTCCGGCAGGGCATTGATAGTTATTTCGGTGTGAATGAAGGCACGGCTGCGAGTAGATCTACTGAATGGGATGCAATGAAAGTGGTGGTGAGAGGGGTGTGTTTGGGCAGGTTCTCGAATGCTCGTACGACTGTGCTGAATGACCTAATGAAAGCGGAGGAAACTTTGAGGGACTTGGAGCGCCGCAGGCCAGCTAGGCCAGGCCTACAGGCCCAGTTGTTGGAGGCGAAGGAAGTGGTAGCCGCGGAGACGGAACGGTTGAGATGTTATGACTATAGGCAGTACATTATCAGGGCACACGCAGAGAGGGACAAGGTGGGTACCCTCTTGGCCAGACTAGCTAACCCGGAACTTAGGGGCTGCCCGATTCTCAGCATTAATAATGCGCAGGGAGAGATGGTGTACTCCCAGGTTTGCTGTATTGGACCGCTTCAGGGGATACTATGAGGAACTGTACCGGAGCCAGCTGGGAGTGGGGGTTCAGGACATCGCGGAGTACTTGGGGGAGAGGCTGCTCCCGGTCCTGGACGAGGAGGACGCGAGGGAACTGGGTAGCCCGATCACGCTTACGGAAATTCGGGTGGCCATCAAACATATGGCCCGTAACAAGACGCCCGGGGTGGACGGACTGCCCATTGAGTTCTATCAACACTATGTGGACAACCTGGCGCCCAGGCTGCTGGTGGTGTATACGGAAGCCTTCGAGAAGGGGGCATTGCCTGGGTCCATGCGGGAGGCCTTGATAGTACCGCTCCTCAAGCCTGGCCGGGATGCCGAGGACGTGAGGTCTTATCGCCCGCTGTCCATGCTGACGGTGGACTATAAAATCCTGAGTCGCATCCTAGCCACCAGACTGGCCCCGCATATGACGGGCCTGGTGCACAGGGACCAGGCCGGGTTTATACCCACGAGGAGCACGGCGATGAATATCCGCCGCCTGGTGGGAATAATGGACGCCATCTTGGATGGGGAGGGAGTGCCGGCGGTTCTGTCTGTGGACATCGAGAAGGCCTTCGATAGCTTGGAATGGCCTTTCCTGGATGGTGTGCTGGAGAGGTTTGGCATGGGTGACGGGTTTCGAAGGTGGACGAGGGTCTTATATACCTCGGCGACGGCGAGAGTACGATTGGGCGGCCTGGTGTCTGAGGCGTACCCGGTGGGCAGGGGAACACGACAGGGGTGCTCCCTCTCCCCTCTGTTGTTTGCCCTGGCGATGGAACCCTTGGCGGTCCATGCGAGGTCAGGCGACCGATACGCGGGGATAGTGAGTGATGGGCAATGGCATTATATATCGCTCTATGCGGATGACTTGCTCCTGTACCTAGCTGACACCTCGGGGGCATTGGTTGGAGCGATGGGTCTGCTGTCTGAGTTCGGCCGGCTGTCGGGCCTTAAGGTCAATCGGGCGAAGACTTGCGTGTTTCCGCTGAGAGCGGGATCGCCAGCCCCTAGCAGCGATTTGGGTTTGGTATGGGAACCCTCTTGCATCACCTACTTGGGCGTCCGCATTTACCACTCGGCCGCGGACCTTTTGGAGGGTAACATTGGCCGCTGTGTCCGGGCGCTGCGGGGCAGCTTGACTTTCTGGTCGACCCTCCCGCTGACAGTCCTGGGCAGGATAGCACTGTTGAAAATGGTGGCGCTCCCCCGCTTCCTATATTATTTCCGGACGCTGCCTGTCTGGATACCCCAGGGGGTATTTAAGGAACTGCGGTCAATGATAACTGGCTTTCTATGGGGGCATGGCCGCCGCAGAATAGCCCTGAGCACGCTACTTCGCCCCAAGCTGGAAGGGGGCATGGCCGTGCCCGACCTGGAGCTGTATTATCTAGCGGCGCAGTTGCAGGTCCTCACGCAGAATGTAGCCAGGGTGTTCCGGGGACCGGAGGAGGACCGGGATCGGGGTATACAGCGCCACGTGCTGTCCTACATCATCATGCAGCAGCGGCTCGAGCTACGGGCCCTCACCATGGAAGAGCGGACGCTCCGGCTGTGCTGGCAGAGGAGCCTTCGGAGAGCGAGGGCATCGCGGCCTTATGCCCCGGAGATCCCGATCGGGATGTTGACGGCATTGCCGCACGGAGGAGATTGGTCCCCGTTGTTGGATTGGGAGGAGGCGGGGTTGCAGGTGGTGGGCGACTTGTACGTAGATGGGGCTTTGGCGCCGTTCGAAGTGCTCCGGGACCAGTTCGGACTGCCTGAGGGGGGTTTCCTCCTACATGCGGCAGTTGTGGCTGCCGTACAAAAGCACTGGAAAGAGGGGCTCTTGGAACCCGCGACGACTATGGCGTGCCAGTATGTAGTAATGGCGGCTGGTACATTCAAAGCTGTGACGTGCCTCCATAATAGGATGCTGAACGAAGGGCTGGAACCACTCCACGGGCTCAAAGCTAAATGGGAGGTGAGCGTTGGCCGGCCCATACCGGATACGGCATGGGGCCATATCCTGCGACGCACGTGGAAGGGCACTAGGAACGCGCGCTTTCAGCAGGTCCATTTCTATGTGCTCCATAGGGCCTATTTACCTCCTGAGAAACTACAGCGGTACTTTCGGGTGCCGGATGCCTGTTGCCCCCGGTGTTCGTCCCTAGGGGCGGACATGGACCACTTGTTTTGGGGGTGTCCACAACTGGGGACCTATTGGGCGGAGGTAGGGGAGCTCCTGAATGAAGTGACTGACAGGGAGGTAGAATTCGACATGGCGGCGTGCCTACTGCTCTGGTTCCCGCATACTAGGCACACCAAGGTGACAAGTAAATTCATAGACCTGGGTCTGATATTGGCACAGAGGGAAATATCGTGGCACTGGAAGTCCAGGGGAGGTCCCTCACTGCGTAGATGGAAGAATGAGCTGCTGCGGTGGTCTGACTGCGAGAGTGTGCTCCGGATGAAGCAAGCAGTAAAGTTGGGGAATGAGAAGGCACTGGATGCGGCGCGTGCATGGGAGTTAGTGGTACAGGCTTTGCGTGATTCTTTGGTTGAGGATGAGGAAGGCGAGAACTAAGCCGCTGGACACCGCGGGGCGAACACAGAAGTATGGTCCTACGCACTGTAGTGGACCCATCCAATTCGATAGGGCGAAGCATACACCTTAGCAGTTGCCAGGGGAGGGGGGGCTTTGGGGGGGTTGGTTGTAGGGGGTTTGGGGAGGGCCGGAAGCCATTGGGAGGGTTGCTTGTTAGGGCCTTGGATCCACTGGGACGGTGGGCACTGAGTGGAGGGTAGACCGACTGGGTGGAACGGCCAGGTGTGAAGGTCCATATAGCCTAGGGCAGGCCCCGGTAAGGGCGATTTCATTGATTATCACGGAGATGGCTGACGGGAATGTTGTTGTGGGTGGGGGGGTAAAAGCAGATACACAAAACGTCCTTCCAGCCAGGGTCCCAATGGGACGTACACTGTGATGTGTTCCTTTTTGAGCGATGTGATATGCCGCCCGGCCTCCGGGATGCGGGCTGAATGGCTGTGTACGACTGTGAACTATCATTGGATGGGGGGAGCCCACAAGTGTGCTGGCTGTTTAATTGTATCCTGTGGTTTATAACTCTGCAATAAAAATATAATTAAAAAAAAAAAAAAAAAAAAAAAAAGGCAGTATTTCGAAAGTGGTTTCTCCAGCCTTGAAGGTTTTTAAACCCAAAGTACAATCAGCCTCCCTTTATGAGGCTGAAATTTGGGGGCCCTATTGTAAATAGAATTTTGAATTGCGAGAAAACTAATTTTTTAGAAAAATAGTAAGTCTTCCTATAAGAACTCCCCTGATTCCAATTACCATGGATCTGAATGTTAAACGTACTGATCATGTTGCTCTATTAAGACCACTCCTATTCTGGGTAAAACTTTGGACAACTCCGGAACTGAAACATTATAGGGAAGGTTTAGAGGAGATATTAAGAACAATAGGAGCAGGGACATTCCATGGTTTAAAATTGGGTCTACCGCATTTTTGGGAAGATCGGACCCAGCTGTTACCATTATCCAAGAAACTGCTAAAAATAACTTTTTGAGCTTATACCCAAAATAGTATGTTACAGAGCTCTGATAAAGGGTCACTTGCAACTAAGTTCCTTCTTTTTAAAGATGCACCACATTTTGAGCCATTTATGGGCGAGGTGCCCCTACAATTAGCTAAGTCTTTATATGTAAAGTTTAGATATGGGGTGCTACAAGTATGACAACCCTGGGAAGAAATGGATTATACCCATTTGCAAAAACTTGAACACCAGGGTTTGCAAAGAGGCAGAGAGAATTTTGAAGACTGATACACAGCTAGTAACTGTCTTTGGCATAAGCAGGTACTTATTTAATGTAAATCTTATAAGAGCCAAAGCTGGACTAAAGCTCTAAAAGTGGATACTTTAGTAAGCAATAGCACAATCAGAGGAAAATTGTACACGCACCTTAATTTTGCACATAGCACTTTATGATTTTTCACATAGCGCTGTGAAGTTGAAACATGTATACTGTGCTAGAATTGTGGAATATGGGAATTGTGAAGCAAGTCCGGTATTGATGAAATTTGTGGTACCATGAAGTTATATAGGGATCCTGTGAGGAAGCACAATCAATAGAAAAATGTCATTGGATTAGAACAAAACGATTTAATGATTATTAATGCCTGTATTTTAGATATTTATTGTATATTATATATTTTTATCGGCTATAGTGGGGGCAGGTTGCACTTCACAAATTCGTCTTAAAGGCCCTTATTGCGATGTATAGTATTCATACTTTTAACAAATCTATTTGAATTATTGGAATGTGATTTTATATGTATCTTTTATGGTTCTAAATGAATCAAAATGAAGAATTTTGAATACTTTTAATGCTACAACTTCATTCTTACCACAAAGCCGGATTCATCATCTTATTCGTCCTCTGATGTGTCAGGTGCCTCACATGTGGGTGGTGGTGTTTTGTCTCCATCACTGTGTGGCAGTGACACATCAGGAGCCAGAGGTGGAATGTCTGCTGCACTGTGTGGCACTGACACTTCAGTGGGTGGAGATGTGGATGGAATGGTAGCGGCAGCATTCATCCGCACCAGGCCTTGTGGTGGCCATGATATGAAGAGGATCTGCAGGGCATGGAAGATCCCAGCTACATCTTGCTGGTGTACAGCCGTGGCAAACATTATTTCCACCTGCATCCGCTGCAAGTTCTCTATTATTGTCCTTATGTGTCCCAACTCCTGGGTGACATCGCTGGAGCCACTCTGAATAGACAGTTGTTCTTCTCTCAGAGTCATGACTTCAGCGATGGGAGCCATGGATTGTTGGAGAGCATCGAGAGGACAGTAGATGTCCGGTAGGGACTGTAAGTGGTCCATGATGGGACTTAGACACTCATGTATGGCATCTAGTTTGGCTGCCATGAAGTCAAACCCCACCCGCAGCTTATCAGCCATCTTCTCCTGGCACCCAACAAACAGCGTTGGAATGCCATATGTTGGCCTCGGGGGTCCTGGGAGACCGCCGTGGTGGTGGTTGCTTCCTGCTATGTGGTCTGTGCAGGGGGTGGGGTCTCCTATATGCAGCTGGGCTGCCCTGCTCCTGGAGTTGGGGTGCGGAGATGTCCATGAGCTGTTGGAGGATGTCGCTGTCGATGTTGGGGAGGTACATTGTCATCTCACAGTATCCTGCTATGCCAAATGCGAACTGCCATTTTCTGCACACAAGCGGCAGCAGCTGTGTCCTCTGTTCTGTTGTGAAAGTATTGCAGTTTGTACCACAATGTTGTCAATGTTGAGGTGTTCAGATTCTTTTGTGGGTGTGCTGCATTATTGGTGAGTGGCCCCTTCTGCTCTAATTTTGTGTGCCCTTATCCCTTTCATGGGGTATGCCTTTCAGTTTCATACGTCTTTATTTCGATTTTTACATCATAAAAGACAGACTACATAAAAACAGTAAAACCAAATAGAATTAAAAACACCATATTTCTTTACAACAATTCATCAATTTAAGAACAGATTAAACAATAATTTTAAAGACGCAGAATAAGAAATACCCATAATTAAAATTGGTAATCAAGATACATGTAGGTGTCTAGCTCTGAAAATGCAAGCCCACCCTAGGTACTTTGCTACTCCTATAACCACAATCTCTGAGGTATTAGTTCTTAAGTACCACAGTGCCTCTGCACTCCCACCAATATTCAACTGACGACATATGGGCCTAATCCATGTGTTCCTTGGGGCTGAATAGGCAGGGCAAGCAAAGAGAAAATGACCAACGCTCTCCTTTTGGTCATTACACCAGGGGCAATACTCATTTGAATGACCATGCCATTTCTTAGAAAAGGACCTTACAGGCAGGGAACCAACTCTAAACTGGTGATGTAATTTTTTGTCCAAACTCCTGGTAATAACATCCCAATAATTCTCCAATAGGGGATCCAGTTTGAGCACTAAGAATCTACCCGTTAGGGTGCCGGCATCCGATAGCACAACAGATTGCTGTCTAACAGATGCCCAGTACAGCATTTTGAATTCTTGCTTGGGGAGAAAAACGGTAGACCCCGGGTTAGTCCACAATTGACTAAGACCGATACTTTCCAAAATAGATTTCACCACTTGGAGCCATGGGATGTTACCAGAACCCAAGATTGATCTCACTTCCGCGAATTCATTGGCAAAGAGGCTTAGATCTGGCAACGTCCAAATCCGTCTCCACAATGCTACCAACCGGTACCGTGCCATCTCATCTATCGGCTTACAACCCATATCCAGAAAAAGGGGTTTAATTGGTGTGGATTGGGGTAGTCCTACCAGTTTACGCAAGAATTTATTTTGGATTCTCAACAAAGGAGTTAGGTCCATAAAGCCCCACAAGTCAGCCCCATACAGAATGGCAGAGCTAATTTTTACTTCATAAATCTTTAGTGCGGGTGTTACCCTTTTGGTTAAAGACATTCTTTGCTCCTGGATTAAGCATCCAGTAAGGCGAGCAAATCTTAAGTGAAGAGCATCCACCATGGGGCTTCCGGTGTAAGCGATAGTCTAGGGTCACTCCAAGGTAAGTCATGACATCCACCTGTTCAAGGCCGACTCCATTCATACTGACATGACTTTTAATAGGGCAATTTTTAGTTAAAACCATGAATTTTGTCTTGCTCACATTTATTTGCAGATCATTTAGTTTACAAAAATCCTCAAATCTATTAATCGCCATTTGAAGACCCCCTACGTGTCTTAGAGAGGATTAGTGTATCGTCTGCAAAGATGAGCAGGGGGAACTTACTCCTGTCAAATGTGGGTGTATCAGTAGGGGTGTCTGCAAAAAATTTCACCACCTGGTTAATAAATAGTAGAAAAAGAGTAGGTGCCAAAACGCACCCCTGGCGGATACCCCGCGTTACGGGGAAGCTGTCCGTCACCTGCCCCTGTCTCCCCCCACCTAACCTTAGCGAAATTTCCTTCGTACAGTCTTACCAAGAGTCCGAAGAGTTTGGGCGGCAAACCTAACTTACTTAGAACAGCCCATAACTTTGCTCTAAGCACATGGTCGAATGCGGACTTAAGGTCCACAAAGGCAGCATAAATGGACCCTCCACCCAGCAGCACCACCTTCCAGTATATCAGAGTAAATCTGAAAACCTGGTTGATGTTGCTGGTGCCTGATCTAAAGCCAGCCTGCAGCGGTGAGAGAATTCTCTCCATCTCCATCCACCCTTGGAATTTTGGCAAGAACCATACTTGCGACGATTTTCTGCATAGAATCTATGAGACTAATCGGGCGATAGTTTCCAGGGACCGATCGATCCCACTTTTTAAAAATGGGAAGGATTTTCGCACCTTTCCATGACTCTGGGATCCTTGCTCCCTTGGCAATAGCATTAGCAATCTGTGTGATATAAGGAACCCAAAGTTGGAGATTAGTTTTGAATAAGTCTGCCGGGATACAGTCCATCCCAGGGGCTTTCCCTGCTTGGACCATGCAGAGAGCAGACTCAGTGTCGTGGTTCGGGAACTCCAAGAAATGACAGGAAGAAAGAGGCAATGGTGCCCAGATCACCGGGGTATCAAGGAGTTCATACTCTGGGTCTTTAAAAAAGTCCACCCAAGCTTCTTCAGAGACGTGATTTACTGGAGTCTGCGAGTCTGGGTTTCTGCCCCATTTCAAAACTTCCCAGAACTTAATCTGATTAGAGGATAGGCAGGCCTCATAGAGGTCAGACCAATAACACTCGTCCCACTCTCTCTTCGCCTCCCACTGAACCTTCTTGTACTTTTGCCGTGCCAGTTTAATGTCAAGGGATACCCTGGATTTAATAGCTTTTATTAGCCCACTATGCGCCTCCCTGCATTTTTTGTTGTACCATTTCTTCCTAGTGCCAGTTATTTTCTCTTTCCCATACTTTAGAGGTAGGGTAAGGAGGGCCTTCAGTTTATTGAAACACTGCTCTTGTAGGTCACTGACCTGGTGGACTGATTCCATATTAGAGGGTAGATCATAAATGGCACACAGGGTAGAGGAAACTTCTACAGATATACCATCTAGCAAAGCAGGATCCGCCATGACCCTGCACCATTTGACCCTCCTTCTATCGTTGGTTAAAATAGCTACAGGAGTCCTGCCAAGACCATCAGAGAGTTTCAAGCTTAAGGACAACGGGTTGTGGTCACTCTCAGGACGGGCCACGACTACCATGTCTTCCAGGAGGGACCAATACTCCATTTTAACCAAAATGTATTCAATCATACTTTTACTAACCCCATTGTCAAAGGTGGGATGACCAGCTTTATCAGAAATCGTTCGACATTGGCTGCTCTCATACCCCACTCTAAGCACAGCCCTAACCAGTGCAAGGCAGCCTCTGTGCCCTTTTTGATATGGTTCAGTGACAAATTCGGGATGTTCCACACAACATCTTCCTCACACCACAAGTCCTCGCCCTCACTCATCAGGGGTTCGAAGGTGCAGTTTAAATCCCCCGCTATAAGAATTAGGTTATCTCTCCCAATTAATTCAAGGTAGGAGTCCAACTCATCTATAATTGCCGGGCATCGCCCGCCAGGAAGACCGTGGGCATATATATTAATAATAAAAATGTCCTGGTGATTTTCTCTACATAGCTTGATTCCCAAGATATCGGGATTGTTCACTACAATTTCTATTGGTCTGTAGCCAATGGACTGCCTAACCCAGATTACTAAACCCCCTGACGCTCTACTCTTGGTACCCTGGATTGCTGGTTTGTAGAAATTAAGAAAGCCTGCCCGAAAGATTGGTTCAGGAGCCCAGCTCTCTTGAAAAATAAAAATATCAAAAGTATCTACGAAATCTGCCCAGTCATCTGAGCCTATTCGCCCCTTTAACCCCGCAATGTTCCATGAAGCTATTTTGAGTACCGTATGAAGCATCTCGACTCGAAGCCCTCAATTCTCGTCCTGAAACCCCACCCTCAGTAGGCGGAAAGCCAACCAGGGGGCTACCATCTGTAACACTCCCAGAGGCCTAAACCACCTTCAGTTGCCCCCCCTCCTGACTGGCTAAATAAGCCAAACTGAATAATCCAACTTCCCCATTTACAAAGTTGTCAGAATGACTCTCTCCGCCAGATACCGGACGGAGTCAGTCAATACCCTCCAGGCCAGAGAGTGATTCAAAGCGATTGAACAATTGGGGAATGAATGGGGTGTATGGGGCCCTGTCAGCTGGGAATCTCCCATAAATTCTTCTCGACATTTGGGGGTTAGCAAAGGTCACATTGATTGTTTTGGGATAAAAATAACTGAAACCCAATGACTGCACATCACCCATCCTCCCAAATCTAGCTTCCCTGCACATAAAGTCCACCACCCAAGGATCCCTAAAATTTACTATAATACAAACCCCCTCCAGGTCCTTCGGTCAGTGTCCCACCCAGTTTACTCTTCTGACACTCAGTATCTCCGTGGCAGAGGAGGGTGGGAGGGGTCTATTTTTGTTTAACCAGAAAACAACTTTATTTTTAAGAGCCCCATAGGATTCTAATATATCTTCCCTGATGGTTGAGACACCTGTTAGGACAATTGTATAAGAAGTAGCCTCAGGAGGTAAGTCGGTGCAAGGGGGGCCCTGTTTATTAACCTTCAGAGCTAGGGCGATGGGATTTTTGTCTTGACTCCCCGATGCTCTGCTATTTGGCTTGGTCTGTGGGATCGTTTTGGAACAATCCTTCGCAGGGTTCAAAGCTTGGGCAACAGTGGCAGACTTGGTGTTAAGTTTTGTAACATCTTTCACGCTCCCTCCCCTAGGGGTTACACCTACAGAATTATTTGTGGCAGGCCGGGTATTGGTTTGTGTGGCAGAAGCCTGAAGGGGCTGCTTAGATGTAACAACGGCTCTCGGGGGTTTTAATATACTAGATGGAATAGAGGGTGTAACCTGAGCATTTACTAGCTTATTTAATATGCCAGTATTAGCATTGACAAGATTCTCCAAAAGACCCAGTTTCGAGTGCATAAGTCTAGTACGTTCAAATAGGGGAAGCATAAGTGTTTTTACTAGTATTTCCATTTTGCTTAGGAGAGCATCATCTTTGCTATTACACTCATGGCTAGCAACTAAACTCCTATATGGTACTTGAAGGGAAGGCGGGGAGCTGCTCGTGACCAGTGAGGGCTGGGGGTAGGTAATTATTTCTGGGGCAATGGGCTGGGGTATGCTGTTTGTTTTGGGAATTTTGGAAGTACCCCCCTTCTGAGGGCCCTTCCTTCTCTTTCTCTTGCGGGGCATGTTCCTTTGGGGCTCTCCATTAGTTGAGTCTAGTTGAATCGGGCTAGCAGTTAACACTCTGTCCCCACCCCCACTACAGATAGAAACACCAGATTGTGAGCCACCATCAGAAGAGTGCAATAACGATCTCTCGACCTCTGGGTGGACATCTACCACCACAGGGTCCAAAACCTGATTAGAACTCATGGTGGATGCGTAGGGGCTAACCACTGAAGCAATGCGACCTATAGAGGAGCGTTTCCCCGTAATAAGATCAAGCGATAGCCGTTTCTCAGCAAAGGCTATCTCCTTTTCCAATATACCGGTCGTCTTGATTAAAAAGGCGTCCAGGGGACCAGTTACCACCCCGCTAGAAGTCTGCAGTTGCACAGATCGTTCTTTCCCCGAACGTAAGGGCATGATTCAAAATGATAAGAGAGGCCAAGAGTTTATTGTTTTTAACAAATGCCAAGGGTGGACAACAATACCTCCCTACAAAAATAGTAAAGTACAGGATCGGCAGAACAAGAGGGGTGGCCCAACCCAACCTCGACCGATCTCAGACGGCCTCAGACTGCCCGCCCTTCGCCCGCGCGCGTCCCGCGTGCGCGTGGAGGCCACTTGAAGAAATAGTCACCAATATCGAAGGGGCGGGAAGAGGACCACCTGCGGCCGATCGGCGCCACTCAGCAGGCTGGTCCTTGCAGTCCCGCCTCAGCCTGCACACAGATGGAGTCAAGGGTCAAGTTCCAGCGCCTCTCAGTGTGTCCTGTAAAGCAACTCTCCCCGCAGGCTTAGGCACGAGCGGCTCCCGCGGAGCGGGGGCCCCGAGATGTGGGCGATGAAGGCAGCAACAAGCTCCGGTGAGAAAAGTGTCCCGCTGATGCAGGTCCAAGAGTAGGTTTTAACCAAACAGGGTGGGGGCGGGAAGAGGACCAGCTGCGGCCGATCAGCGCTGCTCAGCAGGCTAGTCCTCACAGTCCCGCCTCAGCCTGCACACAGATGGAGTCAAGGGTCAAGCTCCAGTGCCTCTCCGTGTGTCCTGTAAAGCAACTCTCCCCGCAGGCTTAGGCACGAGCGGCCCCCACGGAGCGGGGGGCGCGAGATGTTGGCGATGAAGGCAGCAACAAGCTCCGGTGAGAAAAGTGTCCCTTTCACTTCTGTGCTTATACATTGCTGAGATGGTGCAGACTTGGGCAAATTGGGCTCTTGGTCGGAATTGTGACTACACTTAATTGTGCATGTGTGCTATTGTGCCCATCTCCCCTCTGTCTTCCCAGTCAATGGTCGTTACTCACCCTGTTACTATTGGCTCAGGTCCTGCTGTCCCCAACTCCTGCCACCATCTCCCCAATGATGGTCCCAGGCTGGTCCTCTGTGGGGCTTGTGGGGTTCTGGTTGTCCTCTGTACTTGCTCCGGCTACCTCCCTGGTGCTTCGCAGTTGTATGGGTTTTGTTTGTGTTTTTTGCTGCTGCTTTTATAGTGATTTTTCCCGCCTGACTTGGGGAACTTGCAGGCGTGGCGCTGCTTATCGCTGAATTTTTTTATCGCAGTTTGGCCCATCGCAGTTGTTTTCACGTTCAGGTTTAGATTTTTATTGCCGTCCCGATGATTTTATCACAGACATTTGACGCATTATCGGGAAACTATCGCATGTTACCGCCGTGTTGTGAATATGACGTTAAAACAGAGATATTTTCACACATGTACCACTTTACATAGTACAAAACTAACGCCGAGCTCTCATAAATAAGCCCCAAAGTGTCTGCAGGTAAACACATTTTTAATTATTTCTTGAAGCTATAATTGGTGTAATGCTACAGGTACAATATTTCTTTCGCACAATTGTATAATTGCGAAAATACTTATACAACTTCTGGAAGATTTTGAGTTACTAGTGAGAATGGAAACAAAATTATTAGCATAGCTGTCGTTTGTTGGAAATACATTTCTGTTTGTTTCTGGAAGAGGAAAAGAACTCTAACTGAAGTAATTCAAGCTAAATACGTGAAAGGCAAACAGGAGCAGGCAATTGATTACCATAATGGCTTTTACAGTCATTGTTGAAAATATCGATGTTGAGAAATCATCGCTGTGCTTACGTGAAACGTTAAGGACGTCAGTAAATGCCCCAGGGTGGAACCGTTTCAAAGTCACTTGCTAATAACTGAGGGGTCTGAGAACCGGAGGAACCAGCTCCATTAAAAGCCCTGATTTTACTTTTTTAGTTTGTATATTGATGGCAAATCCAAATTTGAGACTCGAAATGAGTTGCCTCTTTACGAATCAGGAATACTCCATGATAGTTGGAGTACCCAGGGAATCAAGTCATAACTGTGAGGCCCTAGGGGCCGAGCTGGGCCTATGACGCTGCAGGGCACATGGAGCGCAATGAGGGGACACCCACACGTTACTGTACTGGTGTGGACGGGAAGTGCCGAGCCACTTCGGTCCCTTTATTTAAAGCTTTCTGGCCACGCCTGGCCAGAAAGTGATACATTGTGCGGAGTGCTTCCGGGGCTCAACCTGAGACCCTCGGAGCACTAGAGCGCTACATCCCTTCCCAACTTGGATTTTTCAAAACAAATTATAACAGTCAGTTCAGCATGCAAAATCTGCCAGTCTGTGACTGGGTCGTGGATTGGATCTGAGATTATACTGCCACTTGCCTCTCGGAGGGATCTGGTCCTGAGGAGGTCCCGGTGATGGCAGGGATGGATGTTCTGTAGTGTCTGGGGCTAGGCATGAGTTGTCGTCTGTGGCTGCATTCTCTCCTTCTTCCCTCGTTACAGGTGCGCCGCCACTGGGACTTGGTCCTTTCGGAGCGGGTATCGGCTTGAACCACGATACGTTGCGAGTCACTTCTTCTCCGTCTCGACTGACAGTGACTGCTGTTCCGTGGGTTTCCTTGATGACCCAGGGCTCCGGTTCGAAAGGGGTCTTGAACTTCCCTCCGGGTCTCCTTGTCCGGATGAGCACCGTCTCTCCTGGGCTCAGGGCTTTTGCTTGGGCTCTTCTTTTGCAACTGGCTTTCTCGTTTGTCCTTCTTCTCCTTTCTTGGGTGTTTGCCGGGGAGTATGGTGTGGGAGTCCAGCTGTCAGCCATAGGTAGCAGATCCCTTCGGGGGCCGGTCAGCATCAGCGCCCAAGGTGATTGCATGGTGGTGCTGTGCGGCGTGCTGCGATACTCCCTCAGGAACGCTTGCAGTGTTTCCTCCGGGTCACTTCCTTCGGCTGAGGAGATCCTCAGTATTTTGTTTATTGTCCTCATGAAACGTTCCACCTCACCGTTGGCCTGTGGCCATTGCGGGGTGATTCGGTGATGCTTTATGCCAAGGTTGGCTAGGAACTCCTTGAACTCACTCCCCTGGAATGGGGGCCCATTGTCTGTTTTGATGACCATTGGGATACCGAACAGGGCAAAAGTTTTGGTGAGGATGGGGCGAATGTTCGCGAAGCTGGTTGACGCTGCTGTTTCCACGATGGGGTATTTGGTGTAGTTGTCTACCAGCACTACTGTGACTCGTCCGTCTGGGAAGCTTCCAAAGTCCAGGCTTAGCCATGCCCACGGCGATGGGGCGTGTTCCTCTGTGATTATGGGTGCCGGTGCTTCGGGGCTACTTGTAATCTGGCATGCTCGACATTCCCGTACGCAGGCTTCGATGTTCTCGTCCATGTTTGGAAACCATATCTTCTCTCGCATCCTCGCCTTCATTCTGCGGGTGCCTTGATGGCCTTCGTGTGCCAGGGTGGTTGCCCTCTCTTGCAGTGTTTTGGGAATGACCACGCGAGTCCCTCGCAGTAGGAGGCCGTTGTCAGCGCAGCTGAGGTCGTCATGCACCTTCCAGTATTGTTGTAGGCGTGTTCTGTCTGCGTCGTTCCACCCGTTGGTGTCTTTTAGGAAGCTCGTCCATGTTCCGGATTGTATGGCCTCCTTCACCCTTCCGACCACTGTATCGTTGTCATAGTGAGAGATGATGATGTCGGCGGTCAGTGCACAGGGGCACGCGCCTGTGGCTAGCATGTTGATAAATTCCTCGGTCTGGACCTCAGGGTCTGTGTTGCTAGACTCATCTGCGGGGGGGTGGCGCGACAGGAAGTCCGCCGGGTTTTTCGCCCCTGGTCGGTATACTAGATCCATTTGGTATTGTTGAACCTGGATTGCCCAGCGTTCGATCCTTGGCGGGGGGTGTGGAGCAGTTCCACGGAACAACGGGATCAGCGGTTGGTGGTCTGTCACCATTCTAAAAGGGTGGCCGGAGATGTAGAGATGGAAATGGGCGCACGCCCACTTTACGGCCAGTGCCTCCCTCTCAATTTGCGAGTACCGGGACTCTGTTGCCGTCAGAGCTTTGCTTGCAAAAGCCAGTGGGGCCCACACCCCGGGTTCAGATTCTTGCGATAGGAGGGCTCCCAGGCCCACTGGGCTGGCGTCCACTAGTACTTCGGTGGGTCTTGCAGTGTCGAAGTGCGCCATTGTTGTGCTATCTAACAGGGCTTCTTTGATCCGGTGGAACGCATTGTCCTCCGTTGCCGTCCACTTCCAGGGGCTGTCTTTCTTCGTTAGGCTTCTCAGAGGCTCTGCGATTGTGGCCAGATTGGGTATGAACCTGGCACAGTACTGCGCCATACCCAAGAAACTTCTTACTTCGGAAGCGGTTGATGGTGCTGGAGCATTCTTGATGGCTTGTGATTTGCGGGGATCTACCCTCACTCCGTCCGAGTCGAATACGTATCCGAAGAACTCTATTGATCTCTTGAAGAACTGGCATTTGTCCTTGTGTAGGGTGACACCGTACTGCGCGAGTCTTTGTAGAGTGGCCTTTAGTCTTCGGTGGTGTTCTTCACTGGTCTTGGCGTGGATCAAGATATCGTCGCTGACGTTCAGCACCCCATCAAGTCCGGTTAGGATCTCCTTTATTGTGTTTTGGAATATTTCGGCTGCGGATGAGATGCCGAAATTTAGTCGCTTGTACCGCCTTAGCCCTAGATGTGTGGAAAAAGTTGTAATGTAGCGGCTCTCCTCCGCTAGCCTGAGCTGGTGGTATCCGGCATTAAGGTCCAGCTTAGAGAACCATTGGGCCCCATTCAGATCCGTGAGGATGTCATCTACCGTTGGAGTGAGGTGGCGTTCCCGTCTGATAGCTTTGTTGGGCATCCTCATGTCTATGCAGATGCGGATCTTGCCTGGCTGGCGCGGCTTCTCGGCTATCACCATCGGGGATACCCACGGTGTTGGCCCTGATACTTTCTCGATTACCCCTTGTTCTTCAAGTTGATTGAGTTCCTTTTCTACGGCTGCGCGCAGGTGGAAGGGTATTCTTCTGTGTCTTAGGGCTATTGGCTGGATGGCGGGGTCGATGTGTAGCTTGATTGGTGGTCGTTTGATTGTGCCAAGACCTTCGAATAGTGTGGGGAACATTTCCAGGATGTCCTCTGTTTGTAGCGCTTTGACCGCGTTTGCGAACGCAATGAGGCGGAGGTCTTCTGCCGTGTTGCTGCTTACAAGCAAGTCTGCTTCCTTGTCTATTACGTGGAACGTTGTCGTCACTTCGTTGTCTTCCGCTTTTACTTGGACCGTCATCTTTCCCCGCAGTGGGAGGGGTGTCTGGCTGCCGTACGTTAGTATGCGCGCCTTGGAAGGTACTAGTTTGGGTCTCGGGTTCAGTGCTTTATAGTGCTGGATTCCCATGACGTTTATGGTGGCTCCTGTGTCGATGACGCCACATGCTGGGGACCCGTCGATGTGTATCTGACACTTGGGCTGTGGCCTCCGTCGCTTCTTCAGTTCGCTTACGAACGACACGTAGTAGCATTCATCTTCGTCTTCTGAGGGGGAGTCATCAAACTGGGGTCGCCTCGGTGGTCCGTGTGGTTGAGACGATGTTGCGTCGTCTAGTGACAGCTGCTTTACTGCTCCTGTGATTGGTTTTCTTCCTGACGTCCCTCTTCCTCGGGAGCCACCCCTGCACACGCTTGCGAAATGGTTGGGTATTCCGCACTTTGAGCAGGTCTTGCCACGTGCTGGGCAGCCATCTTGGTTGTGCTCATCTCGGCCACAGTATCCACACGATGTACGGCGTGGTGTCCTGGTCGGCCATCTTCCTCTGTTTCCTCGGCCGGCGTTGCGAACTGCATCCACTCTTTCAGTCTTTACCACGGTTCCTGCTTCTGCCCGTGGGTTCAAGGCTGCTTCCATTGCTGTTGCGCGTACATCCGATAGTTCGTGGGATCTGGCCAAGATTAATATTTCTTCAAGGGTGATTCGTGGCTGTCGTAGAATGAGTGTCCTTAGGTGTTTGTTGCGGCAGCCTTGAATGAGCTGCGCGGTTACTTCCTTCTTTTCGTCGTCGTCCGTGCACGTGCTTATGAGATCCCTCAGCCGTGCATGGAATGCGTCCATGGATTCTCCTTCCCTTTGCCGGGATTGGCGAAATTTGAACCGCTCATAGTGGGGGTTCAGCTGGGGGTCGAAATGTGCGTTCAGCGCATTGACCGCTGCGTCATAGTCTTTGGCATCTCCTGTGTCAGGGAGGTGTTTAAATAGCTTATACAGTTCTGTGCCCCCAAAGTGTAACAGCAGGGACCTCTTTACCTCGTCATCTTTCTCCCTGGTAGCAGTGAAATAGTTGTTGAGTTGCCCTAGCCATACAGCCCATCTGGGGGCTGCTGTCCCGGGGTCTATCAGCTCACTGAACGGCGGTAGTGCCTGGATTTGTGAGTGGGCTGACGGCGTTGGTGGTTGAGTGCCGAGGTTTACTGCTGGTGGTGCCACTTGCTGATTCTGGTTGGCTCCCCCAGCTGCCCCTCCAGGGTTGGTGGTCATTGTGGCGCTGGTCGGTGACTGGGCGTCTGTCTCTTGAATGTCGCTTAATTGTGAGTTGGTTTGCACTTGCTCGTGCTTGTTTGTGCCCGTGAGTCACTGATTGCCTGGTTATAGGTTGCACCTGCTTGTGCTTGATGGCGCTTGTGTGACCCAGTAAGCACTTGGTGGCTGATTGGCTTTGCTCGTGCTTGTTGGCGGTCGCTGCGTCACCTCGTGGTGTGGTAGGTTCTGCCGGGTCTTGTTTGTGTCCACTAGGCCTCGCTCTCGATTAGTCTGAGGCGTCTCCTCGGCTTCGCGCTCTCCCCGGGTGCCTCCCTCCGGTGACGGCGCCTCGCGTTCTGCGCATGCGCGCACTGCTGGGCCTGCTGCCGGGCTGCTTCCTTCGGCGCGTGTCGTCGCTTTGGGCCTCTCTGCCGTCGCTGCCGCCGGTGCCACACGCAGCTCCTCGCTCACGCTGCTTACCGGTGTGTGTGGGGATGTAGCCTCTACTGTCGGTGGCGGTGGCCGTCGTCGCTGACGTTCCTCTCCGGTGCTGCGGCTGGGCGAACAGGTCGGCTGGTGAGCAGGCAGGTGAGGGTTGCTGGTGGGTGCTGCTTAGCTTTGGATATCCCACCTTCGTCGCCAGTGTGAGGCCCTAGGGGCCGAGCTGGGCCTATGACGCTGCAGGGCACATGGAGCGCAATGAGGGGACACCCACACGTTACTGTACTGGTGTGGACCGGAAGTGCCGAGCCACTTCGGTCCCTTTATTTAAAGCTTTCTGGCCACGCCTGGCCAGAAAGTGATACATTGTGCGGAGTGCTTCCGGGGCTCAACCTGAGACCCTCGGAGCACTAGAGCGCTACAATAACTATTTACAAACGCAAATTAAGCATATTCTTGAAACTTTAGTTCTTTTTGCTGTGCCGTTATTTGTTTATGGCGGTAGGTTGTGGATATTGCCACTAGAGGGCAGTAAATGGCTTCTTTTCTCTCATATGTTCATTCTCTTCGTCCGTCGCGTGCACCGCTTTACTGCTATGGATGCGGATGTGAAACATATGTTTATAAACTGTTTTGTTGAGGGAGAATAATTGAAGCTGGGCTGCATTTGCAGTCTCTGTGCTCAGCGAAAGAAGCTTGTATGGCTATTGCCCGTCCTTTCTTGTAAAGCAGGTATTCTGCTCTCTTTGCTGTGGCGGCGCTATATGTCTGTGATAACACTTATGCTTATGTGCCACACTTGTTCTGGTTGGGGTGAATTTTTGTGTTTGTATGGTGAATTAGTTGCTTGTGTCTGTGTGTGTACGAGATTGGCTGCACGACTACTTCTAGTATTTTGCTGGGCGTGACTGCTTCGTCTGTATTATACTGAAATGGAAAGTTTAATGACACACCAAACATTTCCGTAGTTTGGTTAGGAATAAAGGAATACATCTAACCCCTCATAAACAGGGCCACTGGAATTATTCGATAGGTGGGGGGCTAAAGTATCTGGCAGGGTTAACTTATGTATGCAGCAATAAAGGGCAAATTATGCAATTTAATACAGTAGATTTTGCGATATTATTACTCAGGCCTGGCTTTAATGCTGGTGGCGCCTAGTGCGGCAATCTTTTTTTGCGCCTCATCCCTTTCACCCCATGACGTCCTTCTCCGCAGATTCCCTCACTACCACCATCAAACAGTGCCCCTCATCTATCCTTAGCTCCTCTGTCCCATATATTTCTTCTTTTTCATAGCGCTACTCATAGTTTACTCAACCTCAGTCTGTGATCTGCATAATACACCTCATTTGCAGCAGGTACATTAAACATCTGCTCTACTTTATGATGAATCGAAACTGCCACTAAACACATCTCTGATCTCTCCAGTAGGGACCTTATTCACCAGAGTTATCTTGACATTTTTATTGCTGCCGTAAAACTGCTGGACACACAAGGAACTCTGCAGTAGGTGCTTTCGAACCCATAAAGTATCGTTAAATACAGCGCCACCTCGAGGTCAGCATCAGGTGACGTGTGGAGAAGTGTGGCTCACGGTGTAGAGCAGGCAGACCCGGAAGCTGAGGTCAGACCCGTGACGAGGGTTCAATTCCCGACGCGGCAGGGTCTTGAGCTCAAGTGTCCACGGACTCGATAATTCTCGCTTCGGTGCCTGGTCTAATCATGGGTTCTCGTTCTCACTCTGCAACTCTGGGCATTAAGCTTGCTTAATCTCCACAACGGCCCCTCGCGGCGGGATGCCTGGCTTTCACCTTGGGGATGCCCTGTAGGGGCTATCTCACAGGGAAAAGTCAGGATGGGTTCCCAAGGCAAGCGCCGGGAAACCTCCGGGTAGCTGTGCGCTCAATAAATGCATAAAAAAAAAAAAAAAAAAGGTGCAGCTGCACCGACCCCACTGCCATAAAGCCGACCCTGGTTCTACTTCAGAATTTTGTCATTTGAACACATATTAACACTGTCTGGGAAAAGTTTTGTCTCAGAAGTAGTACTAGTGTGTAAAAAAGTAAGAGGCTCCTTTGTATAAAAATAGTAATTTATTTAAGGTTGGATGGAAGGAAGCACAGCACATCCAATAGGTAAAAGATACAGGGAGATAATACAGTTGGGAAAGAATCTGGAACCAAGGATGTAAGATGCATACACGCATCATACATTCCAGGTTCCAGCACAATGAGGTAAGGCAGTGTAAATAAACAAGCAGAGGAAAGGCAAGGATGCAACACATCTTACCCCAATAAAAGAAAAATCAACATAGAAACCTACTAGGAGTTTTCTTGGGTCTAACATCAGATTTAACCCTAGAAGCAACAGACAAATCTTTAAGAACAGGAGTCTGGAGAGGTACATTAACCTGCACATGAGGAGAAGGCATATTGGCCTGTGCACGTGATGGTGATGGAGAAAGGTCAGAAGTAACAGGGCATCTAGCAACCCTACGAACATTCCAAACCCTCCCATCTTGTGTGGCAACACAGTTTTTAAACACCTTGACCACTTTAATAGGAGGAAAGAACTTGGAAAAACCTTTAATTAAGAAACCAGGTTTCTTTACCCTCACCCATTCACCAACAACAAAATCATGAAGTTTAACATTCATTCTGGAATCATATGCAAGTTTCATACTCTGCTGTTTGTCTTCAACACGCTTGGCAACACTTTCGACATCAACTTTAGGATCATTCCTATTAAGTTTTTTAACCCACCAGGGGCAAATGGCAGAAGAGGGTTCTCTACCCTTTAAGAGTTTGAAAGGGCTCACACCTGTGACGGAATGTGGCGTGATACGGTAGACCCAAAGTCTTTTCCTGACCACCTCCAACCAGGAATCGTCAGAAGAACCAATACCAGAGATACAATCTTTGAGGACACGATTAAAACGTTCCACCAGACCATTTTCTCTAGGCTCGTACAAGGACACAGTATGATGTTTAATACCACAGCAGTCAAGAAACTGTTGAACTTCAGATGAAACAAGCTGTGTACCGTTATCTGTAACAAAAGTCTCTGGAAAACCTTCCCTGGCAAAGGTCTCTTTCAAGAAAAACAAAATAACCTGAGAGGAAACACTATTTACAAATTTAACTTCAGGCCATTTTGAATGGTAATCAACCAACACAAGTGCAAAACGGGCATTAGAAGGTAATTGTTTAAAAGGGCCTGAAATGTCAAAAGCCACTTTTTGCCATGGAAATTTGGGCCAAGCCACGGGTTTAAGAGGAGCAGAAGACAAATGGAGCATTTTGTCACTGCTAATGCACTGAGAACATTCCCTTACCATCCTATCAATCATTTTGTCAATGCCAGGCCACCAAAAGTTTTCTCTAACCAGGCGCTTCATGGATGACATGCCAATGTGGCCTTGGTGAGCTAACGACAAAATCTTCTCTTGTAAAGAAGCAGGAGGAATTAACTTGCCAGACTTGAACAACAACCCACCAAACTCTTCAATTTCTAAAGCAACTTGGGAAAAGGAAGCTAATTCAGAAGGAAAGGATTTATTATTAGGCCAACCATCTTTCACAAATCCAAAGATTTTTTGACAAACGGAATCCTTTGCCATTTCACTAAACCACTCCTCTTCAGATAATGTTAAAAACTCCTTAGATATACAATCTTCAATGGAAGCAATAACATCAACATCCTGGTCAATGGTGGAAACTTTATCAACACTGCATGGTAACCTGGACAAAAAATCTGCTGTTACATTGCTTTTTCCAGGAACATACATGATCTCGAAGTCATATTCCTGGAGGCGTGAGGACAAACGAGCAATCCTGGCAGTCGAGTTCCAACCACCACCAGGGGAGAGAATACCTACTAATGGTTTGTGGTCCGTTCTCAAAACAAACCTGTTCCCCCAGACATAGTTTCTAAAGTGTTCTACAGCCCAAATGCAAGCAAGTAGCTCCTTTTCAATAACGGAGTATCTCCTTTCAGTGGGGGATAAAGTTCTGGAAGCGAAGGCCACGCACCACTCATCCTTACCCGCAGTTTGACTCAACACAGCACCAATACCATACAAACTGGCATCAACAGTGATGACACATTTCTTACTAATACAGAAAGATTTGAGTGTAGGAGCATTAACAATCTCACTCTTAATTTGCTTGAAGGCAATATCTTGCCTGTCAGTCCAGACAAATTTGGCTGAGCTTCTAGTCAACTCCCTTAAAGGTTCCATCTTGTTGGCGAAATTTTGAATGAATTTACTATAATATTCGCACAACCCCGCGAAAGAGAGTAACTTCTCTTTACTATCAGGGGCCGGTGCATTCATAATTGCGTCAACAAGGTTCTTCTTTGGTATCACCCCATCACCAGAGAGGGTGTGACCCAAATATTCTACTGACTTACAGAAAAATTTACATTTGCTGGCTTTAATGGTCAAACCAAACTGCTCTAACTTAGAACAGACTTCTTTAAGGTGAGCATGATGTACACTGTTATCTTTTGAAAAAACCAGAATATCGTCCTGGAAACATTTGACGAATGACAGATCTTTAAAAATATGGTACATGGCTCTCTGAAACACTGAAGCAGCCGAAGCTAGACCAAATGGCATCCTCTTGAACTGAAATAACCCATGAGGGGTAATGAAAGCAGTAAATTGTTTGGAGTCTTCAGTGAGTTCGATCTGGTGATACGCAGATCTCAGGTCTAAAGTAGAAAACACACTGGCCCCATCCAACATGCAAAGCATTTCGTTAATATTAGGAAGTGGATGACAGTCAGTGACTAAGCTCCTATTGAGTGCCCTTAAATCAACACATAGCCTAATACTTTTATCAGGTTTAATGGCTAAAACAATGGGGGAAACCCATTCAGACGATTCCACTTCCTCAATTATACCATCTTTCACCATGGTGTCAAGCATATCTCTAAGTTCGTCCCTAATACTGATAGGCACTCCCCTTAACTTCTGTTTTACAGGGACAGAGTTGGGTTTGACTTTAATCTTATGGCTAAACCCATTCAATTTGCCTAACTTGTCAGAAAACACTTTAGGAAAAACACGAGAAATCTCAGTGAATTCAGATGATTCAGTGGAGTCTCCGTCCGATATAGCTAAAACTAACACAGGATCTTTAAGTCTAGGATTTAAAGAAACACCAAGTCTCGCTTGGTCCCTCCACCCCAAAACATTCACACCCTTCCATGCGATGTAAAGTTTTATATTGGCAGAACTATTTTTGATAGTAAGCATAACTTCCTTAAAGCCAATAATGTTAATCTTGGAGCCATCAAAATTGTAACCACGTATGTCAGGTTTAGACAAGGAATTAACATCAATTAAATCACCAAAAGACTTAACACAATACTCATGTGTGATAATGGTCCAAGGAGAACAGGAGTCCACCATAAGTTCTAGCACTTTACCCAAAATGGTAACAGGACTTTTAGGAGAGGAAAGCGTATCTGCTTGGGATAAGTCAATAGACTCCTGTACAGCAATGACAATACCAAATTCCTTAATATCTGGATCATTGCAAGCATCATCATTGATATATGATATATTACCAGAAGGACGTTTAGCTGAAGAAAAGGAAGACCTCTGGAAGGGCCTTGCGGAAGTTTTACACATTTTTGAAAAGTGACCAGAGCGTCCACATTTATTGCATTGTCTAGAAAGAGCTGGACATTGTGGAAAGGAAGCGATGTGGTCAGGGTTTCCACATCTAAAACAATAGAATTGTCTAGCTTTCCCATCATTCTTGTTGGAAGGCACAACATTTCTTTGTTCTTGGGGTTTAACAACACTAACTTCACTAGAAGAAGTGGAACCAGTTGAAGAGGTGGAAGCAGTAGATGCCTTATCTAATGTTTTTATCCATTTATCAGACTGTTCAAGAGCTTTAGCAGTGCTAATCGCTATCTCCAAACTAGGATCACCTAAAATCCACAACTGCTCTTGAACTTTCTTATCTCTTACATGTACAATGATCTGATCTCTGATCATTTCGTCTGTCATAAGACCAAAATTACAATGTAACGATAATGCACGTAGAGCTGTAAGGAAATCATCAAAGCATTCTTTTTCATCTTGAATTCTAGTATAGAACTTAAACCTATTCAGAGCGACACTAGTAACAGGTTTGAACCTCCCTTCAATTCTAGCAACTGCCTCATCATACACATTAGTGTCACCTCCAGATCTTACAGGTGGTAAAGTTCTAAAAACTAATTGCCCTTCAGAGCCAAGACAGTGTAGAAATATGTTCTTCTTTCTCTCCGCAGACATGCGTTCTCCATCCATGGCCTTGAGATATGTAAAAAATTCCTCCTTCCATCTTGTCCATGGAATGGGTGGATCACCCTTAGATTGTAAAAATTTTGATGGTGGATCAAATTGCATGTTAAAATTAAATGTTAAAGTAACTGTCTGTAAATATCACTAAAAGAAGTGAAGAGACAAAAAAATAAGAAAAAAAATACCAAAAGTATCCACTAGATGGCAGTCTAATGAAGGAGTACAAACTTCCACTGAAGATTCCACAAAAAAAAATCAGGATAACTTGGAATATAAAAACAGTTTGGAGCCAAGTAGTAACAATTAAGCCACAGAAATAATCATCCCAAAATGGTATTGACAATGAAAATGTCAAGTTTATGTCAATAAAAGTTATTCCTAAAATAAATATTAATAGGAGCACACGCAATAAGAAATAGCGTGTCAAACAGTACCTTTAGCCTTTCAGTTCGAGCAAAAATGATTTAAATGGGCTTGCTCGGTGAGACTGAAGTGATCCTTCGTGTAAAACTCACTCGGTAATTTGGTTGCTATGGCAACACACACAGCAGGCTTGCGTGAAGGACAGAGGCTTGAGAAGCAATGCGCAGGGAAACGCGATGACTCACAGAGGCTGGTTTCCAGTGACCAATCAGGAGCAGCAGGCACAGGGCGAAGCCGATTGGTCCAAGCGTCGAAGTATGCTGACGTAGGACAGCTGCAGTTGACGTTGGGTAGTAGCCGTTTTCACGAAGAAAAAGAGGAAAACACGAAGAAATTCACAAACAGCTGAAAATACAGCGCATCTTCACCGGATTTGCTGGAAAACCAGTAGAAAACACTCCGCTTCTCTCCTGAAGCAGATGGGACGACCTTGAGATAAATAACATGGATTCTTAAAATTTCTGCTCCTGTGCTTCGAAGAGATGTGGCAGAAAAATAGATGAGAGTCCCTTCGTCGCCAGTGTAAAAAAGTAAGAGGCTCCTTTGTATAAAAATAGTAATTTATTTAAGGTTGGATGGAAGGAAGCACAGCACATCCAATAGGTAAAAGATACAGGGAGATAATACAGTTGGGAAAGAATCTGGAACCAAGGATGTAAGATGCATACACGCATCATACATTCCAGGTTCCAGCACAATGAGGTAAGGCAGTGTAAATAAACAAGCAGAGGAAAGGCAAGGATGCAACATAGTGTAACATCCAAATACAGTAATAGGCATCGGAAATGTGACGAGTCAACGTTTGCATAAAGCCTTCCACTGTGCGGCAACACATGTTGCTGTGCTTTTAGTAACTTTTGATCTGTTTGAGTTATAAGCAATTTTGGGGGGATAATATCTGCAGAATATGCCGCAGGATTATGTGGCAAATCCATAATTATGTGAAAAATGAAATGCCCCCAGAATCACATAATACCAGTGGCTCTGATCAAAAATAACACTTCAGTTATCAGCATACTCTTTTAACTGAGGTCAGTGGGAAGTCATTATAGTAAGCCCTGCCAACATTACAATAAGAGTAGAATAATTGGAAAATAACCCTTTCACATCATCTAATGCAGCATAGGGGAAGAGTCAGTGCCTTCGTTATTTTAATTCAAAGCACATTAATTCTGTTAATATCCTGTAATCCAGTAACTGGTGCAGTAATCAGAGTAATATCCTCGAAACAGATTCAGGGTAATATATTCGGTGTAATCACATTCTATAAAGTTGAGAAAAATAATTAATATTCTATAATATATTAAATGGTAAACAATTATTTTATTTTCCTGTAATTTTCTAATGCAGAATAAATGAAACACGTAATTCTGTTTTGGGAGTCGTGATGGGGAACGCAGCCCAAATAATGTTCTTAATGCAATAGGAACCAGTGTACTAAAAGCACTTTTATTCTTTGCTCTAATAAATACTATATTAGTCAGAATAATCTGCTGTTGCATTATGAAAACATGTGTTTTTTCCTTTTGCAATTGGATGCAGGATAGAGAAGTCACTGTATTCTCCACCCATAATTTAACTCAAGACAAATAATTTGAATACGATTTGTAGGAAAGTGGCCCTTTTGGATGGTCACCCCCACGTTTTACTCTAGATGCTGTATAAAAGTGCCCTGGAACCTACTAACTAGGTCCCAGTGCCAGTGCGCTTTCCCTCAAAGGTAAGGTGAATTAGTACACCCAATTGGCAAGATGATGTAACTCCTGTTATAAGTCCCTAGTAGATGGTACCTGTGGTACCCAGGGCCAGGTTGTTAAATGGGTCACTACGGCTACAGCACTATTTGTGCCAGCCTGGGTGACCCAAGTAAATGAAGTCCACAGGGCTGCCATCGCAGCCTGCACAAGCATCTTCCCTGCTCGAGATCGCCCCTGCACATACAATGTGTGACAGGGTCCCCTCACTGCCTTAATATATGTAAGCCACCCCTAAAGTAGGCCTCCTACAACCCAGGAGGCAGGATGCATTTTATCAATGGTGTGGACATAAATGTGCAAGCATACATGTCCCTACAGTGATCTTTCCATTAAAGATCACTGTAAGTGAACGGCGGTCCATAGGTGAACTTAGACATTCTAGCGGGCGACCCCAAGTTAGTCAGCTCCAATATGGTACCATCAAATTCAGTTGTGTTTGATATCAAACACTATGCTTTTTCACCCCTGACAGAATCCTCGTGTCGACGGTGAGCTGGCATGTATCTGGGTGGCATCCTTAGAGGTTGGCCCCAAGTTGCCGTGGTCTCCCTGTGCTTTGGCGGGTTTTCCAAGATGGTTTCAGCTAAGGCAGAAGTCCGCCCTCCTGCTGGGAAGTGATATCACCCTGGAGGATGGAGACAAAAGGCCTGCGTAAGAAGAAGGTTACACCTCTGCCTTCCCAGGGTGGCTAGAGAATGACCCATCAGGGCGGTGAGCCTCAAAGGCCACACTGCCTCTGATATGTAAGTAACTTGTCTCCTAGTGAAGACAAAGACACATTGTCCCCAAGCACTCGTGTTTGCTAGCAGGCAGGAAATTAGGTATTCAGGAGGCATACAACCTCCAAAGGCTAGCCATGCCTCTAGGATGGGTCAGATGTTCTGTTCAACCAAGGGTGGCTCATGCCATCTTGAAAAGTCCCCAAAATAATGGGTTGTGGGTAGTTTGGTGACATACAACCCCCAGATGTGGTCACCTCAGGGGTTGTTAAGCAGCAGGATCAGTGGCCTATGGGCTATGGACCATAATACCCCCAAACAACACTAATCTCCAGGATTTAAGTGGCAACCCTGACACCTGAAATCCAGATCTGCTCTGAAGAAGATGGTCAAAAGAAGAGCCCTGTGTCTGCACAAGGCAGGATTTCACGAAAGACAAGGTGCAAAGCTCTGCACCTGTGGCAGCCCCCTGCACCTGCTGTACTGCTACTCGTCCTGGACCAGATATCGGTTCCAAAAAGAAGGTGAACCCCTCTGCAACCGAAAGACTTCATCAGGACTCTTTAGGACTAGAAGTACTAGTCCCCTGCAAACGGCAGGCACAAACCACACATCCAAAATCCAAAGAAGGACTGTCTACCAGGCTCCCTCCACAAATAGCCCAAAAGTAACCAAACAGATGCCTTATGGGGAAGGGTAGTCCTGAACCTTAAAGAGTCTAAACCATCTACAGCATTTCCACGATGTCTGGAAGAAGATTTGCTACATCTCTGCATTTGGTGTGTAGGTGGTCTTTTGGTGGTTCGGCTGACTACTGATTGCTTTACTCGACCCACCAAGAAGAGGGAAACATCTTGCATCATTAACCCTTAATGTCTGTGGCGCAGTTGTTGAGTACTTACATCCCCAAACTGTCTGCGTTGGCACACTTGGTAAAGTCAGCTCTTCCAGCTCCTGTTCAGCACCCCAGAGAGCCAGGACCACCTCTGCACCCGAGATGCCCGAGCTAGGTAAAGCTGTTTTGCCTGGTGATTCCTGGTCCTGGGGCCCTCCAATCTTAACGTCCAAGGGATTCTTCCAAACCTAACCTGCAAGTACTGTTTTGACAGCTCCCACGGCTCCCCACTCAGCACCAAGGAAAGCCAAGTTACCTCATCAACCAAACTCCCCGGGCAAGGTAAATTGTCCTAACGGTCAAGGCTTGGTCTGTGGACCCACAAGACTTCAACTCCAAGTGGGTTCCATTGAACTAACCCTGCAAGATGCCGAGTGCCACATAGCGTTTTGTCCATTAATAGCAATGGTAAAGTTTAACAGCTCTGCAAAGTACTGATTTTCTGAAACACTTTAAAATTGATAACTTTGGTTATCCACCTTGTACTGATTTCATTTTGGTGTCTAAATTTATATAAAAATAAGCTATATATATATAAAGTGGTGCTGATTTTCTTTCAAGTCATGTCAATTACTTATCGTCCATGTAGATGCTCTGAAATGCTTAACACTTGTTCCTTTAAGTAAGCCTGAGAGCTCTTTGCCCCTCTACCAGGACTGAGCTAAGGATTACTAGTTCGAATCCATGGTTTACTTGTGGGTATTGTATTAAAATTATATGGTAATGTCTCCCAGCCATACCACACACTATTGCCACCTTTATACACTATTCTGCAATCAACTACAGGGCAATGTACTGATTACTTACTGGTGATACTCATTACTTCAGATCTGGCCTTTTCCTTCACAGCCCTTCGATTTAATTCTCTCTCAACTCGTCCCCCCAGTGTTTTTTTCTTGGGACTGACAAGTGCTGTGGTGCAGTGGGAAGAAGACATGGGCAGGGATTGTGAAGGTCCTAAAATAAAAGTAATTTTAGCATGGAGCAAATGACTTGTGTATTTCAAGGTGAGGACTCAGGTCGTATTAGGACTCTGACAAGAAATGGCTACTGAGGCGATAATGCAATCAGTCATCTAATTTTGTATTGAAATACTGTTCAGAGCAATTGAAAAGTTTAAATTAATGTAATGCAGGGCAATTTAAGAACAGCAAACTCCATATATAATCAAATATAGATTTATTATGGGGCAACGCAACCAATTTCATCTAATTCTTTAGCCTATTAAAATGTAAAGGAGACAAAGGGCCAGATTTATATCTTGGCGGAGTGGCGAACTATATCACAATGACGATTTAGTTCCCTCCCTGCCAAGACTATGGTCCTTCTGCCCGATTTAAATGTGGGAGACTACTTCTACTCCATCACAGTCAAACTTCTCTGATGGCTCAATGGAGTGAGGGCAGTTGGTTGTTTGTCTTTAAGTCCATTCATCTAATTTAGATAGTCGAAGATATAGCTGTGTTTCAATGATCACCACCGCCAGGTAAAACCTGGTGGTAAAGAGCATTGAAAAGTGCTAAATGCCCCCCTCTTCATGGGAGCAAACTCCCATGGCAAGGTGGAGAATTGTTTTTTATTTAAAAAAAAATCATAATTAACAGCGCATTTCAGGCAAAGTTACAATGCATTGGCAGGAACCGCCTTGACAGCAGTTCCTGCTAAGGCTTGAAAGGTCTATCGGGCTGGCGGACCTTTCACAATTTGGAGAGTGGCCCCTCTGTCAGGGCAACTGTTAGAAGATGGTTTATTAGTAGGTGTAGACATGGACCTACCACTAGCAATAAGGCCACCAACACAACATAAGGTCCAGCCAAGGTCGCAAAGTATTAGCCGCTGGATCAGTCCTTGGTAGCCGGCTGTGAACAGGCAGGCTTAACTCAAGAGACAGGTATGTAAAGTATTTCAAAACACCAATAAACTAAATAAGTAAGACACACACGCAATACAAATCCTACACTAATTTTTAAAAATTGGAAATATTTTTATCAATAAAATGACACCAAAACGACAAAAATCCAATACAGGGAACTGGAGATATTAATTTTTAAAGATTAAACACTTTCTAGTGAATAAAAACATATAGCACCAACTTGGGACCTCTGGTCATGCTTGACTAGGAAAAGTCAAAGTTTGATCCTGACTGCGAAGGAATCTTAAGCATTCCTGATAAATATGATTGAAGACACAGGAAGGCTGGTTGAATGCAGTTTATTCCAGTAGAAAGATCCCATTCATCACAAGCCAGATGTAAGGTCCAACTGACTCCTTTACATTCTCTAAGCATAGAATCATGTTACATACATAACATTCCAACATGTTAACAATGGGCTACCATTAATGATATTATTTAATTATTTATGAAATACTACACATCCCCCTTCTTTACCAAATAACAATATTAAGAAATTAAGGATTTTTTTAATGAGAATAAATGATTATAGAAACATCATCATAACGAGAAGGTGGTTTAACACTTCTTGATGAACGACATGCATTTAGAATAAGATTATCGCCTTTGTTGGTTGAACAACGTGCATTAGGCATGACATTGTCATCTTTGTTGATCCCATCAAACTTACATTTAACAATCACCACTCTATTTAAATTCCAAGTACAATGATCTTGTGTCCGTATAGCATTATTAAAGACTTTAATAACTTTTATTGGTTTCATGAATTTAGATGAGGAACCTACCAACATTCCAGGACGCTTTGTCATTACCCAATCACAGATCTTTACAACGGTTTTCTTAACAGCCTTTTTAAAATCAAAATATTTTTTCCTAAGTTTGGCTTTTTCCTCATCTTTCTTATGAATTGCACGACCATTACATTAACTGTCTTTCCCTTTAGACAATTCATACCTATTGACCCAAGAAGGCTCAACCACTGAATAACAACCAAAAAAGAATTCCTTTCTGTGTAATACAATTTAAAGCATTAATGTAATTTGTAAACAATGACACCTATTTGAATCAATTATATCCCCAACTCATCATACATTGCATTTAAGCCAAATCATAACATTAGATGTATCCAAATAATTTTTATTAAAAAAAGTTTCATCAGTAAACTTAATATGAACACTTTATCACACGTAAAAAATGAAATTATCTGGTTCTTTTTAGAGCAACAATACACATATATTCATAAGGCACAATACATGATTCTTCATACATGAATAAAAAGTCATCAATTAAAAAAACTATTTTGTCAAAAGCAAAAGCTTCCTTCCCAATGGCATTTCACCTTTGTTCTCTGGAGTCACCTGCCAATGTAGGCAATTGGCTGATCAAGGCCCTCCTCATTTACTTGTGCCAACATTGCTCCAATCCCTTGTTCTAAAGCATCTGTCTGAACCACACATTTGTTTGTGTAGTCAGGTGCCAGTAACACTGTGCTGAACACATAACCTTCTTTAGAGTGTCACATGCCTTCTGACACTCTGTGGTCCACACGACCTAGGGGCCTATTACGATTGCGGTTTTTCCGCATCCTCCAGACCGACGGAAGCCACCGCAGGCCCGGAGGATGCGGAAAAACCGCAGCGGACCCACCAAAAACCCACCGCCACATTAGAATGGCTGGTGGGTCCTGGTTTCCGTCTGCAGCTTTTCCGCCGCGGTTGGCTTACAACCGCGGCGGAAAAGCTCTATTATGTTGACGGTGTCTCTCAGACACCGTCAGCCATATTAGGATGGGCTGTTAAAAATGCTTTTCCGCGGCGGGTTTTCCGCCGTGGAAAAGCATGCGTAACTTCACTGCGGGGGCCCGTTGCGGGCCCCCTGGGTGAAGGGGGGTGGGGGGTGCACATGGGGGTACCTATGGTACCCCCCTGCATTTGTATGCAGAAATCGGCAGGCACCGCACGGTGCCTGCCGTTTTCTGCATACAAATTCAATGTATGCATTTTTACCATTGCGGCGGATGCAGCTTGAAGCCGCACCCGCCGCAATGGTAAAAATAGAGGGAACTAGGAGGGAACTCCACAGGCCATGCGGAGGTTCCCTCCTACTCTATGGTGGCGGATGGACTCAGGTCCGCCCGCCATCATAATCAGCCCCTTAGTTTGGCCACTTTTTAGAATCTTCTATAATATCAAGTCAGACCAAGGCAAGGCCCTGACTTGTGTCTGGGTAGTAGGAGCTGTTCAATCCAAAAGGGTTTGTATTTTGCCTAGAGAGGTTATACATGGACCCCACCTACAAGGTGGCCCAGGTACACTAATGAACGCTGCCCTATTTGGCACTTATTAGCCTTAATAGTCAGGCCTGCCTGCTGCAGGACCTGAAGAACTTCCTTAAGGTGGCTTGAGTGATTCTCCTGGGTAGAACTATATACAGCTATATCATCCAGATAAGCTACACTGACCTGCTTCAGCCCGGACATGACTCAGTACACCAACATTTGGAAGTTGGCAGGGGCATTCCTTAAGCCAAAAGGAATTATTTTAAATTGGCAATGCCCCTCTGGTGTGGAGAATTCTGACCTCTCCTTTGCTCAATGAGCTTATCAGCCCAAGGAATAGGGAGGCATCAATCTTTGTGACTGCATTCAGTCCTCTGTAGTCCACACAGAACCTTATCTTCTTTTCCCCCCAGGGGGTTAGCTTGGGTACCAGCACCACTGGACTGGCCCATGGACTTTCAGAGGGCACAATTATACCTAATTCCAGCATCTGAGTTACCCCAGCCTTGATGCTGGCCCTTACTAGTTCAGACAACAATACAACGTGTTCTTGACAGATAGGCTGTCACCAGTGTCAATGTCATCTATACACTAACTGGTGATACCTGGGGTCAGAGAGAACAGACCAGCAAAGTGCTCCAGCACCTGATTGTAGTCTCTGTGCTATTGGTCTGTCAATTTGGGAGAGATTGCCACCCCCTCCACTGAACCATCTTGCACATTGTTGGAGAGGAGGTCTGGCAATGGCTCAGTCTTCTCCTCTCCTCCCTCATCATTGATCATCAACGTTATCATGTCTGCCCTGTCTTGCTGGGGTTTCAACCTATCGGTATGCAAGTCCCAGTAGGGGTTCCTGGGGGTGTTAAGATCTACCAGCTAGTTAACCTCACCCTTTTTCTCTTTGATTGGATAAGGCCCAGTCCACTTGTCCTGGATGGCCCAAAGGAGCTACAGGCTCCAACACCCACATTCATTGTCTTTGAATGTACTCAGGCATGGTAGCCTTTTGATCATACCAGTGCTTCATGAGCTCCTAGCTGACCTCCAGTTTTCCACTTTCCTTGTGCATGTATTCTGCCATGCAAGATCTAAGGCCTGGGACATAGTCCAGCACATTGTCTTTGGCTTCCTTGATAGGCTTTTCTCAAGAGTCTGTCACCGGGCGCAATGGCCTCTTTACAGGGTACCCAAACAACAACTCAAAGGGTCTAAAGCCAACCCTTTTTAGTGGGAATACCCTGTAGGCAAACAGTAGACATGGAAGGAGAACAGCCAATCTCCTCCTGAGTTTGTCGAACAAACCATTGATCATGCTCTACCATTTGGAATGCTCTACTCCTAAAAACTAGACTTAATCTTTCTACTGCATCTTTCAAAAAAGAAATTAAATCGCTTTTAATGGCTAAAATGTCTACTGTCAAGCCAGGTATCTTAGATATTGTATCTATAAAATGCTTGATATGCATGAAACGTTTTGTTATGTACTATATACCGATGTATCTATGATAGGGTGTTTATACTTTCATTGACTAGCATTGAACTTTATGTTATTTATCTTGTACCTATGTAACTAAGACACTTACCTTGTAAAGCGCTCTGATACCAGCAAGGGTCTGGTTCGGGCTATATAAAACTTTCAAAATAAATAAATGCCCTTAAGAGTCCTATTGAACCTTTCTACCAGACCATTAGTCTGGGGTGATATGGGTTGCTGAACCGATAGGTAACACTAGATTCTTCCCACATCGCCTTCAGATAGCTGGACATGAAATTTGTTCCCCTCTCTGAAACACTCTCCTTTGGGAAACCTACTCTGTTGAACACACCAAGAAGGGCCCTACCCACAAAAGGAGCAGAGACTGTTCTAAGGGGTATTGCTTCAATATATCTTGTGTCATGGTTCACTACCATCAAGATATACTTGATGCCGTTGGTGAGTCTAGGGCACCCATAATGTCCACCCCCACCCTTGCAAATTGAGTACCAACCACTGGCAGTGGTATCAAGGGAGCCTTGGGATTGTCCCCTGTCTTGCCACAAGCCTGACTAGTTGTACGGGAGCTCCAAAACCCCTTCCCTATGGCAGACATATTGGGCCAATATAAATTGTTAACCAGCTGGTTCCAAATCTTATTCTGACCCAAATGACTTTCCAAGGGGATCTCATGTTTTAGGTTGAGGAGGAATTCCCTGTACTTCTGGTGGAACACCAACCTCGTGGTGGCTCCATCTTTTCCTTAAGTTGTCTGGCCTCGGTATATAGAACTTCCTCCTCCTAGTAGAATCTGTAGAATCAAATGACATCACCCTTCTCTTGCCTGGAGGCAGTCTGCCTCAAGCTCTTAAGGGTGGGATACTCTTTCCATTCCTGACAAAGCTCCTCACTGGAGGGTCCACCAGCTCCTGTGAATTCTGCCAAATCAGATAGACTTTGCAGGGATGGAATCCCTTCTTCAGAGGTCAGATCCTTCCCCTCAGGGTCAGATTCCTGCTCCACCTCAGGAGTTCTGTGTTCTGGCTCTCCAGACCCATTCCTTTTGCCCTTGCCATTTGGTGATTGGCCCTTTGTTCTAGGGGCCAAATGTCTAACATTTTACTTTTGTGCAGTCTGTGGCCTAGTAACAACACAGACCCACTCAGGGAGATCAAACATACTTGCATGAACCATTCTCCCCACCCCTGACCAGTCAAACGCTTCAAGATCATTTCCCAGTAGACAGCCTACTGGGAATGCAGGAGACACACACACCTGCTTAGGGCCTGTCACTCCTCCCTGTTCCAAACTCACCATTGCCATGGGATGGAGGTTTGCTTTTCTATATGCATAGGTTACCTGGTGATATACACAAGGCATGACCTGCTCTGGGAAACCAGTTTCTCTGTGACCTTAGTCACACTGGCTCCTGCAGCCTCAACCTCAGTTCCATTAATTTTAGGCCTCTTCCCATACCTCTCCATACTGGGAAGGGTTGCAATTTTCACCCCGAGGGCAATAAGATTGCCTCTGTCAACCCTTTCCCCATCTTTGAGACAATCTACACCCCAATCCTATGCTGTTAATCCTCTGGTACTGCCCACCAGTGGGGGGCTTCTTTTTGCAGACAGCATCTCCTCTCTTGTGTCCTGGCTGATAACAGTCAAAACACTGACCTGCCTTCATATGGTCACAGATGTTCCTGCCTTTGCAGCGTCAAAATGCTTCCCCTAAAACCCCTTCTTCTTATAAGTGGCTTGGCACAAGGTACCCCCCCATGCATAGGTATTTGTGGGTCTTGTGAGGACACCTTCTGTATATGACCTTCTTTCAACTAGGCTCTCCCGGGGGAGGGGTCTATCTTCTTCTGATCATCCCCTGTTGCTGATTGGAAACCCGGGTTGTTGACCACTCATCAGCTAATTCCCTAGCTCTCTAGTGCTGGTCAACTAAGAGTCCATAAGGTACTGGTGTAACTTCTCTTGTGCACAATGAGCCACGATTTGCTCTTTTAACAATAAAAGGTACAGCCCCTCATCTGTGCTCACTTGGTTACCACTAATCCAGTCCTCTAGTGCTTTCACGGACATGTCCACAATGTCCACTGAGGACTGTGTGTTAACCTTCTGGGTGTCCTTGAGCTTCACCCTGTAAGGCTCTTGGGGCAGAATACGTTTCTTGACTAAACATTTCCTCATCCCTCTGTAGGGTCAGGAGCATATCCTTCCCAGCTACTGGTATCAGTTCCCTCAGAAGTTAACCCCAAACTTAGAGTGGACCCTCTCATTTCAAAAACCCTTTCAAATGCAATCAGCCATTTGTCAATATCACCCCCCTCAGTGTAGATGGGAACTATTCCCTTGGGAAGCATGAGATTAAACCCACCACCCGTTGGCATTTCAGCATCTTCTTCATTGTCACTGCCACCATTTCTGTTTTGCTTTCACCTCCTCCCACTTTTCTCTAGATAATTTCTTCTCTTCCAGTGCTATGGAAGCCAACGGAGCCTCAAGCTCTTGCCATCTAAGGGCCCTATCCGGGTCATTTATAGAGGAGCCTCTCCCCCCAATGAGCTGGAAGTATGAAGCTAGTACCAGAAGAAATTATTGAGGTGTGATCATTCACCTCCTGGAGGTGGGTGGCGGGGTCACGCTCCCCTTCCTTCTCTAGAGCTGTCTGTGCCTTCAGTGACCTAATAAACTCTGCCTTTCTGATCTTGTTGCTATTAGGTAGCCCCCTGGACCTACAATGAACTCTAAGCTCAGTCATGTGAGTTTGTTCAGTTTAGCAAGATCTAGCTACATGGTATCCCTAGTTTTCAGTCACACAAACTGTACAAATCAGAAATAGAACACTTTTAGAAAAATCTAAAAAGATGGATTAAAAATCAGCTTTAGTACAAATATAAAATATGCACAAATCAAATGTTTTGTTCTAAGTCAATATATCATATTTTTAACAATCTTATCTTAATTTACTGTATGGTGTAATGTAAACACCAGTATGTATCCATACTGCTAAATACCAAATGCTGGAAAATGGTTTATTAGTAGGTGCAGGTAGAGACCTACCACTAGCAATAAGGCCACCAACACAATATAAGGTCCAGTCAAGTACTCAAAATATTAGCTCTTTTCTCAACACTCGAAAGCTGACTGTGAAGAGGCAGGTATATAAAGCATGTAAAACACCAATACATGAAATAAGTAATACATATCACAAAATAAGAATCCCACACCAATTGATAAAAATAGGAAATATTTTTATCTTTAAAATGACACCAAATAGACAAAATGCAACATAGGGAACCGGACATATGAATTTTTCAAGATTAAACACTCTTTATGGCTTAAAAGAAAATAGCACAAACTTGGGTCACCTGGCCTCGCTTGACCTAGACACCTGGCATGTGCCTTGTCCAAACCAGTTCTAGAGCACTCTGTTTACATGACTCCTTCTTTCCTTTCACAGTACGGGGCAGACACATCAGATGCCCACGGGAGGTGGAGCCAGCATTGTGGAGGGAAAGCACAGCCCTGGAGCACTTTGTTGACATGATTCCTTCTCTCCGTTCACAGTGCAGGGCAGAGATAACAGTCGCATCACAGGGGGTGGAGCTAGCACTGTGGGGGGCAGGCACTGCCCTATTCAGGACCCAGGTGCAACTCCTCCCTCCCATTTAGATGCAGATCTCTCTATTCACCACTGGATGAACTCACCCTGTCTCCTGGAATCCCCCAGCCCTGTCACTCAAATTTCAGACAAGGAATACACAATCAATCTAGCAGAGGCAGGCTTGGAAAGTTAGACAAGAAAATACCTACTTTCTAAAAGTGGTATTTTCAAACACAGAATGTTAAAACCAACTTCACTAAAAGATGTATTTTATCATTCTGAGTTCCGGCATACTAAACTCGAATTTCTACCATGTTACATGAGTCAGTTAGGATTATAAAATGTAATATTCTAACTGCCCATTCTGGCCTATGAAGAACAGATAGCCTTGCAATAGTGAAAAACGAAAATGGCTGTAATTCACTATTAGGATATGCCACACACACCAGGGCATGTCCTACCTTATATTTACAATGCACCCTGCCCTTGGGCCTCTCATAGGGGTATTTGATGGGAAGAAAAGGGAAGGTTTAGGGACTGGCAAGTGGGTGCACTTGCCCAGTCAGTCTGGCAGTACCAGACTACACACAGGCTCTGCAATGGCAGGCCTTAGACACACTTTTATAGGCTGCTTCTGTGGGTGGCACAACCAGTGCTGCAAGCCCACTAGCAGCATTTAGTTTACAAGCCCTGGGCACACTCAGTGCACTGTACTAGGGTCTGACAAGTAAACCAAATCCGCCAATCATGGAGTCACTAATCCATACATCAATTTACAATAGGGAGAGCATATGCACTTTAGCACTGATCAGCAGTGGTAAAGTGCCCAGAGCCATAAAACCAACAAAAACAGGAGGATGGCAAAAAGTTTAGTGATGACCCTGCAAAAAGGGCCAACAATTATGATAAATGCATCAGTGGCAAGTTGATTTATCATTACCAATCTTTTAAGTCATTGCATGGCATTGTGGCTCCTTCCTAGCAACATTTGTACCTAAATAAAATATTCCAATGTAAGTGTATGGAGCTAAGTATCTACACTAGGGAAAAACAAACTTGGCAGTTTTTTGCCCTCACCAGGGCATAAAAAACATCTTTTACAATGTCCTTGCTTAAAGTTACATGGCTATTTTGATGGAACAGCAATACATCTAACACAACACCCAGATTGAGAAGTAGAAGGCATTGATTGTGGTATTGTGGTTATTAATTCAAATATGGCAAAAAAGTCAAAACAGATTTCTAATCTTCCAGAACTGTATACAAATACTGAACCAGCTGAAATGAATAATACAGATTGTCACTTTCAGTTACTATCTGTGGTAGTTGATGCTGCTAACACATATGAATATAGCTTGTAAGAGTGATGCACAATGTTAAGAGCAGAAATATTTCTTCTGATGAAAGCAGATCTTGGGCAGCATACAATGCATCATTGTTACCACCCATAAATAGACCACTGTTAACTACTGCAGTGTTGCTGCTGTTCACAGAAAGCAATCTTTATAAATCTATAGCCTTGTATTGCATGAAATTCATAAAAGAGTCTGTTCATTATCTCAATCCAGGATAAACATCTATTGGTTCAATGGACCAACCTCTCTTCGCCCTAGCAAAACAATGTCAATGGGATGTACCACATCCATATGGTGAATAATAGGGGAACTTCATACCGAAATTACTTTCTTTAAAGTACTTAGAGACTAGCTTTCTAACAGTGGATGTAGCAGTATGTTAGTATGAGCTGACATCACTAACAGAGGAAAAGCTGATGCTATTTTGAAGTATTCCTACTTAACCAGTGGACATCATACTCATTACATTACTCTTCCTGCACTATACATATTACAGAGAAAGGCTTATCAAAGTTATCTTGAATCTAGGCAGCGCCATGAAGAAATAAGGGAGTTTTCTAACTGGAATAAATGGAATCGAACAAGCAACCACACTTCCAATTTTGGGCAATTGTTATGGATCAGCAGATACTTGCACTTGAATTTGTTTGTTCAATTAGCAAGGGTAACTTTGATTTATATGTACAGGTACTTGATCAGATGGTCCCATGGATGTTTTCTACAAATCAATGTAATTAATAGGTCGGGTTTCTCGAGGGTTTCTTAGGAGTTACTGAAAATATTCGTTATATGTTGGACAAAGGCGAAACGGTGGCCCTGGTACTTTTGGACCTAAGTGCCGCATTCAATACGGTATCACACACTGTATTAATGTGGACACTACATTCATTAGGTATCAGAGGCCTGCTTTAAATTAGCTTAAATCTCTGTTAAAGGAATTAACTTTTCAAGTCTTTTCTCGTTCAGCTTGTTCGGATATTCAAGTCTTCGAGCATGGAGGCCACAGGGCTCTATACTAAGTCCGTTATTATCTAACCTATATATGAGCCCACTAGCAAAGGTGGTGGAAGAAACCGGTTTAAAAATGTACTCTTATGCTGATGATTCTCAGCTGCTTTTTTCACTTTCCTCAGAAAATAATGACAACCCCTCTATACTCAAATGTGGGCTCATGAAAATTGCAGGATGGATGCAAGAAAATGTTCTCAAATTGAACGGTGAGAAAACCGAAGTGATGGTTTTAGGAAAGAACAAGGAGTTATGGGGCCCTCAACATTGGCCACCGGAAATGGGCTTGCTTCCGGTTCCAGTGATGCAAGCACGCAATTTGGGCATCATTATTGATGACTCTCTTAATATGCATCAACAAGCAGTCAAAACGTCTGCTACATGTTTTGCCATTTTAAAATGGCTAAACAAGATATGCTGGATGCTGCCAGAATCGACCAAGAAGACTGTAATCAATGCTCTTATCACTTCAAGGCTTGATTATGGAAATGTATTATATCTAGGGGCGAAGAAAGACACGATTCTTAGGCTACAGACAGTTCAAAATGCAGCAATCAGACTGTTATGTAAAATCCCCAGTACTACTCCTACCTCTAAATACATCCGAGATCTTCATTGGGTAAAAATTGAAAATCGAATCAAATTCAAATCACTTTGCTCAATGCACAAAATCGCCACAAAAAAGCCCCAAAATATCTCCAAGCTTTGGTACGCCGATACTGCCCTTCACGTGCTCTGTGGTCTGCCACGGCGAAGAATTTTGTGATTCCTAAAACCAAACTGCCGCGCATGGGCAGCAAATCCTTCTCTTTCTTGGGACCCACACTGTGGAATTCTATGCCTATCACAGCAAAAAATGAGACCAATTACATGAGCTTTAGGAAAGCCTTAAAGACCTGGCTCTTTAACATCTAAGCAGCGCTCTTATTGTAGCATCGTAGAACCATCTCATGAATGCGCAGGGAAACCCTTTGTGGGTAGCTGTTGCGCTTTATAAATGCAATAAATAAATAAATTAATTACTTAATTAATCTCAATGGCTGTTGTCCACATTCGAGAAATGGAGACACTAGCAGAACACCACCCACACATTTACTCATAGCTTTGTAAAGGAAATTTTGTTGGCAAGAAAAGCAACTGCACATTCTCATCAATTGCTCTAGATCAAAATCATGAGCAGAAAAATGCTATCTTCCAGGGAAATGGAGGTGCTGTAGGTCAGACGGAAAATCCAGGAGCTCTCAGAAGATGGATGATATCTGTGCCAGAGATTTCCATAGTTGGAAATAAATTTGAATAAACATTTGTGAAAGTGAAAAAAACAGCCTGTGCCACCATGAACAAATACCAAGTGTACAAAATACTTCTGCAAAAGATGTCAAATCTCTATTGTGCACAATTAAGGAAGTAAGTAATCCATTTATGGAGGAGTGTAATGATCTATACAATCTGGACAGCAACAAAGGTATGCCTAATACAGTTATCATGTCTGTGAAAACAGCACCTAAAATAGGCAGATAGCAAGATAACTTAACTCCTATTTTTATGAGGTGTTGCAAACGTGTTTGAAGCCCATAACAGATACACTACCAAGGAACAAACTTTGATTACTCAGAACCAGCCTGTGCAAAACTTCTGATTCCAAACACAAACTATCCATGCTGAAAAGTAATCACAATCTGTTTGCTATATTATATATTGGGTGTCAGGCAAGACATGGTTATTTGAAAAAATGTACAAGCATGTGAATCAATCTTTTCTGGCATCGATATCAGTAAATGGAAAACACAGGCAAGGACAGAACTTGCAGCTATTGGACTTCGTTGCTGAAAATACCTCCATACCCTGCTCCAGAGATAGATGTAAAGATATTAGATGGTGCAGCTATAGTAAATATGCTACCTCCCAAGTCTTGTAAAACATTTGATAAATATGCTTTAACATTTTTTATATTCTACATAGAAACTCAAGCGAGGAGCATTAAATTATTGTATCGTGTGTGGGATATATATTTTACTGGAAGCATCAGGAAAGTGTTAGATAAAAAAGAGAGGAGGGTCTTTGCAAGCAAGTTGAATCTAACACTCCTGTACCCAAAGATTGGCATAGTTTTCCTAGACGAGATGAAAACAAGGCAGAGTTGTTTGGTTTACTGAGTAGGTGTGTCCAACTTATTAACATAGAAGGAAAGCAAGTTATTGTCACCATGAGGATAAAGTTTCGAGTTCCACACCAATGAAGTTAAAAATGATATCGCCTTGCAATCATGAGGAAGCAGACACATGATTTATGCTTCATTCTTTCTATGCATCTCCTGAAGGTCATTCCAAAATAAAGATTCGTACAGTAGATACCCATGTAGTTGTTCTTATGATTGCTAATTTCTAAAACATAGGATGCCAAGAATTGTGGTTAGCATTTGGTACAGGAAAAAGTTCAGCTATATACAGTATTGCAGCAAGCTTAGGTGTTGATATATGTGAATCTCTGCCCTTTTTCCATACTGTTACCAGTTGCGACCACACATGGGCTTTTCATGGGAGAGGAAAGAAAGCAACGGATGACACCTGGGTGGCACTGTCCGCTGCTACTCCAGAATTTAAATTTCTGTCAGATCAATCAAGTTCTGTTGATCTTGTTCACTTCAGAAATGTTGAGAAATTATTTGTACTAATGAATAGCCGAACTTGTCCATTGCATGAAATAAACAGTGCTTACAAATTAATGTTTGCAAGTGGCAACAGAACTATTGAAAACTTCTGATCTGCACAAGAGGCTCTTCTTCAGCATGTTAAATAATCTGTTTAACAAGTGGGCGAATGTTTGGGGTCAGACTAAAGAGCCCATGCAAGAATTTTCAAATTGAAATGTTTGGAGCTGGAAGCAGATTGATGGAGTAATGATGGCACCACATTGGACAACCATTCTGGAGGCATCTAAGGCATGCAAAGAGCTTATTTGTTGTGGGTGCTAAAAGTCGAGGTGAAGTCATGCAAGTGCTCAAAGGCGCGCCTCCCGGGCACTGACCTTTGGTTTTGCAGTGAAAACTGTTGTCAATATTAAGACAGTATACAAACTCGAATCATCATTGTTTCCTATTACAGAGATGTCATCAGGGTTTAATATAGTCTTGTATTGGCTAACTACAATGGAAACATTATCCACATGTTCATAGTATGTGTTGTAAGGATACAAATTATGCATTTACTTTCGCTACAGTGTGCGTTACTTATTCCTGAGGTCATTATAGGCGGCCATTTTGGTTTCATATTGATGACATCGGAGTCTAGATCCAATGTGGGCATGCACATGGCATTCACTGACGTACACACATGAACCTTTGTGCCAAATTTGTAGCAAATTGGAAAATGTAAAATGATTTTCTTTATATTAGTCGGCTATCTTGGATTTCAATTAGACTATGCACTTGGGTTCTTGTAAACTTGTAAACTTGGGAATTTGTAGAGCGCAGTTGTTGCCCGTGGGAGTCCAAGCGCTAGGGAAATCATGAACCTACAGTGCACAGGGAAGGGAGAAAAAGATAGCGGATTTAGCAAACAGATGTGAAGAGATGGGTCTTCAGTTGTTTGCGGAATATATTAAGGTTCTGGGTGGCTCTAAGATGAAGTGGTAGAGCGTTCCAGGCCTTCGCTGCGTTGTACATGAACGTTCTTCCGCCGGTTCTGGATCTCTTGATTCTTGGGACGGCTGCCAAGAGGGTCTGGCTAGAATGGAGATTCCGCTTCGGGATGTACTGACTGATCAGGTTACGGGTAATGATAGGACCCATGTTCCAGAAGGCTTGGTGGGCTATACATAGCGCCTTGAACAGAACCCTCTGCCGGACCGGTAACCAGTGGAGGGTTATTAGGCAGGTCCTAACTGAGTGTCTGTGAGGGATTTTAAGTAAAAGGCGAGCAGCGCTGTTCTGAACAATTTGCAGCCTTCGAAGGGTATATTCAGGTGCACCCAGGTAGAGTGCGTTGTTAAAATCGAGCCGGGAGTGGATGAGTCCTTGGATGGCTGCCTGTTTGGCTTCCAGGGGGAGGATGGGGAAGATTTTGTTTAGTACCCTCAGAATGGAAAAACATGTAGCTGAAAGTTTAGTGGCTTGGGTATTGAAGGAGAGCGAGCTGTCCAGCCATACCCCAAGGCTTTTGATGGCGTTTTTTGGGGTTGGCGGCGGCCCTAGGCTGGGGGGCCATAGGGAGGGGGGAAGTGCCGGTTCTGAGGGTACTAGGAGCATTAGCTCAGTTTTGTCTCCGTTCAGTTTCAGGGCTGATGACGTCATCCAGCTCCTCACTTCCTCTAGGCATTCTCTGAGCCCACCTGGCGCTGTTCGGGATGACTCCTGCGCCAGTGAGACCATCAGCTTTGTGTCGTCCGCATATGAGATGATTTTAATTCCAAAAGGGCGGACAACACTGGCTAGTGGCCTCATGTATAGGTTGAACATAGCCGGGCTCAGAGAGGAGCCCTGAGGAGCTCCACAATTTAGAGGTCTACTGGAGGAAGCTGAGTCGCCGTCAAAAACCCTGAAAGACCTGTTCCTCAGAAAGGATTCAAACCAGGCCCAGGCTCCATCCTTAATCCCCACACTAGACAGGCGGCTTAGTAAGGTGTCATGACGCACTGTGTCGAAAGCCGCGCTTAGATCAAGGAGGATCACTGCCACTGATCCTCCTTGATCCAAGATTTTTCTCGCTTCCTCTACAACCATGAGGAGGGCGGTCTCTGTCCCGTGCTTGGGTCTGAAACCCGTCTGAGTGGGATCCAGTATATGGTGGTCCTCTAGATAGGACACCAGCTGTTGGTTCACATATTTCTCCAGAACCTTGCTCAGCCAAGGGAGAAGAGAAATAGGGCGATAGTTCGCCAGAACAGACGAGTCCAGATTGGGTTTTTTGATCAGAGATCTAACCATGGCCTGTTTCCACTCGGGTGGGACAGTGCCAGAGGAGATGGAAGAGTTTAAAACCTCTCTGATGACGGGCAAGGTAGTGTGGGATGCTGCCATTAGGATGTCAGGAGGGGCAGGGTCGGACGGGGAACCTGATTTAACACTGAGAGCCAGTGATTCTAAAGTGGAGAGCAGCGACGGCTCGTGGAGGGAGTTACGGTGGGGCAGGAGGGCGGGGAGGGGGAGGGGCAGGGCGGAGGTTGCTAAAAACCGGCATATGGATAATTGCAGGTAAGTAAACAATTTAATTAATAAAACGAATTTCGTAGCTCGCACTGCATTGCATTTTGCGATGCAAGGCGCACTACGAAATTCGTTTTATTAATTAAATTGTTTACTTACCTGCAATTATCCATATGCCGGTTTTTAGCAACCTCCGCCCTGCCCCTCCCCCTCCCCGCCCTCCTGCCCCACCGTAACTCCCTCCACGAGCCGTCGCTGGTGGAGACGTCTAGTGGGGGGAAGTGAGTTAAATTGTAAGGGGTAGGGGGAGGCGGCGGGCTGGAGGGGTTGTTAGGTTGAGTGGGCGGGACGGTGTTTGGAGGAGAGAAAGCTGAATAGATTTTGTTTATTTTCTGGTAGAAAAACTTGGCGATGTCATCACACTGGGTGACCGATTTCTCGACATGCACCGCTGGGGATGGGTTGGTTAGCTTTTTAATGATTTGAAAGATCTCTTTAGGTTTAGATCTAGCATTCAGGATCTTTTCGGCGAAGTACGTCGATTGTGCTGTTTTTATTTGGGATTTGTACTCGTTTATAGTTTCACAGTACCGAATTTTGTTATCCACCGATTTGTGTAAGCGCCAGCGTCTTTCCGCTCTTCTACAGAGACGCTTTTTTTCTCTGAGGGATTGGGTGTACCACGGGGCGCTTTTTTGAGGCCGCTTCAGTACAGTCTTTCTCATTGGGAGCGTACAGTCAAGAGTTTGGGAGATCCAGTTGGTATAAGCCTGGTTTGCTAAGGCGGGATCATCCTGGATTTCTGGTTGTGAGCTGGCCAGTTTTGTGCACCACTTATCCACCTCAAGGCGCGCCCAGGCCCGCCTAAGTTTGGTGGTGGGAGCCGGAGTAGAGGGTTTCAGTGTGGTCCATTTAAAGGGGATTAAAAAATGGTCCGTCCATGGTAGGGTGATGCCTGGGTCCACTGTGATCTCAGAACAGTTTGAGAAAATTGGGTCTAATAAATGACCTTTTTCGTGAGTGGGGGTGGGGACGCGTTGAGTCAGTTGTAGAGCTGCTAGGTCATCTAGTAGGATAGCAGCTGAACGATCTGAAGGGGAGTCGAAGTGTAGGTTCAAGTCACCCAACACGGTATAACTTGAGGAGGTGCTGACTCTACTGGCTGCATTCGAAGGAAGAGATAGAAGGAATTGCTTCGGAAGGCCGGGCGGACGATAAATGAGAGTGCCTGAAAAGCAGATGTTAGGTGAGAGGTTGATGTTAAAGCCCATGCTCTCGCAGTCCGAGATGGTCTCCGGGGAGAGACGACAGAGGTATTGCTCCTTGTGAATGATAGCAAGGCCTCCTCCTCTCCCTTTTGGCCGGTCTTGCCGAGATATTTGATAGCCGGTGGGGAGGGACTCAACTATCGCTGGATTGGATTCACTGGTAAGCCAGGTTTCCGTAAGGAAGAGCAAGTCCGGGGAGTGCTCTTCTATCAATATGGCCATTTCTGTGCTGTGTTTGGGCAGTGAGCGGCAGCTTAGCAGGAGCATTTTGAATTCCTGTGTGGCTGTTGTGCGCAGGTAAGGTTTAAGAGGCGCGGAACAGGTAGGGCAGATAGAAGGAAGGTCTGTGGCTTGGAGGGAGTGCCACGGGCATGAGGTAACCGGGGGCCTTAGTTGATAAAGGCAATCTGGCGAGTAGCGTATAAGTGCTGGCTGTTGGAGGGTAAGGGGGGTGGCCCGAGGCCCGGTCTCGGCGCGGACGAGCGCAGACGAGCTTGCCTTATGCGTGCCTTCGGCGCATAATCGTCGCGCCCGCTGCGCTCGTCCGCTGTGCTTCCTGTACATGCACATTCATATGGTCTGAGATTTACTAGGGGGCGTGGCCTCGGAGTGGGCGTGTCCTGCTCCGGGCGGGGAAAATGGGCTTTCCACAGAGAAGTACCTGTAGCCTTCCCAGCGCTCGTTTTCGTCAGAGACAGGTGCCTGCACACAGTAATCGTGTGTAGGAGTAAGGAGGAACGTGCAGTTTAAAAGTTACAATTTTCAAGTTTTTTAAAAGCAACAAGCGTGAACACAAGAGCAATCTCCCGGCTGTGCCTCAGGAGGAATACGATTAACCGGCGCACTAGCGACTCAGCGCGCTATTTATGCGTTCTGCTAGGGGGCGTGGCCTCGGAGTGGGCGTGTCCTGCTCCGGGCGGGGAAAATGGGCTTTCCACAGAGAAGTACCTGTAGCCTTCCCAGCGCTCGTTTTCGTCAGGGACAGGTGCCTGCACACAGTAATCGTGTGTAGGAGTAAGGAGGAACGTGCAGTTTAAAAGTTACAATTTTCAAGTTTTTTAAAAGCAACAAGCGTGAACACAAGAGTAATCTCCCGGCTGTGCCTCAGGAGGAATACGATTAACCGGCGCACTAGCGACTCAGCGCGCTATTTATGCGTTCTGCTAGGGGGCGTGGCCTCGGAGTGGGCGTGTCCTGCTCCGGGCGGGGAAAATGGGCTTTCCACAGAGAAGTACCTGTAGCTTTCCCAGCGCTCGTTTTCGTCAGGGATAGGTGCCTGCACATAGTAATTGTGTGTAGGAGTAAGGAGGAACGTGCAGTTTAAAAGTTACAATTTTCACGTTTTTTAAAAGCAACAAGCGTGAACACAAGAGCAATCTCCCGGCTGTGCCTCAGGAGGAATACGATTAACCGGCGCACTAGCGACTCAGCGCGCTATTTATGCGTTCTGCTAGGGGGCGTGGCCTCGGAGTGGGCGTGTCCTGCTCCGGGCGGGGAAAAATATAATATATTTATATTATATTATTATTATATATATAATTCGTATCACAAAGACGAATGTCTGTACCAGCTTTCAGCTTTCTATCACAAAGTGAATGATTCGCTCAGAGACGGTCGCTCCCCACACTCCCTGGACTCTGGTATCGTAGCGCTATAACGCTGCATTGTTACTGTCTGCTATCAGCTGTTTTGCGCATTGCATCGCTCGCTCTGCCTGGATTTCCATTTTTATATTGTAAATTGTTTGTGCTTGCTTTCCGAGATCTTAGCGCTGCATTGTTGTGCTCTCATTGCCCATACTATCATTATTAGGAGCTGCCTGGTACGATCAGTGAAGCACATTACATCCCACTGATCGCACTGCTTGATAACTCTTCTGTGCCCGATTGTGCCTCTGCCCATTACTACATCGCCCTGTTTTGCTTTTCATTTTCAGCCATTTTGTTGTTTTTGTGCATCGTAGCCCGGCCCTCCGCCCGCCCCGCCTCCCAGCTGCTCCTCCCTCCGACAGATAGTGGTAGTTCGTGCCGTCCCTGCCTACCCTGTGACCCTCCTGACTCGCTCAGAGACGGTCGCTCCCACTCTCCCTGGACCCTGGTATCGTAGCGCTATTACGCTGCATTGTTACTGTCTGCTATCAGCTGTTTTGCGCATCGCATCGCTCGCTCTGCCTGGATTTCCATTTTAATATTGTAAATTGTTTGTGCTTGCCTTCCGAGATCTTAGCGCTGCATTGTTGTGCTCTCATTGCCCATACTATCATTATTAGGAACTGCCTGGTACGATCAGTGAAGCACTTTACATCCCACTGATCGCACTGCTTGATAACTCTTCTGTGCCCGATTGTGCCTCTGCCCATTACTACATCGCCCTGTTTTGCTTTTCATTTTCAGCCATTTTGTTGTTGTTGTGCATCGTAGCCCGGCCCTCCGCCCCGCCCCCGCCTCCCAGCTGCTCCTCCCTCCCCCCTCCACTAATCGCTTATGACAGATGCTTTTGCGTGCAGCGTCCACGCGCAGCAGTCGCGCCCCATGCGCGCCGAAGGTGCGCCAAAGGTAAGCCCATCTACGCCCGTCCGCGCCTGGACCGCGCCCAGCGCCAGACCCCCTGGTCTTCACAAAACCCACTCCTCCCGCATAACGCATAACGTATAACGCCGCTACCCTCTTTGCCCTTAACCCAGGACGCACTCCACAATGCTGCAAGGCGGCCCCAGGACACACCCATGGTCCATTCGCCTGCCACTCCTGCAAGTTCGCCTGCACTAGGACCCACTCCAAGTCCACTACCTCCAAACACAGCTCCAACTCCAACCACCTGAAGTGCATCCTGCTGAACACCCGCTCGGTCCACAGACACGCCACTGAACTCTGGGACCTACTCGACACTGCATCCCCGGACGTCGCCTTCCTTACAGAAACCTGGATGAACGCTTCATCAGCGCCCGACATCGCCATAGCCATCCCGGACGCCTACAAGATCATTCGAAAAGACCGCACCAACCAAACAGGAGGAGGCATCGCCATCGTCCATAAGAACACCATCCGCATCACGACCAGCTCCGACGAGAACCTCGCGACTGCCGAACACCTTAATTTCCAGATCCACACCGACCCCAAAACCACTCTTAGAGGCACCCTCATCTACAGACCACCAGGAACCAGCACACAATTCAACGAAGACATCACAGACTTCATCAGCCCACATGCCCTCACCTCCGAGGACTACATTCTACTGGGAGACCTCAACTTCCACCTGGAAAAGAAAAACGACAGCAACACCACCACCCTTCTAGACAACCTGGCCAATCTCGGACTCAAACAACTTGTTGACACCCCCACCCACCTGGCCGGACACAAGCTCGACCCTATCTTCACCTCCAGCAAACACATCTCCTTCGATCACACCACAACTCTCCATTGGACAAACCACAACTGCGTTCACTTTAGCTACAAAAACACCACGACCCACAACCCCGCACAACCTATTCCTCGAAGAAACTGAAACAAAATCACCACCTACCAACTCTTCACATCGCTAAACCAAAACCCTCCTGCCATATCATCGGATCCAAACCAAGCTGCCACCAAACTCACACACGTATTAGCACCCCTGAAAAACCATCAGATCAAACAAGGTAGCAAAAAGGCCCCCTGGTTCAACGACGACCTTAAGAAATCCAAAAAGTTATGTCGTACCCTTGAGAAAACCTGGAGAAAAAACCCAGCGTCTGACAACCTGACCACCTTCAAGGACGCCACCCGCAAACACCACCAATTGATCCGATCCACCAAGAAATCAGCATTCAAGGATCAACTCGACAACAACGCCCACAACAGCAAGGAACTATTCAACATCGTCAAAGATTTTACCAACCCCACCGCCGACACCAACGACATCACTCCCTCCCAAGACCTCTGCGACTCTTTATCCTCTTTCTTCCACAACAAAATCGCCAACATACATAACAGCTTTGAAAACCAGTCCAATGAACAGCCCACTCCACCCACCTCCAAATCAAAACAGCACTCTCACAACCTTTTCACCTGGAACCCAATCACCACTGAAGACACCATCCGCCTGATAAACTCCATTCACTCAGGATCGCCAACCGACCCATGTCCCCACCACATCTTCAACAAAGCAGACTCCATCATCCTACCCCATCTCCGCGATGTCATCAACTGCTCCTTCAACTCCGCTACCTTCCCGGAAAGCTGGAAACATGCCGAACTCAGCGCCCTTCTGAAGAAACCCACAGCAGACCCCTCTGAACTTAAGAACTACCGCCCCATCTCACTCCTCCCATTCCCTGCCAAAGTCATTGAGAAAGCCGTCAATAGTCAGCTCGCCTCCTTCCTTGAATCCAACAATTACCTCGACCCTTCACAGTCCGGCTTCCGAGCCAAACACAGCACCGAAACCGCCCTCATCCCAGCTACAGACGACATCCGAGCGCTACTGGACAACGGAGAAACAGTTGTCCTCATCCTACTCGACCTCTCCGCCGCCTTCGACACAGTATGTCATAGCACACTCATACAACGCCTCAACAACGTCGGAATACAAGGTAAAGCTTTGGATTGGATCATCTCGTTCCTCGCCGGAAGAACCCAGAGAGTCCGCCTCCCCCCATTCAAATCAGAGGCCACCAAAGTCATCTGCCGTGTACCACAAGGATCTTCACTCAACCCCACCCTCTTCAACGTATACATGAGTCCCCTCGCATCCATCGCGCGCCAACACAACCTCAATATCATCTCCTACGCAGACGACACCCAGCTGATCCTATCCCTCACCAAAGACCCAAACACCGCCAAAACCAATCTACACGAAGGAATGAAAGAAGTAGCCGAATAGATGAAGAACAGTCGATTAAAACTTAACTCGGACAAAACGGAAGTCCTCATCTTAGGATCACCCCCTCTGCCTGGGACGACTCATGGTGGCCACCGGCCCTGGGTACAGCACCCATACCTACACGCACGTAACCTGGGCTTCATCCTAGACTCCTCCCTCTCGATGACCAGACAAGTCAACGCTGTCTCAACTTCATGCTTCAACATCCTACGCCGGCTCAAAAAAATCTTCCGCTGGATCCCCACCGAAACAAGAAAGACAGTCACCCACGCACTGGTCACCAGCCGACTGGATTATGGAAATACCCTCTACACCGGGGCCACAGCCAAACTACAGAAAAAACTCCAACACATCCAAAACGCCTCAGCCAGACTCATACTGGACAATACCCGTCATGCTCACATCTCCGGTCACCTGAAGGATCTCCACTGGCTCCCCGTCAACAAGAGAATTACGTTCCGTCTCCTCACCCACGCACACAAGGCCCTCTACGACCTAGGACCCGAATTCCTCAACACACGACTGTCCTTCTACACACCCACCCGCCAACTACGATCATCCAATCAAGTGTCCGCCACAATTCCTCGCATCCACAGATCCACCACGGGAGGAAGATCCTTCTCCTACTTAGCGGCCAAAACCTGGAATTCTCTCCCCACTCACCTCCGACTTACACAGAACCACCTCTCCTTCAGAAAACAACTAAAAACCTGGCTATTCGATAAGTAATGCACCCACCCTCCCTCAAGGGCCTTGAGACCCTCTGGGTGAATAGTGCGCTATACAAATTCCTGAACTTGAACTTGAACTTGAATGATTTTTCAGTCTAACAACTATACTATGTATATTAATCTTGGGAGAGAAAGGGAACTCAAAGCCTTTATTGATAATTGCACACTTGGGTAATTAAAAAGCTGCTCTTAGAACAGATGATTGTGCCGGTGAAAAAAATGCTTTATTAATCAAGTTCTGCCATCAACCAAATATGATCTGTATATTACAGTCCATAATTGGATCTCTTCTTCACCTAGAAGCAAGGTCATCAAGTGTATGAAGATACATTACAGGATTCAATTCACAAAAGATGTTTGAGTATGGAAAGTAACGCTAAAGTCACAGCCTTTTCTGTTCGTACTATTTTTGTGTCAATATTTACTAATTGCTCCTATTCTATTCCAATTTTAGATGTTTTGGGGCCTATTCAAAAAGGCATTTAAGAGTAAATAAAAGAGTACTACAGAAGTATTACATTACATACTTCAAAATGGATTTATTGATTTGGACTAGAACCCGCGGTCTCTAAGTCAGACATCTCTGTTAACTTAAGTTTCCTCAGCCCTGCAGTCAAGTTTTCAATGATCATTTCAATGTAGCCTAGCAGAGTACTCATCACTCTGTGCATCTTTGCAATTGTTCTGATCCAGAAATTCCCTCTTCTGAAAATCTAGATCTTAGAAGTTGTACCACTTTGCGAAGCATTAAGATTGCGGATAAGATATGGTCTGCTTGACGGGTTTGCTTTTGTAATAGGGACCCATTTATAGCAGAAAATGATGTTCTTGGACAAAATTCAAATCTTTTACACAAGTCCTTCGAATGCTTTGTGTTGTCAGAGGTAAGCATATGTTACCAGACAAAATCATTTGACACGTTTTGTCTCTTATTTTGAATTCATATTGTCAGGAAAGTCTCTCTTTAACCCCACCCTAAAAAGTGTACATAATTGTATTGTATTGTAATTGCATTTATATAGTGCTTACTACCCCTGAAGAGGCATTGAAGTTCTTTTTTTAGCGAGTAGTACACTACTCTTGAATCTATAAAGGATTAGTTGTGAGTTCGTATAGTGAAATATGAAATTAATTTGAGTGGTGAATATGTTAGTCTGTTATTTGAATTTAGAAGGATAGTGGAGGGACAGAAGAAGGTAAAAGTTTGTATTTATATATTGCCTGCTACCCCTGATGAGGTGTTGAAGCACTTTTCGGTCAGTAACATCCTACTCCAGAACCAAAAATGGATAAGTGGTCAATTAGTCTAGGGAAACTATTAAATTAATTTGAGCAGGGGACATGTTAGTCAGTTATTTGGATTGAAAAGGATAGTAGAGGGATGGAAGAAGGAAGGGTTTTCATTTATATAGTGCTAGCTAACCCTGATGAGGTGTAAAACCTTTTTTGGTGGGTGGCACGCTACTCTGCAACCCAAACAGGATTAGTGGGCAATTAGTATACATCTATAGTCCAAATAAATGCTTATATACAGATGGATATATCATATATTTATGCTTTAGTATGGTGGTTATGTGGGGAAGAGCCAATCCTTGAGTAGTCTTCTGAAGATAAGGTGGTTATCCGTAGATCTTATGTTCTGGGGTAAAGAGTTCCATAGTTTGGCTGCTTGAAAAGAGAAGGATGTGCCACCCCTGTTAGGTGGAGCTTAGACTGTGCTTGCGCTGTCTCTCGATCAGTTGAATACAGTTTTAGGCTAACAGCTCACCTTTTGGCTTTTTATTCGTGACTGTGTGAGTGACTGCAATTGGTTACTCCCACTTCTTCGTCCCTTCTTATTGTCCTTTGTTTCCTCCCAGCAGAAGCGCCTAACTTGGCTATCTTTCCACTTTTGTCTTCATCGTTTGTCCCAAGGACTTTTTAAAATTATTTTGCTCATCTACAAGTTGTAGGCTAGCTGCTATTCCCACCGCCCCCGCCACCCGCAGACCCTGCTTTAAGCATTTGATCAGTTAGGGCTCCGGCGGGCAGGTATCTCACACAATACCAGCGCTGCTGTTTTCAGTCTCTCGGAGCTCCACCAAATGCTGAAATAAATACATTTCCATTAATCAGTTTAGCAGCACTGCCATGGAACCCGACAGCTAAGGATTCTGAGGGGTTTCCTTTCCACCCTGTCAGAGCTGCTACAGGCAGACACTGAAAGCCCTGCAGATTCTCCAACAGTCAGTTTGCCAGGGCAGCTCGAATCACTGAGACCAGCTAGGCTCACCCGCCTCAGGACAGATGCAACTCCTCGTGAGCACAGACGGGGGCTTTGGATTGTTGATGTTAGATGGCGTAGTCTAGCTCTGCGCATGTAAGCACTGGACTAGTCTTCCCGGCTTTCAACTTCCACTGCTGTGTTTTCCCGGAGATACTGTTTCTGCATGAAAATAGCAGGGATAATGCCATACCTTTGTTCTTGTGCACATATATGTATGATATGTGCAGCGATATCTACATGAAAACAAAAGGTAACTGCTGAACTGAAAAAAAAGTTGACTACCAGCACATAATGCAGGAACCCTCAGTATTGTGGTTCTGAACAACGATGCCAAAGTGTTTTTCTGATTCCCACTCTCATCCATAGTGTCTCTGCACTCCTGCACTCTCACCCAAGCTCTGCGGCTTGTGCTACACTAAGCACGTCCATAGCCACGATCTGCAGTCATGTGCCAGGCATGTGCAACGCTAAGCATGTCCTGAATCATGCTCTGCTAGGCTGTGCACAGCTGAAGCCATGGCCTGAAGGCCCTGTGCCACGCTTAACACATCCTAAACCTCGCTGTGCATCCCTGTGCTCGCTGTGCCCTGCCTAAGCCTTGGTCTGCAGACTGCTGGCTCTGTGCCATACTCTGCACAATGTGCAATGTTGAGCACATCCTAAACCGTGTTCTGAATCCCGTGCCAGGCTGTGCAAATCAAAATCAATGGTTTGCAGACCCTGTGCCATGTTCTGCACAATATGCCACACTCGCTATACATCTTCACATGGCATGTCATTAGATCTGACGTTGAGCAAGATCTTTTGATATTACCCCCCCCCCCCCAAAAAAAAAAATTATATATATAATATAGATACTTAAAGGGACTGTCAGACAGGATTCTTTAATTATTGGTCTGTTGTGTCAATCACATTTTTCTTCCGCCATCACTAAATTGGGCTATGGGTCATCCTACTTCAGGCATTGGCTTACTTCAAAATGAGTGACAGCATTCTGTTGTTTCACAAAAAAGCACATTCACACAAAGTAGTTCTCTCCTCAACCAGGGACGTTTTGGCACAGCATGCTTCACAAGGCCTAAACAAAATATTAGTTTTAGCCCATGTTTATTTTTAGCACCAGTGCAACACCACCTCAGTGTCAGGGCAGCCACACCTCAGCAGCAACTCACAACCAACTCAGCATCACTCAGCACCATCTGACTACCAGCACAGCACCACCACCACAGCATCACACAACATAATTAGACCCCACATAAAAACACCCAGAGCAACATAATTAATCTCCACATATTTACACTTATTTCAATATAATATAAAGAACTCTCACATAAATACACTATACCGCATATCAGCAATCCACATAAATGCACTCCACCGCATTACACATATTTCCAATAAGCATAATTTCACTCAGCGCCACACAGTTACATGCCACACAATTAAACTCCACACATTTCAAATTCCCACATCATGCCACAAAATTTCACAGCATACCACACCATTCAAGTCCACAACATGCCACTACACAATACACAATACATTTCCACATATTAACTCCATAACACAAAATGACACTCTACGTAATTCCACTATGGTTAATAACATTTTAATACTATCCACATAATTTCAAAGCACTCCGTGCCACATATTTCCACTATACAACTCAGCACCACACCATACAATCCCACACCACATAATCCACATATTTCCACTAAACAACTCTACACCACACCACACAATCCAACACCATATAATTCCAAAACAATTCTAAAACAACAAATCTCTAACTCACACTTCCACCAACCTTATCATCTCTCCCCCACACCCACTGCCCCTCTCATCTCTCCCTCACACGGCTACTACCCCCTCTTATCTCACAATTCCACTGTTCCTTCTCATCCCTCCCTCACACTCCCTGTATCCTCTTTATTCTGCCTGCTCACACATGCTACCTTCCTGTCCCTCTTCGCGCTGCGCATTGGTCAACCTCCCGCCTCCCCACCACTCTTCAAGGGTGCCCTTCCCGCTCATCCCTATCTCTCTCTCTATTGTACTCTCGCTCACTTTCTCATGCACCCTTCCCGTCTTTCTCATATTGGTTCACTTGAGGTCTTCAAGCACAATTTCCTTTCCATGCCTTTTCAACATTTCCGTCAAGCTCTCGTCCTGTTCTTAGGGTCTCTTCTGCGCCCTGCTGTCCCCTTCATTTCTCTCTTTCTCACTCACTCTTTCTACTACTCTGTCTGGAGTTCATTGACCACTTCAAGCACAAACTACCTATCCCTCTCTATCTATTCTGTCTCACCCCATCTATTCACCATGCCACATATTTCCACTACACAAATACACTACACACCACACAATTCAACCCCACACAATTCCACAACTAATTCCAATTCAAGCCACATAATTCAACTCCACAGCACAGACATCCTCTCCAAACCAAAACACATGGGTAAAAGGCATTGTCATTTACAACGCTAATAGTTTTAACTCATGCAAATGCAAGACCTATTGCATTGCAAATGCTTGTTTCTTGTATGGTGGGACTATGAAGTGAGGTGCCACTCTGGAGAGGAAGTTCCTTTGTTGAATGTATTTTGTGAGGTAATTCCTGATGAAGAGCAGTCCTGTTCAATGTATTGCTTTGTGGGTGATACAAAGCAGCTTGAATGTGGATTAATTGTGTGCTTATATAGCGCAGGACTCACTCCCGAAGGGGTACCTCCGCGCTTCGACCGCTGCGAAACCCTTCCTGGCTTCCCTGAGAGATGGTCCCTTAATGGGTATCTCCAGGGTGAGACCAGGCATCCCCGGCGGTCTGGTGGGGCCGTTAGTGAAGATGAGGCAAGCTAGTGCCCAGAGTTGCCGAGTGTGATCGCTGATCAGAGTGGGCACCGAGGCGAGAGAATTATCGAGTCCGCTGACCCTGGTCCGGAAACCTGCCGCGTCGGGAATCGAACCCTGGTCCCGGGCCGTCCTCTGCTCTCGGGTCTGCCGCCTCTAACCAGTGAGCCACACTACTTCACTATCTTGGATCTTTGGCAACCAGTAACCAATGTAGCAACAACGTTCTCCAGGAACACAGAAATCAGAATTGAGATTATGGTTTCAATAGATCTTTTAATTATGTGTGGTCACAAATGCACTTTAGCCAACAAATGTTTCATCTCCAGCTGTTCTTGTTTACAGCAGATTTCATCAGGGCTAGACATTCTGAATCAGTATAGTCCAGTACCGCCGTGTATTTTGGTGGTGGGTCAGTGTGTATGCCGCATCTACGCACTGACTCACCTCCAAAATACACGGCAATACTGGTGACGACTAAAGACTATGAGTCGCACATGATGAATTAAATCAGCTATCCACAATTGGTTATCAAAGTCATACTGTAGTGGGACTGTAGGAGAATACATATGTGGGCTTGTGGCTTTATATGTAAGAGTAGTCTGGCAGCAGAGTTCTGAATCCGTTGTAGTCTTTTCATAGTTGTTAAAGGTGATCCATGTTGGCTATTGGCATAATCAAGTTTGGACAGAACAAGACAGATGGTAGCCTGGACCTTGTGTGGAAATTCCAGGTGGGGGAAGATGCATCGCAGAGTTTTTATAGTAACAAAGCTTGATCTTGCTAGTTTGTCCACTTTGGCATTCATTGATAGCTTGGAGTCAATGGTAATTCTGAGGTTTCATACGTGCTTTGATACTTTAAGCTGTGTTCCCCATGTGGCGAGTGGGTCATAATTTTTCCAAGCACCACATATGACAAATTCTGTCTTGGAAGCATTCATTTTGAGATGGCTCTATGTCATCCATTGATCCACATATTTGACACAACTGAAAATTAATGAGTTTCAAATGTCTTTGGGGCATTCCAGTTGAAGGAGTATGCGTATCATCTGCAAAGTTATAGCACATGGGGTGAAATTGATTGATCAGTGCTGGTAATGACTTCATGTAGATGTTGAAATGCATGGGTGAGATGATAGAGCATTGAGGGACCCTGCTTTTGTGAAGTAGTGGTTGGAAGAGGAAGGGGGTATGGATGACATTAGTTCTGTTGTAAAGGTACAATGAGATCCATTCTAGAGCAGTCCCCTCTATGCCTGCTTTGTATAGCCTTTGTATCAGAGTGTTATAGTCAACCATGTCAAAGGCAGCTGAGAGGTCCATGAGAAATAGTGCATCATCCCTGTTGCGGTCAACTGTGTTCTTAAGGTCATCCCAGATGGCAATGAGGGCAAATTCTGTGAATCTTCCTGGACATAATCCCATTCAGAAGTATAAAAGTATGGCATTATCCTTAATTAATTGTGACATCTGGGCGAATTCTGCTCTTTCTATCAGTTTGCCCAGGAAAGGTCCATTTGTAATCAGCCTGTAGTTGTCGGGGTTCAGTGGGTCAAGGTTTGCTTTCTTTAGTAATGGTCATATGCATTACTTTTTTGGGTCTTCTAGAAATATTTCAGTAGTTAAGGAATCGTTGATAAATCTTCTTATTGGTGTGGCAGCAGAGGTTGTTAGAAGAATTCTTTGAAGGTTTGTCGTGGACATGGGTAAGAAGGGCTCCTGGCCGGCCTGCTTGCTTTGACCAGGTCCATAAATTCATTGCGTGAAGTTTGTTGGAAGTAATGGAGAGGCTGGGTTAGAGTACTCTTGGATTGCTGTTTTGGAAATGGGTTGGTACTGGTGCTATTTCTTTGTTTTAAATATGAGTACAACATGTCAGCTTTGGCCGTGTAATGAATTGTCAGTTTGCCTGTGAAATCTTGAGTAATGGGATGAGTTCCTTCTAGGAAATTTGGTTTACGAAATTCAGTGAGCATTTTATAGAATTCTTTATTTGCACATTCAGCAGTTTGAATTCTGTCTGAATAGTCCTTGTTGGTGGTAGTCTGGCTACTGACCCCTTTGTTCGACGCTACACCTCGGGAACACCACTGCAACTTCAACCACCCACTTCAGTGGCTCAGTTGTCGAGGTTTTGCATCCTTTTGATCACAAGCACCATCTCAGTGGCAAAACCAGCACCAGCAGCTCCTGCTCAGCACAAAAGATAGTCAAGCACACCTCTACATCCAAGTTGCCCTACCTAAGAAGAGCTGCACTGCGAGGTGACTTCTGGTCCAAACTAGCTTAACCCCCAGTGAGCTACCACAAACTCAGCCTGCAAGTGACAGAGTGTCACTAGTGTGATTTTCCAGTCCAGCGTTCATCACCAAGGACAGCCAGGACACCTTTGCACCTGGGCCCCACCAGCCAGGTAAAAATAGTCTGACTGTCAAAGCTTGGTCTTGCTTGGGGCAGGCAGCAGCTTAACTTCGAGTGGATTCCCCCTGCAAATGACTGCTTGTCACTAGTGGTTTCTCCCATTGACCGCAATGGTAATGTTTAACAGCTTGTAATGTACTGACATCTTTCATTCTAAAATCCATAACTCTGGTTATATGTTTCTGATTTATTTCAATTTGGTGTTTTTATGAGCTCTAGATGGGTCTCACTGTCGCCTTTTATACGGACATTTCTGTATCTGCCCCGGGGTCAGTATCTAGCGGACAGGGATGTCCCAGAGGTAGGTTGTTTCCTTATCCAACTCCCCTGACATATGGTGGAATACTTCAGGCCAGGGGAGGACAGGACTGACACAACCTCTGGCATAATCATCGGACCGTTTACTTATTAGACAAGATCACCAGTTTTGACCAGACATTCTCAGCATTTCCATCGCGACCAACCATACATACTTCCATTATGTTTTTTAAACACTCTGCAAATCTGGGGGGGGGGGCGGCTGACTTCCATTCTTTACAAATTTCTCTCCTAGCGATAATAACTACATAGAAGATAAACTGTGAGTGTAAATTATTAATATTATAGTCATAAGGTAAACCGAAAAAGACTAACCTGGGAGTATATAAGATGGTTGTTGTCAATACCTCGCTCAGGAAGCTGACTATCGCTTTCCAGTATTCCTGGATCTCCGGGCATTCCAGAAATATATGAATATCATCTGCTGCTATAAGTTTACAGCGGGGGCAGTAGTAATTATTTTGCGTCATCTTATATAATTTGGCCGGGATCCAGTATACTCTATATGCCGTAAATAAATGATTCCGCCTTAAATTAGCAGGTCTGATTAATCTCTGGGATAAAGTAAAGGAGTCTGACTAGATTTTGCTGCGCTCTTCAGGGGATTCAGCTATTGTGTTCCCCCAGAGGTTTGTCAGTTCAAGATGTAAATTATCCTCTTTATCAGTTGTTAACAGTTTATACCAGAATGAGACTTCTCTAATCCATCCCCCTCCCCTACTGATTGCATCCAGAAGTAAAGTCTGACTTGACCACCAAGCAGATAATTGGTAAAATTTAAATCTAGTCAATTGCCCCTTAGTAAGTGATGTTAGGGAGTTCCAGTCCATTAGGCCTGAATCTACCCATAAATCCCCCCATTTCAATATTCCAGCTGTTCTCAAAGGGAGTGAAAGCTGGTCTTGAAGACACGCAGGGGTGCCCGAAGAGTCCCATATTGGAGTGTTCGTGTGATAGTAAGGAATTCCCAAAATCTTTCGGATAAACCCCCAATTTTTAAGTGCAGTCTGTAAGATCTTAAGACGAACTTTCTTAAAAAATTTCTGGTCGCCAAACTTAAATAAAAAGAAGTCATGGCCATATGGTAAATCGTGTAATAAGGACTGGAACAAACGGCCCTGCGAAGATGCATCAAGTGTGTTAGCAAGTAACCTAAAAATTTTAAAGTGGAAGGCATGGCAATATGATAGTAAGTCCGGTAGAGCTAGACCTCCAATTTTTAGGCCCCTCCTCAATTTTTTCCAGGCTATCCTGGAGGATTTACAAGCCCAAATAAAAGATCCAATCTTACCCTGAAGGTTAGTAATGTCCTTTGGTGCGAAAGATAGAGGGATGAAATTGTAAAGAAAGGTCAATTTGAGGAGTATAGTCATTTTAATAAGTTTAACTCGTCCATATATGTTTAATGGTAAGTTGCTCCATCTTGTTAAGGTTTTAGTAATGTCTTTTACAACCGTCTGCCAACTAATTATCGGTATATTATTTAAGTCTTGAGTTAAGTAGATTCCCAAATATCGCATTTTATGTTTTACCCCCTGTATGGGAGTATTGTTATTCCACCCCATTATCTCCGTCTTCTCCTTATTAATCTGATAACCTGACAGTTTTCCGAATTGCTCTGCCAAATAAAATAGCCTTGGTATAGCTTCAGTGTGGTTAGAGGTATATAAGAGGAGATCGTCAGCATATAGGGCAGTTTTTAACTCCAAATTAGCCATCCTAAAAGGTTGAATTGCATTATCCCTTCTGATACCACAAACAAAAGGCTCCATAAAAATATCAAACAAAAGAGGGGATAAGGGGCAACCCTGTCTGGTTCCTCGAGATATATCAAACCAGTCGGATAATGCCCCATTAACCAATACTTTTGCCGTTGGGTTATGATACAGTAATTTAATACCCCTTATAAACACTGGGGGGAACCCGAATGCAGTCATTGTGGCCCAAAGATAATTCCAGTTAACCTGATCGAAGGCCTTGGCCGCGTCTATCGCGACCAAGGCTAACGGGAGACCTTTATCTTTAGCATAATCTATGGCCCCTATTACTTGAAAAGTAAGTTCATTTAATTGTCTCCCAGGAATAAAGCCCCTTTGATCAGTATGGATTATAGATTTTATTATCTTCGCAAGTCTGGTCGCTAAGATCCCGGAATATAGTTTCATATCTGTAATTAGAAGCGAGATTGGCCTGTAAGACTCTATTTTCTTGGGATCTTTATTAGGTTTTGCAATAAGCGTTATTGTGGCTTCAGCCCAAGTAGGGGGGATATTGTGACCATGAATTAGTAGATAATTAAAAAGTGTTGTGAGTGCGGGTAACAGTTGTTCTATATAATCTAGATAAAGCTCGGCTGGAAGCCCATCTGAACCTGCCGCCTTACCCCGCTTCATTTTCTTTAATTGGTTTAATATTTCCCCTTCCGTAATCTCACTTTCTAGATATCTTTTATCCAGATCAAACATTTGGGGTAAATTTTCCTTAAGCAACCAGGCTTCTATCTCTTCTGACTTTGGATCTTTATCTTCAGTGTAGAGGCTTTTCATAAAACTCCTGGCTTCATCTCTAATACCTGCGTCTTCCTCGATTAGGTCTCCTGTGTCTCTTTGAATTAAAACTTTGATGTTATTTCTAGTTCTTTCCTCTCTAGATTTCCAAGCTAGGAGGGCTCCACATTTTTCACCATATTCGAAGTTTTTTAATTTACTAGTCTCCCATTTTTCTTTAATAATTTTCTCATCACAGACTTTAAGTTGAAATTGCAACTCTGTAAGCTCCCTCTCTAGAGCCTGGACCCTATCCGAGTTTGATAAAATGGCGCTTTGCAACTCAGAATCTTTTCTAGTTATTGCCGCTAGATCTTCCATTCTCTTGGCTTTTATAGACTTTCTTTTGTGGGCCATTAAGGAGCTTAAGACCCCTCTCAGAAAAGCCTTATAAGTTTCCCAAACAACCTGAGGGGTAGAAGAGCCTATATTTATTGCGAAAAATTCTGTAGTTTTTTCTTCAACTTCTCTTTTTACCTGGTCGCTGAGTAGCAATGACCTTTCCAAGGTCCATCTAGTTTTTAAGGGACTCAGGTTTAGTGAGTTTACCATTTCCAAAACCGCATGATCAGACATCCCAACGGGTGTAAACGAGAGTGAACTAATGTCTGTAAGAAGATGCTGATTAACTAAAAAATGGTCGATCCTTGAGTAATTTTTATTTTTTTTACTGTAAATAGTAAATCCCCGTGTAGATCCATATTTCTTCCTCCATACATCTAAGAGACTAAAATCTTTCATTATGCCCACGAGGAACATGGCGGCGGGCTGAGAGCCGGTCGCGGCAGCACTGAGGAGTTCTCCGATGACTGAGATGAATGTCATGCAGTAGCGAGAGGTTGCGAGCTTCCCCCTGTTAGGTAAGCGGCAGATGTATTATCCCCCGTAACTGTCCCATGTTAGGCTAAGCCGGCTCCTCTGTCTGTCTTTTTCGAGGTTAACGGCCGTCCGAGCGGGGGTTGCAGCAGGCGGCGCTAGGACCAGCGCACACCCGGACCCGGACCCGCATGACACGAGAGGAAACACTTTCACCGGGAGAACGCCGGCGGAGTCTATGGGCCAGGTCGCGCTTTGCACTTATTCAACTCTGCCTCAGAGGACCGACGTGCGAGGAAATTCAGAACACCCCAGTCGGAGAACAGCAAATTTACACTTCTACTCCTACGGTAAGGTGGAGAGCAAAGGGGGGATTAACAGTAAGTCCCCTGCCTTTCCTTGCAAGGCGGGGTTATATGGAGCAAACACCAGCAGAGGTTCCGGGCAAAAAACGTGTTATTGAGACTCCAAAAATCCTAGAGTTTCCCTCAGAGCCAGACATTGCATTAGGGCAAAGGCAGAGGCAATCAGAGCCTGTTTTAGTAGCCTCAGCCTCAGTGACATCAATTGCAACTGTGCCTAGCGCTTTAAATTCAAGCCTGCAAATAAAGACACTAAACATAAGAACTACTCCCCCTCCAAGGAGGAACAGGTATCAGTTGAGATCGCGGCAAGTAGTGAAGGAGGGAGGGACCCTTGACTTCGAGGGGAGAGAGAGACCCATACCATTAACCCCCTGTAAAAGAAAGAATAAAAAGGCAACTACTGTAAAAAAGCCGAAAGGGCCTAATACAGATAAACAGGCGGTGAAGAATACTCCCTCGCTCAAATCCTACTTTAAAGTTAGAGATCAGCTTATGTGCTCTACAGAGAGAAGTGCCATTACAGTGCCCTTAAAAAATCGGTTTGGGCCTTTGGAAAGTTTATTAAACATGGAAGAAGTTGGACAGACAGATCTGTTGAACGGAGGGGCAATAAGTGAGGAGGCCGGGGATACAGTGACTTTGGTAACTTTAGATCCTGAGCATCAACAGGTACTATTAAACAACCCAGAACATATAAGCTCCGACGCACCCCTTACGCTATCATCTCCTTCCTCTTCTCAGCCTCTCCCTCCCCCTATCTCTCCACATAAAACTCAAACCAGTGATAAAGAACAAGAAACACAAGACACTAGACCCAAGAAACCTCTAGCAACAGCTACGCCTTTACCAAATGGCTCAAAAGGAACCCAAGAAGGAACCATGAATCAGGGTCCCTATAAAGATAGGAACCTTGAGCCCGCTTCTTCCAGATTAAGACAATGATCAGATGAATTAAGTGAATTAAGTGAGCAAGATAGTGACCGACTGGGTTTTTTTTTCAGTCTTTAAGGGGGGACATGATGTCTAAATTCGAGATATCTGAAAACAATCAAAAGACGATACACGACAGATTTGATCTTTTGGAAGCAAAGCTAGATGATGTTATTCGCCGTACTGAGAAATTGGAAACGGAAGCGGTAGCATTAGGTAAATCTGTACAAGGGAACTCAAAGGATATCGATACCCTGAGAGCACAAAATAGATCGCTGGCTACAGATGTCGAGAGATTGGAGACACAGGCCTGAAGAAAGAACCTGAGGATATTGAAGATACCAGAGGGCGAGGAACTGGAAGACATTAAGGGATTTGTCTGTCGGCTCCTCAGAGAAGGAGTTTTAAAAGACCGTCCTGACATAGATCTGGAGGCGGAAATTCAAAGAGTACACAGAGACCCCTACAAGAGACACATGGATAGGAAAACATCAAGAAAGATACTGGTAAATTTTCAAACCTTCAGCGTCAAGGAGCTTATCTTGGGGAGATGTTTGTCAAAAATTGACCTTCATTACAGGTCCAACCCCTACCTCATCAGGTCAGACTTAGGAGCCAGAACTGCACAGAGACAATGGGAGCTTGGCACCAGAATGCCTGAATTGAGATCACTAGGAGCCCATGTACAGATGAGGTTCCCTGCTCTACTCAGAATTATGTGGAAAAACAAGTCCTATAGCTTCTCACAGCCTGATGATGTTGACAATCTCTTAGAGCGTATGAGAGAAAATCAAGAAAATTAGAGAAAATTTGTGAAAATTAGTGAAGAATAAGACAAGATACTTATATTAGAGTTGGTTCTAAAAAAAAAAAATGGGGAAAGGGGAGAGAAAGGAAAGGAAGGAAATAAAGAGAAAGAAAGGAAGGGAATCCAGGAAATCGGGAAAAAAAAGGGGAAAGCATATACTGAACTCTATTGGGAAGGGAAATCATTAGGTACAAAACTTTACTCGCTGAAAAAGACTAGTTTAAGTTTAGATTCAGTCAGAGGATCCTCCTAGGAGCTCCAAAGGCGATGTCATCGTCTGGTATGTTGGGGGGGTTCCTCAGGGGGGAGGGAGCACACTGGGTGGAGGGAGCAGTGGGAGAAAAAACAAAAAAAAATCCTCATATGTAGAAAAAATCCATTCAAATAAAGCTCAGGATGGGCCTGAGATTATAGTCGGGTTATGAGTAAGGCATACAAGCTTAAAGCCCTTTCATGGAATTTAAATGGACTGGGGGAAAAAAGGAAACAGACTCGGATCTGTGAATTTTTAAGGGACTCAGATGCACATTTGATAATGCTTCAGGAGACCCATTTAGAAGCAGATGTTTGTAGTTCGCTTTTTAAGAAATTGAGGTGGGTGCAGGAAATTATATGCTCGAGGCAGATGGGAACAACAAGGGGGGTCACAATCATAATCCGTGCAAACAGAGGGATAAGTTTGAAAAAATACGAGACAGATCAGACAGGAAGATGGTTGGTAGCAGCTATATCTATTCAAAACATCCCGTATACACTTGCGGTATATTATGGCCCAAACGATGATAATCCTGGCCCGCTTCTTAAGTTAGCGACAGCTCTATTGAGGACAACTGGCCCAGTAATTTTAGGAGGTGACTTTAATTTGGTTTTCGATCACATACTAGATAGAACTTCTAAAGCCAAGTATCATGCTCCCACTAAATCACTCTCTACCTTAGGTGGCAAAATTAAAATTAAATCTGCTAAATTTTTATAAATTGGTATTGGATTTCTTTTGAGTCATGTTAATTACTTATCGCCCATGTTGTTAGTTTGAAATGCCTAACGCATGCTCCTCTAGAAAAGCATGAATGCTCTTTTCCACACTACCAGGACTGAGCTAAGGCTTTATTATTGTGAATCCAAGAACCATCTTTGGGGTATTGTCAGATTATTACATAGTGAGACCTAACCAGCCTCAATGCATTATACTTCACTTTTCACCATCATCCATGTGCTCAACCACCTGGACAGAAATGCCATACTGCTGCAGGTTTGCCACCTACAAGACGTTCGGTGTGCAACAACTAAAGTGATGCTATTCCCGGAAGATATGGCCAAAGTGCATAAATCCTTCTTGGAAGTGAAAAATAAACTCAGGGCCGTGGACATTCAACACGAGCTGATCTACCCAGCTGAACACAAGATACCATATCAGGACAAAACTATGTTTTTTGAAACCTCAGAGGAGGCCGGGGATTGAATTGTGGGAAGGAAACATTTGTCAAGATCAACAGCGGATCCCATGATGACCTGGGTGGGTAAGAGGGGGCAGACGGACTGTCTTAGGAGAGACAGAAGTCAGCGAAGGCATAATAGGGAGAGCTATAGTCAGCAAGTACCATAGCCCAAGCGAGGAGGTGGAGCATCAACATAAACTGAATCCAACTATGATCGGGGTGGATTCCCAAGGGGCCGCACCTCCAGTTGCCCGCCGAGAGGTGCATGATGCCTCTCCCCCTATTCACTTTGCTGGCAACGTTTCACATTAGCTACTTTTGGTTCACTGAAGAGACCATTGTTTTTTTGCTCTACTATTATCTTTTTTGCTTTCTGTGATACTCTCACCAGGACAAAGCGTTTACCTTGAGGAATTGCTGGAAGAAACCTATGTGTTTTGTAGTGAGTTAAAATTGAGGAATTTTACTGCCTCAAAATAAAAGAGAAACCCTTGGCAGGTAATCCCTAAAATGCAGATTTTACTGACGGACTTCTGCATATGACTTTCAGGGTAGTGAAGGCCAGCAGTCAAAGGCTTTTCAGACAAATAGTGTGGTGGCCAAGAGCTCAGAAATCAACAGTCAACCAACAGACACAATACTTTATTGTCCATCCCAATATTCTTTTAAACAAAGAAAGTAATTTAATCACACGAAATAAAATAATATTGCAATTAGGCAAACAATACATGATTCAAATCCTGTTTATGATCTTGAGGCATTACTTGCTTCAGTGTCGTCCACCGATAACAGAGCTTTCCAGCTTCTCTAATCCCTTGAGTCTAATCAGGTATACAGTGCTGAATTCAAGCACCCCCAAGACCACAGTGAGGTGTGAGAACTCTGCACCTGGCTGTCCTCACCCTTTCTGAAGCACTAATCAGAGACGGAGAAAAGATTAGGCCTCATCTAGAAACTCACTTGAACTACAGAAACTACAATCCCACCCCTCACCACTACCATCTTTCCACCCCTCACTACTACCATCTACCAGATGACTTCTTAGGAAAAGCTAATCAGCCAAGCTTTGCTAACAAATCTCTCATTACATTTCAGAGGGGAGACCTGTCTCCACATTTCTTCACCTTCAGAATCTGGGTCACTGTGAGACAGTGCCTCCCTTTGTGTGGCCACCCCCAATTCTTTCAGACAGATAAAGCTTGTATTTGAACTCTGAATATCAGGTCCCTGGTATCCATTTCCCAGTGTATGTGCTCTGACAAGCAACAATGTGATAAAAGTTGTTTATCATCCAGTTGTCAACTTTCCAGTAAGGATGTAGTATATGGTGCAAAACACACACCAATAGTAGGGATTTTAAATGTCACCTGTGAACTGCAGCATGAATTATACCATCCACTAGGCTGACCAGTAACAAATGGCATCAGACCTACATGTGTAGCTTGACTGCTGCATCTTAAAAAGCTGCAGCCAGACCTGTCAGAATAAACTCTTTTTGATTGGGAAAACCTATTTTTATTATTAAACATATTACACTGAGTATGCCTTGTAGCCCACAAGGCAGGGTGCAGAGTATTTAAATGCAGAGTAGATGGGAAAGTAAAGTTTGACATGTTCCTACAGTGGCTTGCCTCCGAAAGCTATTTCCCTCTGTAAGTAATGTAGCTTTCAATATGAGAAAAGCTGAAGTATAATTAAAAAGCCATTTTTGTAAATAAATAGACTGAATCATTTACCAAGGTAAACACATGTGTTAATATTTATAAAAATTCAATTCATTTGAGAAGTTGGATGTTTGATAAATATAAAGAAAAAGTGTCTTCTAAAAATTCCCCTTTTCCTGACTGGAACTCCAGTTAGCTCATTCGTCTTGGCCTGCTTGAACTGGTCCAGAGCTCTCCCAGTGAAGGTATCCAACTTTGGTGCACCCTGCCTATCTGCAGCTCCACATCCAGCTTACTAAGGCTGAGTTCACAAAAGGGGTAACATTTCAGACCTAACAAAATGACAAAGAAATTAAGACTGGGGAAGTTGGTCCTGGAATCTCACCTGCAGGAAGACTTCATTGGCTGTGGTTTTTAAACTTCCCCACACTGAAGTTTTCCTGTCAAAAGCAACAGGTGCAGCAGGAGCTCGACTAGCAGGTAACATACTTTGGGTGATCTTCATTGGCTATGGTCTTCAGGCTTGCCATGTTGGTAGATTGGGAGCTCCAGGAAAGAGACTAAAGTCTGAATGTTGGACCTGAGAACCAGACAAGGTGGCCCAGGAATCAAGACTTGGAGAGGACTTCATTGTCCACAATTTTCTCATGGATCCACTCAGAGCTCTTTTGGTATCAATCTAGCATGAACCCGGAAAAACAAGTTGGTGGAATCGAGAGGACTTGATCTGATTCAGTAACTTGCCATTTCACAGCTAGGGGATTCTGTGCTCCAGGAAAAAGCCTAAGAGCCTGATTTACATCTTGGTGGGGAGAGAACTCTGTCACAAATGCAATCAGGACTTGGAGAGGAATTCATTGTCTACGATTTTCTCATCAGTACACTGGGAGCTTTTGCCACCAATTTAGAAGGGCCCTGAAACTGAGTGGCTGGAATTGACAGGACTTGGTCAGATCCAGCACCTTGCATTGCACAGATGGAGGATTCCCAGCTCCAGGAAAAAGTCTAAGAGCCTGATATAGATCTTGGCGGAGAAAAAACTCTGTTGAAATGGCAATAGAGTTCCCTCCACATCAAGACTGTGGTCCACCCACCCGATTAAAATATAGACAGACCATTGTTTGATGGCAACAGAGACTACCTCATTTGGCCCGACTGACCAAATGCCATTGGAGAATCGTCGCCACCAGGGTTAACCAGTTGGTAAGGGCACTGAAAGTGCTCAATGCCTCTCTTGACATGGGAGGAAACTCCAATGTTGAGGCATGCACTGATTGTTTTTTTTAAAAAAAAAATAATCCATTTTAGAATTTTTTTTTAAACAATAAATTGTTGCTTTGCTGCTGCTCCATCATGTTTGACAGAGTCATCCAACAAAGTTATAATATATTGGCAGGAAACGCCCTGATGGTGGTTCCTGTGAATGCCTGAAATATCTGCAGGGTAGACTTACATTTAAAAATGTGGCAGTTGTGACTGCCATCAGTGCAACAAAGTAATTTACTCTGTCGCCCTGGTGGAAAATGGTCCACCACCAAATAATAAAATAAGGCATTACATCGCATGGTAAGGATTGTCAACAGATTGAACCAATGGGCTTAGCTGACTTCTAGTGCAATGCAGCCCCTCAACTTTCTCCTTGGTTCAAGTCACTGATACATATATACAATACTGTTTCTTGGTGCTGATTGACCTCAAAACTTTAAAAAAAATCATATCTCCAGTTCCACATTTGGATTTTTACCATTTGCTGTCATTTTGCTCATTCATTTTTCCCCTTTTTTCTAAATTAGTTATTATGTTTTTAGTGTGTTATGTTTTGACTTTGTTCCTGTTTTGGTACTGCCACTAGGTAAGTTTTCTCTTATGTTATGTCTGATTTCTCTGTGCCACAGCTACCAGGGGTTGAGCTGAGGTTTATTTATTGAACCTGTAGGTTTCACATGACAGAATTTTGGTTCTATTATTTGCAAAGTACTCTCATGCTTCCCTTCTACCATCCGTCTTCTGCAATACTAAACCTACGCCCATCCAAAATGAATCCCACTGGTCTAGATACCCAAATTCTCATGACATACAGACTGCTACTACTGTTCATTTGCTTCATACTTACTGCCTATATACACGATTGACATGCATATAATTTGGGGATCACATAAAAGCATAACTTCACATGAGAAGGGTCAATAGATTACCCTCTCACTGACACAGAGAAACAATTCTGCTCTCATAATTTACAAACCTTGGTACGCTGCAACCACCACTTTATATGTTTCACCCCTAGTATGGACAGTAGTCATGTGCCCACTAAAAGGGTACACTTTGTGTGGCCCCTTCAGGTCATATAACTTCTGGACCTTGCATTTACCAGGAACAGGCCAATCCCACTGCTCACATCCTAGATTAGCATGATATCCGAGCCAAATAATAGGTCAGGATACCAGTTTACAAACTGTTGACACTCCAGGCAGGGATACACTCCTGTTCACTATGCCACCCAGCTTCATCCTGAATGTTCTGCCATCTCAAAGAAGATGCTCATAGTAATAGAGTAGAAAGGTGATGTGAACACCAGCCCCTTGGAACTGTGGTGCGCAGGAACAGTAAGTGCACCTGAAGGAGAACCTGTATGAGTTGTCTGGCCTGCCAAGGGACAGCCCAATGCTTTGTAGATATTAATGCTTCAGTAGCAGACAACACCAGCAGCAACACAGTTAGGGGCAGCACTCACTGGGATGCTGGAGGTGCAGCCTACTGTGGTGGAAGTACTCTTTCCCTATGGCACTTGACCTTTCTATTGCTTGGTGTCGGTGGAAGTGGAGAGAGGGCCTAGTGTGTAGTGTTTCTTGTTATTTTGTGTACTCTTTGAGCCAGGAGAAGATCCTCCACTGACACGCCTTACTTGGGGTTAGGTAATTGTTGCTGTGGTGTCACTGTCTCCCGAGAGGCGGTATCTCCCAAGGGGCATTTCTTTTATTCGAGTGTCTGCTTGTTTGATATGCGTATTTACACAGTTAAATGAAAATACTCCATATGTTATAACTCGCACAAGCAACTACCAATATCCATCATTATTGGCTAATTCAAACTGTGATTGATGATACCAAGAAGGATTGACTCAGGAAGGTTAAAACATTGCCCTCTCTATTTTTTTTTACGGCCACATCTGGAAGATAAGTAAAGTTGTCCCTAGCCAGACCTACAAATATGTAGGCACACCATGCTTTAAAACACTAGTACATTAGAATACTCTGTGCTGTCTGGTGCAGAAATGTGTCTATTCCTTTAAATTGTAAACCTGGTCATCACTGGATGACTTTGAAACATCTTAAATTAATTGATTATCATAAAATCTTTATTTGATTTTACATGGCAACCATAAAAGAACACAATAAATATCCATAAAAACATACAGTTAAAACATAAGAATCTTAATTGCAATAAACTCAGTTTAAATAAGGGACCCCATATACATTGCACAAAACTAAATCAGGTCTTGAGCACCTGGACACCAGGAATGTATGTAAAAAACTGGCCACAGCAGATGAAACATGCTCATTAGGGAGCGGTTGTATATACATGAGAGTTGGTCCCACTTAGATAAATGTCAAAGACTTCCACAATGGTAACAGAAACTGCTTTCTGGGCCAACTGGAGTACTTACAAAACATAACAAAATGTATGGTGTTCTGCGGATATCTGTTGTCTCAGCCGCAGGCCAGCCTGTTACCTGGGAGGACCCATCTGCCGGGACGTGGCCAGAAAATGCTGTAATTGATTACATTGAAACCTGGCCAGGAGAAACCGGTCATGGCAGCTAGATACCTGCACTAAATAACACTCCATATGCTGAATAGACTTTAGAGTATAAAGCGAAGGGGTCCCAGTAACAGAGAAACATTAACCACAAAATTAGAAATAAATCAAATCAACAAAGTTTTGGTCCACATTGTTTTAATTCACAATGGGACGTTATGCTAAACATGCACTTATTACACAGTAATCAAGCATTGGTTAAATACAGTGCCCCAAAGAGTAAAGGCGGGGAGGGGAATGTGATAGTGACGGGAATCAGTGAGGAAGGAGAAAAAGATTCTTAGGTGACGATATAATCAACACTAGAAGCTTGTTTCGCACAGTTACAAATTCTGTACCAGGAAATAGGACCAATAGGTTCAAATATAGTATTTTAGACAAATATCATACTCCAAAAGTTCAGCAAATGATAGCAATAGGGTATGGAGTTGAAAATGAAAGGCTGTCAGATGTCGACGTTTCGACCCATGTGAGCGCAGATAATATTATAATCTTGCAGTAGGGTCTTCATCAGGACTGGAAGGTTGGGGACACGTGATCACACACGATGTTTGGACAGGACCCGATTATGCATGAGTTCAAGGTTGATTAGAAAGAAGATATCAAGAAGTAGCCCAAACAATGTTCAAATTAATTCCACAGGTTTGAGGGGGTCCATTAGGATCATCGTCATTTATCCGGGTGAGGCAGTGTGAGCACGTCCGACAGGGATCGTGCTTGGAGCAGTCTGGGCGGCGGTGCTGTAATTGCTGCGTCGTTCACGGAGCGAATCCTGCTCGGGTCTGGTCTCACGGTTGCAATGGCCATTGCAACCGTGAGACCAGACCCGAGCAGGATTCGCTCCGTGAACGACGCAGCAATTACAGCACCGCCGCCCAGACTGCTCCAAGCACGATCCCTGTCGGACGTGCTCACGCTGCCTCACCCGGATAAATGACGATGATCCTAATGGACCCCCTCAAACCTGTGGAATTAATTTGAACATTGTTTGGGCTACTTCTTGATATCTTCTTTCTAATCAACCTTGAACTCATGCATAATCGGGTCCTGTCCAAACATCGTGTGTGATCACGTGTCCCCAACCTTCCAGTCCTGATGAAGACCCTACTGCAAGATTATAATATTATCTGCGCTCACATGGGTCGAAACGTCGACATCTGACAGCCTTTCATTTTCAACTCCATACCCTATTGCTATCATTTGCTGAACTTTTGGAGTATGATATTTGTCTAAAATACTATATTTGAACCTATTGGTCCTATTTCCTGGTACAGAATTTGTAACTGTGCGAAACAAGCTTCTAGTGTTGATTATATCGTCACCTAAGAATCTTTTTCTCCTTCCTCACTGATTCCCGTCACTATCACATTCCCCTCCCCGCCTTTACTCTTTGGGGCACTGTATTTAACCAATGCTTGATTACTGTGTAATAAGTGCATGTTTAGCATAACGTCCCATTGTGAATTAAAACAATGTGGACCAAAACTTTGTTGATTTGATTTATTTCTAATTTTGTGGTTAATGTTTCTCTGTTACTGGGACCCCTTCGCTTTATACGCTTATTCACCCAGGTCCCCCTAACTTTAACTGGGTACACCCCCCTATCAATACTCGAATAGACTTTAGAAGCATATGATCACTCACTAAGGGTTTCATGAATTCAGCCCCTTCCCTTGTTAATATTGCCTGCTCAAAATCCAGCTTGTGTATACCTTGTAGATCCCGGGGTGACACTGTAATAGTAGGTGTCGGGTAAGCAGCTGCTCTCTCTTGAGTGCTGCAAATGTTGCCTTGACATAGGCTAACCAGGAGATTCTGTGCGTGCAATCCAGGGACATACAATCATAGAGGATCAATCTATTAAGCTTAAGTTCCTCCCTGGTTCAGACTTTTACCCAGCAGATCAAGGGGCCAAAAGTGACTATGTCGGCAAGAAACCCAATTGCAATGTCAGCATGTACTAAAAAAAGCTGGGGTATATTTCGGGACCCAGAGAAGACACCTTAAAATTAGCTTATGGCCACTTGAATTATATCAGTCTTCACATACCCTCCAAATCTTGGTACAATACTGGGTCTGGGATACACACTTAGTCTTGTGAATCTTGAGCAATACTTGTGGAGACCAGGAACCAAGCCTACGAGCAAAGCTAGCCACTGCTCCGGTGATTTTAACTAGCTCAGCCCTATTCCTCTCCAACAGCAGCTGCCAGTTATTCTTCACATCAAATTGCACCACTGGGTAGGGAAAAGCTGAGGCTTTGCACAGAGTGTGGTGGCCCACCTTGGAGAGCTCAGAGCTGGTAGACTGTGGTGCCACTGCCATGATATACAATTTGAAAAAAATTCATAGCCAGCTCCAGACTATCTATAAAGATAACAAATTTGTCCAAGAGGAACTGCAGCACCCTGGCTGTGTGGGCCATCAGGACCGCATGATCGGCATATAACAATATCAGGAGTGATTTCAAACCTACCTTACGGCAATCAGCCTGAATAGAGAGAAGGGCTTGCTCAAGCCCATTTACATATAGGGTGAACAGGAATGGTGCATGGATGCACCCCTGCTGCACCCCCTACTGGTCGAGAAGGACGGGTGCAGGTGCCACCATGCAAAAAAACATATGGATGCCAAGGTGTCAGAGTGCAAGTCTGCCAATAAGGCCACTATGTTGGTCTCCACCCCTAACTCGGACAGCAAGGCCAGTTTGGTGCAATTATCCCTGTTGAATGCGGATGTAAGGTCCATGAATGCTAGGTGGAAATATTCAGGCTGGGATACAGTATACTGATATATAATTAAGTGAAGATTCAAACACTGGGCAGATGTGGACCTCCCTGGCTTAAATCCCTATAGGACGCCTGTACAGATTGTCATTTGCATCTGACCAGACCATCATCCTATTAGTATGACCCTCCCAAGGACTTTTACTACTGCATCAATCAGTGAAATGGGGTGGTAGCATTGGGGGTTATCTTTATTGCCCTTCTTGAACACAGGCATAATCAACGCTGTTGACCACGAGTGCAGACCTTCACAACGTGCTTTTGCATCCAGGACCTGGGTAAAAAGGGGACCCCCATAGCTCATCATCCATCCTCAATAGGTCTGGTGGAATCCCATGAGCCTTTTTCCCAGTTAGCACATTTATATCCTTGGTTACTTCCTCCAGGGTGATAACCACAGGAGCCTGCCCCAGCTCTTTGGCTACTGTAACCTCTACCTCTGCCACCTAGCCAACGTTGCAAACCCCTGCAAAGTGGTCTACCCACTATTGCTCAGAAATATCTGTAAAACATGACCTGTTCACTACCCTCCAGAAAAGCGAGTTGTCTCCCAACTCACTTGCCTGTATTAACTCCTACTAAGCTAATTCCTGCAGGGTATGTTTGCATGTGGTTATTGCCTACTTGTAGGCCTGCCTTTGGACAGCCATGATGTACCTATCTCTTGGGACCTCCTTCAGGGCCTCCTTCAGCTGCTGAAGGTGTTTGAAACAAGCCCTGCCAAACCATTTTGGATGTTGCCCACCCGCCTGAGTTGAGGGAATGGTCAGTAATTCCTTGGCTTTACAAGCGGTAACCTCAAATGCTTGCAAAACATCCTTCTCTAGGGCATCTGCGTCCAGACTTGTAACTATCACCTAAACTACATTAATTAAAAGGGGAGCTTTAATATACACTGTGTCTACCTGGGACCAGTTAAATCGACTGTCATGGACAACGAGGAAGAACCCATTGGAAGAGCACCCTGGTTGAATAGGGTCCATGAAGCCCTCACGTTCTAAAGACAAGGGATTATGGTCACTGCATGGGCTGTGAAATATTTTAAAGTTGGCAAAACACAAAAATAGGGGAGCGGAAACAAGGATTAAATTGATGATAGATCTGAAGCCCCGCCCCTTAAAAGTAGGAACAGTAACAGGATTAGGCGAGTAAATCAACCTGTCCAAGGCAAATACAAGGCTATAGGATTCTAGGATTGCACCAAGCTCCAACCGTTCCATGGTAAGAACAAAATGAAGCCCCTCTGACACCATACACCTGGGCTTAGAGACGTCATTAATTTTTTAATACAGATTTTAAAGGGCAGTCACATAAGTGGCAATGAAAGTCCCCTGCTAGAATTATCATCTACCAACCCACATCCACCTCATGTTCCACCTAGAAACTCAGGCACAAGCTTATTTATTTATTTTATTTGAAAAGTTTAATAAAGCACGAATAAGACCCTTACGGGTATCAGAGCACTGTACAAATTTGGCAAAAACATGGGTAACCAAAACACAATGGGACCGAGGGAGAGGTTAAAAACAAAGGGGGGGAAACAGATGCGGTCGTGGGTTGGGGGGTTGGCTCGACCAGAGGAGTAGCAGAAGTGCCCTCGAGCACGATAACAATTTAACAGGCAAGCATACAATAAATCAAACCAACGTAGTACAATAAGAATCACAATTTTGACAAAGCATGACCATGAGAACAAGTCGGAGCTGTTAAAAATGCTGTTCAGGAATAGCCGCTTGACAAGTTTCTTGACAGATGCAGTGGAAGGATTGGATTTGTTCTTGGGAGGCAGGGCATTCCAGATTCTTGGAGCAAGACCAGTGAAAGCTCGATTGTAAGATCTTTTCTTTTTTGAATCCGGGCGGTTACAAGAGTAGGGTGGTCGTACTTCTTAGGTTCCGGCCTTAGCCTGAAAGTTCAAGCTTATTTGCCAGGTAGATCAGGGTGTTGTAATGTATGGCTTCATGGGTCAAGCAGGCTATCTTGAAGGGGATCCTGGCTTCAATAGATAGGCAACTTAGTTGCAGAAGGTTGGGGGAGATGTGGTCATGCTTTCTAGATACCGTGATGAGTCTGGTCGATGCGTTCAGGGTGGCTCTGAACGGGGCCAAGCTAGCTTTGGGGAGTTCAGCAAGGGTCACCAGACCATATTCCAGTCTAGAGATCACCGGGGATTGAACCGCCGGCCTGATGTCTTCAGGCGGAGGAAAGGCTTGATTTTCTTAAGGGTGTTAAGTTGAAAGTTTGCTCCCCTAATAGCTGCACTGATGTGCGCTTGCATGTTTAAATGTTCAAAACTAGAGACTCCATCACGCCCACATCTGGCATTATTAAGATTTACCAATAGGATAAAGGGACAAGTCTGGTACAGATAACATTAGCCTCTGAAACACCATTGTAACCCATGAAAAATCAACAACAAGCCCACTCACCTCCACTGTAACAGAAATGATCAATCCCCCACTTGCATTCCCTCGATTTCTTTGGACACCTCTGAGACTGAACACGTTAAAAACCCCTTCGATGGTCATGGTTCATGGTGTGGGGGCAGAGAGGATGCCTTTACTGTGGGACCATAACTCTTTCCATGATTAAGTTGATCAAATGACACAGCCCCTCCTGGTTAACAGTCACAGGGGCTGACAAGTCCCCTCCAGAGCCTGCGTGTCTACCACACCCAAGTAAGTCAATCCCACCAGTGACACAAACCCCCTACCGCACTTGCCTTTGTGTGCAAATCAAGTGCACCGCCCTATTTGTCCCCAAAAGGATAATTCAACAAAACACTACTGAGGGCACTGACCAGGCGGTCTAGGGCAGTAAATGTTCAGTGCTCCCAACCATACTCGCTGCGTGCCAGGAGCCAGTCCAGTGGGGCCCTTCATTTGTCTTCCACCTTTTAGGAGTCTTTACACTCTTCTTAAACTCTTTTGGCCAGACCACAGCTCATCCAGTACTTTCTTCTGCCAAGAGACTGGCCCCGCAGTGCACCAGAAAAAAGCACAGGTCAGAAAGAAAGACCAAAGGATGTGGCCGAACTCCTTCTCTTTCTGGTGCTGATGGGTGCAGGACAGGCATGAACTTGGCCTGGGCTTTGCCCCAGGCTAGTCCTCTCCCCTGCCTCCAGGCGCTTCTACTGTTGGGGGATGGAGTCCACTGTGAAGAATAGGGTCCGAGGAGGTCAAGGAGCCATTGCCTGCAACTGGTGAGACTTAAATCAATTCATGATCTCAGCTTATCCATTTTCACCAGCACCATTCATACCATTAAAAGGAATACGCTTACGGAGAAAGAACCTAGGCACAATGGCTTTGGTTCTGAAGGAGCACTTGTGTCACAATAGTATGCCCCTTACAGATAGGTACGCACATTCAATCAATCAATCAATCATTTGTAAAGCGCACTACATACCCTCGAGGGTCTCAAGGCGCGGGGGGTTGCTACTGATCGAACAGCCAGGTCTTGAGTATCCTCCTGAAGATCAGCAGGTCTTGGATCTGTCATAGGCTCAGTGGGAGGGTGTTTCATGTCTTGACAGCGAGGTGGGAGAAGGATATCCCCCCGGTGGTTGTTGTTCAGATGCGCAGGACGGTGGCGAGTGAGATGTCGACGGAGCATAGCTCGCGGTAGGGGATGTAGAAGGAGAGCCGTCTGTTGAGGTAGACTGGGCCGGTCTTGTGGAGTGCCTTGTGTGCGTGGGTGAGAGGCTGTTGACGGGAGCCAGGGCAGGTTTCTCAGGTGGGGGGTGATGTGGCCGTGGCATGGTACGTCGAGGATCAGTTGTGCCGAGGCGTTTTGGATGCGTTGTAGTCATTTGATGAACTTGGTCGGGGCTCCCGCGTAGAGGGCGTTTCCGTAGTCGAGTCTGCTGCTGACGAGGGCCTGGGTGACTGTCTTTCTTGTATCTGTTGGGATCAATCTTTAGATCTTGCGGAGCAAGCGGAGGGTGTTGAAGCAGGAGGAAGGAGACAGCGTTGTCTTGCTTGGTCATTGAGAGCGTTGAGTCGAGGATAATTCCCATGTTGCGTGCTAGGTCGGTGGGTGTCGGGGCTGCCCCCAGTGCCATCAGCCACCAGGAGTCGTCCAAGGCTGAAGGGTTGGAGCCGAGGATGAGGACCTCCGTCTTGTCCGAGTGCAGCTTCAGACAGCTGGTCTTCAACCAGTCGGCGACGGCCTTCATTCCTTCGCGGAGGTTGGCTTTGGCTGTGAAGGGGTCCTTGGTGAGGGAGAGGATCAGCTGAGTGTCGTCGGCGTAGAAGATTATGTTGCAGTTGTGCTGTCGGGCTATGTGTGTGAGGGGGGGCCATGTAAATGTTGAACAGCGTCAGGCTGAGGGAGGATCCCTGGGGTACATCCCAGATGATCTCGGAGGCTTTGGAACGGAATGGGGGGAGGTGGACGCTCTGGGTTCTGCCGGAGAGGAAGGAGGTGGTCCAATCCAGAGCCTTGTCTCGGATCCCTGTGGCGTGGAGGCATGCACGTAGTGTGCGGTGGCAGACGGTGTCGAAGGCGGCAGAGAGGTCTAGGAGAATGAGTGCTGTGGTCTCACCGTTGTCCAGTAGGGTCCTGATGTCATCGGTGGCGGCGATGAGGGTAGTCTCGGTGTTGTGGTTGCTGCAGAACCCTGTCTGGGAAGGGTCCAGGATTCTGTTTTCTTCGAGGTATCGGGTTAGCTGCCTGTTGACGGTTTTCTCTATGACCTTGGCCGGGAAGGAGAGCAGAGAGATGGGCCGGAAGTTCTTGAGGGTCTGCCTTAGGTTTTTGAGTAGGGCGTTGATCTCTGCGTGTTTCCAGATCTCTGGGAAGGTCGCGGTCTTGAGGGAGAGATTGATGACATTGCGCAGGTGGGGTGCAATGGAGCTGCTTGCTCTGTTGAAGACGTGGTGGGGGAATAGATCTGACGGAGAGCCAGAGTGGATTGTGCGCATGGTCTTGATGGTGTCATCAATACTCACGCTGGCCCAGGCTAGCAGGGGGTCGTGGTCGATGGTGTGCGGAGGGTCTGTTGTGTTGCTGTCTGTTGGGGCTGTCTGGGTGTTGAAGCTGTCGTGGATGTCTTGCGGTGGAGGAATGTGGTGAGGGAGTCGCACAGGGCTTGCGACGGCGGGATGTCGTTGGTGTTGGATTGTGATAGCCACATATTAAGGATATGATGTAGATTACGGTAGACTAAGGTACAACAGGCTTCTTAAGAGGTGTAGAGACAGCTGCCATGAGCTACGGTCTGATCTCCTCACCAAACTCCACTTTATTGATGTACAACAAACTATACAATGGAAGCGTCCCACCTAAGATTGGATGCCAGGGTTAGTGAGCTACTCTTGAGCCATGAGTCAAGGTTTGATTTCTTTACAAAACTCAATCTTACTGATACACAATGTATGCATCGCACCTAAGATGGTCGCGAGGGTTAGAGGTCTAGTCTTCCAGACACAAGCGGGTAATAGGTATAGAGCTGCTTTGCGCGCACCAGTCGATTTGGAAAAATCAAACAACCAAGCATGTTATTACTCAGTTGCCGAGCGAAGAGTAACTGTCGTCCATGGTGGAGGCTGGCCCCGCATAGACGGGAACTTAGTACTATGTGGCTTACCTTTACTAAGAAAGTGTAATTTTTGCATTTAAAGGATTGGGCACCTTGGGTTCACGTGGAGGCTAGCCTTGGGAAGGTGAGATTTAGCACAGTGTTACTTACTTCTACTAAAAGAGCGAAATCTGATCGAATGGAGGCTTGGTATCTTGGTTTCTTAATTGAGTCGGATCAGTGGTCTGTGTGCCCTCTAGTAACTATTGTTTGGGTTCATATGTATTTGATTTTGATGCCCCCATTGAGTACAAATGACATATTTCTGGCATATGAATTGTGATGGCCCTAAAGTATGTGAGTATGGCTTGCCGTAGGGAATTCTATGGATACATTATCAGTTTCATTCATTTGTAGGAAGTCTTCGATTAGAGCTAGACTAATTGAGATATATATGTTCAATTATTCCAGAAGAGGTCTTTGGTGAGATCGTTTAGAAACCTCTTCAGATATAGGTTACATAAACAGCTGAGATGTACGTGTTTATTTTTGTAGGTTGAATTTTGATACTGCAATATGGCCATGATGTTTATAGACACTTTTATGATTTATTATCCTATATGCTTTGTCAGACAGACTTTTTTTCCTGAGGAGACCCACGCTAATTAATCTGTTGGTTGAAACGTCGACATTGGAGTGGGGATTGTACAATATGGATTAATTACCTATTCTTATATCAATAATAATACTGCACTTTATAGTGAAGGTGTGGACACCCACGTTGTACACATGCATCATAGTTTAATGATTTTACAATTGCACTTATGACCACAGTGCCGTCTGCAGTCTTTGATCTATTTAGCACTTTTTGCATGAATAATAAATCATGAATATTGTACATGATTGTGTTTGACATGTAATTTTCTTCATGGGTTATTGTAACTGAGATTCACAGTACCATTTGTTTTATGTTTTGGCCTGAAGGAGCCAGTACTTAGCATGACAGGCACCTGTGACAAAATAGTGGTGCTATCATACTCCAGGTAATCCATGGAGGTCATTCTTGGCATAAGGAATGACATACCAGGAGTGACAAAATGCTGTACCTAACATACTGAGGAAATTTTGACATAAGGGTCACCCACAGTATATGCACTGCATTAATAGCACAATTCTCACACTGAAACATTGAATGTAATGTTTGGCATAAAGGGGTCTTTTATGGCCTTTGGGGGCACTCATAATCAAATACTGGCACTGGCACACCGGACACAATATTTGACATATGGGGGTACCCATAGGTCCACACCTAGAGAGTGCCAGGTTTATTGGGCTTGCCACACCATGAAAAAACTTGGGGGCATATTATCAAGGGGGTTTATCTCCGCTTTTTTGGCTTTAAAAGCCAAGAAAGCGGAGATAAAATTATCTCCCTATTACCTAGCTGCCGCTAACACCAGTTAGTGACAGCTAGTAGGAGATAGCGACCATCTTGGGCCCCACTTTGCATGTCAGTGATATTTATCACTAATGAGATGCAAAGTGGGCGTGCCAAGATGTTAGAGACTGAAAACAGTCGCTAACATCGCTATCTCCTATTACCAACTTTTGGAGATATTCGCGCTAAGCGGGAATATCTCCAAAAGCTAACACCTGCCCTGAGCAGTTCTTAGCCATGTTATCCAATGGGAGGTGGATAACATGGCTAAGAGCATTAGCTCGCTAATGCATGAATATCGCTGACTTTTCAGCGATATTAATGCTTTGCGGCGATTTTTACCGCATTTGCGTTAAACCTTGGTAATACCAAGGTTTATTTGCGGTAAAAATCGCCGCAGCGCTGCGGTAAAGTTTTGTCTCTAACCAAGCAATAGCGATAATTATCGCTATTGCTTGGTAATATGCCCCTTGAATATTTAATGAGTACATTATACCACTTTTGAAGGTCTTGAATATTAAAAAATGTAGGCCAGCGTTGTTTTATCTCCAACTTCTCCAATCAGAATATATTTGTGAAATGATATATAGATTCATTGCTGCTGCTATTTGCTTAAAGAGTTTGGTTGGAAAATGAGGGTTCCTTTTACTTGAGTTTTTGTCTTATCTGTTATGCTTTTGAGGAGAGACTTTCACATTGTTCATATTGATAATTTATGGTCTTGATAATTGAGCAAAATCGCTCTTTAATGAACTGACTGATATCAAGCCAGCATTTAGCCATCGGCTGAATGTTTTATTTCTTCTGTAAATCATGAACAAATGAAAAATAATTAATTCCGATTGAATCTTGTCAGCCTCACACCACAAAGCTATTACGCGCTTTATCAAATGTTTACATGTCTTAAATGTGTAGTTTGTGGCCTGGTCAAGAAAGTTTGCACTAAAAAATTGCACTATGCACTTTGAATAATGTATAATGATTATTTCTTGCTGAGGCCCGCCGTGTTGAAATTTACTATTGAGAATGTATTTTATTGATGTGTTTCTACCTGGGCTGGCTTCTCAGGGTTTGGTTTTACATCTTTCACTTGTGATTTTTATTACTTGGTATCCTGGTGTGTATATGTGACTTTTATGGTTTTTAAAAACAAAACGAATAAAGTTTGATTTGATTTAATAAGTACCTTTTGAGACCCTATGGTTTCTGAGCTGTTTTATGTGAAAATTGTGCTTTAAAAAGTTGTATTTGACTCAATTTTTTGTAAATCTTTCTGGAAGGAAGAGACCCTCCCTGAACCCCCACCCACTGTAGAAAAGGACTGGTTCCCTTGCTTTACCTACCCACTGCAATTCAGAGCCAGTATTCAAAGATCATGGCTGCAAACTAATATAGATGGGATCTAAAGTGGACACATGTCTGTTTTGCTGTCATATTAATCATGCATCTATTATGTAACTTCAGCAATGTCATCCTTGTTAAAGGTAATTTGATATGGCTTTGTGGGAATATTCATGGCCAAAGGTGATATGATGTAATTAAGCTCAAAATGGTGTGTGATGCTGCTTCCCTACTGGCATTTTGATGAATTGCCGTCAATGAACAGAACTGATTTTCTTGCCACTAATTTCAATTTCTTGAATATTTACCTTGATGAAACAGTTTGCATTAAGAAGCTGCTTACAAACAAAAAGTACATTTTAGTCTTTAATTTTAGAAGGATCTCTTGATACACAATCATATGTGCATTAATTCACATATCGATGTCGTGAAAATTGGAGTTTTAGAAGCAATTTCTAGGAAGGTACTGTTCTTTGTCCATTATTTGTTAATTTTTCGCTTTGATTCCCTTCAGCAATGCTGATGCTGCAAAAACATTCTGCGAGGATCAAGAGTGCCCATCCAACTGGAAAGATGCCAACGCTGAAAACTGCTGTGTGCATCATGCCAACATTCATTCCTGCCCTCTAGCATTCATGGTAAGTACCTTGGAAACTTAAGTGGGCATTTTCTTTAATGCTAATAAACATTTTATGCTGAATATTATTTTGAATGTCAAAGGATCACATTACCATATTTTAAATTATACTTATACTCCAGAGGCATTAGAGGTTTCCATTTATCTTGGTGTAACACTGTACTGGAAAGTCGCTATTGAGACTTATAGAATTTAGGAGAATCGTCGTATTCCTAATCCAACGAAAATAGCTAAATTAAATGTAATCTGTGGCTGCTTGACATATCACACGTAGCTCACCAGCAGACTTCAAAGATTATGAATAGAAAATATGATTGTTTAGAAAAGTGCAGTATGCATTGTTTTCCCTATCCCTTATTTGTATTTTTATTTATTTGTTGAAAAGAGAGATCCCCCCATACGGGATTCTGCCCGCTGTACAGAGTAAGGGTGTGAGAACCCCAAGCAAAAGTCAACCATGAGTAGTAGGAAAAACCAGAACACATCACACCACTTATGAAATGTTGAATGGCATTGATGACATCACAGATGACATCTCAAATGACATCACAGATCATGTCACTGATAACATCTTACATGACAGATATAGATAACACCATACTCCTATACAGCATAAAGGTACTTAGTGCACATGTGTTGGTTCATTACATGGAAATGGAGTAAGCCCTGAAGTTAACCCTGGGCGTAGTTTGCGTAGTAGCGCTAAGCGTAGCTACTCGAAGTGCACTTCGCACTACGCAAGCTACGCGAACTGCGTAGTGCGGTAGGTAAAATGTTGTTCGCACTGATTACACAATGCTGGATGCTAGTCCGCACTGTGCAATCATTGCAAACGGCATCTTGCACAGTGCAAGCGGTTTTGCACTGTTCTATGTGCAATTCGCGTAGTGCGTAGTAGCGCAAACTATGCACGCTCCGTGAGCGTAGCGTAGTCCTACTTCCAGGGTTACCTGAAGTGTGATTGTGCATATTGAAAGTTATATGGTGCACCGTGTACACATCACTAAAGTTTGAGGTGTAAGTATTACTCCATGTTGAACAAGGTAAAGACTAAGTGCACCTAATGTGGGTTGTAGAGGTATGCCTGAAAGTAGGCTATGTCTTAAAGCCAACGCCTGTCCCAAAATAATCTATGTGAAAGGCCAGATTTCTGTTGACAATAGATTACCCACTAGTGGATATCTGGACAGATGCCCATGTTAAATAATTGTAATACTGTGCAATAGACAATTTATATGTATCAATAACGTTTATAAGGTGTGAATGTTTATTTCCAGAGCTTCGCGAAAATATTTGAGACATTGCAGATTGTTGAATAATGTTTATTGTAGGGGTGTCCCACTTAGTAATCTTTTATCTCACACTGGTTTTGTAAGCATGGCTTCTAAAGTTGTGTGCCATTGTGCCCATTTTAGGAATGTGTGTAATGTAATTCACTCAACTACAGAGGGTTGTTTACAGGGCCTGGCAGAAGATGTCTTTTCAGTGGTAAATGCATGCATGTTAACCTCTTGACTTAAAATTGCACTTCATGTGAAGTCTTTGTGTAGGTAATCTCAATAAGGTGAACAGAAAATTGGCCACAAGTATAGAATGTTGAATTTCTTTCAAGTCCACAACCCGTATAGGAGGGTGTCACAATGATTGTATGATGTAATCAGTGATGTCATTAATGATGTCATTTGCAATGTCTGTGATATCATCAGTGATGTCATTTAGCATGTTATGAGTGATGTAGTATGTGAGGTCATAAGTAGAACATGGCAGGAGCATAAGTCATACTTAGCTCACTAAACTACAACTGGTAAATTTCAGTATTTTTCGTTCTTAGACATCAGTTTTTATGTTATTGCAATAACTAACTATAAAGTCACGTTAACCTTTGTTTCTTTTTGTGAATTTCGAGGGCTTTTAGTAGACTAAAGTTTTATTACCAAAGCTAACTATAACATCTCTTTAACCTTTGCTTTCTTCAGTGACTTCCAGGGTCAGGATAACCCTGAATCCAACCCTACTTTGGGCAGCTACCCCTCGGTTGTGTTCAGTCAGAGGATAGCCGCAGGGTCTGGCCTCCTTGCCTGGCCCTGCAACCAACCCCCCACAGACAGCCACTCTTTAGCTGTGCGCAGAGAAGGGCTTGCAGCAGGGCCTGGCCTCTGACCTGGTCTTTCTCGAACCCCTGCAGATATCCACCTTTCGGGCTGGACTGTTCCCATGAGGCACAGGGTCAGACTGATTTGTATATGGCCGTGTCTGAACTGGGGTGGTGGGGAGTGCAAACAACTGATGGATTTAGGCCCAGATCTTTGTACTGGGGTGAATGTATGACATTGTTCTGCATTCTGTCCATCAACTGTGGTTTTTGCATTTGTCACCCCGAGTGGGATGGGTATGCTCAGACGTGAGTCCCATGCGCTCCACACCACTGGATTCATGCAAGCCGGGCTGAAGACGGCTGGAGAGCCAGAAACCGGTCCTCGGAAGCTTGTTTCCGGTCCAGGGAAGGCATGGCTTGGCAGTTCGGGCTGGACTGTTCCCATGAGGCACAGGGTCAGACTGATTTGCATATGGCCGTGTCTGAACTGGGGTGGTGTGGATTGCAAAAAGACGATGGATTTAGGCCCAGATCTTTGTACTGGGGTGAATGTATGGCATTGTTCTGCATTCTGTCCATCAACTGTGGCTTTTGCATTTGTCACCCCGAGTGGGATGGGTATGCTCAGACGTGAGTCCCATGCGCTCCACACACTGGATTCAAGCAAGCCGGGCTGAAGACGACTGGAATGCCAGAAACCGGTCCTCGGAAGCTTGTTTCCGGTCCAGGGAAGGCATGGCTTGGCAGTTCAGGCTGGACTGTTCCCATGAGGCACAGAGTCAGACTGATTTGCATATGGCCGTGTCTGAACTGGGGTGGTGTGGAGTGCAAAAAACGATGGATTTAGGCCCAGATCTTTGTACTGGGGTGAATGTATGACATTGTTCTGCATTCTGTCCATCAAATGTGGTTTTTGCAGATATCCACCTTTCTTACAGACACCCAACCCACATTATTAAAAAAACATTTTCGGGTACTGCGGAACGTCCAGGGTATGTATCACCCAAACATTACCCTTGGGAAGCTTGCACAGTACTGCAGTTCTATGGGGCAAAGCTTGTGCTTTGGATCCCACATGTGTACTGCTCTACCGCTCTGGATGGTTGTGTGGGATCTGATGTAAGTGTCTCTGTACCCACAGCACGAACATTATTTTTCCTTCAATTTTAGCCCCAGTAGTGGAACGCAGTCTCTCTGGGTCCCCCGTCCAGACAAGTGCTAGTACGTCAGAGTGTCCATACCCAGCCTTTTATACTACTTTTAAAAAATATTTTCAGGACATGGGACTGAGTCCCTGAGATCTGTAATGGTGGCTACAACATTTTTGCTTTGCAGCCAACTAATCCGATTGCTTGGTACCGTAGAACTGGTCCAGGGGCACTGAAATGGTCAGTGAGAGAAAAACCTCCCCTAGCTCTTTTTTATTGCATTTTTGGAACAGCGGGACTCCCACAGGACCAACCGGCCTGATATGCTGAACTTTTTATGCCATTCATGCATACATACATATATATATAAAGAAAATATTGCAGCAGCAATTATGTTTTTTACCAACTGGAACTTTTAATACCACTCTTTCAGCCCTCTCTATGAGATGTACAATCTGATAGACCATACTTACCCAGTCAACTATAGAGGTGCACGCTGGGTACTGGAGTTCACAGGCGTAGGCTGCAGAGAGGCAGGGATTGCTAACTCAGCTTAGCTGGATGGCAATTAAATGCGAGAGTGATCGAACATTTTAAAAGGAGGTTGCAGGGAACACCTAGTTGTTACAGGCATTTGATAAAGGCATTCATGTCGGAACGTGTCATGCCATTGTTCCAATAAAGATTCTTCCTGATATACCCGCCGCTGTGTCCCTCCGGTTGCTTCACAGGAAGGGGTTGTTTGTTCCATATATATATATATATATATATATATATATATATATATTCACATATATACAGGAGCTTGATTTTTTGTAGAAGCAAGACTGTCAACACTTCGACGTGAGTCCCATGCGCTCCACACCACCACATTCAAGCAAGCCGGGCCGACTACAGCTGAAATGCCAGAAACCGGTCCCTGGAAGCTTGTTTCCTTCCCAGTGTAAGATCGGCTTGGTAGTTTGGTTTGCCCTGTTCCCATCATGCACTGAGACAGGAACAGACTAATTTGCATATAGCCAGGTTCTGAGCTGGGATGGTGCAGTGAGCTAAAAAACGGTGTTGGATCTAGCCCTGATCTCTTGACTGGGTGAGAGTATTCTGCTTAATTCAGAAACTCTGTCCATCACCTCCCCTTGTTGTTAAATATTTTGTCCGCCATAAGCGTGGAAGGGTATACTCAGATGTGAGACCCTTGCTCATTGCACCATCAGGATTCAAGCAAGCCGGGCCGACGACGGCTGAAATGCCAGAAACCGGTCCCCAGAAGCTTGTTTCCTTCCCAGTGTAAGAATTGGCTTGGTAGTTTGGTTTGCCCTGTTCCCATCATGCACTGGGACAGGAACAGACTAATTTGCATATAGCCAGGTTCTGAGCTGGGATGGTGCAGTGAGCTAAAAAACGGTGTTGGATCTAGCCCTGATCTCTTGACTGGGTGAGAGCATTCTGCTTAATTCAGAAACTCTGTCCATCACCACCCCTTGTTGTTAAATATTTTGTCCACCATAAGCGTGGAAGGGTATACTCAGATGTGAGTCCCTTGCTCATTGCACCATCAGGATTCAAGCAAGCCGGGCCTACGACGGCTGAAATGCCAGAAACAGGTCCCCGGAAGCTTGTTTCCTTACCAGTGTAAGAATTGGCTTGGTAGTTTGGTTTGCCGTGTTCCCATCATGCACTGGGACAGGAACAGACTAATTTGCATATAGCCAGGTTCTGAGTTGGGATGGTGCAGTGAGCTAAAAAACGGTGTTGGATCTAGCCCTGATCTCTTAACTGGGAGAGAGTATTCTGCTTAATTCAGAAACTCTGTCCATCACCACCCCTTGTTGTTAAATATTTTGTCCACCATAAGCGTGGAAGGGTATACTCAGATGTGAGTCCCTTGGTCATTGCACCATCAGGATTCAAGCAAGCCGGGCAGACGACGGCTGAAATGCCAGAAACCGGTCCCCGGAAGCTTGTTTCCTTCCCAGTATAAGAATTGGCTTGGTAGTTTGGTTTGCCCTGTTCCCATCATGCATGGGGACAGGAACAGACTAATTTGCATATAGCCAGGTTCTGAGCTGGGATGGTGCAGTGAGCTAAAAAACGGTGTTGGATCTAGCCCTGATCTTTTGACTGGGTGAGAGTATTCTGCTTAATTCAGAAACTCTGTCCATCACCACCCCTTGTTGTTAAATATTTTGTCCACCATAAGCGTGGAAGGGTATACTCAGATGTGAGTCCCTTGCTCATTGCACCATCAGGATTCAAGCAAGCCGGGCCGACGACGGCTGAAATGCCAGAAACCGGTCCCCGGAAGCTTGTTTCCTTCCCAGTGTAAGAATTGGTTTGGTAGTTTGGTTTGCCCTGTTCCCATCATGCACTGGGACAGGAACAGACTAATTTGCATACAGCCAGGTTCTGAGATGGGATGGTGCAGTGAGCTAAAAAACGGTGTTGGATCTAGCCCTGATCTCTTGACTGGGTGAGAGTATTCTGCTTAATTCAGAAACTCTGTCCATCACCACTCCTTGTTGTTAAATATTTTGTCCACCATAAGCGTGGAAGGGTAGACTCAGATGTGAGTCCCTTGCTCATTGCACCATCAGGATTCAAGCAAGCCGGGCTGACGACGGCTGAAATGCCAGAAACTGGTCCACGGAAGCTTGTTTCCTTCCCAGTGTAAGAATTGGCTTGGTAGTTTGGTTTGCCCTGTTCCCATCATGCACTGGGACAGGAACAGACTAATTTGCATATAGCCAGGTTCTGAGCTGGGATGGTGCAGTGAGCTAAAAAACGGTGTTGGATCTAGCCCTGATCTCTTGACTGGGTGAGAGTATTCTGCTTAATTCAGAAACTCTGTCCATCACCACCCCTTGTTGTTAAACACTTCGTCCCAGGCAAAGGACATTAATTAATACCGAAGGACCAAAAGAAGACGTGAGCAACGTAAAAGATGGCAACAAAAACATAAAAAAGAAAACGCAGTGGCAACAGAAAAAGCGGCGTTAAAAGACAATAGTGTTGTCAATCTGTCTTCAATAACTCTCACCAAGGCGGGAGAACAACAACTGGCCTTAGGTCTTAACTACTGTCCTGGTGATAACTTCAACTATGCACGAACACAAATTGATGTGTATTGTTACATCAGGAAGTTGAAATTGAAAAAGTTCTTTGCCCTCCGAAAACATAAAGATAAAAATAGTCCAACATCGGAACAAATCGATGAAATGGAGCCTATGCTTGCAGCTTCTGACATCCCAAATTTGCTCTTGATACATGATCTCAATGATGAAACGACTATATCTACCTCACAAATAGATATCGATATAGCAACTCAGGAAAGACTAAGGAAAATAGATCATCTTCAAAAAGGTGCTGGGATCAGTCCTTTTAAGTCTAAATCCTGCTTTGTACCACTCATGCCGAAAGACAGTATTGATGTTTTTCATGATATGGTCACAAATAATTTGAAGAAATTAAACCATAATGTGCAGAATAATAGGAAAGAGAAAAATCTATTTTTTAGAAAACGTTCATATAATGAGTTGGTAAAAAAGCTTGGACAAGTCGCTTTAATACAGAATCCACTGTGTCTGTATTCATTTATATGATTTATCCTTTGTTGCATGGGACCATTGTTGTTTTCAAAAAAAGTAATTAGCCTGGGGGCATTAGTTTTTTTGTAATCTGTTATTGTTAGAGGTTCTTTAATTCCTGCATCTTTTTGTTCAAAAAGACTTACTCTGGATCTTGCATTAGCCTTCTCTATTGCATCCGCAATTAATTTATCAGAGTACCCTCTAGTTTTCAACCTACCCAGTAACTCAGACTGACAGTTGATGAAATCCACCTCATTGCTGCAGATACGCTTCAATCTGATAATTTCACCATATGGGATGCTAACAATGAGATGTTTAGGGTGAGAACTTGTTGCGTGCAAGGTAAAGGTACTTTCAATTTTCTCATTATTGACATAAAGCCTTACCTCTAAAAATTCCATTTGGTTTTTATGGATATGGGAAGTGAATTTCAGGTTCATAGAGTTTTGATTTATTTCCTCTATGAACTTATATGCGTCATTTTCACTTCCTCTCCATACTATGAAGACATCATCAATGTACCTTAAATAAGTTACAACATGTGACTCATAGAGCAATCGGTGGGTAGTTTTGAGGACCTGTTCCTCCCACCAGCCCACATGCAAGCATGCGTAGCTGGAGGAGAAACAGGCCCCCATCGACACACCCCTTACCTGCCTAAAAATATCCTTATCAAAAAGGAAGTAAGTGTGCGTTAAAAGGTTGAATTGGGATGTGAGTGGGCGCATCAAAAATTCAGTGAATTATGGCATCAGTGACGTCATTTGAGATGTCATGAGTGATGTCATCAGTGATGTCACTGACCATGTGATGAGTGATGTAATATGTGAGGTCATAAGCAGTGAATTACAGGGTGCAATTTATAGGGGAAACATCCTTTAAAACGCAACTTTTACCACGCAGTGCTGTTACAACGCAGGTTTTACAACGAAAACCATTACAACGCATTGCACTGGGGGGCGCTCTAGGATAGGGAATACGTTTAATTTACTATCCAACACCTTCCCTAGTGTCCACGGGGACTGGAGTTGGAATAGTAAATTAAACTATTCACTATCCAGCACCAAAAAGCGCTATGCGTTGTAAAGGTTTGCGTTGTAATACTTGCGTTGTAACAGCATGCGTGGTAAAAGCATGCGTTGTAACGTCATACATCCAATTTATAGGTAGCTCAGCTAACTATAACTGCTGAATTTCTCTGGTTTTGTATGAGTGAAACCTGATCCTAACTATAATGTTGACATTTTAAGGTTTTTTTAAATTCTATTTCCTTACTATAACATCCCTGTAACCTTTGTTTTTTTCAGTGAAGTTTTAAGATTTTTTAAATACTAATTTTAACTTATAATGTCCCTGTAATGTTTGTTTTTTTCAGTGAATTTCTATTTTTTTAACTAGTGGTCACATTTGCAGAGTGGTGGAGAAAGGGGGCTGGGTCTCCGACGAGCTCTCAGGAATCCCACTGTGTAGGACTTACAGGAGGTACCAGAATGGCTTCTTGGCCCCTCAGGTCACTAGGGCGTAAAATGGACTTCATCCCCCAACCTGTAGTGCACCACAAGCTGCGTTTGCAGAGTGATGGAGAAAGGAGGCGTGCTCTCTGAAGACCACTTAGCAATCCCTCTGTATGGGACTTATTGGAGACAACAGGAGGGGTAGGTGGTCCCCAAGAACATCCTATTACCTCCAGTAAGTCCACCACAGCAGGATTGCTGAGACCAGGGAGTGTTGACAGCAATTTTGGGACTCAGCCGAGTCCCCCAAAAAAGTTAACAAGTATAAAACTATAATATGATATTTAACACATATTAAAAAAAATGTATAAAATTAAATAACCTAGACAAAAACTAATAATAGATATGTGTAAATAATACTTGGGAATGATAGATGATCCCACTCTAGTTTATGCATCAGTAGAGAAAGCGTAGGCTTTCAGAGGAGTTAAATGTACTATTCCCACTCCAAACAGGTCAACAGAAGGGTAATTATTGGACTTAGAATGAGTAAGATTTACTATTCCACCTCCACTCTATGCAACAGTAGAAAAAGTGTTAGACTTTGGAGGGGTAAGATTTGCTATTTCCACTCCAGTCTGTGCAACAGTAGGGAAAGCGGTGGACTTCATAGGAACTAAATTTATTATTCCCACTCCAGTCTGTGCAACAGTAGGGAAAGCGTTGAACTTCGGAAGGGTAAGATTTACTATTCCCACTCCGGTCTGTACAACAGTAGGGAAAGCTTTTGACTTCTGATGGGTAAAATTTACTATTCCCACTCCAGTCTGTGCAACAGTAGGTAAAGTGTTGGACTTTTGGGGAGTTAAATTTAGTATTCCTACTTCAGTCTGTGCAATAGTGGGGAAAGCTTGGGACTTTGGAAGGGTAATATTTACCATTCCTGCTGCAATCTGTGCAGCAGTAGGAAAAGTGTTGGACTTCGGAGAGATAATATTTACTATCCCCAATGGAGTATCTGCAGCAGTTGGGAAAGCATTTGTCTTCGGAAGAGTTACGTTTACTATTCCCACTCCAGTCTAACAACAGTAGGGAAAACTTTGGACTTGAAAGGGTTAAATTTACCTTTCCTACTCCACTCTGTGCAACAGTAGGGAAAGCATTGGACTTCGGATGGGTTAAATTTACTTTTCTAATGACAGTTTCTGCAACAGTAGGGAAAGAGAAGGCCTTCAGAAGGGTTACATGTACTATTTTTACTCCAGTCTGTGCAGCAGTAGGGAAGGTAATTAACTTCAGACACATTACATATTTGAATAACCCTATTAATTTTAGAACAAATATATAAAACGCTTAATATGAACATTATTAAGTGACCCCAAAAAATATTTTTAAAAAATGAAAAATAATTAAACAGTTCACATGATTGTTAACCAATTTAATAATTATCAATTTTGAAAACATTTTGTATTTATTTTTTTATTACTTAATTAACTTTCAAAAATATGCTCCCACAAACCTAGCAGGCCGTACATGAAATATAACTAAAATAAATAAGTATAACACAATTTACATAATTGATGAATACCTAATTAGTGAACATTTAATAATTATTTGTTGATTAATTATTACTTAATGTTCCACCCAATTCCCCTACAGTACAAACCTTGCAAACCACAACTAAAATATAACTAACTAAATCAATATTACATAATGTACATAATTATCAATTAAATAATTAATAGTAAATTAATAATTGATCATTAATTATTACTTAACTTCACACCCTAAATCCTTACAGACCCAACAGCCCACACCTAAAAAATTACTAACTTATAAAGTTAATAACCAGTTTACAAAATGAATAATCAATAAAAAAAATGAAGCCCTCACTTTGATATAGGCAGTCGGACCGCCGATTGCTATCATGGCAGTCAGGAGACTGTCTGACAAGCAGTCGGTGGTCCAACCACCTAATTATGATGGGACCGCCGTGCCGACAGTCGGAAAGTGCACTTTAACACTGTGGCTTTTGTTGTGGCCCATGAAATGACAATAGTTGGGCACAACTGTAAGAAAATCCCTCATTGTAGCACCTCCCCATCTGCTCTGTGCATCTCATATTGACACCTCTGCTGTGGCTGATACCTGCAACCTTTCATGGTGTACACTTTATTTTTTGAATTGTCATGACCTACACATGTATACGTCAAGTGGCTCTGTGCTAGTTCTAGCCAAAATAAATATGTGGAAATTTAGCATTGAAGGAAAGATAAAAATCATAAATCAGATATTTGTTAAGCGCGACTACCCACCCATCTCAAGGCGCTGGGGTGTGGGGTGTTCGCAGGATAGGCTTAACAGCTTCCGTAACTGCATGTATTTTAGAATGCCTAGTTAGACAATGTGGTATGAACATATATCTTGCTAGATAAAAAACTATTTACCATTTAAGCTTCCAGAGTAAAGAGCTCCCAGGCACCAGTGGAGCCCCCTCAAATATCCTATTATACAGCACCCCTGCAGGGGCTTCACTGAAGCTGACTGTGGAGCCACCAGCTTGGACAAAGAAGATACTTCAAGCTGCCACTGCTAAAGCAAGATGGCTGCTGGGATGTATTTAGGGCTGGACGCCTTTGCTCTGTATGCTAAAGATTGCCTTGTACCAACGGGTGCCGGCAGAGGCTGAACACTCAGTTTCACTACCAAAAGGAATCCCCCCACCCCTACAGTTTTGGGGTCAGTACTGGGCACCGGAACCATGGAGTGGGACTGCAGCGACCTGAGACTGCGCTGGAGGTGGAAAAGATGCTGATGGCTGCAGAGGCTGTGAGGATGTGAGACAAAAATGCTGTGTGGGATGGGCCCATCCTGGCGCCGAGATCCCTTGCCACGGAAGTTTGCCCCCTGTCTCATGAAAGCCAATGGAAAAGGAGTCTACAGCATGGTCAGTCTGTAGAGTTCACTCCTTAAACCATGGTAGAATTGGCTTATACCAAATTGTCACAGTCCTCACTATTTCCGGTTGTGGGGCAATTGTCCTAGGACGTTGACGCTAGGGGGAACCGCCTGAGTTTCAATTGATTAAGCATTAGAGCCCATTCAGAAGTAGCTTGTTCCTTTAATGGCTTGGTCATCGTTCATTGCTGTTGCATACGCCCACCCTTCCACTTGCCTCTTCTGCATGTAGCAAGAGTTGTCCCGTCAGTATTGTTCATTTCAGTGTATTAAAGTCAGTGCCATGTCTCCTCTGGGGTGTCAAAAAAGTGTGCCTTGTTTTCTCATACTATCTGCAGCCAAGCTGGGAACAGTAAGGCATACGAAAACTCTAGTTGATGAAGTTTCCATTTGATTGAGAGGAAGGAACTGTGATGTTTCTGTGTTTATAATGTGTAGTCAGGTAAAATGTGTATTTTACCTCATGCCAAAAACTGCTGATGGTCTCCTTTGATTGGTGTTGTAAGGGATGGTGGTGCTGATTGTTTCAATACATAAGGAACTAAAGCATGTCACTATTTGGGAATCGTCCCAGTGGGGACTACTACTACAATGGGGGTGGAATGCAATTCATAGTATGATAAACATGGTTGTACTACGAGCAGTCAACAAGACATGATACCACAAGGGAAAAGGAAATTCAGTACTGGGTGACTTTTTTCCCCTTCCTCTTGATTTTGCTGAATGTATCTCTGTTGACTTTAGGACTCTCTGCAGTTTACCGCTGCTAACCAGTGCTAAAATGCTTGTGCTCTCTCCTTAAACAATGGTTGAATTGGCTTATAGCCCTATGTGCCTGGACGTTACCTCCGGTCATCTGAGGCCAGCCTGTTGGCTTGCCAGCATTTTACCAGATCGACATTGGGGGGGGCAGGCTTTCTCAGTGATGATTTCCCAGTTCTGGAACAAACTTCTGGACGATTTATGCGGGGAAACCACACTACGCACATTAAGGAAGGAACTCAAAATTACCCTGTTTACTGAGGCTTTCGGCTAAGTTCACCTATCATGTACTGGCTACCAAGGGACCCCGGATCAGGGTCCACGCTTCTAGCGCCTAGAGAACTTTGGTGATTGGTGCTCTATAAATATAATCTAACATAACATAACTTATACTCAATTAGCATAATAAATGTACCTGTAAATTCCTGGTAAAGTGGCACTATCTGGCCCAGGGCCTGTAAATGAAATGCTACTAGCTGACCTCCAGACCGGATTGTGCCACCCACTTTAGTAGCCCATTCAAATATGCCTCAGGCCTGCGACTGAAATGTGTGCAGTTGTAAACTGATTTTTCAACCAGTCCAACTAAACCTTTTACCAGGCCAAACTTTCCTTTTTAATACATATATTTCATCCCACGGTTAGGCTCTGGTTAGCCAGGAGGTCAGGGTCAATGTATTTAAAAAGTAGGACCCGTCCTGGTAGTGAAAAGCTCTCACATTCGTATATTTCACTACTGCAAGGCCTACCTCTCCCATAGCATAATGTTGATAACGTGGAGTTACCTCACTAAATTTAATAAGCTGCAATGTCTGATGGAGAGGGAATCCGTTTAAGTAAAACTTGATTTACCATCACAAAGGCTGATCCCGCTGTTAATATTTCTATCTTAGGTTGCATGGATCTTTGCCATTGTTTTAGAGAAGATGAGGAGCTTTGCATTTCAACAATTAAACAAGAATTTCTATTCTAAGTTCAGTCAACAATGAAAGGTTGGAATGGGTTAAAGGGTTTTATTGTTCAAAGCATAGAAAGGCATCTTTATTCAAAGTCATCATTTTAATTGTATTAATCTTAATAAATTAATCGTGAACAGAAATCAAAATTTGTTAGACCATAATCATAGTAAAATGCAAAAAAACGTGTGCCATAAAGGAGAGAATCCCTAATCTAAGAATTGGGAGGAAAAAAATGGTGACAGTGAGATCCCATGAAGAGTTCTAGTTCTAGAAAATGAGAATATGCATAAAATCTAAATTGATCAAGTAGAACTTTCCATGAAGAGAGGATCAAAAAACTCATCAGAGTCTTAGTGGGAAATGGACTAAGGCAGGTAGGTAATTATGGCATGCAATGTGGTCAGGGAAAGTCATAAAGAGCAATGGAGCTTAGATGCCGAGGCAAGATGGCCGCTGAAGCATTGTAGGTGCTAGTCGCATCTCGACCCCTCTCCAATCCATGGATAGACCCAGGCACCTGATGGGCTTCTGAAGCCAGTATGCTACGGAGGTTTTGCTGGCTGAGATCCGAGGAACAAAGCGACGGATCCCACATCCTGAAACGTGTTGCGGACAAAGTGAAGGCTTTGTTCACTGTATTTCTAACAATTATCGAGGCAGAGATGGCAAACCGAGGGAAAGATAAACAGCCCTTGAATACCGGATTACCTAAAGAAACGTGCCAGAAGGACTCAGGGAGGACCGGCACTATACCCAAAACACCCAAAACAAAAATGCTACCCCCCGGCAAACGCTCAACACCCACGATATCGACGGCGTCCAAGGCTCAGCAGCGGAAATTAGAGAAAATCGAGAAAGCCAGCGAAAAAGACAAGGAGTCTAAACTGAATACAGACACTCGCAGCGGCAACAACAGTCAAGCGGGAAGAGTATTAACGGATAAAAAGAAAGGCGACCTCACCTTCCGTCAGCCCTCTATGACAGAAGTCTTCGGTGTGAAAGCACCCCCGGGGGCTTTAGGAGCAGGCACAGCGGCTTTAGGAGCAGGCACAGCGGCATTGACAAACATAGTAACCTTGCCGGCAGCCGGACCTGGTAGCAGCGTCCTCGAGGACGCAAGCGGAGGCGTAACCAGGCAACCAGAACAAACAGACCTCACGCTTCCCGCGGAACACCAAGCGGCAAGCTGGTCAATTACCGCTGAGAGAGACATGGAGCACACAGTCGCTGGAAAAGAGGTGAGAGATACCGCTGGTGGGGATGGAATGACGGAGGCATTGAGCACTGGCCAAATCTTAGAAGCTCTTCAGGAGGTGGAGGCTGAGATTTTAGAGGAGCAAGCACAATCTGTGAAAGATACACAAAGAGACATTGCTATGAGCCCCAGACCACGGCGAGGGCAAAATGAACAGGCAGACACTGATTTTACAGAGGGTGCAGAGGGTGTAGAGGGGGATAGGTTTTTCTCAGTCCCCGAAGAATCAGATTCCACGATAACAAGTAGTGAAGATGAAAGAGAATCATTAGATTCATGTTCTAGCTCCGGCGACACAGGAGGCTCCAAAGGGAGAGGAACGCAAAAAAAGCGCAAGCTGACAGTCAGAAAAACAGGCTTTCCTCCAAGCTCGTTTAAGAACACTCATAAAAAGCTGGTATGGGACTATTCTGCTACCTCCAATTTATATAAGGAAGACGGGCAAGACGCTCAAAGCGAAGATGGGAAGCTGGATATGATATTTGCAACATTAAAGCAAATACAAACGGAAGCTAGAACCGAAAGTAGGAGGTCCAGGCACGACACCAAAAAAATTCAAGCATCAATCAGGAAAATAAATAAAAAATGTGAGGAAGTGGAAGAAAGAGTCATAGGTGTTGAAGAAAGAACGAGCAGAATAGAGGAGGAAGTTACAGACTGGCAGGCAAGTAGAGAGGAGCAGATGAAGATTGTGGAGGACCTACAATGGAAGGTGGAGGATTTGGAGAATCGCCAGAGGCGCAATAACGCCAGACTCCTTGGAATTGAGGAAGGGGCGGAGGGGCAAGACCCCAGAGGCTTCGTTATTAAGCTGCTGAAAGGTGCCTTTCCAGAGGCGCCATGGCAATGGGAGCATGAGGTGCAGAGAGCTCACAGGTTTCCGCTCACGGCAAAGAAAAGAAGAGACGTGGGCACAGGTGCATTGCCAAGGGCTATGTTAGTATTTTTTGGAAACTTCCTAGCGAGACAAGAACTGATGGAGAAAGCCAGACCTGACTCTAGGAAGACGGTTGATGGAACTACATTCTTCGCAAGACCTGACTTTTGTCATGTAACTGTGGAGAGGCAGTGGAGACTCAGACAATTGATATCAGCATTCCAGAGCCAAGGCGCTGAGGCATATTTGATGTTCCCAGCAAAGTTAAAAGTCATTTCAGGTGGTAGAGTCAGAATGTTTTTCTCAGAGATCAAGGCTGGAGAATATCTAGAAGAGCTAAAAGAACAAGGGGGAGCTAGAAGGTAGTAATCAAAGGGTTTATTTAGAAAAGTGGGAAAAGGTAAAGAAGGTAAAAATGCAAAGAATGGTAAAGAGAAAGAGGTGAAGCCACTCAATTGCCTGGGTGGTAGGATATTTCAGGAGTAGAAGGTTTTTTTTGGAAGGGGAGGAGAGGGGGGCGACGCTACAATGCTCAGTGGACACGCATAGGTCAGGAGTGACCTATTTGCCTGTCGTAGGTGGGGTGGGACAGCAGTCTGGGAGGGGGGCTACAAAAGGGGGGGGGAACACGTGTGTTGGTTGGAGCAGTAATACAGTACAGTTTTGTAAAAGTCATTATGAAGAGAGAAAATGTGTGAAGTATTGTGCGTGGATAATCGAAATGATGGGAAAAGTAAAATATGTGACATGGAAATTAGGATAATCACGATGAACATCTGTGGCCTAAATAACAGGGGAAAAAGGCAAAAGTTGGTTGCATTACTACGTTTCTGGAAAATCTATATAATTTGTTTACAGGAAACACATGTAGCTGTCAAGGATAAGTACTTGTTGTAGCAAATGGGTTTTAAGGTTCTTGCCTACACAAGTCAGGAAGAGAGATGTAAGGGAGTGGCAGTTTTGGCAAGGAAAGGTAGCACAAAAGTTAAAAAGAAAAAAGAGGACTGTGATGGGAGATGGGTAATGCTTGAGTTGGAAACCTCTGCAGGAAGATGCACACTTATCTCATTGTATGGTCCAAATGATGATGAACCTGATCTATTTGAATTTGTGGATAGAGAATTAGCATTATGGCCAGAACCTGTGATATGCTGTGGGGACTTTAACATTAACGGTTTAGATGGTCTTTTCGATAGGAAGGGGGGGAGATACATTGGAAGGAAGAAAAAGATATGCAGATCAGTACAAAATCTTGCTCGTCATAATGCATTAATTGATATGTGGGCGGAATCGAATCCATTGGGTACAGGTAGCACTTTTTATTCTGCCCCACACAAAACTATAGCGAGATTGGATTACTTTTTCATTTCTAGCTCACTCGTAGGTAGATCCAGAATAGAACGGCTCCCCAGAATAGTGTCAGATCATAATCCACTGGTTTTAAGTATTCAAATCTCTTAAGATAAAGAAACAACAAGATCTACATGGACATTCGAACGAGGGTTGCTGAAAGAGGAGGAGTATATTTTAAGAATGAATGCATGGATAACACAATTCTGGGATATCAATAGATACTCAGCCTCGGCGGATGTGGTATGGGATAGCTTTAAGGCACGCATAAGAGGTGAGACATTAAGTTACACAATTGCAAGAAATAGAAGAGAAAAGGAGAAAATGGAAGAGGAGATTAGAACCCTGGTGGCACTAGAAGAGGCTCTAGTGGAGGCAGTAAGCAAGCAAGAACCCTTTGAACAGATATTACTGGATTTGGAAACACAGAAAGCAGAAACAGGCGTTACATTAGCGCAGAAGTTAGCTAGGAACTATCTAGCAAAAAAGGAGAAGTGCTACGAATTCAATGAGAGGGTTGGGCACCTACTGGCAATTAGAACCAGACAAACGCTAGCAATAGGGGGGAGATAAAAGAAGTCAGGGATAGCACTGGGACAATTGTAAACAAGGTGGAGGAGGTACAGGAGGTGTTTAGGAGGTTCTATGAGGCTTTATACGCACAAGATGCAAGTACGGGAGCTATAGATGAAGAAAGCACGGATTATCTAACACAAAGGCCACAGACAGAGCTAAGTATAGAGGAGAGGGATAAATTAGATGAGTTGTTAACGGTTCAGGAGATAAGAGACGCAGTAGCTAACTTGCCTTCGGGCAAAGCAACATGACAAGACCAGATACCTGCAGAGTTTTACAAAACCTTTTGGGATGTTGTGGGTAAAGATTTGTGGGCAATCTGCTGTCTGGCACAGTGAGGTAGAATTATTCCACAGTCATGGGCCAACGCGGACATTATAGTGATCCTAAAAAAGGATAAACCGCCAACAGAACCAGGCTCATATAGGCCAATTACTTTACTAAATGCTGACGCTAAGATATTCTCCAAGGCTTTAGCTAATAGGCTGAGCAAGGTTATAGAGAAAGTGGTATCCCCGGAACAACATGGATTTATACCTGGTAAAGGGACCAACCAACATACCAGGCAGATGATCACTATCTTAGATGCAGCAGAGGCCTCTGGAGATCCTGTCGCGGCGATCTTTCTGGACGCCGAGAAGGCCTTCGACAGGGTCTCTTGGGCTTACTTATGGAAAGCGATGGAATGGGCAGGTATAGGTAAGGGATTCATTGCAGCAATACAGGCTCTTTATAGACAACCTACTGCTAGGATAAGAATTAATAAATCCTACTCAAAGACGGTACAGATTGGGCGGGGGACTAGACAGGGATGTCCAGCCTCGCCCCTACTATTTGCCATTTACCTGGACCCGTTCCTGAGAAGACTATCAGCCAACTGTAGGATCCCCCCAGTTACAATGCATGAGAAAGATTTAAAATTATTCGCTTACGCAGATGACGTGGCTATTACAACATCAGCACCGGCGGGAGCGTTGTCTGAAATTGAACAGGAGGCGAGGAAATTTGGTGCGTTCTCAGGGTATTCAATAAATAGAGGGAAGACACAGGTAGTACAGAATAGATTCTCAACATTTATAGACGCTAGAGTAGTCCCGGAAGCAACATACTTGGGAGTTAGGGTGACCGCGGAGTTAGGGAAATTGGTAGAGATTAATATGGATCCACTGCTAGGGAAGGTTAAAAGAAATTTGGAGAGGGTTAACAATTTACATATGACACTAATGGGCCGTATTAATTTCATCAAAATGGTTACTTTCCCTAAATTCCTCTACTTGTTTAGGGCAATCCCTCTATTTTTTGACGGCATGTGGTTTAATAAAATAGAAGCAACACTGAATAGATTAATTTGGGCACAAGGGAAGACACGTAGAGCCTATAGATTTTTGACACTACCAAGGGAGAAGGGAGGTTGGGGGGCACCGGATTTCAGATTTTACTATTGGGTGGCAGTTTTGCAATATTCCAAAGGACTTTTGGGAGGCAGCAATCATCAAGAGGAGGGTGCATGTCCAGAGAATGTCTACAAAGTACTGTTGGGAAAAAGGGCAGAGAATGCTCTAGTCACTACAGTAGATTTTGTCTATTTTAAACATACAAGATTCAAGACCTTGAGTGCAGTATACAAAATTTGGAGGGTTATCAAGAAGAAGGTAGGATTAGGAAGATATAATAGATACCTGAGGTTATACATGAATGTCGATCTCCCAACAGAAATTTTTAGGGATGCTGTTATGAAAGAGTGGGATGGTAGAGGAGTTAAGAAATTAGGAGACTTGTTGGATGTGGTAGGGGGGTTCTTACTATTTCAAGAAATTCAATATAGATTTAAAATACCTGGGAACAATTCTTTATATATTTACAAATTAGAAGTTACTTTCATACAAAACAGGGGGGAGCAGTAGGAATGACAAGTTGCAGGATTATGGATTATTTGGGGAGTAGTTTAAGGGGATCAATTAGGCAATTATATGCAGAACTACAGGCATACAAAACTGATGATAGGGAGAAATATAGCAACAAATGGGTGGAACAAGTAAGGGCCCACCCGGAAGCTCTGCAAGCATCATTAGACTTAGGAAGAACCATACTATGTTCAGCTACTTTACAAACCCAACATTACAAGACCATCTTTTCATTATACCACACACCAGCCAGAATTGCACAATGGGGGGGCAGCACTGGAATAACTTGCCCACGCTGTAACTCATCGAGCGCTAATATCACGCACATGTTTTCACAGTGTCCACAGCTTTTTACTCTAAAGGTGGCAATAGAGGTATTTCTGGAGAAATCTTTGGGGCTAAAAGTGAAATTAACGGACGATTTGATAATATTAGGCATCTGTATAGGTGATAATAATATACATCCAGAATTTTTGTTTGTGGTCACAGCAGTTTTTAGACTTATTATTGCGAAAGCTTGGAAAGACAAATCTGCACCTAAGTTTCAGATATGGATGGCAAAGATTTTACATATATATAATCTGGAGAAAGCTATCTACGATAGGAAAGGCAGAAGGGCAAGATCGTTGGGGGGTAAGATTTGGCGCCCCATCGAAGAGTGGAAGAGTAGCAAGACATAAAAATTTTGGGTTATGTCAGCTTATGATTTGTTCTGATTTGTTTTTCAATTTCTATGTTCTTCATTTTTTCATAATTTTGGTTTTGTAATGGGTATGCAAATGGTTGTATTTTATATGTATGTATAATGGTGTGAAAATCCTGTACTGTAGATACTGCATCGTAATTAACAGAAAAAGTGAAAGAAAATAAAAAAATATTAAAAAAAAAAAATGTTAAAAAAAGAGCAATGGTAACCTACTCTAAGAACACATTCTATTATAAACATACAAAACGCTGTTGCAAACTTCATGTTGCATCTCCTCCGCTCGACCCATAAGCTTTCGATGCTATCCCTGGAGCATGTTAACTCCCCATCTTCTTACACGAATACAATAGTCTACAGTCAGCAATGTTAGATTTGCAACTTTTTAGGAAAAGATTTTAATTAATTTTGGATTTTTCTCATGCAGGACTACTTGTCTACACATTTACTACATCTCTAACCTTCTAATTATCAAATTGTATGTTTCACTAGCAATGATCTATATAGAACTCGAAACATCTGTTTTAACAAAGAGAAAACATCTAAGTAGAAATCATTAAATAGAAATCATTAATTGGAAAAAGACAAGTATACTAAAAGAGGTCAAGCTCAGTTTAAATACTGGATATTTATGAGTTTTTTTCTTTATTTCATTCAACATACATTTTTACTCATGAGTTAACAGCCTTCTTTGTGTAAGTATAAACATTTAGAAGAGTTAAAAAAGAACATTTATACAGTTATGTATTTATATAAAAAATTTATGTTCATAAAAAGGTCAGGAATTTTAACTTTTTGTGTGTGTTTCAGCAATCTTAGTCAATTTTCTTTTGAGCAATGCTGCTTTAGTCATTTGAGGCCTTGTACGAGTATACATAACTGTATACTACAAATGTGCGTATTTAGATGCAATTTATATTCATTAAAGTCTGGATGCTAATATTGCACATAGAATATAACTATATTATGTTGCATTTATTAAAAATGTGTCTATACTTCCAAAGGGGAACAGGTAACCACTTCATGTTTGGTGTCTTCAGAATCGTAATGAAAAATCCTCTCTCATGGTGAAGTCGGATTTTAAATTACAATGTGGAAAATGTCACTTTTAGAAAGGTGCTGTTTTGCTGCCTTAGCAATTTAATGCCTTTCATCTTGTTTCTCGGTCACATGTCCTACCTCCTGGCAAAGGGCTGCATACCCCCTGTAGCTGGTCTGGAGCCAGAGCTAGGAAGGCAGGGCACCTGTGCACTTCAAAGACAAGCCTCTTGAAGTTTACCCCACTTCAAAGGCAGATTCTGGGTATAAGTATCGGACCTCAGTCACCAACTCGCCAGTACATTTCTGGATCAGTGGATACTCTGCCATGAAAAAGGGCTTCTGTGTTGCTGAAAGGACTGCCACTCTTCTGGACTACTGCTGTGAAGGACTGATGCCCTGCTATGTTAACCCGCTTCATGCTGCCCCATTGCCTAGATGAGAAGGGCTAGATCTTCTTCTCTTGAACCCAGAATCCCAGAGTGACTCTGAGGTCTATTTGGCTGGCCTCCTGATCTGAAGCCTCAGGGACACAACAGGCTTCCAACCACCTTGCACGTGCACCTAGACTCTGCTCTCTGTGAGTCTATGGTTATCAAGGAAGGGGGGTAATAGTTCTAGAGTTATACTGACTAGTATTAACTCGTTGACAGTATTGATTGCTTAACTTATGAAGGCAATACCCTCATGCCCATAACTATGAAATATATTTAAGTGAAATAGAGTAAGCTATTTTCAATGATAATAATAAACATCTGGTTTGATATTCCTTGAGTAAAAAAGTGGTCAGAGATGATGTACTAATCATCATGCCTGTTTATTTTAATGCAATTGAAAACAAATGAAATCCTCTTTTTAATTGTGAGGCACTTAAGCTAGCCAACACATGTTTCGCCCCTCAATGGCACGCCAGCATTGGGATTTTTCAAGGATGTTTATGTTATTAGAAACAGAATTACAGGAATTCCATTTGTGTATATGTATATGTGACATAAATAAAGAATAAAAATAGAAACAATTGATAAATGTAGATGAACATTAAATACAAGCAAAAAGGAGAGTCAAAAAAGAGAGAAACAAACCTAATTATAAATATGTATTTAAAAATAATATATTCATTTGCATCTGTGTTTCATGTGCCGCAATAAGTGCTTACAAACTACTCCAATGCTTTTCGTGTGAGATTTTTTTTTTAAGAAAAAGAGAAGCAAACTGTCAAATTCGGTGTCTTAGTGCTTGTGTTGTAAGTGACAGAATCAGGTTTTTAGTGCAGCGACTATCAGGTGGGGTACTAGGTAGTAAGTCAAACAGGTATTTGATAAGGTTACACAACCCAGTTTGGATGGAGGTCTCAGAAATTGCTCAAATGGTTTACAGGAAACATTTGCAGTTTAAGCACAGGTTATACCTAAGATGGGTTGTATATCAAAAATAGCACTGATGCTCGAACATGAAATACCTTGAAAAAACAAGAGACAAGAGGTGTTTGGAGAAACAGGAACAGTTTGTTTAATTAAAAAGTGTGGCAGAGAAAACAGTTAACAGGCATAGGGTTTGAGAACTGTCTCAACTTACAATAAATCTGAAAAGGGTTTTTTACAATTCATTGAGTGCCATAAACAGTTCCAGTGATCATTTTTTGGTAAGGAATGTGAACCTCTGTCTTTGGAATCATAAATTAAAGTATCTGATGAGAAATCCTGGTGGGCCTCGAACTTGCTTGGGCACAATGCAGCAACAGGGTAACGTGTCCAGATGTCCGGCATGGGGAGCGCATGGTCACTGCTGTGTCCTGATTGGCTATGTGTTCCTAACTTTATGCAGCATCACACTATATGGTGTTTTGGGAGCACGCATATCCCCCCAGCCATGTTTGCTTTCCTGGAGCAAATCTCCCTGGACCATTGTGGTGCCGCTGCGCCTACCTGTGAGATTGATTGGGGATTTCCTGTTTGTGTATGTGTCTATCGGCTACATGCCACCCCACCTGTGACCTGTAAATCAGTGACCTCAGGCCTGGGTTTCAGAGCCTGCCTAACTGCGTTTTAAGTTGGGCTTGAGGTAAAATTCATGGTAGGTGAATTGGTTAATAGAGATGCAATTTTGTTTCTGTACATGAATGTATCATTATTTATATTGACCTCGACTTGCTTTATATTACCAGTACTGTGGTTGGTCCTACATGGATTATAGGTAAGCTGTATTAGTCATAAAGATTCAACATTTTAAGAAAGGTCTGTGAACAAACTCATGTAATTTATGTGCCTCAAAAGTTAACTTCAAATAAATGGGACATTTTAAGTGATAACCACTTGCCTGTCCTTATCGTAATAATCCTAATTTCAGGCAGTAGATATTCACGCTTGTTTAATAGCAAAATGACTGACACAATACTTTGAAAGAGTGGTCAATATCTTTCAGGGGGAAGAGAACAGGGGAAAAGAAATGAGGAAAATAAAGGCATGAGACAGGTTTAAAAAGTAATTGCTAGCATCTCATTGTGATATAGCTCAATTCTTAAAGTAGGTACACCAGATGTACCAGAAATTGGGCAGATTGCACATACATTTCATTAGTAGCAGTCTGTTATGTTCCTGTAGTCCTGTCAAAAGTGTATGATAGAGTGATTTCAGATGAAGGGACTCTTTTAAAGGGAAGAGGAAGTGAAATAGCAGGTCAAAGGTTGAATGTGGATTGGCTAAGACGGCGTCCATATTGTCATTGAGCTTTAATTGTAAAAACGTACTGCTAATAGTTTATATTCCATGTTAAATTAGTCTCAGCTAGCTTCATGTATGTTATCACTTTAAATAAATCAAGAAAAAATGGGAAACAAAGAAAACTGATAGTCAAAGAGGGGCAGGCTTATTTAAGGTTATTTGTCTGGATGTGTTTTGTCAAATATAACCAAGTTATGGGGGTTCCCATTGTAGAGGTGGGGAGAACATTATGATTACATGTATTTCTTCCCCAAAGAGCATTGGATGTATGAATATCAAGAAATAAATTGCTTTATTATGTTCACCCGATGGGAGATAGATTTCACATGCGTGTTTACTTTTACATTGACTATGATCAATACCTTTTGGAAAGCAGGGAGGTAATTTCGAAGTGGGGTATATTTAGTGATTCAAGGGTACAAAGTATTTGTATGTATCAGTTGTAAACACTGTCTTCGTGGTATGCTCACTAATATATTATGTTAAGAGCAATCGAATTTTTGATTAATATCATTGTACCTCATAACGTCTTGTGTGCTGTTACATGTACAGAAGTATTGGTAGATATACTCATAATCTGTTCATATTAGACCCAAAGGAGAAGTGGCAATATTCAAGTGGTTATACATTTCACAGAAGATCTCCTATCAGTCCCTCAGTAAAAGTTCTTTACAGTATTTTAGATGCAGTGGATTGTTTTTTGTTCATTAGGTATATTCGGTCCTACGTAGTCTTGAATGACATTTTCATTGCAGATCGCTTCTATTGGTTCTTTTTTTATGGGACATGATCTTGTTTCTGTGGTGCTGGTAATTCATAGATATTTTGTTCATACAAAGATTAGTCAGAAACATATGTGGCTTTGTACAGATGCCGTTTAGTAATTTAATCACAGTATTAACACAACCAACATAGTATATAAAGTGCTGCATATGATGCTGTTAAGAAAGTATTAGAGCTATTGGTACAGAGATTATGGTTGTGTGTATGCTAATTTTTTTGTTTCTAGTAGTAATTGCAAATCCTTACAATAAGAAAAATAACTAATTATCTTTGAATTAGGAGACCTAACCCCAAGAAGTTATAGGTTTCTCCTTCCACACTTTGAGCAAGTTTGTATATTCTTTGTTCTTTCAAGCTGTTTTGGGGACAAGGACAGATTAGATATTGGCAGTTTGTTGGTTGTCTTGCAGCCAACAATGCATTTATGTATCTTTGTTCAATCACTTTTTATTAGTATTCATTCTCAGAATCCATTCGCTTTCCTGTTGTCTCATTTTAAGTTCACTCCTTCCCCTCCGTGGGTGGACCTTGATTTGTTCTAATCCGCAGAAGATAAAAGTTATGTTATGTGGGTGTTCCTGATTTTAATGTTCAGTGCAAGGTGGGCCTATGTCAGTTTTTTAAATATTTTTATAATGCCCTTGAATCTTGGTTCTGATGGGTCCGCTGACGCTGCTCAAATATATTTTATAACATGGCCATTGAATGATGTAGATTACCAAGGTGCTGTTGCAGTTTATCCAATCATTTATCTTGGAAGTTTTTCCTGCTTCCGGTGGAAATTCCTTGATTTTGTTAATTACAGATGTACACAAGCTACAGTTGTGGAATGTAAAAAAAATAGGTTTATTCAGAAAAATTGGTTTTATTTGTCTTTTGTCAGTGAACTCGGATCTGCACAAAAAACCTTCAGGTTCTTTGCAAACTGAAACTCCATTTGTAGATATGCTGGGATGTCTGAGTTGATAGAGGTGTTACTTGTTAGTAAGTACCAGTGTACCTTTAAGAGGTTTCTGATGATATGGTGGCAACAGTGGAAGTCAGAAAGGACGCGTATTGTTTCCTTTGAATATTTTTGTGATATATTCTTAATTTGCATGAGAGACAAGTTTTATAGTTTATTTCCCTGGTAGTTGGCAATAACTCACCTTTTTGTTATCCCCTTGTTTTCTATCTGTCCAACAATTTATATGCAGTAGGCACAAATGACTCTCTTTCACTATAATTATGTTTGATCCTAAGTACTTCCCTCTTCGGAATATAGCCTAGAATGCTTTGGAGGAGACATCTTTCTGGCCTTAGGAAAGAGTTTTCTGCTGTGTCTTTTTTGTATAGTTTCTTTTGTATCTTGTCATTTCTTATGTAAAGAGTAATGTCCAGGAAATCAATGTCTTCAGATGTGAAATGAGCCATAGTCTGGATGTTCCATCAATTATTATTGATCCTTTGGAGATACTGCTATAAGGTGCTTATTGGTTCTTGCCAGATACAGAGAATATATTCAGTATACCTCCGCAAGAAAATGATATAAGAGGTATATTTGAAAAATGATCATCCCAGATACCAGTCCCAGACCCTTGTAAGTGGGCATAAGGTGCTCTGCCGGCCTCTGTGGACACAGCAGAACTGTTTCATCTCCTCTGCTGTGCAGCACAACCCCAAGCAGAACCAACACTTTGCTGCTGTTGCGTGGATCAAACCTGTCACAAAGACCCTCACTGCCTCTGCAGCCTGCAGCCTCTTCAGAACCACATTGGGATGCCCTTGCATCCCATGCTAACGGCAGCCTCGATGACAACGCTGGACTCTACATTGCAGCCTTGCAGCTCCTCGGAACCAATGCAACACCTTGACTGCACAACACATCCTCGATGCCAGACTTTGCATCAAAGAATACTTTATAATCTTGACTTCATTGTCTACAAATATGTACCAGGGTTATGGTTTGTGCATTCTTGATCATTTGCTCCAGTCTCTCATTCTTATTTGTGAAATATGAGCTGTACTAAATAATCTTATATGAATGAATTTCTCCTCCCGGGCTAGTACTTTCCTTATCAGGGTACTCCTTGGTGATGCTGGATTCTGTCCTTGATTCTGTGTACTTCTATGTTTTGCTATTGCTATCTTTGTTTCAAATATGTCAAATACATTACAGTATTCTTCCACAAGTCCTGGTGGATTTGCCTTCTTTGCCATCTATCGCTGACCCACTCACAATCTCTGAACGCCAGACTTCTGTAGAAAAAGAGAGGGGCATGTGCGTTTCCATACTAGTATCGATGCCCGGATGGCTGGCGCAAGTCGCCTATTAGTTCCCATTCTGAATAGTTACCAAAATAAAGAGACGGGCGCTGGAAGCAGGAATCACAAGAACAGAGTTTATTTCTCATGAGGAGAGCCTGTCATTTCAGACACGAAACAAGGTGTCATCGGGAGGTGCTCTAACAAGTGAGCTGAGACTCCGTCTTTTATACCTTACAAAACACTTGGCATTACAATCACAGCATTGTGAAACAAAGAAAAGATATCCCCATAATCCTCGTGTCAATCCTACCCCATATGTGTTCACAATAGGGACCCTTGACTTGCTGATAAGAGGGGAGGGCAATCACGCAGCTGAGTGTTCCGTCAACTGTTTAGAATGTGTGCGCCTGATCATAGCCCAGGGGGTGGGGTGGCCAGGATCAATAGTGGGTCCTTTGAAGAGGAGTGACTTCATACAAAAAGGGCAGTAAGTGGTATCTCCTGGCTTAGGCGATGGCCTCGGACATGTGTGGTCAGTCGGACTCGGGGGAAGGGGTCATCAAAGGAGTGGTATTCATGCCGCGTGGACACTCGAGTGCGGAGGGAGGGCTTGTCAACAGAGGGGCATTCATGGAAGGAAAGGAGGTGTTGGTCAGGCGCGGCCGTGACTACCAAGGACAGGATCTTGCAGAAGGAGGTTTATGACTTGCCCGTGTGAGGGAGAAGGGGAAGGGGGAGCCAGGGTGTGCACAGGGACAGAGTCGCACACAGAGAGAGAGAGATCTTATGACCCATGCATGAGAAAGCGGTGGTAGTCAGGTGCAGCTGGGGAGGGTTATGTCAGCTGGGGCGAAGGTGACCTCTTCAAGAGTGAATGGGGGGGTTTGCGTGGGTCAAGCAGAAGGGCTGCCTTTCAGGGCAGGGTCGCACAGAGGGAGAGGGTTTCATTAATCCATGCATGTGAGAGAGGGAGGGGGGTTCAGATACGCGCAGAAGGGAAGCCGGTGATTGTAATGAGCAGGAAAAAAGGGCCAGGGTGCTTAGAATGGCTGTCATGTACGCATGGGTACAGGCCTTTGCTGGCAGAGTGATGCAGTCAATGCTTTACGGTATTCATGGTGCATGCAGGGAGAGGAGTGGGAAAAGGGAAATGAACGTTGCTTATGTACATCAATATTTCTAATTTTCTACAGTCGCCCCTTTTTACATAGCAAAGTTCATTTTCGTAATCGATGAAGGTACATAAAAACAGGTGCCGTCAAAGAATTAGTATTTGTCAATACTAACATATGGCATATAATCATGGACAGTTGATGTGTTTGGCAGAATGCAGCACATAGGAGATTGCATTTGTCGAGTTCCTGTTATTTCAAAGCATTACATAGCATAAATGTTTCTGACTTAAAAATGTGGCCAATGAGCATGTTGATCAAGTAGTTGAGGGCGGAATTCAGTTCAATACACAAGATCTCTTCGTCACAGTGTCTTTTTAGTAGTGAGCCATCACTGGTAGGCTCTAGTCCGTGTCCTTTTGTTGGCGCTGTTGAGCACCGGCGGTGGAGCTATGGGTCCAGCTCGGATTTTATCCTTACAAGTCGCAGGGTGCGGTCAGTCCTCTGCTGTTAGACCACAGTCCTGTTTCCTAAACAATCCGTTTGGCGGCGCCTTATGCTCGGCACCTATATTTCTGTGGCAACACCCTATTCCCATTTGAATGCAGTTCTTCCTTTTGGCAACAAGTCACGGGGAAAAGAGGGTGTGTGTCGTTCAAATAGTCGATAGGAGAGAGAGTGGAGTTGGGTCGGAGTTCCTGGGATACACAAAAGGGACCAGGGGAGCAAAGGATAACAAGCAAGCAGGCCCATCAATCGGGCCCAAAGAAGGGGGACGGAGACTCCAGGCACACGTGGGTTTAGCAGACGGAGGGCTTCAGGGCAGCCCGTCATTTTTCATTTTCCACGTTTGAAATTGCTGTCTCGTCCCGTATCTTGTCGCTCTGCAGCTCCACCTTTGGTCGAGGTCGCATGTATCTCAAGATCTGCAGCCAGGCACGTCCGACCCTTCTCCTCAGGTGATCGCAAATCTTTGAATAGGTACAAAACAAGTTTTTAGATAACTGACAGAAGAAGTCATTTATGCAGGTGAATTCCTCCCTCATTCCTGCGCACTTGGGAGATACGCTCATCGACCACAGTCAGAGGTCTATTACCAAGCAATGCATATGTCAACATTTCTACTGTGTTCATGCCAAGGGTATTCATCGTCTATTCATGACATAAATTTATAGAAATAATATTCCCATCAACTCCTCATTTCATCAATTTCAACATTTCGGAAATTCCAGTGTAGACTTGCCTTTGAAACCCAAGCCTTTATCAGTCTAACATTTCCCGTCAAGGCTGGCTAACCTTTCCAAACAATGCGGTGGCGCTATCATCGAGAGTCACGTAAAACAAGTTTTTCTCGAGGGACGACAGTTACTCATGGTCGTCATGTTTATACCCGGGACAGCAGCTGGGATCTATCAAATGGGGCTTCGGGCGCTCGTGCTTGGGTGCAAAAAGAAGGGGGGGTAATCTGGGCGTTGGGGGTCAAGCTGAACATTGGCGTTCGTCTCTGATGAACAGAAAAATAAGGTGCCATTGACATACAGTTCCCCTATAAAGGCCAGATTGGGGGACCTTAGTCGTCTTACCTGTCCTTTCTTTCTCAGCCAATTCGAGTTCATTCATTTTACAGAAAGGAGAGGTAGTAACATGGCGATATACAATCATTTTAGTTTTCGGTCAATTTCGCTGAACGCCTTCGCGTTCAATAATTACCCAATCAGACTGGTGCCTGCGAGGCACGATTTTACCATAAAAAGGAAGATGAAATAAGGAGACTCTCATAGAGTGAGAGTCGTCCGCAATCTAAACGAGCCATTTGGTACACGCATGACATGTAGAGAGATAGAGAGAGAGAGAGAGAGAGACAGATAGAGAGAGAGAGAGAGAGAGACGTGTACAAAAATAGGTCATTTAGTGCGTTCATAACACAGAACAGTAGGGGGTCAGGTAACGGAGAGACGTAAACAAAGAAAGAACACAAACCCCTACAGTACACACACACACAAACTCAGACGAAGGAAGACAGCACATGTATAAGACATTCACAACAAAACATAAAACAATAGTTGGCCAACAAGATCTATATATTTTTATATCCTACTTATCTTTTACTATCCTATTTACCTACGTGCTTAGCTCTGTCTACCTTTCCCTCCCTTTTCCCTCTCGCCTGTTATCTTTTTGAGCGTTCTCAATTGCCAATACTTACACCTTGGTTAGTCGATCAGAAATGAACCTGGTCGCGCTATTTACCCATGGTTGGATTTTAAACCATTCTCCAGTTCCTTCCTTTGGTCGGAAGTTCTTCCGGCTGAGGCAACGGCAAGTATTGATCGGGAGAACAGTCGGACAGCTTGGCTAGATCTATAAGAGTGTGAGAAGGGGGGGGCAGTACATTTTGAACATCAGCAACATTTCTAACTTCCCAGATGGGTGCAGTCTTGGTAACCTTCACCCGTGCACTTTTCTTTTGTCCTTTCCCTACCTAGTCAAACGTCTAGTTACATTCTCTAACGTGTTATTTCGAGCCAATTTTTCGTCATACAGTACCCGTCAAGTCTCTATGTCAGTCCATCCTCCCAGTCGCTATGTTCTAAGGAGGTACAGTCATGTCAAGTCTACGTCTTTTTAAAAAAAACTTATTGTCATAAGGACCATGCTCATATTCCCTTCTTCCCTTTCTCGTCGGTGGTTCGGTCATCGTCCTCCCATACTTCAGCCGAGGTTCCGACGTGACCTGCAGAAGGGAGGAGAAAGAAGGGGGTGGGGGGCAGCATTCAAACCACATCAGCATGCAGTAATCCGGAAATGTTTTTACCTACCACATACTCGACCTATCTCCACGTAGTGCATTTCTTTGCCATCTCAGCGTTTAAGCCTAGAGGGACCAGAAATGTCAGATAGATAATTACTGACGATCTGCGTATCTACATGAGTTACTTGGTCGTAACCCCTATTGGTTGGGTGCAAGGGTGGCGGTCAGGTGGCATTTCTGTGGTGTCGCTTTAAGGCTTCTGAAACACTTTTCCGGCTGCCTGTGACACATAATGTAGCTGCTAAATATCGGGTCCTTTTTAACCTTCAGCCTTCATCATACTTTCTCGTTGCTCAAAGTAGTAATACATTCAAAACTCATTAATGCAACCGCTACAACTATGCTTTCGTTTTCAAAAATACCTTTAATAAAAAGTGCTGGTGTATAAATACAGGCCTACAACCCAGTGGACCGGCCACGGAGCAGATTGGAACTGTACATAAGAAGAACGAAGTTGGTGGCAGTTCATTGCATAAAGTGCGGCAGTGCAATAAAATCGTATAAAACTTTACTACAGAGCAAGCATGATGCATGTCAAGTATTCAGTCATATATAATTAATTCATTATCCATGTACTCGTTCACTGTCTAAATTACACCAATTCATTGTTCCCATTCATAATAAGTACCCACCCTAAATCAGTTCATTGTCAAAACACATGATCAATATCTGTATTGCTTTCTTCTCTAAGCACATAATCACTATCCATTTTATCGACTTTCATTGTCCAAAAATGCATACATATCTCAGAGCATCACTATTCGAGCAATCCAGGTGAACAGGGAGTTCGAAAGTTTTCGTTTCGTGTATCGGCGCCATTTTGGGCGAGGTCAGGCAGGTTCCGGTATAGTCAGAATGTCTCCAATGACTCATGGTCGGACCAGAACCTTCCATTGGCAGTTCAAAAAGTTTTTCGCAATGTGGTAACAGTCTAACAAATGGACCATCAGTCAAAGAGTGGGGAGGGCAACAACAATTTTCCTACCGGGTCATTCTGGTGTTCCACCGGAACTGAACAAGTCTGTACCTTGGCTGTGTTTTAGCCATTTCCAAACTGAGGCTGGCGCCGGCAGGAGTGTGTCGATGTCGCGGGTCCCAGTGAGGGGGACGGGGGCACCCATGCAGAGGGGTCGGGGGCCCCCGGCTCTCATAGAATCTTCAAGGTTGAGGAGAGACGGCATGGGGCGTGTGCCCGCCCCGGGCAAAAGACCGCTTTTCGATGTGGACCCTCTTTAAGTAAGAGCGTTGGGGTGTCGCTGGAAGCCTCCACCTGGAGGGAGGTGGGGGAGGCTTCGTTCGCGCCACCTCCCCCTTCCAGCGACCCCTCGCCGATCCTCGGCTCCGCCGTTTCGATATTGGCCGTGCCGGCTATTGAAGATGGGGGGGGGGTCGGTGGCTGAGGCAAGACAGCCCCCCCCCCCCCCTTTTTGACATGTGGTGGGACTACCTCCAACTCTCCAGGAATTTGAAATGTGGCGGGACTACCTGTAACTATCCAGGCGTCGGCATGTGGCGGGACTACCTGTAACTATCCAGGCGTCGGCATGTGGCGGGACGACCTGCGCTTGTCCAGGCGTTGACATGTGGCGGGACTACATGTAAGCGCCGCCGTTCTTGTTTTTTGGCTTCGGCCTTCTTCGCGGGCCGGTCCAGGCGAGAGACAGAGGGGGGGGTGGTCGGTGGCTGAGGCAAGACAGCCCCCCCGTGGCCTGCAGGGCAGCAGAAGAGGAGAGAAGGAGAGGCCATCACTGTTTTCTGGGTCGTCCGCCCCACAGCCTCCCCTTCCGACTGCGGCCAGGCGAGCCCCGATTGCCTCGAGGCCTCGCCTACCGGATGGGCGTAACCGCGGACCTGTGGCACTTCGGGAGTGGGGGTAGGTACCTGTTGAATTGTATCTATTTCATGTGATCGTTATTTGGGCGTGGTGGGCAATGAGGCAGACATGTTTAGGGCAGGAATAGGCAACGGAACCTAGTTACCTCGTGGCTTGCCTTGGTGTCAAGCTTGTCTTCCCTCGCCATTTTTATGTTTCTTATTACGTGTTATTTCTAACGTTTCTTATTTTATTTTTAGCGAAGTTGATAACTCCTCAGTGGCCTACTGATTTCGCTCAACTCCTTTTCTTGTATTTTTATGCCATAACCTATTATAAGCTATAGCGACTAGTCCACACTTAATGAACAGGTCCTTATTAGGTGTGCCTTCCAGTGGAGCTGGATGGTTCAACTCTAATAAGCGGTCCGGGCTAAACAGGCTACCAACCAGTGGGGAGAAGATAGGCATGACGGATTACAACGGGGACAAAAGTCTGCACTACCTATCTTATCACTGCGGGCAAAGACTAGACAGAATATTTCTATTCTCCGTTGTTTGCAGGCGGTGAATACCTCAAAAGAACCAATACCGAACACTTAATGTATGGTCAATCAAACAATCAGTGGGGAGAATAAGTGGGTACGAAAAGTTTGCGTTACCCACTCTTTCTCTACCTGCAAAGAGAGACCTTGTTCTTCCCTGTTTGCAGACAAAGAATCTCCAGACAATAATCCACGAACGGCAGTTCGGGAAACAGTGGGGGAGGAAGATAGGCACGACGGATTACAATGGGGACAAAAGTCTGCGTTACCTATCCTTCACTGCTTGCAAAGGGAGAGCCTGTTGTTTCTCCGTTTGCAGACGGTGAATCTCCAGAGGTACCAATCAAAAGAGTAATACTAGTATTATCCAAACCAAACAATTAATTCACAATTTGTCGCATTTACGCGACCTTACCCGGACCGGACCGTGTGGGCAGTTCTTCGCCTTCCTCCTTCCAGCGCCCGATCGTTCTCTTACTCCATGATTTTAGCGCAGCAATCCTGTGGGATTCCAGTCAGGACAGTGGGTCACTCGAGAGAGGTCCGTTGAGAATTGGTGAAGTTCATTCAATCGGCAGCCGGACGAGGGCCCTCTCAAGGCAGGTATACTCCGATCATGTAGATGTTCACCTCATCGTCTGGATCTCTCTCATTGGACCCTATGTCACTGATGGACCCCGCGTTGGGACGCCAATTGTAGAAAAAGAGAGGGGCATGTGCGTTTCCATACTAGTATCGATGCCCGGATGGCTGGCGCAAGTCGCCTATTAGTTCCCATTCTGAATAGTTACCAAAATAAAGAGACGGGCGCTGGGAGCAGGAATCACAAGAACAGAGTTTATTTCTCATGAGGAGAGCCTGTCATTTCAGACACAAAACAAGGTGTCATCGGGAGGTGCTCTAACAAGTGAGCTGAGACTCCGTCTTTTATACCTTACAAAACACTTGGCATTACAATCACAGCATTGTGAAACAAAGAAAAGATATCCCCATAATCCTCGTGTCAATCCTACCCCATATGTGTTCACAATAGGGACCCTTGACTTGCTGATAAGAGGGGAGGGCAATCACGCAGCTGAGTGTTCCGTCAACTGTTTAGAATGTGTGCGCCTGATCATAGCCCAGGGGGTGGGGTGGCCAGGATCAATAGTGGGTCCTTTGAAGAGGAGTGACTTCATACAAAAAGGGCAGTAAATGGTATCTCCTGGCTTAGGCGATGGCCTCGGACATGTGTGGTCAGTCGGACTCGGGGGAAGGGGTCATCAAAGGAGTGGTATTCATGCCGCGTGGACACTCGAGTGCGGAGGGAGGGCTTGTCAACAGAGGGGCATTCATGGAAGGAAAGGAGGTGTTGGTCAGGCGCGGCCGTGACTACCAAGGACAGGATCTTGCAGAAGGAGGTTTATGACTTGCCCGTGTGAGGGAGAAGGGGAAGGGGGAGCCAGGGTGTGCACAGGGACAGAGTCGCACAGAGAGAGAGAGAGATGTTATGACCCATGCATGAGAAAGCGGTGGTAGTCAGTTGCAGCTGGGGAGGGTTATGTCAGCTGGGGCGAAGGTGACCTCTTCAAGAGTGAATGGGGGGGTTTGCGTGGGTCAAGCAGAAGGGCTGCCTTTCAGGGCAGGGTCGCACAGAAGGAGAGGGTTTCATTAATCCATGCATGTGAGAGAGGGAGGGGGGTTCAGATACGCGCAGAAGGGAAGCCGGTGATTGTAATGAGCAGGAAAAAAGGGCCAGGGTGCTTAGAATGGCTGTCATGTACGCATGGGTACAGGCCTTTGCTGGCAGAGTGATGCAGTCAATGCTTTACGGTATTCATGGTGCATGCAGGGAGAGGAGTGGGAAAAGGGAAATGAACGTTGCTTATGTACATCAATATTTCTAATTTTCTACACTTCCCTGCCCCTAAAAACCCCTCACCATGTCTACACTACATCCATTCATGACCCCTAAACTCCACCAATGTCTGAACTTTAAAAGCTCTTTCTACTCTTAACCTCTTCCCATCCCAGAACCCTAAACACCCATCGCTACACTTAAACTACACCCATGCTTGACCCATAAACTTCTCCCTTCCCTGAACTCTAAAACCCCTCAATACTCCTAAACTCCGTTTATTCCTGCACCCTAAAAACTCTTTCTACATCTGAACTCCAGCTACCCCATAACCATTAAAATCCATCCCCAACCTAAACTCCACCCATTCTTTTTTAAATGTATTTATTTCTGTATTAGTTTTGAGAGAACATACAAACCCATAACAATGGTGACCATGTCATAGCACAGACAGCGTTACATAGTGTCACAGCTCCAATTACATTAGGGCATTATGACCAGATCTCGAAGCTCCACAGCTAGCAAGGTTAGAGGAAGCATAGCAATCACAATATACCATGCACATGGGAGAGTGACAGATACTAAGGACAGAAACAAAATAGAGAACCACGTTAATAATGTCAGGAACATTTCAGCATTCGCAAAGGAGTATACAAGCAGGTATCTATGCAGCAAAGGATACTTACTTCATGGGCTATGGACCGCAGGACGGAGTTGGTAATAGATATGTGGAGGCTCCAAAAATATCTCCAGAGTGTAAAGACAGTGGTAGGAGCTGTGCATATAATGTCAATTGCGCATTACAATAGACAAGATCGTTGAGTCAATCCTTACATTTGGGTGCTAGCCGTCGACCGCAGCAGCAAGCAATATGTCTCTTGGCAAGCAGCAGGGCCAAGGCAAAATATTTCCGAGCAGACACAAAGAAATCTTTAACATACCCCAGTATGGTCATTACAAGTGTCAGCACAACCTTGCCTTCCATCATGCAAGAGAGAGCAGTTTTTACCTCAGTCCACATGTCCATGCCAAGTGTAGAAAGTCAGGTTCATCCAAGCCACACTGTGAACACCGGGTGCATGATCTAAGGCCAACCCTATGTAACATGACAGTATAATACGCCCTCTGTAAGAATTTGTAATTAATAAATCTGAGCCCGATACTGGCAGACACCAAATCAGACTGGAAGCAGCAGCAACAACATTGTTCATCGATGAGGGCTGCTTCAAAGTCCTGCTCCCAACACTCCTGAGACCTGTTCCGAGAGTGCTAGGGTTTGGTCTGCTCAGTGAGGTATTGAAGGGAGACCAAGAGCCTCATCTACAAGCTGATTGTGCCATCGGTGTGTCACTAATTTAGATGCCCCAGCAGCACAGTGTGCCTGCCCATACTTACATGGTCACATAAAGTCACCCTGTATAACTTTTGATGGCCTTGTGAAAAATGGGCCCCTTTCCCGCATTACTCTGAGTGAAAGGGGCGCTCCATAGGTGTTGCTGTGGGTGTCCCCACACAGCATCCATGGAGCCTGACACATTCCCAGATTTACAAAGTGTGGTAAACCTGGGAATGCGTCAGAAACCTATGCCTTCCAAGGGGAGGCAGAGTAATGGCACAACAAGGAGAAATACTTTTATTTCTGCTCGTTTTTGCTCTTTCTATGTGTGCTGCATTTTGCAGCAAACATAGAAGGAGCAAAATGCCATTAATTATTATTTTCGTGCAGGAAGCCGTCCCTTCCTGCATAACAACATCATCCCTGCAATGCAGACACCCTTTATCCACGGCAAAAGGGTGTCTGCGTTTCCCTCAAGTACTCATCCTGTGTGAGGAATGTGCCATTGATATACAGATCCCCCAGTGAGTGAGGCTCCTATGTTTCAGTTGAAGACTCCCTAGATCTTACTGATTACAAAAGCTAGCAGACAATGGTATTCCAAATGGAGCATGGGAGAGTAGAGGGAGCTCTTACCCACCTTACGACACAGCCTGTGCCAGGTCGTCACGGTGCATACTGGGTTGACTCCCCACCCAAGCAAGCCTTATCAGCTGAGCTTGAAGCATAAAGAAAAAAAAGTAAGGCAGATGAATAGGGATGTTCAGGAACAAGTATAATAATTTAGGAAGGATTACAATTTTCATTAAGGATGTACATCCATCCAGTGAAAAAGGAAGGGAGATTGAACGTATGATCTGATCCTTGATGGGATTTCATAACATGCCATAATTTGAACATAGTACTGTCTCCCTATTGTGGGAAATCCATATCCCCAAATATTTAAATTCCGTAGAGCACCATTGCAGCAGAAAGGCAAGAGGGAAGGGCATCATATTGGGCGTGAGTGGAAAAATAAAGGATTTCTCCCAATTAATAGCTATACCAGATAGCTCACTAAAGGAGATGAACTCCTGTAGTACAGGATTACAGCTAATATGAGGGTCACATAGACATACTGTAATATCAGCATATAAAGAAACCAATAAAGGCCTACTAGGGTAGCGTAGAGCGTAGTCACGGCGCAGTTGCCACAATTTGGTGGCAATGTGTTCAATTGCCAGGGCAAACAAGAGTGGAGAGAGTAGGAACACTGCAGGGTGCCCCTGGCGATGAGGAAGGGGAAGGAAACAGCACCATTAATATTAACTCTGGCTTGGAGGGCAGTATCAAGCAGTTAGATCGAAGACAAAAATGTACAGGGAAACCCCATCCTCTTAAGTATAGCCATTAAGTAATCCCATTCACAGGAATCAAAAGCTTTTGTGGCATCCAAAAAGACTGGCACTGTAGCCAATTCAGGATTCAAATCCTGCATATCTGTGAATAGTGTGCAAAGATTATGAGATGTAGATCTTCCAGGAATAACCCCAAACTGGTTGGGACACACTAAGTGGGTCATAAGAAGATTCAGTGCTTTCCCCATACGAACAAACACACCATGAGCATAACTAACTAAAAAACCATTAAAAAACACAATAAAATACGGATAGAACTCTGTTGTTTATATATAGATTGACTGGAGGTAGGTTCTATCCGTGACCTCTACCCTCCCTTCTTTATTGTTTTGATATTGATTCAGTATATTAGCAAGGAGTTTAGCTAGAATTTTGACGTCACTTTTATTTAAAGAGAGTGGCCTATAGGATTCACAGAGCTCTGGAGCTTTACCAGGTTTAAGCAATCTGATAATAAAGGCCTTCCTCATTGATGCAGGAGGACTGTCCATCTGTATTGCTTCTTGAAAAACAGCAAGCAACTGTGGAGCCAAGCGATCAATGTTAGTTTTGTTAAACTCAGAAGGGACCCCATCAGACCCCAGAGTGTTCCCCGACGGCAACTGCTGGATAACCTCCCTTACTTCATCCAGCGCAAAAGATTTGTCCAGAAACATAAGTTCAGCATCGGTAAGCCACCCCAGAGCTATGTTATGTAATTAGGACCCTACGTCCAAGGTAACGTTACACTGGGAGGTATAGAGGGAGCTGTAGAAATAAGTTATTGTCTGCAGAATATTTACTGTATCTGTGTGCTGCTGACCTTTTGCAACCCGGATACTGACCACATCATTAGCTGCCCAAGAGCAGTGGATCAAGGTAGCCAGCATCCTCACCAGATGCACACCCTCCTTTTAAGCTTGAGCAGTGGCATATTTCCTGTGAAAATGGCACTTCCTATCAGCTAGGTCCTGGTAGTCTGTCAAAGTGTTGCTAATTTGTTGGGCTATTATTGGATCAGCAGCACAAGTCTGGAGCGCCTCTGGACAGGACAATGCACGCTCTAACCAAGAAAGATGACCTTGAGGGGAGCAGTGCCAAACAGCCCCCTGACTGTCACCTTAAAAGCTTCCCAGATCCAAGCGAAAAAGTCAGTAATATCCTGCAGCATTTCCTTCGACAAATTAGTGGTCAAGCAATATAAGTGGGGAGGGGCACCATTTGGACTCTGGTGATGAGGTCACTGGAACGTATAGGGCAGGGAGCACGGGGAGTGAACTAATAGGGTGTGAGCTAGGTGGTCAACCTCATGCACCCAGGACTCCACCATGAGAGAACAACCAATATTCCAGCCTGGAATAACTACCATGGACTCCTGAAAAGAAGGTGCCCTCTCGAGCTAGGGAATGATGAACACGCCAGATGTCCAGGAAATCATGGTAGTTCATTGTGTCCAAAAGGTGTTGAAATGCAGCACTTTGGAAGCTAGATGGGGCGTGCAAGTGATCCTCAACCTCATTAATCATGCAGTTGAAATTGCAGCTCCATAGGAGCAAAGAGGAACCAGTAAAGAAAATGTGACCCCTCAAACAGAAAAGCCTAGATCATTTATATTAGGGTCAAAACTAACCCTGGGCATAGTACTACACTACCAGAGCATACATAGAGCACGTAGCACAGTACAAAAACTGTTCTTAACCACGTAGCATAGCAGTTAAATAAACAACACCCTCAGATGCTTTGATAAACCAATTTTACATGCTAAAAAGCATATAACCAATTCACCAAAGTGAACTTTTTCAATGAAAACATTAGGCAATGAGAGAGGTGATGCTTTTGGGGTCGCCCCTAACCTAGGGGAGGACCAAGCAGATGCCTTGAACACAAAGAGCATAAACAAAAAGCACATCTTGTTGAACTTCGGTGGTGGTCTCATCCTCTTAGGACCACCCCAAGCACAGTTACTGGCAAAAAAATAATCCCAACCAAAGGCCCTGCAAAGCATTATGGGGCGAGATTAGCAGTGAGCAGTGAATATTATAGTATCCAATATCAAAATAATTCTACAAAGAGCTGCATTTCAACTAGTTGTTACTAGATGTCGCTCACGAGTCAAATGCAAAGCATTGAAATTATTCTTACATCAAGCTGCAGTTTGACTAGTCGTTACTAGATGTCCCTCACGAGTCAAATGCCAAACCATTGAAACCCTTTCATCAAGCATTTGCATTTGACTTGTGAGGGACATCTAGTAACCACCAGTTGAACTGCTGCTCTTTGTAGAATTATTTTGATATTGTATACTATATAATATTCACTGCCCACTGCTAATCTCATCCCATAATTCTTTTCAGGGCCTTTGGTTGGGAATGTTTTTTTGCCAATAACTCAATAACTGAGCTTGGGGTGGTCCTAAGAGGATGGGACCACCACTGAATCGTTCAATAAGATGTGCTTTTTGTTTTCCAGGCATCTGCTTGCTACTCCCCCTAGGTTAGGTAGGATCCGAAAATCTTCACCTCTCCCACTGCTTGCTAATTTTTTTTGTTTCACTTTTGTGAAAGTAGTATATGCTCTTTAGCAAATAAAGATAGAAATACTTATTTTATCATGACATGCACTTTGCTGGATGCCATTTGCAATGATTTCACAGTGCAGACAAGAACACAATGCCATTAGCTACGCTACGCAGTACTACTGAAGCTACGTGTAGTGCGTCTATGCAAACTACGCCCCGGCCTAGTTATAACATTGACCATGGTAATAGTGTGTGGCAGTAGCTCACCGAAGGTTATCTACCCTGGTCAGCCATCAAGAAACTATGTTGGGTAAGTGGAATCCCCTGTTTCACCAGCAGTACCATGCGCCTGGTGTAGGAGGAATAGGAGGATAAGCATCAGTAGGAAGCCCATTTAGTTGAAAAGGTGTTACAATCATTTGAGGCCAGGTGGGTCACTGTAGCATTGGAATTTGTACCCCATGTCTGTTCAAGTATGACAAAATATGCCTATGTTTATTTCGGTCCACAAGTCCACAACATTCCAGGTAACACATTTGCATAGCATGTGGAAACCTGAAGGAGAGTAGGTCACTTCAGGTGGCATTAGGACAAACCAGAAGAAATCTGCATAGAATAATGTCCAAAATGTGAATAGATTGCAACAATAAGTAAGGGTCATGATAGCTCAGAAGGGCTAGAATACATGTCACATAAGCATAAACCAAAACCCCAAGGGCCCTCCTCCCACCAATGAGGACATCCCCCATTAAGAAGGTAGCGATTCTCTCTCATCCACCCAACACATGTCTGTCCCATGAGAGAAGCAAAATAAATACTATAAGCAAAGCACAGCTGTGCACCCAACTAGCAACAGAGGTCAAAAGGGTGACCTGTGGGATTCATCCAAAGAGGCAGCAGAAACATCCTCAGCCAGGCGAGGACATTGGGGGGAAAACAAAATCCTAACACCCACCTAATGAATAATATAACAAGTAATATAACTGAACAGCAGCATGGCGATTAAAGGCACCGCAGAGCATGACACCATCTGGCTTGCATAAAACGTAGGACTGCAGGGGACCGCAGCCCATCCTCTACAATCCAATGAACAGTCTCATCCAGATCAGTCTGGTGCAGATAACAGTGCGGCCGGATGAAGTGAACCAGGAGAGCGAGTCTCACTGGGAGGTGGGGGCGGGTAGATTTGTAAGTATTCCGAAGAGTATTGAGGAGTGTTGAAGACATGCTGGCTCCTTGTACAGTGATACGCAGCGCAGTAGAGCTATGGCAGTCTGAAGACGCTGTTTAATTAGGAGAAAATTGTGGCAGAGCTCCTGGACCATAGCGATGAAGTCTGGAAAAACTGAAAAGGAGTTGCCATCAAAAGATAAGGAGCGTTTTATACAGGCCAAGAGCCGGGCGGTGTCCCTGTCACTAAAATTCAGAAGACGGGCAATGATGGAGGGAGTCTGGCTGCCAAGGTGCAGTGTGCACATTCCATAATGAGGTGGAGGAGTCAGCACCAAAGAGGGTTGGCCAAAGAAAGCCACTACACATAGTGACTGCCGGTGTTAATGGACTCAGGCATGCCTATGAAAAAAAAGTTATTGCGGCATGACCTAGGCTTCATGTCTTCTCTCTGGGATGCAATCACTTTTAGTATATGTTCCATATTGAGGAAGGTGTCTTCATGTAAGGCAACATTGCCCTCCACTTGTAAAATGCGCTTCTCAGTCTCTCGGAGCCTGCCATCATGTTTTCCTATCTTATAAGTGTTTCCATCAATTCGAGAACCCAGTGAATCCATCTTAGACTCAATGGAGGACAGCCTGGACTTCATGGCAAGGAGCAGGTCGCTCATATCATGTGTGCCGACAGGCACCGGGAGAGATGGACGGGACAAATCTCCTGGCTCAGATCCAGAGACTGAGCCCCAAGGAGTGCTCCATGCTTCAAACTGAAGTTTTTCCTGCTTGCCATTTGCCTCCCACCTCATGCAGCATCAAGGATTGCTCACAAAAAAAGATTGAGCAGCACATAGCACCAACATTGCAATAAGACAGACAGACTTCACACCACTAGTCGCATGCACCAGTCCCTGGTCTGTGCTCACCAATAAAGAGGTGTGGGGGGGGGCATGAGCAGAATAGGAGAGCCTGCTTCATAGGTGCCAGAAGGGGGCATGGGTACCAAGCACTAAGTTGCAGATGAGGCATCCAAAAAGTAGGTATAGGCCCATTGGCAAGTGAGTAGGGTTTCAACATGCAAGACTCCTCACAAGGTTGATGGGCCCACAACTCCCCCACTGAGGCCCAAAACATAGGGGGACACGAGCAGGTCTGTTGACTGGGTGGGCAAAAGGTGCCATCACCTTTCCACTGAACCGTCTGAGTGATGACAGGCGGAGGGAGCAGACAGCAGGCCAAGATGTAAAGGAGAGCCTGGAGGTCCCATAAAACAGTGCAGGATAGGGGTTAACAGTGATATCAGTCCTGTGGGGTAGGTGACATCACCCACTCCAGTAAATAATCTTTGTCTGGTCAGCAGCCACAGGCTCAGTGTAGGGGAGGAGGGACCATGTTGCTAGCTGATACAGTCTCTGGCTGTCTCAACACTCAGGGCGGTCCCACAGAGAGAGGCTGGACTGCACACTTCAGGCCGGCACTTCCCTTCACTGATTCCAGCCCTATAGGATAGAGTAAGCACCTCCAGCCTACCTGTAGTGCCGGAATGATGCAGGTTCCTCTAAGCAGGGGTGGCGTCAGGAGGCCAAGTTCTACACAGTCCGGCAGGCAGCAGTGATTGAATGCTGCATTCGGCTGACAGCACCTCATGAGCCGCAACATCGGGCCACAGCCAGCAACAGAGGATTTCGACCCAAACAGGCGGCTTTCCTCACCCGCTGCAGCATCGCACCAGAGTGTGGGGGACGATTACGCTGGATTATCTTCCTTCGATGACCCAAGCCTCACGTCAGTGCAGTCATCTTGCGTGCTGGCTCTTTGGCGCCTCCAACTCCACCCAATATTTAACCCTAAATTTCTTTTTACCCATAAACTCCACCTGCTTCTGACCCCTGAACTCCCTCACCAACCTCAAACTTAACCCATTCCTGATCCCTAACATTCTTCACCTCTCCTAAACCCTACCCATTACCGAACCATAAACTTTGCCCATCTGTAAACCCTAAAAAACCCTCAACAACGTACACTCCACCCATCCCTGAACCCTAAAATCCCCTCACCACCCCATACCCAATCATCCATGAACCCAAAAAACACTCACCACCCATAAGCTCCTCCTATCACTGCACCTTAAACAACTGCTTCCACTCCAGAACTGCACCCGTCTATGACTCTTAAAAGACACTCACCATCCCTTAACATCACTTATCTCTGAACACAAAAAACCCTCGCCTCCTCTAGACTCTACCCATGTTTAAAGTAATTTTGAATTTTTCTATAACATTTTCTTTCCCTTACAATCTTTCCTTTATTTTTCAATTTATTTGTATTTCTTTACAATTGTGTTTCCTTAAAATTGTGTTTCCATGATTTAGTTTCCCCATATGTGGTTTCTAACTTTCGTTTTTTCATTAATGCCGACACATCAGTTCCACAGCGTGACTTTTCTTCTGCACCATTCGTTTAGTTAGTTAGCGTATCGTGCAATTCAAGTGTTGAGGTTTATGTGTCAAACATATTCCATTAAGCTCCTACTATTTTTCTATTTCTGTAACACAGGGCTGGTGCACTATGGTGGTGTCGATGTGCAAAAAACATCCATTGTTTTTCAACAACACCTTTAATTTGTGCTGAATTTCAGGTAATAATCACTCCTAGTGCTGAATGCCCTTTCACGAGGAAGTCACAAACATTCCTGTTTTGTTAGTAGTTATGAGGAAAGAGTCGTTTTCTGACTCCCTGCTAATGAAGGCCTGCGAGAGCAGCAACCCTCACACCTTCATTGGCATTCACTGCTTGCCAAAATGTTTTCCTATCCAGGGCTGCTTTCAAAAATAGGCGTTCAGTGAACAGAATTGGGGCGCATACAGCGGGCTCTTGGACCACTGCCTGCCCCTTTAATGCTGACAGTGACCAATCATATGACGGAGGCTGTCCCTCGGACATCCTTTGCTTTGAGATTGCTATCATCTATTTTGGAATTTGTAAACAAATCAATGTTTTGTCAATGCAATTATAATTAGAAAGCATTGGTACATTCCATAGTGAATCATGAAGGAGATGGAGGCACCAGTTACAACTCCCTTTTCTTTTCAAGGAGTTATGGATTGTAAATTGCACCTTGTGAATGGTGGAAGTCATTTTCGACTTTCCATGGGAATTTTTTGCAGTGCAACCTTCAAATAGGGTTGCCAACTGGCAGGTGCAAATTCAGGACGGTCAGTGTAAAAATTCAGGACAAAGGGTCAAAATTCAGGACAGAAATTCAGGACAGAAGGTCAAAATTCAGGACAAAAATGTGGGACAACCCGGACAAAACATAAGTTTTACAGACATATCAGAGGAGGTGTCACAATAATATATAAGTAAGTAAATAGACAACCAAAATAAATACAAGTCAAAATAAGTTTATATAAGGTTGAGCCAATCAATGAGTTTTTCAGTATGCGTGCAGCTTTGCAAAGCGACATCGGGCCCTTTCTGTAATCAAGATTTGTGCTAGTAACAATAAACATTAATAAATAGTATTTTTTATTTGTATGTTGAAATCTGTCTTTTAAATGTACAGTGAAAACGGTGTTAGTTATTTTATTTGCATTTTCTCCAGCATGGCGCCAAGACAAAAGCAGAATGCTTTGCCCTAGTCCCATGCAGCAGAAGGCACACCACATGCTGTCACTACAATTGGGCCCATTAGCACTTATAGATGACAATCAGCTGCAGTCTCAGACTGACAATGGGCCGCTCCACAGTCTGCAGGAGGGAGGCCCTCTGCAGGCAGCCTCTTCATTTTAAAAGATAAGAGCGAGAGGCCCGAGTGAAATCTTTTAACTCACCTGGGACCTCTCGCATCGGAAACGCATTGCTTTCTGAGATTTCCCATTTCGATTTTAGTATGATGTCTGTAAGGCGTCCGTAATTTGGGATCCCCAAATTACGGACGCCTTGTGGACATCATACTAAAATGACGGACGGTCCATGAAATTTACGGACAGTTGGTCACCCTACCTTCAAAGCCTGTGATTTTGTGAACTGGTGGCCTCCCAACCACAAAATGCTTTGTGTATAGGCCCCCGGTGCAACATTACAGCTACTCTAACCACCTACTTTAAGGCAACACCCAAAAAGTCCAAAAAAAGGCGCAATATAGCAGCAAATTACAGCATATGGCCTAAAATTCCATTCATTGCTAGCCTAAAAATCCATCAATTACTAGCAACTTTAGAATATTGCTATCTGTCTAAGAGTATTCAATGGCATTGTGGATCTGTCTTGTAGAACTTGCTACATGGTTATCTCTGAGTCAGCGTGCACGTGGCATGGTTCATGCTTGAACTTTGGTGTAGTGGATTGGCGTTGATCGGGGTGCGGGAGGGGGGGGTGCCTGGTGGGGCAGGTGCCCCATCTGTAAATGTCCTGGCCATGCCTTCTTTCTTACCACAGATGACAGCTGAAACCAGCATTAACAGACACTGCCCTCTTAGCCTGGGAAGAAAGCTATTGTTCCTGTTTACATTTCCTGTTTAGATTATCTTTTCATTCCCTTAGAGTATTTGTTTTTTGTCAGGATTGTGTGTTTCGGTAGTCTTTTCATGCAACTCATGCATAGAGCGTAGTGTGATAAGAGTCGCTCCTATGTAACTGTGTGGTTTCAGGTTGTGGGGCCATGATTGACAGCTATGCAGTTCAGACCTAATACAATATGAATTTCTCATTCTGTCAGTGAGTCATAGAGGGGTTTGGAATACATGCTCATCCAATCGCTGGCCTCTTGCCACAGCACGCAAAGCGATGGTCAAGTGTCCCAACTGTAATTGTGATGACCTGAAAAAGTGTGTGAAAGAGATACACACTATCAAAATATTGATAGCTCAAACATTTAAGAAAATACAGTGGTTACAAGTGAGTGGGTGAATTGTGTGTGTGGGAGGAGAGGTAAAGTGAAGGTGGTGCAAAGAAGCACTTGCAGGAGAAATTGAAAAGAGGGTGGTGAAGAGAAAAGAGATGAGATAGCTAGATTGAGTGTTTCAGAAAGGCATCAGGAGAAAAAGTGTTTATATATAAGACAGAAGAGAGTGGCGTGAAAAGAAGGGGAGTGATTGAGACACTGGATGGATGGATGGATGGATGGATGAATGGAACACACGTGCACACTGCCATGCTAGTTTTGAATCAATATCCACTTGTGTAACGCACACACCCCCAGAGACACCATTATTTTGGTGTGCAAGAATTCTTTGAGACTCCAGGCAGATGTCCCACGGTCTCGGTCTCCTTGTGCTGGGTAGTGCGGTACAGTTTTGACACGGACTCTTGTTCACTATTGTGGGCCATAATTACAGAGGCGCGCGACGACAGCAGATGTGCACATTTTTTTTTCACTTTGAGAGAAAAATAGTCTGACACATGAAAACGTAAAAACAACTAGGAGGACAGCTTCAGTAACCCTTTTTTAGCTGCTGCAAACCGACATTATACCCTGGAGTTTGAACAGATAGATGCAGTAAGTAACTAAATATGATTTGTGAAAAAAAACAGTTCTGAATGATGAACAGTACTGCTGTACTCAGTTGTCCTGCGGGTGGTTTAATATAACTCGGATGCCAAATGTTACTTTGGATATAGGGGTACAAGGACATCTTACTTGAAAGGGAAACACTATTGTAAAATTATAACATGTCTCACTCATGCATTTGTTTATTGCATATCAAAGCTAGATATTATATGGTGCCCAGATATTACTTCTAGACGTTAAAACGTTTTGGGAGCAAATAAAATGTTGCTGCTTGAAATGTGTATTGGCTTGTCCCATTTCTGTCATGGTACAAGCAATTCAACTTGAATTTAAGCTTAACAATCGTGAAGATTTTGTAAAAATTATTGCTTAGCGCCGATAATACAATATCGATACAGTTTTATAAAGAATTGTTACATAGTAAATTCCAGTCGGCGCAAGCAGCACGAAGCAGGTAGATCCACGAGGCACTTATTCTCCCAGGACATAGTGAATTTTCCAGCTTCCTTAAAAATAAAAAAATAAAGGAATTAAGAGCTTTGATTAGTTATGTTTCAAAAATGTAAAGTACTCAGAATCCAAAAAGTATATCGCCTTGATAAGACACCTGAGTTTGTGATGTAAATTATACACCATTACCTACCTATGGTATGAGGCAAGGAAGTTTTGAATTTCCAATAGGTCTCAGTCTCATTAGCTGCTCATACATGTCACCTTAGTAATGTGTAGTGCAGGTAGGCTTCAGGGAAGTATTTGTAGAAGGGCACACATTTTACTAGATTGTATATTCTTATTTGCCTCTGCAAAGGTGTTTTTTTAACCCAGTATTCATAAACTATGGTACTATGAATCCTGAATCTGCTAAAAATCTATTGAGTGATATTTGATTGTTATAGGAAGCCTGTACCTTGGGTCTGTTTTTTTTAAAAAGGGGTGCGAAAATAAACATTTACATTTCCTTTCATACGTTTTATTAGGTGGCGCTGTATATAAATTTAAGAAGATTTATCAGTATTTCTTTTACATAAGTGAAGCATTATCGTGTGAAAAATTGATTTATTCTCTGTGTTTATATTTGGTCGATAAACTACAGTCTAAATAAACATATTTTATTGCGTGTTGGAAAAAATACATATTTTCTTTCATCAAATTAGTGTGTTGTTGGAGCAGACATTTGTTTAGAGTTTTACACTGTCGTAGTTTTTACCTGAAATGACCTCACCTTGTAGTAACTCCTATAAGTGTGCAGAACTAATAACTAATAATATTTTGCTCACATTTAGCCCTGTAGTGGCTTTATACATATGAGATTAAAACTTGTATTCTGTGGGGCCCACCCCTATAATATCCCCTGCCCCGTACCCACTCCTCAAAGAATCTCTGCCCATGAGCTCCCTCCATTTCCCTCCCTGGCATTGCCAGAGTCCCCTGACATGTCAGAATCCTGCCCACTGCCCCATTCTCCATCATGCAATGATGGTGCTCCCTATGGTGTTCTAAGTCAAAGGATATACAGAATAAGAATTCCCAATACATGGATTTCTTTATATAAGTGTTGATTTTGAAAAGGAAGCCACCCTACACCACCTGTTTATCTCCTAACAATTGCAAATACCTGAGCGCAATTCCCCATTGTACAAATTGGTGCTTCTTTAAAAGCGGAATTAAAAGCTGTTTGGAGTAAATAGCACAATTCTTTAAAAAAAAGATAAAATGGTGTAGGTCTGGTCGAAAACCCTGTCACAAGTACATGGATAAATAAAAGAATAATAAAAATGGCCCAACAGAAAGCACAGCAATTTTTTATTTGTTGCTGCCCTAAAAGGAAAAAGCAATTACCTTTCCCATCAGTTGATGAAGGCTGTTGTCACCTGGATGAAAGATAGCTGCCTCAAGCTATACTTGGACAAGACCGAAGTACTCATCATGGAAAACACCCCCTCAGTATGGGATAACTCCTGATGTCCTGCCGCACTAGGATCCCCCCCACATCCACGGACCACGCACAAAACCTTGGCATCATACTGGACTCACTGCTCACAATAAACTGCCAGATCAGCGCCGTCTCCTCATCATGTTTCCACAAGCTTCGCCTGCTTCAAAAGACATTCAGATGGATCCCCACAGAATCCAGAAATACCCACGCACTCATCACCACCAGACTTGACTGCGGTAAAGCACTCTAGGCTGTCGGCACCCAGAAGCAGCTCAGGAAATTACAGAATGTTCAAATTGCTGCTGCCAGACTGGTCCTCAATATCCCTCACTGCAGCCACATAACACAACACCTCCGTCAACTTCATTGGCTTCCAGTCAACAAGAAAATCACCTTCAAGCTCCTCGCTCACGCTTACAAGGCACTCCACGACGCAGGACCAACATATCTGAGCCACCACCTCTAATTCCACGCACACGCCAGACAACTTCGCTCCACCCAATTCGCATCGCCCACCGTCCCACAGATTCACAAGACCAGAAACTGAGGAAGATCCTTCTCCTACATTGCGGCCAAGACCTGGTACACCCAGCCCCTCCACCTCAAGCAATCCCTGCTGCTGACACAATTCAGGAAGGATTTTAAGACCTGGATCTTTGACTGAACCTCTGCGCCCAGACAGATCAGCAGCCCCACCAAAGCACCTTGAGACTCTCATGGGTGAGTAGCCATGCTATACAAGCTCCTGATTGATGGAGTGGTGGCTGACCTTTACTGAGGGTGGGGGTCCGAGGGTCACAACCACAACAACAACAAAATAATAAAGAAAATAAGCATACCTTCCTTACTTGCAGCACGAAGCCCCCTCCCTCGGGGGCCTTCTAGAAAGCAACTGATGGGCTATGCAGGAAACCGCACTACCAATACTGGAAATAAAGCAGCACCAGAATTGGATAAAGCAGGCTGTCCCAGCGCTCCTAAGAGCACCGGAGGCCTGCGGTTTCTCTAACCCAGCTGTCTAAGAAAGTTATGTGAAAGAACTTTAAAATATACATGTCTGGCTGGCCATCGGAAGAAGGCTGGCCAAAGAGACATGTGTATTTTAAAGTGAACTGTCACTGCTCCCTGCTGCTGCCACTAGGCAGCACTGGCCCCACCCCCATGACACTTAGGGGGCGATTATGATGTCGGTCGGAAAGCCTCCGAACGCTAGGTGGAAGCTTTCTGACAGCAGTCGCAGGGTTTGCGATCAACACTGTCGGTTTGCAGTCCGACTGCCCAATTACGATGTCGGTCGGAACGGAAAGCGGACAATCATTCCGACTTGGTTCTGTCTGGCTCTTGGAGTCTTCTAGCCGGTCGGAACCGCACCGTACTCATCTATGGGTGGCGTTTCCGCCATCAGGATTACAATGTTAGTTTCCCACAGCCTTTCCGTGCTGGCCTTTCCAACACAGAAAGACTGTCGGAAAGCAACTTTCAGGCCCCCTAGCCAGGTCCCCTTCACCCTGCGGATTACATTTGGTGGTTGAGGGGGTATCTGTGTACCCCACTTCAAAATCACACACTGTGTGGCAGGATCCATGGGGTGCCTGCCACAGGGTGCAGGGTTTTACACACACAGCCATTTCTCTATAGGAGCTGGTATTATGGCTGGTTTACGGCCGTAACACAAGCTCCCATAGAGAAAAGTGAGTATGCAACCGAACAGTGTTCGGTCGCATCGTAATCAGGCGGTTGGAACCACTGACCTGAGGTCGGTCGGTCCGGAGTCCCCACGGTGTAGATCGGAGGAAACTCCGACCAACATCGTAATAAGCCCCATAGTTTAGGACAGGTTGCTGAAAAATTAAACAATAATAAATAAACTTTGTTGCTGTTTTATTTTTCAGATATGAGGCTCGTGGGATGATGCTCCTCTGCTCAAATGGATGGGCCACCCCTGTTCCCCATTCACGAGTTCTAACAATAAATGGGATTCTATGACAATTTGCCATATGCATTCACCGTAGGTTTGTTGCACTCCTCATTACCCCAACCCTGGCATCTTCTTTCGAGAACCAATGTGCTGCCTAACTTTTTATTCTATGTAGTAAAAGAAATCTGGTTGAAAAACGAGCAATAACCTAATCCACCGAAAACATTCTATTAACATAGGCAAGTCATAGGATGCTGAGGCTTTTTTCAGAAGCAAGACATTCTTTTATGATTAAGTGATTCAATCTGGCTCTTGTTGTTACTTCACACATATAACCATGAGGACAGTGGACCTAATTTATTTTGGGCTTCTAAACAGAGAAGACTGAGCTTTTTGTGGCAAGCAAAATGCGAAGCTGAGGGAGGTATTAAAACTGAGTATATTAGCAATTCGCCTCAATCTGCAATATAAAACCGCTGGCATAATCCCAAACCCTCGTTCCAAACACAGCAACAGTGAACACTGTGTCTTCTATACTTCAAGAATAGGGGTAATAGCTTTACGACTGGGTGGCCGGGGCAAATTCAAAAGTGCACTGATAGATTTACACAGCTTCATACAGCAGTTTGAAATATGTGTGCCCCAAAACCTAGAGAAGTCGAACAAAACACCCAAATTGAACAAGCACTGGCGTTGTCAATAGGTCTCGCAGTAGGAAAGTTGGAGCTATTGGTTTTGTAAATGACAAAGCCCTTTATGTTTTTAAAATGAAAAAAAATAAAAGGCATTGTTATTTGCAATTGTAAAGGCTCCAACTTTCCTACTGCGAGACCTATTGGCAACGTGAGTGGTGTTGCGTGTGTGATTGGCATTGCGTGTGTGAGTGGCGTTGCGTGTGTGATTGGCGTTGCGTGTGTGAGTGGCGTTGCGTGTGTGAGTGGCGTTGCGTGTGTGAGTGGCGTTGCGTGTGTGAGTGGCATTGCATGTGTTAGTGGCGTTGCGTGGATGAGTGGTGTTGCGTGGATGAGTGGCGTTGCGTGGATGAGTGGCGTTGCATGGATGAGTGGCGTTGCGTGGATGAGTGGTGCTACGTGGATGAGAAGTGCTGCGTGGATGAGTGGCGTTGCTTGGATGAGTGGCGTTGCGTGGATGAGTGGCGTTGCGTGTGAGTGGGGTTGCGTGTGTGTGTGGTGTTGCTTGGGTGAGTGGCGTTGCGTGGGTGATAGTGGGCTTGCGTGTGTGTGAGTGGCGTTGCGTGTCTGAAAGACTATTACTGGGCCACTTGCTTCGCCACTCGTCATGATCCCCGCATGTCCGCTTCCCACACTTGCTTAATTTTTATTAATATTGCTGCAAAGGCCCAGGGATAGCACACTGCTACTGGAGTGCTTGCTTCTGTTGCTTTGCATAACATCATGCATACTTGCTTTTAAATGTACTATTCTAGTGAAAGCTGATTGCGGTCTACTTTTAGGGTCTTGTTGCGTGTCACTGTAAAGAAAAGTTGCATTTTACTAGCTGATACCTCACGTGATTGCATCTTCACTTGTAAATCCAGTGTATTTCACCAGCGCATTCATACCCTGGATAAAGTGGGATTTGATACTGTACATATTACGGCTGAATCAGGAGCGTGGTGCATCGGCCGGGCCTGATTAGAGGAGACTGCCTGCAAAGTGTCGGTAGCTCTCTGCGGCAGACAACATGAGGCCCGGGTGAGGCCTGCAATACGGCTGAATCAGGAGCGTGGTGCATCGGCCGGGCCTGATTAGAGGAGACTGCCTGCAACAGCCACAAGCTGGTGAGAGCGGCTGCTGTATCCTCGGTGTGGTGTGGCTTGGGAGGCGGCGGCTGGGGTCACACACAAACCTGGGTGTGCCGACCCGGCTCTTGGCCTTCACTCCGAGTGCCTGGCTGAGAGGGCGCCCCCTGGTGCGGCACCCCGGAAAATCCACCGGTTTGCTGGCGACTGGGGATGAGATGACTGGCTCGCCCTGGTGATCTGGATCTGCTGCCGCCCTGCATTGGGTGGAACATGCGGAGTGCCGATAGCTCTCTGCGGCAGACAACATGAGGCCCGGGTGAGGCCTGCAATACGGCTGAATCAGGAGCATGGTGCATCGGCCGGGCCTGATTAGAGGAGACTGCCTGCAAGAGCCACAAGCTGGTGAGAGCGGCTGCTGAATCCTCCGTGTGGTATGGGAGGAGTGCTGTTGCGGGGAGAGAGAGGGGAGGTGCTGGTGTGGGAGGGGGGAGGTGCTGGTGTGGGAGGAGTGCTGCTAGGGCAAGGCTGTGTTGTGGGAGGAGTGCTGTTGTGGGGAGAGAGAGGGGAGGTGCTGGTGTGGGAGGGGGGAGGTGCTGGTGTGGGAGGAGTGCTGCTAGGGCAAGGCTGTGTTGTGGGAGGAGTGCTGTTGCGGGGAGAGAGAGGGGAGGTGCTGGTGTGGGAGGGGGAGGGGGAGGTGCTGGTGTGGGAGTGGTGTGGGAGGGGGGAGTTGCTGGTGTGGGAGGAATGCTGCTAGGGGAGGAGAAGCCTGATGCCGGATGGGGGCGGGAGAGCCTTGGAATGCGAGAGGCTGGGCTTGCATGCGATGCGCGTGCATGTACACGGGAACTGCATGAAAACCGCGGGGCTGAAAGCCCTTTGGTTTCACGATGTTTTCGCCACTTGAATTCTCGCTCCGCTCGATGCGCTTGCGCACATCGATAGGTCGCGAGACCTAAAAAACTGTTAATCATTCCTAACTGATATCTATCAGAAACTATGCTTGAAATATGGCGTTTAGGGCCACAGGTAATTCATTATATGTGATTTTATAAAATTGTCGTTTTAGATCAAGACCTGTATAAACTCTACAAAAGATAAACTAACTCATGTAATGCCTTAGGTTTGAGTGTGATCAAAACCATATTAGGAGCATACAATAATGCGGGAATGGGGACTTTGTGTTTAACAGCAACCCCCTAACAGAAGTTACTAAAAAGTAACTCAATTAATGAATGTACATAATAAATAAAAGGGAGGTAAGAACATACCCATTGCTGAACACCTCACGAAAGGTAAGAACCAGATGTAGGCAGCGTAATACTGGTCGGTAACGGCCAAAATGACTGAATTTCGGCCGTTACCGACCGGTATTAGGCTTTTGAGTTGTAGGTGACCAATTTACAGATTCGGTAATTTACCGAATCGGTATTTTAAGGAATCAGTAAATTACTGATTCCTTAAAATAGTGAATCGGTAAATTACCGAATCTGCAATGTAGGGAGCACTGAAATGAGTGAAATGCACAGTTAAGGATTTGGTATTTACCACCAACTAAACGTTGGTTATAAATATCGAAAACCTTTGGAAAAGCAATTTTGTGCATTTCCAAAGTGCCATGAGGCAGACATACATGCCCATAGGGCATGTATGTGTGCCACATGTGCACACATGCACGATTCAGGGGTGCAACAGGGTGTCAATGTGACACCCTGCCACCCTTGAATGTGTTACCCCATTACCGAATCGGTATTTACCGATTTGGTAAATACCATTCATTCCTATGGGCCTCCAGGCCCATAGGAATGAATGGGAATTACCGAATCGGTAAATACCGAATCGTACTGAATTGGTAATACTTACCAAATTATTTCCTACATAGCATTTACCGATTCTAAAATACAGAATCTGTAAAATTCGGTATTTTAGAATTGGTAAATTAGGATTACCTACATCTGGCCCTTAATTGATTAGATAATTCCCCATCTGCACCAATCCTAACTCTATTAGTTGGATCATCATGAAATAAATAAAGTCCACTAGTATGTTGTCCGATCCCAACTTCAGAAGGTATGACCACAGTTTGGCACGATTGACAAAACCAAAAACGGTAGACAGATCCAAGAATGCCAGGGACAATGGGCAGCGCTTGACAATGGTATACTTTCCTATAATAATTGATTTTAGGACTGCTCCACTATAACTAAGTGCTCACAGAACCAGCATTGGCATGGGTCTAGAATGGTAATATTACTGACAGTAGGAAACTGAGTTTTTGTTGCACTACCCCCCCCCCCACACACACTTTTTGCCTGATATCTGGTGCAACTTTGACTGAAAGTATACTGTGTTCCTGTTAACCAGGTCTTCAGTGCCAGTGTTATTTCCCTAAACTGCACCATTATTTCACAATTGGCACCCCTTGAGGATCCCTGTAAGTCTCTAGTAAATGGTACCTCTGGTACCTTGGGCCTTGGTACTAAAGATGGCCCCCAAGGTAAGTGCTACAGCACAAATTGAGCCACCCTAAGGGGCCCTTCACCAAGCTCATGCAAATTTACATTGCAGCCTGCATGTCTTGGTGCAGAGAAAAATAAAGACTCGACATGCCAGCAAAACATTGATTGTGGTATTGAAAAGTCATTCCTACAGCAGGCCTTACAACCCTAAGGTAGGGTTCACCATGTTTGGGAATATCTGTGTGAGTGGATGTGTCCCTGTGATTCTAAGCACAACCGTAGATATTACAAGTTCACAGGGAAGCCATGGCGAGAACATGGGCTGGACATTCGTGATTACGAGTTCCCCAGCTACATGATGGCTTCCCTGTTCCCCAAGGTGTTTGGCCTCAAGCTCCTCATTTTGATAAACCCACAAGGATGCCAGTGGCTGGTTCATTAAGCAATGCACCCAGAGGGCACCTTAAAGGTGCCTCCTGAAACCTAAAAACTACTAGTGTGTTGACAAACTGGTCTCAACCAGCCAGCCACCAACGACAGGTTCCTGGCCGCCTGAGGTGAAAGCCATTGCTCTCAGAGGTCAGGAACAAAGCCTGCTCTGGACAGAGGTGTTCACACATGCACCATGCAGGATGTACATTCCATGGAGGGAAGTTTCAAAGGTCCTGCCACCTTTGTTATATGACCAAGGCTTCTCCAGAAAATGGAGATGCCCACTCCTTGTCCTGCTCCCACTTTTGAAGGCAAGACAGGCGGAAAAGTTAGTAAGATTGGGAATTGATGTGGACCCCACTTTTCAGATTCTTCCATCTTGCTTTGGATGGAATTAGCATTCTAGGGTCAGGGATATGCCCACTTCCCACAGGAAGTAGTCATATAGAGGGTGTTGACACCGTAAAGGTAGGTAGCTCATTGGCTACTACCTGTTACTCCCCTTAAACGCCCCTAAATTGAGTATTTAGGTGGCTCCCCTGACCCTAAGAACTCAGATTTGACGGATCAAGAGAAGAAGCATGTTGAAGAGTCACTGCCTGGTGGGCCCTGCAGCAGACCTGTAGACCTTTGGCACAAAACTCTGCCTGTCCTCAGCCCTCTCTCAACGGTTGTGACAGTGTGACTCATCCTGTGAGCTGGAGAACTTCCAAAGCCTTGGGTATCCTACCAGCACTTCAAAAGTAGCCTATAATCTCCCTTGGAGTAGAGGAGCTACTCCCTTGTAGTCCGCGGGCACCGGCATGCAGCGTCCGGTCCCACCACCTTGCAGCTCCCTAGCCCAACAGATTCCACAGATGACCAGTAGAAGGTTCTCTAGCTCTGGAAGGTAAGATCTGATTTCTCACTGAGGGGGAAGACACCATGACCAACTAGAGCAGTGCAGCACTAACCCCGAGTACAGGACGCCCTGCATCAAACACCAACAGTAGGAGTTCAGTCAGGACTCTCACTGAACCCGACCAAGCAGCCGTCGATAGGTGTCAGCATCACTGAGACCCACTCTGTGAGTGGCCCAGCTGCCTTTATTGTGCCCCTGCCAGCTGCTTGCCCCTGACCATGAGGAGCATCTTTGCGCACCCAGCCCAGCCTACCTGACCACTCGGCACCCAAGCCACCCAGCCTGGGTCCTGATGAATCAGTTGTGCCACTTTGCTGCAAGATCCCTTACAGCATAAGCCCCCATTTGGGAGCTCTCTTCCTTGGCCCCAAGTCCCCTGTTCAGCCTGTTTTGGGTGGCCCCCTTCTCCGCAGGGTGACAGCTACCAACTTCACCAGCACCCTTCTCCCGGCAGAACCTGGGCAGTTTCCAAAGAACTGTTGATAGTACTTTGGATATTGGCCCACTACATCTCCGAACCTTGAAGGTGAACCCCTGAAACCGACTGTACCTACCTTTATGCATCTCTGACTTTTCCTTTCATGGGATTGCATTGCATGTAAATGGGCCCAGCATTAAAAGCTTTACTTACCTGTATGAATTACTATTGAACACAGCACATACCTTTGAACAAAGTTCTTGGGTTTGAAACATATATAAAAAAGTGTTATTTTTTTTAATTGGTCTCTGATTTATACTTTGAGTGTGTGTGTCATTTATTGCCTCTGTGAGTACAACAAATACATAGCACTACCCTAAGCCTAACTGCTCGCTCACACTACCAAAAAAGAGAGCACTAGTATTATCTATATAGCCTCTGTAAACTAATTGGGTTCTCACTGGACTCTCTGCACAGTGTACCTCTTTTTAGAACACTATATAGAGAGTCAGCTTCCTACACTGACCCACTCCACAGCGTGTTAAAAATCACTCTCCCTAAAAGTTTTATAGCTGTTTCTATTAAAGAAAACAAATGGTAGAAACATGGGTCAAAGCAATCATCCTTCTTAAAAATAAGGACAATTATCGAAGTGGACCATGATCTTGGGAAGAAATTTCTTGTTGAAGGCCTTAAAACAATAGCCAGCAATGGCGCCCCAGGATCTATATTTAGTTTTAGCCGATCGATAGGCATACCATCTGGACCCGATGCATTGCTGGCTAAACAGCAGCGTACTGCAACTACTTTCTCTGCTAATGAAATAGCTTATTTACTCCATTGAAATTGAGGAAAATTTAACCCATTGCTCACTGCTAATATGGATATGCATTAAATTGCTTGGATGGGTATGCATCCTACATACATTTGCACTCTAATGCAAACTCTTCTTTCTTAGATCTTTCATCCTTCAACAATTTATCATCACCTTTATTCCTTCTGATCCTATATCTGTTAAATAGGCACCTAGGACATTTTAGAAAAGGAAATAAGCTAATTGCACAAACTATTATAATTATTACAGGAGTTAGTATATTCTTCAACATACTCCTTCTCAAACTATTTAGCAATTCACCAACCTTCCTAATCTTTCTCAGTAATTCGATCTTTTGAAGAACTTGGGTTATGGTAAAGTGTAGGTTCTGGTTTAGTTAACTGGAAAAGGGGATTATTAGTTTTCCTAGATCCCTTTTCTAGTTTCTTAAACCAGGACCTACACTTTCCTATAAGCCACGTTCTTTAAAAGACCAACTTACCTGCAAAAGATTAGTTATGTTAGTAATGTAGGCATCTACAATTTTACTATTATCTGGAACATATGTACAACAACTCTTTGCCTTAATTGCCTTATGTACTCCTCCTTCATTCACCAGTAGAATAGAATATCTAATATTAATCTAGTCTGTATAACCATAACTTTAACAGCAACATATCTATTTTTATCTGTTTCAAAGCTCCAGCGGTATACACATCATATCTATCCACTAAAGTAGACAAATGCCTAATTTTCACATCATTTAGTGCCACCCCTGTAGAAGAAATGACCTAATATATCTAAAACAACTTCACCAAAACTCCTTTTTGCTCTATGCAAGTTTTCTGCTTCATCAAACTCATTAATATGATATACAGAGCTGGACTGGCTGTAGTGGGCACCAGGCTTTTTCCCTGTGGGCCAGAAGAGTGACAGCTGTTTTGTGAGTAGTGGGGGCCGTTCTTTTTTTTTTCCTAGGGGCTAGTTTTGCAGCAATGCTTCTCACTCGCACTCCTCCCCCTACCCCCAGGCTGGCCCAATTGAATTGCCAAGGCTGGTTTGTATTCCCAGTCTGGGCCTTATGATATACGCAAGGAAACACTATAGCCAAATTACAAGACCCAACCCATTGTAATGGCAAATTTAAATATGCAGTTTCCCCAAAATCATAATAAATTCCACTCAAAATTGGTTAACCATCCAAGAAATAAATCAGACTCACCTCACACTTCTCTCACACTCACTTTCTCCTACATATTGAGCTTTACCATTCTTTGAAGACCTCCTTCTAACCACACGCTGCTCACCCCTTTTCTTCTGTTCCATCCTTAACTTAGGATGAACATTTGACCATCTAAATTCCTCCTCTTCATTTACTTCTTTACTTCTCATCTACAATATTTCCTTCTTCCAAATTCTTCAAAACTTCTACTCCTCTTTCAAAGTATTCTCTCATAAACTCATTTTGTTCTGTATTCAAATAGCACACCTACTCTCCACTTTCATGCTTAGTTTGTACATCTTTTAAAATGTTTTCAAACTTTACATCCAGATTCCCCTTTTCATAGAGAGATTCTCCAAGGAAACATTAAAATCAGTTATGTAAGGAGAGAGAAAATCATCACAGATAAAAATAGCAATGTATATATCACAAGATAGTGAGTAGGAGATCAGAACGAATTCATAGGTAGAACCCTCCACAGATGAGATAGGAATATAACTGCACATAACTCACTTGATAATATTCATTATTTCACCATATTTGTGAATCATTCTAGTATCAACCTTATCTTGAAAACCATTATCACAAATCTGTTTATGATCTATATCATCATGTTTCACATTACTCTTTTCACTTTCATTAGACATATATCCCACCAGACTTAGGGGCCCATTATGATCGCGGACGGACTTGAGTCCGTCCGCGGCCATAGAGGATGAGGGAACCTCCGCATGGCCTGCGGAGTTCCCTCCTGTCTAATTAGGATGTGACCGCCACCCTGGCGGTCACATCCTCTATTTTTACCATTGCGGCGGGTGCAGCTTGAAGCTGCACCCGCCGCAATGGTAAAAATGCATACATTGCATTTGTATGCAGAAGGTGGCAGGCACTGTGTCGTGCCTGCCAATTTCTGAACACAAATGCAGGGGGGTTCCATAGGTACCCCCCAGGTGCACCCCCCTTCACCAGGGGGCCCGCAACGGGCCCCCACAGTGAAGTTCCACATGCTTTACCACGGCGGAAAACCCGCTGCGGAAAAGCATTTTTTAAAGCCCATCCTAATATGGCTGGCGGTGTCTGAGAGACACCGCCACCATATTAGAGCTTTTCCGCTGCGGTTGTAATCCAACCGCGACGCAAAAGCTGTGGACAGAAACCAGGACCCACCAGCGATCCTAATGTGACGGTGGGTCTTTGGTGGGTCCGCTGCGGTTTTTCCACATCCTCCGGCCCGGTGGTGGCTTCCGCCGGCCCGGAGGATGCGGAAAAAACGCAATCGTAATAGGTCACTTAGTAAGCACACCAACAGCCAAACTAAAAATAATAATATTATTAATAGTCTTATTAACCCTACAATTCTACAGCATCTCCTGTACTCTATCTTCTAAATGAGATAAAACGTATTCTGGGACAAATTGAAAATCAACAATAATTTTTTTAAACAATAATCAAAATCAAAATAAATAAAAATATTGTCTTTTTTCTAGAGTTCTTTTTCAAAAGTATTTTTTTCAAACATTATTTCAGTCTCAAAACTTCTTGTCTAGTTGAGTTACCCTTTTTTCTTTTAACTTTGCATATCAGTCTCTTTATTCTTTCAAGGTGGTTCTTCCTGAGATGTTATCTCACTCTCAATTTTATTCTCAAACTTTTACTTACATAGATTCTGTACTAAGTTGCAAACACTTGAAATTCTGCTGCTTCTTCCTCTTGTTCAGATACTGTAGCTAGATACAACTATTCAGGCGTAATTTCTATTTGGTACTCTCCTTTTCATTGATCTTTCCAGTTCCACTAGTTTCAGTTTCTGTCAGTTTCAGTTTCCACTAGTTTGTCAGTTTCCCAGGCTTATCAACAGGTTCATAGTGTTTTCTCTTGCAAGTTATTTTCCTTGGAATAACTTCTTCTGCTTTTCTGTATTCAGCAACATTTTTTTCAGAGACTCATTACTTTCCAAGGAACTTAGACTCAAGATTAAACTTGGAATTGACTTTAATTTTGATCTTGCCTTGTCTGTGTGAATAACTGTCAATTTCTCTTTTTCATCAGTGGATATTTGTAACTCTGATTTTAAATCATCTTCTCCTTTATTGGATCAGAAACTTCTTCTTCTACCTGCCACTCTTACTTTTGTCTTTTGCAGTGACACAGCTCTTCACTGGGATGCTTGCTTTGAGGCTGGACTTCAGAAGCTTCCGATTTTCCATCAAAATGTACACTAACGGGATACTCACTTTTTCTTGCTCCATATCTGGTATTTTCACAAGTTTAAAAATGTTGACCCCTGGATCCATGCTGCAAACTCAAACTTGACTTTGATCTTGACATTGTGCTCAACTCTGCACCTGCCTCTGTGAAGTTTCATCTGTTTCATTGGTTAGGTCTACCACTTCTTCAACTTGTCCTACTTTCACTCTCTTTCGGTGAGCAGCATGGATCCTCTGCAGCCCTCCTGCACAGTTCACCACAGTGTTTGTCAGCAAGATCACTTGGTAGTGATCCCTTCACTTCTCCTGCAGGCAGCTCTTCCTCATGTGTTTCAATCTACTAGTTAACCTTCTGGGCCTAAGCTGTGACAAGACATCTCTTTTGTTTCTTCTTTTGCCATATTCACCTGATGAGAGACAGATCTTATCAGTCAGTCAGTCATAAAACTTTTATTCGGTTACAAAACTTTTGAAACCATAAAAAGTACATAAGCAGGCCATATAAAAGCATCTCAATATAGTTAAAAATAGGACAAAGGCGGAAAAATAAAACAGCTAATTAAAATTAACATTTCCATGGTTAGTTCGTGTAAATAACAAATCAATTTGGAGAAACATTTATAAAAAGAAGGAAAAGTTAATGCAATAAAGTTAATCAATCAAGGTTAGAACGATATTTTAAACAGGATTTTAAAAAGCAGGCTACACATTTTGCGGCATATTCTGAGTATAAGAATTTCAGAGCCAAATAGGCTGGACGACAGGATCTCATAACTAATGTGCGTAAGAGCGGCACAATCCAACGCTTACGAGCAAAGACATAATATCTGCAAAAAAGGGTGACGTGCATTGTTGATTGTGGGGATATTCCATCACACGGGCACTTTATAATAGTGGTAGACCAGTCCTGTTTTTTAGGGAATGTAACAATACGGAAAAAAGAATCAAATCGAAACCTCATTAATAGGTACTTTTCATATGAAGTGAGATGGTAGGTTAAGTATGCTTGGATACCCAGGACGGTCTGCACTGTCAGAATTTGAACGTTGGAAGGTTTATTAATTTCCTGAGAGAGACGTAGTATCATATCAACCAGACCTTTGCAGCAATCAAGCATGATGTCATCAGTTATTGAAATTAGTGCAGATGACAGAAAATATGCAAGCCTCATTGCTCAGCTCTTGATAACTTCTCGTGGCGACAAATTCCTCTTTCTGTCAGTTGTACTTCTAATGCTCATCAAAACAAGAGGAAGGGTGTCAATTTAAACCAGTTAAAGTACAAACATTTGCCAGTTTATTGTTGAGAGTCCAATTTTCCTTTTCGACAATATCATAAGATTGTGGACAATATCTGTTGTGGAACATCTGGTTGATCTGCAATGCAATACAGATAATTTGGAAAACCTAATTTTTGAAGTGCGTACCAAGGGCCCGATTCACAAAGGTAAACTGAGACAAAAGCCTAACTTTATGACTTTTGGTATTCACAAAGGGCATTTACAAATAGTAAAGTTAGACTTTGTCTCAGTTAAACTTAAGTTTTGGTCTTAAGTTTAACTGACAGGCAACCTGACCACGCCAGGGACTGTATCAGGACTGAAGTCCAGAAGATGTTGGAATTGGGAGTTATTGAACCCTTAGATAGCCCTTGGGCAAGTCTAGTGGTCTTGGTACCCACACCTCACACCCAGGATGGTAAGAGAGAGAGGAGGTTTTGTGTAGATTGCAGGGGTCTCAATGCAGTCACTAGGACTGATGCCCATCCAATTCCCAGAGTAGATGAGCTTATAGATACTTTGGCCTCAGCCAAGTTTCTAAGCACATTTGATCTGACAGCTGGCTACTGGCAGATCAGACTAACTAATGATGCAAAGCCAAAGACAGCATTTTCTACCCCTAGTGTGCACTACCTATTTGTGTTAATGCCGTTTGGTTTGAAGAATGCACCTGCCACTTTTTAAAGGTTGGTGACTGAAGTCCTAACAGGCCTGGAAACTATAGCACAGCATATCTAGATGATATTGCTGTCTTTAGCTCCACCTGGGAAGATCACCTGGTCCACCTGAGAAATGTTTTGGAGGCCCGGCAAAAAGCACGCCTAACTATCAAGGCTACTAAGTAATAGATAAGGCAGAGACAGGTTATGTACCTGGGCCACCTTATAGATGGAGGCCAGGTTCAACCATTGCAGAGCAAAATCCAGACCATCATGCACTGGGTTGCTCCAACCACCCAGACTCAGGTCAGAGCTTTCTTGGGCCTGACTGGGTACTGCAGAAGATTTGTCAAGGGGTATGGATTCATTGTGACACCCCTGGATGACTTAACTTCCAAGAGAATGCCCAAGAAAGTTCAGTGGACAGTTGGCTGTCAAAGACATTTGATGACCTGAAGTAGGGCATGTGCACTGCACCCATTCTGCAAAGTCCTAACTACTCCAAAGAATTAATTGTCAAAGTATATGCATCTAAGTTGAGGGTAGGGGCTGTCTTATCACAATTGAATGATGAAGGTCAGGACCAGCCAGTAGCTTTTATTAGCAGAAGGCTGACTCCCAGGGAGAAACGTTGGTCAGTTGTTGAGAGAGAGGCCTTTGCTGTGGTTTGGGCTCTGAAGAAAATGAGGCCATACTTGTTTGGCACTCACTTCACTGTTTAGACAGACCATAAGCCCCTCTTATGGCTAAAACAGATGAAGGGTAAAAACCCTAAACTTTTGAGGTGGTCCATTTCCCTTCAGAGGATGGACTATACAGTGGAACATAGACCTGGGAGTAACCATGCCAATGCAGATGGACTCTCCAGTTATTTCCACTTAGAACATGAAGACTCAACTGGTCAAGGTTAGTTTAATGTCCCTGCGTTTTGGGGTGGGGTGTGTAGGAGAGTAGGATCTGCTCTTATGGTTACCCCCACTTTTTGCTGATGTTTCACTGTTTTTCGACCCTGCTATCCAGGACCCCAGCTTAGCTGCTTCCTCTCTAAATTGATTCCAAGTACTTTAGGAACACTCCAGATTTGTTACTGGGGTACCCTTATGAGTCCCTTGTATATGCTACCTTAGGTACCTAGGGCATAGATACCCCAGAGGCCTACCAGGGGCTGCAGCATGTATTATGCCACCCCTGGGAAGCCTTCCAAAATGACACCACAGGACTGCTACTGCAGCCTGGGTAAGGTGGTGCATGCACCCCTTACTTAGATAGAGGTTACCTACATCTAAGTTAAATTACTACACATATAAACCTATCAGTCACTCCTTTGGCAGGTCTTATCAATCCTGAAGGCAAGGTGCTGGGTTTTGTGTGTGAGGCGCCCATGCATGAGCAGGGCCCCTCTGCAGCCTTCAGAACCTATTCTCTGGGGCTGTTCTGTGATGCAGCCAGACCATATACTCTTAAGTGCATTATAACCTTGCGGTAAATGGCTGCTAACTTTGGAATTGCTGCACAGAAACATGTCGGGTTTGGTGTCAAACACTTCGGAATCCTACCCCCCTGCCAGTCCTGGCAGCGGGGGTAGAATTCCACCTTTCTAGAGGGAGAGACATGTACACACCGGTATACCAGGTACCAGATTAAAAGAGCCCTGGCATCACAAAATGGATGCTGCAGCCACAGGCACGAGTCTGGCCTCCTGATGCTGGACAAAACTCCGGCAGGGGAGGCCTGGACAATAGGTTTCCTGTCACAGGGAGGTGTAACCACCTCCCAGACAGGCTTTAGTGTATTGGGGATGGGTGGATGCATCTTGAGAGTGCTTTGAAGTTTGCACTGGGGCACATTTGGTGTCCCTGTGCATAGCCTAGTGCTAACTGGTTGCAGGGGCTACCAGCCCCTGCTCTCGTGCAAAACTGGCCAAAGGAAATGGGTGTAGCCACCCCTCTTTCCAAACCCTCCCATAGGTGGGTCCCCACAGTATGTCCAACCACTTCCTTGGGTATAAGAAAGGAACCCCTTAATATAGGACTTTAGAATACACCTGGACAAAACTCTTCTACAGATATCCTGGAACTTCGACGATCTCCACGACTAGAGGACTGAAGAATCTCCCTTGCAGTAAAGGAGTTACCCCCCTGCTTGGCAGGCACCTAAGATGCATCTGACCAGTCTGCATCTCCGAAGCTCCCGCTGGACTCTGAAGTAATTGCAGCCCAGTAGGTGGATTTTCAGACTTCTCCAAGGCCGACCGGAGTCATTAGCAAAACTGAGACCAGCAGTCCTCATGAGTACCGTGGAACCGGAATCCCTGGACACTGTGCACATTTGCAAGTGCATTAGCTTCTCGACGTTCCTTGAGGCTGTTCATTGGATTACTTGTAGCCCAGACCGAGCACCTTTTCCACCGAAGATTGCTGGCCTACACTCCACGAGTGTTCCGTGATGCGGCCCTTTGTGTTTTCGCTCGAAGTACCTTCGCGATCACTGGTCTGTTGACCGGTGGGTCCCTGAGAAGACAACTTTGTTTTCTGTGGGTTTCCCTGGTTGCACCAGACGTGCCCTGACTCTCCACCACTTGGTAAGTCCCTTGGACCTTGCTGGTCGGCACTGAAGCATTTCTACACTTTCTGCGTGTGTTGCTGTTGCCAAGACATGTAGGGTCAAATCCGGTTTCCGAAGCCTCAGCACTCGACATCCTTTGTGGGACAGCTCGAATCCAGCTCCTGGTTGTCGTCTACACCTCCTGATCCTCGTGGCTGTAGAGTCAAGCTTCACCTCTTCAACCTGAAATCACCTGACATCGGTGGGCATTCGACAATCGTGCCCCTGGTCACTGGCAAGTGACCCAGACTCTGTTCCCTCTGCTTTCAGGTTCTTCTCATCTTCGATCCAGGCTTGGATCACACGGCACACTTTCCACTTAGACGGCAGCAGCACTTTGCAGCAAATCGCCATTGAAATCAATGACGATTCCCGAAACCAAAAGACACCTATGCACCCCGCTTCCCTGGGTGAGGTAACTCCAGTACTCAGGTGCTCCCGTGAGTGTTGGCCCTAGAATTTCGTGTGAGATTTGTGGATGGGAATTGAGAGATAGGCAGATCTAGTCTGACCATCCAATCGAATAGACGTAAGGTGTCTCTGAGATGGATGATGGTCTCCATCTTGAAGTGACGATAAACCACGAACTGGATGAACCACTTGAGATTGATGACAGGACGAACCTTTTTGTTCTTTTTCCGAACCAAAAAGAGAGAACTTAGGAAACCCGAGGGGTCGAAGGGAGCAATCTGGATAGCTTGTTTGAGAAGGAGATTTTGAATTTCTTGTGAAACGAGCAGAGCTACATCTGCGGAAAAAACCAACGGAGGAGGAAAAATAGTCTGGAAAGGAGGAGCGTAGAATTCTATGAGATAGCCTTGGACAGAATTGAGGACCCAAGGGTCTGCTGTGAGGGTGCGCCACCTGTGAAGAAAAAGAGCTAGTCGACCTCCAATGGGAGGTGAGGGGCCTACCTTGAGTGTTGACGTTGCTGTTGTTGTTTCGGAAGCCTTTCTGTCCTCGGCCACGAAAGCCACGACCTCGTTGGGGATAGAACTGTGGCTTTTATTCTTGATAGCCGGAATTGGCTGCGCCTCTGGAACCTTGGTTTTGATAGCCACGGCCGGAAGAGCGGTTCCTGCCTCTGCTGGCCCTGCCAAAAACCAGAGGGGCGAAAACTTTTTTGATGGAGAATTGGGCTTTGTCTAGGGAAGCAAAAGTAGAGACGTAGCGGCTGAGATCCTTGACAAGGGAATCACCAAAGAGAAGTCCATCAGCCTTCATACCAGGATCCTGGGAAGCCAGGTTCGCCAACTTTGGATCTAACTTGATTAGCAGGCCCTTGCAGCGCTCATGAATTATCGCGGCATTAGCATTGCCCAACAGGCAAAAGGACCTTTGAATCCACAGAGAAACTTCCTCAGGGTTGAGGTCAGACCCCTCCAGGCGAGCCGCCTCCGCCATGTCCAGAACCCAGGCCAAGGGACCAACAACATCTAAAAGTTTGTCCTGACAGGTGGACCATGCTTTGTCAACACCCTTGCGAGGGTCCTTGCCAAAAATTCGAAAAGAAAGTAAGGAGAGGCTGATCTATGGATGGAGTTACAGTAATATGACAAGGTAGGGAAGGTTTGGGGCATTCGGACTTGAGTTTTGCTCTAACAGACTTGTCCAAGAGAAGACGGAGCTTTGAAGATATATATTCTCCCACATGAGGGGCGGGGAACCATTCCGTAGAATTGGGGTGTCTGATGGACGAGGGATCAAACATAGGATTGCCCTCTGTGTCAGGCACGGGTTTGGGACGCAAAGCATCGAGTCTAGCTTTCTTGGGGGAAGAAGGGTCAACCAGCTGAAAAAGGTCTGCCAGGTCATCAGTGTCACCCATATCATCGTCATCTGTGTCAAGAATTGTGTCAATGACCAGCTTCTTAGGAACCTCCACATTTTTAAACTTGGTCTTACTTTTACCCACAGTAACTTTAAATCCCTCCTTGGTAGGAGGTCTGGGAAGAACCACCTCCTCAGTAGTATGCGAGGAGAACTCGCGACTCAAATGTGACACATTTTTAGAAACAGAAGTGGAAGGTACCAGTTTACGCTTTCTGCTTTCCACCGCAGAATGGCCCAAGCTTTGGTCATGAGGCTCATGAGGGAATTTTCCATGTGTTTAGAAACACGATGCATAGAAGCCTCTACAGCTGTTTCCACAGAATTGTTAATGAACTGACTGTGGTCACTCTTGAAAGCTTCGCATTCATCATTATCCAGCTCTGGGGTGCTTGGAATTTCCATTACAAGGCTGTACTGGCAGTGAGGAAAGGGTTAAATGGAGAGGACCTGGAGAATGAGAGCGTGAACAAGACAGGAACGAGGGAAACACACCCCCGGGGGCGGGCACAGTGTCTGTATAGGAGAGAGAATGTGACCAGCCAAGAAGCAGGAGCCACACAGAAAACCCCGGCTGAAACCCGGTGAGGAGCGAAGGAAAAACGAGGGCAGAAAGCGTGCACGGCGGGAGAGACCAACCGTTGCAGCGCGCGAGGCGGGGGGGGGAAACGGACCCAGAGACGGGAACGGCTACGGAATGAAGAAAGCGCGAGAAGCGCTTGTATGGCACCAAATAAGCTTACCACATTAACAAATATACATAAAAACTGTAAATATGAGAGAAAATAGCAAGCATGACTTATCTGACTGCGTAGCAGCAAGAAAAGAGGACTACTCGTGGTCAGAACTGGCCATATATACTATTCATGTTATGATTGGTTTGTTGCTTGTTTTCTTTAATCCCATTGGCCAGCTGTGCCTGCTGGGTATTGTGGATTTTACTTATCTTGCTGCTATTCAAAATAAAGCAAGAAAAGAAGGCATAATAGGAGCCTCCGGTCTTGCTATAAAATTGAATTATACAGTTGATAGCCTGTATCCTGTTCCACTTAGTCATGGATACATCATCTACATTATTACGAAATATTACTTAAATACGTGATAATATTGATCAGTTTTGTGAGTTTCTGTAGATGAACTTTTATTTATTAATTCATTCATTGTTTAGCCTACTGATTAATGGCTATGTGACCTTCCACCTTTGTTTAGATTTTTTTTGCATGTGGATTCGTCACCTACATATGTTAGTGCATGATACTTGATAATACTTTGAGATAATATTTGAGCATGTGACTTCCACATTATTCAATTTAGTGCCCAGGGATTTGTCACCCACATGTTACTACATGTTATTTTTCTACAGTACTTTGCATGTGACTTTCCACCTTCGTTCAAATTTTTGCCTGTGGAATTGTCACCTACTTTATTCCTACTTGTTATTTAATGCTCTGTATTTTGTGCACACGTTTCTTCATAGGAATTGTTATTAAGTTAGGTATGTGTTATAGTAGCTATTAGCTATACATTTCTATATGTGTTTTTCACTTTCAAATGGTACCTGTGAGTGACTTACTACCTATGGATTTATTTTAATGAGAGTACCCCTTGTGCTTTTCATTTTTGCTATTCTTTTTAAATTGTTGACATCTCTGTTACCATCACAATGCTGGTCTGGCCAACTAGTATGTCCTGTTGGTAGCATAGAAATCAATTTCTTGCAATCAGTTAAATAAACTTTATTGCAAAATTTCCGTATTGAATCAATAATTTGACATTTGCATTTCTTTATTTGATTTGTAAAGGAGGAAGAGGTGGTCATATGTTATTTCATTCTTTGTTTATTTGTATTGGATTAATTTATGGATTTATTGTAAGTATCAATTTTTCAATGCCCATGCTCTATGCTTATATTATTCATTTGTTTGCGTTTCTTTAAGGGGGAAGGTGTGTGGTATCTTGGTTTAGGTGCTATGTATCTTCCCTGCCTAACTGTCTTGCTGCTCAGCCAGTATGGATGAATAGTGGAATGTTGGTATGTGTGATGTAATGATAGAATGTGGTGGATGGATGTCAGTTGAGAGATTTGGCTGAGCAGCAAGAGAGCTGCTCCTGGTGGGGCTTTCAATATTTCAGTTAATAAGACTTGATCCTCCTGTAATCCTGCACTGATGATCTAATAAACCTACTTAATCATCATTATTTGGCTACATCTATACTTATTACAGAGATTCCACACATTTTTCAGTTCTTCCTTCTAAAATGTCTGGGTCATCCAGGCCAGATCCTACAATACTTCCAACCTAAAACAACATGGATCAAAAGCATCAGACTAAACCTTGCATCAAGCCTGTTGCCTTGGATTGTGTTTGCATCCTAAGAACTAAACTTTAACACTTGCCCATTTAAACGCCAACAACTGTATTGGGTAGGGGGAAGTCAAGACCCGTTAGACACTTCGGTTTCTCGAATTTTTGTCAGGTTTGGTGGCAAAATGGTCCATTTATAACTAGAAACCCAAATGATAAACAAACATTATCAAGGTCAATAAGTCTGGTTCAGGAATTTATGACTGCAAAAGTTCAGGTTTAGGACTGTAATTACTAAATCAGAATTTACAGAATCAGGATTTGAACAATTTCTGGTCCTAACATCAACTTACGACCATGGACGTAAAATATGCTATTTTGGTCAATTTTTGTGTTTGTAAAAAAGTTGACGTTTAAAATGTCAGCTATATTGAAGTTGAGTTGAAACCGTTGCGGTAATGATGTAATGGCTTTCATTGTTACCTAAGACAATTTAAAAATGTTTTAATTTTAAAAGTCATTTTTATTACTTGTGTTCTTTAATTTATTCAATGGTACTACAATAATCCCTTATTACTCCTTTACGCTTCCCATCCCAGAAGCCATCCTTCTCTAATCTCTTATCACCCCTTAATGCTACCCTTCCCTGAAACCTAACAGACTTAACTACTCCTCAACGCTACAAAATCATGAGCCTGATAACCTCTTACTATAGCCTTATAGCCCGCCGTAGAGGGCTATACCGGCTATTAAAGGACCTCTCTAGCGTTAAAGGCCCCGAGCCGAAGGCGAGGGCCTTCAACAAGGGAGAGGGATTTTAATAGTGGTATAGCCCATCTACGAAGGGCTATAAGGCTATTAGAACATTCTGTCACTAGAGCACAGAATGTTCTAACAAAAAACACAAAGCCTTTTGGGAGCGTGAGGGGATTGGAATCCCCTCAGGCTCCCTGAACCCATTGTTCATAGCCAGAGCTGTGAACAAAGAAACATTGGAATGTTGGAGCTCCAGGCTTATACCAGCCATTATAAGCCCGGAGCACTCCATTGTTTTCAATGAAGCTCCTAACATTCCAATGTTCGAATATAGCCTTATAGCCCGCCGGACCGGGCTATTCCGGCTATTAAAGGCCCGCTGAATCGTTAAAAGCCCGAGCCGAAGGCGAGGGACTTTAACAAAACAGCGGGACTTTAATAGCCGTATAGCCCTGATACGAAGGGCTATGAGGCTATTAGAACATTCTGCCACGAGAGGGCAGAATGTTCTAACAAATTAAACAAAGGGTTCTCGAAGCTCGAGGGGATATAAATCCCCTCGAACTTGGAGAAGCCTTTGTAGAACATTGGAATGTTGCTCTGCGGGCCTTTGCAGGCCCGTAGAAGCAGGGAGCACTCCATTGTCTGCAATGGAGCTCCCAACATTCCAATATTCTAATAATTGTTAACGCTATCCTTCCAGTGATCCCTATAAACCCCTTTACACATGCTTCCCTGAACCCTAAAAGCACCCTACCAACTCTTAATGCTACTCTTCCCTGAACCTTAAAAACCCTATCCTTTAAGATTAGCCTACCATGGACCATAAAAACCTTACTACCCCTGAACACTAGCCTTTCCTGTGTCCTAAAAGCTATTAATTACTCATGTGGAGTGGAGTGGCTCACTGGTTAGAGGTGGCAGACCCAACAGCGGAGGACGGCCCGGACCAAGGTTCAATTCCCGACACGCCAGGGTCGTGGACCAGGGTCAGCGGACTCGATAATTCTCATCTCAGTGCATACTCTAACCAGGGATCACACTCGGCAACTCTGGGCATTAGCTTGCCTCATCTCTACAACGGCCCCCACATTTGCCGGGGATGCCTAGTTTCACCTTGGAGATACCCAGTAGGGACCATCTCACAGGGATAGCCAGGACGGGTTCCCCTGCGGTCTACTGCGCAGAGATACTCCTTCGGGAGTCGATTCTAGCGCATTACCAACCCACAATTAATTAATTAATTAATTAATTAATTAATTAATTACAGTTACAAATCCATGAACCCTACCAGCCCCTTACTATCCCTAAAGCGCTCTGTAAATGTTCCTTACAGCTAAACCCTGCACACTTACCTTGGCATATAAGGCACAATGTTGTCAGTTTTAATTTGTATCCACTTATTTCATTCTACCTACTCAGTACACATTATTAACATGACTTTTTTGTTGTCTGATTTCTTACTTATTATATTTTTGATAACCAATTTTATTGATTTTTAGTGAAAAACAAACAAAAAGGAAACAGAAGACCAGCAGCAAAGAAAGACATCAGTGCACAGCAGAAACATGATGTAGTTATGGCAACACATATGTCCTGGATAGGCATAGAACATGAAAGAGAACAGAGTAATGCCCACTGCGGGCCACAGCCATCCAAGAGGAGGGTCAATCTTCTATCGCCCCCACCCATTTGCCCCACATTTTGTGATACATTTTTGGGCATCATGTATCACAATATAGCCGTTCCCAGTGTAGTGTCGCTAGTGTAGTGCAGTATTAAATTAGTGCATGCAGGCATCTCAGAAAAAGTGAAGGACTGGTCTCACACCACCTGGTGTCCTGCTTCATCATAGTTAGCAATCAATGAGAACTAGCTCTGGTTTAAAATATTTGTATGTCTGCCTATTGATCTTATTTCCCAGCCCTGTGCTGTTGGGTGTTAGTGCCTGTTTGTGGAACCCTCAGATTTACATATATGTAACCTTTGATGTTGATTCTTTACTGACTTTGTGTATTTTATTTATAATTTTTTTGTCTATTTGTCTTTCGATTGTTGTCATGTGTGTATTACCAGTAGCCTTCGGATAACCAGTTGGTTGTGCGAAAAAAAATTCTTCTAATCTGCATCCCTCTGTAATCACTCCCAATGGAGAGCATTAATACATTTGGCTTCTCCGACGAGGCTTTTGCACGTATGATAGGTGCCAAGGAGGGAGGTAATAATCATTTCACTCTCTCTAAAGGTATTGAAGGGGAATGGAACAAACTCCTAAACTTAAAAAAGAAATCGCGTAGAACTGAAGCCCATGCCAAATTTATGCTAGATTACTTAAAAGCGGGAACAATACTGATTGGTCTAAGAGTCAGGAATATTCCTGGTCTCTTTGTTGATTTAAGACATTTTTTGGAGAAGTGGGCCCTAATCTCGAACAGATGCTCGAGGGATTTTATGATGTTGATAATCGAAACTGCTCGAGAAGTCTTGTCCATTCCGTCCAAAGAGATTGAGGAGCTTGAAGAAAAGTTGAAAAAAGACAACTCTGTGGAATCAGGAAAGAAAAAACTTGAAGAGATCAGTTTGGAATTGGATTCCTTTTCTGAATATCTCCTTAAACGAAAAAACGAAAAATTGAGAAAAGATGTTAGGCTCTTTTCACAAGAAAGAGCATATCCCTACCTGACACCACAGTTTTACTCTACTACCAATAGTGTCGATCGAAATCAGGGTCCCCCACGTTGGGGTAATCGAAAAGTTACTACATTCTCAGATACCACGGACTCAGATGGGGAAGGAACACCTAACTATGACCCCAACTATAACACAAATTACCAACCCCGTCAAGACTCCTTTGATAGACCCTCTTGACAGGACCATTTTTTAGGGAATCGCAGAGGCAACTATTGACCCAAAAACCGGACACCACAAGTGAGGTCATTCCATCAGGGTCAGGGACGACCACAGAGATACATTCAAACAAGGCAAACCCAATAGTGGAGGACCTGAGTACCATCCCAGTGTTCAATCTGTCAGATGCCCATATTCCAGTGAAGGCCATGACTCTATTATCGAGAGGTCTCTCATTTGTACCATCTATTGGGTTTGATCGTTTTGAATTCACCGAAGATCTTCATTCCTTTTTTAGGAAGATACGCCTCAAAAAGTTTTTTCTCACTCGACCATCTCTCGTGGGATCGGACAATGCGTTGGGTCTTAAACCTCCTTCCAACTTTACACCCAGTCTGGACCTTCTTGGACCAGAGGTAGGAATCTTTGAAAAGGCTGTTATCAAGAAGATTGACAAAATCATTAAGTTCGTCCCCAAGCCTGACCACAATCTCCTGATTGGAGAAAATGCAGCGCTTGAAAATTTACGGGAGGACCAAAGTTTAACGATTAAACCCTGCGACAAGGGTGGGGGGATTGTCGTTTTCAACACCCCCACATATATCGAAAAAATGACTTTACTACTCTCATCCACCAGACACTATAAGCCAGTGATTAGGTGTCCCAAGGAGTCACTCAAACAACGGATCCTGGCCCTTGTTACTACTGCGGTTGAGAAAGGATATATCTGCACTAAGGAAACAGAATATCTAACCCCCATGCATACCCGCATGCCTATCAACTACGGCCTGCCAAAAGTACACAAAGATGTTCTTGATCCTCCCATGAGACCCATTGTGTCCACAATTGGAGCGGCCACTGAGCCCCTTTCCAAGTATGCTGACCAGTTTTTAAAACCCCTGGTAAGCAAACTTCAGTCCTTTGTGAAGGATACCGGACACTTTATCTTCAAGATGGAGAAGATGCTGTTTGATTATGAGAAAGAACTATTGGTGACCATGGACCTGGAATCACTTTACACCAACAACCCGCAAGACGGAGCAATCCAGGTCCAAGAAGAAATTTTGCTTACCCAGAGCGGTCTCTCGAATGCCCCGTGGTTTATTGACTGCCTTAAAATAGTTTTAGGTGAAAACTATTTTGAATTTAACAAAGAATATTTCCATCAGGTGCAAGGCGTCAGCATGGGGGCATCATGTGCCCCCAGTGTTGCCTGCCTGTATATGGGCAAGTTCGAGGAGACGCACATCTATAACGAAATGGCACCTTTCTCCGAGAATGTGGGAGCTTGGCCTCACTTCATCAACAATATCTTTTTTATCTGGGAGGGAGACCATGAATCTTTGAATGAATTTGTTGCATGGAATAATTCTGACGATCCCTGTGAGAAGTTGGCCTGGTATATGATGTTCACTATTCTAGTGAGCACCTTGCACCAGTCCAAACAACCCTTATGGTGATGGTTGTAAAGTCAACCTTATAGACCAGCTATCCTAGGGGTAGCATGGACAAAGCAGTTTTAGGCTAAAATCAAGAGGGCATGTGAAGCCAGCTGTTTTACCATATGTAACCCCTTTAATACCAAATGAAAGGACACCACACAGGATATATATAAAATATATATGTTATTTATTACTAGACAACCCCTCTGAACTCTTTATGAGATCAGAGGCACAAGCAAAATACAAGATATTTAATTAAAATACAATAAGTTGCACAAAATACAGTAGGGCCCTAGGGGCACGCTAAACCATATACTAAAATAGTGGTATAAGGACCACCACATGAAAGGTGAATAGGCCTAGGGCCTAGGGAATCGCTGAGGCTATGCTGAGCTACCAAGAGTTAGGAAGCAGGAGACCCACGGGATGCGTGTGCAGTGTCTAAACACACACGCGGACATGGTTCCGAAAGCTGCAGACAGGCTCAGCTCATGCTAGAGCACTATCTCACATAAAACCAAGCACTCTGCCTCCAGGATTGTTAAGGCCTGCCATAGGAGTGGCTAATAGGTGTATATGTGTCTAGATATAAGGTTAGATATAGGTATACTATATCTAAGCAAGGGGTGATTACACGACCTTGCCCCAGCTGAGTGATCAGCCATTTGTGTCAATGTGAGTGGCAAGCCAGGGGTGTCATAATACATGCTGCAGCTCCTGGTAGGTCTTGGTGCACCTATGCCCTGGGTACCTATGGTACACTGTACAGGGGCTCATAAGGTGACCCAATACCCAATTGGAGATGTACCTAAAGTACATGGAGTCCATTTTTCAAAGAGAGCAGATAGCCTGGGGCCCTGATTAGCAGGATCCCAGGCCAACTAAGTCGAAAACCAGCTAAACACTAGGCAAAAAATCTGGGGCAACCATAGTCAGGTATCCACCTTCCTACAATCCCAACCTGAGGTTCATGGCAAACTCCAGCAATACAAAAGTGGAATTCTTGGACGTGTGGGTTAAACATGCCAACGGTGAACTGCTTGTATCCCTATATACAAAACCTACCGCCAAGAACACTCTCCTTCAATATAGCAGTTTTCATCCCCGGTGCCAAAGGGATTCTATCCCTTTCAGCTAATTCCTTCACTTGCGGAGGAATTGTTCTGAAATGAAGGAATTTCTCTACCAGGCCGACATATTGAAGATCAAATTGGCCGAGCGAGGATAGCCATCTCGAATAATTTGAGATTCTTTTAAGCATGCCAGATATTTCCACAGAGAGTCCATGTTTCAGGAACGAAATGCTGTGGCGCAGGACAGGTTGGTGTGTATCACCAAACACTCGATGATTAACCATAAGGTGAGACAAGCCATAAACTCCCTTTGGTATCTCCTTAGCATTGGAAGAAATGAAACGGTGATCCCCAAACCTCTCTTTGCGTTATGTAGAAATAAGAACCTGTGAAACCCTTTGGTCCCCAGCCCACTGCCCTTACCAAAGACGATGCGACAAACTGGAGTCCTGGGGTTGCCATCAATTTTGGGCAATCATTGCTGTGGAACTTGCCAAGCCTGCCCCCATGCAATGGTAGGTAGTTCGCTGGCAATTGACAACCGCACCATTACTTTGAGCGAAATGAGTAACTGTCGCTCATCTAATGTGGTGTATGTCATCTTATGCCCCTGTGGACTCCCATACGTTGGCGAGACTGACCGCGAATTCCGGTTTAGAATTGGCGAACTTAAGTCCAATATCAGGAATCTGAAAAGTGGGGCTCCACTTGTCCAACATTGGATGAATGCAAAACACAATGAATCTTATCTCAAATGGTCGATACTTGAGAAGGTACGTACGATACCAGGGAAGGACACTACCTCCCTTAGAAAGAAAAGGGAGGTTTTTTGGATCTTCCTTCTAAACGCAACGAAAAATGGCCTCAATGAACATTGCCCAAAGGAGAATGCGATCTTATGAGATCCTGACATGAACTATCGCCGGTATATAGGACCGCTCCTACCTTGTGAGCATGTCCCATTTGGTGTTTATTATTTTTCTATGTTCAGTGATTGTTTGAATTCGGGTTGCTTTTCCTGTTTGGGGTATCAAGACTATATACTGCACCCGGTTCCGATGATGTCATATTTTGTACCAGCTTTACTCTATTCTAATTACTATAGAGCTATTGTGTAAATCTAATTATTTTTAGATTCAGTCGTTTCACCCAACTGGAGGAGTAGATTAATTTATCTGGAATCGGTTAATCCATTTAGGATCTTGAATTCCGCGTTCTCGCGAGTCAAAAGGTTCTTTGAACTGCCCATAAAAAATGGAAGTCTTCATGCGCGGGACCCTTTAACCTCAGAGATTCTGATGACTTCAATCGCATTTTTCCTCCTGCTAAGATGTAGCGCTTGGGTTTGTATGTGATTCCCCTGATCCACGCCGGATCTTATACATCCCATTTTGCGGTATGAGCCTCCACCAGCTTTTTGATAGGTCAATTGCGTCACACAGGACCTTTAAAAAACCCAGCCGACTCCGACGCCCGCTACCCTTGGGATTTTGGTTCGAGCGTGACGCTGCACGTCTGAGCGGTTCGTAGTATTAATGGATGGCTCCCCACCTTGAAGGTACGGAAAAAAACTCTATCCTGTCACCCCCGTGTCCACGATGTTGCAAGTAGAATCTATTTAACTTCCAGGTGCTGCCTGCAAATCTTTCTAGCCTCCGTGTGGGAGTGGGAGACTTAGTCGGAGACCACTTTAAGTCTCACGGGGATTTGTAAACCCTTTTGTTTACCCTCCAAAGTTCGCGTTGTAATCTGCTACGGAGCATGTATTGTTTTAATCGCTACTAGCTCCTACCAACTCTTGATAAACATTGACGACATAGGACCCAGGGAAGTGCCCCGTATTTGAATTCCATCGACGCATTAGCAAACCCGTGATTATGTGTATACAGCCTCCCTCTGATGTCGGAGGTGGCATTGTTCTAATCGGCGTTTTTTAGGTCGAGCGACCTATCTCAATGCGCATGCGCATCGTGCGGGAGCTCGATATATAGCGGCTTAAACAGAGTTTACCGAGATCAGGAGATTCCCAGGCGATTTCTTGCAGTGCATGTGAAAGCGCGTGCACAATGCCACCAGCCGCTTGCCTGCATTACCACATCAAAGGCGGCCGCGTCTCAGGCCCCTGCTGTTTCACACCCTCATGCCGCTCTCCCCGCTCCGCCCCCTCCCCTGCCCGCCATGTCGCATTTCTCCTCCCCCCTCCCCACAGCAAGCAATGCCCTCCGTCTTGTTTCCCTTTGCTGTTTTATCTAGCATAAACTCGATACAGAGGTGGGCGCTTAACATAAGCATCAGTTACATTACAGGAAGGCACATTCAGCCACATATAAGCTTGGCATGCATTCCTTACATTCTACAGAGGTAGAGTTTGGAAAGTGAGTGTAGGTATGTTATGCAAGTATGTCTCATGTAGTTGCACGGTCCATACATTACAACGGGAGCATGAACTTGTGGTCAGGTATAAATTGCATGCATAGTCTTGTATTTTTTTTGTTTATTTACATAGACATTATTAGTCTGTTCAGATCCCTGCAATCTGCAGGGCTTGCTTTGCAAACACGCCGCCACCGAGGAATGCTGGTTTCTTCTACTAGTTTGTTTGACTCGAATGTTTCTTAAAACCGGGCACGATGTAGCGCCATCTGGTGGTCAAGTTGATGCTCCGTGTTTTACTCGTACATGTTTTCTACAAGATTTTTGCTCGTCATAAATCCGATTTGCTTTTTCTACAATCAAATTCACCCAATTACTTTGGCAGCGTGTAGTTTAATAACGTATGCGCCCATTGCCATATTAGAAATAATTGCACTGGTGCAAAATATAGAGTAACACCATTATTTTTGTCTTTGTAATATGATAGAAAACTGCACATACTCAACACCATAGTACAATAATATATTTTGTACCAGGCCAAAGGGAAGGCTATTGACAGAGTAGGTAGCCACCACATCCACCACCAACAAGTCCACGACAACCACCACCGTGTCCACCACCACCACATCCACCACCACTACGTCCACTACCACTACGTTCACCACATCCACTGCATCCATCACCACCACCACATCCACCACCACTATGTCCACCACCACTATGTCCACCACATCCACCACCACCACCACCACATCCACCATCACATCCACCATCACCTCCACATCCACCATCACATCCACCGCCACATCCACCGCCACATCCACCACACCCACCACCACCACATCCACCACACCCACCACCACTACATCCACCACCACTACGTCCACCACCACTACATCCACCACCACCCCATCCACCACTGCATCCACCATCACCGCATCCACCATCACCACATCCACCGCATCCATCACCACTATGTCCACCACCACATCCACCATCACATCCACCACACCCACCACCACCACATCCACTACATCCACCACTGCATCCACCACCGCATCCACCACCACCACTGCATCCACCATCACCACATCCACCACCACATCCACCATCACCTCCACATCCACCATGACATCCACCGCCACATCCACCACCACATCCACCACATCCTCCACATGCACCACCACCGCGTCCACCACCACACCCACCGCATCCACCACCACATCCACCTCCACATCCATCACCTCCACATCCACCACCGCATCCACCACCACATCCACCACCACATCCACCGCATCCACCACCACCACATCCACCACCACATCCAACACATCCACCACCACCGCATCCACCACCACCGCATCCACCACCACCCCCTCATCCACCACCTCATCCACCACCACATCCACCACATCCACCACACCCACCATCACTTCCGCCACGTCCCCCACCACACCCCCCACCACATCCACCACCACCACATCCACCACCTCCACCATATCCACCACCACCTCCACCACCACCACATCCACCCCCATATCCACCACCATCACCACCACATCCACCACCACCATATCCCCCAGATCCACCACCACCACATCTATATGTGTGTGTGTGTGTGTGTGTGCGTGGCTCTGTGTGTGTGTAGGTGCAAATGCAATTTTCTTGAATTTTCGTCACAATAAAATACACTGAACATAATCTTCACAAAAATTATTCACAAACGTTTAAGCTATTGCCATTATAAATTACAATACATTTTATTTAAGTATTAATTAGTTACAAAATTAAAAGCCATTGTTATTTGTAATATCAATACATCTAAGTCACGTAAATACAACACACATTGCATTACAAATGCTATAGGTGTAACATTTGCAAAAGTTAAAACTATTGACATTGTAACTGACAAAGCTATTAATTTTGCTATTTTCAAAACCAACACATAAATAAAAAAAGTGTCATTTACAATACCAATCGTTCAAACTTTCCTAATGCGAGACCTATTGCATTTCCAATGCTTGTTTGCTCTTGCCCCCCTCACAGAAGCCAATTGAAAATTGCCCTTCCGGGTCTGTCGGAGAAGGCGTACGGTCGCAAAATATCCCAAGGTAACATACTAATCCTTGCAGTTTGGTGTGACGAGGTTTACTTAAATTATAATAACCTTTGTAAACGCTGTTTACCCTGTATTTTGAGTGACTTAGGTCTGGACTTTTTATGAGAACGGATCCTTGCCTTTATTTTGTATTTTGCGAAAGCTATTGCTTTTACTTTTTTGTCAATTGTAAAAAAAAAAAAAATCCCCACCCTCTCCCCGAAACCCCGCCCACTCTCGTTGGGAAATTGCCTAGTAAGGAATGCGTACACTTGTGGTTGGGGCTATTCATTTTTTTGATATTCTTTATTCTTTATTGATCTTGAAGTGCTGGATATGGGTCTTTGTCTCCGAGATTTCTCTCGGTCGGATGGTTGTAGTTTCCGCCCTTGAGCGGGTCCGCATTCCTTTTTTAGAAACCGCTCACAAGCCTGTTCTTTTGATCTCTTGGTGAGTATACCCTGTGAGGCGAATAGCTTCCTACTGGCGAGAATGAGTTTAATGCCTCCGGTCGTAGTATTTTGAACCCTATCCTGAGAATATGGCACTTGTTTCTTGTTCCCTACACAGAGTATCTATTTCTAACCCATTGGTTGCCGGAGTATAACCTCAAAGCGAAAAGGTGCGCGAAATTCTGAAAGCTGAATCTTGCTCGGAACTTTCAAAAGGAAGTGAATACCTTCAGTAAAGTAGGTATTGATTTAGGCCCGTCCTTTTTGAATCCTTAGGGCCCTACTGTGATAGATTCCCTACCGAGTGACTTAGTGAACTCTCTTGAGATCACTCTCCCTGTTCAACATCGGTTGCTGTGAAGTTTATGAAATGTAATTTTGTAATTTTGTGTTGCCCTACAGTTTTGTGTTAGGTAGGTCAGAAAAATTATCTGTCCGTATTATATGTGGGTTTTTGGGTTCACGCTATCTTTTTGAATTCAGAGCATCAGTATATTATGCAGTCCTTAAGCTCACTGATTTAACCAGAAATATGGCATGATCATGATGTTCCATCTGTAAAAAACAATCTCTGAATAACTATTGTGAAGTGCTAGAATAGTTGTCTAAAGAAATTATATATTTAAAAAAGAAAAATGTTTTTAATCATTACAGATTGTATGCTGTTTTTTGTCCCCTTCCCTTCTGTGTGCCCTGACGAAGGTGTGGCCTTAGATCTGGCCTAGCACCGAAATGCGCGTTGGCGGTTTGAGTCTGGCTTGTTACATGGTCATCTAGTCTCCTATCCCCTGTTGCGAGACGTTCCAGGACGCAATATATGTGCAAAACTGGCAACTGAAGCATGATTTGCATGGGATGTTTGAAGAATGTATGAGTATGTGTGAATCCTTTGAGGTATCGGATGAATGAAGAATGTGTGAGTTTGTTGTGAAGCATGTTGAATGCATGAAGGGATGTGTGGGATGTTGTTGGAATAATCTTGATTGTAACATTACTGTTATGTTTTGTCAATTTTGCCCTGTTTTTGTGGGAAAATATATATTTATACAAAAGAAATGAAATAAACAATGAACATTTTTCTATAATGAGTTGGCTTTGAATAAGTTTGTTTAGTTTCTCCCCCCAATGAGCTTGGTACTGCGAATGCCATTATAGGACTTAAGTTGAGCCTTGATATATATTAGAAGGGGCAGACTGTCCTGTTTTTGGAATTAGCCCTTCTGTAATCCTGTACTGATGATCTAATAAACCTACTTAATCATCATTATTTGGCTACATCTATACTTATTACAGAGTGTCTACACATTTTTCAGTTCATCTTTCTAAAATGTCTGGGTCATCCAGGCCAGATCCTACAATACTTCCAACCTAAAACAACATGTATCAAAAGCATCAGACTAAACCTCGCATCAAGCCTTTTGCCTTGGACTGTGTTTGCATCCTAAGAACGAAACTTTTACACTTGCCCATTTAAACGCCAACAACTATATTGGGTAGGGGGAAGTCAAGACCCGTTAGACACCTCGGTTTCTCGTCTTTCTGTCAGGTTTGGTCGCAAAATGGTCCATTTAGAACTAGAGACCCAAATGATTGATAAACATTATCAAGGTCAATAAGTCTGGTTCTGGAATTTATGACTGCAAAAGTTCAGGTTTAGGACTGTAATTACTAAATCAGAATTTACAGAATCAGGATTTGAACAATTTCTGGTCCTAACATCAACTTACGACCATGGACGTAAAATATGCTATTTTGGTCAGTTTTTGTGTTTGTAAAAAAGTTGACGTTTAAAATGTCAGCTGTATTAAAGTTGAGTTGAAACCGTTGCGGTAAAGATGTAATGGCTTTCATTGTTACCTAAGACAATTTAAAAATGTTTTAATTTTAAAAGTCGTTTTTATTACATGTGTTCTTTAATTTATCCAATGGTACTACAATAATCCCTTATTACTCCTTTACGCTTCCCATCCCATAAGCCATCCTTCTCTGATCTCTTACCACCCCTTAATGCTACCCTTCCCTGAAACCTAACAGCCTTAACTACTCCTCAACGCTACAAAATCATGAGCCTTATAACCTCTTACTAATTGTTAATGCTATCCTTCCAGTGATCCCTATAACCCCCTTTACACATGATTCCCTGAAACCTAAAAACACCCTACCAACCCTTAATGCTACTCTTCCCTGAACCTTAAAACCCCCTATCCTTTAAGATTAGCCTACCATGGACCATAAAAACCTTACTACCCCTGAACGCTACCCTTTCCTGTGTCCTAAAAGCCATTAATTACTCCTTAAAGTTACAAATCCATGAACCCTACCAGCCCCTTACTATCCCTAAAGCGCTCTGTAAATGTTCCTGACAGCTAAACCCTGCACACTTATCTCGGCATATAAGGCACAATATTGTCAGTTTTAATGTGTCACCACTTATTTCATTCTACCTACTCAGTACACATTAACATGACTTTTTTGTTGTCTGTTTTTTTTTTGCTATTATATTTTTGATAACCAATTTTATTGATTTTTAGTGAAAAAATAAACAAAAAGGAAACAGAAGACCAGCAGCAAAGAAAGGCATCAGTGCACAGCAGAAACATGATGTCGTTATGGCAGCACATATGTCCTGGATAGGCATAGAACATGACAAAGAACAGAGTAATGCCCACCGCGGGCCACAGCCATCCAAGAGGAGTGTCAATCTTCTATCACCCCCACCCATTTGCCCCACATTTTGTGATACTACTTTGGGCATCATGTATCAAAATATAGCCGCTCCCAGTGTAGTGTTGCTAGTGTTAGTGCAATTTTAAATTAGTGAGTGCAGGCATCTCACAAAAAGTGAAGGACTGGCCTCACACCCCCTGGTGTCATGCTGCATCATAGTTAGCAATCAATGAGAACTAGCTCTGGTTTAAATTGTTTGTATGTCTGCGGGTGGAGGAAAACCATTAGGTCTTATGAAGGCCCTCACCCACCAACCTAGTTGGTGGCATGCTTCATCATTGGGCCCTACCCGAGGTACAGAGTGTACATCAGGTGTGCTTCGTCGCCAGATTACTGCGGAGCGGGTTTTTTGGTTTGTGAGGGTGTTGTGAGTGTGCTCTGAGTGAGGTTTAAAATACTGTCCTGGGTGTCCCAAAGACTGTTTTATTGGTGGGCCATAGGCAGTCAATAAAAACAAAGGCTATTGGACGTGCACGGTAGGCTTATGGCCTCCGACGTCCTGTGCGGTCAACTAGTTTCAGCCAGGCCTTTTCTTCTACTGACTTTCGTCAGGACCTTATATGTGTAGGGTGTTACAGGGGTTAGTATGAGTTTGTCAGTGCCCTGTGTGTAAAGCACACGCTACCGTGCTTATATGTGCAAGAGGTGTTTTATCTCGAGTTGTACACCAGATTTTAGCGAACGACTCTGCATGGAGCTCAGCCGGGGGCTAGGACCATGTGCACTTGCGCGATGTCGCTGGGCCGGCAATTAACCTGTTGTCCGGGCAGAGGCTCCGTGAGAGACCAGTCCTCTCCCTCTAAAAACTTGGTTTGATAGAGGGCGAGCATACACCTGACGACAGGGATGCACTCCTAAACTAAGTGGGGGCCCCTGAAAAAAAGTGTATTAAAAGGCCATTACAGGTGCCAGCTTAAATTTTAATAGTGCTGGCATCTATATGGTAGTTTAAAATAAATCAATGTCCCCCCACCACCATGAATTAGGTCAATATGTTTCTGCCTAAAGGTCCAACTGGGTCTGCAGCATTCATCAGGACCGTGAAAGAACAGGCTCCACTATTACCACACCAGGGCCAGAGGGATCCACTCATTGGAAACGTTATATCGATGATGTTTTCATAGTCTGGCGGGATGACCAGGAAACAACAAGATCCTTTGTGAAGTGGATCAACACTAAAGACAGACACCTAAGATTCACCCACTCCATGAGCAAGAACCATGCGGTCTTCCTGGCTCTCGCGGTCACGATGGACGTAGAGGGCATTAGCACCAAAGTCCACAACAAAGTGACCGAAAAGAACAGCTTATTGCTTTATGAGAGCTATCCTCCTAAGGCCCTGAGGGACAACCTAGCGGTCGGCCAGTTTCTTAGGATAAGTAGAAACTGCTCAGCAATTGAGATCGTCCAAGCACAAGTGGAAGAGCTGGAATCTTAATTACAAGATCAACACTACTCTAAGAAACTGATCAGAAGAGCTAAGAAAAGAGCAGGAAATGTCAGCCGCAACGCCTTTCTGGAAACCATCACTAAAGAAAAATCTGACAGAATAGTGTGTCGCAACATTCACACCGGTCTCCAACATTGTACAAAAAAACATTAAAAGGAACTGGCAAATACTTCAAACGGCAGAAAAACACTGAGAACCTCCCCTCTTCGCATTCAAAAGAAGCAAGAGCTTGCGGGATGAACTAGTACGGGCCAAAGATCTCGAGCCCAGAGAAGAAAACCAATTGACACTGTGGAATACTCAAAGACCCACAGGACACTAAGCCTGTGGTGGCTGTGTTGCATGCCCCCTAACGACAACCACAAAGACTGTTGACATTGGAATCACACGCCCATGGGTACTTAACCATTTCAGCAACTGCAATACGGGGAATGTAGTATACCTCCTCACGTGCCCATGTAACCTCAGGTACGTGGGCATGACAACCAGAAAAATCAAACCACGTATCAATGAGCACCGCAGCAGCATTCGCTGCAAAAAGAGCAACACAAAACTGGCCAGACATTTCCTTGAAAAAAGTCATAAAGACACGGATCTCAAGTGGGTGGTTCTGGAAGTCATGAAAAAACATAAAACAGACCTCAGCAGGCCGCTCCACATAAGAGAGCAATGGTGGGGCTACTGCCTTCGCACATGGAAAGAAGGCCTTATCGATGACATTCCGTAGCTTCAGCTAAGCCTTTAGGGACCAGCTCCCTTTTGCCACCTAGCCTCCCTCACAGGTGTGACTCAGCACAAGGTGACACCTTCACAACATACTCCTGCACCATCTGATACATTCTCTGGATGGCTCTGACCTCTGGTATATTCCTAACCTAAGAGAAAACCTTGATGGTTACTTATTCCATATAAAAACACATCACCAGAGGCTTCACCACTTAATTACTCTGATTTCCTCAGAGTACAGAGCATATACTACACCATTGAACTCCGACCTCCCATCTACATGTTCTGATAGACTACCACTGATATTACTGCAGTCACCAAGTGTCGCTCAAATCTTGTAGTTAAGTATACTGGCTTCCAATATCATACAATAGACACCACCAGATATTGTACTGCAAATGCATGTTTGCGGCTATATAGAGGGCACGCGTACCAAACTGAACTGAGGCCCTCCTTTTTACTTTCAGTAGACTACCCCCAACTTAACCCTCCCTGGGGTAGCACACAAGCCAGCTATACAGCTTGTCTTCTTCACCCAGAAATCTAGCATGGATACAGTTTGACTCATAAGGTATGGTGTCCCTTTGTGTTGTGACACTAGCGTTATTGCACAGTGGTGATAGACATAACGAGCGCGCCTGCACTTTTCGATTTAGAAATCTCTCCTCATGCGCATGTGCAGCTCGTAACTCTCTTGAAGCTCAAGCCACGCTCTACCACACATGCGCGCAAGAACAAGTCTTTTTCCTCCGAGCATGCACAGTTTTCCTTTACTAGCTACGCGCAAGAGCAATTGCTGGCCCACTTTCAACACGGGGATGCCTGCCTCTTCTTTAACGTCACTCCCCGCACGTACTCGGTCAATTAAGGTTGCGTTTCCACAAGCCTTATTTGTGTAGCCAGGCACTCTCCTGGACCTCCTCCACACTATTCTACAAGGACACCGGATCACACACAGCTGCCCTGCATTAGCGCTTATTAACACTTAATTACCTCAGCCCATACTATATATACCGGGCGCCGGCGAACTCACTCTACCAGCGAGGAGCGGAGGCATGCAGACCTAGGCACAGAGGCAGAGACCACGTCATTTGACAGTAAGAGTATGGATGCGATGTTGAGTGGCTTCTTTCCCCACAGGTCATATGATTTGTAAGCAGCATAGAGGCACTAGCGCTTTTCTGACAGGACCCCATGGGGCCTGCAACATTGTTTATTTCTGTTCTCTCTCCCCTGACTTTATTTCTAATTCTTGGACCCAAGGTTCTTCTGCCCTCTCCCTCCTATGGGGCCATTTTGACTTCATCTCAGGGTAAGCGTGATGGCGATATTATCTCTATGTTTGGTGCACAGATTGCTTTCACTTGACTGTTGCACTACTAGCCACTCACGATAGAACCATGGTGACTGTCGTGAAGTTATGTGACAGTGTAAATGTTTTTTTATATATATATATATATATATATATATATATATATATATATATATATATATATATATATATTGCGCTCATCAAATCCAAGCAAATCCACAAGGAATGGAAGACAGCACTCGGGAGGTTCCTTTTACCACGGAGTAGTTTATTAACTACAAGCTAAACCACAGACGCGTTTCGGCGATTTGCCTTCGTCAGTGTGTGTGTTCACACATACAAACCGGTGCATTTATCTCAATCAACAGTAACAGTGTACAAGGGTTACACCTCTTAGTCGACATCGACAGAGGACTAGAAACCTCCCAACCATTGCGGGCTCCATCTTGTAACGGTAAAATTACACCATATACATTGCTCAATGCTCACAACATATAAAATAAGCATTATTAAACTTACAGATATGTAGAAGTGCTCTAGTGGGGGGTATATAAAGTTAATTGTGCTACATTTACACTGTTTGATATAGCCGTGGATCGGCGACACTCTTCCAAAATCAGTAGAGGTGAATCCCATTCTTACACTGGATTATATACATCAGCAAATTGATAAGAAAGTCTGTTTCATCGTGTATAGACTGAACAAGTCAAAAGGTGAAAGGAAGGAAAAAGAAAGGAAAGAAAACAGGAAGAAAAAGTGAAAAAGTGCCATATGTGCATCATCTATACTTAATTTACAAACATCATTTTCTATTAGGAATCAAAGAGCCCTTTGAACCTATAAATAATTGTAGCAAAAAATATATGAACCACAAATATACATTTGTGTGCCAGAAATTTTGTGCAACAGTGGAAAATCAGTCTCAAATTTCATCTGGGCAAACCGTTGTTGTTAGCACACAAAATGTATTGTTCATACAATAATCCACAGAAGTTCGGCAAATACAGAATACAGTAAGATTCACAGGCAACCGCTACATCATTTGCCTAGATGGAAAACCATTTCTTCCCCACTGTTCATCCCCCTAGGCCATTTTGTGGAAAGGTCTATGATATAGCGTGATTCAAGTCTGCGTAGTCGTCACAGACGGTCGCCTCCCCTGACGGTGTTCTTAATGGTATCAATACCAAAATATTGCAGCTGGTTACGGTCTCTAATATGTTTCTCGGCAAAATGCCGGGCGACTGGGTAAGATTGATCTGCTTTGTCGATCGCCCTTAGATGTTCTAAGATCCGTAGTTTGAGCATGTTGATTGTGCTCCCTATGTAGCGAAGGCCACATGGGCAGGTCAGACAATAGACTGCTAAAGGTGTGCTGCATGTGATAAACTGCTTGATTTGCAGTTTCTTACCAGTGTCGGGTATTTCTATGGAGAGGACCCTTTTGCTTCCGGCGCACGCTTTGCATTTTCCACATGGAAAAAAGCCACTCATGGTTTTTAAGGTGTTACTCTTAGGAAGTGGTTTCTCTAAATGGCTAGTAACCAGATAGTCTCTTAAAGATCTGGCTTTGTTGAAGGTTATAAGGGGTGAGTGGGAAGGTCATCTTTAAGTGTGTTATCTGTTTTGAGAATGTGCCAGTTTTTACGGAGCATAGACCTTAAATCGTTGGCTCCCGCGGAGAAGGGAGTTATTAATCTAAACTTGCCTTTCCCAACTATTGATGTCATAGGGTTATTCCTTGGGGTAGGTTTGGTTGTCAGCAAGGAGTCTCTAGGGATAGCCCTTACTTTTCTCAAGGTGTTATTTAAAAGGGTTTCTCCGTATCCCCTGGCCTTGAATCTGTTCACACATTCAGTTGCTGCCACCTCAAAATCCTCTAGTCTTGAGCAATTCCTTCGGAGTCGAAGTAACTCTCCGTATGGAATACTCTTAATGAGTTGTGGGGGGTGGCTACTGCTGGCAAAAAGTGTAGAATTACCAGCAGTGGTTTTTCTATGTAGGGCTGTGTGAATCTGATGATCCTCTGAAAACACTTTCAGGTCGAGATAGCCCGCAGTTACCGGACTTACCGTCCCTGAAAAATGTAAGTTGTAGACATTCTCATTAAGTAGGTTGATGTAGGCATGTGCTGTTACTGATGTGCCCCACCAGAAAATAAACAGGTTGTCAATGTACCTGAACCAACCCTCAGTCTTTCCTTCTGAACCATCTACCATGCAGCTCCTGGGTACCTGCTCCTCCCACCAGCCAACAAAAAGGTTCGCATAGCTGGGAGCGAAGCAGGTACCCATCGCCGTTCCATACACACACACACACATATATATATATATATATACATATATATATATATATATACATATATATATATATATACATATATATATATATATATATATATATATATATATATATATATATATATATATATATATGTGTGGTTTTTTTCTTTTAGGCTTTTAGGATCTAGCCAACTTAGAGTGGAGAATGATCATCATCACCCCACTGAGTGGAACCCTCTGGCCATAGTGTGGTAAGAGTGGAGCCCGTTCTTTCACGGTCCTGATGAATGCCACAGACCCAGTTGGGCCTTTAGGCAGAAACATGTTGACCTCATTTACGGCGGTGGGGAGACATTGATATCCCCATTACACCGATCACCTTATTTTAAACCACCATATAGATGCCAGCACTATTAAAATTTAAGCTGATACCTGTAATGGCCTTTTAATCACTTTTTTTCATGGGCCCCCACTTGGTTTAGAAATGCATCCCTGTCATTAGGTTTATGCCCGCATTAGATTTGGGGGTCTCTAGTTGGCACAGGTAGGCACTTGTGACAAATAGGGACCCTTGTCTCTAGTCAAGATAAGGGGATTACACTCCTAAATAACCCCTGCTCACCCCCTTGGAATCTTGGCACGAGCAGACAGGCTTATCTCAGAGGCAGTGTGTAAAGCATTTGTGACCACATACAGTAACCCAGTGACAACACTACAGATGGACACCACACAAGGTTTTATATAAAATATGAGTATACTTTATATAGATTTACCACAAGACCCTAAACGACACAAATACACAATACTATTACTTTAAGATGGTAGATTTAGCTTAGTTTAGTTCAGTTCTTAAGATGCAACACTTTGCGTCAATGTACTTTACGATGCATTGCGCTTCCACAACAAGCAATGTCGCAGCAAGGGAAGTGCGCAAAAGTTCAGGTGCAAAGAAATAAGGACGCAAAGATCTTCCAGATGTGGCACGTTTCTCCAGGGATGCAAGAAGTTCTCAGTTCGATGATTGGACTGCAGTGGTGATACCCTTGTTCAGAAGTGAAACCGCTCCAGCTGCAAACTCTTCTCTCACGATGCGTGATGCTTCCGCGCAATGCGACAACTACAGCGGCGACATCCTTGTTCAGAAATGCGACGGCAGCAGCTCCAATGACGGCACGATTCTCGGGGATGCAAGGCGCTCTCCTCGATGCGGTGTAATGCGACAGTTCCAGCTGTGACACCCTTGCTCAGAAGTGCGACGGCAGGCCCAGCGACTGCGACACGCTTCTACCTCGTTGCGAGACTCTTCTCTCGATGCGGTGCAGTGCGACAACTCCGGCGGTGACACCCTTGTTCAGAAGTGCGACGAAAGCAGCAGCGACTGCAACACACTTCGATCTTGTTGCGTCGGGCTTCCTACTCCTTGAGACACGCAGTTCCTCAGAAGGCCCAAAACAGCAGCCGGCACTTCCAAAAGAACTCTGGGGAGCTGGGGAGTTGAAGTCTGTTGTCCATGAGACTTCAGCAGGAGGCAAGCTCTTTCCAAGCCCTTGGAGATCCTTCACAAGTTGAAAGCAAAGTACCCAAAGTTCCTTTCCCCTTCCTTTGGCAGTAAGGCAACCACTGCAGGCCAATCCCCCAAGCAGCACTTCAGCTTGAGAATAGTCTCTCAGTTTCTTCAGGTTCCTCTCCTCAGTAAAGGTTCCTTCTTGTAGTCCAAAGTGGTCTAATTTCTTGGGATCAGGGTCCCAATATTTATACCCCAAAATCCTTTGTTCTCTGAGGGGAGAGGGGCCTTTGCCCAGTCCAAACCAGTTCTGAAGCACTCTGATTACCAGACTTCTGCTTTCCTTTCACAGTGCAGGGCAGAAACATCAGACGCCCCACAGGAGGTGGAGCCAGAATTGTGGAAGGCAAGTACAGCTCTGGAGCACTTTGTCGACAGGACTCCTTCTCTTCTTTCAGTGTGCAGGGCAGAGACATCAGCCGCTCCCCAGGAGGTAGAGTCAGCATTGTGGAAGGCAGGCACAAGTTTCAGGTGCAACTCCTCTCTCCCATCTAGATGCAGATCTCTCTGTTCACCACTGGGCTGGCTCAACCTGTCTCTTGGAATCCCCCAGCCCTGTCACTCACAAAACCAGACAAAGGAATACACAACCTAACAGAGACAGACTTGAAAGGTTAGACAAGCAAAAACCTACTTTCTAAAAGTGGTATTTGCAAACAAAGAATGTTAAAACCAACTTCACTAAAGGATGCATTTTATCATTCTGAGTTCAGGCATACTAAAGTCGAATTTCTACCATGTTCTCTGAGTCAGTTAGGATTTATAAAATGTAATAATTCTAACAGCCCATTCTGGCCTATGGAGAACAGGTTGCCTTGCAATAGTGAAAAACGAAAATGGCTGTAATTCACCATTAGGACATGCCAAACACACCAGGGCATGTCCTACCTTATACTCACAATGCACCCTGCCCTTGGGCCTACTATAGGGGTGACTGATATGAAGAAAAGGAAAGGTTTAGGGACTGGCAAGTGGGTGCACTTGCCCAGTCAGTGTGACAGTACCAGACTGCACACAGGTTTGCAGAGCCAGACCTTAGACACATTTTACAAGGCTGCTTCTGTGGGTGTCACAAGCAGTGCTGCAGGCCCACCAGCAGCATTTTGATTTACACACCCTGGACACAGTCAATGCACTGTACTAGGGTCTGACAAGTAAACCAAAAAGCCAAACATGGAACCACTGATTAACCCCTTGCATGCTGGTGACGAACCCCAGCCGTCACGCTCCGCGGTGCTCATGTGCTGATGACGGCTGGGGTTCGTCACGGCCCCGCCCTGTTCGTTTGTTTACCGCACAGCGGCAGAAACGGGCCAGCAGCGAAGGGGTTAATACATCAATTTACAATAAGGAGCACTTGCACTGTAGCACTGGACAGCAGTGGTACAGTGTCCAAAGCATCTAACACCAGCAGAAATACATGAGGCAACAGCAAAAATGGTAGGGAGACCCTCGCCAATGGTGCCAGGTAAGTATGGGCGGAAAATCCGTTCCGCTCGCGGATTTTGCGGATTTTCGGTAAATTCGCAATCCGCGAGATTCGGGAATTTCCCGCAAAATCCGCAAATCCGCGAGCAGCGGATTTTATGGCTTGCTCGCACTGTTCGCGTGAGTTCGCGGCTTCCCAGTTCAACTTCGCGCCCCGCGAATAAGCGCTAAATTGCAGAAATACGATCTTAGCAAAACTGAAACTACTTACCAGGTTCAAAAGTTCAAGCTCATCATTAGTAGCCATTTCCTGTAGTGCTTCCTGAGGGGCCCCTCCAGAGTTCAGTTGCCTACTTGCAACTATTATGTGACCCTGCTCTGACCCTCAGAATAGTTACACAAAGGTCCTGAATTACAGCTAAGGCAGACAAGCAGGAGCCAGGTTGGAAGTTCAAATCCAGTGACACATTAATCAGCCCCTAATTCATTATTGTCAGTTGGGGCAGGGCAGGTGTTGTAACTAATTTTGCAACAATGAAAGCACTTAGCAAGTGCAAAAGATCACTAATCAGGAAGCACTAAGGAAGTAGGTGCCAGCTAAAAAAATATTCTGTGACACATTAATCAGCCCCAAATTAATTCAGGTCACTTAAGGCAGGGAAGGTGTGCTTTGCTTTGCCACAATAATGTACACCAGAGGGTGCTGTGATGAAACAGAGGGTGGCATGGGTGGGCCAGAGGGTAGCATGAGTAGTCAGAGAGTGGCAGTGGTGACAGAGAGTGGCAGTGATGAAGAAGAGTGTCCCAAACAGGCTGGACATGTAGAAACAACAAGTTCGCAAAACTTGCGACCCGACAGGTAAGTTCGCGTTTGCGAAATTGTACAAAACCCTCGCGAACTGGCAGAAACCCACGCGAACACAAAAAAAAATCCGCAAATTCGCGAGAATTCGCGGATTTTGCGGATTGCGAGTTCGCAAATCCGCAAAATTCGCGAACGCGAGATTCGCGAAATTCGCCCATGCTTAGTGCCAGGTCTAACACATGTCCCCTCCAGCTGAAATGTGGGGGGAACTACCCTAACTCCTGGGAGTTCTCATCACTAAGGCGAAAAAATCTGGATAGACAATCAGCGTTGGCGTGTTCTGTACCAGGGCGGTGTTCCACTGTAAAGTCCATACCCTGTAGGGAAATGGATCACATCAACAGCTTTGGATTCTCACCCCTCATCTGCATTAACTATCTGAGGGGACTGTGGTCTGTCTGAACCCGGAAGTGAGTCCCAAACAGGTATGGTTTCAGCTTTTTCAGTGCCCAGACCACAGCAAATGCCTCACGCTCAATAGCACTCCACCTCTGTTCCCTTGGAAGTAACCTCCTACTGATGAAGGCTACAGGTTGATCTAGGCCCTCCTCATTCATCTGTGACAGAACAGCCCCCACACGATGTCTGAAGTGTCTGTTTGAATGATAAACTCTCTTGAGAAGTTGGGTGCCAGGAGCATGGGCGCCGTGCACTTGGCAACTTTTGGCACCTCAAAAGCTTTCTGACAGGTGTCAGTCCAAATCACTTTCTTGGGCTGCTTCCTGGAAGTCCGCTCTGTCAAGGGTGCAACAATGTTGCCAGACCCCTTTGCAAACCTCCTGTAATACCCTGTGGCTCCTAAAAAGGTTCTCATCTCTGTCTGGGTTTTGGGTGGCTCCCAAGCCAGCATGGTTTCAATCTTGGGTTGTAGGGGAGTCACCTGGCCGCTCCCAACTTGGTGTCCTAAGTACACCACAGAACCCTGCTCGATCTGGTACTTACTCGCCTTGATCATGAGGCCTGCCTTCCACAGTGCCAACAACACTTCCCAGAGGTGGCGCCGATGTTCCTCCCAACTGGCACTGAACACTGCGATGTCATCCAGGTAGGCGGCACTGAACTTATCCAGACCAACCAACACCTGGTTGACCAACCTCTGAAAGGTGGCAGGGGCATTCCTCATCCCGAAGGACATATTGCAGAACTGGAAATGCCCATCTGGTGTGGAGAATGCTGACCTCTCCTTTGCCCCATCAGTCAAGGTGATCTGCCAGTACCCCGACGTTAAGTGAAACGTGCTGAGGTACCATGCAGCCCCTAACCGATCGATGAGCTCATCAGCTCTGTGGATGGGGTGTGCATCAGTCTTCGTGACTGAATTGAGCCCTCTATAGTCCACACAGAACCGGAGTTCTGGTGTGGCACCCGGCGCTGCAGCCTTCGGGACCAAGACCACTGGGCTGGCCCAAGGACTGCTAGAGGACTCAATCACCCCTAGTGCAAGCATCTTTGAGACCTCCTCTATGATGCAAGCCCTCACCCTGTCAGTTACCCTGTAAGTTTTATGCTTCACAGGTAAGCCGTTTCCTGTGTCCACATCATGGATGCACCAATCTGTGACACCAGGAACCAGGGAGAACAGATCAGAAAACTGTCCCAGCAACTGGCAGCAGTCATTCTGTTGCTCATGGGTCAGGGTGGAAGAGAGGTTAACACCATTCACTGACCCATCTTGCTCTGAGGCTGACAGGAGGTCAGGAAGAGGCTCAGTCTCCTCCTCTATCCCAGCATTTGTTGCCAAGAGCATGCCCACTTCAGACCTCTCTAAGTGGGGCTTAAGGCGGTTGACATGTAGAACCCTCAAGGGGTTCCTAGGAGACCGCAAGTCCACCAAGTAGGTAAATGGACTCTTGCTCTCCACAACCTCAAATGGTCCGGTCCACTTATCCTGGAGCGAGGACGGCTCCACGGGGGCCATGACTCACACTTTCTGGCCAGGTTGAGGTTCTACCGGAGTGGCATTCGAGTCATACCATCGCTTCATCTCCTCCTGGCTGGTTTCCAGATTTGCCTCGGCGAGTTGCCTGAAAAGCCTAGTCTGGTTCCTGAAGGCCAGCATGTAGCTATATACATCCTGGGGAGGTTTCCTGGGAGTCTGCTCCCAGCCTTCTTTGACCAGACTCAGAGGTCCTCTCACTGGGTGTCCATAGAGAAGCTCAAAGGGACTGAACCCTAGAGATTTCTGTGGCACCTCACGGTATGAAAAGAGTAGGCACGGTAAGAGGACGTCCCACTTACACCTCATGGGTTCCTCAAGACCCATTATCATGCCCTTCAGGGTCCGGTTGAACCTTTCAACCAGCCCATTTCCTTGGGGGTGGTAAGGAGTGGTGAACTTGTAATTCTTCCCTGGATGGGCCTCCTTCTTGCTGCCAATGGGTCTGCTCAGGCAGGTCCCCCATTTCAGCTACTTGCTCCCAGGTAGGCTCCAGGGCATCCCCCTCAGGGTCTACCTCCTCCTGGGCCATGGGAACTTTGGGGGCCGGTTTCCCATGCCGCCACCACTTCTCTCTAAAGCAGGTTTCTGGGCCTCCCTCTCAGGATCCAGGTCCTCTTGAGAACCCCTACTGGCTGACAAATGTCAGAGTGGTCACGCACGCCCAGTCAGGCTGTCCAACCATCTTCAAGTGAGTTGTTTTCTCCACCTTTTCCCAAGGGGATCTCTCCAAATCGTTTCCCAACAAACAGTCAACAGGCGTGGCGGGCCTCACAACTACATGAAGAGTACCAAAGACCCCCCCCCTCAAAGAGAACCTGAGACATTGGACAATTACTCTCTGTGTTGTCGGTGGCACAACTCGGCAACATGCATGCGGGATAATCTGCTCTTCAGACACCAGTTGTCACCTGACAGCTGTCACACTGGCTCCAGCATCTCTAAAAGCCTCCACCTTTTGGCCATTGGTGGTCACCCACAGCCCATATTTCTTAGTGTTCCTGGGCAGCTGAGTTTCTGAAACCATCTCACAGTCTCCTAAAGAGACTAGGGTCATATGTGCGGGACCCCACCCACCTTGGACATCAATCTCCTCCCTCAAGGCTACACTAGCCATCTGCTGGGGCCGAGCACCAGTGGGTGCTGGTTTACCAAACAGGCGGCACCTGGTATCATTCGACTTATGACCCAGATCGCCACACTTGTAACATTTCAGGGGTCCATGTGGAACAGGACTACCTGTTGAGACACCTTTCTTTCTCTCAGGGGGAGGCTGGGAACCTTTCCCTTGGTTCCCTTGGGGACTAGTTGGGGAGCTTTGCAGAACTCCTTTTGTTTGCCCTTGTCCCCCCACTCGTCTGCTGGGGACCCTGCCCACCTTTGGCTGGGTCTCCCATGTGACCCTTGTGGACCCGGGTGCTCACCCAGCGGTCAGCCTCCTCAGCAAGCTTCCTAGGGTTAGTCAGCTTGCTATCTATCAGATGCTGGCGCAGCTGAGGAAAACAATTATTAGTCAAGTGATCCCACGCAATCAAATCAAAGAGACCTTGCTGCCCTTCACCCAACCATCCAATGCTCTGCAAAAGAAAAGTGACATATTCAACCCAGGTACTGTTTTCTTACTTTTTGCATTTCCTGAACCTCTGTCTATAGAGTTCAGGGGTCAAACCATATCTAGACATCAATGCATCTTTCATGTGGCTGTATGAACTGTGGACTTCAGAAGGCAAGTCTAATAGTGTGTCTGACCCCTCACTAAGGAACCTTCCCCACAACCCAGCTCCCCGATCTCTCTCAGGGACCCGGTGGGAAGACATGGCTACCTCATAGGCTATGAACCACTGACCATTATCATAATTTTTGTAACATTCTTTCACCACATCTTTGGGAATATACACTCTACTTTCCACAGGTACTGAAAGTACGCTGCCACCAGAGGGAGTAACCTCCAAACTTTTGGTTTTAAACTCCAACTCCCTCAAAACATTTTCATGCTCAAACTGTATTTTCTTTTCCTCTATATCTAATCTCCTATTTTCTATTTCCAGTTGCCTATTCACCTTGAACTTGGTCATCTCCATTTCATGCCTTCTTGATCTCTCTCTGTCCTCCAACTCCTCTGGAGACAAACTCTTACCAGAAGAGACACTACCTGCAGGGGAAGGTACTTTCCTTCCTCTTGAGCCCAATGGCTCTTCCTATTGTACAACTGCCAGGTCATCCCCCTGCTCAATTTCAGGGGCTTTCCTTGCTTCTACCCATGCCCTCAGCGCCTTGTAGAATTCTTCCTTCACTCTGAACGCAGAGGTGGAAACTGTCAGGATTCAGGCTGTTTTGTGCCTACCTAGTGAAGTTAAACTACATTTCCCAGAATGCTTGCTGGCAAGAGGGGGATTTTGGGGCTGGACGTGCACCGGAAGTTGCGCGTAATTCTGTTCCTGTATGATTCTTTCTCGGGTGAGAGAGGAGGATGTCACCAGAGGGTCCCGGGAGTGCGGAGATCCTTCCTCACTTGTGGTTGTGCCAAACACCTGTAAGTACTTTTGGGATTTCAATTTTAGCAGGGGCGGAATGCAGCGGTAGCTTTCACGCTCATTGCCGTGTCCCTCGCTTGTGCTGATACTAACGTTCGGCTGTTGCGGAATACTGTGGTGACGTTCAACCACCTCTTGCTGTGTAGCCAGAGGATTCTTCTTTGCCTTTACTTTCGTCTGCAGTGGACTCTTGCTACTGGTTTGCCCATCCGTGCCTCTGCTCTTGGATTCTGCTCCCTGCTGCACCATAAGGCACATATGCTCTGCACCTGCCGCAACCCTGGGCTGCTGTGTTGAAGAAATAAGTGAGTGGCACCCGGCGATCTCACCTGAGACATTTGTGTATCCATCTGTTCGTGGGGCAGTTGAAAGGCACGCATTATCTTACCCTGGGAGTGAAGTCACACGACGTGCATGCCCTAGGGTCCTTATTAGGTGATCCCCATCTGCTTGGCCTTTGTGGTCTCTGGGCGCCCTGATCAGACTCAATCTTGACAGCACACTGAGCACTGTACGGAGACGTGAGATGGGCTAGAGGGAGCAGCTCTGAGCGGTTAGCCCTAGGTAGGAGCGGGCTGATGCATAGGGCCCCTGGCCCCTGAGTCTATCGCCTCCTGCTTAAGCACTGGAATAGCTGCATACAATCTCACATCGCTTCTGACTCTGACCTTATTGGTCTCCATTGACCTGCAGGACTGTGCTCCTCTCGAAGGGGGGGGGGGGGGGGGAGGGGGGGAGAGAAGCGTCACCGGGACTACACAAGCCAGAAGGGGTCTGATCCATCTCGTCGGACAGACACCGTAGTGTTGCTGCTAATCCTGAGGCTGTCAGCCCTGTTTCCTCACTAATATTGTGAGGCAAGTACACTTGCCACCTAGGCGCACTCTCGTGCAACCCTGTGATCGCCCACTGGCCTTTGCAGTTGGTCTTGTTAAAAGACTCACCGCACTAGAAGATGACACGCACCAAAGTGGGAAAAGACCCGACGGCGGCTCCCAAAGACAACCCTGTGGCCACTATGTGGGGCAAGGTGGGTGCATCGGCCCCTACGGAGGTGGCTTTGCAGGCGGGAGGGGATTCGCCACCTGTCACGCAAGCTTTTCTGACCACATTCCTGACAGAGCTCAAAACTGAAATCGGCTCTCTCCGCACTGAGGTCCACTCCTGTGACCGGGAGCTTTGGAAGGAGGTCACAGATCTTGGTGATCGTGTCGACGGGTTGGAAAAGACAGTAGATGCCCGAACCGAGGACCATGAACAACTTTGGCAGCGCCTGACCACCCTGGAAAAGCAGCACATAGAGTTACAACCGAAGCAGGAGGACCTGGAAAATCGGAGCCACCGGAATAACCTCCGCATCCAGGGGGTTCCTCTCGTGGCGGAGGGGAAGGACATTATGACCTACATGGCACAGCTTCTGCATGAGATATGGGGACAATGATGCATCTCCACCGGCCCTGGACAGGGCTCACCGGGTTTCAGGCCCCGCGGGCAGGCCCGGCATCCTCCCTGGCATCCTAACTAGGGTTCACTTTTTTATGGGAAAGAAGGCTATACTCAGGGCGGCGCATGTCAAGCCGGACCTCGTCTACGGCGGAGATAAGATACAAATCTTTCAAGATCTCACGCCCAATACCTTGCGAAGACGTTGAGATTTTAAGCTGGTGACAGACAAATTGTGAAGCATGATCACCTCCTACCAGTGGGGCCACCCATTCGCCCTCCTCTTTCAGTACGATTCCAAGCGTCGGGTGATAAGGTCCTCCAAAGAAGCGGTGCAACTACTTCACCTCTCCTCAACACCATCTGCCAGCCCCACGCTTCTCCCACCTCTCACACGGGCACCTGCCAAACCATCCTGGTCTACAGTGCACCGTCTAAGCATGGGCGAATTTTGCGAATTTGCGGTTCGCGAATTTGCGTATTCACGAATTCGCAAAATCCGCAAACTCTCGCGGATTTTTTTTTTTTTTGTGTTCGCAAGGGTTTCTGCCAGTTCGAAAGGGTTTTGTACCAGTTCGCAAACACAAACTTACTTTTCGGGTCGCAACGGTCACGACTATGTTGTTTCTATGTCTCATTCACCACTGCCACCCTCTGGTTCACCACTGCCACCCTCTGGTTCACCCATGCCACCCTCTGGTTCACCCATGCCACCCTCTGGTACATCACTGCCACCCTCTGGTTCATCACTGTAGATTATGGGGGGAAAGCACACCTGCCCTGCCTCAACTGACATGAATTAATTTGGGGCTTATTAATGTGTCACTGAATTTGAGCTGGCACCTGCTTCCTTAGTTGTAATTGCTTTCTGTTGCAGTGTCATTTTTTCTAACAGGACCTTTGTGGCCTACTTGTAGCTATTCTCTGAGCCTGCTGTGAGGGTCAGAGCAGGGTCATAGAATAGTTGCAAGTAGGCAACTGAACTCTGGAGGGGGCCCTCAGGATGCCCTACAGGGAATGGTTACTAATGATGAGGTTGAACTTTTGCACCTGCTAAGTGCTTTCAGTTTTGCAAAAATCATTTTTCTGCAATTTCGCGGGATTCGCGGGGTGCGAATTTGCGCGAGATTGAATTCGGAATTCGTGTGAATATGTGATTTGGTTTTTTGCGGCGTGTTAGTTCGCGTGGTTTTGTGCGTTTTAGCGAGCCGCTGGTAGCGCAACGAGGCGAAGTTACCCTCGCGGTCGTACATGGGCGCAGCCATCTTGTTTGCGTGACGTATTTCCGTTTCCGGGCGCTATGTGTAATCTTGTAAACTGTGCGGGTCGCTAGTACAAGTTTGCGTGTGATCGCGAGGAAAATCGGTCGTGAATGGGCGGGCCCATCTTGTTTTTCATTCATTGCTATGGTTCTGGGCATGATTTCTGTATCCTCTGTCAATCTCTGCCATCCTTTGTTTGTTTGAAGTTTTTTTTTATCTATTTTACTTATTATCTATCTCTTTATTTTTCTAGCTCTATATTTTTGTGTTTTCTGCTACTTTTGGTTAATTTTAAACTACTTTTTTAAACTCTTTTCTTTTCTTCTTCCCTATTCTATTTCTGATTTACCTTCCTTTCTGCCCAGACCATAGTAAAGGGAGCCGGGAAGCAGCCTGAGAAGAGGAATGGTCCCGCACCCCGTGCCCGGCTCCCGTGCGGGCGTTTGAGGGGGGAGCAGATCACAGCCCGGGAGATCTTTAGCGCGGAGGAGGTGGCCGCACTCGTTTTTTATGTCCAGCGCCGCCTCCCCAGGACCATCATGGCAGGCGGCAAGATCGCTAGCGGCTACGGGATCTGGAAGCGGTGGGAGAAGGTGTGCCGGGCCATGTACCAACACTCTCGGGTCCGGCGCACCTACAACCAGGCCACCCACTGTTGGACGGATCTCCTGGACCGGGAACGTGACTTGATCGACCTGCTCGGCCTCGAGATCCCCGGGCTTGGTGAGTAGTAGTAGCTATTTCTTCACTACTCTGTTTTCTCCTGCTCTGTGCGTTATTATATTGCAAAGTTTTATTTTTTACCAAGAGCAATAATGCTGCTGATTACATTGTAGGTAAATTATATTTCAAAATCTTCTGTGCATTTCAGGTGCACTGCTCTCCTTCTCAGTAGCGTTGCTACTATGCTTATTTGTTTTCGGATTTGTGTTCATTTCATTGGCCTGAGAAATTATGTATGAGTGTAGTTTAAGGAACTGCTCAAAGCTAGACACTAAGGGTCAGATTTTTAATTACCGGTGAGTCCCTGCAAAGTAGCAGGGATGCGCCAGTAATTGTGCGCCACGCCAACACCACCCATGGTGCGCCGTATTTACAATGCGGTGCACCTTGGGCCCAAAACGTCACCGAAGGGTTACGCATCTGTGCCGTAAAGGCGGCGCATTGCTGGAGTTGCGTCACAACGATGGGGCAGCTCCAGCAATGCTCTGGGGTGCCCTATCTTCCCAATGCTGCGTCAAGCCGTACGTCTGCTTCAAGCTGGCGCAAGGTTTGAGTCACGCATCATTGTCCTAAAAGTGACTGATTTAAATCTTGTAGATTTCCCTCAGCCACTTTTAGGATGCGTTTCTGCGCAGGAACGCCCTCCCTTGCGCCGGAACGCCCCCTGATGGCGCAGGGCTTTACAACGTGATGCATCTACCATATGCATCATGTTAATATACGCCGCACAATGGCGTCTCTTTTGTTCTGCCGCTGCGTCACAAAAGTCACGCAACATTGGAGCAAAAGAGCCGCAAGTGGCTTGTAAATCTGACCCTACAGACTCAAGTCCAGTCCTTCCTTTGTACACCTGGCAATAAGAAGAAATAGTGGTGGTGGATTGATAGTTTGAGTATTTTAATGACTGGTTAATGTAGTAGGAAACTTTTTAGTGTTGTCGCTGATCTGCAATCACGATGGAGTTTCTGTCACTTCGCGTGCTGCGGACTGCTGCCTGCCAGTCCTAGGCGAACCTTTTTAGTAGGTTGTTTAGTGAGTTACATAACTTTCCAAGTCCACGGTCCGCAAATCAAGCAATACTAATATCGTAGTAGACCACATGAGAGAGGTCAATATATCCCGTGGACTAGTTGTCTATTTGCTATTTCGCCAAAATATTTTGTTATTGTTCTTTTGAAATGTTTGATTTGGTTGACAACAATCATCCATGTTTTCGGGACTTTCTTTCTTTCATGTTGTACATCAGCTCCCCCCAGGGGCAAGAGGACATTGGAGGAGGAGGCTGCTGCTGCTGAACAAGGCCAGGATCGGTCAGGCGAGGGCTCCTTTGCTGGCCCCGGTAAGTTTTAATTTTAATATAGAGTACCTATCTTTTCCTAGCGTTCCTCATTCGATTTTTTCTAAATCGCCTTTGATCTTCTTGTAGAAAGTATCTAAATTCTTATCCTGCCTCGACTATGACTCCCTGTGGTATTACTAGATTATTCTTATTAGTCTGTCTGTGTAGCTAACTAAGATTGCACATTTGGCAAAAGGTGTAAAACGAACTTTTGGTTTGGATAGGAGGACAATCCATACTACTACTGTTGCAGGGACAAATCTGCACAAACAGAACTATGGACACTAAATAGTGCATTGTTTATCAATTATAATAGGCGCAGGTAGACTTTCCACATACCTCAGTGATATCAGTCTTTGAAGAACCCCCAATCTCCTTACTGACTAGATAGTGTGGCAGAGTCATTTAGCTCCCGAATTCATCGATGATGGATCACCAATGATGATTATCCAACGCAGGACAAGAGTACGGAGTCAGAGTCCAGAAGTGTCAGAGGCACGGACTCATGGTTGCAAATTGCAAAACCTTTTGCTCATTCACTCTTGACCAAAAACCACAGTCTATTAAAGTTTTATTAAAAGTAAAAATATTTATTAAAATTAAGCTTGTCATAAAACATAAACGGTTGATTAAAAATGGAAAAGTGCTTATAGTAATTTATTTCACACATTTATTGTGGGCGAGCCAAGCCCTCACCTGGTTTGAACTTTAATTTTTCTTTTTGGTGCTGAATCGTTGGTCCCTCTTTCCTAGTGGTGATGATGCTTATTTGTTCTTAGAAGTGAAGCCTCTGTCTGTTATGAGAAAAATGGTTCGTGTTAAAAAGCAAGCATTCATCAGTTGTGCCAAAAAGTGCAGCAAGACAACACCCTTCCCTGGAAAAAGGGACATTTTTACCTTAGAGTAGACAGTCACAAATTATTAGATTGGTTTCTGTATTCACATTTCTTCATTCCTAGACAAAATACTAGTGAGTGGTGTATGTCTATGACATCTAACATTCTTAAATGTACTTTGTAGGTGGAACATCTGGTGCTGGGCCCAGCGCGGAGGTGGAGGAGGAAAGCTCTGGGGAGGAGGCAGTGCAAGTGCTGGACCAAACAGCTGTGCGGGTTGCCACGGTAGTGGCAGGCAGTGGGAAGCTCTTATATTCCTTACTTATTGAGATTGCAGACTGCATAGTGTGCTCCCCGTGAGAAAACTTAAAGTTTGTCCAAATGAGAGATATGAAGAAGAATGATTGACATTAGTTTGAATGGATGGATGCCTGGATCATGGTACTATCTGACTCTTAGCATTTGTGTATCTAGAGAGAGTAGACGGTCACTGGATGAACTAAGTGTTACTTTGAAGAGCATGTAACACCGCACCCGCACGTCCGTCCCAGTGTAGGAAAGGCAAGGAAAAGAAGTTGTAATTTTGTCCGAATACTAACATGAATAGTAGCAGTAGTTTGTATTGCAAGCACAGCATATATCTGGCTATTACAATGGCCACTCACTATCTGTTAATAAGTTTAGTAGAAGTGGATTCTTTTGACTCCGGATGGCCTGCTGATGCTCATGTACTGCCTTTTCCTTCAATTTCCTGCCGTTCTCTTTCAAACCTCATGGCTGTCACAACTAGCCAACGTTTGTACTTTGAAACTTCTGCGTCACCAAAAGGAAAGAATACTCTGCCTGCCAGTGCCTTTTTGTAGCGTGGATCCAGAATAGTAGCACAAATATAATGCTGTTCTGTGTGGATCTTTTGAAGACGTTCATCGCAAAGTAGGCGCTCTAATAATTTCTCCGCCAAATCAAAAGCTTCTTGCTTTTCTTCATCTTTTTGAAACGTAGAAGACACCGCCTTCAGTTGGTGCTCTAGCATGCGCAACAATGGGATAGCTTTTCCCAAATTACAGTCCTCCCTGCTGACTGCATGCGTGAAGACCTCAAAAGGACTAAGCATGTCTGTCAGACTTTGAACTAGCTTCCATTGCTCCGCATGTATCCTCAGGTCTTTCATAGCTGCACCCTGTGTAAAGAAATTCTGATCGACTACCGCACACTACTCATACAGACGCTCAAGTATGTAGAAGGTTGAGTTCCAACGTGTTGCCACCTCCTGGATGAGTGCTTTCACTGGCAGTTTACGTTGATGTAGCAGGCCCCTCAGATGCTTCTGGGCCTTAAAAGAATGGCTGAAATGTGTGCACATTCTTTGGCAGGTGGTCAGTAACTCGCACACTGGACTTTCTTCACTCAAGAATTTTTTAACAACCAGGTTTATACAGTGCGCCAAACACGGCACTCTGAAATAGTTTCCCATATCCATGGCCTTAACTACGTTGGCGCCATTATCCGTGGAAACATAACCAATCTTGCGTTTTCTTGGGGACAGCCATTGAAAGATCTTTGTGTTAAACTCCTGCAAAATGTTTTCTCCTGTATGACTTGTCTCCATGCCAAACATGGCTAGTGTTGCATGTTTCCGAGCAGCTTTTAAAACGTTGTCCGGGTCAACACCTGCTCATAGCTTTGCTGTAACTCCTGAAAGAGCCCCAGTGTGCAGTGATGCACATGTAATCAGTGGCTGCGCAACTGGTGCACATGTCTGTTGTCAGATGTATAGTGTGAACAGCACTCTTCTGCAAAGCTGCCCCAATCACCTCCAGCACATCTTCATGTAGTCCTGGAACCGCAACTCTGGCAAAATAGAACCGGCTAGGAACCTTCCATTTAGGGCAGAGCCTTGCCACTAATTCAAGAAAACCAAACCCTTCCACAAAACAAAAAGGGAGAAGGCCCAGAGCTAGCAGTTTAGCCAGCTTAGTGTTATACAGATGCGTCATTGGGTGGTTGCGTTCAAATGGCGCATCTGAAAACAACATGCTTCTAATGGTGGGCTGGACCATGATTTTACGGGATGATGATGATGATGACTTCTTCGACCCAGTTACGCTCGGTGATGATGAACTTTTTCACATTGGTGTCTCACTCTCTCCCACACTCTTAGTGTGGCTCACAGCGGGTGTGCTGCTGACAGGGGTACTGGGTGTAAGTGAAGTGTTTGACGCTTCTTCCTCCTCGTCATCATCAGATGAAACATCAACAGATACAGTTTGTTGACTTGCAATTCGGGCTTCCTTGATCTCCTTTAGGTGCGCATGCCATTCAACAGTGTGCTGTCTCTCAAGATGACCTCTCTGGCCTCCGGTACTATAGTTGGTACCAAGCTTACAACGACTAACTGCATGCTTACAAATGGTATAAATGGCTATGTTTTCCCTTGTTGTGCTAACACTAAAGAAGTTGAGGGTGGCTGAGGAGGCTCATATATGTTGATACATGTCTTCTAGCGGCTGTGCGTGAGCTTTTTTTTTTTTTTTTGCTGCGTGACGTCTGTTAACGTTCGATTCGATGGAAATCAGGAAGTGTTGACCGCCAATTTGTCAGTGCGATAAAATATTTTGTTATAAATGAATCCTTATTGATAAACATTGTCTGCGCCATCTTGCCTTTTTTCCAATGCCTCCATTTTGTCGTGCACGGCAGCCATTTTAGATGCCTTGACCAGACCCACTCTCTGCACGCCGTCGATTCTCAGCACGGCTCCCCACCCTCGCAAGCATCTCCCCCACGCACTGGTCACCCCCGCTCTCTCTCTCATGCATGGGCCATAAACTTCCCCCATCTGCGCTGCTCTTCCCTGAGAATCACACCCTGTGCCCGCCCGACACCTCCCTTTCACCCTATTCACTACCGCACCCTCTGACACTCCTCTTCCTCTGTGTCCGATTGTCCAGGCCGGTCCCAGGCTATCACCTAGCCCTGCGGATGTAGTTTATGGCCCCAGCTGTAGAGAATCCAGACATGCCAACCCTCCCGATTCAGGCGTGAAACTACCGATTTCAGTGCTAGTCTCCCGCCTCCCGATTCCTGCAAGCAAAAACCCGATTCCTCTGGGGTTTCAGCTGACAGGGCTTGGTATTGTGTTACGTGCTAATTCTTCCAGGAAACGTCAGAGGGCCGATGCAGGGGCTCTAGAAGGGGTGATAAACCATTTAAGCCTCATTAACAAGCGCATGGTCTTTTAAAGATCTGTGAAGTACTCGGGGCGGAGGTGTGTGTGTGCCCTCTTTCAGGGGCGGGCGGGGGGGGGCACTGCCAGCAACTTGCCAGGCCAGGCAGTGTTCAACACTTGCATCACCCTTTCTCTGCCTGCTATTGCGCTCCATGCTTCGGAAAGGTAAGAAAAAGAACGTGCATTTGAGTTTGAAATGTCCGATCCTGTAGCAGTACACTTGCAAAGCCCACACATGACAATAACCCGATTCAAGGCCCCATTCACCCGATTTTTTAAAAATATATAGCACTCCAACAAAGTAGGATTATAAAACTTTATTAACTTATAAATATATCGAACGCAACAAAAACTGTAAATACATTTAAACATTTTTTGGCAAAAAGAAGCAACAATGGTCAGTAGCTGTCTTTTGTGCGAATAGTCCCAAGGCAGCACAACGTGCTGAGTTCTGGACGGCACCCAGGTGATGTCACCTGGGTGCCGCACTGGTTTTTGGTTTCCTACAATGCAGCTCAGAAAAACAGCGTGGGGCATCCCGGGTGGTGCGGGGGGAGGCCTCGTCAGTAGCGGTCTGTTGTGCGAATAGTCCCAAGGCAGCAGAACGCGCTGAGATGTGGATGGCACCCAGGTGATGTCCAGTAAACTGCTGCACTGTTTTTGGTATCCTACAATGCTGCTCCGAAAAACGGCATGGGGCGCCCCGGGGGGGGCGTGGGGGAGGCAGCGTGAACGGGCCTCCCCAGGTGGCGGCCATCCAGCTGAGTTGCGCCCGCTCTTGCGGCTACAGCGTCTCGCTCACCATGTAGTTGAGTTGCGCCCACTCTTGCAGTGCAGCGATAGGCGGCTGCCACAGGACTCTTAAAATGGCGGACGGCTCTTCGGATTTGGGCCTGGTCCACTAAAATGGCGCTGGGACACCTTGGAACTCGGACGCTTGCCTGCTAGGGCTTGGGCTCCATTCTCGAAAGCGCCCCCTCAGCCGTGAAGATTCTACAAAAGTCTTGGGGGCCCTCGACTCCCGCAGGCTTCCGGTGGGGAGCGGCTGCCATGATTGCTCGCTGAATGACCACGACGGAGCCACGAGATGGTGGTGCTCTCATGCTGACGCCTTAGAAAAGGGGGTGGTGATGAACAGAGTGTCTGAGTTAAACAGACCACTCTTACCCAGTCCAACGATCAGGGCTTGATCCATCACCGTTATTTATCTCACTGCCCCATCCCAGCTCAGAACCTGGCTATATGCAAATCAGTCTGTCCCTGGCCCAGTGCATCATGGGAACAGGGCAGACTAAACTACCAAGCCAATTCTTCACCAGAAAGGAGACAAGCTACCGGGGACCGGTTTCTGGCATTTCAGCCTTCTTCGGCCCAGCTTGCTTGAATCCTGATGGAGCAGTGAGAAAGGGACTCATGTCTGAGTATACCCTGCCACACCTATAGTGGCCAAAAACGATTTAGAAAAGGGGGTGGTGATGAACAGAGTGTCTGAGTTAAACAGACCACTCTTACCCAGTCCAAAGATCAGGGCTTGATCCATCACCGTTATTTATCTCACTGCCCCATCCCAGCTCAGAACCTGGCTATATGCAAATCAGTCTGTCCCTGGCCCAGTGCATCATGGGAACAGGGCAGACTAAACTACCAAGCCAATTCTTCACCAGAAAGGAGACAAGCTACCGGGGACAGGGCAGACTAAACTACCAAGCCAATTCTTCACCAGAAAGGAGACAAGCTACCGGGGACCGGTTTCTGGCATTTCAGCCTTCTTCGGCCCGGCTTGCTTGAATCCTGATGGAGCAGTGAGAAAGGGACTCATGTCTGAGTATACCCTGCCACACCTATAGTGGCCAAAAACGATTTAGAAAAGGGGGTGGTGATGAACAGAGTGTCTGAGTTAAACAGACCACTCTTACCCAGTCCAAAGATCAGGGCTTGATCCATCACCGTTATTTATCTCACTGCCCCATCCCAGCTCAGAACCTGGCTATATGCAAATCAGTCTGTCCCTGGCCCAGTGCATCATGGGAACAGGGCAGACTAAACTACCAAGCCAATTCTTCACCAGAAAGGAGACAAGCTACCGGGGACCGGTTTCTGGCATTTCAGCCTTCTTCGGCCCGGCTTGCTTGAATCCTGATGGAGCAGTGAGAAAGGGACTCATGTCTGAGTATACCCTGCCACACCTATAGTGGCCAAAAACGATTTAGAAAAGGGGGTGGTGATGAACAGAGTGTCTGAGTTAAACAGACCACTCTTACCCAGTCCAAAGATCAGGGCTTGATCCATCACCGTTATTTATCTCACTGCCCCATCCCAGCTCAGAACCTGGCTATATGCAAATCAGTCTGTCCCTGGCCCAGTGCATCATGGGAACAGGGCAGACTAAACTACCAAGCCAATTCTTCACCAGAAAGGAGACAAGCTACCGGGGACCGGTTTCTGGCATTTCAGCCTTCTTCGGCCCGGCTTGCTTGAATCCTGATGGAGCAGTGAGAAAGGGACTCATGTCTGAGTATACCCTGCCACACCTATAGTGGCCAAAAACGATTTAGAAAAGGGGGTGGTGATGAACAGAGTGTCTGAGTTAAACAGACCACTCTTACCCAGTCCAAAGATCAGGGCTTGATCCATCACCGTTATTTATCTCACTGCCCCATCCCAGCTCAGAACCTGGCTATATGCAAATCAGTCTGTCCCTGGCCCAGTGCATCATGGGAACAGGGCAGACTAAACTACCAAGCCAATTCTTCACCAGAAAGGAGACAAGCTACCGGGGACCGGTTTCTGGCATTTCAGCCTTCTTCGGCCCGGCTTGCTTGAATCCTGATGGAGCAGTGAGAAAGGGACTCATGTCTGAGTATACCCTGCCACACCTATAGTGGCCAAAAACGATTTAGAAAAGGGGGTGGTGATGAACAGAGTGTCTGAGTTAAACAGACCACTCTTACCCAGTCCAAAGATCAGGGCTTGATCCATCACCGTTATTTATCTCACTGCCCCATCCCAGCTCAGAACCTGGCTATATGCAAATCAGTCTGTCCCTGGCCCAGTGCATCATGGGAACAGGGCAGACTAAACTACCAAGCCAATTCTTCACCAGAAAGGAGACAAGCTACCGGGGACCGGTTTCTGGCATTTCAGCCTTCTTCGGCCCGGCTTGCTTGAATCCTGATGGAGCAGTGAGAAAGGGACTCATGTCTGAGTATACCCTGCCACACCTATAGTGGCCAAAAACGATTTAGACGCCAGCTTCAGTCTGAATCATCCAGAAACAAGGTGGGGCTTTCTTCGTTTGGGAAAAAAAAATGTTCTAAACCAATGAAAAGTGTTATTTTTAGGTCATATGACCAAGCCTTCCATCATTAGGAAACCAAAAGTAAAATGAACCAATGAAAAGTTTTATAAACAAGTCACATGACCTGTTATGCGGCATAGGGCTACAAAAAGCGTAGAAAATCCGTTGGCACGTGAGGCGGCGTCAGTAGCGGACCGATGTGCGAATAGGCCGAAGGCAGCACAACGCGCCGAGATCCGGATGGCACCGAGTTGGTGTCCAGCAAGTTGCTGCACTGGTGTGGCTATCCTACAATGCTGCGCCGAAAGTCGGCGTGGGGCGCCCCGTTGGCCTGTAAGGTCGCGTCAGTCAGTGGGGGATGTGCGTCTCCCCCAAGATGGAGGCTCCTCGGCTGCAGTGGGGCGCCCCTTAGCGTTTCACTCGCCGTCCAACTGAGTTGCGTCCGCACTTGCGGCTACAGTAGGCCGAAGGCAGCACAACGCGCCGAGATCCGGATGGCACCGAGGTGGTGTCCAGCAAGTTGCCGCACTGGTGTGGCCATCCTACAATGCTGCGCCGAAAGACGGCGTGTCCAGCTGAGTTGCGGTCACTCTTGCGGTACAGTGACTCGAACGCGCCGAGATCCGGATGGCACTGAGGTGGTGTCCAGCAAATTGCCGCACTGGTGTGGCCATCCTACAATGCTGCGCCGAAAGACGGCGTGTCCAGCTGAGTTCCGGTCACTCTTGCGGTACAATGACTCGAACGCGCCGAGATCCGGATGGCACCGAGGTGGTGTCCAGCAAGTTGCCGCACTGGTGTGACCATCCTACAATGCTGCGCCGAAAGTCGGCGTGGGGTGCCCCGTTGGCTTATGAGGTGATGTCAGTAGTGGACCGATGTGTGAATAGGTCGGAACCAGCACAAGGCGCCAAGATCCGGATGGCAAGTCCTGGATGTTGAGTGCCATAGTTGAGAGTTCTGAGCAGTGTTTGTAACACTGTCTGAAGCTTATTTGCACCTGCTGCAGCTTCATTATTGCCCTGGTGTGGCCAAAGATCGCCCATGACATAAGCGGCCGGCTCCCGAGGTCTGGCGGAACTTTTTTCCTTTTCTTTTCTGCATCTTGTCCCATAATCCGTTTGACCTGAAGACACGACCAGGTCCCTGAATGTGTGCAGGGGACGTTATTGATTGAATCAAAATGGCGGCTTCACACAAAGCTGACTCAAGCGTTGCTGTTGATGCTATACAGACAAAAATTGGTTTTCAGTTTGTACATTCTTCAGGATTTTTTTTCTCCATCCAAGGCTGATTGAGAGTTTGTAGAACAATGGCTTCAGATTTTCAACATACTACTCTTCAACATTCTTCCTAAATGTAACAATGTGAGACTCACTAGGAGAACAGCTGTTTATCTTTCCTTTCAAAATGCTGCCAACAATATTTTCTGAATGGAAGACACCATCTTGTAGCATAAAGGGCCGAAAGGGGTTCTGGTCTGGCCGATGGTTGGTGGAGACATTTTGACTATATCTTGCACCTGCCCGGCCTCGCCCAAAATGGCGCCGGTATAAATGGGACTCGTAACTCCTTGTTGTGTACTGGTTGAACAACCTTGATATCACGAGATATGAATGCAGTTTTGATACTCATGGCGGGTGGGGACGAGAATTGATTGAATATTTCGACATCCCTATTGATATTAAGTTCTGATGTGTTATTGATTACTGTACTATTGAAAGTTCGAATTAACGTCACCCATGGTACTTGCCCGCAAATGTATATCTAGATCATTTTTTTGTAAGTGGCCCTGTCGTATTTTAATTACAAAATGTACGTCCACCGATTCCGCAACTGTTAGACACCTTAGTTCTTGCAACCTAATGGCCCGCTCGTTACGTTCCTCTACAGTGTAAATGTCTCCTCATCATATACGATTTCAGTTTGCTCCGTGGCCGGCCCACGTGGTTATAGGCCCGTATTTGTATACTGACATTTTGACAATAAAGGTTTTTAAAACAAAACATGGTAGTAGTATTTACATTGGTAAAGTTTTTACTTTTAGTCACTGTTTTCGAATCAGTAAAAGGCAAGTGAAATAAAGCAGTCCAATTACATGACGGATAAAAGGTATAATACGTAGGAACGCAGTAAAGATAAATGGTCAAGGGCAGTTGTGTTTTCCACTCCTGCAACATAAAGTGATCGATAAGAATCTGATAATCAGGCGTATCGGCGACTAAGACAGCAGGCCGAGCCTCTTTTACTCAACGGCTCCGTCATGGGACGAAGAAACGCCCTTTTTCTCGAAAAAGGAATATATTTTACTTGCAGGACAGTTGTAAATTTTCCGGGAAAGAACATTAGCCTGGAACATTATAACATATATGTTTTAAAAAAAATAATGTTCGAAACCTATAAAAAGCGTAATTTCTAGGTCATATGACCAAGCTTTTCATCATTAAAAAACCAAAAGTAAAATGAACCAATGAAAAGTTTTATTAACAAGTCACATGATCTGTTATGCTTACGTTACGCGCTGCGCGCCGCGCCCCGGATCACTTCCGGGTGCGCTAACGCGGCGTGTCATATAACGCATTACGCGACAACGTAGGTCAAGAATATAGCCAAAATGTCTCCACCAACCAGCGTTCGGAACACAACCCCTATCAGCTGTCCAAAAAGTTCTGTTAAATGACAATAGAGGGGACAGGCAACAAGAACCATCAGTCAAAGAGGGGAGGGCAAGTTCTTCTCTACCGGGTCATGTTGGGGCGCTACCGGAACTGATCGAATTGGTAGTCTACAGTGTTTCTGGATGTTTCAGACTGAAGCTGGTGTCAGCATGAGAGCACCACCATCTCGTAGCTCCGTCGTGGCCATTCCACGAGCAATCATGGCAGCCGCTCCCCACCAGAAGCCTGCGGGAGTCGGGGGCCCCCAAGACTTTTGTAGAATCTTCACGGCTGAGGGGACGCTTTCGAGAATGGGACTCAAGCCCTATCAGGGAAGCGTCCGAGTTCCAAGGTGTCCCAGGGCCATTTTAGTGGACCACGCCCAAATCTGAAGAGCCGGCCGCCATTTTGAGAGTCCTGTGGCAGTCGCCTATCGTTGCATCGCAAGAGCGGGAGCAACTCAACTACATGGTGAGCGAGACGCTGTAGTCGCAAGAGCGGGCGGTAAACAGCTGAATGGCGGAAGAGGCACAGTGTATGTTATGTTATGTTATATTGATTTATTATGCGCACAGATACCCCAGCCAAGGGGCGTCCCGGCGCAGAGACAAGGTAGAACATAACACAACAGGAAACTAAAAACATGAAAGCAGCTAAAACAGGAAAGTTTTTAAAGCCCTCCGGAAAGTCAAGAGGTCCTCCATCAGACGAATTTCAACAGGAAGGGAGTTCCATGCTGACGCGGCCTTTACACTAAACGAGCGGCCACCCATGCGACTAAGCCTAAATCTGGGGACCACCGCAAGGGCCAAACCCTGGGAACGGAGGGTGCGGGTGGGAACATAAAAGGAAAGACAGCTGGATAGGATTTCCGGGCCAATACCTCTCAGAATCTTAAAAGCGAGACACAAGACCTTAAAAAGGATGCGCTTCCTGACAGGGAGCCAATGTAGGGTACGAAGGACAGTTGCCACCGAGCTGAATCTGGGCAGGCCGACAATCGCCCTCGCCGCAGCATTCTGAACCCGCTGCAGACGGGTTAGCTCGGCCTGGTTAGCCCCAGCCAGAAGAGAGCTGGCATAATCCAGGCGGGAGATGATAGTTGCCTGGATCACCAGCTGCCTGGTCGGGGCGTCAAAGAACTTGAGAACAGGTCTCAAGCCCCTTAGGAGACCGAAACAACAGGCCGCAGTTTTTTTAGTATGCCCTACAAAGGAGAGGCCCGCATCCAGCCAGACCCCCAGGTTTTTCACCTCAGATACCGGGGTCGGAGTGGGTCCCAGCTCAGAGGGCCACCATTGGTCACCCCACAGCTCCACTCCCTTACCGACAACCATCACCTCCGTTTTTGTGGCATTTAGCTGAAGGCAGTTGCCTGTCAACCAGCTAGCCACCGCCTTCAGTCCAGACTGAAACCTGGGTGCCTCAGTCTCCGCATCCCCGCTGAGAGTAACCGCCAGCTGTGTGTCGTCGGCATATGAGACCAAAGTTAGGCCCCACTGCCTAGCGACATCAGCCAGCGGTCTCACGTAAAGATTGAACAACGTGGGACTCAGCGAGGACCCTTGCGGAACCCCCATGGCCAGTGGTTGGAAATTGGACTTGAGGGGAGGGATGGCAACACAGAAGGAGCGGTTATCTAGAAAGGAGTGGAACCATTGCAACACCTGACCGCCAATGCCGGTCTCCTCAAGCCGATGCAGGAGGATGCTGTGGTCTACCGTGTCAAAGGCGGCGCTAAGGTCTAACAATATAAGCGCCGCCGTTTGACCAGCATCCAACCTTGTGTAGCAAAAGCGGGCGGAATGGCAACTAAAACGGTAAAGGGGCGCCCCACTACAGCGTGTCTTCAGGTCAAACGGATTGTGGGACAAGGTCCAGAATAGAAGAGTCATCAAAAGGCAAAAAGTTCCGCCGGACCCCGGGAGCCGGCCGCCTATGTCGGGGGCGATCTCAGGCTACACCAGTGCTATAAGACTTGGGGAGGGGGTCGGAGCCAAGCGTCTTCTCCGAGTCCGTGCCATCACACCGCCCCTCGGGGGCCTCCGTCAAGCGGTTTAGGGAGGTACCATATCACATTGTTTTCAAATGCAGTCAGGTCCACAAACGACCCTCACTTACTTTGAGAATAGTGAAGCTGCAGTAGGTGCAAATAAGCTTCAGACAGTGTTACAAGCGCTGCTCAGAACTCTGAACTATGACACCCAACATCCAGAACTTATGCCATTTGAGAATGGCAGTGACATCGAAGCAACTCAGGGACCAAAACCATTAACGTACTTTCACGTATGAAAATATTACTTGGGGAGGGGGCAGGAGCCAAGCGCCCCCTCCCAGTCCGCGCCAACTCACCGTATGTTTAAAATCTGAAGCCATCGTTCTACAAACTCAACCAACCTTGGATGGAAAAATCTAGAAGAATGTACAAACTGAAAACCAGTTTTGGTCTGCTTAGCATCAGCAGCAACGCTTGCTATCAGAGTGCATGAGTTTCATGCTCGATCGATTGAGCTAGCCGGATCGGGCAACAAAAAGTATAAAATAGTTATGTAAATAGTTATATAATAAAATGTTTTACCCTGTTACTTTGCAGGTGTGTTGTATATATTTATAATATTTGCATAGAGTTTATCGTTATTTTGGGCGGGGTGGGTGGCGGAGCCGAGCTGTCTTGCAGCCATCATGGTGTCGAGCTCAGTTCATCTCACTATTTTCGTATTTCTCATGAAGGGTTGTTCCTAATGTTTCTATTTTAGCAAGGTCAAAAAGAGATCCAATTAGTGGCCTACTGATTTTGCTTGATTCCTTTTGTTTTTTTAAACAATTATTTACTATCTGCAAAAACTAAACAGAGTATTGCGACTCTGTGCTTGTTTGTAAATAGAGAATGAACCAAAGAGAACCAATTCCAAAACAATAAATGCTTGGATAACAATCAATCAAATGTAGAGGGAAGCAGGCACGATGGATTACAACGGGGGCAAAGGCCTGTGTTACCTACTCTTCACTATTTGCAAAGAGAGAATACTACTAAAAGAAAAGAGGAGGGGGGGGGGGGCAGCGTTAAAAGCACATCAGCGTGCATAAATACGAAAATGTTTTTACCTACCACGTACTTGACATTTGACAGCTTTTGATATTTGCTATTAAAAAACCAATGAAATTCACTGAAAAAACCATAGGTTATAGACCATATATAGTTAGGAATTTGCATTTAAAAAACCTTATTTTACTCACACAAAACCATTGAAATTCCATATATAGTTAGTTGCACTAACTATATATCGCGCACCCGCAATCCACTGCTGATGATGTCACATATTACATCATTCATGACATGGTCAGTGACATCACTGATGACATCACTGATGACAACATCCAGTGATTGTATGTTTCTGTAAATTTAAAATATGTCTTACATATTGAAGAATGAGTGGATGTATAAGTGTCTGGATGAAGTCGGCATGGGGCGCCCCGTTGGCCTGTAAGGTCGCGTCAGTCAGTGGGGGATGTGCGTCTCCCCCAAGATGGAGGCTCCTCGGCTGCAGTGGGGCGCCCCTTAGCGTTTCACTCGCCGTCCAACTGAGTTGCGTCCGCACTTGCGGCTACAGTAGGCCGAAGGCAGCACAACGCGCCGAGATCCGGATGGCACCGAGGTGGTGTCCAGCAAGTTGCCGCACTGGTGTGGCCATCCTACAATGCTGCGCCGAAAGACGGCGTGTCCAGCTGAGTTGCGGTCACTCTTGCGGTACAGTGACTCGAACGCGCCGAGATCCGGATGGCACCGAGGTGGTGTCCAGCAAGTTGCCGCACTGGTGTGGCCATCCTACAATGCTGCGCCGAAAGTCGGCGTGGGGTGCCCCGTTGGCTTATGAGGTGATGTCAGTAGTGGACCGATGTGTGAATAGGTCGGAACCAGCACAAGGCGCCAAGATCCGGATGGCAAGTCCTGGATGTTGAGTGCCATAGTTGAGAGTTCTGAGCAGTGTTTGTAACACTGTCTGAAGCTTATTTGCACCTGCTGCAGCTTCATTATTGCCCTGGTGTGGCCAAAGATCGCCCATGACATAGGCGGCCGGCTCCCGAGGTCTGGCGGAACTTTTTTCCTTTTCTTTTCTGCATCTTGTCCCATAATCCGTTTGACCTGAAGACACGACCAGGTCCCTGAATGTGTGCAGGGGGACATTATTGATTGAATCAAAATGGCGGCTTCACACAAAGCTGACTCAAGCGTTGCTGTTGATGCTATACAGACAAAAATTGGTTTTCAGTTTGTACATTCTTCAGGATTTTTTTTTCCATCCAAGGCTGATTGAGAGTTTGTAGAACAATGGCTTCAGATTTTCAACATACTACTCTTCAACATTCTTCCTAAATGTAACAATGTGAGACTCACTAGGAGAACGGCTGTTTATCTTTCCTTTCAAAATGCTGCCAACAATATTTTCTGAATGGAAGACACCATCTTGTAGCATAAAGGGCCGAAAGGGGTTCTGGTCTGGCCGATGGTTGGTGGAGACATTTTGACTATATCTTGCACCTGCCCGGCCTCGCCCAAAATGGCGCAGGTATAAATGGGACTCGTAACTCCTTGTTGTGTACTGGTTGAACAACCTTGATATCACGAGATATGAATGCAGTTTTGATACTCATGGCGGGTGGGGACGAGAATTGATTGAATATTTCGACATCCCTATTGATATTAAGTTCTGATGTGTTATTGATTACTGTACTATTGAAAGTTCGAATTAACGTCACCCATGGTACTTGCCCGCAAATGTATATCTAGATCATTTTTTTGTAAGTGGCCCTGTCGTATTTTAATTACAAAATGTACGTCCACCGATTCCGCAACTGTTAGACACCTTAGTTCTTGCAACCTAATGGCTCGCTCGTTACGTTCCTCTACAGTGTAAATGTCTCCTCATCATATACGATTTCAGTTTGCTCCGTGGCCGGCCCACGTGGTTATAGGCCCGTATTTGTATACTGACATTTTGACAATAAAGGTTTTTAAAACAAAACATGGTAGTAGTATTTACATTGGTAAAGTTTTTACTTTTAATCACTGTTTTCGAATCAGTAAAAGGCAAGTGAAATAAAGCAGTCCAATTACATGACGGATAAAAGGTATAATACGTAGGAACGCAGTAAAGATAAATGGTCAAGGGCAGTTGTGTTTTCCACTCCTGCAACATAAAGTGATCGATAAGAATCTGATAATCAGGCGTATCGGCGACTAAGACAGTAGGCCGAGCCTCTTTTACTCAACGGCTCCGTCATGGGACGAAGAAACGCCCTTTTTCTCAAAAAAGGAATATATTTTACTTGCAGGACAGTTGTAAATTTTCCGGGAAAGTACATTAGCCTGGAACATTATAACATATATGTTTAAAAAAAATAATGTTCGAAACCTATAAAAAGCGTAATTTCTAGGTCATATGACCAAGCTTTTCATCATTAAAATAACAAAAGTAAAATGAACCAATGAAAAGTTTTATTAACAAGTCACATGACCTGTTATGCTTACGTTACGCGCTGCGCGCCGCGCCCCGGGTCACTTCCGGGTGCGCTAACGCGGCGTGTCATATAACGCATTACGCGACAACGTAGGTCAAGAATATAGTCAAAATGTCTCCACCAACCAGCGTTCGGAACACAACCCCTTTCAGCAGTCCAAAAAGTTCTGTTAAATGACAATAGAGGGGACAGGCAACAAGAACCATCAGTCAAAGAGGGGAGGGCAAGTTCTTCTCTACCGGGTCATGTTGGGGCGCTACCGGAACTGATCGAATTGGTAGTCTACAGTGTTTCTGGATGTTTCAGACTGAAGCTGGTGTCAGCATGAGAGCACCACCATCTCGTAGCTCCGTCGTGGCCATTCCACGAGCAATCATGGCAGCCGCTCCCCACCAGAAGCCTGCGGGAGTCGGGGGCCCCCAAGACTTTTGTAGAATCTTCACGGCTGAGGGGACGCTTTCGAGAATGGGACTCAAGCCCTATCAGGGAAGCGTCCGAGTTCCAAGGTGTCCCAGGGCCATTTTAGTGGACCACGCCCAAATCTGAAGAGCCGGCCGCCATTTTGAGAGTCCTGTGGCAGTCGCCTATCGTTGCATCGCAAGAGCGGGAGCAACTCAACTACATGGTGAGCGAGACGCTGTAGTCGCAAGAGCGGGCGGTAAACAGCTGAATGGCGGAAGAGGCGCAGTGTAGCAAAAGCGGGCGGAATGGCAACTAAAACGGTAAAGGGGCGCCCCACTACAGCGTGTCTTCAGGTCAAACGGATTGTGGGACAAGGTCCAGAATAGAAGAGTCATCAAAAGGCAAAAAGTTCCGCCGGACCCCGGGAGCCGGCCGCCTATGTCGGGGGCGATCTCAGCCTACACCAGTGCTATAAGACTTGGGGAGGGGGTCAGAGCCAAGCGTCTTCTCCGAGTCCGTGCCATCACACCGCCCCTCGGGGGCCTCCGTCAAGCGGTTTAGGGAGGTACCATATCACATTGTTTTCAAATGCAGTCAGGTCCACAAACGACCCTCACTTACTTTGAGAATAGTGAAGCTGCAGTAGGTGCAAATAAGCTTCAGACAGTGTTACAAGCGCTGCTCAGAACTCTGAACTATGACACCCAACATCCAGAACTTATGCCATTTGAGAATGGCAGTGACATCGAAGCAACTCAGGGACCAAAACCATTAACGTACTTTCACGTATGAAAATATTACTTGGGGAGGGGGCAGGAGCCAAGCGCCCCCTCCCAGTCCGCGCCAACTCACCGTATGTTTAAAATCTGAAGCCATCGTCATCGTTCTACAAACTCAACCAACCTTGGATGGAAAAATCTAGAAGAATGTACAAACTGAAAACCAGTTTTGGTCTGCATAGCATCAGCAGCAACGCTTGCTATCAGAGTGCATGAGTTTCATGCTCGATCGATTGAGCTAGCCGGATCGGGCAACAAAAAGTATAAAATAGTTATGTAAATAGTTATATAATAAAATGTTTTACCCTGTTACTTTGCTGGTGTGTTGTATATATTTATAATATTTGCATAGAGTTTATCGTTATTTTGGGCGGGGTGGGTGGCGGAGCCGAGCTGTCTTGCAGCCATCATGGTGTCGAGCTCAGTTCATCTCACTATTTTCGTATTTCTCATGAAGGGTTGTTCCTAATGTTTCTATTTCAGCAAGGTCAAAAAGAGATCCAATTAGTGGCCTACTGATTTTGCTTGATTCCTTTTGTTTTTTTAAACAATTATTTACTATCTGCAAAAACTAAACAGAGTATTGCGACTCTGTGCTTGTTTGTAAATAGAGAATGAACCAAAGAGAACCAATTCCAAAACAATAAATGCTTGGATAACAATCAATCAAATGTAGAGGGAAGCAGGCACGATGGATTACAACGGGGGCAAAGGCCTGTGTTACCTACTCTTCACTATTTGCAAAGAGAGAATACTCCTAAAAGAAAAGAGGAGGGGGGGGCAGCGTTAAAAGCACATCAGCGTGCATAAATACGAAAATGTTTTTACCTACCACGTACTTGACATTTGACAGCTTTTGATATTTGCTATTAAAAAACCAATGAAATTCACTGAAAAAACCATAGGTTATAGACCATATATAGTTAGGAATTTGCATTTAAAAAACCTTATTTTACTCACACAAAACCATTGAAATTCCATATATAGTTAGTTGCACTAACTATATATCGCGCACCCGCAATCCACTGCTGATGATGTCACATATTACATCATTCATGACATGGTCAGTGACATCACTGATGACATCACTGATGACAACATCCAGTGACTGTATGTTTCTGTAAAGTTAAAATATGTCTTACATATTGAAGAATGAGTGGATGTATAAGTGTCTGGATGAAGGATTTAGTAGGTGCATGACTGACTGAATGAGTTAGTGATTAAATGTGTCTCACTGAGTGCATGGGTTAGTGACTAAACTGTCTGAATTTGTGCATCATTATGTCTGTTGTTCTGTAAACTGCTGCATGTGTTGATCAGTAGCTATATGAGTAACTATATGGGTTATTGATTGATTGACGAAGTATTTGTATGGGAGACTGAGTGTGTGTGTGGCTGGCTGGGAGATGTGTGACTGTGCAGATCAATGTGTTCTTGTATCAATGATTGTATAAGAGATTAAGTATGTGTTAGTATATGTTTGAAAATGTAAGGTACTCTATGTTTAACTGTATTGATTAGAAAATGGAAGTGTGATTGATTCTTTACAGGACTGACTAGGCGTGTGAGTAACTCCATGGATGAGTGGCAGAGTGTGAGTGTCTATATTGGTGTATGAGTTCATATGATAGTGTTGTAAAGATGAGTGATTGTATGTATGAATGATTGTATGAATGAGTGAATCTGTGTGTAGACTTAGGAATCAGTGAGTGCGTATGTAGTAACTAGTATTGGTGTGTCAATGGTTTAAAAAATTATATTCTGTATTTTACACTGGATGTAACAGAGGTTATATTAAAGTGTGAGGAGATGCATTGTATTGTCACATGAATGATATCATCAGTGATGTCATCAGTGATGTCATTTGAGATGTCATCAGTGATGTCATTTGAGATGTCATCAGTGATGTCATCAGTGATGTCATTTGAGATGTCATCAGTGATGTCATCAGTGATGTCACTGACCATGTCATGAATGATGTAATATGTGACATCATCATCAGTGGATTGCGGGTGCGCGATATATAGTTAGTGCAACTAACTATATATGGAATTTCAATGGTTTTGTGTGAGTAGAATAAGGTTTTTAAATGCAAATTCCTAACTATATATGGTCTATAACCTATGGTTTTTTCAGTGAATATATATATATATATATCCACGAGCAAATGTCCTAAGCGGGGGAGCGGCTTTACAGCTGGTGCTGGCGGCGAGGATTAGGACGACCTCGCTATAAATGCTTTAGCAAGAAATCCTTCAAGAAATGAAGACGACGCACACCACTTCAAACTTGCAGCTTCAGATGTTTATTCAAGTAGGTTTCCTCACCTACGCGTTTCGGACATTAACTGTCCCTGATCACGGTTAACAAACAGTGGTCCCTTCTTTGTATTACTTATTTATTCTGTGACACCACCTGGCAATTTATGATGCATTGTGGGCATAGTAGTTTAAATAAGCTTTGCTTCATTTAGAAGCTTATCCTTGAGCGTCGGGTGGTTTGAGTCCAACATGTGGACGAATTAAAGGAAATTTACACGTCTTTCATGATTCAGGCTTGCATTAAATGCTAATTAGCGGCTTCGGTTCACATTGGTTGCGAAATGTGGGGCCCTTCATTAACGACTTAGTGTCTTTGGAATGCTCAAGGCTGAGTGCCTCATTACCTCTTTTCCTTTTATTTTCGTCCATGCCTTTCTCACATCCATCCGACTTTAGGATAACAAATCAACAATAAAATCATTTAACTTATCCACATGTTACTCATCTTTACTGTTTGAACTGTACTTTGGTCTGACCCTTTTACAGTATTTGAATTATAGTGAGTTTGAGTGTCAAAGTTCTTGAATCATTATTGGAGTAGCAGGACTTTAAAGGTGCACATGCATTTCTTCATCTCCGTTTAAACCCCACAGGCTTCTAGTTTTGAATTTTGATTCTAAGCATCTCAGCTTTTTGATGCGGTCTCCTCCTCTTTCGTTTTCTTTCACTAGAGCAATTCCTGAATAGTTCATATCTTTCCAGCTTTTTCCTATGTGGATCTTCATGTGTTTAGCAATTACATAGCTGAAGTCTTCGTTCTGGATTGCTCTTGTGAGTTCCAAGATTCTCTTTTTGAGAGGACAGATTGTCGAGCCAATGTCTTTCATGCCACAAAAAACTTGTATTTGGTACAGCGCGAACTGAGACTCACAAGTTATTTTGTCCTTGATTTCAAAGTTTCTGCCTTTTGCATCCTTCATGGATTTTAGATTTAAGCCCACTTTGCAGGCTTTACACGATAGACATTTGGTAAAACCACGTTGGAGATTGTCAAGCCATGTAACTGGTTTTATTCTTGTGAAGTGGCTGTTTACAAGAGTGTCCTGTATTGAGGGTGCTTTTCTAAACGATATTAGCGGTCTGTCTCCTATCAAAGGGCCAAGTTCAATGTCTTTCTTCAATACATTCCAATATTTATTTAGAATCTGTCTTATCTTGAAACTTTCTTTTGAATAAGTGAGAATCAGTCTCGGCTTGTCATCTTTTAGTTTCATTGACTTGTTGTTTTTTGGTACTAATATTTCCGCTCTTGTTTTTGTTCGGGCTCTTTGTTCTCCTCGTGTGATGTCAGCGGGTTTGTACCTGCGATTGAGGAAGCGCTTTTTGGTATCCTTAAATTTGTTCTCCATTTCTGTCTCTTCTGAACAATTGTGTTTCATACGTAAAAATTCACCGTAAGGAATGCTCCTTTTTAACGATGCCGGATGGAAGCTCGTACCATGAAGTACGCTTTTCGTTGAAGTCTTTTTACTGAAGACCGTGGTTTCTAGTTTGTTGTTCTTTACATAGATTTTTGTATCTATAAAATCTATCTCCTTTTTTTGGATGTTATATGTGAATCTCAAACCCAGTTCATTTTCATTCAAAATTTCTATATATTTGATCAGTTGTGATTTAGAACTGATCCACAAAAGGAAGAGGTCGTCAATAAACCGGAGCCAGAGTACCACATCTGTGGTATATTCTTCATTCCCCTCTCTCCAAGCTATGTTTTTTGCCCACCATCCCATGGTGAGATTGGCATAGCTTGGACAGAATGACACGCCCATGGCCCATCCGCATATCTGTATACATACCTTTTTGTCAAAGAGGAACACGTTATTTGATAAACAGAAAGTTATCATTTCCACCAGCATATTGGTATGCCGTAGCTCTGATATTGGCTTTTGCTTTAGAAAATATTTGATTGCTGTCAATCCTACGTCATGTTGTATTGACGTATATAAGGAGACCGCGTCAATTGTGGCTAGCAAGTACTCTGGTTGCCACTCCGTATCCATAATGTTTCTAAGAAAGTCCCCAGTATCTTTGATGAATGAGCTAAGTGTTGGAACGATTGGTGCTAGGAAGTAGTCAACATATGATGCAACATTTTCACACAAGGAGCCACAACTTGATATTATTGGGCGTGCTGGTGGTTTGTGTAAAGTCTTGTGTATTTTAGGCATGATATACCACGGATTGTGGGGGTAATTGGATGTGATACAGTGAGGTAGTTTTTATCCTCTTTGCTAATTAATCCTTTATCTTGCCATCCAATAATTAGTACTTGTAGCATATTTGCCATTTCAAAAGTTGGATTCTTTTGTAGTTGTTTGTAATTAGTTGCATCACTTAATTGGCGATTGGCCTCTTCCACATAATCTGTTTTATTTTGAATGACAATACTTCCCCCTTTATCTGCCAGTTTTATTTCTATAGCAGGATTTGTTTGAAGGGTCTTTAGTGCTATGCGTTCCTCTCTGGTCACATTTTCTTTGTTATTGATGGTATTTTCCATGACATCTAGTTCTGCCACCAGTAGGTCATGGAATGCGTCTATGCGATTGCCTGGGTAGAGGGTGGGACAAAATTTAGATTTGTTCTTAAGGTTTGTCTTGGGGCGTGTGCCTGTCGGAATACCCATTTCAGAAAGTGTTTGTGTGTTTGTTTGTTCATTTACTTCTATATCATGTATCAATTCATATGCTGTCTGTAAGCTTGTTACATCCGCAACAGTAAAAGCTTCCTGTTCTGTGCGTGCGGTGGAGTCCTCAATTGTTGTTTCCACTATTTCTCTATTGTTATGTTTCACAAAGAATTTTTTAAGTTTTAATTTTCTGATGTATTTGTATACGTCTATTCGTGTTTCCACCTCATCTTGATGTTTGACTGGGCAAAATGTTAGTCCCTTATTCAACAGTTTGCTTTCTGCTTTGGACAATACATGATCAGATAAATTGACAATGAGATTTGGGTCCGACTTTGGCGATTTTTGACTCTTTACTTCTTTGGCACTGCCCTGTTGCGCAGGGGATATCTTTCATTTCCTGCTTCTCCTGGTTTTCCTCCTTGGTTTTGGGTTGTCATTTGTCCTCTTCCTCCCCCTCTCATTCTTGGATTTCCTCGACCTTTTCCCCGCATTTTTGGATTTTGTTGATCTGTATACAAAATTTGCATTTCTTCTAAAAAGGAGAACTTTTTTAATCCCAGTACGTTTTGTTCACCATCGCTTGCTTCTGATTCTATCTCACTGTGTACCATTGTTTCTTGAGGTACCTGAGGATGTGTTTGATGTTGTTGTTTCAAGACATCAAACCTCTTAGCAAAAGTGAATATCGTGCCATTTTCAAAATCCGACTCATCCCGTCTGAATTTGCTTTGTTTCCTTTCCTGGATCTCATTGTCATGTTTGTCTAGATTTTTATCCATTAACTCACGAAGATTTTTAGTCATATCTTCAATTTCCCCTAGCGCCTGTATTTGTTCTTCAAGATCTTTGATTTTCAAAAGAAGATCTTCTACATTTTTTCTAGCGTATTTGACGATGATGAGGATCATTCTGTGTGAGCAGTCCATGTTGTTTTGACCCCATTCCTCCAACATTTCCGGACTGGTGTCAGGATGGTTAGGTAGAGTAAATATGCGTAGGCCTCTTGGTACCAGACCCAGTTCTGTATACTTTTCTAGGGTGATGATTTCCCAGCTTCTCAATATCTCTTTGCGTGACAGTTCCTCCAATTGTTGGAATAGTTGTTTAATTGTTGGATTGACAGTTTTCGATGTACTGGATGTTGCTGCTGTCAATCTACTGCCTGTCACATTTTTCACAAACATATTCTCTGCCTTTTCAAGGTGCATGGCTGCTCTATTTTCCATTGTGCGAGTCCTGAGGCCGAGTGTTGAGGGCGTGTATTATTATATTGATGTTTTTCCAACAAGAAACAGGTGTTCATCTATCACGTGACAACTTTGTTACTTGTGAGGCAAATTCGAATTGTCTTTTTGAAAAGAGTCGTGATGCACTTTTCAGGAATATGAAGCTTATGAAGTTAGTGTTTCTTTGGCTCAAGTTAGAATGCAAACAAACTCCGCTTTGGTTGTCAAAGGTTAGAGCTAGTAAACACTCGCTGCGGCATTACTCATATACGCCAGTGTATTTTTCTGGAATTTCAGTTAGATAACTCACCGGGAGACTCCCGTCGCTGTCGGTGTTCACCAACGCTTTCAGTCAGCACTCAACCGGGAAACCCAGATCGATTCTGCTGGTGTTGAGATTTTCGTTGATCTTGCATGTAGGCTTGTAGTGACAGATTCCAGACGCGGCGTTTATTTTTGAAATAGTTCTAAGTTCACCACTGGATTGCCAGTTTACGAAGATGTTCCGTATTTCCAATTCCGCAAGATACAAATGCCGGGCTCTCCCCCGTGTTGAATTAATCCACAAGCAAATGTCCCAAGTGGGGGGAGCGGCTTTACAGCTGGTGCTGGCGGCGAGGATTAGGACGACCTCGCTATAAATGCTTTAGCAACAAATCCTTCAAGAAATGAAGACGCTGCTCACCACTTCAAACTTTCAGCTTCCGATGTTTATTCAAGTAGGTTCCCTCACCTACGCGTTTCGGACATTAACTGACCCTGATCACGGTTAACAAACAGGTGTCCCTTCTTTGTATTACTTATTTATACTGTGACACCACCTGGCAATCTATGATGCATTGTGGGCATAGCAGTTTAAATACTCTTTGCTTCATTTAGAAGCTTATCCTTGAACCACGGGTGGTTGGATTCCGACATGTGGACGAATGAAAGGAAATTTACACGTCTTTCATGATTCAGGCGTGCATTAAATGCTAATTAGCGGCTTCGGTTCGCATTGGTTGCGAAATGTGGGGCCCACAATGCATCATAGATTGCCAGGTGGTGTCACAGTATAAATAAGTAATACAGAGAAGGGACTACTGTTTGTTAACCGTGATCAGGGACAGTTAATGTCCGAAACGCGTAGGTGAGGGAACCTACTTGAACAAACATCTGAAGCTGAAAGTTTCAAGTGGTGTGCGGCGTCTTCATTTCTTGAAGGATTTCTTGCTAAAGCATATATATATATATATATATATATATATATCGGCTTCAAAATCCCTCCCCCGCAATCCAATGGATAACACGCAAACATTTCGCATTTAAACCATCACGTGTCAAGACAACTAAACATTTCGCATTTATACCATCACGTTATGTTCATTAGCCCATACAGGGCAGTATAACAACATCATAGGTGTGCGTCTGTTGGCAGCAGAGTATACACTGTGTAGCCCATTATGGGCGTTATAAGAAAATGATTTGTTGGGATATTTATGAATTACATGTATCTTGCTGCATTATTTAATTACTGGGTGCCCATCTTGGGCGTTATAAGAATGTGATCCATTTGGTCTGTAGATACGAATGAAAAGTGCCCCCAAGCCAGAACGCATCGGATAGAGACCGCGAGGGCACTCGGCACAGACACGGCGAGCGGGATCCTTTGTGTGCCGGAGGGCATCTGAGAATCCAGGTAAGCCTGCGAGTGCTGGGAGCTAGCGCATTGCGTATCCGACCAGGTGGCATCTGGGAGAGGTAGTCCAAAGAGGAGCTTGCACGCAAGACCCAAGGGACAGTGGGTGTCAGAAACGACTGAATATTCTTTAAACTTAAGTGCAAGATGGCGGAGGAATGGGAACGGGAGCGCATAGAAGCAGCGCGTGATATCTTTGAAGATATTGACAAAGACACAAACACTGCAAAGGGTAGTGGAAAGAATAAAGCAACAACCAAAGAATCCGATACTAAAACACTACTGAGAGAATATGAAAAACTTCGGTAACAAGAAATCTCAAAGTGGTGGGAGTGTACTTCATTGCGAAGGTACTTAGAAGTAAATAGAGTACCAAGAGGCCTGAGAATTCTTCTTGCACCAACATATGATAACCCTGACCCAAAGATGTTAGAGGAATGGGCCAATAACAACGCACAGTCATCAAAAAATATGTTGGAAATATTAGTAAAATATGCTACAACGGACAGAGAAAAACTTTTGGCGCAGTTAGCCAATGTTGCACATGAGCTTGAGAAACAAGAAGATCAAGATTACATTTCCAAACAGATGACTGATATTAAAACACGTGTGAGCAAATATGAGCAAACGATAAAAGAAAGAAAAGCTGAGAAGTTCCAAAGGGACCGCGCAGATTACATTAAAGGACGCATTTATACGTTTGCGAAGAAGTATGACGGCATCAGACAAAGGAAGCAACCAACCTCAAATGTAGAAGATAACAGAACACCTGAAGAGTCTGAAGTAAGTTCTGGTGCGGAATCAGAACTGGGCACATCGGGATCGATGGCCGAAGATGAAGTAGTACCCACCCCTGCAGATGAATTTGTTTTTTTACGAGAGGAGAGACTGAGAACCCTAAGACCACGGCGGGGTCGACAGAACTCCAACAAAGACAAAACATCATCACAAAAAGCAGGAAACGAAAAAACAGGAGATGGGGAAAATGCAAGACAGCAAAAAGACAATACAAAGAAACAGAACTACAGAAGAAACTACAAACGTTAACAGCCACACAAACAGAGGAGAAAGACAAAAACACAGTCATAAATCTAACTAACATGGCCTTAACAAGCGAAGAAGAAGAGACTTTATCATTAGGATTATCCTACTGCAAACGTACCCTTTTTAACTACACTCAAACTCGGATAGACTTGCATCAGTTCACACGAAAACTGAAATTAAAAAAACATTTCTTTAATTGCAAAGAGATGAATAACAGTGAAAAAGAACCAACAGGAGACACAAGCTGGCAAATTGATGATATGCCTTTTATCAGGGAAATGGTGGATCTGGACACTGATGAAAGTAGTGACATGATGAATACCCAAGATGTAACAGAATATGCTGGAGTTTATATTGCAGGCACGTCAAAAACGCAATTTAAACCGAGATCTACATTCTGCCCCATCATGCCCAAAGACGGCATTGACATCTTTTCCGAAAAAGTCATACGTGATCTAAAATCCTTGTCGTGGACAAGCAGCAACGATTTCTTCAAGACACATGCAAATGAAAGATCAGCCTATGAAAACATTTGAGATGTCATCAGTGATGTCATCAGTGATGTCATCAGTGATGTCACTGATCATGTCATGAATGATGTAATATGTGACATGATCAGCAGTGGATTGCGGGTGCGCGATATATAGTTAGTGCAACTAACTATATATGAAATTTCAATGGTTTTGTGTGAGTAAAATAAGGTTTTGTAAATGCTAATTCCTAACTATACATGGTCTATAACCCATGGTTTTTTCAGTGAATTTTCAAGGTTTTGTAAATGCTAATTCCTAACTATATATGGTCTATAACCTATGGTTTTTTCAGTGAATTTCAATGGTTTTTTAATAGCAAATATCAAAAGCTGTAAAATGTCAAGTACGTGGTAGGTAAAATCATTTTCGTGTTTATGCACGCTGATGTGCTTTGAACGCTGCCCCCCCCTCTTTTCTTTTAGGAGTATTCTCTCTTTGCAGATAGTGAAGGGTAGGTAACACAGGCCTTTGCCCCCGTTGTAATCCGTCGTGCCTGCTTCCCTCTCCATTTGATTGATTGTTATCCTAGCATTTATTGTTTTGGAATTGGTTCTCTTTGGTTCATTCTCTATTTACAAACAAGCACAGAGTCGCAATACTCTGTTTAGTCTTTGCAGATAGTGAAAAATCGTTAAAAAAACAAAAGGAATCAAGCAAAATCAATAGGCCACTAATGGGATCTCTTTTTGACCTCGCTAAAATAGAAACATTATGAACAACCCCTCATGAGAAATACGAAACTAGTGAGAGGAACTGAGCTCAACACCATGATGGCTGCAAGACAGCTCGGCTCCGCCGCCCACCCCACCCAAAATAACGACAAACCCTATGCAAATATTATAAATATATACAACACACCAGCAAAGTAACAGGGTAAAACGTTTTATTAAATAACTATTTACATGGCAGCCTGCTGCAACATCGATCCAAACAAGCCTTTGTATTTGGGACTCAAAATCAACAAGTAACAGGGTAAAACGTTTTATTAAATATCTATTTACATGGCAGCCTGCTGCAACATCGATCCAAACAAGCCTTCGTATTTGGAGCTCAAAATCAACCATCAATAGTAAGATTTTCATTAGTGAGTGTAGGTTCATGGTTTTCCATCCACAGACTAAAAGCCTGGAGTGGGAGTGAAAGAACAATAACTAGGTAAGAAGGAAGGCAGAGGTTGTGGTAAGGACTCTGGATATAGTATGTTGCTTGGTCCCTGAGATGCTTCGATGTCACTGCCTTGCACAAATGGCATAAGTCCTGGATGTTGGGTGCTATAGTTGAGGGTTCCGAGCAGCGCTTGTAACACTGTCTGAAGCTTATTTGCACCTGCTGCAGCTTCACTATTCTCAAAGTAAGTGGGGGCTGTTTGTGGACCTGACTGCATTGGAAAACAATGTGATGCGGTGCCTCCCTGAACCGCTTGACGGAGGCCCCCGAGATAATTGCGCCTGCTCCACACCTTGTCCCACAATCCGTTTGACCTGAAGACACGTCCTGCGGTGCCCTGGTCCGACCATCACATATACCTGCACCAGGAGACGGCGTGGGGTGCACTAGAAGGGAGAGGCCGCGCGAATGAGCCTCCCCCACCTCCCCAGGTGGAGGTTTCTCAGCTACACCCCAGTGCTTCACTCGACCAGCTGACTTGCGCCTGCTCTTGCGACACAGTGCCTCGCTCGGCCAGCTGAATTGCGCCTGCTCTTGCTATTACAACATCTCACCCTCCATCCAACGGAATTGCACCCAATCTTGCGGTACAGCGACAGGCGGCTGCTACGGAGCTCACGAAATGGCGGTCGGCTCCACAGACTTGGGCCTGGCCTGCAAAGATGGCTCTGGGCAACCGTGGAACTCGGACGCTTGACTGCTAGGGCATGGGCCCCATTCCCAAAAGAGTCCCCTCAGCCTTGAAGATTCTACAACAGTCACCGGGACCCCCGACTCCCGTAGACTTCCGGTGGGGAGCGACTGCCATGATTGCTCGCGGAATGGCCACGACGTAGCCACGAGATGGTGGTGCTCTCATGCTGACGCCATATATTTACAACAAGGGGTGGTGAGGGACAGAGTCTCTGAATTAAGCAGAAAGCTCTCACCCAGTCAAGAGATCAGGGCTAGATCCAACACCGTTTTTTAGCTCACTGCACCATCCCAGTTTCAGAACCTGGCTGTATGCAAATTAGTCTGTTCCTGTCCCAGTGCATGATGGGAACAGGGCAAACCAAACTACAAAAGCCAATTCTTACACTGGGAAGGAAACAAGCTCCCGGGGACCGGTTTCTGGCATTACAGCCGTCTTCGGCCCGGTTTGCTTGAATCCTGATGGTGCAATGAGCAAGGGTCTCACATCTGAGAATACCCTTCCACGCTTAGGGTGGACAAAAATATTTACAACAAGGGGTGGTGAGGGACAGAGTCTCTGAATTAAGCAGAAAGCTCTCACCCAGTCAAGAGATCAGGGCTAGATCCAACACCGTTTTTTAGCTCACTGCACCATCCCAGTTTCAGAACCTGGCTGTATGCAAATTAGTCTGTTCCTGTCCCAGTGCATGATGGGAACAGGGCAAACCAAACTACAAAAGCCAATTCTTACACTGGGAAGGAAACAAGCTCCCGGGGACCGGTTTCTGGCATTACAGCCGTCTTCGGCCCGGTTTGCTTGAATCCTGATGGTGCAATGAGCAAGGGTCTCACATCTGAGAATACCCTTCCACGCTTAGGGTGGACAAAAATATTTACAACAAGGGGTGGTGAGGGACAGAGTCTCTGAATTAAGCAGAAAGCTCTCACCCAGTCAAGAGATCAGGGCTAGATCCAACACCGTTTTTTAGCTCACTGCACCATCCCAGTTTCAGAACCTGGCTGTATGCAAATTAGTCTGTTCCTGTCCCAGTGCATGATGGGAACAGGGCAAACCAAACTACAAAAGCCAATTCTTACACTGGGAAGGAAACAAGCTCCCGGGGAACGGTTTCTGGCATTACAGCCGTCTTCGGCCCGGTTTGCTTGAATCCTGATGGTGCAATGAGCAAGGGTTTCACATCTGAGAATACCCTTCCACGCTTAGGGTGGACAAAAATATTTACAACAAGGGGTGGTGAGGGACAGAGTCTCTGAATTAAGCAGAAAGCTCTCACCCAGTCAAGAGATCAGGGCTAGATCCAACACCGTTTTTTAGCTCACTGCACCATCCCAGTTTCAGAACCTGGCTGTATGCAAATTAGTCTGTTCCTGTCCCAGTGCATGATGGGAACAGGGCAAACCAAACTACAAAAGCCAATTCTTACACTGGGAAGGAAACAAGCTCCCGGGGACCGGTTTCTGGCATTACAGCCGTCTTCGGCCCGGTTTGCTTGAATCCTGATGGTGCAATGAGCAAGGGTCTCACATCTGAGAAAACCCTTCCACGCTTAGGGTGGACAAAAATATTTACAACAAGGGGTGGTGAGGGACAAAGTCTCTGAATTAAGCAGAAAGCTCTCACCCAGTCAAGAGATCAGGGCTAGATCCAACACCGTTTTTTAGCTCACTGCACCATCCCAGTTTCAGAACCTGGCTGTATGCAAATTAGTCTGTTCCTGTCCCAGTGCATGATGGGAACAGGGCAAACCAAACTACAAAAGCCAATTCTTACACTGGGAAGGAAACAAGCTCCCGGGGACCGGTTTCTGGCATTACAGCCGTCTTCGGCCCGGTTTGCTTGAATCCTGATGGTGCAATGAGCAAGGGTCTCACATCTGAGAATACCCTTCCACGCTTAGGGTGGACAAAAATATTTACAACAAGGGGTGGTGAGGGACAGAGTCTCTGAATTAAGCAGAAAGCTCTCACCCAGTCAAGAGATCAGGGCTAGATCCAACACCGTTTTTTAGCTCACTGCACCATCCCAGTTTCAGAACCTGGCTGTATGCAAATTAGTCTGTTCCTGTCCCAGTGCATGATGGGAACAGGGCAAACCAAACTACAAAAGCCAATTCTTACACTGGGAAGGAAACAAGCTCCCGGGGAACGGTTTCTGGCATTACAGCCGTCTTCGGCCCGGTTTGCTTGAATCCTGATGGTGCAATGAGCAAGGGTCTCACATCTGAGAATACCCTTCCACGCTTAGGGTGGACAAAAATATTTACAACAAGGGGTGGTGAGGGACAGAGTCTCTGAATTAAGCAGAAAGCTCTCACCCAGTCAAGAGATCAGGGCTAGATCCAACACCGTTTTTTAGCTCACTGCACCATCCCAGTTTCAGAACCTGGCTGTATGCAAATTAGTCTGTTCCTGTCCCAGTGCATGATGGGAACAGGGCAAACCAAACTACAAAAGCCAATTCTTACACTGGGAAGGAAACAAGCTCCCGGGGACCGGTTTCTGGCATTACAGCCGTCTTCGGCCCGGTTTGCTTGAATCCTGATGGTGCAATGAGCAAGGGTCTCACATCTGAGAATACCCTTCCACGCTTAGGGTGGACAAAAATATTTACAACAAGGGGTGGTGAGGGACAAAGTCTCTGAATTAAGCAGAAAGCTCTCACCCAGTCAAGAGATCAGGGCTAGATCCAACACCGTTTTTTAGCTCACTGCACCATCCCAGTTTCAGAACCTGGCTGTATGCAAATTAGTCTGTTCCTGTCCCAGTGCATGATGGGAACAGGGCAAACCAAACTACAAAAGCCAATTCTTACACTGGGAAGGAAACAAGCTCCCGGGGACCGGTTTCTGGCATTACAGCCGTCTTCGGCCCGGTTTGCTTGAATCCTGATGGTGCAATGAGCAAGGGTCTCACATCTGAGAATACCCTTCCACGCTTAGGGTGGACAAAAATATTTACAACAAGGGGTGGTGAGGGACAGAGTCTCTGAATTAAGCAGAAAGCTCTCACCCAGTCAAGAGATCAGGGCTAGATCCAACACCGTTTTTTAGCTCACTGCACCATCCCAGTTTCAGAACCTGGCTGTATGCAAATTAGTCTGTTCCTGTCCCAGTGCATGATGGGAACAGGGCAAACCAAACTACAAAAGCCAATTCTTACACTGGGAAGGAAACAAGCTCCCGGGGACTGGTTTCTGGCATTACAGCCGTCTTCGGCCCGGTTTGCTTGAATCCTGATGGTGCAATGAGCAAGGGTCTCACATCTGAGAATACCCTTCCACGCTTAGGGTGGACAAAAATATTTACAACAAGGGGTGGTGAGGGACAGAGTCTCTGAATTAAGCAGAAAGCTCTCACCCAGTCAAGAGATCAGGGCTAGATCCAACACCGTTTTTTAGCTCACTGCACCATCCCAGTTTCAGAACCTGGCTGTATGCAAATTAGTCTGTTCCTGTCCCAGTGCATGATGGGAACAGGGCAAACCAAACTACAAAAGCCAATTCTTACACTGGGAAGGAAACAAGCTCCCGGGGACCGGTTTCTGGCATTACAGCCGTCTTCGGCCCGGTTTGCTTGAATCCTGATGGTGCAATGAGCAAGGGTCTCACATCTGAGAATACCCTTCCACGCTTAGGGTGGACAAAAATATTTACAACAAGGGGTGGTGAGGGACAGAGTCTCTGAATTAAGCAGAAAGCTCTCACCCAGTCAAGAGATCAGGGCTAGATCCAACACCGTTTTTTAGCTCACTGCACCATCCCAGTTTCAGAACCTGGCTGTATGCAAATTAGTCTGTTCCTGTCCCAGTGCATGATGGGAACAGGGCAAACCAAACTACAAAAGCCAATTCTTACACTGGGAAGGAAACAAGCTCCCGGGGACCGGTTTCTGGCATTACAGCCGTCTTCGGCCCGGTTTGCTTGAATCCTGATGGTGCAATGAGCAAGGGTCTCACATCTGAGAATACCCTTCCACGCTTAGGGTGGACAAAAATATTTACAACAAGGGGTGGTGAGGGACAGAGTCTCTGAATTAAGCAGAAAGCTCTCACCCAGTCAAGAGATCAGGGCTAGATCCAACACCGTTTTTTAGCTCACTGCACCATCCCAGTTTCAGAACCTGGCTGTTTGCAAATTAGTCTGTTCCTGTCCCAGTGCATGATGGGAACAGGGCAAACCAAACTACAAAAGCCAATTCTTACACTGGGAAGGAAACAAGCTCCCGGGGACCGGTTTCTGGCATTACAGCCGTCTTCGGCCCGGTTTGCTTGAATCCTGATGGTGCAATGAGCAAGGGTCTCACATCTGAGAATACCCTTCCACGCTTAGGGTGGACAAAAATATTTACAACAAGGGGTGGTGAGGGACAGCTTGTCTCCTTTCTGGTGAAGAATTGGCTTGGGTAGTTTGGTCTGCCCTGTTCCCATGATGCACTGGGCCAGGGACAGACTAATTTGCATATAGCCAGGTTCTGAGCTGGGATGGGGCAGTGAGATAAATAACGGTGATGGATCAAGCCCTGATCTTTGGACTGGGTAAGAGTGGTCTGCTCAATTCAGACACTCTGTTCATCACCACCCCTTTTCTGTATCGTTTTTGGCCACTATAGGTGTGCAAGGGTATACTCAGACATGAGTCCCTTTCTCACTGCTCCATCAGGATTCAAGCAAGCCGGGCCGAAGAGGCTGAAATGCCAGAAACCGGTCCCCGGTAGCTTGTCTCCTTTCTGGTGAAGAATTGGCTTGGTAGTTTGGTCTGCCCTGTTCCCATGATGCACTGGGCCAGGGACAGACTAATTTGCATATAGCCAGGTTCTGAGCTGGGATGGGGCAGTGAGATAAATAACGGTGATGGATCAAGCCCTGATCTTTGGACTGGGTAAGAGTGGTCTGCTCAATTCAGACACTCTGTTCATCACCACCCCCTTTTCTGTATCGTTTTTGGCCACTATAGGTGTGGCAGGGTATACTCAGACATGAGTCCCTTTCTCACTGCTCCATCAGGATTCAAGCAAGCCGGGCCGAAGAGGCTGAAATGCCAGAAACCGGTCCCCGGTAGCTTGTCTCCTTTCTGGTGAAGAATTGGCTTGGTAGTTTGGTCTGCCCTGTTCCCATGATGCACTGGGCCAGGGACAGACTAATTTGCATATAGCCAGGTTCTGAGCTGGGATGGGGCAGTGAGATAAATAACGGTGATGGATCAAGCCCTGATCTTTGGACTGGGTAAGAGTGGTCTGCTCAATTCAGACACTCTGTTCATCACCACCCCCTTTTCTGTATCGTTTTTGGCCACTATAGGTGTGGCAGGGTATACTCAGACATGAGTCCCTTTCTCACTGCTCCATCAGGATTCAAGCAAGCCGGGCCGAAGAGGCTGAAATGCCAGAAACCGGTCCCCGGTAGCTTGTCTCCTTTCTGGTGAAGAATTGGCTTGGTAGTTTGGTCTGCCCTGTTCCCATGATGCACTGGGCCAGGGACAGACTAATTTGCATATAGCCAGGTTCTGAGCTGGGATGGGGCAGTGAGATAAATAACGGTGATGGATCAAGCCCTGATCTTTGGACTGGGTAAGAGTGGTCTGCTCAATTCAGACACTCTGTTCATCACCACCCCCTTTTCTGTATCGTTTTTGGCCACTATAGGTGTGGCAGGGTATACTCAGACATGAGTCCCTTTCTCACTGCTCCATCAGGATTCAAGCAAGCCGGGCCGAAGAGGCTGAAATGCCAGAAACTGGTCCCCGGTAGCTTGTCTCCTTTCTGGTGAAGAATTGGCTTGGTAGTTTGGTCTGCCCTGTTCCCATGATGCACTGGGCCAGGGACAGACTAATTTGCATATAGCCAGGTTCTGAGCTGGGATGGGGCAGTGAGATAAATAACGGTGATGGATCAAGCCCTGATCTTTGGACTGGGTAAGAGTGGTCTGCTCAATTCAGACACTCTGTTCATCACCACCCCCTTTTCTGTATCGTTTTTGGCCACTATAGGTGTGGCAGGGTATACTCAGACATGAGTCCCTTTCTCACTGCTCCATCAGGATTCAAGCAAGCCGGGCCGAAGAGGCTGAAATGCCAGAAACCGGTCCCCGGTAGCTTGTCTCCTTTCTGGTGAAGAATTGGCTTGGTAGTTTGGTCTGCCCTGTTCCCATGATGCACTGGGCCAGGGACAGACTAATTTGCATATAGCCAGGTTCTGAGCTGGGATGGGGCAGTGAGATAAATAACGGTGATGGATCAAGCCCTGATCTTTGGACTGGGTAAGAGTGGTCTGCTCAATTCAGACACTCTGTTCATCACCACCCCCTTTTCTGTATCGTTTTTGGCCACTATAGGTGTGGCAGGGTATACTCAGACATGAGTCCCTTTCTCACTGCTCCATCAGGATTCAAGCAAGCCGGGCCGAAGAGGCTGAAATGCCAGAAACCGGTCCCCGGTAGCTTGTCTCCTTTCTGGTGAAGAATTGGCTTGGTAGTTTGGTCTGCCCTGTTCCCATGATGCACTGGGCCAGGGACAGACTAATTTGCATATAGCCAGGTTCTGAGCTGGGATGGGGCAGTGAGATAAATAACGGTGATGGATCAAGCCCTGATCTTTGGACTGGGTAAGAGTGGTCTGCTCAATTCAGACACTCTGTTCATCACCACCCCCTTTTCTGTATCGTTTTTGGCCACTATAGGTGTGGCAGGGTATACTCAGACATGAGTCCCTTTCTTACTGCTCCATCAGGATTCAAGCAAGCCGGGCCGAAGAGGCTGAAATGCCAGAAACCGGTCCCCGGTAGCTTGTCTCCTTTCTGGTGAAGAATTGGCTTGGTAGTTTGGTCTGCCCTGTTCCCATGATGCACTGGGCCAGGGACAGACTAATTTGCATATAGCCAGGTTCTGAGCTGGGATGGGGCAGTGAGATAAATAACGGTGATGGATCAAGCCCTGATCTTTGGACTGGGTAAGAGTGGTCTGCTCAATTCAGACACTTTGTTCATCACCACCCCCTTTTCTGTATCGTTTTTGGCCACTATAGGTGTGGCAGGGTATACTCAGACATGAGTCCCTTTCTCACTGCTCCATCAGGATTCAAGCAAGCCGGGCCGAAGAGGCTGAAATGCCAGAAACCGGTCCCCGGTAGCTTGTCTCCTTTCTGGTGAAGAATTGGCTTGGTAGTTTGGTCTGCCCAGTTCCCATGATGCACTGGGCCAGGGACAGACTAATTTGCATATAGCCAGGTTCTGAGCTGGGATGGGGCAGTGAGATAAATAACGGTGATGGATCAAGCCCTGATCTTTGGACTGGGTAAGAGTGGTCTGTTTAACTCAGACACTCTGTTCATCACCACCCCCTTTTCTAAATCGTTTTTGGCCACTATAGGTGTGGCAGGGTATACTCAGACATGAGTCCCTTTCTCACTGCTCCATCAGGATTCAAGCAAGCCGGGCCGAAGAAGGCTGAAATGCCAGAAACCGGTCCCCGGTAGCTTGTCTCCTTTCTGGTGAAGAATTGGCTTGGTAGTTTAGTCTGCCCTGTTCCCATGATGCACTGGGCCAGGGACAGACTGATTTGCATATAGCCAGGTTCTGAGCTGGGATGGGGCAGTGAGATAAATAACGGTGATGGATCAAGCCCTGATCTTTGGACTGGGTAAGAGTGGTCTGCTCAATTCAGATACTCTGTTCATCACCACCCCCTTTTCTGTATCGCTCATGCTGACGCCAGCGTCAGTCTGAAACATCCAGAAACACTGTGGACTACCAATTCGATCACTTCCGGTGGAGCCCCAACGTGACCCGGTAGAGAAGAAATTGCCCTCCCCTCTTTGACTGATGGTTCTTGTTGCCTGTCCCTTCTGTTGTCATTTAACAGGACTTTTTTGACTACTGAAAGGGGTTGTGTTCCAACCGCAGGTTGGTGGAGACATTTTGACTATATTCTGGACCTGCGTTGTCGCGTAATGCGTCATATGACGCGCCGCGTTAGCACACCCGGAAGTGCTCCGGTGCGCGCGGCGCAGCTTCCCGGAAGCGATCCAGAGCGCGGCGCGCAGCGCGTAACGTAAGCATAACAGGTCATGTGACTTGTTAAAAAAACTTTTCATTGGTTCATTTTACTTTTGTTATTCTAATGATGGAAGGCTTGGTCATATGACCTAAAAATAACACTTTTCATTGCTTTCGAACATTTTTTTTTCCCAAATGATGAAAGCCCCACCTTTTTTTTTCTCACTCTGACTTGTAAAGCAAAGGACCCAGATTCATTTACAGTTTATCACTAACAATGTTCCAGGCTAATGTATTTTCCCGGGAAATTTACAACTGTCCTGCAAGTAAAATATTCCTATTTCGAGAAAAAGGGCGTTTCTTCGTCCCATGAGGGAGCCGTTGAACAAAAGAGGCTCGGCCTGCTGTCTTAGTCGCTGATAGGCATGAATATCGGATTCTTATCGATCACTTTATGTTGCAGGAGTAGAAAACACAACAGCCCTTGACCCTTTATCTTTACTGCGTTCCTGCGTATTATACCTTTTAACCGTCATGTAATCGGGCTGCTTTATTTCACTTGCCTTTTACTGATTCGAAAACAGTGGCTATTATTCAAAACTTTACCAATCTAGGTACTACTACCATGTTTTGTTTTAAAAACCTTTATTGTGAAAATGACAGTATACAAATACGGGCCTATAACCACGTGGGCCGGCCACGGAGCAAACTGGAATCGTATATGATGAGGGAACATTTACACTGTAGGAGAACGTAACGGGCGGGCCATTAGGTTGCAAGAACTAAGGTGTCTAACAGTTGCGGAATCGGTGGACGTACATTTTATAATTAGGGGGGGGGGAAATTGTAAGCATATACTTTTTCATGACATTATTGAAGAATTATTAAATTTGACCAACAAGGAGCCTATTACTGGGTCTCCAAAAAGAACAAAACGACCTCTCGGTAGAAATGTTAGCAGGCTTATAGTTCCTAGCAATCTAAACTGTTTATCAGAACTGAGGACTTGATCCTGTCCCCCCCTTCCTTTGTGAAACAATATCACATGTTTTTTGTATGTTTTATTTTTCATTAATGGTATGTCTTTAGAATCTGTTTTGTATGTTGCGTTAAATTGTTGTGCTACGAAGCACTTTTTGATTTAAGTTTCTTGTCGTACGCTTATGGTGAGTACGTTCAAGACATTGTGATTTCTCTAGACTGAAGTGACTTCTACTTTTTGATAAAATTGATAAATAAAACGGCGCAACTAATCGCCCAGATGAACATATTAAGCTTTGTTTATCTTCTTTCATCCCAAAGTCAAATGTTGTGAAATTTTTTAAAGTGTGGGTTCCTCCTTTTCATAAAATATATTTTTTATGTGACACATAATTGTGAAGACTTTAATGTACAAAAAGTCATCCCTGGAATCTTCCGCTTCAGGCTCGGTCCCACACACCCTCGCAGTGAGAATCCCCTCCCCAATCACAATACAGGATCGTTATCAGATAGTAGGAACGCGTGTGGTGTGACGGATCTCATGGGGTGGGGGCCTTGATCTACTGTAACTCCTTTGAAGAGGGGTGATTCTTTACAGTTGGGGCCATAAACTACATCCACAGGGCTAGGTGATAGCCTGGGACCGGCCTGAATAATCAGACACAGAGGAAGAGGAGTGTCAGAGGCTGCGGTAGTGAATAGGGTGAAAGGGAGGTGTCGGGCGGGCACAGGGTGTGATTCTCAGGGAAGAGCAGCGCAGATGGGGGGAGGTTTATGGCCCATGCATGAGAGAGAGAGCGGGGGTGACCAGTGCGTGGGGGAGATGCTTGCGAGGGTGGGGAGCCATGCTGAGGATCGGCGGCGTGCAGAGAGTGGGTCTGGTCAAGGCATCTAAAATGGCTGCCGTGCACGACAAAAGTGTGGCATTGGAAAAAAGGCAAGATGGCGCAGACAATGTTTATCAATACAGATTAATTTATAACAATTATTTTTAACAATATATTTACTCGCAGTGTCAAAATGGCAGTCAACATTTCCTGATTTCCTTCGAATCGAACGTTAACAGACGTCACGCAGCAAAAAAAAAAAAAACGCTCACGCGCAGCCGCTGGAAGACATGTATCAACATATATGAGCATCCTCAGCCACCCTCAGAAAACATAGGGGGTCAGGATACGTTTCCCGTACCCCCTTATACCCATTTCTCACATTGTTTTTCCTCCATCTTGTAATTTAATTAAAACGAAACACAAAATGGCGAATTCCCGTTTCGCGACCCGGTTCGCTACCCGGTTCGCGAACCGGAAAGCACTTCTACCGCGAAAAATCAAATTTTTTTTATTTGCCCCACGGGACCCTTTAATAACCCCAACATCATTCCTAGGGGGTCAAGAAGGGTCTACCATGCCCCCTTTCATTAAATTCCCCCTTCGTTTTTCTCCTCCTCTTGTCTCTCGATCCTACCGAGAGACAAGATGGCGGCCGTTCCGGACTGTTTAGAATGTTGACAGACACCGGAGAGCCAATCAGCTTCGTTTCGCAAAGTTCCGTAACGCGAAAAGTACGCGAACCGGAGCGCTAACCGGGACGCTGTCACAGATATATCTGTTTTTTAAAACGTTAATTTCTCAAAATCCACTGGAGCACATATATTGAGACCTAGCAAAGGCACATCGGGCTAATAGTCCCTACAATTTTGCCAAGTTTCGTGCAAATCCATTCAGCCGTTCGAGCTAAAAGTGAGGCCAAATGCCCTATGGAAAAATGAATGGGAAAAATGCGTTTTGGGACCCCCATTTTTTCTCGGCCCCCCCTTGACGAAAAACCCCCAAATTTTCAGGGGCTGCTCAGAAACAAAATGTGCCATTTTCCTGAAAATTTCAGCCGATTCCTTCCACAAACGCCAAAGTTATTAGACATAGAATTTTCAAAAGTCCTATAGAGAAAAAATCCTAACTATATATACCTACTGGCGACTGCCAGTAGGTAATATATATATATATATATATATATATATATATATATATATATATATATATATATATATATATATATATATATATATATATATATATATATATATATGTATATTACCTACTGGCGGTCGCCAGTAGGTATATATAGTTAGGATTTTTTCTCTATGGGATTTTTGAAAATTCTATGTCTAATAACTTTGGCGTTTGTGTACGGAATTGGCTGAAATTTTCAGGAAAATGGAACATTTTGTTTCTGAGCAGCCCCTGACAATTTGGGGGGGTTTCATCAAGGGGGGGACGAGAAAAAAGGGGGGTCCCAAAACACGTTTTTCCCATGTTCATTTCCATAGGGCGGTTGGCCTCACTTTTAGCTCGAACGGCTGAATGGATTTGCACGAAACTTGGCAAAATTGTAGGGACTGTTAGCCCGATGTGCCTTTGCTAGGTCTCAATATATGTGCTCCAGTGGATTTTGAGTAATTTAGGTTCAAAAAAAGATATATATCTGGGCGGAGCCTAACCACACATCTGATCTGATTGGCTGTCAGCACTTCATCCAAGAAGTGTTGGCAGCCATCTTGGGACCAATATACATGATAGCACCTCATTAAAAAGCATTGTAGTTAATAGAGGGTTTTAGGACTTTAGTTACATTATAAATCATTTGTTGATGGTACCATACTCGTTTTAGGAATTGTGGTGGGTTCTAAGGTGATTTTACCATGTGAAAAAACCTTCTGCTGTGATATCATGAATATTGTTTGAAAGAAAAAACTAATATCTCATGATTTTCCCACAGTGGTTTGGAAGGGGATCTATAAGCTAAACTGAAAGCATATTTTCTGTAAATTCACATTATCTTTCTCAGTCATGTGAAAATGAAGTCTGACATTCTCAGTAAAACATGTACATCCAACAAGGACAGAGACTGTCAGTTGATTCCTTTGTGTTCTACTGCAGCCTCCTAGAGTGTTCTAAAGAACAACTAGAGCGCTAACAGTCCTACTTATTACAAAGGTATGGCACACCTGAAGCCATCTTGATTGGAATAAAGTGGTAACTCTTAAAACATTTAATTTAAAAAGAAACAACATGAGGGGGTATATTTTGCCATAGAAAGTATGATTAGTTCTGCAGAATGAAAAAGTAGGGCACATTTTGAGTGACTTCTCAAATCCTTTTCTATTTCATTAAAACATTCTGACATGCAGTCTCCCAAAATGGCCACCAGAGACAAAAGAGCCCAAATGTAGCCCAAATATCACCCAGATGTAGCCCAAGTATAGCCCAATGACAGAATGTCCCAGAGTGTTCTAAAGAACAACTAGAGCGCTAACAGTCCTACTTATTACAAAGGTATGGCACACCTGAAGCCATCTTGATTGGAATAAAGTGGTAACTCCTAAAACATTTAATTTAAAAAGAAACAACATGAGGGGGTATATTTTGCCATAGAAAGTATGATTAGTGCTGCAGAATGAAAAATTAGGGCACATTTTGAGTGACTTCTCAAATCCTTTTCTATTTCATTAAAACATTCTGACATGCAGTCTCCCAAAATGGCCACCAGAGACAAAAGTGCCCAAATGTAGCCCAAATATCACCCAGATGTAGCCCAAGTATAGCCCAATGACAGAATGTCCCAGAGTGTTCTAAAGAACAACTAGAGCGCTAACAGTCCTACTTATTACAAAGGTATAGCACACCTGGAGCCATCGTGATGGGAATAAAGTGGTAACTCTTAAAACATTTAATTTAAAAAGGAACAAAATGATGGGGTATATTATGCAATAGAAGGTATTATTAGTGCTGCAGAAAGAAAAATTAGGGCACATTTTGAGTGACTTTTCAAATCCTCTTCTATTTCATTAAAAAATTCTGACATGCAGTCTCCCAAAATGGCCACCAGAGACAAAAGAGCCCAAATGTAGCCCAAATATCACCCAGATGTAGCCCAAGTATAGCCCAATGACAGAATGTCCCAGAGTGTTCTAAAGAACAACTAGAGCGCTAACAGTCCTACTTATTACAAAGGTATGGCACACCTGAAGCCATCTTGATTGGAATAAAGTGGTAACTCTTAAAACATTTAATTTAAAAAGGAACAAAATGAGGGGGTATATTTTGCCATATGAATTATGATTAGTGCTGCAGAAAGAAAAATTAGGGCACATTTTGAGTGACTTCCCAAACCCTCTTCAATTTCATTAAAAAAATTCTGACATGCAGACTGAAACATGCACTTTGAATACCAGCAGCAGACGTCCCTGGTGAGCAGTAGCTTTACTACAGTGATCTAATGTGCAACTAGAGTGCTAACATTCAGAATTTATGGCAAATGTGTGACACATCTGAATGCCTTCTTGATGGAACCAAAGTAAACAAGCATTGAAAATGCAATAGATCTCGCCCTCGTTTAAGTTAAAGCCATTCTGTTTGTAATGAGGTGGCTTTTTTAGCTTTGCTTTTATTAGTGTTTTTTCAACTTTCATGTAAATAACATGCATCTGTATGCATATAAGTATATGTATGCATGCATTTATGTTTGTATTTATATAGATATACAGATGATATATGTTTATATATGTATGTATATATATATATATTCACTGAAAAAACCATAGGTTATAGACCATATATATTTAGGAATTAGCATTTACAAAACCTTGAAAATTCACTGAAAAAACCATAGGTTATAGACCATATATAGTTAGGAATTAGCATTTACAAAACCTTGAAAATTCACTGAAAAAACCATAGGTTATAGACCATATATAGTTAGGAATTCGCATTTACAAAACCTTATTTTACTCACACAAAACCATTGAAATTCCATGTATAGTTAGTTGCACTAACTATATATCGCGCACCCGCAATCCACTGCTGATGATGTCACATATTACATCATTCATGACATGGTCAGTGACATCACTGATGACATCACTGATGACATCTCAAATGACATCACTGATGACATCACTGATGACAACATCCAGTGACTGTATGTTTCTGTAAAGTTAAAATATGTCTTACATATTGAAGAATGAGTGGATGTATAAGTGTCTGGATGAAGGATTTAGTAGGTGCATGACTGACTGTATGAGTGAGTGATTAAATGTGTCTCACTGAGTGCATGGGTTAGTGACTAAACTGTCTTAAAAGTAGCTATATGAGTAACTATATGGGTTATTGATTGGTTGCCCAAGTATTTGTATGAGAGACTGAGTGTGTGTGTGGGTGGCTGGGAGGTGTATGACTCTGTGCATAGATGTGTGAGCAGTTGATTCACTAGATGTATGGTTTCAAAAGTGCATGTGGAAACAGCTGTATGGGCGGTTGACTGTGTGCATGAGCGTATTGGTGAGTGAATGGATATCTCAGTGCTACATGTCAAAGTAAGTACATATGTAAAACACAGTACATGTGAGAGTTGACATATATAAATAACTGTGCATAAGAGCCAGTGAATGTGTGAGTGGCTGTATGGATCATTGTGAACTTGTATCAGGGATTGTATAAGAGAGTAAATATGTGTTAGTATATGTTTGAATAAGTAAAGTTTGTATAACTGTATAGTTGAGGAAATGGAGGTGTGATTGATTCTTTGCATGACTGACTAGGTGTGTGAGTAACTCCATGGATGAGTGACAGTCTGGGAGTGTCTGTTTACACTGATTGTATCTGAGGTTATATTAGAGGCTGAAGAGGTTCATCGTATTATCACATGAATGATATCATCAGTGATGTGATCAGTAATGTCAAATGAGATGTCATCAGTGATGTCATCAGTGATGTCATTTGAGATGTCATCAGTGATGTCATCAGTGATGTCACTGACCATGTCATGAATGATGTAATATGTGACATCATCAGCAGTGGATTGCGGGTGCGCGATATATAGTTAGTGCAACTAACTATATATGGAATTTCAATGGTTTTGTGTGAGTAAAATAAGGTTTTGTAAATGCGAATTCCTAACTATATATGGTCTATAACCTATGGTTTTTTCAGTGAATATATATATATATATGTTATAGTTGGGCTCAGGTTTCACTCGTACAAAACCTGAGAAATTCAGCAGTTATAGTTATCTGAGCTAAGTATAACTCACACCCCGCAAAACATTGCTTATAACCTCACATATTACATTGCTCATGACATGATCAGTGACATCACTGATGACTCCTCAAATGACATCACTGATGACATCACAGTGACTGTGAGTGTTTATAAAACCTTTATGAGTGTGCATTATTGGAAGTGTGGTGCGGAAAGCACACAATCAAGTCCTGTATGGACCCCACAAGTGTGCCCGTCCTCGATCCCATGTACAGCTGCTGTTTCACTTCCGTGACCCCCAAGGATAACGGGGTGGTGCATACTCCGCGGCTGGACTGCCACGTGTAAATTGTCGCTCCAGGTTGTCCACCTCTTGAGTAGCACACGAGCAGCAGCTTGATTTATGTGTAGGTGAGGATGGGGATCCTCTTGTAGATGCCGCTCCGTAATGGATCTGCCCGACACGTTTCGAAGCTCCATCTGCTTTTCTTCAGGGGCTTTAACGGAAGCGGTGTGTGCACCCGCTGACACACTTCTCCAATTTCCATATGACACACCCGCCGATGGGAGGCTCCGATGAGACTGTGCTTGGGGGTCACGGAAGTGAAACAGCAGCCGTACATGGGATCGAGGACAGGCCCACTTGTGGGGTCCATACAGGACTTGATTGTGTGCTTTCCACACCACACTTCCCAGAATGCACAGTCTCATCGGAGCCTCCCATCGGCGGGTGAGTCATATGAAATTGGAGAAGTGTGTCAGCGGGTACGCACACCGCTTCCGTTAAAGCCCCTGAAGAGAAGCAGATGGAGCTTCGAAACGCGTCGGGCAGATCAATTACGGAGCGGCATCTACAAGCGGATCCCCGTCCTCACCTACACATATATCAAGCTGCTGTTCGTGTGCTACTCAAAAGGTGGACAACCTGGAGCGACAATATATATATATATATATATATATATGTATATATATACTCCAAATGCTCAAGCATTCACTGCTGCCTCCAAACCGAGAGTTGCGTCGTCAGGAAATTAGACTTCTTGGGCCAAGTCTCAATTAATTCAAACAGAAGACCACGCCGTGTGAGATTTAAAATGGCTTCTTTAATGTGCCGCTGCCAAACGCGTTTCGACTGCACAGCAGTCTTGATCACTGGTCATCGTTACACAAGCGCGCGGCCATTTAAAAAAGAAACTTTACGCAATGTCATTAGAACTACCTGTCAATAGACAGGGAAGACAGACTCGTAGTTTTTGCTTAAAGTGGATCACATTTCATTGGTAGCAATCACAGTCTAAATTCATATTGCACAGCAAAAATTCGTAATTTATAACACAAAGATACCAGTTAAAAAACATTCCGTCTTTTAAAGCATCTTGCTTGTCAATATCAATCAACTTTATCGACAATCTCGCGTGTGCACTCGCGCGTTGCTTGGAATTTGCTGCAGCCACTGTAGCGCGCCAACTAATATAGCGCGCTTCCCTCTAATACTGCTCAAGTGAGCATGTAACCTCAAACGGCATATTAATATCTCTATGTGCAAGCATTAGCAATGAAATCAATTTTAGCAAGAATTATAACCATAAGCCCCCAGTGGGGATCCACACCAAATTTTTAGTGCAAAGTCTGTCCAAAAAAAATATACCTGATCACAGTACATATAAATATTATTGCAGGCGGCTACTCATATTTAAAGACATTTATCCTCATAAATGTGTGTGCAAATCTTCCTCAATATTCAAACGGTTAGGTTGTTTGGAATTCAGCTTGATGATGTATCGAGACTCAAGTCTCCTGAGCTTTTTAAGCCGGTTACCACCTCTTTGGCTTGCAGAGATGGAATCGATTACATAATAAGTTAGACCACTGCTGTTTTTATTATGCATGGTTTCAAAATGCCTGGCCACAGGGTATGCCCTGTCTGCATTCTTAATTGCACGCAGGTGTTGTAATATCTACTTGTGGACTTCATTGATTGTGCTGCCTACGTATCTCAACCCACAAGGGCACTCGAGTACGTAGACAGCATAATCAGTTTTGCATGTATATTTATTTTGTATCCTATCCATTTTGTTGGAAAGTCCCAGTCTGTACTTACTACAATTTAAGCCATGGGTACATGCTTTACATTTCCGGCATCTAACGAAGCCATTCTTTTCCAGCCAAGTTTTTTTCGGTTGAGGTTTCTTCAGTGTATTGATCACCAGACAGTCTTTAAGGGGTTTTGCCTTTCTAAAAGTGATTTGGGGCCTTTTGGTGACTTCTTTCCCAAGTACAGGGTCATTTTTAATGATATGCCAATGTTGGTTGAGTATTCTTCTCACCTCAACGTGTTGGTTACAAAAATTAGTTATGAACCTGCATTGGCTTGTCTCAGCAAGTTCCTTTTTGTCAATAAAGAACATTTCTTCTCTCTTTTTCTTGGAGGCTTTACTCACCCCCTGCTCAATCCAAGTATTGGGGTAACCCCTTTCCCTGAACCTTTCTCTCAGTACTCCTAGCTCTTTTTCCACTTCAATTGGTGTACTGCAGTTTCGCTTGACTCTCAAGCTCTCACCATAGGGTATGCTACACTTGAGGGCCTTAGGATGAAAACTTTGTACATGCAACAAAGTATTGCCACTAGTAGGTTTTCTGTATAGTTTTGTCTGAATCCTTCCGTTCTCGACATCTACTGTCAGGTCCAGGAAATTTACTCTCTCTCTACTTATGGTACTAGTGAAGGTTAAATTCAAATCATTATTTTGAAGGCTGGATATAAACTTTTTCACCTCAGATTCGGTGCCCCTCCAGACCAAAAATAGGTCGTCGATAAATCGACTCCAGTGAATAATGTGCTCTTCCCATTCCTTTTGGTACTGCGTCCGGACCACCTGCTCCTCCCACCAGCCCATATGCAAATTAGCATAGCTAGGGGCGAAGCAGGTGCCCATAGCAGTATCACATGTTTGATGGAATAATTGCCCATAGAACAGGAAGAAATTGCTAGTTAAGCATTTCTCCACCATTCGCAAAATCATTTGAGTATGCGACCATAGGCTGATTGCTCTTGCTCCCAAGAAGTGTTTAACAGCACGTAATCCATCTGCATGCCTGATGCTCATGTATAATGTGGCCATATCAATGGTTAGTAACAAATAATCCTCTTCCCATGGTGTGTCTTAAATTTTCTTCAGAAAATCTCCAGTGTTTAACAAAAATGAAGGAAGTGTTTTTGTTAAAGGATTCAAAAAGTAGTCAACATATTTTGAGGTGTGCTCTAGTGCACTACCTATAGTGTAGCAGGGTTTCCGTTCTCCCACAGAACTGTGCATAGAGATCTAGAACCTCAGTGAGTTAGGATGATCCAAAACTCATCTCAGTGTCAGAAATCTCCTTACCTAGCTAGCTACAGTGTCTCATGGATCATTATGGAATGAACCATGTCTTAGACAAACCAGAACATGATCTTTAGAATACCTCAGGAATCGTGGAACACATGAACACTCTTTCGTTATATAATCATTTCAAACCAAAACTGGGAGTCAAAGAACACAAATGCAAGTTTGAAATATTTATTATTCAATGCAAAGTTCTCAAACGCAGTATCTTGTATAATACCAAAATGCAGATTATAAAAATCAGAGTTAGCAGCATAGTCACTAATCCATAGTAAGCAAAAGGTGCTAGCATGTTATAATGCAAAACCTATAGAATCGATATCACCTATATTTCGCGCACCCTATCTAGTATATTATTTTATATCTAAGAAGGTCTCATTCGGGCTTTAGCAGGGCGGCCCCATACCTCTCAATGTCAGTAGGAGCAGTTCACATCAACAGCTACCAGCTCTCTCCATGCGCAGCACCAAGTGTCTACGTTCATTCCGTGTAACTCTATCTTAAACCCGCGTAGAGCCCAAAATGTTGGCATCAACATTATTTGTGTTATGTCTAATGTGGTGCGAGGATCAGGCCTCTCAGCAACCTTGTGTTAGGTTAATCTTAGAGTGTGTAGCTCTCAGTGTGCAGACAGTTGTACCAAGTGTACCAGGCAAAGCTGATAGCATAGAAATAACATATTATTCTCTAATAAACCACCTCACCGCTTCTAGGGTGAAAGCTACAACAACAAGTATGTGTTGTGTGCAAAACTGAAGCCGAAGGCAAACCGGCTGTTTAAACATGTAATACACTCATGCTAACTTAACGCCATATATGTAATGAAGTATCCATATGACACCCCCCCATTGGTCCGAGCACCGTCAAACATAAGGGAAAAGGCAATACTAAATCAGACACAACAATTGAAAGCAAAATTCAATGATCTTGAGCTAAAATAAGCTAAAATTATGTATGAATGAATATGTATGAATGCCTACAGTGGCCTCAAATCTAAAAATAAAAACAAAACTTTTGAACCAAAAGTCATCCACCAGGTCTCAAAAATATGAAACGTAGGACCAGGTTTCATCAATGCAAATGTTTGTAAGAGAAAATACAGGGCACGTATCCGATTTCCAAAGTCATGTGCCACATTGACGTCATCCCCAGCGACATCACATGATTGTACTCTCCATCAGCTGAACATAGTCCATCCCTCCAATCCAGCGAGGGGAAAGTCATATTTCACAACAAAGCATTCCTCCCAGGCATCTCACGATTGGAAAGTATATGCAAAGAAAGTTGCCACAGCCTCCAGCATGAAATCACTGCCATCATCCGAAAATAGTTCAGCAATCCAATTTAGCAATGGGAAAGAACATACGTGCTCCTCTAGCATCGGATCCTCCTGTAACGTCAGAGGACAACTCGGTGGGTTCACCAGAGCGCTGTGTGTCAGAAAGGCATCCGCCGCTGCAGAGATCTCCCATTGGCCCAGAACTCCATTTATCGCTGCCAAGGCCCTAACTCTTTCGCCAGAACAGATCAGCTCGTGAGCCACCACGGGACGCATTAGCTGATCAAAATCGACGTCAGGAGCAGTTCTCAAGCATAGGCACAAATCAATGGCCCAATCGAACTCGCAGCTCAGGCAGTGAAACACAGGTTGGACACACGTGAAGTCGGTGAACCGAAATGACAATCTATAGGCCGTGCTTAATGCTGCAAGCGGCAATGTTCCATAGTAATTGAGCATCCGATTACGACACAGGGTCAGGAGGCGTTGAATGGCGTCTTGCGCAGGATGGGCATCCATGTTTTATGAAGAAAAACACCAACAGAAAGCCTGCGGCCACAGCCAGCAAAACAGGTATTCCACCAAACAAACTCGAAAAAATAGTGTGGAAAAACGTGGGAATGATACCAAAAACTTTTTCAAACGTAGTCACGAGGCCACTGCTCACTAGTTTAAAAAAATGTGCAAGGCCAGTCGTTGAAGAAGCATTAAAAATCTGGTGTACCAGCTCGCAGAAATGAAATGGCAAATCAGTGTTTAAGAGCGCCTGCACCTCTGTGCGGGTGTTGGCTATGTGAAGGACATAAGTTTCCCGGGCCGAACTCAGGGTCACTTGTTTTTGAGACAAAAGGGCCCTTATTCTGCTTAAACCATTGAATTTCGCTTCCAAGGTTGGGATCCGTGGCCAGATGGATACATCTGAAGAGCCATGCGTGGGTGGGTATAGAACGTTCTTGCAGCACACTACACGCTCTGATACAGTTACTATATAAGCCACACCAATTAATAAACCACAACATAATTCGTTGTTTAAAAGCAAATAACTACCATTAGCTAATAATGTAAATGTGGGAACTACTGCTGGAACTGGCGTGCCTTTTAAAACACAAGCTAAATTTGGGCGGTCCTGATTACAAGACCCGTGTAACTGAATGTGTCTACATATTAATGAATGGTCAGGTGACTGTGTGCATTCCTCACCATTAAGATTCACTTCTTGTCCATCTTTCAGACATCTGTATGTGTATGGTAATGACCATGCCTCATGTAGGAATGCATTGCCTAGCGGTTCATATCGTCCTATAGCAATATAACGCATACAGTTAGTAAATTTATATAAAGGGAATGGTAATGTAATTAATCCATGAATAAGCCATGTGGCAGTAGTGGTTTCAGCAACAGAGAAAGGCAAGGACTCTAGCCGTTCAATATGTAGCATAGAAAATGAAGCATCACGCATTGAAAGCATGCGCTGTTTCTCAGTAAGATTAAAAGGAGCAAAAAGGGATGAAACGTTCAATGAGGTCCAGGGAACTCGACCAGCCTTAAGAGTCTGTAGCGTCCATGCAAACTGCATTACAGAACGCAATTGATTTTGACCATGGTATAACGTGGACACTTCATCATGTATAATATCAACAACAGAAGAAACAATATTATCCAATGTGTAAATTCTGGAAGAAAGCATGTTAATACTGTTATCGACCACTGCAAGCACTTTTTCCAAATTTGCTTGATCAATAGCTCTCAGGCGTTTTGCTGCCTCAACTTGTGAAAATTTCCAAATCTCATTGTATATAGCATAAAGAAAGCGTTTAGATCTACCCCTAGCTGGGCCTTTTATAAAATCATTTAGATCTATGTCTTCATTCAACTGGGACAGATGCAGTTTAACTGCAGCTAAAGTGGAATGTTGTAACCAGTTCTGACACAATTTGCCTACTGAATAAGTAGTAACAGTATGATCTGTTTCAAACCTGGGATCTGGCCTGATGTGTGTAAAACCTTCAGACAAACCCAAAAAACGACGTTGGCAAGCATCAGAGCTTCTTTGCCATAAGAGCCACCCCTCCGGATCAAAATGGGAAACATTAAAGGAGGAATTCTGCAAAAGTGCTCGTATCTCACTGATGGATAATGTAGTGAAATTACTCCAACCTGAATATTCTTCTAAATCAGGGATAGTAGGGGTATTTAATTTTTTAGATGTAGCCAATCCAAAACATGTTGTTTGGGAAATAGTTGAATTTAAAAACAACATGTGATTCGGGATGAGACATGCACGATGCAAAGCCTCAGTGCCTTGTACCTGCCAATCTTTGGTACCCCAAACCGATTTAAGGTCAATAGTATCCTTCCATAACTCATAGCCATCTACAGATAACCTTTCTAGAAAGGACTTTGAATACAGCAATTTTGTATCAGTAAGTCTGACTTTGGGCATGAATTTCTGGTTTACTTTAAAATAAAACGACTCAGGATTTGATTGATTAAAGTCTGTAAAATAAGAGTATTTTCCCAGAAACGTACTTGAGCTCCCCTGTAAGGGAGTAGGGCAATGTTCCCACTGGGTGTAATTCACAGGAACCCTCCTGGAACTTGTCTTGTGTAAGAAATGATTCCCATAATGTTGATAACAAAACAAATCACCATAATTGACAGAATCTAAGTACAAATCCTCAGCATCAAAGGCCGCATAATATTTCAAATCAGAGAACAATGCTTCTACAGCCTGAAGATCCCAGTCATCAGAACGGACATTTTGCTTAATCACATCTCCCATGTTTACTCTAAGCACATTAGGAACATTAATAACTTCTGTGGGGCCATGTATCTGAAACCTAACCGCATCCCACACAATCCCATCAAGGACTGGCCAAGCAGTAATCTGTACTGAATGTAAGTCTCTCTTTAGTCTGTGTACTGAATGTGAGGAGGACAGAGGGGCCAATGTTCCATTAAGGTACCGAATTCCTGTTCTTTCTATCACATAATGGCCATCGATCAAGCGGAAAAAATAAAACACAAAACCAATTGACATAAAAAGATAAAATGAAAATAGTATCAGCCAAACATATGTCCAAGGTGGAATTAGAAAATGTTTTTTAAACAACGTGGCATATTTTGCAATAGTCGATGGTTTCTTTGAAAGTTCCGAATCAGAGTCAAAAGAGAATCTGGATTGGTTAGCCAAACGAGCTTGTAAATCGGACATGGATAAATCAGCAGGATCTGCATAGGTCAGCTCATCAATGTTAGCAAGAGGAATAGTATTTAATAAAGGACTGGATAAAGCAGGCATCTCGAGGGACACCTCCTGATCTGTACCAGATGTAATAGCCAGCACAGAGTTCCTCACCATGGAAGGACAGGATGCAGCCGGTGTCATGCTATGAAGAATCGGCCACCCTGTGTGTCTTGACATTGTCAATAGAAATAAATCTGTTTTCTTTACGACCTGGAAGTGGTGGTAAAATGACTGTTCTTGTGCCCTTCACTCCAAGGACTCGAACCGGCGGTCGATATGAGGGACCAAACTCTTTCTTGTTATCGATCTTCTCTCGAACCAGTTCTCCAACTTGGGGTAGCCAGCCAACTACCGGGATCTGCAACGCATCATCCGATGTGGAGGGCAAGTGTTCCTTTGCAAGACTGTCTCTGGTCTTTTGTAGATCCTGTAAAACATTGCAATGTTCATCTACGTCAAAGGCCGCGGCCTGGGCCTGGCAGTCTGCACCATCAAGGTCAGGGACGTACATCTTGATACCAAAGAGCATTTCGTATGGGGTCCGCCCACCCAGAGACCTTCTAGGAAGTTTATTAAGCGCACGCTGCACGCCATAGAGGTGGGTCAGCCAGTTTCTACCAGTGCCTATAACACGGGCTGTCAAAGATTGCTTTAAGTCGCGGTTCATTCTTTCTACTACAGAATTGCCCTCAGGCCTGTAGGGGCTTGAAAACTTCACCTGTACTCCCAACGAAACCATAGCATCCTTATACGCCTTAGAGGCGAAAGCCGGACCCTGGTCCGAATGGAAAGTACCACAAGCAAAGATTCCCACAAAGACACGCAAATCCTTAATGACAGTTCGCGAATCAGCGCTTCGATGCGGCCATACCCATACAAAGCGTGTGCATGAGTCAACTGCTACTAAGATGTATTTATAAGCAGTATCAGAAGAAAAAGGACCGCAGTGATCCAAATAAACGCAACCAAGCGGTTTATTAGAGATGCACAACTGTGTCTGAGGCGGACGCGCAGCAGTAGAAGGCTTAATCTGCTGACAAATGTCACACATAAGGACATAGTTGCGCGTCTGTTTGTACAGTCCCCGCCACCAGAACCTCTGTTGTAGCTGAGATACAGTGGCTGAGACGCCCGCATGCGCAGACGCCACACCTTCATGAGCCGCTGTAATCAGAGAAGCTCTGCGATCCGAGTTGGGAACTAAACGCTCTCCAACTTCAGGAATTTTCACATAAGGAACCTTATCGGGACTTAAGTGGTATGTGTACTTCGAAGGGAACCCCGCAGGATATTTACCTCCCTTCGCCGTGGCAGCAACAGCCGCCAAGATGTCATCATCTATTTTGCTTTTGGACCTCGTGACCGCTGCAACTAAGTATTTTGATACCGCTGACTTCGCTGCTTCATCAGCAAGCGAGTTGCCAACAGCGTGGACTCCCACGCGCTGGTGGCCGAGAGTATGAATCACAAACACGAGCGGTAGTTTCTCTTTAAGTTCCGCCGCTCGGACCCAGATCATTTTATGTTTTATTGTGCTACCTTTGGAATCACGAAAATCATTCTGAATCCAAAAGAACAAGTTCTCATTGTAAGACTGGACACAGTAGTAAGAATCACTTACGATTAAAGTCGTCACACAAGGATCAGCGTACTCCAATGCAAGCATAAGAGCACGAAGCTCTGCCAATTGTGCGGTGCAGTCACCAAGCGTCTGCGTGTGCACGACGCTGGACTTGAACTCATCGTTCACCATGGCACCGACCACAATGGCGCAAGCGGAAACGTAGGCATGTTTAGAGCCATGCGCAACCTGCGCCGAACCATCCGTGTAAATGATACAGTGGAAATCCTCCAACGGTCGCATTGCCAAAGGAGCAGGATGAACAAATTCATACTGTAAATACTCCTGCGACCGTAAAGCGGCGTCAAAAATAAACGTGACATCCTGAGATGTCAAGGATGTAGCCCACTGAATCCACCGAGGGTGCAAAGCTTTAGAATTTGGTACACTGGCTTTCGTGACCGCCTCCAAGGCTGGACACGGGGTGACAACCAACATGCGCTTTCCCTGCGACAGGGCACGTTCCTTAAGAATTGCCATCTGCACAGCCGTTAAAACTTTCTCCACAGTGGAAAAACGCAGTTCAGTCGAAGTGTACAAGTGTGACTTGTAAGCAATAGGTACAGTATCCCCTTCATTAAAAGTCAGGTACGTGAAACCCACCGTCCCAGGGATAATTCTTATCACCAGGTTGGTCTGGTTATCACGAGTCTGTAACTAGTCAGAAGCTAGCATATCAGCCTGCAAGGACTGCAGAATGGCTGAATGCTCAGGCAGCCAGCATGATTTGGAAAAAGATGGTTGTACCAAGGCATATAAAGGCTTGATACGCTGGGCATATTCCGGAATGTATGTCCTCCCGAAATTTAAAAAACCCAGCAAAGACTGTAATTTTTTCAGCGTTGTCGGAGAGCGCAACTGCGTGCACTTCTCCAGGAACTGAGGAGCCAATCCCTTTCCTTCATGGTTAAGTTCATAACCTAGAAACAACACTGTGTACTCCGCAATGTGCGATTTTGCAAAGTTAAACTTGTAACCCATGTCTGCAAAGTTACAAATTATGCTGTTTACTCGACACAGATGCACCCAAAGCTCGTCGTCTGTGAGATAAATATCATCCACCTATGAACATGCAACTGGATCGAAACTCTCTAAAAGAGAGACTATGCGGGCGGAAAACACTCCAGGACTATTTTTATATCCCATTGGGAGTCGATTAAACTTTTTTAGTACGCCGCCGCATGTAAAACTGGTCCATTGGGAACTTAGACCATCTAATCTATGTGCATAAAAACCATTGGAAATGTCAAGCGTGGTTTTGAACCGTTTACGCTCAAGACTATTCACTAGGGCAGAGCCGTGAGTATTCTGTACTGCACAGTTACGGCAATGCGAGTTCAAATGCCGGTAATCCAAAACCAGACGATATGAGCCGTCCGGCTTGTTAACAGTAAAAAGGGGATTATTCATCGGTGACACACACGTTTCAATTACACCTTGATATTCCAATTGTTCAAGGATAGCTGCGACCGAAGCCTTAGCTTCACGCCGTATGGGATATTGGGGTTGTGGCTGCGGCTGTGACCGTAACGGAATCTCATGGCTCGGGGACAATTTATCCCAGCCACACTGATTCCGGTACACAGCCGGCGCAAGCGCCAGAGCCCACTCTTCTGCAAAATGCAGCGCTTCCACTCTCGGCACAGTGTGCGCGAAACTGGGGAGGATCACCTCCTCCCCTCGCGGAGCTGCGAGAACAAAAGGTGGGGGCCAGTCAGCCTCCGAAAGCAAAATGTCATACGTATCCGAAAGATTTTCCCAAAATACCCCTTTTACAGTTCGCTGCATGTCACCTTCAATTAACAGGACAATTTCAAAAAGTCTTTCAGGGGGAGCAACATGTGTATCAGCTGTTTCAATCACAATAAAAGTCTCAGTCGCTGTCACCTTCAACAGTGGACGGAGGGCCTCTCTCACTATGGTAATCTCCGCCGCGCTGTCCAGCAAGGTCAGAGCCCACGTCAGATTCCGAAGCCGCGTTCTCACTATCTGGGGCATATCGATGCGCCGTTAAGGCAGCGACTTTCTTCTTGGCAAACTGCGGTCTCTTTGGCGTAGAGTCGTCCCGCTGATCCCCTTCACTTCGTGTGCGGGGCTGGCCACGTCCTTGCTGGCCACCCCTGCCCCTGCCGCCCCCTCCACCACCGGTTGACGGAGCCGATGAGTCCTGAAAGGAACGAGGAGAGCGTTGGTCAGATGCCTGATATCTTTCAGGCGATTTAATCGTAGCGCGATCGCGCAATTCATAAACTCGCTCTGACTGCGCAGGTTGTGAAGGCGCCGGACTCGAAACCTGTGTCTGTTGTTGTTGTTGCTTACCCTGATTCTGCTTTTTAGGCCAATTTTGTTTTTTGGACTTGGGCTGTCCACCTGTTTCCGAAGACTGTCCCTGGGGCTGCTTCCTTTCTTTATCAAGAAAAACCTTTGCACCCTTAGAATTGCGGCCAACCGTTTTATAAGCCGCCACAATAATTTTTGCCAGCTGACGGGGTTTCTCGGCATCGGGAATTAACGCCAGACCATTGGCCACCTGAAAGATCACAGCATCCCCTTTTACATTGGCAAGGATAATACCGCAAACTGTCTCAAATGAACCGTTCAGGCGCATACCCAACTCAACCGCCGACTCAGGTCCGTGATCATCTTGAACACGTTTGAGGATCGCAGACAGGTTCGACACTGTCGGTGTGCCAAAGCACCTCGAGTAAACCGCTGCAAAAGTCTTACCCCATGTTTCACAGTCAGCAAGTTCAGGGGCTAAATCCTTCGGTAAACTAAGCGTAAGAATCCGGTGTTTCTCACCCGGAGTCGTATTAGGAAACACAGCCTCCAGCCGGTCGAATTTCTCGGCAAGCCAGTAAGGAAAATCATCCTTATTTTCTGGCTTTCTGCCCATTACGGAATTCACCATGACAGGACTGATTTTCAAACCAGCCTGTTCCGCTCGAAGCTGCGCACCTGCGGGGGCAGCGCCATGTATATTACGACCAATGTAATGAACAAGCGCTCTAATCACGTCAACCGCGACATCATGCAGACGCCGCAAATCACCCACATTACAAGTGGCGCGATTAGGATGAGGAGTAAATCGCCCAAGGCGGGCCAGGCTGTGCCCGGAATGGACAACGGACCTAACCTCGGAGCCGTTAAAGAGTGGGGTAGGACGCCACCAAACCAAACTCCGTGCTGCCAAGCATCGATAGGTACTTCCAGTGCTCTGTACGGAGCATAAGCCGCCGGAACAGCCGAGGCAGTGTACGAGTGGTAGACGCCCGAATTAGCGTTTACTTCCGGAAACGTCACCCAGGAATAAAACAATTCGTACGGGTACGCATGTTCCGCACTCACCACTAGAACCACAGCCAAACCTTCCGCAGGGACATTATATGCCCTCAAGTGGTCGCGAACCGCGACGCGGCTATGCTGCGCTATTTCCACGGCCATGGTAGCACCGGAAGTGAAAAAAGGACAAAGAACACTTTGTAGCACAACTGGGTAGTAATTCAAAGAAACCGTTTAAAGTAGAATTCAAGCTTGAAAAGACCTATTTCAAAAATAGGTAGGTTTTTCCGACACCACCGTTTACCGGAAACGGGAATGAAGGTGTTAAGGTTTGAATGATATACTACTCGAGTGTCATGAAATACGGCCAACCAATCCGTTGGGCGCCATGTAGCAGGGTTTCCGTTCTCCCACAGAACTGTGCATAGAGATCTAGAACCTCAGTGAGTTAGGATGATCCAAAACTCATCTCAGTGTCAGAAATCTCCTTACCTAGCTAGCTACAGTGTCTCATGGATCATTATGGAATGAACCATGTCTTAGACAAACCAGAACATGATCTTTAGAATACCTCAGGAATCGTGGAACACATGAACACTCTTTCGTTATATAATCATTTCAAACCAAAACTGGGAGTCAAAGAACACAAATGCAAGTTTGAAATATTTATTATTCAATGCAAAGTTCTCAAACGCAGTATCTTGTATAATACCAAAATGCAGATTATAAAAATCAGAGTTAGCAGCATAGTCACTAATCCATAGTAAGCAAAAGGTGCTAGCATGTTATAATGCAAAACCTATAGAATCGATATCACCTATATTTCGCGCACCCTATCTAGTATATTATTTTATATCTAAGAAGGTCTCATTCGGGCTTTAGCAGGGCGGCCCCATACCTCTCAATGTCAGTAGGAGCAGTTCACATCAACAGCTACCAGCTCTCTCCATGCGCAGCACCAAGTGTCTACGTTCATTCCGTGTAACTCTATCTTAAACCCGCGTAGAGCCCAAAATGTTGGCATCAACATTATTTGTGTTATGTCTAATGTGGTGCGAGGATCAGGCCTCTCAGCAACCTTGTGTTAGGTTAATCTTAGAGTGTGTAGCTCTCAGTGTGCAGACAGTTGTACCAAGTGTACCAGGCAAAGCTGATAGCATAGAAATAACATATTATTCTCTAATAAACCACCTCACCGCTTCTAGGGTGAAAGCTACAACAACAAGTATGTGTCGTGTGCAAAACTGAAGCCGAAGGCAAACCGGCTGTTTAAACATGTAATACACTCATGCTAACTTAACGCCATATATGTAATGAAGTATCCATATGACAATAGCTGAAATATTAGGGTGTCCTGGGGGGTCCGATATATCCTTGTGGACCTTAGGGATTAAATAAAAAACTGGGGTAGTTGGTAAATTGATTTTGAGGAAGATATACTCATCATGCGTCAGTAGTGAGGAGTCATACCATTGCTTCAACTCAACATTGAACTGCTCATTACTCTCAGTCATTACTTTCTCATCAATACGAATGTAACACTTTTTGTTATTGAGCTGCTTGTATGCCTCAAATAGATATTTAGTCCTGTCCCACAGGACCACATTGCCCCCCTTGTCCGCATTACGCACTATGCAATTGTCACACTCTGACAGTTTTTTAATCAAAGCATAGTACTCTTGTTGTTGTTTTGTTATTGCTTTTTTGGGATGTATGCCCTTTCCCAACTTCTTCAGCTCATTTAGAACCAGTTCATTATAAACATCAACAGTGTCCTTAGCTGTTGAAGGTGTGAATCTCGCTCCCAGTTGCCCTCAGGGGTGGCAGCACCCACCAGCGACGTCTCAGGGTAAAAGCTCAGCTCACACTCTGTGAATTTACAGTTCTCCTGTCAACAATTACTGCCTGACGCATTTCTGGGCATCCACCCTCATCAGAGGCTTCGACGTAGAGATTGTGCATTTATAGACACACCCATATTTATTTAACTCAGGTGAGTAAAACGCAATGTCTTATGGGTCTTGTAGTGCCTATCTGATTAGTCCTGGATGGCGCACTCATATTTACTGCTCATAAAGGGTCCTGGATGGGCCCCCAAAGTGTGGGTGAGCCATATATCCCTGTCGTTGGTCCACGGCCGGAGCCCAGAATATTCAAGCCCCCCTGGCCCCCAGTCCTCACGGGGTGGTGCAAGCCGCTGCGGCCGGGCCGACCGCATGTATATTCTCGCTCCCAGTTGCCCTCAGGCGTGGCAGCACCCACCAGCGACGTCTCAGGGTAAAAGCTCAGCTCACACTCTGGGAATTTACAGTTCTCCTGTCGACAATTACTGCCTGACGCGTTTTGGGCATCCGCCCTCATCAGAGGCTTCGACGTAGAGATTGTGCATTTATAGACACACCCATATTTATTTAACTCAGGTGAGTAAAATGCAATGTCTTATGGGTCTTGTAGTGCCTATCTGATTAGTCCTGGATGGCGCACTCATATTTACTGTTCATCAAGGGTCCTGGATGGGCCCCCAAAGTGTGGGTGAGCCATAGATCCCTGTCGTTGGTCCACGGCCGGAGCCCAGAACATTCAAGGCCCCCTGGCCCCCAGTCCTCACGGAGTGGTGCAAGCCGCTGCGGCCGGGCCGACCGCATGTATATTTTCGCTCCCAGTTGCCCTCAGGCGCGGCAGCACCCACCAGCGACGTCTCAGGGTAAAAGCTCAGCTCACACTCTGTGAATTTACAGTTCTCCTGTCTACAATTACTGCCTGACGCGTTTCTGGGCATCCGCCCTCATCAGAGGCTTCGACGTAGAGATTATGCATTTATAGACACACCCATATTTATTTAACTCAGGTGAGTAAAGCGCAATGTCTTATGGGTCTTGTAGTGCCTATCTGATTAGTCCTGGATGGCGCACTCATATTTACTGTTCATAAAGGGTCCTGGATGGGCCCCCAAAGTGTGGGTGAGCCATAGATCCCTGTCGTTGGTCCACGGCCGGAGCCCAGAATATTCAAGGCCCCCTGGCCCCCAGTCCTCACGGGGTGGTGCAAGCCGCTGCGGCCGGGCCGACCGCATGTATATTATCGCTCCCAGTTGCCCTCAGGTGCGGCAGCACCCACCAGCGACGTCTCAGGGTAAAAGCTCAGCTCACACTCTGTGAATTTACAGTTCTCCTGTCGACAATTACTGCCTGACGCGTTTCTGGGCGTCCGCCCTCATCAGAGGCTTCGACGTAGAGATTGTGCATTTATAGACACACCCATATTTATTTAACTCAGGTGAGTAAAACGCAATGTCTTATGGGTCTTGTAGTGCCTATCTGATTAGTCCTGCATGGCGCACTCATATTTACTGTTCATAAAGGGTCCTGGATGGGCCCCCAAAGTGTGGGTGAGCCATAGATCCCTGTCGTTGGTCCACGGCCGGAGCCCAGAATATTCAAGGCCCCCTGGCCCCCAGTCCTCACAGGGTGGTGCAAGCCGCTGCGGCCGGGCCGACCGCATGTATATTCTCGCTTCCAGTTGCCCTCAGGCGCGGCAGCACCCACCAGCGACGTCTCAGGGTAAAAGCTCAGCTCACACTCTGTGAATTTACAGTTCTCCTGTCGACAATTACTGCCTGACGCGTTTCTGGGCATCCGCCCTCATCAGAGGCTTCGAAGTAGAGATTGTGCATTTATAGACACACCCATATTTATTTAACTCAGGTGAGTAAAACGCAATGTCTTATGGGTCTTGTAGTGCCTATCTGATTAGTCCTGGATGGCGCACTCATATTTACTGTTCATAAAGGGTCCTGGATGGGCCCCTAAAGTGTGGGTGAGCCATAGATCCCTGTTTTTGGTCCACGGCCGGAGCCCAGAATATTCAAGGCCCCCTGGCCCCCAGTCCTCACGGGGTGGTGCAAGCCGCTGCGGCCGGGCCGACCGCATGTGTATTCTCGCTCCCAGTTGCCCTCAGGCGCGGCGGCACCCACCAGCGACGTCTCAGGGTAAAAGCTCAGCTCACACTCTTTGAATTTACAGTTCTCCTGTCGACAATTACTGCCTGACGCGCTTCTGGGCATCCGCCCTCATCAGAGGCTTCGACGTAGAGATTGTGCATTTATAGACACACCCATATTTATTTAACTCAGGTGAGTAAAACGCAATGTCTTATGGGTCTTGTAGTGCCAATCTGATTAGTCCTGGATGGCGCACTCATATTTACTGTTCATAAAGGGTCCTGGATGGGCCCCCAAAGTGTGGGTGAGCCATAGATCCCTGTCGTTGGTCCACGGCCGGAGCCCAGAATATTCAAGGCCCCCTGGCCCCCAGTCCTCACGGGGTGGTGCAAGCCACTGCGGCCGGGCCGACTGCATGTATATTCTCGCTTCCAGTTGCCCTCAGGCGCGGCAGCACCCACCAGCGACGTCTCAGGGTAAAAGCTCAGCTCACAATCTGTGAATTTACAGTTCTCATGTCGACAATTACTGCCTGACGCGTTTCTGGGCATCCGCCCTCATCAGAGGCTTTGACGTAGAGATTGTGCATTTATAGACACACCCATATTTATTTAACTCAGGTGAGTAAAACGCAATGTCTTATGGGTCTTGTAGTGCCTATCTGATTAGCCCTGGATGGCGCACTCATATTTACTGTTCATAAAGGGTCCCGGATGGGCCCCCAAAGTGTGGGTGAGCCATAGATCTCTGTCGTTGGTCCACGGCCGAAGCCCAGAATACTCAAGGCCCCCATGCCCCCAGTCCTCACGGGGTGGTGCAAGCCGCTGCGGCCGGGCCGACCGCATGTATATTCTCGCTCCCAGTTGCCCTCAGGCGCGGCAGCACCCACCAGCGACGTCTCAGGGTAAAAGCTCAGCTCACACTCTGTGAATTTACAGTTCTCCTGTCGACAATTACTGCCTGATGCGTTTCTGGGCATCCGCCCTCATCAGAGGCTTCGACGTAGAGATTGTGCATTTATAGACACAACCATATTTATTTAACTCAGGTGATTAAAACGCAATGTCTTATGGGTCTTGTAGTGCCTATCTGATTAGTCCTGGATGGCGCACTCATATTTACTGTTCATAAAGGGTCCTGGATGGGCCCCCAAAGTGTGGGTGAGCCATAGATCCCTGTCGTTGGTCCACAGCCGGAGCCCAGAATATTCAAGGCCCCCTGGCCCCCAGTCCTCACGGGGTGGTGCAAGCCGCTGCCTATATATAAGCCTATATATATATATAGGTGTATTGATGAATCAGTGGGTGTATGAGTGCCTGTATGGATGATTCAGTAGTTGCGTGACTGACTGTATAAGTGTGCGATTAGGTGTCTCAGTGAATGTATGGGTGAGTGACTAGGTTGTGTGAATGTCTGTATAAGTCTGTCAGTTGGTGTCTAAGTGGCTATATGTGTTGGTGAGTGGGTGAGGGTGTGTGTAACTGCCTGCATGGATGACTGAGTGGGTGAGTCAGGACCTCTATGGGTTAGTGAGTGCATCTGTGAGGGGCTGTATGGGTGACTCCGTGTGCATATGGCTGTGTCATCAGTGAATGGATGTGCCAGTGCTATATGGCTGAGTGACTGTATATGTGAAAGTCATGATAGGTAAGTGTTAGAGTATATGAGTGAATGTATCTGTGAGTGAGTGATTGTGAGAGTGGCTAAATGGGTGAGTATGTGCTTGTGTCAGTGACTGTATAGGTGAGTGAGTATATGTTAGTATCTGTATGAATAAGTGAGTGGATATGCGGATAACAGTTTAAGTAAGTGGCTGTGTGATTCACCCTATCGGTGAGTACATGTGTGAGTAGCTCTATGGGTGACTGACTGTGTGAGTGGCTGTATGGGTATATGAGTGGATGTGTTTAGACCTATGAATGAATCAGGAGTGGGTGTGTAAGTACTGGTATGGGTATGTCAATGGTTTTAAGAATGGTAGTATGGAAATTGAAGTGTGTGTATGAAAGGTTATATTGGGGTGTGTGTGGGCGCGTCAGAAATTCAGTGGATGATGGCATCAGTGATGTCATTTGAGATGTCATGAGTGATGTCATCAGTGATGTCACTGACCATGTCATGAGTGATGTAATATGTGAGGTCATAAGCAGTGCATTGCAGGGTGCAATTTATAGGTATCTCAGCTAACTATAACTGCTGAATTCTCTGGTGTTGTATGAGTGAAACCTGACCCTAACTACAATGTTTTTGTAACCTTTGTTTTCTTCAGTGAAATTTTAAGGTTTTTTTAAATTCTATTTCCTTACTATAATGTCCATGTAACCTTTGTTTTTTTTCAGTGAATGTTTAAGGTTTTTTAAACACTAATTCCTAACTATAATGTCCCTGTCATTTTTGTTTTTTTCAGTGAATTTCTATATTTTTTTAACTAGTAGTCACATTTGCAGAGTGGTGGACAAAGGGGGCTGGGCCTCCGACCAGCTCTCATGAATCCCACTGTGTAGGACTTACAAGAGGTACCAGAATGGCTTCTTGGCCCCTCAGGTCACTAGGGCGTAAAATGGACTTCATTACCCAACCTGTAGTGCACCACAATCTGTGTTTACAGAGTGGTGGAGAATGGAGGCATGCTCTCTGAAGACCACTTAGCAATCCCTCTGTATGGGACTTATTGGAGACAACAGGAGGGGTAGTTGGCCCCCAAGGACATCCTATTACCTCCAGTAAGTCCAACACAGCAGGATTGCTGAGACCAGGCAGTGTTGACAGCAATTTTGAGACTCAGCCGAGTCCCCAAAAAAATTTAACACGTATAAAAAAATAATATGAAATCTAACACATATTAAAAAAATTATACAAAATTAAATAACCTAGACAAAAACTAATAATAGATATATGTAAATAATATTTGGGAATGATAGATGATCACACTCTAGTTTATGCATCAGTAGAGAAAGCGTAGGCTTTCAGAGGGGTTAAATTTACTATTCCCACTCCAAACAGGTCAACAGAAGGGTATTTATTGGACTTAGAATGAGTAAGATTTACTATTCCACCTCCAGTCTATGTAACAGTAGGAAAAGCGTTAGACTTTGGAGGGGTAAGATTTGCTATTCCCACTCCAGTCTGTGCAACAGTAGGGAAAGCGGTGGACTTCAGAGGAACTACATTTACTATTCCTACTCCAGTCTGTGCAACAGTAGGGAAAGCGTTGAACTTCGGAAGGGTAAGATTTACTATTTCCACTCCGGTCTGTACAACAGTAGGGAAAGCTTTAGACTTCTGATGGATAAAATTGACTATTCCCACTCTGGTATGTGCAACAGTAGATAAAGTGTTGGACTTCAGGGGAGTTACATTTAGTATTCCTACTTCAGTCTGTGCAATAGTGGGGAAAGCTCTGGACTTTGGAAGGGTAATATTTACCATTCCTGCTGCAATCTGTGCAGCAGTAGGGAAAGTGTTGGACTTCGGAGAGATAATATTTACTATCCCCAATGGAGTGTCTGCTGCAGTTGGGAAAGCGTTTGTCTTCGTAGGAGTTACGTTTACTAGTCCCACTACAGTCTAAGCAACAGTAGGGAAAACTTTGGACTTGAAAGGGTTAAATGTACCTTTCCTACTCCACTCTGTGCAACAGTAGGGAAAGCATTGGACTTCGGATGGGTTAAAGTTACTTTTCTAATGACACTTTCTGCAACAGTAGGGAAAGAGAAGGCCTTCAGAAGGGTTAAATTTACTATTGTCACTCCGGTCTGTGCAGCAGTAGGGAAGGTAATTAACTTCAAACACATTACATATTTGAATAACCCTATTAATTTTAGAACAAGTCTATAAAACTCTTAATATGAACATTATTAAGTGACCGCAAAAAATATTTTAAAAAAATGAAAAATAATTAAACAGTTTACATGATTGTTAACCAATTTAATAATTATCAATTTTTAAAACATTTTTTATTTATTTATTTATTACTTAATCAACTTTCCAAAATATGCTCCCACAAACCTAGCACCCGGCACATGAAATATAACTAAAATAAATAAGTATAACACAATTTACATAATTGACAAACACCTAATTAGTGAACATTTAATAATTATTTGTTGATTAATTATTACTTAATGTTCCACCCTTTTCCCCTACAAACCTTGCAACCCACAACTAAAATATAACTAAACTAAATCAATATTACATAATGTACATAATTATCAATTAAATAATTAATAGTAAATTAATAATTGATCATTAATTGTTACTTAACTTCCCACCCTAAATCCTTCCAGACCCAACAGCCCACACCTAAAAAATTACTAACTTATAAAGTTAATAACCAGTTTACAAAATGAATAATCAATAAAAAAAATGAAGCCCTTATTTTGATATGGGCAGTCGGACCACCGATTGCTATCATGGCAGACAGGAGACTTTCTGACAAGCAGTCGGTGGTCCAACCACCTAATTATGATAGGACCGCTGTGCCGACAGTCGGAAAGTGCACTTTAAGACTGTGGCTTTTGCTGTGGCCCATGAAATGACAATGGTTGGGCACTACTGTAAGAAAATCCCTCATTTTAGCACCTCCCATCTGCTCTGTGCATCTCATATTGACACCTCTGCTATTTACCATTTAAGCTTCCAGAGTAAAGAGCTCCCAGGCACCAGGCCAGCTCCCTCAAATATCCTATTATACAGCACCCCCAAAGTACCCATACAGGGTCCGGTGTGCCGATGGCTAAACAAGATCTACGGGGGCTTCACTGAAGCTGCCTGTGGAGCCACCAGCCTGGACAAAGAAGACACTTCAAGCCACCACTGCTAAAGCAAGATGGCTGTTGGGATGTATTTAGGGCTGGACGCCTTTGCTCTGCATGCTGAAGATTGCCTTGTAACAACTGGTGCCAGCAGAGGCTGAACACACAGTTTCACTACCAAAAGGATCCCCCACCCCTACAGTTTGGGGGTGAGTACTGTGCACCGGAACCATGGAGTGGGGCTGCAGCGACCTGAGACTGCGCTGGAGGTGGAAAGAGGCTGTGAGGCAGTGAGACAAAAAGGCTGTGTGGGATGGGCCCATCCTGGCGCCGAGATCCCTTGCCATGGAAGTGTGCCCCCTGTCTCATGAAACCCAATGGAAAAGGAGTCTACAGCATGGTCAGTCTGTAGAGATCTCTCCTTAAACCATGGTAGAATTGGCTTATACCAAATTGTCACAGTCCTCACTATTTCCGGTTGTGGGGCAATTGTCCTAGCACGTTGACGCTAAGGGGTAGTGCCTGACTGTCAATTGATAAAGCATCAGAGCCCATTCAGTAGTAGCTTGTTCCTTTAATGGCTTGGTCGTCGTTCATTGCTGTTGCATACGCCCACCCTGCCACTTGCCTCCTCTGCATGTAGCAAGAGTGGTCCCGTCAGTATTGTTCATTTCAGTGTATTAAAGTCAGTGCCATGTCTCCTCTGGGGTGTCAAAAAAGTGTGCCTTGTTTTCTCATACTATCTGCTGCCAAGCTGGGAACAGTAAGGAATACGGAACCTCTAGTTGATGAAGTTTCCATTTGATTGAGAGAAAGGAACTGTGATGTTTCTGTGTTTATAATGTGTAGTCAGGTAAAATGTGTATTTTACCTCATGCCAAAAACTGCTGATGGTCTCCTTTGATTGGTGTTGTATGGGATGGTGGAGCGGATTGTTTCAATACATAAGGAACTAAAGCATGTCACTAATTGGGAATCGTCCCAGTGGGGACTACTACTACAATGGGGGTGGAATGCAATTCATAGCATGATAAACATGGTTGTACTACGAGCAGTCAACAAGACATGATACAGCAAGAGGGAAGGAAATTCAGTACTGGGTGACTTTTTCCCCCTTCCTCTTGATTTTGCTGAATTTATCTCTGTTGACTTTAGGACTCTCTGCACTTTACCGCTGCTAACCAGTGCTAAAATGCTTGTGCTCTCTCCTTAAACAATGGTTGGATTGGCTTATAGCCCTATGTGCCTGGACGTTACCTCCGGTCATCTGAGGCCAGCCTGTTGGCTTGCCAGCATTTTACCAGATCGACATGGGGGGGAGGCTTTCTCAGTGGTGATTTCCCAGTTCTGGAACAAGCTTCTGGACGATTTATGCGGGGAAACCACACTACGCACGTTAAGGAAGAAACTCAAAATAACCCTGTTTACTGAGGCTTTCAGCTAAATCCACCTATCATGTGCTGGCTACCAAGGGACCCCGGATAAGGGTCCACGCTTCTAGCGCCTAGAGAACTTTGGTGATTGGCGCTCTATAAATATAATCTAACATAACATAACTTATACTCAATTAGCATAATAAATTTACCTGTAAATCCCTGGTAAAGTGGCACTACCTGTGCCCAGGGCCTGTAAATGAAATGCTACTAGCTGACCTCCAGACCTGAGTGTGCCACCCACTTTAGTAGCCCATTCAAACATGTCTCAGGCCTGCGACTGAAGTGTGTGCAGTTGTAAACTGATATTTCAACCAGTCCAACTAAACCTTTTACCAGGCCCAAACTTTCCTTTTTAATACATACATTTCATCCCAAGGTTGGGCCCTGGTTAGCCAGGAGGGCAGGGTCAATGTATTTAAAAAGTAGGACCCCTCCTGGTAGCGAAAAGCTCTTAAATTCGCATATTTCACTACTGCAAGGCCTTCCTTTCCCGTAGCATAATGTTGATAATGTGGAGTTACCTCACCACATTTAATAAGCTGCAATGTCTGATGGAGTGGGAATCCGTTTAAGCAATCTTAGTCAATTTTCTTTTGAGCAATGCTGCTTTAGTCATTTGAGGCCTTGTACGAGTATATATAACTATATACTACAAATGTGCGTATTTAGATGCAATTTATATTCATTAAAGTCTGCATGCTATCATTGCATATATAATATAACTATATTATTTTGCATTTATTAAAAATGTGTCTATACTTCCAAGGGGGATTAGGTAACCACTTCATGTGTGGTGTCTTCAAAATCGTAATGAAAAATCCTCTCTCATGGTGAAGTCGGATTTTAAATTACAATGTGAAAAAAGTCCCTTTTAGAAAGGTGCTGTTTTGCTGCCTTAGCAATTTAATGCCTTTCATCTTGTTTCTGGGTCACATGACTGGGTATAGTTGATAGTTAGACTTTGTGTATTCCTCCTAGAATGCAACACGCAGTAGACGCCTCAGCCGCCGTTACCGGCAGATGTGATTTGGGAGGACTCCTGTTTTACTTACCTGGGCGTGAGGATCTACCATAGTCCTGAAGATTTGCTGGAAGGGAACATAGGTCGGTGTCTGAGAGCCCTGCGGGGCTCGATGGCATTTTGGGCCACACTCCCGCTATCGGTGGTGGGCAGAGTGGCGCTGCTTAAAATGGTGGCCTTGCCGCGCCTCCTGTATTATTTTAGGACCTTGCCACTGTGGATCCCGCCTCAGTTTTTCAGGGAACTGCGGACCCTCACCATTGGGTTCCTATGGGGGACCGGGAGGAGGCGGGTGGCGTTGGACACACTGCGACGGCCGAAACTCGAGGGAGGAATGGCAGTCCCAGATTTTGAATTGTACTATTTGGCGGCGCAGCTACAGATCCTCACGCAACAAGTGGCTAGGGAATTTCGCGGACCTGATTCGCACAGAGTGAAGGGGATCCCAAGACACGTCTTATCATACATCGTTATGGACCAACAGCTTGATGTACGGGATCTGACACTCGAGGAAAAAACATTGCGGCTGTGCAGGAATAGAAGCAGGAAGCGGGCGGGAGTGGAACACCCATATGCCCCGGAAATACCTCTGGGCATGTTAACGGCGCTGCCACACGCAGGGGATTAGTCCCCCCTTATGGAGTGGGAGGAGCTGGTGCTCCAAGTGATGGGCGATTTGTATGCCGAGGGGGAACTGTTGCCCTTCCACGTGGTGCAGGATCAGTTTGGAATCCCGGTTGGGAACTTCCTATTGTACATGGCCGTCACAGCGGCGATTAAGAAGCACTGGGGAGAAGGGCAGATGGAGCCAACGACCACGTTAGCGTGCCAGTATGTTGTGATGTCCGCGGGGTCGGTCAAGGCGATTACGTGTTTACATTCACGAATGCTCCGCGAGGGTCTGACACCCCTCACCGGATTGAAGCTGAAGTGGGAGGAGAGTGTGGGGAAACCCATACCGGATGAAACATGGGGTCAGCTCTTGCAGAGAGCGGGGAAGGGATGCAGGAATGCACGCTTCCAGCAAGTGCATTTTTTTGTTGTCCACAGGGCATATTTAACCCCGGGCAGGATACAGAGGCACTTCCAAGTCAAGGGGGCGGAATGCCCCAGATGCTTCCTTCCAGGGGCGGAGTTGGACCATATGTTTTGGGACTGCCCGAAGCTAGGATCCTACTGGGCGGAAGTGGGAGAACTCTTGAATGAAGTGACAGAGAGACAGGTGACCTTTGATAAGGCGGCCTGCTTGCTGCTATGGTTTCCTCACACAAGGAAAACGAAGGTTACCAGCAAGTTTATCGATCTAGGGCTGATGTTGGCTCAAAGGGAGCTCACTTGGCGCTGGAAGTCTGCAGAGGGCCCGTCCAGTAGGCGCTGGGCGATGGAATTGAGTAAATGGGCCAAGAGTGAAAGTATGATCCGGCTTAGACAGGCGACGCGCACCGCTGATGAGAGGGGATTGGACGTGGCACGGGCGTGGGAGTGTTTGGTGCAAGCGCTGGTTGAATACTTGTCACAGGACGAGGACAAGGCAGAGTGAGGCCGATAGTGAGTTCCCGGATGGTGCACGGTTGCATGAGTGTTGTTCCCTCAGCTCCTGAATGACAGATTACAGTCCTGCCGACGGCTCACACCAGTAGCTGTTCAGGGAATGGGTGGGGGGTGGGAGGTTGGGGAGGCCCCGAGGGAGGCGTGAGGATGCTTACTGTGCGAATGGACAGCGGATGGTAGCAGATGAATGGGTCTACTTGGTCCAGTTTCCTTGGATGGAATGAGGGCGCTGGCCTGGTCCATCATTCCTCAATGCTAACCGGTAGGGGTGAGTTGTTGGTTAGAGGTCTTGGGGTGGGGGTAGGTTCTAAAAAGCAGATCCATACGACAAGCCCACATAGACCGATGTCGAATTACTGTTATCATTGTTGTCTTATCACCTGGCTTACTCCCGGATCCTTAACTATCACCGCCCTGCCTCAGGGATGTGGGCTGAATGGCTGTGTGATGCTGAAGTAACCGTAGGGGGTGGGTGATGAGCGGAGAAGGGCAAGGACACTCGTATGCTGTATAATTCTGATTCTGCAATAAAAATTGAATTTCAAAAAAATGCAACACGCAGTAGGGAGCTTAGATGTGCATGGATGAGCCATCACTGCCAGAATGGGAGGGAGTAGCTGGGCTCATCCCTACTTATACTTGAATATGCTGTGTCCTACCTCATCGCAAAGGGCTGCATACCCCCTGTAGCCTGTCTGGAGCCAGAGCTAGGAAGGCAGGGCACCTGTGCACTTCAAAGGCAAGCCTCTTGAAGGTTACCTCACTTTAAAGGCAGATCTGGGTATAAGTATTGGACCTCAGTCACCAACTCGCCAGTACATTTCTGGAACCGGGTTATACTGTGTCATGAAAAAGGGCTCCTGTGTTGATGAAAGGACTGCTACTCTTCTGGACTACTGCTGTGAAGGACTGATGCCCTGCTATGTTAACCCGCTTCTTGCTGCCCCATTGCCTAGATGAGAAGGACTAGATCTTCTTCTCTTGAACCCAGAATCCCAGAGTGACTCTGAGGTCTAGTTGGCTGGCCTCCTGATCTGAAGCCTCAGGGACACAACAGGCTTTCAACCACCTTGCACGTGCACCTGGACTCTGCTCTCTGTGAGTCTATGGTTATCAAGGAAGGGGGGTAATAGTTCTTGAGTTATACTGACTAGTATTGGCTTGTTGACAGTATTGATTGCTTAACTTATGAAGACAATACCCTCATGCCCATAACTATGAAATATATTTAAGTGAAATAGAGTAAGCTATTTTCAATGATAATAATAAACATCTGGTTTGATATTCCTTGAGTAAAATAGTGGTCAGAGATGATGTAATAATCATCAAGCCTGTTTATTTTAATGCAATTGAAAACTAATGAAATCCTCTATTTAATTGTGAGGCACTTAAGGTAGCCAACACATGTTTCGCCTCTCAATGGCACGCAGGCCTTGGGCTTTTTCAAGGCTGTTTATGTTATTAGAAACAGAATTACAGGAATTCCATTCATGTATATGTATATGTGACATAAATAAAGAATAAAAATAGAAGCAATTGATAAATGTAGATGAACATTAAATACAAGCAAAAAGGAGAGTCGAAAAAGAGAGAAACAAACCAAAATATAAATATTTATTTAAAAATAATATATTCATTTGCATCTGTGTTTCATATGCCACAATTGGTGCTTACAAACTACTCCAATGCTTTTCGTGTGAGATTTTTTTTTAAAGAAAAAGAGTAGCAAACTGTCAAATTCGGTGTGTTAGTGCTTGTGTTGTAAGTGACAGAATCAGGTTTTTAGTGCAGCGACTATCAGGTGGGGGTCCTAGGTAGTGAGTCAAACAGGTATTTGATAAGGTTACACAACCCAGTTTGGAGGGATGTCTCAGAAATTACTCAAGTGGTTTACAGGAAGCATTTGCAGTTTAAGCGCGGGTTATACCTAAGATGGGTTGTACATCAAAAATAGCACTGATGCTTGAACATGAAATACCTTGAAAAAACAAGAGACAAGAGGTGTTTGGCAAAACAGGAACAGGTTGTTTAATTAAAAAGTGTGGCAGAGAAAACAGTTAACAGGCATAGGGTTTGAGAACTGTCTCAACTTACAATCAATCTGAAAAGGGTTTTTTACAATTCATTGAGTGTCATAAACAGTTCCGGTGATCATTTTTTGGTGAGGAATGTGAACCTCTGTCTTTGGAGTCATAAATTAAAGTATCTGATAATAAATCCTGGTGGGCCTCGACCTTGCTTGGGCACAATGCAGCAACAGGGTAACGTGTCCAGATGTCCGGCATGGGGAGCGTATGATCACTGCTGTGTCCAGATTGGCTATGTGTTCCTAACTTTATGCAACATCACACTTTATGGTGTTTTGGGAGCACGCATATCCCTCCGGCCATGTTTGCTTTGCTGGGGCAAATCTCCCTGGACCATTGTGGTGTCGCTGCGCCTACCTGTGAGTAAGCGGGGATTTCCTGTTTGTGTATGTGTCTGTCGGCTACATGCCACCCCACCTGTGACCTGTAAATCAGTGACCTCAGGCCTGGGTTTCAGAGCCTGCCTAACTGCGTTCTAAGTTGGGCTTGAGGTAAAATTCATGGTAGGTGAATTGGTTAATAGAGATGCAATTTTGTTTCTATACATGAATGTATCATTATTTATATTGACATCGACTTGCTTTATATTAACAGTACTGTGGTTGGTCCTACATGGATTATAGGTAAGCTGTATTAGTCATAAAGATTCAAAATTTTAAGAAAGGTCTGTGAACAAACTCATGTAATTTATGTGCTTCAAAAGTTAACTTCAAATAAATGGGACATTTTAAGTGATAACCACTTGCCTGTCCTTATCGTCCTAATCCTAATTTCAGGCAGTAGATGACTGACACAATACTTTGAAAGAGTGGTCAATATCTTTCAGGAGGAAGAGAACAGGGGAAGAGAAATGAGGAAAATAAAGGCATGAGACAGGTTTAAAAAGTAATTGCTAGCATCTCATTGTGATATAGCTCAATTCTTAAGGTAGGTACACCAGATGTACCAGAAATTGGGCAGATTGCACATACATTTCAATTGTAGCAGTCTGTTAGGTTCCTGAAGTCCTGTCAAAAGTGTATGAAAGAGTGATTTCAGATGAAGGGACTCTTTCAAAGGGAAGAGGAAGTGAAATACCAGGGCAAAGGTAGAATGTGGATGGGCTAAGATTACGTCCATATTGTCATTGAGCTTTAATAGTAAAAACATACTGCTAATAGTTTATATTCCATGTTAAATTAGTCTCAGCTAGCTTAATGTATGTTATCACTTTAAATAAATCAAGAAAAAATGGGAAACAAAGAAGACTGATAGTCAAAGAGGGGCAGGCTTATTTAAGGTTATTTGTCTGGATGTGTTTTGTCAAATATAACCAAGTTATGGGGGTTCTATAGTAGAGGTGGGGAGAACATTATGATTATATGTATTTCTTCCCCAAAGAGCATTGGATGTATGAATATCAAGAAATAAATTGCTTTATTATGTTTACCCGATAGGAGAAAGATTTCACATGCGTGGTTACTTTTACATTGACTATGATCAATACCTTTTGGAAAGCAGGGAGGTCATTTTGAAGTGGGGTATATTTATTGTTTCAAGAGTACAAAGTATTTGTATGTATCAGTTATAAACACTGTCTTCGTGGTATGCTCACTAATATATTATGTTAAGAGCAATAGAATTTTTGATTAATATAATTGTACCTCATAACAACGTTAGGGTCTTGTGTGCTGTTACATGTACAGACGTATTGGTAGATATACTCATATTCTGTTCATATTAGAGCCAAAGAAGCAGTGGCAATACTCAAGTGGTTATACATTTCACAGAAGATCTCCTATCAGTCCCTCAGTAAAAGTTCTTTACAGTATTTTAGATGCAGTGGATTGTTTTTTGACATCATTAGGTATATTCGGTCCTACGTAGTCTTGAATGGCATTTTCATTGCACATCACTTCTATTGGTTCTTTTTTTATGGGACATGATCTTGTTTCTGTGAGGCTGGTAATTCATAGATATTTTGTTCATACAAAGATTAGTCAGAAACATATGTGGCTTTGTATAGATGCCGTTTAGTAATGTAATCAAAGTATTAACACAAACCAACATAGTATATAAAGTGCTGCATATGATGCTGTTAAGAAAGTATTAGAGATATTGGTACAGAGATTATGGTTGTGTGTATGCTAATTTTTTTTGTTTCTAGTAGTAATTGCAAATCCGTACAATAAGAAAAATAACTGATTATCTTTGAATTAGGAGACCTAACCCCAAGAAGTTATAAGTTTCTACCTCCACACTTCGAGCAAGTTTGTATTTTCTTTGTTCTTTCAAGCTGTTTTGGGGACAAGGACAGATTAGTTATTGGCAATTTGTTGTTTGTCTTGCAGCCAACAATGCATTTTTGTATCTTTGTTCAATCACTTTTTATTAGTATTCAATCTCAGAATCCATTCGCTTTCCTGTTGTCTCATTTTAAGTTCACTCTTTCCCCTCCGCGGGTGGGCCTTGATGTGTTCTAATCCGCAGAAGATAAAAGTTATGTTATGTGGGTGTTCTTGATTGTAATGTTCAGTGCAAGATGGGCCTATGTCAGTTTTGTTTATGTTTTTATAATGCCCTTGAATCTTGGTTCTGATGGGTCTGCTGATGCTGCCCAAATATATTTTATAACATGGACATTGAAAGATGTAGATTACAAAGGTGCTGTTGAAGTTTATCCAATCATTTATCTTGAAAGTTTTTCCTGCTTCCGGTGTAAATTCCTTGATTTTGTTAATTACAAATGTGCACAAGCTACAGTTGTGGAATGTAAAAAAATATATAGGTTTATTCAGAAAAATTGGTTTTATTTGTTTTTGTCAGTGAACTCGGATCTGCACAAAAAACCTTCAGGTTCTTTGCACACTGAAACCCCATTTGTAGATATGCTGGGATGTCTGAGTTGATAGAGGGGTTACTTGTTAGTAAGTACCAGTGTACCTTTAAGAGGTTTCTGACTATATGGTGGCGACAGTGGAAGTCAGAAAGGACGCGTATTGTTTCCTTTGATTATTTTTGTGATATATTCTTAATTTGCATGAGAGACAAGTTTTATAGTTTATTTCCCTGGTAGTTGGCAATAACTCACCTTTTTGTTATCCCCTTGTTTTCTATCTGTCCAACAATTTATATGCAGTAGGCACAAATGACTCTGTTTCGCTACAATTACTTTTGATCCTAAGTAGTTCACTCTTCGGAATATAGCCTAGAATGCTTTGGAGGCGACATCTTTCTGGCCTTAGGAAAGAGTTTGCTGCTGTGTCTTTTTTGTATAGTTTCTTTTGTATCTTGCCATTTCTTATGTAAAGAGTAATGTCCAGGAAATCAATGTCTTCAGATGTGAAATGAGCCATAGTCTGGATGTTCCATCAATTATTATTGATCCTTTGGAGATACTGCTATAAGGTGCTTATTGGTCCTTGCCAGATACAGAGAATATAATCAGTATACCTCCGGAAGAAAATTATACAGGAGGTATATTTGAAAAATTATCATCCCAGATACCAGTCCCAGACCCTTGTAAGTGGGTCTAAGGTGCTCTGCCGGCCTCTGTGGACCCAGCAGAACTGTTTCATCTCCTCTGCTGTGCAGCACAACCCCGAGCAGAACCAACACTTTGCTACTGTTGCTTGGAACAAACCTGTCGCAAAGACCCTCATTGCCTCTGCTGCCTGCAGCCTCTTCAGAACCACATTGGGATCTCATGCTAACAGCAGCCTCGATGACAATGCTGGACTCTACATTGCAGCCTTGCAGCTCCTCGGAACCAATGCAACACCTTGACTGCACAACACATCCTCGATTCCAGACTTTGCATCAAAGAATACTTTTTAATCTTGACTTCATTGTCTACAAATATGTACCAGGGTTATGGTTTGTGCATTCTTTAAATTCTCAATGATCATTTGCTCCAGTCTCTCATTCTTATTTGTGAAATATGAGCTGTACTAAATAATCTTATATGAATGAATTTCTCCTCCCGGGCAAGAACTTTCCTTATCAGGGTACTTCTTGGTGATACTGGATTCTGTGCTTGATTCTGTGTACTTCTATGTTTTGCTATTGCTATCTTTGTTTCAAATATGTCAAATACATTACAGTATTCTTCCACAAGTCCTGGTGGATTTGCCTTCTTTGTCATCCATTGCTGACCCACTCACAATCTCTGAAAGCCAGACTTCCCTGCCCCTAAAAACCCCTCACTATGTCTACACTACATCCATTCATGACCCCTAAACTCCACCAATGCCTGAACTTTAAAAGCTCTTTCTACTCTTAACCTCTTCCCATCCCAGAACCCTAAACATCCATTGCTACACTTAAACTACACCCATGCTTGACCCATAAACTTCTCCCTTCCCTGAACTCTAAACCCCCTCAATACTCCTAAACTCCATTTATTCCTGCACCCTAAAAACTCTTTCTACATCTGAACTCCACCTATCCCATAACCAATAAAATCCATCCCCAACCTAAACTCCACCCATTCTTATTTTGAATGTATTTATTTCTGTATTAGTTTTGAGAGAACATACAAACCCATAACAATGGTGACCATGTCAAAGCACAGACATAGCGTTACATAGTGTCACAGCTCCAATTATATTAGGGCGTTATGACCAGATCTCGAAGCTCCACAGCTAGCAACGTTAGAGGAAGCATAGCAATCACAATATACCATGCACATGGGAGAGTGACAGATACTAAGGACAAAAACAAAATAGAAGACCACACTAATAATGTCAGGAACATTTCAGCATTCGCAAAGGAGTATAAAAGCAGGTAGCTATGCAGCAAAGGATGCATACTTCATGGGCTATGGACCGCAGGACGGAGTTGCTAATAGATATGTGGTGGCTCCCAAAATATCTCCGGAGTGTGAAGATAGTGGTAGAAGCTATGCATATAATGTCAATTGCGCATTACAATAGACAAGATCGTTGAGTCAATCCTTAAATTTGGGTGCCCGCTGTCGACCACAGCAGCAAGCAATATGTCTCTTGGCAAGCAACAGGGCCAAGGCAAAATATTTCCGAGCAGACACAAGGACATTTTTTAACATACCAGTATAGTCATTAGAAGTGTCAGCACAACCTTGCCTTCCATCATGCAAGAGAGAGCAGTTTTACCTCAGTCCACATGTCCATGCCAAGTGTAGAAAGTCAGGTTCATTCAAGCCACACTGTGCACACCGGGTGCATGATCTAAGGCCAACCCTATGTAACATGACAGTGTAATATGCCCTATTTGTAATTAATAAATCTGAGCCCGCTACTGGCAGACACCAAATCGAACTGGAAGCAGCAGTAACACCATTGTTCATCAATGAGGGCTGCTTCAAAGTCCTGCTTCCAACACTCCTGAGCCCTGTTCCGAGAGTGCTAGGACTTGGCCTGCTCAGTGAGGTATTGAAGGGAGACCAAGGGCCTCATCTACAAGCTGATTGCGCCATCGGTGTGTCACTAATTTAGATGCACCAGCATCACAGTGTGCCTGCCCATACTTACATGGTCACGTAAAGTCACCCTGCATAACTTTTGATGGCCTTGTAAAAAATGGGCCCCTTTCCCGCATTACTCTGAGTGAAAGGGGCGCTCCATAGGTGTTGCTGTGGGTGTTCCCACACAGCATCCATGGAGCCTGACGCATTCCCAGATTTACAAAGTTTGGTAAACCTGGGAATGCGTCAGAAACCTATGCCTCCCAAGGGGAGGCGTAGTAGTGGCACAATAAGGAGAAATACTTTTATTTCTGCTCGTTTTTTACTCTTTCTATGTGTGCTGCATTTTGCAGCAAACATAGAAGGAGCAAAATGCCATTAATGATTATTTTGTGCAGGAAGGTGTCCCTTCCTACATAACAACATCATCCCAGCAATGCAGACACCCTTGATCCATGGTAAAAGGGTGTCTGCGTTGGTGCACTGCTGCTGTATGTGCTCTGGCGCAGGGGAGAAGGACAGAAATGCCCTGTATCTTGTAGATAGGACACATTCCTGCTCTTTTATTTTGACGCACAGCAGCACAGCAGGAAGGCTTGCTGCATTGCTGTACGTAAAACTATAGTAAATGAGGCCACAAGTGTTGAGGGCTGGAGACCTGAAACATGCTATCCAGTGTAACAAAGGTGAGGGCTCCTCAGGGAAGGCGGGAGAAGCCGCTCCAGAGCTGATTTTCAGGCTAACATAAATTAAAGCATCTAGGGGTGAGGTCAGAGCTTCCCTCAAGTACTCATCCTGTGTGAGGAATGTGCCATTGATATACAGACCCCCCAGAGAGTGAGGCTCCTATGTTTAAGTTGAAGACACCCTAGATCTTACTGAGTACAAAAGTTAGCAGACGATGATATTCCAAATGGAGCATAGGAGAGTAGAGAAGGCTCTTACCCACATTACGACACAGCCTGTGCCAGGCCGTGATGGTGCATACTGGGTTTACTCTCCACCCAAGCAAGCCTTATCAGCTGAGCTTGAAGCATAAAGAAAAAAGAGTAAGGCAGATGAATAGGGATGTTCACAAACAAGTATAATAATTTAGGAAGGATTACAGTTTTCATTAAGGATGTACATCCATCCAGTAAAAAAGGAAGGGAGATTGAACTGTGATCTGATCCTTGATAGTATTTCATAACACGCCATAATTTGAACATAGTACTGTCTCCCTATTGTGGGAGATCCATATCCCCAAATATTTAAATTCCCTAGAGCACCATTGCACCAGAAAGTCAAGAGGGAAGGGCATCATATTGGGTGTGAGTGAAAAAATAAAGGATTTCTCCCAATTGATAGCTAAACCCGATAGCTCACTAAAGGAGATTAACTCCTGAGTTTGAGTTTGAGTTTGAGTTTAAAAGCACTTTTAAAGCGCACGTATACCGGCGGTTTCTTGGCGCTGTAGCTAGCGGGGACTGAGGTTTAAGAGCAAGGGGAGAGGAGAGAACACTTATTCAAAGGACTTTGTGAATAAGTAAGTTTTAAGACTTTTACGGAATTGGGGATAGAGGGTGATAGCACGAAGATGAAGGGGGAGGGAATTCCAGAGGGTAGGGGCAAGAATAGCAAATTTGGAGCCGCCCCACTTCTTTCTCCGGAAGCGTGGGATGGTGAGGAGGGACTGGGAAGACGAACGTAGGTCCCTGGAGGGGACATAAGAGACAATCTCAGAGGAGATGAAGGCGGGTGCCAGATCCAATCGGGCCAGGAAAGTGATGGATGCGAGCTTGAATTGAATTCTAGCTCGCACGGGGAGCCAATGAAGAGATTTCAGAAGTGGGGTAGAGTGGTGGAATTTGGGGAGGTTGAAAGCCAGGCGGGCCGCCTGGTTTTGGATCTGTTGTAGGCGACGCAAACTGTATGCAGGAATACCGGCATACAGAGCGTTCCCATAGTCCAGGCGGGACACCACCATGGCCAGAATGATAAGTTTGAGGGCAGAAAAAGTAAAGAAACGGAACACCTTGCGTATAGTACGCAGTGAGAGGAAGGAAGAGGATACCACAGAGCTGACCTGGGAGTGAAGGGTGAGTTGGGAGTTAAGTTTTATGCCTAGTGTTTTGACTGAGGAAGAGGGAACAGGAGGAGGGCCAAGAGAAGGGGGTCAGAAGAGGGGGGACCAGGGGCTGGATGAACCACCCATCAGTACCAACTCGGTTTTATCCGGGTTGAGTTTGAGGTGATTGTGGCTCATCCAGTCCCTGATGTGAAACATAACGGTTTGAAAGTTAAGGACAGCAGAGGGAGAAGAAAGATCAAAGACCAGCTGGAGGTCATCCGCCTAATTAAATACGGCGACCTCCATCTGTTGAAGAGAAAAAATAAGAGGGGCGATATATAGATTGAACAAAAGGGGGGAAAGAGATGAGCCTTGGGGGACCCCGCACTGAACTTTCCGGAAGTCCGCTGTGAAGTCACCCAGGCGGACAGCCTGGGTGCGGTCGCTCAGGAAGGAGGATAACCAGACCAGGGCAGTCCCCTCGATCCCCGCCGCCCCGATACGGGAAAGTAAGATGTTGTGATCCACCGTATCAAAGGCGGCTGAGAGGTCGAGGAGCACGAGGGCCTGGTGCTGATTGGTGTCCATACCCTCCCTGAGGGTGTCGAGGACCGATATGACGACGGACTCCGTAGAGTGTGCGGGGCGGAAACCGGCTTGACGGGGGGCAAGGGCTCCATGTTCCTCCACAAAGGAGCTCAGGGCGCAGGTGACGTGGCGCTCGAGCACCTTGGCCAGAAATGGCAGGAGGGAGATGGGACGGAAATTGGCAGGGACAGAAGGATCTGCCCCAGGTTTTTTCAGGATGGGCACAATTACCGCAGACTTCAAGGAGCTAGGGACTATGCCTTGGGTAAGGGAACTGTTAAGGAGGTGGAGGGGGGGATCTGGACAAGAAACAAATATGTGACGGAGGATGTGGGCAGGGCAAGGGTCAAGAGGGGAGCCAGATTTGATCAGAGGCACCAGTGAGGTCAGGTTTTCCCGAGTGATAGGGGGAAAGGTGGTCAGTTTGCCTTTAGTACAGGATTAAGGCTGTAGTACAGGATTAAGGCTAATATGAGGGTCACAGAGATATACGGTAATATCAGCATATAAAGAAACCAATAAATGCCTACTAGGGTAGCTAGAGCATAGTCACAGCGCAGTTGTCACAATTTGGTGGCTAGGTGTTCAATTGCCAGGGCAAACAGGAGTGGATAGAGTAGGAACACTGCAGAGTGCCCCTGGTGATGGGGAAGGGGGATGAAACAGCACCATTAAGATTAACTCTTGCTGGGAGGGCAGTATAAAGCAGTTAAATCCAAGACAAAAAAATAAAGGGAACCCCCATCCTCTTAAGTATAGTCATTAAGTAATCCCATTCACAGGAATCAAAAGCTTTTGTGGCATCCAAAAAGACTGGCACTGTAGCCAATTCAGGATTCAAACCCGGCATTTCTGTGAAAAGTGTGCACAGATTATGAGATGTAGATCTTCCAGGAATAACCCCAAACTGGTTGGGACACACTAAATGGGTCATAAGAAGATTCAGTGTATTAGCAAGGAGTTTAGCTAGAATTTTGACGTCACTTTTATTTAAAGAGAGTGGCCTATAGGATTCACAGAGCTCTGGAGCTTTACCAGGTTTAAGCAATGTGATAATAAAGGCATCCCTCATTGATGCAGAAGGACTGTCCATCTGCCGTGCATCTTGAAAAACAGCAAGCAGTTGTGGAGCCAAGCGATCAATGTTAGTTTTGTTAAACTCAGAAGGGAGCCCATCAAACCCCAGAGTGTTACCCGACTGCAACTGCTGGATAACCTCCCTTATTTCGTCCAGCGCAAAAGTTTTCTCCAGAAATATAAGTTCAGCATCGGTAAGCCACAGAGCTATGTTATTTAAATAGGACCCTACGTCTAAGGTAACGTTACACTGAGAGGTATAGAGGGAGCTGTAGAAATCAGTTATTGTCTGCAGAATATTTACGGTATCTGTGTGCTGCTGATCTTTCGCAACCCGGATACTGACCAGAACATTAGCTGCCCAAGTGCAGTGGATCAAGGTAGCCAGCATCCTCACCAGATGCACACCCTCCTTTTAAGCTCGAGCAGTGGCATATTTCCTGTGAAAATGGCACTTCCTATCAGCTAGGTCCTGGTAGTCTGTCAAAGTGTTCCTAATTTGTTGGGCTATGATTGGATCAGCAGCATAAGTCTGGAGCACCTCTGGACAGGACAATGCACGCTCTAACCAAGAAAGATGACCTTGAGGGGAGCAGTGCCAAACAGCCCCCTGACTGTCACCTTAAAAGCTTCCCATATCCAAGCAAAAAAGTCAGTAATCTCCTGCTGCACTTCCTTCGACAAATTAGTGGTCAAGCAATATAAGTGGGGAGGGGCACCATTTGGACTCTAGTGATGAGGTCACTGGAACGTATAGGGCAGGGAGCACGGAGAGTGAACTAATAGAGTGTGAGCTAGTTGGTCAACCTCATGCACCCAGAACTTGACCATGAGAGAACAACCAATATTCCAGCCTGGACCAACTACCATGGACTCCTGAATAGAAGGTGCCCTCCCAAGGTAGGGAATGATGAGCACGCCAGATGTCCAGGAGATCATGGTAGTTCATTGTGTCCAAAAGGTGTTGAAATGCAACACTTTGGAAGCTAGGTGGGGCGTGCAAGTGATCCTCAACCTCATTAATCATGCAGTTGAAATTGCAGCTCCATAGGAGCAAAGAGGGACCAGTAAAGAAAATGTGACCCCACAATCAGAAAAGCCTAGATCATCTATATTAGATCATAACTAACCCTGGGCATAGTACTATGCATAGCATAGCAGTTAAATAAACAACATCCTCAGATGCTTTGATAAAGCAATTTTACATGCTAAAAAGCATATAACCAATTCACCAAAGTGAACTTTTTTTTAATGAAAACAGTAGGCTATGAGAGAGGTGATGCTTTTGGGGTCCCCTCTAACCTAGGGGGAGGACCAAGCAGATGCCTTGAACACAAAGAGCATAAACAAAAAGCACATCTTGTTGAACTTCGGTGGTGGTCCCATCCTCCTAGGACCACCCCAAGCACAGTTATTGGCAAAAAAACAATGCTAACCAAAGGCCCTGCAAAGCAATATGGGACGAGATAAGCAGTGGGCAGTGAATAATATAGTATCCAATATCAAAATAATTCTACAAAGAGCTGCATTTCAACTAGTCAAATGCAAAACATTGAAATAATTCTGACATCAAGCTGCAGTTCCACTAGTCGTTACTAGATGTCCCTCGCGAGTCAAATGCAAAACCATTGAAACCCTTTCATCAAGCATTTGCATTTGACTCATGAGGGACATCTAGTAACCACCAGTTGAACTGCAGCTCTTTGTAGAATTATTTTGATATTGTATACTATATAATATTCACTGCCCACTGCTAATCTCATCCCATAATGCTTTGCAGGGCCTTTGGTTGCGAATGTTTTTTGCCAATAAATCAATAGCTGTGCTTGGGATGGTCCTAAGAGGATGGGATCACCACCGAATCGTTAAATAAGATGTATTTTTGTTTTCCAGGCATCTGCTTGGTACTCCCCCTAGGTTAGGGAGTATCCCAAAATCATCACCTCTCTCACTGCTTGATAATTTTTTTGTTTCACTTTTGTGAAAGTACTATATGCTCTTTAGCAAATAAAGATAGAAATACTTATTTTATCATAACTGGCATTGTGCTGGATGCCATTTGCAATTATTTCACAGTGCAGACAAGAACACAATGCCATTAGCTACGGTACGCAGTACTATGTATACTACGTGAATCTACGTGTAGTGCTGCTATGCAAACTACGCCCAGGCCTAGTCATAACAATTGACCATGGTAATAGTGTGTGACAGTAGCTTACCGAAGGTTATCTACCCTGGACAGCCGTCAAGAAACCATGTTGGGTAAGTGGAAGCCCCTGGTTTACCAGCAGTACCATGCGCCTGGTGTAGGAGAAGCATCAGTAGGAAGCCCATTTAGTTGCAAAGGGGTTACAACCATTTGAGGCCAAGTGGGTCACTGAAGCATTGGAATTTGTACCCCATGTCTGGTCAAGTATGACAAAATATGCCTATGTTCATTTCAGTCAACAAGTCCACAACATTCTAGGTAACACATTTGCATAGCATGTGGAAACCTGCAGGAGAGTAGGTCACTGCAGGTGGCATTAGGACAAACCAGAAGGGATCTGCATAGAATAATGTCCAAAATGTGAATAGACTGCAACAATAAGTAAGGGTCATGATAGCTCAGAAGGGCTAGAATACATGTCAGATAAGCCTAAACCAAAACCCCAAGGGCCCTCCTCCCACTAATGATGACATACCCCATTAAGCAGGTTGCGATTCTCTCTCATCCACCCAACACATGTCTGTCCCATGAGAGAAACAAAATAAATACTATAAGCAAAGCACAGCTGTGCACCCAACTAGCAACAGAGGTCAAAAGGGTGACATGTGGGATCAGAGACATCCTCAGCCAGGCGAGGACATTGGGGGGAAACAAAATCCTAACACCCACCTAATGAATAATATAACAAGTAATATAACTGAACAACAGCATGGCGATTAAAGGCACCGCAGAGCATGACACCATCTGGCCTGCATGAAACGTAGGACAGCAGGGGACCGCATAGCCTCCTCTACAAACCAATGAACAGTCTCATCCCGATCAGTCTGGTGCAGATAACGGTTCGGCCGCATAAGATGAAACAGGAAAGCGAGTCTCACTGGGAGGTGGGGGCGGGTAGATTTGTAGGTATTCCGAAGAGTATTGACGAGTGTTGAAGACATTCTGGCGCCCTTGTACAGTGATACACAGTAGAGCTGGGTCCAGCAAACTATGGCAGTCTGTTGAAGACGCTGTTTAATTAGGAGAAAATTGTGGCAGAGCTCCAGGACCATAGCGATGAAATCTGGAAAAACTGAAAAGGAGTTGCTATCAAAAGATAAGGAGCGTTTTATACAGGCCAAGAGCCGGGCGGTGTCCCTGTCACTAAAATTCAGTAGACGGGCAATGATGGAGGGAATCTTTCTGCCAAGGTGCGATGTGCACATTCCATAATGAGGTGGAGGAGTCAGCACCAAAGAGGGAGGCAAAAAGAAAGCCACTACACATAGTGACTGCCGGTGTTAGTGGACTTAGGCATGCCTATGAAACAAATATTATTGCGGCATGACCTAGCCTTCATGTCTTCTTTCTGGGATGCAATCACTTTTAGTATATGTTCCATATTGAGAAAGGTGTCTTCATGTAAGGCAACATTGCCCTCCACTTGTGAAATGTGCTTCTCTGTCTCTTGGAGCCTGCCATCATGTTTTTCTACCTTATAAGTGTTGCCATCCATTCGAGCACCCAGTGAATCCATGTTAGACTCAATGGAGGACAGCCTGGACTTCATGGCAAGGAGCAGGTCGCTCATATCATGTGTGCCGTCAGGCACTGGGAGAGAAGGACGGGACAAATCTACTGGCTCAGATCCAGAGACTCAGCCCCGAGGAGTACACCATGCTTCAAACTGAAGTTTTTCCTGCTGGACATCTGCCTTCCCCATCATGCAGCAGCAAGGATTGCTCACAAAATAAGATTGAGCAGCAAATAGCACCAAAATTGTAATAAGACAGACAGACTTCACACCACCAGTCCCATGCACCAGTCCCTCGTCTGTGCTCACCACCAAAGCGGTGTGGGTGGTATGAGCAGAATAGGAGAGCCCGCTTTATAGGTACAAGAAGGGGGCATGGGTACCAAGCGCTAAGTTGCAGATGAGGCATCCAAAAAGCAGGTATAGGCCCATTGGCAAGTGAGTAGGGTTCCAAGATGCAAGACTCCCCACAAGGTTGATGGGCCCACCACTCCGACCACTGAGGCCCAAAACATGGGGGGACTCGAGCAGGTCTGGTGACTGGGTGGGAAAAAGGTGCCGTCACCTTTCTACTGAACCGTCTGAGTGATGACAGGCGGAGGGAGCAGACAGCAGGCCAAGATGTAAAGGAGAGCCTGGAGGTCCCATTAAACAGTGCAGGATAGGGGTTGACAATGATATTAGTCCTGTGGGGTAGGTGACATCACCCACTCCACTAAATAATGTTTGTCTGGTCAGCAGCCACAGGCTCAGTGCAAAGGAGGAGGGAGCATGTTGCTAGCTGATACAGTCTCTGGCTGTCTCAACAATCAGGGCAGTCCCACCGAGTGAGGCTGGACTGCACACTTCAGGCCGGCACTTCCCTTCACTGATTCCGGCCCAATAGGATAGAGTAAGCGGTACCGCTATCCTCCCCATCACAGAGGCACCTCCAGCCTACCTGTAGTGCCGGAATGATGCAGGGTCCTCTAAGCAAGGGTCGCGTCAGGAGGCCAAGTTCTACACAGTCCAACAGGCAGCAGTGATTGAATGCTGCACTCGGCTGACAGCACCTCATGACCCGCAACATCGGGCCACAGCCAGCAACAGAGGATTTCGGCCCAAACAGGTGGCTTTCCTCACCCGCTGCAGCATCCCACCAAAATGTGGGGGAGGATTACGCTGGATTATCTTCCTTCGATGACCCAAGCCTCATGTCAGTGCAGTCATCTGGCTCTTTGGCACCTCCAACTCCACCCAATCTTTAACCCTAAATTTCTTTTTACCCATAAAATCCACCTGTTTCTGACCCCTGAACTCCCTCACCAACCTCAAAGTTAACCTGTTCCTGAACCCTAACATTCTTCACCTCTCCTAAACCCAACCCATCACTGAACCTTAAACTCTGCCCATCTGTAAACCCTAAAAAACCCTCAACAACTTACACTCCACCCCATCCCTGAACCCTAAAATCCCCTCACCACCCCATACCCAATGATCCATGAACCCAAAAAACACTCACCACCCATAAACTCCTCCTATCACTGCACCTTAAACAACTGCTCCTACGCCAGAACTGCATCCATCTATGACTATGACTCATAAAAAACACTCACCATCCCTTAACATCACATATCTCTGAAAACAAAAATCCCTCACTTCCTCTAGACTCTACCCAAGTTTAAAGTAATTTTGAATTTTTCTATAACATTTTCTTTCCCTTAAAATCATTCCTTTATTTTTCAATTTATTTGTATTTCTTTACAATTGTGTTTCCTTAAAATTATTTTTCCATGTTTTAGTTTCCCCATATGTGGTTTCTCACTTTTCGTTTTTTCATTAATGCAGACACATCAGTTCCACAGCGTGACTTTTCTTCTGCACCATTCGTTTAGTTAATTAATGTATCATGCAATTCAAGTGTTGAGGTTTATGTGTCAAACATAATATTCCAGTAAGTACCTACTATTTTTCTATTTCTGTAACACAGGGCTGGTGCACTATGGTGGTGTCGATGTGCAAAAAACATCCATTGTTTTTCAACGACACCTTTAATTTGTGCTGAATTTCAGGTAATAATCACTCCTAGTGCTGAATGCCCTTTCACGAGGAAGTCACAAACATTCCTGTTTTGTTAGTAGTTATGAGGAAAGAGTCGTTTTCTGACTCCCTGCTAATGAAGGCCTGCGAGAGCAGCAACCCTCACACCTTCATTGGCATTCACTGCTTGCCAAAATGTTTTCCTATCCAGGGCTGCTTTCAAAAATAGGCGTTCAGTGAACAGAATTGGGGCGCATACAGCGGGCTCTTGGACCACTGCCTGCCCCTTTAATGCTGACAGTGACCAATCATATGACGGAGGCTGTCCCTCGGACATCCTTTGCTTTGAGATTGCTATCATCTATTTTGGAATTTGTAAACAAATCAATGTTTTGTCAATGCAATTATAATTAGAAAGCATTGGTACATTCCATAGTGAATCATGAAGGAGATGGAGGCACCAGTTACAACTCCCTTTTCTTTTCAAGGAGTTATGGATTGTAAATTGCACCTTGTGAATGGTGGAAGTCATTTTCGACATTCCATGGGAATTTTTTGCAGTGCAACCTTCAAATAGGGTTACCAACTGGCAGGTGCAAATTCAGGACGGTCAGTGTAAAAATTCAGGACAAAGGGTCAAAATTCAGGACAGAAATTCAGGACAGAAGGTCAAAATTCAGGACAAAAATGTGGGACAACCCGGACAAAACATAAGTTTTACAAACATATCAGAGGAGGTGTCACAATAATATATAAGTAAGTAAATAGACAACCAAAATAAATACAAGTCAAAATAAGTTTATATAAGATTGAGCCAATCAATGAGTTTTTCAGTATGCGTGCAGCTTTGCAAAGCGACATCGGGCCCTTTCTGTAATCAAGATTTGTGCTAGTAACAATAAACATTAATAAATAGTATTTTTTATTTGTATGTTGAAATCTGTCTTTTAAATGTACAGTGAAAACGGTGTTAGTTATTTTATTTGCATTTTCTCCAGCATGGCGCCAAGACAAAAGCAGAATGCTTTGCCCTAGTCCCATGCAGCAGAAGGCACACCACATGCTGTCACTACAATTGGGCCCATTAGCACTTATAGATGACAATCAGCTGCAGTCTCAGACTGACAATGGGCCGCTCCACAGTCTGCAGGAGGGAGGCCCTCTGCAGGCAGCCTCTTCATTTTAAAAGATAAGAGCGAGAGGCCCGAGTGAAATCTTTTAACTCACCTGGGACCTCTCGCATCGGAAACGCATTGCTTTCTGAGATTTCCCATTTCGATTTTAGTATGATGTCTGTAAGGCGTCCGTAATTTGGGATCCCCAAATTACAGACGCCTTGTGGACATCATACTAAAATGACGGACGGTCCATGAAATTTACGGACAGTTGGTCACCCTACCTTCAAAGCCTGTGATTTTGTGAACTGGTGGCCTCCCAACCACAAAATGCTTTGTGTATAGGCCCCCGGTGCAACATTACAGCTACTCTAACCACCTACTTTAAGGCAACACCCAAAAAGTCCAAAAAAAGGCGCAATATAGCAGCAAATTACAGCATATGGCCTAAAATTCCATTCATTGCTAGCCTAAAAATCCATCAATTACTAGCAACTTTAGAATATTGCTATCTGTCTAAGAGTATTCAATGGCATTGTGGATCTGTCTTGTAGAACTTGCTACATGGTTATCTCTGAGTCAGCGGGCACGTGGCATGGTTCATGCTTGAACTTTGGTGTAGTGGATTGGCGTTGATCGGGGTGCGGGAGGGGGGGTGCCTGGTGGGGCAGGTGCCCCATCTGTAAATGTCCTGGCCATGCCTTCTTTCTTACCACAGATGACAGCTGAAACCAGCATTAACAGACACTGCCCTCTTAGCCTGGGAAGAAAGCTATTGTTCCTGTTTACATTTCCTGTTTAGATTATCTTTTCATTCCCTTAGAGTATTTGTTTTTTGTCAGGATTGTGTGTTTCGGTAGTCTTTTCATGCAACTCATGCATAGAGCGTAGTGTGATAAGAGTCGCTCCTATGTAACTGTGTGGTTTCAGGTTGTGGGGCCATGATTGACAGCTATGCAGTTCAGACCTAATACAATATGAATTTCTCATTCTGTCAGTGAGTCATAGAGGGGTTTGGAATACATGCTCATCCAATCGCTGGCCTCTTGCCACAGCACGCAAAGCGATGGTCAAGTGTCCCAACTGTAATTGTGATGACCTGAAAAAGTGTGTGAAAGAGATACACACTATCAAAATATTGATAGCTCAAACATTTAAGAAAATACAGTGGTTACAAGTGAGTGGGTGAATTGTGTGTGTGAGAGGAGAGGTAAAGTGAAGGTGGTGCAAAGAAGCACTTGCAGGAGAAATTGAAAAGAGGGTGGTGAAGAGAAAAGAGATGAGATAGCTAGATTGAGTGTTTCAGAAAGGCATCAGGAGAAAAAGTGTTTATATATAAGACAGAAGAGAGTGGCGTGAAAAGAAGGGGAGTGATTGAGACACTGGATGGATGGATGGATGGATGGATGGATGAATGGAACACACGTGCACACTGCCATGCTAGTTTTGAATCAATATCCACTTGTGTAACGCACACACCCCCAGAGACACCATTATTTTGGTGTGCAAGAATTCTTTGAGACTCCAGGCAGATGTCCCACGGTCTCGGTCTCCTTGTGCTGGGTAGTGCGGTACAGTTTTGACACGGACTCTTGTTCACTATTGTGGGCCATAATTACAGAGGCGCGCGACGACAGCAGATGTGCACATTTTTTTTTCACTTTGAGAGAAAAATAGTCTGACACATGAAAACGTAAAAACAACTAGGAGGACAGCTTCAGTAACCCTTTTTTAGCTGCTGCAAACCGACATTATACCCTGGAGTTTGAACAGATAGATGCAGTAAGTAACTAAATATGATTTGTGAAAAAAAAACAGTTCTGAATGATGAACAGTACTGCTGTACTCAGTTGTCCTGCGGGTGGTTTAATATAACTCGGATGCCAAATGTTACTTTGGATATAGGGGTACAAGGACATCTTACTTGAAAGGGAAACACTATTGTAAAATTATAACATGTCTCACTCATGCATTTGTTTATTGCATATCAAAGCTAGATATTATATGGTGCCCAGATATTACTTCTAGACGTTAAAACGTTTTGGGAGCAAATAAAATGTTGCTGCTTGAAATGTGTATTGACTTGTCCCATTTCTGTCATGGTACAAGCAATTCAACTTGAATTTAAGCTTAACAATCGTGAAGATTTTGTAAAAATTATTGCTTAGCGCCGATAATACAATATCGATACAGTTTTATAAAGAATTGTTACATAGTAAATTCCAGTCGGCGCAAGCAGCACGAAGCAGGTAGATCCACGAGGCACTTATTCTCCCAGGACATAGTGAATTTTCCAGCTTCCTTAAAAATAAAAAAATAAAGGAATTAAGAGCTTTGATTAGTTATGTTTCAAAAATGTAAAGTACTCAGAATCCAAAAAGTATATCGCCTTGATAAGACACCTGAGTTTGTGATGTAAATTATACACCATTACCTACCTATGGTATGAGGCAAGGAAGTTTTGAATTTCCAATAGGTCTCAGTCTCATTAGCTGCTCATACATGTAACCTAGTAATGTGTAGTGCAGGTAGGCTTCAGGGAAGTATTTGTAGAAGGGCACACATTTTACTAGATTGTATATTCTTATTTGCCTCTGCAAAGGTGTTTTTTTAACCCAGTATTCATAAACTATGGTACTATGAATCCTGAATCTGCTAAAAATCTATTGAGTGATATTTGATTGTTATAGGAAGCCTGTACCTTGGGTCTGTTTTTTTTTAAAAAGGGGTGCGAAAATAAACATTTACATTTCCTTTCATACGTTTTATTAGGTGGTGCTGTATATAAATTTAAGAAGATTTATCAGTATTTCTTTTACATAAGTGAAGCATTATCGTGTGAAAAATTGATTTATTCTCTGTGTTTATATTTGGTCGATAAACTACAGTCTAAATAAACATATTTTATTGCGTGTTGGAAAAAATACATATTTTCTTTCATCAAATTAGTGTGTTGTTGGAGCAGACATTTGTTTTGAGTTTTACACTGTCGTAGTTCTTACCTGAAATGACCTCACCTTGTAGTAACTCCTATAAGTGTGCAGAACTAATAACTAATAATATTTTGCTCACATTTAGCCCTGTAGTGGCTTTATACATATGAGATTAAAACTTGTATTCTGTGGGGCCCACCCCTATAATATCCCCTGCCCCGTACCCACTCCTCAAAGAATCTCTGCCCATGAGCTCCCTCCATTTCCCTCCCTGGCATTGCCAGAGTCCCCTGACATGTCAGAATCCTGCCCACTGCCCCATTCTCCATCATGCAATGATGGTGCTCCCTATGGTGTTCTAAGTCAAAGGATATACAGAATAAGAATTCCCAATACATGGATTTCTTTATATAAGTGTTGATTTTGAAAAGGAAGCCACCCTACACCACCTGTTTATCTCCTAACAATTGCAAATACCTGAGCGCAATTCCCCATTGTACAAATTGGTGCTTCTTTAAAAGCGGAATTAAAAGCTGTTTGGAGTAAATAGCACAATTCTTTAAAAAAAGATAAAATGGTGTAGGTCTGGTCGAAAACCCTGTCACAAGTACATGGATAAATAAAAGAATAATAAAAATGGCCCAACAGAAAGCACAGCAATTTTTTATTTGTTGCTGCCCTAAAAGGAAAAAGCAATTACCTTTCCCATCAGTTGATGAAGGCTGTTGTCACCTGGATGAAAGATAGCTGCCTCAAGCTATACTTGGACAAGACCGAAGTACTCATCATGGAAAACACCCCCTCAGTATGGGATAACTCCTGATGTCCTGCCGCACTAGGATCCCCCCCACATCCACGGACCACGCACAAAACCTTGGCATCATACTGGACTCACTGCTCACAATAAACTGCCAGATCAGCGCCGTCTCCTCATCATGTTTCCACAAGCTTCGCCTGCTTCAAAAGACATTCAGATGGATCCCCACAGAATCCAGAAATACCCACGCACTCATCACCACCAGACTTGACTGCGGTAAAGCACTCTAGGCTGTCGGCACCCAGAAGCAGCTCAGGAAATTACAGAATGTTCAAATTGCTGCTGCCAGACTGGTCCTCAATATCCCTCACTGCAGCCACATAACACAACACCTCCGTCAACTTCATTGGCTTCCAGTCAACAAGAAAATCACCTTCAAGCCCCTCACTCACGCTTACAAGGCACTCCACGACGCAGGACCAACATATCTGAGCCACCACCTCTAATTCCACGCACACGCCAGACAACTTCGCTCCACCCAATTCGCATCGCCCACCGTCCCACAGATTCACAAGACCAGAAACTGAGGAAGATCCTTCTCCTACATTGCGGCCAAGACCTGGTACACCCAGCCCCTCCACCTCAAGCAATCCCTGCTGCTGACACAATTCAGGAAGGATTTTAAGACCTGGATCTTTGACTGAACCTCTGCGCCCAGACAGATCAGCAGCCCCACCAAAGCACCTTGAGACTCTCATGGGTGAGTAGCCATGCTATACAAGCTCCTGATTGATGGAGTGGTGGCTGACCTTTACTGAGGGTGGGGGGCCGAGGGTCACAACAACAACAACAACAAAATAATAAAGAAAATAAGCATACCTTCCTTACTTGCAGCACGAAGCCCCCTCCCTCGGGGGCCTTCTAGAAAGCAACTGATGGGCTATGCAGGAAACCGCACTACCAATACTGGAAATAAAGCAGCACCAGAATTGGATAAAGCAGGCTGTCCCAGCGCTCCTAAGAGCACTGGAGGCCTGCGGTTTCTCTAACCCAGCTGTCTAAGAAAGTTATGTGAGAGAACTTTAAAATATGCATGTCTGGCTGGCCATCGGAAGAAGGCTGGCCAAAGAGACATGTGTATTTTAAAGTGAACTGTCACTGCTCCCTGCTGCTGCCACTAGGCAGCACTGGCCCCACCCCCATGACACTTGGGGGGCGATTACGATGTCGGTCGGAAAGCCTCCGAATGCTAGGTGGAAGCTTTCTGACAGCAGTCGCAGGGTTTGCGATCAACACTGTCGGTTTGCAGTCCGACTGCCCAATTACGATGTCGGTCGGAACGGAAATCGGACAATCATTCCGACTTCGTTCTGTCTGGCTCTTGGAGTCTTCTAGCCGGTCGGACCCGCACCGTACTCATCTATGGGTGGCGTTTCCGCCATCAGGATTACAATGTTAGTTTCCCACAGCCTTTCCGTGCTGGCCTTTCCAACACAGAAAGACTGTCGGAAAGCAACTTTCAGGCCCCCTAGCCAGGTCCCCTTCACCCTGCGGATTACATTTGGTGGTTGAGGGGGTATCTGTGTACCCCACTTCAAAATCACACACTGTGTGGCAGGATCCATGGGGTGCCTGCCACAGGGTGCAGGGTTTTACACACACAGCCATTTCTCTATAGGAGCTGGTATTATGGCTAGTTTACGGCCGTAACACAAGCTCCCATAGAGAAAAGTGAGTATGCAACCGAACAGTGTTCGGTCGCATCGTAATCAGGCGGTTGGAACCACTGACCTGAGGTCGGTCGGTCCGGAGTCCCCACGGTGTAGATCGGAGGAAACTCCGACCAACATCGTAATAAGCCCCATAGTTTAGGACAGGTTGCTGAAAAATTAAACAATAATAAATAAACTTTGTTGCTGTTTTATTTTTCAGATATGAGGCACGTGGGATGATGCTCCTCTGCTCAAATGGATGGGCCACCCCTGTTCCCCATTCACGAGTTCTAACAATAAATGGGATTCTATGACAATTTGCCATATGCATTCACCGTAGGTTTGTTGCACTCCTCATTACCCCAACCCTGGCATCTTCTTTCGAGAACCAATGTGCTGCCTAACTTTTTATTCTATGTAGTAAAAGAAATCTGGTTGAAAAACGAGCAATAACCTAATCCACCAAAAACATTCTATTAACATAGGCAAGTCATAGGATGCTGAGGCTTTTTTCAGAAGCAAGACATTCTTTTATGATTAAGTGATTCAATCTGGCTCTTGGTGTTACTTCACACATATAACCATGAGGACAGTGGACCTAATTTATTTTGGGCTTCTAAACAGAGAAGACTGAGCTTTTTGTGGCAAGCAAAATGCGAAGCTGAGGGAGGTATTAAAACTGAGTATATTAGCAATTCGCCTCAATCTGCAATATAAAACCGCTGGCATAATCCCAAACCCTCGTTCCAAACACAGCAACTGTGTCTTCTATACTTCAAGAATAGGGGTAATAGCTTTACGACCGGGTGGCCGGGGCAAATTCAAAAGTGCACTGATAGATTTACACAGCTTCATACAGCAGTTTGAAATATGTGTGCCCCAAAACCTAGAGAAGTCGAACAAAACACCCAAATTGAACAAGCACTGGCGTTGTCAATAGGTCTCGCAGTAGGAAAGTTGGAGCTATTGGTTTTGTAAATGACAAAGCCCTTTATGTTTTTAAAATGAAAAAAAAATAAAAGGCATTGTTATTTGCAATTGTTAAGGCTCCAACTTTCCTACTGCGAGACCTATTGGCAACGTGAGTGGTGTTGCGTGTGTGATTGGCGTTGCGTGTGTGAGTGGCGTTGCGTGTGTGATTGGCGTTGCGTGTGTGAGTGGCGTTGCGTGTGTGAGTGGCGTTGCGTGTGTGAGTGGCGTTGCGTGTGTGAGTGGCGTTGCATGTGTTAGTGGCGTTGCATGGATGAGTGGTGTTGCGTGGATGAGTGGCGTTGCGTGGATGAGTGGCGTTGCATGGATGAGTGGCGTTGCGTGGATGAGTGGTGCTACGTGGATGAGAAGTGCTGCGTGGATGAGTGGCGCTGCTTGGATGAGTGGCGTTGCGTGGATGAGTGGCGTTGCATGTGAGTGGGGTTGCGTGGGTGAGTTGTGTTGCGTGTGTGAGTGATGTTGCTTGGGTGAGTGGCGTTGCGTGGGTGATAGTGGGCTTGCGTGTGTGTGAGTGGCGTTGCGTGTCTGAAAGACTATTACAGGGCCACTTGCTTCGCCACTCGTCATGATCCCCGCATGTCCGCTTCCCACACTTGCTTAATTTTTATTAATATTGCTGCAAAGGCCCAGGGATAGCACACTGCTACTGGAGTGCTTGCTTCTGTTGCTTTGCATAACATCATGCATACTTGCTTTTAAATGTACTATTCTAGTGAAAGCTGATTGCGGTCTACTTTTAGGGTCTTGTTGCGTGTCACTGTAAAGAAAAGTTGCATTTTACTAGCTGATACCTCATGTGATTGCATCTTCACTTGTAAATCCAGTGTATTTCACCAGCACATTCATACCCTGGATAAAGTGGGATTTGATACTGTACATATTACGGCTGAATCAGGAGCGTGGTGCATCGGCCGGGCCTGATTAGAGGAGACTGCCTGCAAAGTGTCGGTAGCTCTCTGCGGCAGACAACATGAGGCCCGGGTGAGGCCTGCAATACGGCTGAATCAGGAGCGTGGTGCATCGGCCGGGCCTGATTAGAGGAGACTGCCTGCAACAGCCACAAGCTGGTGAGAGCGGCTGCTGTATCCTCGGTGTGGTGTGGCCTGGGAGGCGGCGGCTGGGGTCACACACAAGCCTGGGTGTGCCGACCCGGCTCTTGGCCTTCACTCCGAGTGCCTGGCTGAGAGGGCGCCCCCTGGTGCGGCACCCCGGAAACTCCACCGGTTTGCTGGCGACTGGGGATGAGATGACTGGCTCGCCCTGGTGATCTGGATCTGCTGCCGCCCTGCCTTGGGTGGAACATGCGGAGTGCCGATAGCTCTCTGCGGCAGACAACATGAGGCCCGGGTGAGGCCTGCAATACGGCTGAATCAGGAGCGTGGTGCATCGGCCGGGCCTGATTAGAGGAGACTGCCTGCAAAGTGCCGATAGCTCTCTGCGGCAGACAACATGAGGCCCGGGTGAGGCCTGCAATACGGCTGAATCAGGAGCGTGGTGCATCGGCCGGGCCTGATTAGAGGAGACTGCCTGCAAGAGCCACAAGCTGGTGAGAGCGGCTGCTGAATCCTCCGTGTGGTGTGGGAGGAGTGCTGTTGCGGGGAGAGAGAGGGGAGGTGCTGGTGTGGGAGGGGGGAGGTGCTGGTGTGGGAGGATGCTGCTAGGGCAAGGCTGTGTTGTGGGAGGAGTGCTGTTGTGGGGAGAGAGAGGGGAGGTGCTGGTGTGGGAGGGGGGAGGTGCTGGTGTGGGAGGAGTGCTGCTAGGGCAAGGCTGTGTTGTGGGAGGAGTGCTGTTGCGGGGAGAGAGAGGGGAGGTGCTGGTGTGGGAGGGGGGAGGTGCTGGTGTGGGAGTGGTGTGGGAGGGGGGAGTTGCTGGTGTGGGAGGAATGCTGCTAGGGGAGGAGAAGCCTGATGCCGGATGGGGGCGGGAGAGCCTGGGAATTTGAGAGGCTGGGCTTGCATGCGATGCGCGTGCATGTACACGGGAACTGCATGAAAACCGCGGGGCTGAAAGCCCTTTGGTTTCACGATGTTTTCGCCACTTGAATTCTCGCTCCGCTCGATGCGCTTGCGCACATCGATAGGTCGCGAGACCTAAAAAACTGTTAATCATTCCTAACCGATATCTATCAGAAACTATGCTTGAAATATGGCGTTTAGGGCCACAGGTAATTCATTATATGTGATTTTATAAAATTGTCGTTTTAGATCAAGACCTGTATAAACTCTACAAAAGATAAACTAACTCATGTAATGCCTTAGGTTTGAGTGTGATCAAAACCATATTAGGAGCATACAATAATGCGGGAATGGGGACTTTGTGTTTAACAGCAACCCCCTAACAGAAGTTACTAAAAAGTAACTCAATTAATGAATGTACATAATAAATAAAAGGGAGGTAAGAACATACCCATTGCTGAACACCTCACGAAAGGTAAGAACCAGATGTAGGCAGCGTAATACTGGTCGGTAACGGCCAAAATGACTGAATTTCGGCCGTTACCGACCGGTATTAGGCTTTTGAGTTGTAGGTGACCAATTTACAGATTCGGTAATTTACCGAATCGGTATTTTAAGGAATCAGTAAATTACTGATTCCTTAAAATACTGAATCGGTAAATTACCGAATCTGCAATGTAGGGAGCACTGAAATGAGTGAAATGCACAGTTAAGGATTTGGTATTTACCACCAACTAAACGTTGGTTATAAATATCGAAAACCTTTGGAAAAGCAATTTTGTGCATTTCCAAAGTGCCATGAGGCAGACATACATGCCCATAGGGCATGTATGTGTGCCACATGTGCACACATGCACGATTCAGGGGTGCAACAGGGTGTCAATGTGACACCCTGCCACCCTTGAATGTGTTACCCCATTACCGAATCGGTATTTACCGATTTGGTAAATACCATTCATTCCTATGGGCCTCCAGGCCCATAGGAATGAATGGGAATTACCGAATCGGTAAATACCGAATCGTACTGAATTGGTAATACTTACCAAATTATTTCCTACATAGCATTTACCGATTCTAAAATACAGAATCTGTAAAATTCGGTATTTTAGAATTGGTAAATTAGGATTACCTACATCTGGCCCTTAATTGATTAGATAATTCCCCATCTGCACCAATCCTAACTCTATTAGTTGGATCATCATGAAATAAATAAAGTCCACTAGTATGTTGTCCGATCCCAACTTCAGAAGGTATGACCACAGTTTGGCACGATTGACAAAACCAAAAACGGTAGACAGATCCAAGAATGCCAGGGACAATGGGCAGCGCTTGACAATGGTATACTTTCCTATAATAATTGATTTTAGGACTGCTCCACTATAACTAAGTGCTCACAGAACCAGCATTGGCATGGGTCTAGAATGGTAATATTACTGACAGTAGGAAACTGAGTTTTTGTTGCACTACCCCCCCCCCCCCCCCACACACTTTTTGCCTGATATCTGGTGCAACTTTGACTGAAAGTATACTGTGTTCCTGTTAACCAGGTCTTCAGTGCCAGTGTTATTTCCCTAAACTGCACCATTATTTCACAATTGGCACCCCTTGAGGATCCCTGTAAGTCTCTAGTAAATGGTACCTCTGGTACCTTGGGCCTTGGTACTAAAGATGGCCCCCAAGGTAAGTGCTACAGCACAAATTGAGCCACCCTAAGGGGCCCTTCACCAAGCTCATGCAAATTTACATTGCAGCCTGCATGTCTTGGTGCAGAGAAAAATAAAGACTCGACATGCCAGCAAAACATTGATTGTGGTATTGAAAAGTCATTCCTACAGCAGGCCTTACAACCCTAAGGTAGGGTTCACCATGTTTGGGAATATCTGTGTGAGTGGATGTGTCCCTGTGATTCTAAGCACAACCGTAGATATTACAAGTTCACAGGGAAGCCATGGCGAGAACATGGGCTGGACATTCGTGATTACGAGTTCCCCAGCTACATGATGGCTTCCCTGTTCCCCAAGGTGTTTTGCCTCAAGCTCCTCATTTTGATAAACCCACAAGGATGCCAGTGGCTGGTTCATTAAGCAATGCACCCAGAGGGCACCTTAAAGGTGCCTCCTGAAACCTAAAAACTACTAGTGTGTTGACAAACTGGTCTTGACCAGCCAGCCACCAACGACAGGTTCCTGGCCGCCTGAGGTGAAAGCCATTGCTCTCAGAGGTCAGGAACAAAGCCTGCTCTGGACAGAGGTGTTCACACATGCACCATGCAGGATGTACATTCCATGGAGGGAAGTTTCAAAGGTCCTGCCACCTTTGTTATATGACCAAGGCTTCTCCAGAAAGTGGAGATGCCCACTCCTTGTCCTGCTCCCACTTTTGATGGCAAGACAGGCGGAAAAGTTAGTAAGATTGGGAGTTGATGTGGACCCCACTTTTCAGATTCTTCCATCTTGCTTTGGATGGAATTAGCATTCTAGGGTCAGGGATATGCCCACTTCCCACAGGAAGTAGTCATATAGAGGGTGTCGACACCGTAAAGGTAGGTAGCCCATTGGCTACTACCTGTTACTCCCCTTAAACGCCCCTAAATTGAGTATTTAGGTGGCTCCCCTGACCCTAAGAACTCAGATTTGACGGATCAAGAGAAGAAGCATGTTAAAGAGTCACTGCCTGGTGGGCCCTGCAGCAGACCTGTAGACCTTTGGCACAAAACTCTGCCTGTCCTCAGCCCTCTCTCGACGGTTGTGACAGTGTGACTCATCCTGTGAGCTGGAGAACTTCCAAAGCCTTGGGTATCCTACCAGCACTTCAAAAGTAGCCTATAATCTCCCTTGGAGTAGAGGAGCTACTCCCTTGTAGTCCGCGGGCACCGGCATGCAGCGTCCGGTCCCACCACCTTGCAGCTCCCTAGCCCAACAGATTCCACAGATGACCAGTAGAAGGTTCTCTAGCTCTGGAAGGTAAGATCTGATTTCTCACTGAGGGGGAAGACACCATGACCAACTAGAGCAGTGCAGCACTAACCCCGAGTACAGGACGCCCTGCATCAAACACCAACAGTAGGAGTTCAGTCAGGACTCTCACTGAACCCGACCAAGCAGCCGTCGATAGGTGTCAGCATCACTGAGACCCACTCTGTGAGTGGCCCAGCTGCCTTTATTGTGCCCCTGCCAGCTGCTTGCCCCTGACCATGAGGAGCATCTTTGCGCACCCAGCCCAGCCTACCTGACCACTCGGCACCCAAGCCACCCAGCCTGGGTCCTGATGAATCAGTTGTGCCACTTTGCTGCAAGATCCCTTACAGCATAAGCCCCCATTTGGGAGCTCTCTTCCTTGGCCCCAAGTCCCCTGTTCAGCCTGTTTTGGGTGGCCCCCTTCTCCGCAGGGTGACAGCTACCAACTTCACCAGCACCCTTCTCCCGGCAGAACCTGGGCAGTTTCCAAAGAACTGTTGATAGTACTTTGGATATTGGCCCACTACAACTCCGAACCTTGAAGGTGAACCCCTGAAACCGACTGTACCTACCTTTATGCATCTCTGACTTTTCCTTTCATGGGATTGCATTGCATGTAAATGGGTCCAGCTTTAAAAGCTTTACTTACCTGTATGAATTACTATTGAACACAGCACATACCTTTGAACAAAGTTCTTGGGTTTGAAACATATATAAAAAAGTGTTATTTTTCTAAATTGGTCTCTGATTTATACTTTGAGTGTGTGTGTCATTTATTGCCTCTGTGAGTACAACAAATACATAGCACTACCCTAAGCCTAACTGCTCGCTCACACTACCAAAAAAGAGAGCACTAGTATTATCTATATAGCCTCTGTAAACTAATTGGGTTCTCACTGGACTCTCTGCACAGTGTACCTCTTTTTAGAACACTATATAGAGAGTCAGCTTCCTACACTGACCCACTCCACAGCGTGTTAAAAATCACTCTCCCTAAAAGTTTTATAGCTGTTTCTATTAAAGAAAACAAATGGAAGAAACATGGGTCAAAGCAATCATCCTTCTTAAAAATAAGGACAATTATCGAAGTGGACCATGATCTTGGGAAGAAATTTCTTGTTGAAGGCCTTAAACCAATAGCCAGCAATGGCGCCCCAGGATCTATATTTAGTTTTAGCCGATCGATAGGCATACCATCTGGACCCGATGCATTGCTGGCTAAACAGCAGCGTACTGCAACTACTTTCTCTGCTAATGAAATAACTAGCTTATTTACTCCATTGAAATTGAGGAAAATTTAACCCATTGCTCACTGCTAATATGGATATGCATTAAATTGCTTGGATGGGTATGCATCCTACATACATTTGCACTCTAATGCAAACTCTTCTTTCTTAGATCTTTTATCCTTCAACAATTTATCATCACCTTTATTCCTTCTGATCCTATATCTGTTAAATAGGCACCTAGGACATTTTAGAAAAGGAAATAAGCTAATTGCACAAACTATTATAATTATTACAGGAGTTAGTATATTCTTCAACATACTCCTTCTCAAACTATTTAGCAATTCACCAACCTTCCTAATCTTTCTCAGTAATTCGATCTTTTGAAGAACTTGGGTTATGGTAAAGTGTAGGTTCTGGTTTAGTGAACTGGAAAAGGGGATTATTAGTTTTCCTAGATCCCTTTTCTAGTTTCTTAAACCAGGACCTACACTTTCCTATAACCCACGTTCTTTAAAAGACCAACTTACCTGCAAAAGATTAGTTATGTTAGTAATGTAGGCATCTACAATTTTACTATTATCTGGAACATATGTACAACAACTCTTTGCCTTAATTGCCTTATGTACTCCTCCTTCATGCACCAGTAGAATAGAATATCTAATATTAATCTAGTCTGTATAACCATAACTTTAACAGCAACATATCTATTTTTATCTGTTTCAAAGCTCCAGCGGTATACACATCATATCTATCCACTAAAGTAGACAAATGCCTAATTTTCACATCATTTAGTGCCACCCCTGTAGAAGAAATGACCTAATATATCTAAAACAACTTCACCAAAACTCCTTTTTGCTCTATGCAAGTTTTCTGCTTCATCAAACTCATTAATATGATATACAGAGCTGGACTGACCATAGTGGGCACCAGGCTTTTTCCCTGTGGGCCAGAAGAGTGACAGCTGTTTTGTGAGTAGTGGGGGCCGTTCTTTTTTTTTTTTTCCTAGGGGCTAGTTTTGCAGCAATGCTTCTCACTCGCACTCCTCCCCCTACCCCCAGGCTGGTCAATTGAATTGCCAGGGCTGGTTTGTATTCCCAGTCTGGGCCTTATGATATACTCAAGGAAACACTATAGCCAAATTACAAGACCCAACCCATTGTAATGGCAAATTTAAATATGCAGTTTCCCCAAAATCATAATAAATTCCACTCAAAATTGGTTAACCATCCAAGAAATAAATCAGACTCACCTCACACTTCTCTCACACTCACTTTCTCCTACATATTGAGCTTTACCATTCTTTGAAGACCTCCTTCTAACCACACGCTGCTCACCCCTTTTCTTCTGTTCCATCCTTAACTTAGGATGAACATTTGACCATCTAAATTCCTCCTCTTCATTTACTTCTTTACTTCTCATCTACAATATTTCCTTCTTCCAAATTCTTCAAAACTTCTACTCCTCTTTCAAAGTATTCTATCATAAACTCATTTTGTTCTTTATTCAAATAGCACACCTACTCTCCACTTTCATGCTTAGTTTGTACATCTTTTAAAATGTTTTCAAACTTTACATCCAGATTCCCCTTTTCATAGAGAGATTCTCCAAGGAAACATTAAAATCAGTTATGTAAGGAGAGAGAAAATCATCACAGATAAAAATAGCAATGTATATATCACAAGATAGTGAGTAGGAGATCAGAACGAATTCATAGGTAGAACCCTCCACAGATGAGATAGGAAGATAACTGCACATAACTCACTTGATAATATTCATTATTTCACCATATTTGTGAATCATTCTAGTATCAACCTTATCTTGAAAACCATTATCACAAATCTGTTTATGATCTATATCATCATGTTTCACATTACTCTTTTCACTTTCATTAGACATATATCCCACCAGACTTAGGGGCCCATTATGATCGCGGACGGACTTGAGTCCGTCCGCGGCCATAGAGGATGAGGGAACCTCCGCATGGCCTGCGGAGTTCCCTCCTGTCTAATTAGGATGTGACCGCCACCCTGGCGGTCACATCCTCTATTTTTACCATTGCGGCGGGTGCAGCTTGAAGCTGCACCCGCCGCAATGGTAAAAATGCATACATTGCATTTGTATGCAGAAGGTGGCAGGCACTGTGTCGTGCCTGCCAATTTCTGAACACAAATGCAGGGGGGTACCATAGGTACCCCCCAGGTGCACCCCCCTTCACCAGGGGGCCCGCAACGGGCCCCCACAGTGAAGTTCCACATGCTTTACCATGGCGGAAAACCCGCCGCGGAAAAGCATTTTTTAAAGCCCATCCTAATATGGCTGGCGGTGTCTGAGAGACACCGCCACCATATTAGAGCTTTTCCGCTGCGGTTGTAATCCAACCGCGACGCAAAAGCTGCGGACAGAAACCAGGACCCACCAGCGATCCTAATGTGACGGTGGGTCTTTGGTGGGTCCGCTGCGGTTTTTCCACATCCTCCGGCCCGGTGGTGGCTTCCGCCGGCCCGGAGGATGCGGAAAAAACGCAATCGTAATAGGCCACTTAGTAAGCACACCAACAGCCAAACTAAAAATAATAATATTATTAATAGTCTTATTAACCCTACAATTCTACAGCATCTCCTGTACTCCATCTTCTAAATGAGATAGATAAAACGTATTCTGGGACAAATTGAAAATCAACAATAATTTTTTTAAACAATAATCAAAATCAAAATAAATAAAAATATTGTCTTTTTTCTAGAGTTCTTTTTCAAAAGTATTTTTTTCAAACATTATTTCAGTCTCAAAACTTCTTGTCTAGTTGAGTTACCCTTTTTTCTTTTAACTTTGCATATCAGTCTCTTTATTCTTTCAAGGTGGTTCTTCCTGAGATGTTATCTCACTCTCAATTTTATTCTCAAACTTTTACTTACATAGATTCTGTACTAAGTTGCAAACACTTGAAATTCTGCTGCTTCTTCCTCTTGTTCAGATACTGTAGCTAGATACAACTATTCAGGCGTAATTTCTATTTGGTACTCTCCTTTTCATTGATCTTTCCAGTTCCACTAGTTTCAGTTTCCGTCAGTTTCAGTTTCCACTAGTTTGTCAGTTTCCCAGGCTTATCAACAGGTTCATAGTGTTTTCTCTTGCAAGTTATTTTCCTTGGAATAACTTCTTCTGCTTTTCTGTGTTCAGTAACATTTTTTTCAGAGACTCATTACTTTCCAAGGAACTTAGACTCAAGATTAAACTTGGAATTGACTTTAATTTTGATCTTGCCTTGTCTGTGTGAATAACTGTCAATTTCTCTTTTTCATCAGTGGATATTTGTAACTCTGATTTTAAATCATCTTCTCCTTTATTGGATCAGAAACTTCTTCTTCTACCTGCCACTCTTACTTTTGTCTTTTGCAGTGACACAGCTCTTCACTGGGATCCTTGCTTTGAGGCTGGACTTCAGAAGCTTCCGATTTTCCATCAAATTGTTCACTAACGGGATACTCACTTTTTCTTGCTCCATATCTGGTATTTTCACAAGTTTAAAAATGTTGACCCCTGGATCCATGCTGCAAACTCAAACTTGACTTTGATCTTGACATTGTGCTCAACTCTGCACCTGCCTCTGTGAAGTTTCATCTGTTTCATTGGTTAGGTCTACCACTTCTTCAACTTGTCCTACTTTCACTCTCTTTCGGTGAGCAGCATGGATCCCCTGCAGCCCTCCTGCACAGTTCACCACAGTGTTTGTCAGCAAGATCACTTGGTAGTGATCCCTTCACTTCTCCTGCAGGCAGCTCTTCCTCATGTGTTTCAAACTACTAGTTAACCTTCTGGGCCTAAGCTGTGACAAGACATGTCTTTTGTTTCTTCTTTTGCCATATTCACCTGATGAGAGACAGATCTTATCAGTCAGTCAGTCATAAAACTTTTATTCGGTTACAAAACTTTTGAAACCATAAAAAGTACATAAGCAGGCCATATAAAAGCATCTCAATATAGTTAAAAATAGGACAAAGGCGGAAAAATAAAACAGCTAATTAAAATTAACATTTCCATGGTTAGTTCGTGTAAATAACAAATCAATTTGGAGAAACATTTATAAAAAGAAGGAAAAGTGAATGCAATAAAGTTAATCAATCAAGGTTAGAACGATATTTTAAACAGGATTTTAAAAAGCAGGCTACACATTTTGCGGCATATTCTGAGTATAAGAATTTCAGAGCCAAATAGGCTGGACGACAGGATCTCATACCTAATGTGCGTAAGAGCGGCACAATCGAACGCTTACGAGCAAAGACATAATATCTGCAAAAAAGGGTGACGTGCATTGTTGATTGTGGGGATATTCCATCACACGGGCACTTTATAATAGTGGTAGACCAGTCCTGTTTTTTAGGGAATGTAACAATACGGAAAAAAGAATCAAATCGAAACCTCGTTAATAGGTACTTTTCATATGAAGTGAGATGGTAGGTTAAGTATGCTTGGATACCCGGGACGATCTGCACTGTCAGAATTTGAACGTTGGAAGGTTTATTAATTTCCTGAGAGAGACGTAGTATCATATCAACCAGACCTTTGCAGTAATCAAGCATGATGTCATCAGTTATTGAAATTAGTGCAGATGACAGAAAATATGCAAGCCTCATTGCTCAGCTCTTGATAACTTCTCGTGGCGACAAATTCCTCTTTCTGTCAGTTGTACTTCTAATGCTCATCAAAACAAGAGGAAGGGTGTCAATTTAAACCAGTTAAAGTACAAACATTTGCCAGTTTATTGTTGAGAGTCCAATTTTCCTTTTTGACAATATCATAAGATTGTGGACAATATCTGTTGTGGAACATCTGGTTGATCTGCAATGCAATACAGATGATTTGGAAAACCTAATTTGTGAAGTGCGTACCAAGGGCCCGATTCACAAAGGTAAACTGAGACAAAAGCCTAACTTTATGACTTTTGGTATTCACAAAGGGCATTTACAAATAGGAAAGTTAGACTTTGTCTCAGTTAAACTTAAGTTTTGGTCTTAAGTTTAACTGACAGGCAACCTGACCACGCCAGGGACTGTATCAGGACTGAAGTCCAGAAGATGTTGGAATTGGGAGTTATTGAACCCTTAGATAGCCCTTGGGCTAGTCTAGTGGTCTTGGTACCCACACCTCACACCCAGGATGGTAAGAGAGAGAGGAGGTTTTGTGTAGATTACAGGGGTCTCAATGCAGTCACTAGGACTGATGCCCATCCAATACCCAGAGTAGATGAGCTTATAGATACTTTGGCCTCAGCCAAGTTTCTAAGCACATTTGATCTGACAGCTGGCTACTGGCAGATCAGACTAATTAATGATGCAAAGCCAAAGACAGCATTTTCTACCCCTAGTGTGCACTACCTATTTGTGTTAATGCCGTTTGGTTTGAAGAATGCACCTGCCACTTTTTAAAGGTTAGTGACTAAAGTCCTAACAGGCCTGGAAACTATAGTACAGCATATCTAGATGATATTGCTGTATTTAGCTCCACCTGGGAAGATCACCTGGTCCACCTGAGAAATGTTTTGGAGGCCCGGCAAAAAGCACGCCTAACTATCAAGGCTACTAAGTAATAGATAAGGCAGAGACAGGTTATGTACCTAGGCCACCTTATAGATGGAGGCCAGGTTCAACCATTGCAGAGCAAAATCCAGACCATCATGCACTGGGTTGCCTCCAACCACCCAGACTCAGGTCAGAGCTTTCTTGGGCCTGACTGGGTACTGCAGAAGATTTGTCAAGGGGTATGGATTCATTGTGACACCCCTGGATGACTTAACTTCCAAGAGAATGCCCAAGAAAGTTCAGTGGACAGTTAGCTGTCAAAGACATTTGATGACCTGAAGTAGGGCATGTGCACTGCACCCATTCTGCAAAGTCCTAACTACTCCAAAGAATTAATTGTCAAAGTATATGCATCTAAGTTGAGGGTAGGGGCTGTGTTATCACAATTGAATGATGAAGGTCAGGACCAGCCAGTAGCTTTTATTAGCAGAAGGCTGACTCCCAGGGAGAAACGTTGGTCAGTTGTTGAGAGAGAGGCCTTTGCTGTGGTTTGGGCTCTGAAGAAAATGAGGCCATACTTGTTTGGCACTCACTTCACTGTTCAGACAGACCATAAGCCCCTCTTATGGCTAAAACAGATGAAGGGTAAAAACCCTAAACTTTTGAGGTGGTCCATTTCCCTTCAGGGGATGGACTATACAATGGAACATAGACCTGGGAGTAACCATGCCAATGCAGATGGACTCTCTAGTTATTTCCACTTAGAACATGAAGACTCAACTGGTCAAGGTTAGTTTAATGTCCCTGCGTTTTGGGGTGGGGTGTGTAGGAGAGTAGGATCTGCTCTTATGGTTACCCCCACTTTTTGCTGATGTTTCACTGTTTTTCGACCCTGCTATCCAGGACCCCAGCTTAGCTGCTTCCTCTCTAAATTGATTCCAAGTACTTTAGGAACACTCCAGTTTTGTTACTGGGGTACCCTTATGAGTCCCTTGTATATGCTACCTTAGGTACCTTGGGCATAGATACCCCAGAGGCCTACCAGGGGCTGCAGCATGTATTATGCCACCCCTGGGAAGCCTTCCAAAATGACACCACAGGACTGCTACTGCAGCCTGGGTAAGGTGGTGCATGCACCCCTTACTTAGATAGAGGTTACCTACATCTAAGTTAAATTACTACACATATAAACCTATCAGTCACTCCTTTGGCAGGTCTTATAAAGATCCTGAAGGCAAGGTGCTGGGTTTTGTGTGTGAGGCGCCCATGCATGAGCAGGGCCCCTCTGCAGCCTTCAGAACCTATTCTCTGGGGCTGTTCTGTGATGCAGCCAGACCATATACTCTTAAGTGCATTATAACCTTGCGGTAAATGGCTGCTAACTTTGGAATTGCTGCACAGAAACATGTCGGGTTTGGTGTCAAACACTTCGGAATCCTACCCCCCTGCCAGTCCTGGCAGCGGGGGTAGAATTCCACCTTTCTAGAGGGAGAGACATGTACACACCGGTATACCAGGTACCAGATTAAAAGAGCCCTGGCATCACAAAATGGATGCTGCAGCCACAGGCACGAGTCTGGCCTCCTGATGCTGGACAAAACTCCGGCAGGGGCGGCCTGGACAATAGGTTTCCTGTCACAGGGAGGTGTAACCACCTCCCAGACAGGCTTTAGTGTATTGGGGATGGGTGGATGCATCTTGAGAGTGCTTTGAAGTTTGCACTGGGGCACATTTGGTGTCCCTGTGCATAGCCTAGTGCTAACTGGTTGCAGGGGCTACCAGCCCCTGCTCTCGTGCAAAACTGGCCAAAGGAAATGGGTGTAGCCACCCCTCTTTCCAAACCCTCCCATAGGTGGGTCCCCACAGTATGTCCAACCACTTCCTTGGGTATAAGAAAGGAACCCCTTAATACAGGACTTTAGAATACACCTGGACAAAACTCTTCTACAGATATCCTGGAACTTCGACGATCTCCACGATTAGATGACTGAAGAATCTCCCTTGCAGTAAAGGAGTTACCCCCCTGCTTGGCAGGCACCTAAGATGCATCTGACCAGTCTGCATCTCCGAAGCTCCCGCTGGACTCTGAAGTAATTGCAGCCCAGTAGGTGGATTTTCAGACTTCTCCAAGGCCGACCGGAGTCATTAGCAAAACTGAGACCAGCAGTCCTCATGAGTACCGTGGAACCGGAATCCCTGGACACTGTGCACATTTGCAAGTGCATTAGCTTCTCGACGTTCCTTGAGGCTGTTCATTGGATTACTTGTAGCCCAGACCGAGCACCTTTTCCACCGAAGATTGCTGGCCTACACTCCACGAGTGTTCCGTGATGCGGCCCTTTGTGTTTTCGCTCGAAGTACCTTCGCGATCACTGGTCTGTTGACCGGTGGGTCCCTGAGAAGACAACTTTGTTTTCTGTGGGTTTCCCTGGTTGCACCAGACGTGCCCTGACTCTCCACCACTTGGTGAGTCCCTTGGACCTTGCTGGTCGGCACTGAAGCATTTCTACACTTTCTGCGTGTGTTGCTGTTGCCAAGACATGTAGGGTCAAATCCGGTTTCCGAAGCCTCAGCACTCGTCATCCTTTGTGGGACAGCTCAAATCCAGCTCCTGGTTGTCGTCTACACCTCCTGATCCTCGTGGCTGTAGAGTCAAGCTTCACCTCTTCAACCTGAAATCACCTGACATCGGTGGGCATTCGACAATCGTGCCCCTGGTCACTGGCAAGTGACCCAGACTCTGTTCCCTCTGCTTTCAGGTTCTTCTCATCTTCGATCCAGGCTTGGATCACACGGCACACTTTCCACTTAGACGGCAGCAGCACTTTGCAGCAAATCGCCATTGAAATCAATGACGATTCCCGAAACCAAAAGACACCTATGCACCCCGCTTCCCTGGGTGAGGTAACTCCAGTACTCAGGTGCTCCCGTGAGTGTTGGCCCTAGAATTTCGTGTGAGATTTGTGGATGGGAATTGAGAGATAGGCAGATCTAGTCTGACCATCCAATCGAATAGACGTAAGGTGTCTCTGAGATGGATGATGGTCTCCATCTTGAAGTGACGATAAACCACGAACTGGATGAACCACTTGAGATTGATGACAGGACAAACCTTTTTGTTCTTTTTCCGAACCAAAAAGAGAGAACTTAGGAAACCCGAGGGGTCGAAGGGAGCAATCTGGATAGCTTGTTTGAGAAGGAGATTTTGAATTTCTTGTGAAACGAGCAGAGCTACATCTGCGGAAAAAACCAACGGAGGAGGAAAAATAGTCTGGAAAGGAGGAGCGTAGAATTCTATGAGATAGCCATGGACAGAATTGAGGACCCAAGGGTCTGCTGTGAGGGTGCGCCACCTGTAAAGAAAAAGAGCTAGTCGACCTCCAATGGGAGGTGAGGGGCCTACCTTGAGTGTTGACGTTGCTGTTGTTGTTTCGGAAGCCTTTCTGTCCTCGGCCACGAAAGCCACGACCTCGTTGGGGATAGAACTGTGGCTTTTATTCTTGATAGCCGGAATTGGCTGCGCCTCTGGAACCTTGGTTTTGATAGCCACGGCCGGAAGAGCGGTTCCTGCCTCTGCTGGCCCTGCCAAAAACCAGAGGGGCGAAAACTTTTTTGATGGAGAATTGGGCTTTGTCTAGGGAAGCAAAAGTAGAGACGTAGCGGCTGAGATCCTTGACAAGGGAATCACCAAAGAGAAGTCCATCAGCCTTCATACCAGGATCCTGGGAAGCCAGGTTCGCCAACTTTGGATCTAACTTGATTAGCAGGCCCTTGCAGCGCTCATGAATTATCGCGGCATTAGCATTTCCCAACAGGCAAAAGGACCTTTGAATCCACAGAGAAACTTCCTCAGGGTTGAGGTCAGACCCCTCCAGGCGAGCCGCCTCCGCCATGTCCAGAACCCAGGCCAAGGGACCAACAACATCTAAAAGTTTGTCCTGACAGGTGGACCATGCTTTGTCAACACCCTTGCGAGGGTCCTTGCCAAAAATTCGAAAAGAAAGTAAGGAGAGGCTGATCTATGGATGGAGTTACAGTAATATGACAAGGTAGGGAAGGTTTGGGGCATTCGGACTTGAGTTTTGCTCTAACAGACTTGTCCAAGAGAAGACGGAGCTTTGAAGATATATATTCTCCCACATGAGGGGCGGGGAACCATTCCGTAGAATTGGGGTGTCTGATGGACGAGGGATCAAACATAGGATTGCCCTCTGTGTCAGGCACGGGTTGGGACGCAAAGCATCGAGTCTAGCTTTCTTGGGGGAAGAAGGGTCAACCAGCTGAAAAAGGTCTGCCAGGTCATCAGTGTCACCCATATCATCGTCATTTGTGTCAAGAATTGTGTCAATGACCAGCTTCTTAGGAACCTCCACATTTTTAAACTTGGTCTTACTTTTACCCACAGTAACTTTAAATCCCTCCTTGGTAGGAGGTCTGGGAAGAACCACCTCCTCAGTAGTATGCGAGGAGAACTCGCGACTCAAATGTGACACATTTTTAGAAACAGAAGTGGAAGGTACCAGTTTACGCTTTCTGCTTTCCACCGCAGAATGGCCCAAGCTTTGGTCATGAGACTCATGAGGGAATTTTCCATGTGTTTAGAAACACGATGCATAGAAGCCTCTACAGCTGTTTCCACAGAATTGTTAATGAACTGACTGAGGTCACTCTTGAAAGCTTCGCATTCATCATTATCCAGCTCTGGGGTGCTTGGAATTTCCATTACAAGGCTGTACTGGCAGTGAGGAAAGGGTTAAATGGAGAGGACCTGGAGAATGAGAGCGTGAACAAGACAGGAACGAGGGAAACACACCCCCGGGGGCGGGCACAGTGTCTGTATAGGAGAGAGAATGTGACCAGCCAAGAAGCAGGAGCCACACAGAAAACCCCGGCTGAAACCCGGTGAGGAGCGAAGGAAAAACGAGGGCAGAAAGCGTGCACGGCGGGAGAGACCAACCGTTGCAGCGAGCGAGGCGGGGGGGGGGGAAACGGACCCAGAGACGGGAACGGCTACGGAATGAAGAAAGCGCGAGAAGCGCTTGTATGGCACCAAATAAGCTTACCACATTAACAAATATACATAAAAACTGTAAATATGAGAGAAAATAGCAAGCATGACTTATCTGACTGCGTAGCAGCAAGAAAAGAGGACTACTCGTGGTCAGAACTGGCCATATATACTATTCATGTTGTGATTGGTTTGTTGTTTGTTTTCTTTAATCCCATTGGCCAGTAGTTGTTCTGCTGTGCCTGCTGGGTATTGTGGATTTTACTTATCTTGCTGCTATTCAAAATAAAGCAAGAAAAGAAGGCATAATAGGAGCCTCCGGTCTTGCTATAAAATTGAATTATACAGTTGATAGCCTGTATCCTGTTCCACTTAGTCATGGATACATCATCTACATTATTACGAAATATTACTTAAATACGTGATAATATTGATCAGTTTTGTGAGTTTCTGTAGATGAACTTTTATTTATTAATAATTCATTCATTGTTTAGCCTACTGATTAATGGCTATGTGACCTTCCACCTTTGTTTAGATTTTTTTTGCATGTGGATTCGTCACCTACATATGTTAGTGCATGATACTTGATAATACTTTGAGATAATATTTGAGCATGTGACTTCCACATTATTCAATTTAGTGCCCAGGGATTTGTCACCCACATGTTACTACATGTTATTTTTCTACAGTACTTTGCATGTGACTTTCCACCTTCGTTCAAATTTTTGCCTGTGGAATTGTCACCTACTTTATTCCTACTTGTTATTTAATGCTCTGTATTTTGTGCACACGTTTCTTCATAGGAATTGTTATTAAGTTAGGTATGTGTTATAGTAGCTATTTGCTATACATTTCTATATGTGTTTTTCACTTTCAAATGGTACCTGTGAGTGACTTACTACCTATGGATTTATTTTAATGAGAGTACCCCTTGTGCTTTTCATTTTTGCTATTCTTTTTAAATTGTTGACATCTCTGTTACCATCACAATGCTGGTCTGGCCAACTAGTATGTCCTGTTGGTAGCATGGAAATCAATTTCTTGCAATCAGTTAAATAAACTTTAGTGCAAAATTTCCGTATTGAATCAATAATTTGACATTTGCATTTCTTTATTTGATTTGTAAAGGAGGAAGAGGTGGTCATATGTTATTTCATTCTTTGTTTATTTGTATTGGATTAATTTATGGATTTATTGTAAGTATCAATTTTTCAATGCCCATGCTCTATGCTTATATTATTCATTTGTTTGCGTTTCTTTAAGGGGGAAGGTGTGTGGTATCTTGGTTTAGGTGCTATGTATCTTCCCCGCCTAACTGTCTTGCTGCTCAGCCAGTGTGGATGAATAGTGGAATATTGGTATGTGTGATGTAATGATAGAATGTGGTGGATGGATGTCAGTTGAGAGATTTGGCTGAGCAGCAAGAGAGCTGCTCCTGGTGGGGCTTTCAATATTTCAGTTAATAAGACTTGATCCTCCTGTAATCCTGCACTGATGATCTAATAAACCTACTTAATCATCATTATTTGGCTACATCTATACTTATTACAGAGATTCCACACATTTTTCAGTTCTTCCTTCTAAAATGTCTGGGTCATCCAGGCCAGATCCTACAATTCTTCCAACCTAAAACAACATGGATCAAAAGCATCAGACTAAACCTTGCATCAAGCCTGTTGCCTTGGACTGTGTTTGCATCCTAAGAACTAAACTTTAACACTTGCCCATTTAAACGCCAACAACTGTATTGGGTAGGGGGAAGTCAAGACCCGTTAGACACTTCGGTTTCTCGAATTTTTGTCAGGTTTGGTGGCAAAATGGTCCATTTATAACTAGAAACCCAAATGATAAACAAACATTATCAAGGTCAATAAGTCTGGTTCAGGAATTTATGACTGCAAAAGTTCAGGTTTAGGACTGTAATTACTAAATCAGAATTTACAGAATCAGGATTTGAACAATTTCTGGTCCTAACATCAACTTACGACCATGGACGTAAAATATGCTATTTTGGTCAATTTTTGTGTTTGTAAAAAAGTTGATGTTTAAAATGTCAGCTATATTGAAGTTGAGTTGAAACCGTTGCGGTAATGATGTAATGGCTTTCATTGTTACCTAAGACAATTTAAAAATGTTTTAATTTTAAGTCATTTTTATTACTTGTGTTCTTTAATTTATTCAATGGTACTACAATAATCCCTTATTACTCCTTTACGCTTCCCATCCCAGAAGCCATCCTTCTCTAATCTCTTATCACCCCTTAATGCTACCCTTCCCTGAAACCTAACAGACTTAACTACTCCTCAACGCTACAAAATCATGAGCCTTATAACCTCTTACTATAGCCTTATAGCCCGCCGTAGAGGGCTATACCGGCTATTAAAGGACCTCTCTAGCGTTAAAGGCCCCGAGCCGAAGGCGAGGGCCTTCAACAAGGGAGAGGGATTTTAATAGTGGTATAGCCCATCTACGAAGGGCTATAAGGCTATTAGAACATTCTGTCACTAGAGCACAGAATGTTCTAACAAAAAACACAAAGCCTTTTGGGAGCGTGAGGGGATTGGAATCCCCTCAGGCTCCCTGAACCCATTGTTCATAGCCAGAGCTGTGAACAAAGAAACATTGGAATGTTGGAGCTCCAGGCTTATACCAGCCATTATAAGCCCGGAGCACTCCATTGTTTTCAATGAAGCTCCTAACATTCCAATGTTCGAATATAGCCTTATAGCCCGCTGGACCGGGCTATTCCGGCTATTAAAGGCCCGCTGAATCGTTAAAAGCCCGAGCCGAAGGCGAGGGACTTTAACAAAACAGCGGGACTTTAATAGCCGTATAGCCCTGATAAGGCTATTAGAAAATTCTGCCACTAGAGGGCAGAATGTTCTAACAAATTAAACAAAGGGTTCTCGAAGCTCGAGGGGATATAAATCCCCTCGAACTTGGAGAAGCCTTTGTAGAACATTGGAATGTTGCTCTGCGGGCCTTTACAGGCCCGTATAAACAGGGAGCACTCCATTGTCTGCAATGGAGCTCCCAACATTCCAATATTCTAATAATTGTTAACGCTATCCTTCCAGTGATCCCTATAAACCCCTTTACACATGCTTCCCTGAACCCTAAAAGCACCCTACCAACTCTTAATGCTACTCTTCCCTGAACCTTAAACACCCTATCCTTTAAGATTAGCCTACCATGGACCATAAAAACCTTACTACCCCTGAACACTAGCCTTTCCTGTGTCCTAAAAGCTATTAATTACTCATGTGGAGTGGAGTGGCTCACTGGTTAGAGGTGGCAGACCCAACAGCGGAGGACGGCCCGGACCAAGGTTCAATTCCCGACGCGCCAGGGTCGTGGACCAGGGTTAGCGGACTCGATAATTCTCATCTCAGTGCATACTCTAACCAGGGATCACACTCGGCAACTCTGGGCATTAGCTTGCCTCATCTCTACAACGGCCCCCACATTTGCCGGGGATGCCTGGTTTCACCTTGGAGATACCCAGTAGGGACCATCTCACAGGGATAGCCAGGACGGGTTCCCCTGCGGTCTACTGCGCAGAGATACTCCTTCGGGAGTCGATTCTAGCGCATTACCAACCCACAATTAATTAATTAATTACAGTTGCAAATCCATGAACCCTACCATCCCCTTACTATCCCTAAAGCGCTCTGTAAATGTTCCTTACAGCTAAACCCTGCACACTTACCTCGGCATATAAGGCACAATGTTGTCAGTTTTAATGTGTATCCACTTATTTCATTCTACTTACTCAGTACACATTATTAACATGACTTTTTTGTTGTCTGATTTCTTACTTATTATATTTTTGATAACCAATTTTATTGATTTTTAGTGAAAAACAGACAAAAAGTAAACAGAAGACCAGCAGCAAAGAAAGACATCAGTGCACAGCAGAAACATGATGTAGTTATGGCAACACATATGTCCTGGATAGGCATAGAACATGAAAGAGAACAGAGTAATGCCCACTGCGGGCCACAGCCATCCAAGAGGAGGGTCAATCTTCTATCGCCCCCACCCATTTGCCCCACATTTTGTGATACATTTTTGGGCATCATGTATCACAATATAGCCGTTCCCAGTGTAGTGTCGCTAGTGTTAGTGCAGTATTAAATTAGTGAGTGCAGGCATCTCAGAAAAAGTGAAGGACTGGTCTCACACCACCTGGTGTCCTGCTTCATCATAGTTAGCAATCAATGAGAACTAGCTCTGGTTTAAAATATTTGTATGTCTGCCTATTGGTCTTATTTCCCAGCCCTGTGCTGTTGGGTGTTAGTGCCTGTTTGTGGAACCCTCAGATTTACATATATGTAACCTTTGATGTTGATTCTTTACTGACTTTGTGTATTTTATTTATAATTTTTTTGTCTATTTGTCTTTCGATTGTTGTCATGTGTGTATTACCAGTAGCCTTCGGATAACCAGTTGGTTGTGCGAAAAAAAATTCTTCTCATCTGCATCCCTCTGTAATCACTCCCAATGGAGAGCATTAATACATTTGGCTTCTCCGACGAGGCTTTTGCACGTATGATAGGTGCCAAGGAGGGAGGTAATAATCATTTCACTCTCTCTAAAGGTATTGAAGGGGAATGGAACAAACTCCTAAACTTAAAAAAGAAATCGCGTAGAACTGAAGCCCATGCCAAATTTATGCTAGATTACTTAAAAGCGGGAACAATACTGATTGGTCTAAGAGTCAGGAATATTCCTGGTCTCTTTGTTGATTTAAGACATTTTTTGGAGAAGTGGGCCCTAATCTCGAACAGATGCTCGAGGGATTTTATGATGTTGATAATCGAAACTGCTCGAGAAGTCTTGTCCATTCCGTCCAAAGAGATTGAGGAGCTTGAAGAAAAGTTGAAAAAAGACAACTCTGTGGAATCAGGAAAGAAAAAACTTGAAGAGATCAGTTTGGAATTGGATTCCTTTTCTGAATATCTCCTTAAACGAAAAAACGAAAAATTGAGAAAAGATGTTAGGCTCTTTTCACAAGAAAGAGCATATCCCTACCTGACACCACAGTTTTACTCTACTACCGATAGTGTCGATCGAAATCAGGGTCCCCCACGTTGGGGTAATCGAAGAGTTACTACATTCTCAGATACCACGGACTCAGATGGGGAAGGAACACCTAACTATGACCCCAACTATAACACAAATTACCAACCCCGTCAAGACTCCTTTGATAGACCCTCTTGACAGGACCATTTTTTAGGGAATCGCAGAGGCAACTATCGACCCAAAAACCGGACACCACAAGTGAGGTCATTCCATCAGGGTCAGGGACGACCACAGAGATACATTCAAACAAGGCAAACCCAATATTGGAGGACCTGTGTACCATCCCAGTGTTTAATCTGTCAGATGCCCATATTCCAGTGAAGGCTATGACTCTATTATCGAGAGGTCTCTCATTTGTACCATCTATTGGGTTTGATCGTTTTGAATTCACCGAAGATCTTCATTCCTTTTTTAGGAAGATACGCCTCAAAACGTTTTTTCTCACTCGACCATCTCTCGTGGGATCGGACAATGCGTTGGGTCTTAAACCTCCTTCCAACTTTACACCCAGTCTGGACCTTCTTGGACCAGAGGTAGGAATCTTTGAAAAGGCTGTTATCAAGAAGATTGACAAAATCATTAAGTTCGTCCCCAAGCCTGACCACAATCTCCTGATTGGAGAAAATGCAGAGCTTGAAAATTTACGGGAGGACCAAAGTTTAACGATTAAACTCTGCGACAAGGGTGGGGGGATTGTCGTTTTCAACACCCCCACATATATCGAAAAAATGACTTTACTACTCTCATCCACCAGACACTATAAGCGAGTGATTAGGTGTCCCAAGGAGTCACTCAAACAACGGATCCTGGCCCTTGTTACTACTGCGGTTGAGAAAGGATATATCTGCACTAAGGAAACAGAATATCTAACCCCCATGCATACCCGCATGCCTATCAACTACGGCCTGCCAAAAGTACACAAAGATGTTCTTGATCCTCCCATGAGACCCATTGTGTCCACAATTGGAGCGGCCACTGAGCCCCTTTCCAAGTATGCTGACCAGTTTTTAAAACCCCTGGTAAGCAAACTTCAGTCCTTTGTGAAGGATACCGGACACTTTATCTCCAAGGTGGAGAAGATGCTGTTTGATTATGAGAAAGAACTATTGGTGACCATGGACCTGGAATCACTTTACACCAACAGCCCGCAAGACGGAGCAATCCAGGTCCAAGAAGAAATTTTGCTTACCCAGAGCGGTCTCTCGAATGCCCCGTGGTTTATTGACTGCCTTAAAATAGTTTTAGGTTAAAACTATTTTGAATTTAACAAAGAATATTTCCATCAGGTGCAAGGCATCAGCATGGGGGCATCATGTGCCCCCAGTGTTGCCTGCCTGTATATGGGCAAGTTCGAGGAGACGCACATCTATAACGAAATGGCACCTTTCTCCGAGAATGTGCGAGCTTGGCCTCACTTCATCAACAATATCTTTTTTATCTGGGAGGGAGACCATGAATCTTTGAATGAATTTGTTGCATGGAATAATTCTGACGATCCCTGTGAGAAGTTGGCCTGGTATATGATGTTCACTATTCTAGTGAGCACCTTGCACCAGTCCAAACAACCCTTATGGTGATGGTTGTAAAGTCAACCTTATAGACCAGCTATCCTAGGGGTAGCATGGACAAAGCAGTTTTAGGCTAAAATCAAGAGGGCATGTGAAGCCAGCTGTTTTACCATATGTAACCCCTTTAATACCAAATGAAAGGACACCACACAGGATATATATAAAATATATATGTTATTTATTACTAGACAACCCCTCTGAACTCTTTATGAGATCAGAGGCACAAGCAAAATACAAGATATTTAATTAAAATACAATAAGTTGCACAAAATACAGTAGGGCCCTAGGGGCACGCTAAACCATATACTAAAATAGTGGTATAAGGACCACCACACGAAAGGTGAATAGGCCTAGGGCCTAGGGAATCGCTGAGGCTACGCTGAGCTACCAAGAGTTAGGAAGCAGGAGACCCACGGGATGCGTGTGCAGTGTCTAAACACACACGCGGACATGGTTCCGAAAGCTGCAGACAGGCTCAGCTCATGCTAGAGCACTATCTCACATAAAACCAAGCACTCTGCCTCCAGGATTGTTAAGGCCTGCCATAGGAGTGGCTAATAGGTGTATATGTGTCTAGATATAAGGTTAGATATAGGTATACTATATCTAAGCAAGGGGTGATTACACGACCTTGCCCCAGCTGAGTGATCAGCCATTTGTGTCAATGTGAGTGGCCAGCCAGGGGTGGCATAATACATGCTGCAGCTCCTGGTAGGTCTTGGTGCACATATGCCCTGGGTACCTATGGTACACTGTACAGGGGCTCATAAGGTGACCCAATACCCAATTGGAGATGTACCTAAAGTACATGGAGTCCATTTTTCAAAGAGAGCAGATAGCCTGGGGCCCTGATTAGCAGGATCCCAGGCCAACTAAGCCGAAAACCAGCTAAACACTAGGCAAAAAATCTGGGGTAACCATAGTCAGGTATCCACCTTCCTACAATCCCAACCTGAGGTTCATGGCAAACTCCAGCAATACAAAAGTGGAATTCTTGGACGTGTGGGTTAAACATGCCAACAGTGAACTGCTTGTATCCCTATATACGAAACCTACCGCCAAGAACACTCTCCTTCAATATGGCAGTTTTCATCCCCGGTGCCAAAGGGATTCTATCCCTTTCAGCTAATTCCTTCACTTGTGGAGGAATTGTTCTGAAATGAAGGAATTTCTCTACCAGGCCGACATATTGAAGATCAAATTGGCCGAGCGAGGATACCCATCTCGAATAATTTGAGATTCTTTTAAGCATGCCAGATATTTCCACAGAGAGTCCATGTTTCAGGAACGAAATGCTGTGGCGCAGGACAGGTTGGTGTGTATCACCAAACACTCGATGATTAACCATAAGGTGAGACAAGCCATAAACTCCCTTTGGTATCTCCTTAACATTGGAAGAAATGAAACGGTGATCCCCAAACCTCTCTTTGCGTTATGTAGAAATAAGAACCTGTGAAACCCTTTGGTCCCCGGCCCACTGCCCTTACCAAAGACGATGCAACAAACTGGAGTCCTGGGGTTGCCATCAATTTTGGGCAATCATTGCTGTGGAACTTGCCAAGCCTGCCCCCATGCAATGGTAGGTAGTTCGCTGGCAATTGACAACCGCACCATTACTTTGAGCGAAATGAGTAACTGTCGCTCATCTAATGTGGTGTATGTCATCTTATGCCCCTGTGGACTCCCATACGTTGGCGAGACTGACCGCGAATGCCGGTTTAGAATTGGCGAACATAAGTCCAATATCAGGAATCTGAAAAGTGGGGCTCCACTTGTCCAACATTGGATGAATGCAAAACACAATGAATCTTATCTCAAATGGTCGATACTTGAGAAGGTACGTACGATACCAGGGAAGGACACTACCTCCCTTAGAAAGAAAAGGGAGGTTTTTTGGATCTTCCTTCTAAACGCAACGAAAAATGGCCTCAATGAACATTGCCCAAAGGAGAATGCGATCTTATGAGATCCTGACATGAACTATCGCCGGTATATAGGACCGCTCCTACCTTGTGAGCATGTCCCATTTGGTGTTTATTATTTTTCTATGTTCAGTGATTGTTTGAATTCGGGTTGCTTTTCCTGTTTGGGGTATCAAGACTATATACTGCACCCCGTTCCGATGATGTCATATTTTGTACCAGCTTTACTCTATTCTAATTACTATAGAGCTATTGTGTAAATCTAATTATTTTTAGATTCAGTCGTTTCACCCAACTGGAGGAGTAGATTAATTTATCTGGAATCGGTTAATCCATTTAGGATCTTGAATTCCGCGTTCTCGCGAGTCAAAAGGTTCTTTGAACTGCCCATAAAAAATGGAAGTCTTCATGCGCGGGACCCTTTAACCTCAGAGATTCTGATGACTTCAATCGCATTTTTCCTCCTGCTAAGATGTAGCGCTTGGGTTTGTATGTGATTCCCCTGATCCACGCCGGATCTTATACATCCCATTTTGCGGTATGAGCCTCCACCAGCTTTTTGATAGGTCAATTGCGTCACACAGGACCTTTAAAAAACCCAGCCGACTCCGACGCCCGCTACCCTCTGGATTTTGGTTCGAGCGTGACGCTGCACGTCTGAGCGGTTCGTAGTATTAATGGATGGCTCCCCACCTTGAAGGTACGGAAAAAAACTCTATCCTGTCACCCCCGTGTCCACGATGTTGCAAGTAGAATCTATTTAACTTCCAGGTGCTGCCTGCAAATCTTTCTAGCCTCCGTGTGGGAGTGGGAGACTTAGTCGGAGACCACTTTAAGTCTCACGGGGATTTGTAAACCCTTTTGTTTACCCTCCAAAGTTCGCGTTGTAATCTGCTACGGAGCATGTATTGTTTTAATCTCTACTAGCTCCTACCAACTCTTGATAAACATTGACGACATAGGACCCAGGGAAGTGCCCCGTATTTGAATTCCATCGACGCATTAGCAAACCCGTGATTATGTGTATACAGCCTCCCTCTGATGTCGGTGGTGGCATTGTTCTAATCGGCGTTTTTTAGGTCGAGCGACCTATCTCTATGCGCATGCGCATTGTGCGGGAGCTCGATATATAGCGGCTTAAACAGAGTTTACCGAGATCAGGCGATTCCCAGGCGATTTCTTGCAGTGCATGTGAAAGCGCGTGCACAATGCCACCAGCCGCTTGCCTGCATTACCACATCAAAGGCGGCCGCGTCTCAGGCCCCTGCTGTTTCACACCCTCATGCCGCTCTCCCCGCTCCGCCCCCTCCCCTGCCCGCCATGTCGCATTTCTCCTCCCCCCTCCCCACAGCAAGCAATGCCCTCCGTCTTGTTTCCCTTTGCTGTTTTATCTAGCATAAACTCGATACAGAGGTGGGCGCTTAACATAAGCATCAGTTACATTACAGGAAGGCACATTCAGCCACATATAAGCTTGGCATGCATTCCTTACATTCTACAGAGGTAGAGTTTGGAAAGTGAGTGTAGGTATGTTATGCAAGTATGTCTCATGTAGTTGCACGGTCCATACATTACAACGGGAGCATGAACTTGTGGTCAGGTATAAATTGCATGCATAGTCTTGTATTTTTTTTGTTTATTTACATAGACATTATTAGTCTGTTCAGATCCCTGCAATCTGCAGGGCTTGCTTTGCAAACACGCCGCCACCGAGGAATGCTGGTTTCTTCTACTAGTTTGTTTGACTCGAATGTTTCTTAAAACCGGGCACGATGTAGCACCATCTGGTGGTCAAGTTGATGCTCCGTGTTTTACTCGTACATGTTTTCTACAAGATTTTTGCTCGTCATAAATCCGATTTGCTTTTTCTACAATCAAATTCACCCAATTACTTTGGCAGCGTGTAGTTTAATAACGTATGCGCCCATTGCCATATTAGAAATAATTGCACTGGTGCAAAATATAGAGTAACGCCATTATTTTTGTCTTTGTAATATGATAGAAAACTGCACATACTCAACACCATAGTACAATAATATATTTTGTACCAGGCCAAAGGGAAGGCTATTGACAGAGTAGGTAGCCACCACATCCACCACCAACAAGTCCACGACAACCACCACTGTGTCCACCACCACCACATCCACCACCACTACGTCCACTACCACTACGTTCACCACATCCACTGCATCCATCACCACCACCACATCCACCACCACTATGTCCACCACCACTACGTCCACCACATCCACCACCACCACATCCACCATCACATCCACCATCACCTCCACATCTACCATCACATCCACCGCCACATCCACCGCCACATCCACCACACCCACCACCACCACATCCACCACACCCACCACCACTACATCCACCACCACTACGTCCACCACCACTATATCCACCACCACCCCATCCACCACTGCATCCACCATCACCGCATCCACCATCACCACATCCACCGCATCCATCACCACTATGTCCACCACCACATCCACCATCACATCCACCACACCCACCACCACCACATCCACTACATCCACCACCGCATCCACCACCGCATCCACCACCACCACCGCATCCACCATCACCACATCCACCACCACATCCACCATCACCTCCACATCCACCATGACATCCACCGCCACATCCACCACCACATCCACCACATCCTCCACATGCACCACCACCGCATCCACCACCACACCCACCGCATCCACCACCACATCCACCTCCACATCCATCACCTCCACATCCACCACCGCATCCACCACCACATCTACCACCACATCCACCGCATCCACCACCACCACATCCACCACATCCACCACCACATCCAACACATCCACCACCACCGCATCCACCACCACCGCATCCACCACCACCCCCTCATCCACCACCTCATCCACCACCACATCCACCACCACATCCATCACATCCACCACACCCACCAGCACTTCCACCACGTCCCCCACCACACCCCCCACCACATCCACCACCACCACCACATCCACCACCTCCACCATATCCACCACCACCTCCACCACCACCACATCCACCCCCATATCCACCACCATCACCACCACATCCACCACATCCACCACCACCATATCCCCCAGATCCACCACCACCACATCTATATGTGTGTGTGTGTGTGTGTGCGTGGCTCTGTGTGTGTGTAGGTGCAAATGCAATGTTCTTGAATTTTCGTCACAATAAAATACACTGAACATAATCTTCACAAAAGTTATTCACAAACGTTTAAGCTATTGCCATTATAAATTACAATACATTTTATTTAAGTATTAATTATTTACAAAATTAAAAGCCATTGTTATTTGTAATATCAATACATCTAAGTCACGTAAATACAACACACATTGCATTACAAATGCTATAGGTGTAACATTTGCGAAAGTTAAAACTATTGACATTGTAACTGACAAAGCTATTAATTTTGCTATTTTCAAAACCAACACATAAATAAAAAAAGTGTCATTTACAATACCAATCGTTCAAACTTTCCTAATGCGAGACCTATTGCATTTCCAATGCTTGTTTGCTCTTGCCCCCCTCACAGAAGCCAATTGAAAATTGCCCTTCCGGGTCTGTCGGAGAAGGCGTACGGTCGCAAAATATCCCAAGGTAACATACTAATCCTTGCAGTTTGGTGTGACGTGTGGAAAATAGAAAAATTGGTGTACATAAGCGACGTTCATTTCCCTTTTCCACTCCTCTCCCTGTAGGCACCACGTATACCCTGAAATGTTGACCGCATCATTCTGCCAATGAAAGCCCGTGCCCATATGTACATGACAGCCTTTCTAGGCACCATGGCCTTTTGCCCATTGGAATCCCCGGCTTCCCTCCTGCGCGTATCTTAAACCCTCTCCCACATGCATAGACCATGAAACCCAGCACTCTGCGCGACCTTCCTCTCTCACATGCATAGACCATGAAACCCAGCACTCTGCGCGACCCTGCTATGAAAGGCAACCCTCCTGCTTGACCCATGCCCCCCCCCCATTTTCCTCTTGAAGAAGCCTCCTTCGCCTCAGCTGACATAACCCCCCAGCTGTATCTGACTGCCTCCGTTCTCTCATGTACGGGTCATAAGACCTCTCTCTCTCTCTCTGTGCGACTCTGTCCCTGCGCGCCCTCTGACCCCCCTCCTTCCCCCTCACATGGACAAGTCATAAACCTTCCTCCTCTGCAAGACCCTGTCCTTGGGAGTCACGGCCACGCCTGACCAACATCTCCTTTCCTTTCATGAATAACCCCTCTGTTAGTAAACCCTCCCTCCGCGATGGACTGTCCGCACATGTCCGAGGCCATCGCCTAAGCCGGGAGATACTGTTTACTGCCCTTTATTGTATGAAGTCATTCCTCTTCAAAGGACCCACTATTGCTCCTGGCTTCCCCACCCCCTGGGCTACGATCAGGCGCACACATCCTAATAATCAGCGGAACATTCAGCTGCGTCATTGCCCCCTCTCTTATCTACAGTTCAAGGGTCTCTATTGATAACATATGTGGAGTAGGATTGACACGAGGATTATAGGGATGTCTTTTCTTTGTGTCACAATGTCCTGATTGTAATGCCAAGTGTTCTGTAAAGTATAAAAGACAGAGTCTCAGCTCACTTGTTAGAGCACCTCCCGATGGCACCTTGTTTCGTGTCTGAAATGACAGGCTCTCCTCATGAGAAATAAACTCTGTTCTTTGATTCCGGCTCCCAGCGCCCGTCTCTTTATTTTGGTAACTATTCAGAATGGGAACTAATAGGCGACTTGCGCCACCAGCCTGGGCATCGATAGTAATGTGGGCTCATGTTCCACAATTGGCGTCCCAACGCGGGGCCCATCAGTGACATAAGGTCCAGTAAGAGAGATCCAGACGATGAGGCGAACATCTAAATGATCGGAGTATACCTGCCTTGAGAGGGCCCTTGTCCGGCTGCCGATTGAATGAACTTCACCTATTCTGAACGGACCTCTCTTGAGTGACCTACTGTCCTGACTGGAATCCCACAGGACTGCTGCAGTAAAATCATGGAGTAAGAGAACGATCGATCGCTGGAAGGAGGAAGGCGAAGAACTGCCCACACGGTCCGGTCCGGGTAAGGTCGCGTAAATGCGACAAATTGTGAAATGATTGTCTGTTGGATAATACTAGTATTACGCTTTGTTGGTACCTCTGGAGATTCACCGTCTGCAAACGGAGAAACAACAGGCTCTCCCTTTGCAAGCAGTGAAGGATAGGTAACGCAGACTTTTGTCCCCGTTGTAATCCGTCGTGCCTATCTTCCTCCCCCACTGTTTCCCGAACTGTCGTTCGTGGATTATTGTCTGGAGATTCTTTGTCTGCAAACAGGGAAGAACAAGGTCTCTCTTTGCAGGTAGAGAAAGAGTAGGTAACGATAACTTTTCGTGCCCACTTATTCTCCCCACTGATTGTTTGATTGACCGAACATTGATTGTTCGGTATTGGTTCGTTTGAGGTATTCACCGCCGCCAAACAACGGAGAATAGAGATATTCTGCCTAGTCTTTGCCCGCCGTGATAAGATAGGTAATGCAGACTTTTGTCCCCGTTGTAATCCGTCATGCCTATCTTCTCCCCATTGGTTGGTAGCCTGTTAAGCCCGGACCACTTATTAGAGTCGAACCATCCAGCTCCACTGGAGGGCACATCTAATAAGGACCTGTTCATTAAAGTGTGGACTAGTCGCTATAGCTTATAATAGGTTATGGCATAAAAATAAAAGAAAAGGAGTTGAGCGAAATCAGTAGGCCACTGAGGAGTTATCAACTTCGCTAAAAATAAAATAAGAAACGTTAGAAATAACCCGTACTAAGAAACATAAAAATGGCGAGGGAAGACAAGCTTGACACCAAGGCAAGCCACGAGGTAACTAGGTTCCGTTGCCTATTCCTGCCCTAAACATGTCTGCCTCATTGCCCACCACGCCCAAATAACGGTCACATGAAATAGATACAAATCAATAGGTACCTACCCCCATTCCGGAAACTCCCGAAGTGCCACAGGTCCGCGGATACGCCCATCCGGTAGGCGAGGCCTCGAGGCATGCGGGGCTCGCCTGGCCGCAGTCGGAAGGGGAGGCTGTGGGGCGGACGGCCCAGAAAACAGTGATGGCCTCTCCTTCTCTCCTCTTCTGCTGCCCCTGCAGGCCACACGGGGGGGGGCTGTCTTGCCTCAGCCCCCGACCACCCCCCCCCCCTCTGTCTCTCGCCTGGACCGGCCCGCGAAGAAGGCCGAAGCCAAAGCAAGAACGGCGGCGCTTGCATGTAGTCCCGCCACATGTCAGCGCCTGGACAAGTGCAAGTAGTCCCGCCACATGCCGACGCCGGGATAGTTACAGGTAGTCCCACCACATTTCAAATTCCTGGAGAGTTGGAGGTAGTCCCGCCACATGTCAAAAAGGGGGGGGGGGGGCTGTCTTGCCTCAGCCACCGACCCCCCCCCCCCATCTTCAATAGCCGGCACAGCCAATATCGAAACGGCGGAGCCGAGGATCGGCGAGGGGTCGCTGGAAGGGGGAGGCGGCACGAACGAGCCTCCCCCACCTCCCTCCAGGTGGAGGCTTCCAGCGACACCCCAACGCTCTTACTTAAAGAGGGTCCACATCGAAAAGCGGTCTTTTGCCCGGGGCGGGCACATGCCCCATACCGTCTCTCCTCAACCTTGAAGATTCTATGAGAGCCGGGGGGGGCCCCCGACCCCTCTGCATGGGTGCCCCCGTCCCCCTCACTGGGACCCGCGACATCGACACACTCCTGCCGGCGCCAGCCTCAGTTTGGAAATGGCTAAAACACAGCCAAAGTACAGACTTGTTCAGTTCCGGTGGAACACCAGAATGACCCGGTAGGAAAATTGTTGTTGCCCTCCCCACTCTTTGACTGATGGTCCATATTGTTAGACTGTTACCACATTGCGAAAAACTTTTTGAACTGCCAACGGAAGGTTCTGGTCCAACCATGAGTCATTGGAGACATTCCGACTATACCGGAACCTGCCTGACCTCGCCCAAAATGGCGCCGATACACGAAACGAAACTTTCGAACTCCCTGTTCATCCGGATTGCTCGAATATTGATGCTCTGAGATATGTATGCATTTTTGGACAATGAAAGTCGATAAGATGGATAGTGATTATGTGCTTATAGAAGAAAAGCAATACTGATATTGATCATGTGTTTGGACAATGAACTGATTTAGGGTGGGTACTAATTATGAATGGGAACAATGAATTGGTGTAATTTAGACAGTGAACGAGCATCTGGATAACGAATTAATGAATTAATTGAAAAACTGAATTCTTGACATGCTTGCTCTGTAGTAAAGTTTTATACGATTTTATTGCACTACCGCACTTTATGCAATGAACTGCCACCAACTTCGTTCTTCTTATGTACATTTCCAATCTGCTCCATGGCCGGTCCACTGGGTTGTAGGCCTGTATTTATACACCAGCACTTTTTATTAAAGGTATTTTTGAAAACGAAAGCATAGTTGTAGCGGTTGCATTAATGAGTTTTGAATGTATTACTATTGTAAGCAACGAGAAAGTATGATGAAGGCTGAAGGTTAAAAAAGACCCGATATTTAGCAGCTACATTATGTGTGACAGGCAGCCGGAAAAGTGTTTTAGACGCTTTTAAACGACACCACAGAAATGCCACCTGACCGCCACCCTTGCACGCAACCTAAAGGGGTCGCGACCAAAATAACTCATGTAGATACGCAGATCGTCAATGATTATCTATCTGACACTACTGGTCCCTCTGGGCTTAAACGCCGAGATGGCAAAGAAATGCACTACGTGGAGATAGGTCGAGTATGTGGTAGGTAAAAACATTTCCGGATTACTGCATGCTGATGTGGTTTGAATGCTGCCCCCCACCCCCTTCTTTCTCCTCCCTTCTGCAGGTCACGTCGGAACCTCGGCTGAAGTATGGGAGGACGATGACCGAACCACCGATGAGAAAGGGAAGAAGGGAATATGAGCATGGTCCTTATGACAATAAGTTCCTAAAAAGACTTAGACTTGACATGACTGTATCTCCTCAGAACATAGCGACTGGGAGGATGGACTGACATAGAGACTTGACGGGTACTGTATGACGAAAAAATGGCTCGAAATAACACGTTAGAGAATGTAACTAGACATTTGACTAGGTAGGGAAAGGACGAAAGAGAAGTGCACGGGTAAGGGTTACCAAGACTGCACCAATCTGGGGAATTAGAAATGTTGCTGATGTTCAAAATGTACTGCCCCCCTTCTCACACTCTTATAGATCTAGCAGAGCTGTCCGACTGTTCTCCCGATCAATACTTGCCGTTGCCTCAGCCGGAAGAACTTCCGACCAAAGGAAGAAACTGGAGAATGGTTTAAAATCCAACCATGGGTAAATAGCGCGACCAGGTTCATTTCTATTCGACTAACCAAGGTGTAAGTATTGGCAATTGAGAACGCTCGAAAAGATAACAGGCGAGCAGGAAATGGGAGGGAAAGGTAGAAAGAGCTAAGCACATAGGTAAATAGGATAGTAAAAAGATAAATAGGATATATAAAATAAAAAAAATATATATATATAGATCTTGTTGGCCAACTATTGCTTTCTGTTTTTGTTGTGAATGTCCTATATATGTAATACACGTACTGTCTTCCTTCGTCTGAGTTTGTGTGTGTGTGTACTGTAGGGGTTTGTGTTCTTTCTTTGCTTACGTCTCTCCGTTACCTGACCCCCTACTGTTCTGTGTTATGAACGCACTAAATGACCTATTTTTGTACACGTCTCTCTCTCTCTCTCTCTCTCTCTCTCTCTCTCTCTCTATCTGTCTCTCTCTCTCTCTCTCTCTCTCTCTATCTCTCTACATGTCATGCGTGTACCAAATGGCTCGTTTAGATTGCGGACAACTCTCACTCTATGAGAGTCTCCTTATTTCATCTTCCTTCTTATGGTAAAATCGTGCCTCACAGGCACCAGTCTGATTGGGTAATTATTGAACGCGAAGGCGTTCAGCGAAATTGACCGAAAACTAAAATGATTGTATATCGCCATGTTACTACCTCTCCTTTCTGTAAAATGAATGTACTCGAATTGGCTGAGAAAGAAAGGACAGGTAAGACGACTAAGGTCCCCCAATCCGGCCTTTATAGGGGAACTGTATGTCAATGGCACCTTATTTTTCTGTTCATCAGAGACGAACGCCAACGTCCAGCTTGACCCCCAATGCCCAGATCGCCCCACTCCCTTTGCACCCAAGCGCGAGCGCCCGAAGCATCCCCGCCCCATTTGATAGACCCCAGCTGCTGTCCCAGGTATAAACATGATGACCATGAGTAACTGTCGTCCCTCGAGAAAAATTTGTTTTACCTGACTCTCGATGATAGCGCCCCCGCCCTGTTTGAAAAGGTTAGCCAGCCTTGAGGGGAAATGTTCCGAAATGTTGAACATGATGAAATGCACAGTTGATGGGAATATTATTTTGTCCTCACTTGAATTATAAATAGGACGATGAATAAACTTGGCATGAACTCAGTAGGAATGCCGACATATGCACTGCTTGGTAATAGACCTCTGACTGTGACCGATGAGCGTATCTCCCAAACGCGTAGAATTAAGGGAGGAATTCACATGCATAAATGTCTTCGTCTGCCAGTTCTCTAAAAGCTTGTTTTGTACCTATTCAAAGATTCACGATCACTGAAGGAGAAGGGTCGGACGTGACACACAGCCTGGCTGCAGATCTTGAGACAAGTGTGACCTCGACCAAAGGTGGAGCTGCAGAGCGACAAGATATGGGACGAGACAGCAATTTCAAACGTGGAAAATGACGGGCTGCCCAGAAGCCCTCCGTCTGCTAAACCCACGTGTGCCTGGAGTCTCCGTCCCCCTTCTTTGGGCCCGATTGATGGGCCTGCCTGCTTGTTACCCTTTGCTCCCTTGGTCCCTTTTGTGTGTCCCAGGAACTCTGACCCAACTCCACTCTCTCTCCTATCGACTATTTGAACTACACACACCCTCTTTTTCCACGTGACTTATTGCCAAAAGGAAGGCCAAAAGGAAGAACTGCATTCAACTGGGAATAGGGTGTTGCCACAGAAATATGGGTGCCGAGCATAAGGCGCCGCCAAACGGATTGTTTAGGGAACAGGACTGTGGTCTAACAGCAGAGGACTGACCGCACCCTGCAACGCGTAAGGATAGACCCGAGCTGGACCTATAGCTCCACCGCCGGTGCTCAACAGCGCCAACGAAAGGACACGGACTAGAGCCTACCAGTGATGGCTCATTACTAAAAGACACTGTGACGAAGAGATCTTGTGTATTGAACTGAATTCCGCCCTCGACTACTTGGTCAAAATGCTCATTGGTCACATTTTTAAGTCAGAAAGATTTATGCTATGTAGTGCTTTGAAACAACAGGAACTCGACAAATGTAAACTCCTATGTGCTGCATTCTGCCAAACACATGAACTGTCCATGATTACATGCCCTATGTTAGTATTGACAAATGCTATTTCATCAACAACATGTTTATATGTACCACAATCAACTACAAAAATGAACTATGTTATGTAAAAGGGGCGACTGTGGAAAATAGAAAAATTGGTGTACATAAGCGACGTTCATTTCCCTTTTCCACTCCTCTCCCTGTAGGCACCACGTATACCCTGAAATGTTGACCGCATCATTCTGCCAATGAAAGCCCGTGCCCATATGTACATGACAGCCTTTCTAGGCACCATGGCCTTTTGCCCATTGGAATTCCCGGCTTCCCTCCTGCGCGTATCTTAAACCCTCTCCCACATGCATAGACCATGAAACCCAGCACTCTGCGCGACCTTCCTCTCTCACATGCATAGCCCATGAAACCCAGAACTCTGCGCGACCCTGCTATGAAAGGCAACCCTCCTGCTTGACCCATGCCCCCCCCCCCATTTTCCTCTTGAAGAAGCCTCCTTCGCCTCAGCTGACATAACCCCCCAGCTGTATCTGACTGCCTCCGTTCTCTCATGTACGGGTCATAAGACCTCTCTCTCTCTCTCTGTGCGACTCTGTCCCTGCGCGCCCTCTGACCCCCCTCCTTCCCCCTCACATGGACAAGTCATAAACCTTCCTCCTCTGCAAGACCCTGTCCTTGGGAGTCACGGCCACGCCTGACCAACATCTCCTTTCCTTTCATGAATAACCCCTCTGTTAGTAAACCCTCCCTCCGCGATGGACTGTCCGCACATGTCCGAGGCCATCGCCTAAGCCGGGAGATACTGTTTACTGCCCTTTATTGTATGAAGTCATTCCTCTTCAAAGGACCCACTATTGATCCTGGCTTCCCCACCCCCTGGGCTACGATCAGGCGCACACATCCTAATAATCAGCGGAACATTCAGCTGCGTCATTGCCCCCTCTCTTATCTACAGTTCAAGGGTCTCTATTGATAACATATGTGGGGTAGGATTGACACGAGGATTATAGGGATGTCTTTTCTTTGTGTCACAATGTCCTGATTGTAATGCCAAGTGTTCTGTAAAGTATAAAAGACAGAGTCTCAGCTCACTTGTTAGAGCACCTCCCGATGGCACCTTGTTTCGTGTCTGAAATGACAGGCTCTCCTCATGAGAAATAAACTCTGTTCTTTGATTCCGGCTCCCAGCGCCCGTCTCTTTATTTTGGTAACTATTCAGAATGGGAACTAATAGGCGACTTGCGCCACCAGCCTGGGCATCGATAGTAATGCGGGCTCATGTTCCACAGACGAGGTTTACTTAAATTATAATAACCTTTGTAAACGCTGTTTACCCTGTATTTTGAGTGACTTAGGTCTGGACTTTTTATGAGAACGGATCCTTGCCTTTATTTTGTATTTTGTGAAAGCTATTGCTTTTACTTTTTTGTCAATTGTAAAAAAAAAAAAAAATCCCCACCCTCTCCCCGAAACCCCGCCCACTCTCGTTGGGAAATTGCCTAGTAAGGAATGCGTACACTTGTGGTTGGGGCTATTCATTTTTTTGATATTCTTTATTCTTTATTGATCTTGAAGTGCTGGATATGGGTCTTTGTCTCCGAGATTTCTCTCGGTCGGATGGTTGTAGTTTCCGCCCTTGAGCGGGTCCGCATTCCTTTTTTAGAAACCGCTCACAAGCCTGTTCTTTTGATCTCTTGGTGAGTATACCCTGTGAGGCGAATAGCTTCCTACTGGCGAGAATGAGTTTAATGCCTCCGGTCGTAGTATTTTGAACCCTATCCTGAGAATATGGCACTTGTTTCTTGTTCCCTACACAGAGTATCTATTTCTAACCCATTGGTTGCCGGAGTATAACCTCAAAGCGAATAGGTGCGCGAAATTCTGAAAGCTGAATCTTGCTCGGAACTTTCAAAAGGAAGTGAATACCTTCAGTAAAGTAGGTATTGATTTAGGCCCGTCCTTTTTGAATCCTTAGGGCCCTACTGTGATAGATTCCCTACCGAGTGACTTAGTGAACTCTCTTGAGATCACTCTCCCTGTTCAACATCGGTTGCTGTGAAGTTTATGAAATGTAATTTTGTAATTTTGTGTTGCCCTACAGTTTTGTGTTAGGTAGGTCAGAAAAATTGTCTGTCCGTATTATATGTGGGTTTTTGGGTTCACGCTATCTTTTTGAATTCAGAGCATCAGTATATTATGCAGTCCTTAAGCTCACTGATTTAACCAGAAATATGGCATGATCATGATGTTCCATCTGTAAAAAACAATCTCTGAATAACTATTGTGAAGTGCTAGAATAGTTGTCTAAAGAAATTATATATTTAAAAAAAGAAAAATGTTTTTAATCATTACAGATTGTATGCTGTTTTTTGTCCCCTTCCCTTCTGTGTGCCCTGACGAAGGTGTGGCCTTAGATCTGGCCTAGCACCGAAATGCGCGTTGGCGGTTTGAGTCTGGCTTGTTACATGGTCATCTAGTCTCCTATCCCCTGTTGCGAGACGTTCCAGGACGCAATATATGTGCAACAACTGGCAACTGAAGCATGATTTGCATGGGATGTTTGAAGAATGTATGAGTATGTGTGAATCCTTTGAGGTATCGGATGAATGAAGAATGTGTGAGTTTGTTGTGAAGCATGTTGAATGCATGAAGGGATGTGTGGGATGTTGTTGGAATAATCTCGATTGTAATATTACTGTTATGTTTTGTCAATTTTGCCCTGTTTTTGTGGAAAAATATATATTTATACAAAAGAAATGAAATAAACAATGAACATTTTTCTATAATGAGTTGGCTTTGAATAAGTTTGTTTAGTTTCTCGCCCCAATGAGCTTAGTACTGCGAATGCCATTATAGGACTTAAGTTGAGCCTTGATATATATTAGAAGGGGCAGACTGTCCTGTTTTTGGAATTAGCCCTTCTGTAATCCTGTACTGATGATCTAATAAACCTACTTAATCATCATTATTTGGCTACATCTATACTTATTACAGAGTGTCTACACATTTTTCAGTTCATCTTTCTAAAATGTCTGGGTCATCCAGGCCAGATCCTACAATACTTCCAACCTAAAACAACATGTATCAAAAGCATCAGACTAAACCTCGCATCAAGCCTTTTGCCTTGGACTGTGTTTGCATCCTAAGAACGAAACTTTTACACTTGCCCATTTAAACGCCAACAACTATATTGGGTAGGGGGAAGTCAAGACCCGTTAGACACCTCGGTTTCTCGACTTTCTGTCAGGTTTGGTCGCAAAATGGTCCATTTAGAACTAGAGACCCAAATGATTGATAAACATTATCAAGGTCAATAAGTCTGGTTCTGGAATTTATGACTGCAAAAGTTCAGGTTTAGGACTGTAATTACTAAATCAGAATTTACAGAATCAGGATTTGAACAATTTCTGGTCCTAACATCAACTTACGACCATGGACGTAAAATATGCTATTTTGGTCAGTTTTTGTGTTTGTAAAAAAGTTGACGTTTAAAATGTCAGCTGTATTAAAGTTGAGTTGAAACCGTAGCGGGAAAGATGTAATGGCTTTCATTGTTACCTAAGACAATTTAAAAATGTTTTAATTTTAAAAGTCGTTTTTATTACATGTGTTCTTTAATTTATCCAATGGTACTACAATAATCCCTTATTACTCCTTTACGCTTCCCATCCCAGAAGCCATCCTTCTCTGATCTCTTACCACCCCTTAATGCTAACCCTTCCCTGAAACCTAACAGCCTTAACTACTCCTCAACGCTACAAAATCATGAGCCTTATAACCTCTTACTAATTGTTAATGCTATCCTTCCAGTGATCCCTATAACCCCCTTTACACATGATTCCCTGAACCCTAAAAACACCCTACCAACCCTTAATGCTACTCTTCCCTGAACCTTAAAACCCCCTATCCTTTAAGATTAGCCTACCATGGACCATAAAAACCTTACTACCCCTGAACGCTACCCTTTCCTGTGTCCTAAAAGCCATTAATTACTCCTTAAAGTTACAAATCCATGAACCCTACCAGCCCCTTACTATCCCTAAAGCGCTCTGTAAATGTTCCTGACAGCTAAACCCTGCACACTTATCTCGGCATATAAGGCACAATATTGTCAGTTTTAATGTGTCTCCACTTATTTCATTCTACCTACTCAGTACACATTAACATGACTTTTTTGTTGTCTGTTTTTTTTTGCTATTATATTTTTGATAACCAATTTTATTGATTTTTAGTGAAAAAATAAACAAAAAGGAAACAGAAGACCAGCAGCAAAGAAAGGCATCAGTGCACAGCAGAAACATGATGTCGTTATGGCAACACATATGTCCTGGATAGGCATAGAACATGAAAGAGAACAGAGTAATGCCCACCGCGGGCCACAGCCATCCAAGAGGAGTGTCAATCTTCTATCACCCCCACCCATTTGCCCCACATTTTGTGATACTACTTTGGGCATCATGTATCACAATATAGCCGCTCCCAGTGTAGTGTCGCTAGTGTTAGTGCAATTTTAAATTAGTGAGTGCAGGCATCTCACAAAAAGTGAAGGACTGGCCTCACACCCCCTGGTGTCATGCTGCATCATAGTTAGCAATCAATGAGAACTAGCTCTGGTTTAAATTGTTTGTATGTCTGCGGGTGGAGGAAAACCATTAGGTCTTATGAAGGTCCTCACCCACCAACCTAGTTGGTGGCATGCTTCATCATTGGGCCCTACCCGAGGTACAGAGTGTACATCAGGTGTGCTTCGTCGCCAGATTACTGCGGAGCGGGTTTTTTGGTTTGTGAGGGTGTTGTGAGTGTGCTCTGAGTGAGGTTTAAAATACTGTCCTGGGTGTCCCAAAGACTGTTTTATTGGTGGGCCATAGGCAGTCAATAAAAACAAAGGCTATCGGACGTGCACGGTAGGCTTATGGCCTCCGACGTCCTGTGCGGTCAACTAGTTTCAGCCAGGCCTTTTCTTCTACTGGCTTTCGTCAGGACCTTATATGTGTAGGGTGTTACAGGGGTTAGTATGAGTTTGTCAGTGCCCTGTGTGTAAAGCACACGCTACTGTGCTTATATGTGCAAGAGGTGTTTTAGATCGAGTTGTACACCAGATTTTAGCGAACGACTCTGCATGGAGCTCAGCCGGGGGCTAGGACCATGTGCACTTGCGCGATGTCGCTGGGCCGGCAATGAACCTGTTGTCCGGGCAGAGGCTCCGTGAGAGACCAGTCCTCTCCCTCTAAAAACTTGGTTTGATAGAGGGCGAGCATACACCTGACGACAGGGATGCACTCCTAAACTAAGTGGGGGCCCCTGAAAAAAAGTGTATTAAAAGGCCATTACAGGTGCCAGCTTAAATTTTAATAGTGCTGGCATCTATATGGTAGTTTAAAATAAATCAATGTCCCCCCACCACCATGAATTAGGTCAATATGTTTCTGCCTAAAGGTCCAACTGGGTCTGCAGCATTCATCAGGACCGTGAAAGAACAGGCTCCACTATTACCACACCAGGGCCAGAGGGTTCCACTCATTGGAAACGTTATATCGATGATGTTTTCATAGTCTGGCGGGATGACCAGGAAACAACAAGATCCTTTGTGAAGTGGATCAACACTAAAGACAGACACCTAAGATTCACCCACTCCATGAGCAAGAACCATGCGGTCTTCCTGGCTCTCGCGGTCACGATGGACGTAGAGGGCATTAGCACCAAAGTCCACAACAAAGTGACCGAAAAGAACAGCTTATTGCTTTATGAGAGCTATCCTCCTAAGGCCCTGAGAGACAACCTAGCGGTCGGCCAGTTTCTTAGGATAAGTAAAAACTGCTCAGCAACTGAGATCGTCCAAGCACAAGTGGAAGAGCTGGAATCTTAATTACAAGATCAACACTACCCTAAGAAACTGATCAGAAGAGCTAAGAAAAGAGCAGGAAATGTCAGCCGCAACGCCTTTCTGGAAACCATCACTAAAGAAAAATCTGACAGAATAGTGTGTCGCAACATTCACACCGGTCTCCAACATTGTACAAAAAAACATTAAAAGGAACTGGCAAATACTTCAAACGGCAGAAAAACACTGAGAACCTCCCCTCTTCGCATTCAAAAGAAGCAAGAGCTTGCGGGATGAACTAGTACGGGCCAAAGATCTCGAGCCCAAAGAAGAAAACCAATTGACACTGTGGAATACTCAAAGACCCACAGGACACTAAGCCTGTGGTGGCTGTGTTGCATGCCCCCTAACGACAACCACAAAGACTGTTGACATTGGAATCACACGCCCATGGGTACTTAACCATTTCAGCAACTGCAATACGGGGAACGTAGTATACCTCCTCACGTGCCCATGTAACCTCAGGTACGTGGGCATGACAACCAGAAAAATCAAACCACGTATCAATGAGCACCGCAGCAGCATTCGCTGCAAAAAGAGCAACACAAAACTGGCCAGACATTTCCTTGAAAAAAGTCATAAAGACACGGATCTCAAGTGGGTGGTTCTGGAAGTCATGAAAAAACATAAAACAGACCTCAGCAGGCCGCTCCACATAAGAGAGCAATGGTGGGGCTACTGCCTTCGCACATGGAAAGAAGGCCTTATCGATGACATTCCGTAGCTTCAGCTAAGCCTTTAGGGACCAGCTCCCTTTTGCCACCTAGCCTCCCTCACAGGTGTGACTCAGCACAAGGTGACACCTTCACAACATACCCCTGCACCATCTGATACATTCTCTGGATGGCTCTGACCTCTGGTATATTCCTAACCTAAGAGAAAACCTTGATGGTTACTTATTCCATATAAAAACACATCACCAGAGGCTTCAACACTTAATTACTCTGATTTCATCAGAGTACAGAGCATATACTACACCATTGAACTCCGACCTCCCATCTACATGTTCTGATAGACTACCACTGATATTACTGCAGTCACCAAGTGTCGCTCAAATCTTGTAGTTAAGTATACTGGCTTCCAATATCATACAATAGACACCACCAGATATTGTACTGCAAATGCATGTTTGCGGCTATATAGAGGGCACGCGTACCAAACTGAACTGAGGCCCTCCTTTTTACTTTCAGTAGACTGCCCCCAACTTAACCCTCCCTGGGGTAGCACACAAGCCAGCTATACAGCTTGTCTTCTTCACCCAGAAATCTAGCATGGATACAGTTTGACTCATAAGGTATGGTGTCCCTTTGTGTTGTGACACTAGCGTTATTGCACAGTGGTGATAGACATAACGAGCGCGCCTGCACTTTTCGATTTAGAAATCTCTCCTCATGCGCATGTGCAGCTCGTAACTCTCTTGAAGCTCAAGCCACGCTCTACCACACATGCGCGCAAGAACAAGTCTTTTTCCTCCGAGCATGCACAGTTTTCCTTTACTAGCTACGCGCAAGAGCAATTGCTGGCCCACTTTCAACACGGGGATGCCTGCCCCTTCTTTAACGTCACTCCCCGCACATACTCGGTCTATTAAGGTTGCGTTTCCACAAGCCTTATTTGTGTAGCCAGGCACTCCCCTGGACCTCCTCCACACTATTCTACAAGGACACCGGATCACACACAGCTGCCCTGCATTAGCGCTTATTAACACTTAATTACCTCAGCCCATACTATATATACCGGGCGCCGGCGAACTCACTCTACCAGCGAGGAGCGGAGGCATGCAGACCTAGGCACAGAGGCAGAGACCACGTCATTTGACAGTAAGAGTATGGATGCGATGTTGAGTGGCTTCTTTCCCCACAGGTCATATGATTTGTAAGCAGCATAGAGGCACTAGCGCTTTTCTGACAGGACCCCATGGGGCCTGCAACATTGTTTATTTCTGTTCTCTCTCCCCTGACTTTATTTCTAATTCTTGGACCCAAGGTTCTTCTGCCCTCTCCCTCCTATGGGGCCATTTTGACTTCATCTCAGGGTAAGCGTGATGGCGATATTATCTCTATGTTTGGTGCACAGATTGCTTTCACTTGACTGTTGCACTACTAGCCACTCACGATAGAACCATGGTGACTGTTCGTGAAGTTATGTGACAGTGTAAATGTTTTTATATATATATATATATATATATATATATATATATATATATATATATATATATATATATATATATATATTGCGCTCATCAAATCCAAGCAAATCCACAAGGAATGGAAGACAGCACTCGGGAGGTTCCTTTTACCACGGAGTAGTTTATTAACTACAAGCTAAACCACAGACGCGTTTCGGCGATTTGCCTTTGTCAGTGTGTGTGTTCACACATACAAACCGGTGCATTTATCTCAATCAACAGTAACAGTGTACAAGGGTTACACCTCTTAGTCGACATCGACAGAGGACTAGAAACCTCCCAACCATTGCGGGCTCCATCTTGTAACGGTAAAATTACACCATATGCATTGCTCAATGCTCACAACATATAAAATAAGCATTATTAAACCTACAGATAGGTAGAAGTGCTCTAGTGGGGGGTATATAAAATTAATTGTGCTACATTTACACTGTTTGATATAGCCGTGGATCGGCGACACTCTTCCAAAATCAGTAGAGGTGAATCCCATTCTTACACTGGATTATATACATCAGCAAATTGATAAGAAAGTCTGTTTCATCGTGTATAGACTGAACAAGTCAAAAGGTGAAAGGAAGGAAAAAGAAAGGAAAGAAAACAGGAAGAAAAAGTGAAAAAGTGCCATATGTGCATCATCTATACTTAATTTACAAACATCATTTTCTATTAGGAATCAAAGAGCCCTTTGAACCTATAAATAATTGTAGCAAAAAATATATGAACCACAAATATACATTTGTGTGCCAGAAATTTTGTGCAACAGTGGAAAATCAGTCTCAAATTTCATCTGGGCAAACCGTTGTTGTTAGCACACAAAATGTATTGTTCATACAATAATCCACAGAAGTTCGGCAAATACAGAATACAGTAATATTCACAGGCAACCGCTACATCATTTGCCTAGATGGAAAACCATTTCTTCCCCACTGTTCATCCCCCTAGGCCATTTTGTGGAAAGGTCTATGATATAGCGTGATTCAAGTCTGCGTAGTCGTCACAGACGGTCGCCTCCCCTGACGGTGTTCTTAATGGTACCAAAATATTGCAGCTGGTTACGGTCTCTATTATATTTCTCGGCAAAATGCCGGGCGACTGGGTAAGATTGATCTGCTTTGTCGATCGCCCTTAGATGTTCTAAGATCCGTAGTTTGAGCATGTTGATTGTGCTCCCTATGTAGCGAAGGCCACATGGGCAGGTCAGACAATAGACTGCTAAAGGTGTGCTGCATGTGATAAACTGCTTGATTTGCAGTTTCTTACCAGTGTCGGGTATTTCTATGGAGAGGACCCTTTTGCTTCCGGCGCACGCTTTGCATTTTCCACATGGAAAAAAGCCACTCATGGTTTTTAAGGTGTTACTCTTAGGAAGTGGTTTCTCTAAATGGCTAGTAACCAGATAGTCTCTTAAAGATCTGGCTTTGTTGAAGGTTATAAGGGGTGAATGGGAAGGTCATCTTTAAGTGTGTTATCTGTTTTGAGAATGTGCCAGTTTTTACGGAGCATAGACCTTAAATCGTTGGCTCCCGCGGAGAAGGGAGTTATTAATCTAAACTTGCCTTTCCCAACTATTGATGTCATAGGGTTATTCCTTGGGGTAGGTTTGGTTGTCAGCAAGGAGTCTCTAGGGATAGCCCTTACTTTTCTCAAGATGTTATTTAAAAGGGTTTCTCCGTATCCCCTGGCCTTGAATCTGTTCACACATTCAGTTGCTGCCACCTCAAAATCCTCTAGTCTTGAGCAATTCCTTCGGAGTCGAAGTAACTCTCCGTATGGAATACTCTTAATGAGTTGTGGGGGGTGGCTACTGCTGGCAAAAAGTGTAGAATTACCAGCAGTGGTTTTTCTATGTAGGGCTGTGTGAATCTGATGATCCTCTGAAAACACTTTCAGGTCGAGATGGCCCGCAGTTACCGGACTTACCGTCCCTGAAAAATGTAAGTTGTAGACATTCTCATTAAGTAGGTTGATGTAGGCATGTGCTGTTACTGATGTGCCCCACCAGAAAATAAACAGGTCGTCAATGTACCTGAACCAACCCTCAGTCTTTCCTTCTGAACCATCCACCATGCAGCTCCTGGGTACCTGCTCCTCCCACCAGCCAACAAAAAGGTTCGCATAGCTGGGAGCGAAGCAGGTACCCATCGCCGTTCCAGACACACATATATATATATATATATATATATATATATATATATATATATATATATATATATATATATATATATATATATATGTGTGGTTTTTTTTCTTTCAGGCTTTTAGGATCTAGCCAACTTAGAGTGGAGAATGATCATCATCACCCCACTGAGTGGAACCCTCTGGCCATAGTGTGGTAAGAGTGGAGCCCGTTCTTTCACGGTCCTGATGAATGCCACAGACCCAGTTGGGCCTTTAGGCAGAAACATGTTGACCTCATTTACGGCGGTGGGAAGACATTGATATCCCCATTACACCGATCACCTTATTTTAAACCACCATATAGATGCCAGCACTATTAAAATTTAAGCTGATACCTGTAATGGCCTTTTAATCACTTTTTTTCATGGGCCCCCACTTGGTTTAGAAATGCATCCCTGTCATTAGGTTTATGCCCGCATTAGATTTGGGGGTCTCTAGTTGGCACAGGTAGGCACTTGTGACAAATAGGGACCCTTGTCTCTAGTCAAGATAAGGGGATTACACTCCTAAATAACCCCTGCTCACCCCCTTGGAATCTTGGCACGAGCAGACAGGCTTATCTCAGAGGCAGTGTGTAAAGCATTTGTGACCACATACAGTAACCCAGTGACAACACTACAGATGGACACCACACAAGGTTTTATATAAAATATGAGTATACTTTATATAGATTTACCACAAGACCCTAAACGACAAAAATACACAATACTATTACTTTAAGATGGTAGATTTAGCTTAGTTTAGTTCAGTTCTTAAGATGCAACACTTTGCGTCAATGTACTTTACGATGCATTGCGCTTCCACAACAAGCAATGTCGCAGCAAGGGAAGTGCGCAAAAGTTCAGGTGCAAAGAAATAAGGACGCGAAGATCTTCCAGATGTGGCACGTTTCTCCAGGGATGCAAGAAGTTCTCAGTTCGATGATTGGACTGCAGTGGTGATACCCTTGTTCAGAAGTGAAACCGCTCCAGCTGCAAACTCTTCTCTCACGATGCGTGATGCTTCCGCGCAATGCGACAACTACAGCGGCGACATCCTTGTTCAGAAATGCGATGGCAGCAGCTCCAATGACGGCACGATTCTCGGGGATGCAAGGCGCTCTCCTCGATGCGGTGTAATGCGACAGTTCCAGCTGTGACACCCTTGCTCAGAAGTGCGACGGCAGGCCCAGCGACTGCGACACGCTTCTACCTCGTTGCGAGACTCTTCTCTCGATGCGGTGCAGTGCGACAACTCCGGCGGTGACACCCTTGTTCAGAAGTGCGACGAAAGCAGCAGCGACTGCAACACACTTCGATCTTGTTGCGTCGGGCTTCCTACTCCTTGAGACACGCAGTTCCTCAGAAGGCCCAAAACAGCAGCCGGCACTTCCAAAAGAACTCTGGGGAGCTGGGGAGTTGAAGTCTGTTGTCCATGAGACTTCAGCAGGAGGCAAGCTCTTTCCAAGCCCTTGGAGATCCTTCACAAGTTGAAAGCAAAGTACCCAAAGTTCCTTTCCCCTTCCTTTGGCAGTAAGGCAACCACTGCAGGCCAATCCCCCAAGCAGCACTTCAGCTTGAGAATAGTCTCTCAGTTTCTTCAGGTTCCTCTCCTCAGTAAAGGTTCCTTCTTGTAGTCCAAAGTGGTCTAATTTCTTGGGATCAGGGTCCCAATATTTATACCCCAAAATCCTTTGTTCTCTGAGGGGAGAGGGGCCTTTGCCCAGTCCAAACCAGTTCTGAAGCACTCTGATTACCAGACTTCTGCTTTCCTTTCACAGTGCAGGGCAGAAACATCAGACGCCCCACAGGAGGTGGAGCCAGAATTGTGGAAGGCAAGTACAGCTCTGGAGCACTTTGTCGACAGGACTCCTTCTCTTCTTTCAGTGTGCAGGGCAGAGACATCAGCCGCTCCCCAGGAGGTAGAGTCAGCATTGTGGAAGGCAGGCACAAGTTTCAGGTGCAACTCCTCTCTCCCATCTAGATGCAGATCTCTCTATTCACCACTGGGCTGGCTCAACCTGTCTCTTGGAATCCCCCAGCCCTGTCACTCACAAAACCAGACAAAGGAATACACAACCTAACAGAGACAGACTTGAAAGGTTAGACAAGCAAATACCTACTTTCTAAAAGTGGTATTTGCAAACAAAGAATGTTAAAACCAACTTCACTAAAGGATGCATTTTATCACTCTGAGTTCAGGCATACTAAAGTCGAATTTCTACCATGTTCTCTGAGTCAGTTAGGATTTATAAAATGTAATAATTCTAACAGCCCATTCTGGCCTATGGAGAACAGGTTGCCTTGCAATAGTGAAAAACGAAAATGGCTGTAATTCACCATTAGGACATGCCAAACACACCAGGGCATGTCCTACCTTATACTCACAATGCACCCTGCCCTTGGGCCTACTATAGGGGTGACTGATATGAAGAAAAGGAAAGGTTTAGGGACTGGCAAGTGGGTGCACTTGCCCAGTCAGTGTGACAGTACCAGACTGCACACAGGTTTGCAGAGCCAGACCTTAGACACATTTTACAAGGCTGCTTCTGTGGGTGTCACAAGCAGTGCTGCAGGCCCACCAGCAGCATTTTGATTTACACACCCTGGACACAGTCAGTGCACTGTACTAGGGTCTGACAAGTAAACCAAAAAGCCAAACATGGAACCACTGATTAACCCCTTGCATGCTGGTGACGAACCCCAGCCGTCACGCTCCACGGTGCTCATGTGCTGATGACGGCTGGGGTTCGTCACGGCCCCGCCCTGTTCGTTTGTTTACCGCACAGCGGCAGAAACGGGCCAGCAGCGAAGGGGTTAATACATCAATTTACAATAAGGAGCACTTGCACTGTAGCACTGGACAGCAGTGGTACAGTGTCCAAAGCATCTAACACCAGCAGAAATACATGAGGCAACAGCAAAAATGGTAGGGAGACCCTCGCCAATGGTGCCAGGTAAGTATGGGCGGAAAACCCGTTTCGCTCGCGGATTTTGCGGATTTTCGGTAAATTCGCAATCCGCGAGATTCGCGAATTTCCCGCAAAATCCGCAAATCCGCGAGCAGCGGATTTTATGGCTTGCTCGCACTGTTCGCGTGAGTTCGCGGCTTCCCAGTTCAACTTCGCGCCCCGCGAATAAGCGCTAAATTGCAGAAATACGATCTTAGCAAAACTGAAACTACTTACCAGGTTCAAAAGTTCAAGCTCATCATTAGTAGCCATTTCCTGTAGTGCTTCCTGAGGGGCCCCTCCAGAGTTCAGTTGCCTACTTGCAACTATTATGTGACCCTGCTCTGACCCTCAGAATAGTTACACAAAGGTCCTGAATTACAGCTAAGGCAGACAAGCAGGAGCCAGGCTGGAAGTTCAAATCCAGTGACACATTAATCAGCCCCTAATTCATTATTGTCAGTTGGGGCAGGGCAGGTGTTGTAACTAATTTTGCAACAATGAAAGCACTTAGCAAGTGCAAAAGATCACTAATCAGGAAGCACTAAGGAAGTAGGTGCCAGCTAAAAAAATATTCTGTGACACATTAATCAGCCCCAAATTAATTCAGGTCACTTGAGGCAGGGAAGGTGTGCTTTGCTTTGCCACAATAATGTACACCAGAGGGTGCTGTGATGAAACAGAGGGTGGCATGGGTGGGCCAGAGGGTAGCATGAGTAGTCAGAGAGTGGCAGTGGTGACAGAGAGTGGCAGTGATGAAGAAGAGTGTCCCAAACAGGCTGGACACGTAGAAACAACAAGTTCGCAAAACTTGCGACCCGACAGGTAAGTTCGCGTTTGCGAAATTGTACAAAACCCTTGCGAACTGGCAGAAACCCGCGCGAACACAAAAAAAATAATAAATCCGCAAATTCGCGAAAATTCGCGGATTTTGCGGATTGCGAGTTCGCAAATCCGCAAAATTCGCGAACGCGAGATTCGCAAAATTCGCCCATGCTTAGTGCCAGGTCTAACACATGTCCCCTCCAGCTGAAATGTGGGGGGAAATACCCTAACTCCTGGGAGTTCTCATCACTAAGGCGAAAAAATCTGGATAGACAATCAGCGTTGGCGTGTTCTGTACCAGGGCGGTGTTCCACCGTAAAGTCCATACCCTGTAGGGAAAGCGATCACATCAACAGCTTTGGATTCTCACCCCTCATCTGCATTAACTATATGAGGGGACTGTGGTCTGTCTGAACCCGGAAGTGAGTCCCAAACAGGTATGGTCTCAGCTTTTTCAGTGCCCAGACCACAGCAAATGCCTCACGCTCAATAGCACTCCACCTCTGTTCCCTTGGAAGTGACCTCCTACTGATGAAGGCTACAGGTTGATCTAGGCCCTCCTCATTCATCTGTGACAGAACAGCCCCCACACGATGCTCTGAAGTGTCTGTTTGAATGATAAACTCTCTTGAGAAGTTGGGTGCCAGGAGCATGGGCGCCGTGCACTTGGCAGCTTTCGGCACCTCAAAAGCTTTCTGACAGGTGTCAGTCCAAATCACTTTCTTGGGCTGCTTCCTGGAAGTCCGCTCTGTCAAGGGTGCAACAATGTTGCCATACCCCTTTGCAAACCTCCTGTAATACCCTGTGGGTCCTAAAAAGGTTCTCATCTCTGTCTGGGTTTTGGGTGGCTCCCAAGCCAGCATGGTTTCAATCTTGGGTTGTAGGGGAGTCACCTGGCCGCTCCCAACTTGGTATCCTAAGTACACCACAGAACCCTGCTCCATCTGGTACTTACTCGCCTTGATCATGAGGCCTGCCTTCCACAGTGCCAACAACACTTCCCAGAGGTGGCGCCGATGTTCCTCCCAACTGGCACTGAACACTGCGATGTCATCCAGGTAGGCGGCACTGAACTTATCCAGACCAACCAACACCTGGTTGACCAACCTCTGAAAGGTGGCAGGGGCATTCCTCATCCCGAAGGACATAATGCAGAACTGGAAATGCCCATCTGGTGTGGAGAATGCTGACCTCTCCTTTGCCCCATCAGTCAAGGTGATCTGCCAGTACCCCGACGTTAAGTGAAACGTGCTGAGGTACCATGCAGCCCCTAACCGATCGATGAGCTCATCAGCTCTGTGGATGGGGTGTGCATCAGTTTTCGTGACTGAATTGAGCTCTCTATAGTCCACACAGAACCGGAGTTCTGGTGTGGCACCCGGCGCTGCAGCCTTCGGGACCAAGACCACTGGGCTGGCCCAAGGACTGCTAGAGGACTCAATCACCCCTAGTGCAAGCATCTTTGAGACCTCCTCTATGATGCAAGCCCTCACCCTGTCAGTTACCCTGTAAGTTTTATGCTTCACAGGTAAGCCGTTTCCTGTGTCCACATCATGGATGCACCAATCTGTGGCACCAGGAACCAGGGAGAACAGATCAGAAAACTGTCCCAGCAACTGGCAGCAGTCATTCTGTTGCTCATGGGTCAGGGTGGAAGAGAGGTTAACACCATTCACTGACCCATCTTGCTCTGAGGCTGACAGGAGGTCAGGAAGAGGCTCAGTCTCCTCCTCTATCCCAGCATTTGTTGCCAAGAGCATGCCCACTTCAGACCTCTCTAAGTGGGGCTTAAGGCGGTTGACATGTAGAACCCTCAAGGGGTTCCTAGGAGACCGCAAGTCCACCAAGTAGGTAAATGGACTCTTGCTCTCCACAACCTCAAATGGTCCGGTCCACTTATCCTGGAGCGAGGACGGCTCCACGGGGGCCATGACCCACACTTTCTGGCCAGGTTGAGGTTCTACCGGAGTGGCATTCGAGTCATACCATCGCTTCATCTCCTCCTGGCTGGTTTCCAGATTTGCCTCGGCGAGTTGCCTGAAAAGCCTAGTCTGGTTCCTGAAGGCCAGCATGTAGCTATACACATCCTGGGGAGGTTTCCTGGGAGTCTGCTCCCAGCCTTCTTTGACCAGACTCAGAGGTCCTCTCACTGGGTGTCCATAGAGAAGCTCAAAGGGACTGAACCCTAGAGATTTCTGTGGCACCTCACGGTATGAAAAGAGTAGGCACGGTAAGAGGACGTCCCACTTACACCTCATGGGTTCCTCAAGACCCATTATCATGCCCTTCAGGGTCCGGTTGAACCTTTCAACCAGCCCATTTCCTTGGGGGTGGTAAGGAGTGGTGAACTTGTAAGTTACCCCACACTCCTGCCACAGGGACTTCATATACTTAGAAATGAAGCTGGTTCCCCGGTCAGACACTACCTCGCGAGGGAATCCCACTCGGGAGAAAATTCCCATCAGTGCTTGTCCGACCACGGGGCCGTTACTGTCCTCTGAGGTATGGCTGCTGGGAACCGGGTGGCATGGTCCACCAAGACCAGGATGAACCTGTTGCCCATGGCTGTATGGGGTCCAGTGGCCCCACAATGTCAATCCCCACTCGCTCAAAGGGGTTATTGAGCACAGGAAATGGCTTGAGAGGAGCCTTGTGCTTCCTTCCACTTGCCTGGCAAGTCTGACAAGTCCTGCAATGAGTGTCTGAACTCTTACGCATTTGGGGCCAATGAAAGTGGGTAATGGCACATCATGAGCCAGCCCCGGTAGGAAGGCTCTGAACTTCTGGGGTACCACAGCACACGGGATGACTCGGGTTTAGCAACCTTAGGCTCACTATACAGGAGACTATTCTCCCAGTAGATCAAGTGTGATCCTGACTGGTCACCTGTTGCATGGCTTGCAGCCTGTTGCCGCAAGCCCTAAAGAGAAGGGCACTCTCTCTGCTCTTGGCAGAATTCTTCCCTGGATGGGCCTCCTTCTTGCTGCCAATGGGTCTGCTCAGGCAGGTCCCCCATTTCAGCTACTTGCTCCCAGGTAGGCTCCAGGGCATCCCCCTCAGGGTCTACCTCCTCCTGGGCCATGGGAACTTTGGGGGCCGGTTTCCCATGCCGCCACCACTTCTCTCTAAAGCAGGTTTCTGGGCCTCCCTCTCAGGATCCAGGTCCTCTTGAGAACCCCTACTGGCTGACAAATGTCAGAGTGGTCACGCACGCCCAGTCAGGCTGTCCAACCATCTTCAAGTGAGTTGTTTTCTCCACCTTTTCCCAAGGGGATCTCTCCAAATCGTTTCCCAACAAACAGTCAACAGGCATGGCGGGCCTCACAGCTACATGAAGAGTACCAAAGACCCCCCCCCCCTCAAAGGGAAGCTGAGACATTGGACAATTACTCTCTGTGTTGTCGGTGGCACAAATCGGCAACATGCATGCGGGATAATCTGTTCTTCAGACACCAGTTGTCACCTGACAGCTGTCACACTGGCTCCAGCATCTCTAAAAGCCTCCACCTTTTGGCCATTGGTGGTCACCCACAGCCCATATTTCTTAGTGTTCCTGGGCAGCTGAGTTTCTGAAACCATCTCACAGTCTCCTAAAGAGACTAGGGTCATATGTGCGGGACCCCACCCACCTTGGACATCAATCTCCTCCCTCAAGGCTACACTAGCCATCTGCTGGGGCCGAGCACCAGTGGGTGCTGGTTTACCAAACAGGCGGCACCTGGTATCATTCGACTTATGACCCAGATCGCCACACTTGTAACATTTCAGGGGTCCATGTGGAACAGGACTACCTGTCGAGACACCTTTCTTTCTCTCAGGGGGAGGCTTGGAACCTTTCCCTTGGTTCCCTTGGGGACTACTTTGGGGCCCTTTGCAGAACTCCTTTTGTTTGCCCTTGTCCCCCCACTCGTCTGCTGGGGACCCTGCCCACCTTTGGCTGGGTCTCCCATGTGACCCTTGTGGACCCGGGTGCTCACCCAGCGGTCAGCCTCCACAGCAAGCTTCCTAGGGTTAGTCAGCTTGCTATCTATCAGATGCTGGCACAGCTGAGGAAAACAATTATTAGTCAAGTGATCCCACGCAATCAAATCAAAGAGACCTTGCTGCCCTTCACCCAACCATCCAATGCTCTGCAAATGAAAGTGACATATTCAACCCAGGTACTGTTTTCTTACTTTTTGCATTTCCTGAACCTCTGTCTATAGAGTTCAGGGGTCAAACCATATCTAGACATCAATGCATCTTTCATGTGGCTGTATGAACTGTGGACTTCAGAAGGCAAGTCTAATAGTGTGTCTGACCCCTCACTAAGGAACCTTCCCAACAACCCAGCTCCCCGATCTCTCTCAGGGACCCGGTGGGAAGACATGGCTACCTCATAGGCTATGAACCACTGACCATTATCATAATTTTTGTAACATTCTTTCACCACATCTTTGGGAATATACACTCTACTTTCCACAGGTACTGACAGTACGCTGCCACCAGAGGGAGTAACCTCCAAACTTTTGGTTTTAAACTCCAACTCCCTCAAAACATTTTCATGCTCAAACTGTATTTTCTTTTCCTCTATATCTAATCTCCTATTTTCTATTTCCAGTTGCCTATTCACCTTGAACTTAGTCATCTCCATTTCATGCCTTCTTGATCTCTCTCTGTCCTCCAACTCCTCTGGAGACAAACTCTTACCAGAAGAGACACTACCTGCAGGGGAAGGTACTTTCCTTCCTCTTGAGCCCAATGGCTCTTCCTATTGTACAACTGCCAGGTCATCCCCCTGCTCAATTTCAGGGGCTTTCCTTGCTTCTACCCATGCCCTCAGCGCCTTGTAGAATTCTTCCTTCACTCTGAACGCAGAGGTGGAAACTGTCAGGATTCAGGCTGTTTTGTGCCTACCTAGTGAAGTTAAACTACATTTCCCAGAATGCTTGCTGGCAAGAGGGGGATTTTGGGGCTGGACGTGCACCGGAAGTTGCGCGTAATTCTGTTCCTGTATGATTCTCTCTCGGGTGAGAGAGGAGGATGTCACCAGAGGGTCCCGGGAGTGCGGAGATCCTTCCTCACTTGTGGTTGTGCCAAACACCTGTAAGTACTTTTGGGATTTCAATTTTAGCAGGGGCGGAATGCAGCGGTAGCTTTCACGCTCATTGCCGTGTCCCTCGCTTGTGCTGATACTAACGTTCGGCTGTTGCGGAATACTGTGGTGACGTTCAACCACCTCTTGCTGTGTAGCCAGAGGATTCTTCTTTGCCTTTACTTTCGTCTGCAGTGGACTCTTGCTACTGGTTTGCCCATCCGTGCCTCTGCTCTTGGATTCTGCTCCCTGCTGCACCATAAGGCACATATGCTCTGCACCTGCCGCAACCCTGGGCTGCTGTGTTGAAGAAATAAGTGAGTGGCACCCGGCGATCTCACCTGAGACATTTGTGTATCCATCTGTTCGTGGGGCAGTTGAAAGGCACGCATTATCTTACCCTGGGAGTGAAGTCACACGACGTGCATGCCCTAGGGTCCTTATTAGGTGATCCCCATCTGCTTGGCCTTTGTGGTCTCTGGGCGCCCTGATCAGACTCAATCTTGACAGCACACTGAGCACTGTACGGAGACGTGAGATGGGCTAGAGGGAGCAGCTCTGAGCGGTTAGCCCTAGGTAGGAGCGGGCTGATGCATAGGGCCCCTGGCCCCTGAGTCTATCGCCTCCTGCTTAAGCACTGGAATAGCTGCATACAATCTCACATCGCCTCTGACTCTGACCTTATTGGTCTCCATTGACCTGCAGGACTGTGCTCCTCTCGAAGGGGGGGGGAGGGGGGAGAGAAGCGTCACCGGGACTACACAAGCCAGAAGGGGTCTGATCCATCTCGTCGGACAGACACCGTAGTGTTGCTGCTAATCCTGAGGCTGTCAGCCCTGTTTCCTCACTAATATAGTGAGGCAAGTACACTTGCCACCTAGGCGCACTCTCGTGCAACCCTGTGATCGCCCACTGGCCTTTGCAGTTGGTCTTGTTAAAAGACTCACCGCACTAGAAGATGACACGCACCAAAGTGGGAAAAGACCCGACGGCGGCTCCCAAAGACAACCCTGTGGCCACTATGTGGGGCAAGGTGGGTGCATCCGCCCCTACGGAGGTGGCTTTGCAGGCGGGAGGGGATTCGCCACCTGTCACGCAAGCTTTTATGGCCACATTCCTGACAGAGCTCAAAACTGAAATCGGCTCTCTCCGCACTAAGGTCCACTCCTGTGACCGGGAGCTTTGGAAGGAGGTCACAGATCTTGGTGATCGTGTCGACGGGTTGGAAAAGACAGTAGATGCCCGAACCGAGGACCATGAACAACTTTGGCAGCGCCTGGCCACCCTGGAAAAGCAGCACATAGAGTTACAACTGAAGCAGGAGGACCTGGAAAATCGGAGCCACCGGAATAACCTCCGCATCCAGGGGGTTCCTCTCGTGGCGGAGGGGAAGGACATTATGACCTACATGGCACAGCTTCTGCATGAGATATGGGGACAATGATGCATCTCCACCGGCCCTGGACAGGGCTCACCGGGTTTCAGGCCCCGCGGGCAGGCCCGGCGTCCTCCCTGGCATCCTAACTAGGGTTCACTTTTTTATGGGAAAGAAGGCTATACTCAGGGCGGCGCATTTCAAGCCGGACCTCGTCTACGGCGGAGATAAGATACAAATCTTTCAAGATCTCACGGCCAATACCTTGTGAAGACGTTGAGATTTTAAGCTGGTGACAGACAAATTGTGAAGCATGGACACCTCCTACCAGTGGGGCCACCCATTCGCCCTCCTCTTTCAGTACGATTCCAAGCGTCGGGTGATAAGGTCCTCTAAAGAAGCGGTGCAACTACTTCACCTCTCCTCAACACCATCTGCCAGCCCCACGCTTCTCCCACCTCTCACACGGGCACCTGCCAAACCATCCTGGTCTACAGTGCGTCGTCTAAGCATGGGCGAATTTTGCAAATTCGCGGTTCGCGAATTTGCGTATTCACAAATTCGCAAAATCCGCGAACTGTCGAGGATTTTTTCTTTTTTGTGTGTTCGCAAGGGTTTCTGCCAGTTCGCAAGGGTTTTGTACCAGTTCGCAAACACAAACTTACTTTTCGGGTCGCAACGGTCGCGACTATGTTGTTTCTATGTCTGGTTCACCACTGCCACCCTCTGGTTCACCACTGCCACCCTCTGGTTCACCCATGCCACCCTCTGGTTCACCCATGCCACCCTCTGGTACATCACTGCCACCCTCTGGTTCATCACTGTAGATTATGGGGGGAAAGCACACCTGCCCTGCCTCAACTGACATGAATTAATTTGGGGCTTATTAATGTGTCACTGAATTTGAGCTGGCACCTGCTTCCTTAGTTGTAATTGCTTTCTGTTGCAGTGTCATTTTTTCTAACAGGACCTTTGTGGCCTACTTGTAGCTATTCTCTGAGCCTGCTGTGAGGGTCAGAGCAGGGTCATAGAATAGTTGCAAGTAGGCAACTGAACTCTGGAGGGGGCCCTCAGGATGCCCTACAGGGAATGGTTACTAATGATGAGGTTGAACTTTTGCACCTGCTAAGTGCTTTCAGTTTTGCAAAAATCATTTTTCTGCAATTTCGCTGGATTCGCGGGGTGCGAATTTGCGCGAGATTGAATTCGGAATTCGTGTGAATATGTGATTTGGTTTTTTGCGGCGTGTTAGTTCGCGTGGTTTTGTGCGTTTTAGCGAGCCGCTGGTAGCGCAACGAGGCGAAGTTACCCTCGCGGTCGTACATGGGCGCAGCCATCTTGTTTCCGTGACGTATTTCCGTTTCCGGGCGCTATGTGTAATCTTGTAAACTGTGCGGGTCGCTAGTACAAGTTTGCGTGTGATCGCGAGGAAAATCGGTCGTGAATGGGCGGGCCCATCTTGTTTTTCATTCATTGCTATGGTTCTGGGCATGCTTTCTGTATCCTCTGTCAATCTCTGCCATCCTTTGTTTGTTTGAAGTTTTTTTTTATCTATTTTACTTATTATCTATCTCTCTATTTTTCTAGCTCTATATTTTTGTGTTTTCTGCTACTTTTGGTTAATTTTAAACTACTTTTTTAAACTCTTGTCTTTTCTTCTTCCCTATTCTATTTCTGATTTATTATTTACCTTCCTTTCTGCCCAGACCATGGTAAAGGGAGCCGGGAAGCAGCCTGAGAAGAGGAATGGTCCCGCACCCCGTGCCCGGCTCCCGTGCGGGCGTTTGAGGGGGGAGCAGGTCACAGCCCGGGAGATCTTTAGCGCGGAGGAGGTGGCCGCACTAGTTTTTTATGTCCAGCGCCGCCTCCCCAGGACCATCATGGCAGGCGGCAAGATCGCTAGCGGCTACGGGATCTGGAAGCGGTGGGAGAAGGTGTGCCGGGCCATGTACCAACACTCTCGGGTCCGGCGCACCTACAACCAGGCCACCCACTGTTGGACGATCTCCTGGACCGGGAACGTGACTTGATCGACCTGCTCGGCCTCGAGATCCCCGGGCTTGGTGAGTAGTAGTAGCTATTTCTTCACTACTCTGTTTTCTCCTGCTCTGTGCGTTATTATATTGCAAAGTTTTATTTTTTACCAAGAGCAATAATGCTGCTGATTACATTGTAGGTAAATTATATTTCAAAATCTTCTGTGCATTTCAGGTGCACTGCTCTCCTTCTCAGTAGCAGTGCTACTATGCTTATTTGTTTTCGGATTTGTGTTCATTTCATTGGCCTGAGAAATTATGTATGAGTGTAGTTTAAGGAACTGCTCAAAGCTAGACACTAAGGGTCAGATTTTTAATTACCGGTGAGTCCCTGCAAAGTAGCAGGGATGCGCCAGTAATTGTGCGCCACGCCAACACCACCCATGGTGCGCCGTATTTACAATGCGGCGCACCATGGGCCCAAAACGTCACCGAAGCGTTACGCATCTGTGCCGTAAAGGCGGCGCATTGCTGGAGTTGCGTCGCAACGATGGGGCAGCTCCAGCAATGCTCTGGGGTGCCCTATCTTCCCAATGCTGCGTCAAGCCGTACGTCTGCTTCAAGCTGGCGCAAGGTTTGAGTCACGCATCATTGTCCTAAAAGTGACTGATTTAAATCTTGTAGATTTCCCTCAGCCACTTTTAGGATGCGTTTCTGCGCAGGAACGCCCTCCCTTGTGCCGGAACGCCCCCTGATGGCGCAGGGCTTTACAACGTGATGCATCTACCATATGCATCATGTTAATATACGCCGCACAATGGCGTCTCTTTTGTTCTGCCGCTGCGTCACAAAAGTCACGCAACATTGGAGCAAAAGAGCCGCAAGGGGCTTGTAAATCTGACCCTACAGACTCAAGTCCAGTCCTTCCTTTGTACACCTGGCAATAAGAAGAAATAGTGGTGGTGGATTGATAGTTTGAGTATTTTAATGACTGGTTAATGTAGTAGGAAACTTTTTAGTGTTGTCGCTGATCTGCAATCACGATGGAGTTTCTGTCACTTCGCGTGCTGCGGACTGCTGCCTGCCAGTCCTAGGCGAACCTTTTTAGTAGGTTGTTTAGTGAGTTACATAACTTTCCAAGTCGACGGTCCGCAAATCAAGCAATACTAATATCGTAGTAGACCACATGAGAGAGGTCAATATATCCCGTGGACTAGTTGTCTATTTGCTATTTCGCCAAAATATTTTGTTATTGTTCTTTTGAAATGTTTGATTTGGTTGACAACAATCATCCATGTTTTCGGGTCTTTCTTTCTTTTATGTTGTACATCAGCTCCCCCCAGGGGCAAGAGGACATTGGAGGAGGAGGCTGCTGCTGCTGAACAAGGCCAGGATCGGTCAGGCGAGGGCTCCTTTGCTGGCCCCGGTAAGTTTTAATTTTAATATAGAGTACCTATCTTTTCCTAGCGTTCCTCATTCGATTTTTTCTAAATCGCCTTTGATCTTCTTGTAGAAAGTATCTAAATTCTTATCCTGCCTCGACTATGACTCCCTGTGGTATTACTAGTTTCAAGTTTCAAAAGACCTTTATTCGAATTTGTTAAAATTCATAAAAGTACCGAACACATCAAAGAACATATACGTACACATAATACAAAACAGTTAAATAATTTACATTTCATAGTGACAAAGCAATTCATACAGAGGTTAGACAATAAATTTCATTAACTTATAAGGTTTTAGCAGTAGTATTTTTTGACTGAATCTGATTTCAAGGACTTTCCATAGTCTTGCGTGCGCGTATGGCTAGTCTTAGAAAAGTGCTAGTGCGAAATGTCAGTTCATCATTGTCCAGGGTGAGCAGCAGCATATAGGATTCCTGGAGTGCAAGAGGTCTAAGTTTTCTAAAATATGGGGTTAAAAGCCATTTGGTATATCTCGCATAAAATTTACAGAAAAACAGAAAGTGCAAATCGTCCTGAGTGCTTGTACCGTCACAGGGGCAGGGGGTGAGGTCAGTATGGTATTGATACCCCAGAGGAAAAGAAAGCAAAAATTTCACAGTTCCTGCCCTTAGACGAAACAATAGAGATCGTTCCCAATTTGACATAGGCAGTGATAGGTAGGGTGGCATGGTTTGCATACAAAGACCATTGCCAATGTATTTTTTGACCCCTGATTTCTGTAGTTCAATTCCAAGCCGTTCATTACGGTAAAGTGCATAGAGTGCCTTTTGGACCTCATATTTGTCCTTTGGTTCAATAGCCGTTGGCTCAGTAAACAAAATGCCTCTACCAATTTCATTAAATTTATTAAAAACTTCTTTAAACCAGGGGATCTGCATGCCATTTTCACTATTAAGGCAGTCCCTAATGATGTTTTGCGTGAGGGGAGCAGCCTCATTCCTCCAGATTCTGATCCAGAAGAGTGCTGGTCTTACTTTAATAAAGTCGTTTATGAAAGGGAGGTTGAGTTCGTTATGACAAATGAAATTGGAAGAGGAAATTGGTGCTCCCAGCAACTTCCTGCAAAAACGGTTTTCCTCTCTTTGAATACCAATGCTGCTGGCCGATCCCCAAACTTCGGCTCCATACGTGGCAACAGGGGAACACTGTAGTTTAAAAATTTTAACAATAGCTTTAGTGGCACCGATTTTCTTAGGGCGGGGGAGACTCAGGACAGAGTTGTTGGCTTTCGAGAACTTGCTCGTGGCGTGGGCCACATGCCCACTCCAAGAGCCGTTCGCAGCGAAAACCAACCCCAGATAAGGGAACTTATGGACAGATTCAAGTTTATCTGTTCCAATTTGAATAGTGCCGAGTTTCCTTTTGCCCGGCCCACAGGGCATAATAAAAGACTTTTTAAAATTAACTTTCAAATCCAGTCCCTCCATAAAATTTACAAAACTATGTACAAGCAGACGTAAGGCGTTAGGTGTACGTGCCATAAGGACAGCGTCGTCTGCATATAAAAGTACGGGCAAGGGATTTCCTAAAATGATTGGGACATCAGGGGTAGCTTTCTTTAAACAGTTGGACAGGTCGTTAATATAGATGATAAACAGCAGGGGTGCTAAAACGCACCCCTGTCTCACCCCCCTCCCTATCTTGATGGCTCCCGATACCTCTCCGCCCATCCCAATACGTACCCGAGCTTTCAAGTCAGTATGGAGGTAGGCTAAGAATCTAACAAGAGTGGCATCGAGACCGTTTGACAGGAGAGTTAACCATAGCTTGGATCTATTCACAAGATCGAATGCGGATGAAAGATCCATAAAAGCTAGGTAAACGGGGGATGAGCGAGCAATGCAGTATTTATCTATTATCAATTTTAAGTTTAGGCATTGCTCGACTGTTCCTACCCCACTCCTAAACCCCATCTGGCAGGGGTCTAAAAAGTCAGAGTCAGACGCCCATTCCAGTACCCTGTTATAAATTATTCGTCCTAGTATTTTTAAAGTATTATCCAGGAGGGAGATGGGACGATAGTTTACTGGGTCAGATCTGTCTCCCTTTTTGTAGATGGGGACAATAATACTAGTAGCCCAGGTGGCAGGCATGGCTACATGTGGAAGACTGTTAAAAATGTTTAAAAGTATTGGTGTCCAAAGATCAACGTTAAATTTGATGATATCAATGGGGAGGCCGTCCGGCCCGGGCGCCTTGTTACCTAGGCTCTCTTTGATAGCTTTCCTGACTTCTAAGTCAGAGATCTCTAAGCCTGCTGTTTGGTTCAGGTTAGGGAGTGGTTGCTCATCAGAGGGGGCGGCATAAATATTAGAGAAATGGGTCTCCCAGGCTGTACTGGTTATGTTGCAGCTAATTTTTGTAAGCTCTTTGCCCATTTCCCTCGTTCTCCTAACTGCCGTCCAAAATGGGCCGCTGCCACCCAGATTGGCGCTGATAACCAGCTTATCCCAGTGATCGGAGAGCAAATTTGCCTTCCTTTTCGATGTTTTATCTTTATAGTTTTTCCTGGCAGCTCGAACAACGTCCTTACACCTGGGATTGGCAGAGAGGGCCTTTCTTAACTCTCTATTGGCCATGGAGCAAGATGTATCAAACCACCGTGGCTCTTTATGGTCAGTAGAGAGTGGGACTGACAGGAGATTTTTTATATTGGTGCATAAAGCTTCAAACTCAATAATCAGTTCTTCATTATTTGTACTTGGGGAGGAGAGGCGTTTCAATAAATCCGGATGTGCCTCCCGAATCGTATCTATAATGGCCCCACAATCAATTCCTCTCCATTTAAGGCGAAGACCATCAATTGAGGGTGTGATATCCCTTGCTCCATTTAAATTCATAAAAATCGGACTGGGTGCGAGGTTAAAAATAGCAAACAGAGGATTATGATCACTGAAGGACGTTTGCACCACAGAAGATTTGATTAGACAGTCCGTTAGCACAGGTGATGTAAAAATGTAATCGATAATTGAACCGTTATCCCTGCCCTTAAACGTAGGGGCATAGGGAAAATTCATATCATACCCTACACTCATTACATCAGCAAGATTAAAATCAGAGAGTATGCTAATCAGATCCAAACCCCTGCGGTCATTACAGTGATCAAAATTAGTGGATCCATAGTTATCTATAAGTTTCACATTAAAATCTCCCCCGATCAGAATACTAGTCTTAGTGTCTACTGACAAGGAACAATCAATCATGTTCAAAACCTTAGATAAAGCAACAAAATTTTTGTTCGGTACACCATTAAAATCATTGTTATAAAAATTGATTAAATAAATTGTGGTCTTTGATTTCAATTTATATTCCAGAATTTGAATGTTGGAATTGGCAAGGTTGTCTAACTTCAAAACATTAATTGTACCGCCTGCCAAAATTCTAATCCCCGTGAAGAGTCCACCCACCGCTCGGCCAAAACTAGGTTTTGGAGATGTCAGGCTGAAGCAGTGGTAGCCTTCAATATACAGGTTATCAACTGCCCAAGTCTCTTGGAACATAAGTATGTCTATGTCATTAATTAGTTCGGTCCAAGCAGGGTCAGAGAGCTTAGATTCCAGACCTGCGACATTCCAGCTTAGAATTGATAGGCCGTGTTTGAACCCCTGGTTAATAAATGTGCACCTAGTATTCCCATTATCATAGATAGTTGGTCCGTTTGAAATGGCCGGAATACTATCCGACAATATGATTTCTGGAACTGCTGTTTTGACATGGAGCGATGCAGGTGAATTTATAATTGTGGCATCCTCTTGATTACAGGCTTTTGCACTATTGCATAATTCTTTATTGAGGGGTGTGCTCAGTCAATCCTGTTCGTCTAATGATGATAGATAGTCGAACCGATTGAAAGTTGGGATATTGTACATTGGCCTAGCTTGTGTCATCTGTGCAAACTGGAATGGGTTGGGGATTGGGTAAGACCTATCCCTGTGGTTGCTCTGGTGCATAGTTGGGGCTTGAAAATACTGCGGATGGTTGGGGGTAAGAATTGGCATTAAAGGTTGTGGATGCCAATTGTGGTTGTTGGAAAAGGCGGCATTTTGATTCTGGTTTTGGGCAAAAAGGGGTGATTTAACCCTTGCACCAAAATTCATCTCTGGGTGTGAGTTAGTGGGGAAATTGTTGGGAAAGTTAACCGTGGCTTGTTCTGGGGGTATCAGGTGTCGATAAAAATATCCTAAGGGAAGGAGCGTGGTGTTAAATTCCCATGGCGATGGTAGAGGGGCGTTGGCTAGTGTTTTCTCTGCCCAATGTGGTTTTCTAAAACTAATAATGACACAGTCGCCCTCAAATTTTTTCCTAAGTGGTCCAATCCAACCCACCCGCTGTGTGTTAATAATCTCCCTTGCACCATCAATCGGGTAATTGCAGTTAGTAATTAGCCAGTGCAGGGTTTTATTTTTGAGTGATGTGGGATTTTCATCCTGATCCTCTCTTAGTTTGGTAACGTTTACTAACACTAATACATATGCACCGCATTCCGGAGGAAGATTGATGCGGGCAGGAACTTGTCTGGGTGTTTTTGGGATGGGTTGGGTCAAGATAGGATTGCTTGTTGAAATTGAAGGGTGACCTGTGGTACTCACAATTGGGAGTGTAGTATTCGTGGTGGTATTGGTGCCAGGATCCTTCCTTTTATCTGTGGATTTGTTATTGGTGTGAGGTGTTGCTGTTTTTTGTTTAGTAGTTGGGCCGTTGGCCGACGCAACAGGTACAGCTTTATCTACGTTATTTGGGACAGCTGGGGGTGCTTGTAAAATAGTTGTTTTGGGACCTGCTATATTGGTGGGGTTGCTATTTTTTGTACTGGTTGCAGGACCTCCCTTTAGGAAATTCTTAAGAGGGTTGCTCAATTCATCTAGCTGTTTTTCTAGTCGAGCAAGCCTATTTTCGATTGGGGATAGATAAATGCTTAATAAATCCCCCAGTCTTTCCAACAGGGGGTCATATGCCTTGTCTATATTTCCGTTAGTGTTTGTTGATCTTCCCTGCTGAACAGTTTCACTATCATCCCTCTGGGATATTACCGTAACCTTAGTTGCGTTATGGTTATTGTCAGGGACAAAGTTGGTATTTTTCCCAGTTTTCCTTTGTGTCCGGCCATATTTCCTGATCGTAGTGACCCGGGGCTTGGGTGCGTGTAACTTCAGTTTTTGAACTGCCCCCTCTCGCCTACCTCTAGCATGCCTGGTGTTATCAGCAGATTTTACTTTGGGAGAGGGGTTAATTAGTAAGTCAGGCGTTTTTTCCAGGTCTGTGCTACTGTCGGTGTCTGTGTCTAACAGGGGAATGGAGGCTGAGAGGTTAACCTCGCTGGGAATGGTGTGTATGTCAGCACAAACATCAAGTAGGGGTCTGATGTTGTTAGGCATAGCTTGTGCAGGTGTAGTGGCGGTAGCAATAAGGCCAAGCGAGGAACGTTTGGCATGCGCCAGGTCTTGTGATACCCTGCGTTCTAGTAGGTTAATGCCCTGATTAATGGCATCATTGGCCTTAGATATAAAAAGGTCAATGGGGCCAGTCACAGCGGCAGCAGTTTTGCTGCGGGTGCCTCTTGGGGACATGCTGGCGGATACTAACCCCTGTTCTGCGGTTTGGGTTGTTACGTAGGACTACAGATACAAGTGTCAATGACACATAGCAAACATGATAGTTAAAAAGCAGATAGTCCCGGAAATGATAGCAGTACCCACAGTTCCCAAATGAGGAAAGGCCAATAGACCAATGAACAGTACCTTCAAGTTGTAACGAATGGGTGACAAAAAGGGGGTGGCCCCGTCCCGTCCTCCTCGTGCTCCCGCGCGACTCGCGGGGCGAGAGGGGGTGTCAGCCTTTTACTGGCGCCTCCGGGCGCTCTGTCCGCGTCACCGGAGCGCCGCCGGCCAAGGGGTTGCTGGGGAGTGTGGTCCGCTGGATTCGACCGCCTCCTGCTGCCTCCCCGACGTGTTGTGCCTCGCCGTTTCCCTCACGGCACTGCCCGATGGCAGAAAAACAAGTAAGGACTCCTGGTGTTCCCCCACTGGGCTCCCGGGGGGTCAGCCTTTTACTGGCGCCTCCGGGCGCTCTGTCCGCGTCACCGGAGCGCCGCCGGCCAAGGGGTTGCTGGGGAGTGTGGTCCGCTGGATTCGACCGCCTCCTGCTGCCTCCCCGACGTGTTGTGCCTCGCCGTTTCCCTCACGGCACTGCCCGATGGCAGAAAAACAAGTAAGGACTCCTGGTGTTCCCCCACTGGGCTCCCGGGGGGTCAGCCTTTTACTGGCGCCTCCGGGCGCTCTGTCCGCGTCACCGGAGCGCCGCCGGCCAAGGGGTTGCTGGGGAGTGTGGTCCGCTGGATTCGACCGCCTCCTGCTGCCTCCCCGACGTGTTGTGCCTCGCCGTTTCCCTCACGGCACTGCCCGATGGCAGAAAAACAAGTAAGGACTCCTGGTGTTCCCCCACTGGGCTCCCGGGGGGTCAGCCTTTTACTGGCGCCTCCGGGCGCTCTGTCCGCGTCACCGGAGCGCCGCCGGCCAAGGGGTTGCTGGGGAGTGTGGTCCGCTGGATTCGACCGCCTCCTGCTGCCTCCCCGACGTGTTGTGCCTCGCCGTTTCCCTCACGGCACTGCCCGATGGCAGAAAAACAAGTAAGGACTCCTGGTGTTCCTAGATTATTCTTATTAGTCTGTCTGTGTAGCTAACTAAGATTGCACATTTGGCAAAAGGTGTAAAACTAACTTTTGGTTTGGATAGGAGGACAATCCATACTACTACTGTTGCAGGGACAAATCTGCACAAACAGAACTATGGACACTAAATAGTGCATTGTTTATCAATTATAATAGGCGCAGGTAGACTTTCCACATACCTCAGTGATATCAGTCTTTGAAGAACCCCCAATCTCCTTTTTTTTTTTTAAGATACTCATGGGGGCGCACCAAAATGAGAGTCCAAAAAGAATAAATAGAAAAATGTTCTTTATTTATCTTTGTTCAGAAAAAAAGCACGTCAATAAAATATGTAGCGAGATCAGCCAACGCGTTTCACTCCCTACCAAGGAGTTTCTTCAGGGCTGAAAAAACAATAAAAGACAAAATATTCCCATCAATTTCCTGCATAGCCAAGTGTGTACATATTTTCCCATTTGACATTACATCAATGGAGACTCTTTTTAGAGTACATGGTTCCCTGGGAACCAGGGAAACCAAAGAAAAGACACAGTAGCCTATTGCTAGGGAAAGACTGAACAGTGAATATTTGTTAACTTTAAAACTTTAAAAACATCCTTTTCTAAGCGGTTACTACCACGAAAGGGGGAAGGTTTACGTGGAAGACCGGAAAGAAAGGTTCAAAACATCCTAATTACAATATATATGTGTCTGCTGAGATCCTACTTTAATTTTGAGCATCCCCGCATGGAGAGATGAGTATACCGCTGTCAGTAGAAAAAAGCATATATCTCGCTTTACAATAACATAAACACATTTAAATCTATCATCACCATTACACAGTCATGAATAGGTAACATCTATATAGTTTTACTATTTTTACTTCTTAGGTAGAATAGAATACACCCAGAGTACAGTTTGCAAGTTTTTTAGTCTTGTTATACCATATAGTATGAAAAGTTGGTAGTATGTGTATATATGCATGACACAATTAGGCACTCTACATCATATTTTCCCTCTTATCTGACATTTACATAAACAAGCCTACCCATATTCAAAATAGACCATCCTCCTCTCTACTATATCTAGTGGATTACATTTTATTGTCAAGAGGGTATGGAAGGGAGAAGGCAATAATATTATTGGACACAAATTATTTAGCAAGAAAGAATATGTTATCAAGGCTATGGTTCTTACCGCTGCAGATATTTTCGGTAAAATGTTTTGTAAGAACCCTCTGTAGTCACAGTGGTATATTTCGGTCGTTTCTTTATTCCAAACTGGTTCTAGTCAATAAAAGAGACATTGTTTTACATCAAATCTATATTCTATTATAATTTTCCTAAGGTGTCTTTTTTCTGTTATGCATACCTTAAAAAGTCTTTAGGAGTACCTCTCTTCCCTTAGTACCAAGAGGGTTACGCATCCTAATCTTTCCTACATTTGAGGACCTGAGTGAGGAATTACTAAAGGACTGGGAAACCAACTTGGAGGGTGCCTCATGTGTAATGATGCAAATACTAATCAAACATGCTGAAGAGAAGGGGGCTAAACTATTGGTAGAAATAGAAAATGTAGTAAAAGAAATTGAGGCCTGTGAAAACCAGGATTTAGTTGAAAAAAACTATGAGATCTTGAAAAAAGTAATTGACAACCATCAAATGTATCTAAAAGATAAGAAACTAAGAAAGATAAAGAGGGATGATAAAGACTATCGCGATGGTCGCATATACACCTTTGCGAAAAAATTTGATAATATAAATACAGATGACTCTACAAGGAAACGAACGAGGGAGGAAAGTGAAGAGTTAAGATCAGTGAGCACTACCTCTCTGTCCTCGCTAGATAGCGTATCCTCTGCAACAGCCCCAGGTGGACTCCCTTTAGAAGCAGGCCCCTCCACTTTCCAGAGGGAAATGGAGAAACTAAGGATAAGTGGGAACCAGGCCAGAAAAGCACAACAGCAAAAAAGACAAGGAGAGGTGGCAGGAGGTACCAAAGGTCCAACAAGAGAAGAGGGGGAGGAGCAAGTGAGGCGATCAGAGAGAGGGAAGAACAAACCAAAAGAACAAGCGAAGCAATAGATGGTAATGAAAAGAATAATGACCTAGAAATGAATAATCAGTCAGAATTGAGAATAGTCAATCTGTCAGATAGATGTTTGGACTCTGATGAAAAGAAATTGTTGTGTAAAGGTTTGGGGTTTTGTCCTACGCAGGATGGTGATTTCTCTGATGTACATGTAGACTTGTTTAAATTCACACGGCAACTGAAATTAAAAGAATTTCTTTGCAACAAACCTATGTGTAACTCACTACCTGGGAACTTGGGGTTTGAAGTAGAACCTGTGAACATGTCTATCACTGAGATAAAGGGTCTACAATGTCTAACCTCACTTAATGAGGAATTGGAAGTTGACTTAGACACTATTCGCTCTGAATGTAGGATTACAAAAAATATGTCTGATGATAGTGGATTACATCCCAAATCAAAGTTTCTCCCCAATGTATACCATCAAAACATTGATATATTTAACGAGCGAGTCTCTGCCGGCCTATACAAACTTGAGAGGGAAAGTATGGCACAACGATCCAAAGACTCTAACCTTACCAAAGGGGAAAGAGATGCCCTCAGGAGACTACGGGAAGACCCTAACACAGTAATCAAGGAGGCCGACAAAGGGGGAAACATTGTGGTTATGAATAGAAAAGATTACACACATGAGATTGAGAGACAGTTGGCTGATAAAGACTGTTATGAGCAAGTAACACACAATCCAATTGGGCTACTAACTATCGAAATCAACTCCAAACTGTTAGATTGGAAAGATATGGGACTACTCAGCGATCAGGAATATCAATACCTACTAGTTTCCAACCCCAGATCTCCCTGTATATATATTCTCCCCAAAGTACACAAAGGTGGGCCATTCCCGCCAGGCCGTCCCATCATCTCGGGAATAGGCTCACCCACTGAGAAACTGTCAGAATATATAGACCTGAAACTTAACAAACATGTCCTGAACTTACCATCTTTTATTCAAGACAGCAAAGATATCTTGAACAAACTACAAGATTTTGAATGGTCAAATGATCTCTTTTTTGTGACTTTAGATGTTACAAGTCTTTACACTTCCATCCAACACGATATTGGCCTCAAAGCTAGTGAATTCTATCTAGATAGAGAAGGGGCGGACTTGCTCCATAAGAATCAGATGGTCCTAGAAATGATGGAACTGGTACTGACAAAAAACTATTTTCTGTTCGAAGATATGTGGTACCACCAAAAGAGGGGTACTGCGATGGGGACCAAATTTGCACCGTCGTATGCCTGTCTTTTCATGGGACAATTTGAAAGGGAGCATGCATGGAACCAGAGTGCCTCCCCCTGGACCAACAACATCGTGTTCTGGGGGAGGTACATTGACGATATCATCTGTCTCTGGTCTGGATCTGAAGTTGATCTTATGGACTATTTTGATTATCTAAATAAGAACCACATGAACGTAAAACTTACGATGGAATATAGTAGAGAGAGCATAAACTTTTTGGACTTGAAGTTCTATATCAGGAACAACAAAATCCAAAGTACCCTTTACCGTAAGGACACTGCTTGCAATGCGGTTCTGCATGCAAGTAGTGCACATGCCAGCTCCACAATCAACAATATACCATTTGGAGAAATGGTACGCCTGAAGCGGAATTGCACAGAAACAGAATCCTTTGACACTAATCTTCAAACACTTAAGAGTCGTTTTGAAGCTAGGGGATACAATGAAGATGTCATCCACAGAGCAGAGAGCAGGACACGCAAGATCCCTAGGGACGAAACTCTTAAAACTAAATCACGTAAGAAATTCAAAACAAGCACAGATGTCAGATTCATAACAAAATATACCAGGCACAACAGCAGTATATTTAAAATCTTGAAAAATAACTGGCATCTTCTAAAAGAGGTCCCAGGACTGCAACTACATGTGAGAAATAATCCCTCAGTAACATATCGCAGAGGTAGAACACTACGCAACCAACTATGCCCTAGCTACCTTAAACCAAACAAAGATATCAGTACCAATTGGCTGCCACAGAAACCGAAAGGCTTCTTTACATGCAGGGATTGCAACATCTGTGAATATGGCAAAGATAAAACTAAGCACTTTACATTCAATGGCTCACCAAATTTTGAAATTCTATCCTTTATAAACTGTGCGACTACCTTTGTAGTATATATTTTGGGCTGTAATTGCGGACTAATATACGTGGGCAGCTCGAAACGCAACCTCAGGATAAGAATCCAAGAGCACAGGAGAGCAATTTTGAATAAAGATGCTAGATACGCCCATACAAAACACTTTTGGGAAAAACATAGTGGGAAACCCGATTTTTGGTTCCATGGTTTGGAACATGTACAACTGCCCCTAAGAGGAGGTAATCGGGAGGTACTTCTTAGACAGCGGGAGGCAAGATGGATATGTAAACTACAAAGTATAAAATACGGCATGAACTTGGACAGTGAAATGTACCATTTTTTATGATGATATGATAACTTGTATGGCTCAGAATTAATACTTTGCCAAAACTGTGTGAAGAACTGTGTGAAGCTCGGAGTCAATACGTTATCAAAACTGTTTAATACTTATATCCTTGCATTTCTGTCTGTCTGGGGGAGCAATAACACTGTAATAAGAGTGTGTCAACTGTATGTCCAGATATGAACTCAATATAGACACATCCTCCTCTCTATACCCTCCCATATAGAGCAATATTAGGTACCACTGATACAACACTTTGTTCCCCCAAGGCCACCTTCCCAAACTTCCTACAAAATCCGGCCAATGTCCGCCAAATGCAAATAAAAATATTGCGGAGCTCAATACTCAATTTGCCTAAAATCAGAATGTACCCCTTTATCTTAGGAGGTAGCCCCCGTTATGGCAATATGAACTCGAGAAAAAGGTTTACTGGAGGGCAGTTACCCGTTCCAAGATGGCGCCCGTTTAACACGCGAGTTGTATCTAAGTGTAAACGCGATCGATCACTTAATTACAAAAAAGAAGGGCCTTGGTATTCACGATTATGATATTACTGAGCGACCAATTGGTCGTGTTTCGAGAAACTAATGACAATATGAACTCGAGAAATGGGTTTACTGGAGGGCAGCTACCCGTTCCAAGATGGCGCCCGCTTAACACGCGAGTGGTAATCAAGTGTAAACGCGATCGATCACTTAATACAAAAAAGAAGGGCCTTGATATTCAGGATTATGATACTACTGAGCGACCAATTGGTCACAGTTCGACACACCAATGGCAATATGAAGCTAGACGTACTAGGATAACACTACGATCGGTAACATTAGTGTTCTCCCACACCGAGCGACAAAATACACAGAAAGGAGTCTACACTTTTTATTGAAACCAAATTGCACGTAATATCCACCAAAATGTACATACAACGCTTTATACTACAATCGCTACGCAAATCTGCCTAGTCTAAGATGGCGCCCAAGAAAAAAGCCTAACCTTTGCTAACGACTGCAGGAGCAAAAACAGATCGGCCAATGGGCTAGCTCCTATTTGTATATAAGGCGGTCCCAAGAAATGGCGAACTCAGCCTGGAACCAGCCATGCCGAGACGCCGAAACTGACGACTGTCATTACAGGTAAGAGACGGGGTTAGGAAGGTAGCAAATAGAGGTACTGGGTTCTTTAGAGCCAAGATTCCAGGGATAGGTGAGAAGTAGCACTGCTAACACACATTTGCTACACAATTAAGTAATTTTGGGCCACTTTTGTAGAAACTCCAAGGTTTCCCCTCTGTACTTTGAGAGTATTAAACTAGCCTAACTACCCAAATGGAAGGATATTACTCTAAACCCATGGAGAATTGTGCCTCTCCAAATCTGTTATGCTGGTTAGAATATTAACGGTTCTTTTTAGCCTGTGAAGCATGGATCCCTTTTAGGAGCATGGGTTGAGACGTACTACTGTTCTGGGACACTCTGATACTGGGCAAGATGTCCCTAGGCAAAGATCATTTGTAACATTGTGACTGGGTAAAAAACTGCAGTGATAAGTGATAAAATAATACAGCGCCAGGGTACTGAGACACATGTACATACAATTTGCATCTGATTTCATATTTTCATCGCAATGATAGCTTTATCACTTGTGAAGTTGGGCGACCAAGACTATGGAATATCGGGCAGGGTAGATCACATAACACAAAAATGTAAACATACAGCAGTCTGTCGATCTAGGAACACATGAGGGACTTGGTGTCGAATTCTAAACTGATTCATTTCTTCTTACCATCCAGCACTTTACCCACCTAGAATAAACACGACCAGGGACGGGTACCTTTTTGGAGTACCGGAACTACTTTTTTGGACAAGACCTACAAAGTCCACGATAACAAGAAAAGATAAGGGAAGAGAGGTACTCCTAAAGACTTTTTAAGGTATGCATAACAGAAAAAAGACACCTTAGGAAAATTATAATAGAATATAGATTTGATGTAAAACAATGTCTCTTTTATTGACTAGAACCAGTTTGGAATAAAGAAACGACCGAAATATACCACTGTGACTACAGAGGGTTCTTACAAAACATTTTACCGAAAATATCTGCAGCGGTAAGAACCATAGCCTTGATAACATATTCTTTCTTGCTAAATAATTTGTGTCCAATAATATTATTGCCTTCTCCCTTCCATACCCTCTTGACAATAAAATGTAATCCACTAGATATAGTAGAGAGGAGGATGGTCTATTTTGAATATGGGTAGGCTTGTTTATGTAAATGTCAGAAAAGAGGGAAAATATGATGTAGAGTGCCTAATTGTGTCATGCATATATACACATACTACCAACTTTTCATACTATATGGTATAACAAGACTAAAAAACTTGCAAACTGTACTCTGGGTGTATTCTATTCTACCTAAGAAGTAAAAATAGTAAAACTATATAGATGTTACCTATTCATGACTGTGTAATGGTGATGATAGATTTAAATGTGTTTATGTTATTGTAAAGCGAGATATATGCTTTTTTCTACTGACAGCGGTATACTCATCTCTCCATGCGGGGATGCTCAAAATTAAAGTAGGATCTCATCAGACACATATATATTGTAATTAGGATGTTTTGAACCTTTCTTTCCGGTCTTCCACATAAACCTTCCCCCTTTTGTGGTAGTAACCGCTTAGAAAAGGATGTTTTTAAAGTTTTAAAGTTAACAAATATTCACTGTTCAGTCTTTCCCTAGCAATAGGCTACTGTGTCATTTCTTTGGTTTCCCTGGTTCCCAGGGAACCATGTACTCTAAAAAGAGTCTCCATTGATGTAATGTCAAATGGGAAAATATGTACACACTTGGCTATGCAGGAAATTGATGGGAATATTTTGTCTTTTATTGTTTTTTCAGCCCTGAAGAAACTCCTTGGTAGGGAGTGAAACGCGTTGGCTGATCTCGCTACATATTTTATTGACGTGCTTTTTTTCTGAACAAAGATAAATAAAGAACATTTTTCTATTTATTCTTTTTGGACTCTCATTTTGGTGCGCCCCCATGAGTATCTAAAAATTGTCTAACTGATCTGGAGAGCACAGCGACGCCAAACAGCAGCTGGTGTCGGGGTTGGCAGCACAATATCAAACTGACGTGATCATAGACACCATTGGCACTGGAGTTTAGGTGCGGCATTTTTAAGGTCCGCTGCTGTTTTTTCGTACAAAAACCCCCAATCTCCTTACTGACTAGATAGTGTGGCAGAGTCATTTAGCTCCCGAATTCATCGATGATGGATCACCAATGATGATTATCCAACGCAGGACAAGAGTACGGAGTCAGAGTCCAGAAGTGTCAGAGGCACGGACTCATGCTTGCAAATTGCAAAACCTTTTGCTCATTCACTCTTGACCAAAAACCACAGAGTCTATTAAAGTTTTATTAAAAGTAAAAATATTTATTAAAATTAAGCTTGTCATAAAACATAAACGGTTGATTAAAAATGGAAAAGTGCTTATAGTAATTTATTTCACACATTTATTGTGGGCGAGCCAAGCCCTCACCTGGTTTGAACTTTATTTTTTCTTTTTGGTGCTGAATCGTTGGTCCCTCTTTCCTAGTGGTGATGATGCTGATTTGTTCTTAGAAGTGAAGCCTCTGTCTGTTATGAGAAAAATGGTTCGTGTTAAAAAGCAAGCATTCATCAGTTGTGCCAAAAAGTGCAGCAAGACAACACCCTTCCCTGGAAAAAGGGACATTTTTACTTTAGAGTAGACAGTCACAAATTATTAGATTGGTTTCTGTATTCACATTTCTTCATTCCTAGACAAAATACTAGTGAGTGGTGTATGTCTATGACATCTAACATTCTTAAATGTACTTTGTAGGTGGAACATCTGGTGCTGGGCCCAGCGCGGAGGTGGAGGAGGAAAGCTCTGGGGAGGAGGCGGTGCAAGTGCTGGACCAAACAGCTGTGCGGGTTGCCACGGTAGTGGCAGGCAGTGGGAAGCTCTTATATTCCTTACTTATTGAGATTGCAGACTGCATAGTGTGCTCCCCGTGAGAAAACTTAAAGTTTGTCCAGATGAGAGATATGAAGAAGAATGATTGACATATAGTTTGAATGGATGGATGCCTGGATCATGGTACTATCTGACTCTTAGCATTTGTGTATCTAGAGAGAGTAGACGGTCACTAGATGAACTAAGTGTTACTTTGAAGAGCATGTAACACCGCACCCGCACGTCCGTCCCAGTGTAGGAAAGGCAAGGAAAAGAAGTTGTAATTTTGTCCGAATACTAACATGAATAGTAGCAGTAGTTTGTATTGCAAGCACAGCATATATCTGGCTATTACAATGGCCACTCACTATCTGTTAATAAGTTTAGTAGAAGTGGATTCTTTTGACTCCGGATTGCCTGCTGATGCTCATGTACTGCCTTTTCCTTCAATTTCCTGCCGTTCTCTTTCAAACCTCATGGCTGTCACAACTAGCCAACGTTTGTACTTTGAAACTTCTGCGTCACCAAAAGGAAAGAATACTCTGCCTGCCTGTGCCTTTTTGTAGCGTGGATCCAGAATAGTAACACAAATATAATGCTGTTCTGTGTGGATCTTTTGAAGACGTTCATCGCAAAGTAGGCGCTCTAATAATTTCTCCGCCAAATCAAAAGCTTCTTGCTTTTCTTCATCTTTTTGAAACGTAGAAGACACCGCCTTCAGTTGGTGCTCTAGCATGCGCAACAATGGGATAGCTTTTCCCAAATTACAGTCCTCCCTGCTGACTGCATGCGTGAAGACCTCAAAAGGACTAAGCATGTCTGTCAGACTTTGAACTAGCTTCCATTGCTCCGCATGTATCCTCAGGTCTTTCATAGCTGCACCCTGTGTAAAGAAATTCTGATCGACTACCGCACACTACTCATACAGACGCTCAAGCATGTAGAAGGTTGAGTTCCAACGTGTTGCCACCTCCTGGATGAGTGCTTTCACTGGCAGTTTACGTTGATGTAGCAGGCCCCTCAGATGCTTCTGGGCCTTAAAAGAATGGCTGAAATGTGTGCACATTCTTTGGCAGGTGGTCAGTAACTCGCACACTGGACTTTCTTCACTCAAGAATTTTTTAACAACCAGGTTTATACAGTGCGCCAAACACGGCACTCTGAAATAGTTTCCCATATCCATGGCCTTAACTACGTTGGCGCCATTATCCGTGGAAACATAACCAATCTTGCGTTTTCTTGGGGACAGCCATTGAAAGACCTTTGTGTTAAACTCCTGCAAAATGTTTTCTCCTGTATGACTTGTCTCCATGCCATACATGGCTAGTGTTGCATGTTTCCGAGCAGCTTTTAAAACGTTGTCCGGGTCAACACCTGCTCATAGCTTTGCTGTAACTCCTGAAAGAGCCCCAGTGTGCAGTGATGCACATGTAATCAGTGGCTGCGCAACTGGTGCACATGTCTGTTGTCAGATGTATAGTGTGAACAGCACTCTTCTGCAAAGCTGCCCCAATCACCTCCAGCACATCTTCATGTAGTCCTGGAACCGCAACTCTGGCAAAATAGAACCGGCTAGGAACCTTCCATTTAGGGCAGAGCCTTGCCATTAATTCAAGAAAACCAAACCCTTCCACAAAACAAAAAGGGAGAAGGCCCAGAGCTAGCAGTTTAGCCAGCTTAGTGTTATACAGATGCGTCATTGGGTGGTTGCGTTCAAATGGCGCATCTGAAAACAACATGCTTCTAATGGTGGGCTGGACCATGATTTTACGGGATGATGATGATGATGACTTCTTCGACCCAGTTACGCTCGGTGATGATGAACTTTTTCACATTGGTGTCTCACTCTCTCCCACACTCTTAGTGTGGCTCACAGCGGGTGTGCTGCTGACAGGGGTACTGGGTGTAAGTGAAGTGTTTGACGCTTCTTCCTCCTCGTCATCATCAGATGAAACATCAACGGATACAGTTTGTTGACTTGCAATTCGGGCTTCCTTGATCTCCTTTAGGTGCGCATGCCATTCAACAGTGTGCTGTCTCTCAAGATGACCTCTCTGGCCTCCAGTACTATAGTTGGTACCAAGCTTACAACGACTAACTGCAAGCTTACAAATGGTATAAATGGCTATGTTTTCCCTTGTTGTGCTAACACTAAAGAAGTTCCAAACTGCAGACGTCGAATGTCTGTGGGGGGCGGAGGAGGCGATACTGGTCATGCTAATGCCAGATGAAGTGGAGGATGTGTGTTGCCGAACTTTACTACGTTGTGCACTTGCAGCACCACTAATTGAGGAAATGGAGGTCGAGGTGGATGGAGGTCCCTTCTGGCGAGAAAATATGGAAGCTGTAGGTGGTGGTGTACTAGTTAACTGCAATGGTGGTGGTCCCATTGCCTCGTCGACAACATCACGCTCAGCAGCTTTTCGGGCTAGGGTAAAAATGTCTGTTTACTGCATGCCAGCTGAGCCTGGAGTGACGTTTATGATGACTGCGTCATCGTCGTGAGAGTCTTCATCAGCAGGAGTAGTATACGCCACTTCTTCTTCAGCGTCATCATCACACTCCATAAGTACGAGAGTTTCGGGGACCTTTCTTTTACGCTTAGCTACCTTTGTTAGATCATGGTGTGCCTCACTCTCAGACAGCAGTGGTGGTACCCAATTTGGATCCATATCATCAGAAGGAAGGGGGCTTGAAGAAGATGTGGACACCATCCTTGATCTTTTCCTTGCTAGGAATGTGGAAGACAATGAATGATCAGGAGGAGTGGCTTCCTCAAATGATACCTCAGCTTGAATGTCGATTTCCTGATGTGCCCCTACTTCGGGAGGAACAACTATTGTGGGCACTTGTGCCGCTCCATGCACCTCTGCTTGCGCATCTCCTTGCGCTGCCTCTCCTTCCACATGTACTTGGGCTTGTAGTTGCACATGTGGTTGTTGTTGCGGCTGTGGTTGTTGAACACTCGTCAGATGAGTTACAACAACCTGTGTTGATTGAGGGACATTGCTGCTACTTTCTTGTGATGAGCCAGCATCACTGGTCGATGGTGATTGAAAAACTAGACTGGCTGCCTCTAAAGCACTCAAGGGCTTGGACTTAAGTTGGCGTGGTGGTGGTGGCACTGAGCCCAATGGAGCGGGGGTGCTGCTCCCAGCTTGGTCCCCAGCAGACCCCGCTGCTGCTGCAGGCGTACTTTTGTTTTTCCCAAAAAATGCGGCGGTCGGCACACCAGTCTCCTTGGTAAGTGGTGTCACTTGCTTCTTCTGCTCCTTACTGGCAACTTTCTTGCTAGAGGAGCTACGGGGAACTTTTTTTGGGGCCATCTTCTTCAGATGTCAGAACAGCAGGCCCCAGTTGCACGAGTTGCAGAGTTGTTTTGTCTGTAGCCACACGTGACGTCGCGTAACGTTATGCTGCAAACACCGCTGCAGGACTTCTTCCTGGCACTGGTGGTTCTCTTGTGCACCTAAAAGCATTGGAAGACAGAGGAACATCAGTTACACACCCTCAAAAAGTCGAAAAACACACAAAAATCAGCACAATCCCATGCCCTCCATGATGTTTACATTAAAGAGACCCCACAGAAAGACTCAGTCTATGCACCACTCACTACCCCTGGGCAAAAGGCCCCAACAGCAGCCAAAAAAATCGAAAAACACACAAAAAACAGCACAATCCCATGCCATCCATGCCCTCAATGATGTTTAAATTCAAGACACCCCACAGAAAGACTAGGCCCATGCACCACTCACTATCCCTGGGCATAAAGGATAAAAGCTAGGCAAAATGGGTACAGGCCTGAGAACACTGCCTGCCTTCAAAATGGCCCCTTGCCCCCCAGCACATGGCCAGGGCCTGCCTGTACCAGCACTCAAAATGGGCCCCACCCACATGGCCAGTCCCCAACAGCAGCCAAAAAAATCGAAAAACACACAAAAATTAGCACAATCCCATGCCATCCATGCCCTCCATGATGTTTACATTAAAGAGACCCCACAGAAAGACTCAGTCACTACCCCTGGGCAAAAGGCCCCAACAACAGCCCTAAAATCGAAAATTCCAAAATTGTAGTTGCAGCAACTGTAATGCCTCAAACAAACTTACTTGTGAAATTTCTAATCCAAAAGTGATCCAAAGAAAGTCAAAAAGGCCTCAAGTCGAAATATCCAGCAGCATCCACACAAAGTAATCCTTCCAGGTCAAGATCCAAATGAAAGTGACCAGCACATGAAGAAAGCACTGGTAGGAGCCTGCTGGACAGGAACAGGAAGTTGGAGACTGTGGGGCACTTCCTTCCTCCCACCCCCCCCAAAATGGACTCCTTGCAAAAAAAAGTGCAGGCAAATGTCAACCTGAGGAGTTATTCTGATTAAAATCATCATTTTCAGAAGGTTTATGCTGCTTGCTGGTGGATTTCTTGTGCAGAATTGCAAATTTTGCAATTTCGTGAGTGCGAGATTGTTGCTGCCTGCCGCATCTCCGTGTTCGCAATTGCGAACTCTCGCGATGCGTGCTGTGCAAGGTGGCAAGCCGCGATGACGTAATCGCGGTCACCAAACTCCCGCGGGATCCCGCAGCAAGATCCAAAATGGCGCAGCACACGCAAAATATGGAGAAAAACAACTCTGCAAACGCTGAATGACGGTAAGTGAACGCCGCGAGCCGCAATATTGTATCACCAAGCAAAAAAATCCGCTGCATGCGAATTTGCGCATTTTCAGCAAATTCGCGAGAGTTCGTGGATTGCGAATTTGCCAAAAATCCGCAAATTATTTGCGAAACAGATTTTACGCCCATGCTTAGCGCCGTCACAGACGCTCATCATATCCCGATGGCCAATCAACCTCGCAAGCTAAGCATGATATCATACAACACATCAAGTCCCTGGAAGGAGAACAGTCGGCAGCAAGCTTGTAATCTTCGACTCCTTGATGGCCTGACTGTTGAGCTTCAAACCACAAGGCACCTGTGCCTGTTTCTTCTTAATGCTGCAAACTCCCAACTCCTCTACAGACCAATCAGGTAACAAGGATATGAACGCTTGACTACTGTGACTGCTCCGCAAGGGAAAGGGAAAGTGGAAAGAGAAACAAACAAAACACTGGTCCTTGAAGAATTCCAGCCACGTTTCTCAGGTTGAAGTGTGCCGGGACTTCATATGTCGACTTGTCAGGTTCTGTACAATGTGCCAAGCAATTACTAAAGTTGTTGCGAATATGCACTCAATAAACACTACTATATATAAGTAGACATACCAAAAAGTCTTCCGGCCCTTGCTGACACTTCTACAGTTATCAAATAGTTCTTCATAACTCGTGAATACCTTTAACATAAGGTAACATATCATGAATACCAATAACAAGAAATATGCTACATTACAACCGGTTAATATTGTTAGTGGGTTTTAATGATTATTAATATAACCCAGGAGCATACCTGATAACTGTTGTTCAAGAGTTGTAGAATTGGGTTCTTCTGATCTAAAAGGAAACAAAAATAAACAAATAAAAGACACCAAAATGCCCTATACTTGACCACTAGGCCCTTGTGTACTTAACTATAGAACTGGGTTTGATTCAACTCTCCAGCAATGCTTGTTATCTACTTGCACCAAAGCTTGTTGTCTCCCATCATTCATTACTTGCACCAATGCTTGTTTAGTTTCACAGCATAGGAAGAAGTACACAATGCGCTTATACATCTGGCTATAACAACTGTTGTTTTTACCAAGGTTTGATTCAAACACAAACCATAAACGTTATACTGTTCTCTTAGCCATTGCTTGTTTCTTGCTAAGCGGAATAATGTCAGCGTAATGCTCAAATCAATAATGTCTATACAATTATTGTCCTTCACACAGGAAGATTCACGGGCGCCCAAAACAAAAGGCAGGGAGGATGGGGTTAATGAAACCTTACTAGGAGTTCCAGCGGAGGTGACGGGCTGCCCAGAAGAAAACAGAAGACTCGGGGTCTGTCAAGATCCACAGACTCGCCACCATCTGTTCTCCCAAGTGGCGATTAAAGACTCGGGTATTGTCCAGACTTAATCAGGCAAATATCTGGTATCCTTGCCCCTTGTAAATGATCCTCTGTTCAATTGTAAAAAGCACCCATTGACTTAGCGTTAAGCTCCCCTTGTAATGTATATAGTTTTCCCCCCTCCTAAGAAGGCTGCCACGATGACTATTAGTTTATCCTCTTGTGTCCGCACATACTAGTGCTCGAGGGAAAAGCGCGAGTTCCCAACTGCGCACTTCAACGCTGTTTGTTAGAGAAGCAGTCTTGTACCGCCACTCCGCGTCAAATAATTCTGACGGGAGTTAGCGGAGTCCATTTTGAGAGAGTCCGTCTCAGTATTTACAGGAAAGGGTTTCCCTGCATCTGTGTGGGAATGAAGCAGCAGGAATATCAACAGTAAGACTGTAGCCAATCCAAAGTTAAGCAGCATAATTGTCCACCTGAACTTTCCCTTCTTGCGCTTTCCCTATCTTATCCTTTCCCCTCTTTACCTACCTTGAGCCTATTTGCGGGCTTCAGGAAGGGATGCAATTGGTCAAAAGACTGTCTTTTGGCGACAACGTGAACCCTTTAAAAGACTTGTGAAGAAAACCAAATACAATATCTGAGCAGGAGGCTTCTCAGGTATTTAATAATCCGAATGGTGCAGTACAGGGAATCATAGGGATGTAGGACAAGCTGTAATGTTAGTTTCCCTTCCTTTGCACAAAAGAAGTCCCTGCAGAATATTTTCCAATTTATTATGAAGAGTAGCAACTGCCTTGACAACAGCTGGTAGGATAAGCTGTTGTATTTACCATTGAGAGTCAAGTGGAAGTAGGTTTGTTGTTTGTTCTCTCCCCATTCTGTGTATTAGGCACCCCCATTGAACAGACGACAGAAGTTCTCTCCGGGAGTCTACAGCCGGTGTGGGTGGCAGCAGAAGTCAAGGTGTCTCTTCTTTCTTCCACTTCCTCTTTTCCCCCGGCTGGTGTACTTTGCTCTTGGAAGCGGAGGCACTGGTGGAGGGGCGATTGGGACAAGTATCGATCCTGCCCCTGCGAAGTGTTTGGAGCCTTCTGACAGGGTCCGATGGAGATGCAACGTTGAGGTAAGTTCTGATGCAGAGGTTTGCTTACGATTTCCAAAGCGATACGTAAAGATTTGTACAGATGAATGCAGGAGTGATGAACGGCAACTGGATGCCAAGGTATGCGGGTCGGAAGAAGGGTGGAGGTCGGGGGCTTCGAGAAACACTGATGCACTCGCAGGGACGCTCAGATGAAGCGAAGCGTCACCGCATCTCCCAAGCTGGCTTAAATACTGTGCCCCTCCCAAACGTTTACGGCCCACACGAGGAAGCCGAATACCGGTACACACATGAGGGGAGCAAGTAGAACATTGTTTTAGAGTCTAAACTCAACAAGCATAGGTAAAGGCAAGTGAATGAACATTTTACAGAAAACAGATAGTTTCTTGTGCAAACTGCCCAAACATCACGGAATATTAATACCAGGCTAAAACATAGTGTGAATCAAGACTACAAGATGTACTTATAAGATAAAAACACACTATAAAAGGCAGCATATTTACACAGTGGTAATGAGAGCATGTTCCCCCTTAACACTGACCCCCACATATGCAATTGACTGCAAACGCTGTTCTAGGAATATGTCCCTGGCCCGTCGGGCAGGTGTTCGCTCCAAGGTTTTGTTCGCACCCCAGCTCCCTACCTGCAGCGTTGATGGAGTCAGAACTCCCATCCGGACGACTTCGGGAGCAACTGATGACCCACCCCCATCTGTTCCTAGGAGAGTGACATCTCTCTGGATACAAATATGGATGTTCTGCGCCCCTTAAAGATTATATCCCTTAATGTTAGGGACTTAACTCGCCCAGCAAACTGCAACAAACATGGCGTTACCTCTTACAACACAACCCTGACATTATTCTCCTTCAAGAAACCCACCTTTTAAAAGCAGACACTCCTTACATGGTGCACCCTAAATATCCTCTCCAATTCAGGGCTGGTCCTCGGATGCTTGATTCTGTTCTGGGAAGGACATGGCTTTTGTAGTTCGGACTGGACTGTTCCCATAGGGCACAGGGTCAGAGCTGATTTGCATATCGCCATTGTCTAATCCAGGGTGGTGTGGAGTGCAAAAAAAAGATGGATTTGGGCCCAGATCTTTGGACTGGGATGAATGTGTGACATTGATCCACATTCGGTCCATCACCTGTTTTGTTTGCAATACCGTCATAAGTGCGCTGGGGATGCCCAGACGTGGGTCCCAGGCACTCCACACCACTGGAGTCAAGCTAGCCGGGCTGATGAGAGGTGTTACCTCGAAACCGGTCCGGTCCTCGGATGCTTGATTCCGTTCTGGGAAGGACATGGCTTTTGTAGTTCGGACTGGACTGTTCCCATAGGGCACAGGGTCGGAGCTGATTTGCATATCGCCATTGTCTAATCCAGGGTGGTGTGGAGTGCAAAAAAATGATGGATTTAGGCCCAGATCTTTGGACTAGGATGAATGTGTGACATTGATCCACATTCGGTCCATCACCTGTTTTGTTTGCAATACCGCCATAAGTGCGCTGGGGATGCCCAGACGTGGGTCCCAGGCACTCCACACCACTGGAGTCAAGCTAGCCGGGCTGATGAGAGGTGTTACCTCGAAACCGGTCCGGTCCTCGGATGCTTGATTCCGTTCTGGGAAGGACATGGCTTTTGTAGTTCGGACTGGACTGTTCCCATAGGGCACAGGGTCAGAGCTGATTTGCATATCGCCATTGTCTAATCCAGGGTGGTGTGGAGTGTAAAAAAACGATGGATTTGGGCCCAGATCTTTGGACTGGGATGAATGTGTGACATTGATCCACATTTGGTCCATCAACTGTTTTGTTTGCAATACCGCCATAAGTGCGCTGGGGATGCCCAGACGTGGGTCCCAGGCACTCCACACCACTGGAGTCAAGCTAGCCGGGCTGATGAGAGGTGTTACCTCAAAACCGGTCCGGTCCTCGGATGCTTGATTCCGTTCTGGGAAGGACATGGCTTTTGTAGTTCGGACTGGACTGTTTCCATAGGGCACAGGGTCAGAGCTGATTTGCATATCGCCATTGTCTAATCCAGGGTGGTGTGGAGTGCACAAAAACAATGGATTTGGGCCCAGATCTTTGGACTGGGATGAATGTGTGACATTGATCCACATTCGGTCCATCACCTGTTTTGTTTGCAATACCGCCATAAGTGCGCTGGGGATGCCCAGACGTGGGTCCCAGGCACTCCACACCACTGGAGTCAAGCTAGCCGGGCTGATGAGAGGTGTTACCTCGAAACCGGTCCGGTCCTCGGATGCTTGATTCCGTTCTGGGAAGGACATGGCTTTTGTAGTTCGGACTGGACTGTTCCCATAGGGCACAGGGTCAGAGCTGATTTTCATATCGCCATTGTCTAATCCAGGGTGGTGTGGAGTGCAAAAAAACGATGGATTTGGGCCCAGATCTTTGGACTGGGATGAATGTGTGACATTGATCCACATTCGGTCCATCACCTGTTTTGTTTGCAATTCAGGGCTATGGCGCCCGCTAAAACGGCCAGAGTGTCTATCCTTTGCAGAGCTGGTATCATCAGGCAGGGGGATTCCAAGGTATTCCGTAGTTTGGATGGCCGCTTCGTCAGGCCAGGGGTACGGATTGGACAACGCTACTTCACATTGTGTATTGTGAATGCACCTAACCAGATGCAGGACTCCTACCTCCTGGTGACTTTGCGGGAACATGTGCCACAGGATGGTTCTGTGCTGATCTTGGGTGGGGACTTTAACTTGGCATGGGACCCTACGAAGGACCGTAGTGAAGCCTCCTCGCACGGGACGGGGCTATGTCCTCTGAACTTAGGAGACAAATAGCAAATCTTGGTCTGCTGGACTCCTGGCGTTGCCATTCCCCTGAGGGGTGGGATTTTTCATAATATTCAAACGTCCACCATTCATACTCGCGCATTGATTATATTTTTATCTCTCACGCCCTGAAGAAGGATACGTTGATGGTCTCTATGTCCGCCATATCGCTCTCCGTGTTCAAATTGTCCTGCAGGATCCGGCCACTTGCCCCACCCACACTTTGCAGTGGCGTTTGCTGCCACACATCCTGCGGGACCCAGAAGATGTGGAGAGCATATGGACTGCCATTGACTCTTACTTTGCGAGTAATGATCTCCCCAAAACAACCTTCCCTGTGGTGTGGGATGCCTTTAAGGCTTCCATCCGTGGTCACATCACATCACATCCCTGTTGATTGCACGGGTGTGCAAGGTTTGTCTTTTGGAGGATAATCGCATCAAAGAAAGTAATCACTCGGAGAGGCAGGATCAGGAACGCCCCACACTCGTATGTAAGCAACAGCTTGGGAATCTCAGGGGACAACTTCACTCTCACCGCACCAATAAAGCTGAGAGAAGCCTGTTAGCACTAAAACAGCGGTATTTTGAGGGGGGATAAGGTGGGCAGGCTGTTGGTGAAAAGCTTCAGAGTGAGCACTGCAAAAGCCCATATAGCCAACATTCAGCTCCCTGACGGGGAGAGGGCCACCACAGAAAGGGCCAAGCATTTTGCTTTCTGGGCCTATTTCTTTGCCCTGTATATGGCAGACGAGCCGTCCCAAGACCGGATCAGGGATATTCTAGGCCAATGCTCCTGGACTCCACTGCACCCCCCCCCCCATCATGCCAAACAACTGGAGGATCCCCTAACTACAGAGGAACTGGCGGCAGCACTAAAGGTCCTTCCCTTAGAGAAATGGTCGGGACCGGACAGAACTTCCGCTGGTCTTTTATCACCTGTTTCTGATGCAGCTTCAACCTCACCTCTTGAGGTTGTATAACTCTTTCTCTGCCATGGAAGGGCCAACGCCCTCCATGGGCATGGCCGAAAAAGCCCTTATACCAAGCCGGGGAACGTCCCTACGTTGTGTGCATCCTACTGCCCCATAGCGTTGTTAAATACGGACCTTAAAAATTATACTAAGATGCTGGTGAAATGCCTGGATACCCACATGCCTGGCCTTGTGGAATCGGACCAGGTCGGCTTCATTCGGGGCCGGCAGGGAGCGGACAACATGCGTAGAATCGCACACCTTGTGGGGAAGGCGCAGCACTGGGAGATACCAGCATGCTTTCTATCGCTTGATGCGGAGAATGTGTTCGACCGGGTGGACTGGTCATTCCTCTGGAAAGTGCTGCGAAAAATCGGGCTGGCTCAGAACATAATTGCTATGATCATGGCCCCATATCTTTCTCCACAGGCCAGAGTACGGGTCAACGGACAGCTTACGGACCCCTACCCCATTTTATAGAGGTACGTGGCTGGGTTGCCCCTGTCTCCTCTGCTGTTTGCCCTTGTGATAGAACCTCTTGCAGTGCTGATTAGGCAAGCAGCCGATATACATGGCCTTTTCCTTGGGGGGGCGGCAGAATAAGGTGGCACTTTTTGTGGATGACCTCATCCTTACGATGTCACGGCCACGTATATCTCTACCAGCTCTCCACTCCCTACTGCAGACCTTTGTGTGGGCGTCAGGCCTCAAAATTACCTACAGAAAGTCTTGGGCTCTGAATCTTACAATCCCCGAAGACGAGATACCAGTTCTTAAAGCGCTTGCCCCCAATCAATGGGCCACTGATCATATTCGATATCTAGGATTCCAGCTGACTCCCTCCCTTGACACGTGGACCCAAATAAATTGGCGGGAATGCAGAAAGAAAGTTTTGGAGGATCTGAGAGGCTGGAAATCTCGGACTCTTTCCTGGCTGGGTCGCCTCAACGCTATTAAAATGTTGATACTTCCAAAAGTACTGTATTTGTTTCAATGTCTCCCCCATCCCTTTCCCGCAACATCAGATTCAGAGCCTGCAACAGGATCTCACTCGCTTCATATAGGGCGGGCGACCACACTTCTCCCATAAAATCCTTCTGCTCCCGCGGGACAGAGGAGGATTGGCATGACCCAACCTCCTGGAGTACTATTGGGCCTCCCATCTCCGTGTTGTCTCGGAGTGGACAACGACTGTGAGTGAAAAGATCTGGCTTCATATGGATAGGTCTGTAACAGGGCGAACCATCTGGGATCTGGTTTGACTGCACCGGACTACAAGCTCTTGCAGCGCCTATATCGCTGTGCCTACAAAGACGGTGCTAGATGGCACAGCCGGCACAGCCGGGAGCGTTTGCTAACGAACTTCGTGTTTTTAAAACAATTGTGTGTTTGAGCTAATTTTTTTAACCCACCACCCTCCCTTGCCTGCACTCTGTTTGGGGCACTTTCCTCACCTTGTTACACCAGCGCAGCCAAGATAAACGCCTCCGCGGGATTGCAATTTGTCATCGCTGCCATCAGCGAGTGAGCCGGTCTTGTGGCCACGCCCACTCTCTCGAGGCCACGCCCCCACCGCCTACAAAAGATGTGCATTCCACGTACGCGCAGCGGACGGGCGCAGCGGGCGCGCCGTCAGCGCACCTAAGGCAAGCCCGTCTGGGCCCGTCTGGGCCCAGTCGGACCCAGGCCCAGTTACTCTGCCCGTTTCATCCGAAGACCGACTGGTCTATACGAGTGACATGCTCCTTGCTCTCCACCCGGCAAAAAATCCAGAGTGCAGCTACATCCACGCAGAAGGAAAACCCTACATCAAGTGTGAACTATGTAACCCAGATACCATCACCGCAGGTAATTACGGCCTACAGATGGGCCTTCTCAACTGTCGGTCCCTCCCTAAGCATGCTCATGAAATTAACCTGTTGATTCAGGACCATGGTTTTGACGTTTTGTTTCTTACAGAAACTTGGCTTACTGCTTGGTCAGATGCTGATATTGTTAACGCCCTACCGCCAGGATATCTAATTCAAACCCTACATAGACCCCTTGGCAGAGGGGGCGGCCTTGCGATAATCCACAGAGAACACCTCGCTTGTAGATCTAGCAATGCCAACATTGAAGACTGTGAGAGCTGCCACTTTGCTCTTCAAATATCCCCTGCACACTCCCTCTCAGGGCTGCTGATTTACCGCCCACCGGGAACCCCAGGGAAATTCTCAAGTGCTCTTGTTGACACTGTTTCTCAGATAGCAACCTCCTCTCCCAACTTCCTTATCGTGGGTGACCTCAATCTTCACCTATCAGACCCCAAAGATCTAACTGGGTCTGAACTTCTTCTTGACCTCATGTCTTTTGACATTCGGTTAGTTAATGCAGGACCTACCCACGACAAGGGGCACCTCTTGGACCATGTCTTTACCAACATCACGGACATTTCCACTAGCTCCCCTTTCCCCCTTCCTTGGACAGACCACTTTTTAATACCCATCTTTTGGTATTTCTTCATTCCACCCACCCAACAGACCAAAACCCGGGTCACCGACCGGCGCTGGCACAAACTCGTGCCAGACGAATGGACCACCATTCTCAGGGAATCTCTCCCCTCCCCAATCTCAGACCCAGCCAACGCTGATAAACAGTTCAACTCCTGGCTCACCTCATCACTGGACAAACTTCTCCCCAAAACTACCACCATCAGGCGAATCAAAAGAGTGAGCCCTGCCCCTTGGTACACTCCTGAGCTTAATCTTCTACGGAAGGAGTGTAAAAGAACGGAGCGCTCCTGGAGGAAGGATAAGTCGACTGCTAAGAAGGATGCCTACCATACCTCCTTAAAAAATTACAAGATCGCTCTTCGCAATACTAAAAGCATATTCTTCCAGGAAAGGATAGAAAACTCCTCTTGCTCCAGCAAGGAAACTTTTATCATTTTAAAAGAATTACTTAAAGCCCCAGAACCCGGACCAAGAATTTCGCCAGACCCCAGAGCAGATGAAGAAAAATGGCTTAAATTGGCCAACTTCTTCGAGGAGAAGATTCAGAAAATCCTTGCCTCCATTCCACCCATTAATTTCAGCGCGGAAGAAGGTATTAACACGATTCCCACCTCTCCCCGTTTAACTTCCTGGGGACAAGTAACTGCCGAAGAGGTCGCAATCACGCTAGACACCATCAAAAGCGGATCTCCTAGGGACCCTCTTCCGCTACGCATCCTTAAGAAAGTTGCCCCTACCATCGTCCCTCCACTTACCCATCTCATTAATGCTTCACTGCTACAGGGAATAGTTCCCTCTAGCTGGAAGGCGGCCGTCGTCAAGGCGCTACTAAAAAAACCCCTCCCTGGACCCCTCGGATTTGGCCAACTACAGGCCAATCTCCCTTCTCCCCGGAACCAGTAAAATTGCTGAAAAGCTAGTGAACAAAAAACTCTCGCAGTATCTGGAAACCAACAATCTGCTTAGATGCTCGCAGACCGGATTCCACCCAGGGCAGGGCGCTGACATCGCCCTTCTCGCAGCGGTGGAGGAGGCCAGAGCACTTTTGGACGTGGGAGGATCAGTGGCAGTGATCCTCCTGGACCTCAGTGCGGCCTTAGACACCGTTAACCATCGGTTCCTAATCCATCGACTTAAGAACATCGGTGTGGAGGGCACTGCGCTGTCCTGGCTCACTTCCTTCCTTGGCCAGCGCTCCTTTCAGGTTTGGGAGAATGACACCCGTTCCCCCAAAACTCCCCTCCAATGCGGCGTGCCTCAGGGTTCATCCCTGAGCCCGACATTATTCAATGTCTACATGTCCCCATTGGAGGAGGTTGTCAACCCGTTCGGAGTGAGTACTCAATTAGTGGTGTCCTTATCTCACCCAAACCAAAAACCATCGGATCTATACAACTGTCTGGCAGAAATACAAGGATGGATGAATAGCTCGTCTTTGAAACTTAATGGCTCAAAGACAGACATTCTCCTCCTTGGCCAGAAGGGGCTTTCCCTCTCGCAGAACATCTGGCCCCCCTGTTTGGGTGAACCCCCTGCTCCTAAGTCTGAGATTAAAAGCCTGGGAATTTGGCTTGAAAAAGATCTGTCTTTCAAGACGCAAGCCAAAAAAATCGCGGGGACTTGTTTTGGGCTCCTCAAATCAATCAGGAAGATGGGGGAACCCTATTGCAAAGGAATCACGCACCAGAGAAAGGAAACACCGCCTTGCTAGAGGCAGAGAGTGAGTCTGCCAGCGGGACAGCGACGCCAGTAGAAGCAGGAGCTGAGTCCCCCCTGCCGCCGCATTCTAACACCAACGCGGTAGCAGAGCGGGGGGACTCCAACACCCAGGAGCCTGTGCGGGGGCGCGCACCAGTTACGCGCAAGAAGGCGCCCAGAGGCGCCTAAAACAGCGGCGCCGCCGGAGCACCTCGGGAACCCTATTGCAAAGGAATCACGCACCAGAGAAAGGAAATGCCGCCTTGCTAGAGGCAGAGAGTGAGTCTGCCAGCGGCACAGCGATGCCAGTAGAAGCAGGAGCTGAGTCCCCCCTGCCGCCGCATTCTAACACCAACGCGGTAGCAGAGCGGGGGGACTCCAACACCCAGGAGCCTGTGCGGGGGCGCGCACCAGTGACGCGCAAGAAGGCGCCCGGAGGCGCCTAAAACAAAAACGTCCCCTCCGCGTAACAAATCCACTAATCGCAAAGGGAAAAAAGCACACATTACCCATAATCAAGATCTAACCAATCTAGACCCGGTGCTCTCGAATACGAGTAGCAACCTGGTTGCTCTTACTAATGATACTGGGGGAGTGCACCAGGCTAATGTCGGCCTACCCTTAAGCCTACCAGATGATACTGTTGTAGACAGCAGTTTGGAGGAAATTTTGGAACTAAGTGGCGAGGCAAACAACCAAGTTAGAAGCAGTGAGGATAGAAGTAGCCTAAGTATGGTTAATAATAACATCTTTGAAATGTTAAAAATCCTCCTTGAACCCATTGAGGTTAGGTTACGCTGCTTAGAAACAATACTAAAAAATATTCATAAAGACATAAGTGCCCCTAGTTTCAATCTGAATAACAAAGCACCCCATGTAAAAACTACAATGAATAAGCCATCCTTAGCTGATAAAAGTGTCCCCACCACCAAAAAAAATGTGCCCAGTAATCCTGGTAACACCACCAATCCAGGAGGCACCACATCAAAGACCCCTGACCCTAAACAAACTCTGAACCCAGCTAAACCTAAGGTAACTCCTCAAGTCAAGTTCAAAGATCCCACACCCCTGACTCCAAAATTGGACCAGGCCCCAATAGATAAGAGAGAGTCCCGGAGAAACATCCATCTTCCCCCGGATGCATGTCCATATGTTGTGATCTTGACCGGGGTCACTGAAATTGCATTAACTGAAGTAGAATCTTACCAGGCCCTGAAAAATAAAGTATGTTATTGGCTGTCCAAAAACCATCCATTACCGGCCAATATGCCTAGTAACATCCTAATGGTGGAGAGAACTCCTTGGGTTGGTGGTATTAGAAAAAACCTACAAGGAGACTGTATCGTGGTCACCTTTGAGAACCCACAGGTGGTAAAACACATTTGTGGAGGTACTCCGCGCTATCACGCAAGCACGGTCACTGCCAGGCCCCTCTCCTATTTCTACTCACAGGGGAATCAACTAGATAAAAGATGGAGTTGATTAAGGGGTCCACAGGAACACAAAATTAGACAGAGGTTCAATCCCCCATGGGAGGTGCAAGCCCACGGTTGGGAGGAGGGTGGTGAGGATGGATGGAACCTGGTCAGGAGAAGAAGAGCTAGACCTTTCCAGGGAGGGTTTGCTCTAGGGCCCCGAAATTGCTACCCACATTATGACCACCATATTGCGAATGGGCAAGAAAACTATTTTAACGTCCCAACGTTCAATCATTACGATTGCCCGTCATTTATGGAATGGGCAGATTGACAAAAATTGGGCTCACCCATTAAACAGTTGCAAAACACCCCTCCCATTGCCCCACAAAGTAGTCAGCCCGTACAGGAGTCAAACATTGTGTTAAATACTGACCTAGCGTTAACCACAGGTCAGGGCACTGAGGGTGGGACATTATTCTGTGTGAAAGAGGACAATGAAAGGGGAAGGCGGGGGATCTCCCTGGTCACATGGAACATTGCGGGCCTCAGGAGTAAAATAGATGACCCTTATTGGAGGGACCTCATAGGCACCATGGACATAATAGCCATGCAGGAGACCTGGGCCACCGAAAACATACTCACAGTTGATGGCTTCACCACTTTTTTTCTCCCGGCAGTTAACTCAAAGCGAGGGCGGGCCAGAGGCGGTCTGGTTACATTGATATCCGCCAAAATCCCGGGCACTTATAAAGAAATAGCTACTGGCAGCCCCTACTGCCTCGCAGTTTTAATTACACACAGGGGCTCTAATACTGTACTGCTAGTGAACTTTTATAACCCCTTTGATAGGGAACATCCGGTTGGCAACCTGCTGAGGTTAAACTCTTTTTTAGTCAACTTCAAGGAGTCTATAGAGCCTGAATGCATTGTCATTTAATTGGGAGATTTTAATGTCCATGGTTGCCAGGATAAATGTCCCCCCAATGTTCTATTTGGCCCCCCGGAAGAAGAGAACACCCACTTTGAACACTCAGAACAGGGAACTTTTTTGGAATCCCTGTTGGCTGAAAATGGGTTAATGCTGCCAACCGGGGGTGATGAGGATATCCCCACTTTCACGGGTCATGGCAGTGGGTCTACAATTGATTACATCTTCTTGAGTAGCAGTTATGGGACCCAAATTATTAGTTATTCAGTTGTAAGGTCCCATTTCAGTGACCACAATCTGGTTGTATTAAAAGTTAAGAATGTATTTGTTATCAAGGAATGTAGCTTGAATCTAGTAGACAAATGTGATATACGACCGACTGACCAGGCACGTAGAATTAAGTGGTGTAGAATAATTCCTGAGGATTTCTTTTGTAATCTTTGCATTAGTAGCCAGGAGGCTCTAAAACTCTGTATGGATGATCAGGCTGGGGACAATGAGGTAATAGAGGCGTATAAAAGGGTCTGCGCTGATATCCTGTCCAACCTGACGCGACAGGGCAAAAGTAATATACAAGGGAAGGAAGGCTGGTTCGACAAGAAATGTTCTGCTGCTAACCATAAACTAAAAGTAGCACTTAAATCTAAACCAGTAGATAGAAGGCTCGTGGCTACCCTCAGGAAAAAATATAAGATCACCATCGAAAAAAAGCGGCGCGAGATCAAAGAGGACGCTTGGGCCGACCTGACCTCAATTGATGTTTTGAAAAGTAGCGCCAAATTTTGGGCCGTGGTCAATCAACCCTTTTTCTCAGATTCAAGCAACAATGAACTGGATTGTGGAATCCAAGCAGATAAATGGCACTTGCACTTTAAATCTGTTTATGAACAGGAAACATTCGGGGCTGAGGGCACGACTAGCTTTTACCAACTCCCCTATAGTTTGACGGTGGATGAGGAAGAGGTGGCCGTGGCCATTGGAAAAATGACCAGTAATAAAGCACCCGGGCCGGATGGGGTTCCCGCTGACCTTTTTAAAGTTGATATTTTATTTTGGTCCAAAATCTTAGCTAGAGTTTTTAACAGAATTTTCAAAGCAGGTATCCCAGAATCATGGACCCAATCAGTGATTGTCCCTATTTACAAAAAAGGGGATAGGGGGGAACCTGGAAATTATCACCCTATATCTCTTATAGATTCCGCGGTTGAGGTCCTAGGGAGAGTGGTCCTATGCAAACTTACTGAATGGTTAGAGGAGACTAACACCCTCTCCCCCCTTCAGTATGGTTTTAGAAAGGGGCGTAGTACCATCGACCAAAGTTTAAACCTACAACTGCTCATAGGGAAATACACACAAGTGAAGCAAGGATCCCTGTACATTGCCTTCATGGATCTGTCCTCGGCATTCGACCGAGTTAACAGATCCAAGTTGTGGGGCCAGCTTCTTAGTGTTGGAATAGACCCAAATATTGTGTATTTTCTAGCAGACCTTCATAGGGACCTTACTGCCACGGTTCGTTACGATAGAAAAGGGAACTGCACAGGGAAAATCAGTATCACCAATGGTGTAAGGCAGGGATGCATCCTTGCTCCCCTGCTTTTTACACTATATATAAATGACCTGGGTGGAATTTTGGGCACAGCTTGCAAGGATATACCCAGGGCAGGGAAATACCTACTGCCCGCCCTATTATACGCGGACGACGCTGCCCTTATAGCTAGAACCGCAGTGGGTCTACAAAGCCTGTTGAATTCTTTTTATGTTTTTATGACAAATCTTGATTTAAGTATTAACTTTGGTAAGTCTCATGTTATGGTGGTAGGCCACAAAGCAAAGGCCAAAAAAAATGTGATGACGCTGCACTGTAACGGCCACAAGCTGTCAAGAGTTTCCAGATTTCCTTATCTGGGTGTTGTTTTCGATGACTGTTCCACATGGCACCCCCAAATGCTGGAGAAGAAAAAGGTTTTGGCACGCTCCATCTCCGCGGTCCTGGGTTTTTCACGTAAATTGGGAGTGAAGCCCATAGAGGCAGTTTTAAAAGTGTATGCTGCTAAATGTATTGCCATCGCTATGTATGGTGCAGACCTGTGGGGCTTTAGGCCTATCAAATCTCTTCAAGTGATAGAAGATAACTTTTTAAAATCAATTCTTTCCCTGCCAAGATCCACTGCCAGCTTCATAGTCCATCAGGAATGCGGCGTGGATTTCTTGGAGGATCGAATTGCTATGGCCCCCCTTTTAAAATGGATATCCGTATGGCTCAATTCAGAGCTTGAAGTTAACCATGAAATCCTGAAGGACTGCCTAAAGTTAGATCACTGGAACAAGATTCCCTTGCTGAAATATGTAGAACAAATGTGTGTAAAGTTGGGACGGCCCGAACTGTTTCACAAACCATCCGTCCTGGTGAAAGCCGATTTGAAGTGGACAAAGAACACTTTTTTGCAGTACAGTGGTATGGACAGAGAAAGCAGGGAGCTGTTAAAGCCCTCTGTTAGGACTCACCAATTGATTGTTTCTTCAGACCACGACTTGGAACTTTCCCTGAAGGTCGTTAACAACTCAAACCACAGGTATCTTCTAACCAAGTTCCGACTGAACAAAGTCCACCTATTAATTTCAGGCTGCCCCAGCTGGACCAGGGATTTGGATTTGAATCTATGTAACTGTGACGGTTACTCAATCATGGACACTGCCCACTTCTTATTTTTCTGTGATCATTTTAAAGACATCAGGAAAAAATGTATTATACCCCTGTTAAAGAGGAAAGGGTTCAGGCAGGTCAAACCAGCTTTACTGTATCTCCAATTGTTAGCAGATATTTGGGAAATTTATAACGTGGCTAAATTCTTAACCATTGCAGTGAGTTTGGGCAAAAAGATCAATTGGCCGTAGAACATCCACCATAAACATTGCCCATTGTAACTTGAATCAAGTTTTTTATCCTGTAAATTTTTAATTGATGTTCTTCTTTTTAATTGTAGAATGCTGTTCTTTTTATTGTCATGCCGCTCTGTGATTTGTGGACCATTTTTATGTGTCTTGTACTTTTATGGTTTTTGTAAATTGAACCGAATAAAGTATTACTTGACTTGATCAGGAAGATTCTGCCCCTACTTCCTCCTGCCTCCCAGAAACTGTTAATCCAAGGCCTTATTTTATCAAGGCTGGATTACAGTAACACCGTCTACCTAGGCGCTCCCGAGGCAATCCTTAACAAATTACAAAGGATCCAGAATGCTGCGGCTCGGATCCTTACCAATACCCCGGCCAGATCTTCGGCCAAACCAGCCCTGAAACTCCTCCACTGGCTTCCAGTGAGAGAGCGAGTGAAGTTCAAGGCTCTCTGTCTGTCTCACAGACTTACAAGACAAAGGCCCCCCTATTTTAAGAAAATTCATCAGGCCCTACAAAGCCCCAAGATCCCTCCGATCCGATCAGGAATACCTTATCACCATCCCCAGAGTTAAGAAGGTGCGCACGGGTGGACGGCGCTTTTCTGTTAACACTGCCCGTCTTTGGAATTCACTACCCCGCGACCTTAGGACGGAACCAGACTATCTCCGATTCAGGAAGCGGCTGAAAACGCACCTTTTCCCCTGATCTGACTTCCCCCTTCGCCCCAGTGACCCTCAGATGTTTTGATCTTAGCGCTGGGATACTTACGGGTGACTACGCGCTTTATAAAATCTAATAATAATAATAATGGGACAAAGTGGCCATACACAAGGGACTCATGACCTTCCCCTCCCCCCACAGCCCCATTGCGGGCAACCTGCTCTTCCCCCCGGCGTTTCATTCCCAGGCGTTTTCAAAATGGCAGAAAGGTGGTTGCAGAACAATCAGTGATCTTTATGAAGGGGGCACGTTCAAAACGTTTATGCAAGAGGAGTTCCAATTACAGGCAGATGCAGGGCTCCAATATGCACAGTTGCGACATTGGCTCTCCTCGACAGAGATGCAGCAGGTGGCCACTCGTCTGTCATCCCCTTTTAGCGATTGGTTCACTCCTTTGATTAATCTAAGGGCCTTATCTCCCGAACGTTCCAGATTTTGCAGCATCCCCCGCTTGTAACCACTCATCAGTATCTGCGCCAGTGGCAGTTGACGTCCCCCACTGAAATCACGCCTGCTTCAATTCACTTTCTGGAACTGCGGAAGGCCTCTCAAAGGACTGCCTGCTGCTGTGGCCTGCTGTGCACTTCATAAAACCGCACTGCTGTACTTAAAAGGACTGCTTTGCTACCTGGATCCTACCTTGAACCCTCAGGGGACTGCCCTGCTGCTTGAGCCCTTCTTCACCTGAACCCAGGACTACCAGAGTGAATCTAAAGGCTAGTTTGCTGACTTTCTGTTCAAAGCTACAGGGACATAACAGGCTCCCACCATCTTGAACCCGCACCTGAACACAGCCTGGGTGCGTCCTACCCCTCCCTCCCAGTCCTGAACCCATGATGGGAGTGCTTAAGGAGAAAGCAAAAATCCAATACTTGGGAGTTTGACTTTTGTAGGGCTAAAAACTGCTCTGAGAACCGAAAGAAGACTGGGACCAACCTACTTGCCTATCTGTCCAAGGTGGCATTAAAGCCTGACTTCACGGCAGCTCCTGCTACCTCATTCTCTGCAGGAGAAAATACTGTTCAGTGGTCCTTCGCCAAAAAGGGTATCTGGCCTCCTGGATTTCTCATCAGCTACAGCCTCCTGCCTCTTCCCACTGGAGATTTTCGTCTCCCAAAAAAGTGACTACGTCCGAAAGTAGAAATCTTCATTGCAACTTTGTCCAGTGGCTCCCCGAAAATGACACTCCCTCCTCGGACACCGCCTGCAGCCTTGCCCTGCTGAACTTTACCTTCTCAGAACTTTTTCTTCAAAATTTCTTCTTCTAAGTCAGAAGTTAAGCACTGACAGGGTCCAATCCACTTCTTGTGTCTAACCGGCACCCCATAGCGGTCAGCCATATTTTTCGACTTTGACCTTGTCTCACGCGACTAGGTGTCTACAGTTGGTGCTTTGATCTTTTAGGCACTCGTTTTTACTAAAAACTTTAAAAATTCATGACTCCAGTTCTAATGGTTGGATTTTTGTCATTTTAGTGTCAATTTATTAAGTTTAACTGTATTTTTATAAATTGGTGCAAGATTTTTCTTGTGTTGTGTTTTCACTTTTTTATCGTTTTGTGTGCTGCAGAAAGACTTTTCACATTGCCTCTAAGTTGAGCCTGGCTGTTTTTGTGCAAAGCTACAAAGGGTTAAGCACAAGTTAATTTAGGAGTTTTTGTGGTTCGCCCTGACCAAGATTGCGGCTTTTGTTTGAACAAGGATTATCGTCCTCCCTTCACACAACAACTCAATTTCTCAAAACTTGTCACCACCGCATTGTTCATTGCAGGCAGCTTTCAGCCATGACAAGGGAAGCAGAAAACTGCAAGGACTTTAAAGGGAATTCACAAAAAACATTCTCCTACTTCGAAGTGGGCACCAGGTAAAAATAGTGGACCCTCAGACCCAACTCTTCAGAATAATCTTGGACAAGTGGATGCTACAGAAGGACTGTTGTACTGCTTTGCTGTCAGAAGGGCTGGCACTCTGCTACCCTGCTAATCGGCTGCTTTGTTGCCTTCTGCCCTCTTTGATGAGAAGGAAGCCTGGCCCATCACCCCAGGCTGAAGTGACTCCAAGGGTAAGCCAGATTACCTCCAGTTCTGAGCTACAGGGACAGAAGCTCCACAGGCTTCCTGCAGCTGATCTGCTCCCTGGACCTGCAACTAAAACTGCCTGAGCCCTGCTGCCTTCTGCTGGAATCAATTCCTGATCCCCAAGAGGTGCCCCTCAAGCCTTAGACCCTCAGTGTGGCCTTTGTTGAGCTCCTTTCCAAAGAAAAGAGAAACCCTGAACTTATGGGCTCTAAACGAACACAGACTGGTCCATCTGCTACCTGATCTTGCCTCCCAATGCCAACTTCTGGTGAAACAGGCTCGTCACACCACAGTAACCGCCAGTGACACCCGGTAGCCAATCAATTGGCAATACAGCATCAAGAGCTTGAGGTGACCGCAATGTTAAGCTCTAGCAACAAGTCCCTGCGACACCCGACAGGATTTTCTTGCTACAGTGACGATCATCTGCGATGCTGGACTGTTCTTCGTACTACATCAACAACCATCTGTGAGGCTCTTTCAGTTGATTGTGGGCCCTTCCATGTTGAAATGAACTAATCGAAATGGACTTTTGAAGGTAACTCTTTCATCTGGACTAATCTGCTCTGTTTATCCATCCTGCAACCCATCGTGGATGGTCTGAACTTGTGACTTTCCCCCAGTCTCGCATGACCAGATAACCATGAGTAGCGGTTTTTGCTCTTGGACACTTTCCTTACTTGAAATCTTTAAACTGCAAATCTCCGGGTCCACTAAGTGGATGTTTGTCATTTTGGTGTCAAATAATTGATTAAATTTTCCTTTTATTTTAATTGGTGTGAGATTTTTCATTTGTTGTGTTTTCACTTTATTACTGTTTGAAGTGCTGTATACTTTACACATAGCCATCAAGTTAAGAGTGCCATGCTATCAGAGGGTTAAGCACAGGTTACTTTGAGGTTTGCTTAGGTTTCACCCTCACAGAGAGTATGGTTGCTGCTACAGTAGGGTTTCGTCGCCTGTATGAAAGAAGCTCTTTTAGGCATGGTCACCCACACTTTTTGCCTGGTATTTTCTGTGATTTTGACTGAAAATGCACTGGGTTCCTGCTAACCAGGTCCCCTCACAGATCTTTCCCAAAACTGTGCAACTGTACACCATTTGGCAATACTTTGACACTCCCTAGTAAGTAATACCCCTACTACCTAGTGCAAGGAGCCCAAAGAGGGTCCTTAAGGGCTGCAGCACAAATTGTGCCACCCTAAAGGACCCCTCATCAACAGATACAGACTTCCACTGCAGGCTGCATGACTTGATGCAGACAAAAGTGAAAACATGGCATGATTCTCATCCCTGTATGCCATGCTCCCAGACTCTGCATGAAGTATAGGTAAGTCACCTCTACTGCAGGTCATCCAGCTCTATGCAGAGTGCACTATTGTACATGTGAAGGCATAACTGCATGAGGAGATATGCCCCTGTACCGTTCAGCCCAATTGCTGCCAGTAAAAGTGAACAGGGAAGCCATTTTGAATACATGTGCTGGACACTGGTGAAAACAAGTTCCCCAGGAACATGATGGCTTCACTGAAAATAGGTATGTATGGTATCAAACATCTCGTATTAATGAACCCACACTGATGCCAGTGTTGGATGTATTAATACATACACATAGAGGACACCTTAGAGGTGCCCCCTGAAAGCCTACCAGCCACTGGTATACTGACTCATTATCCCCAGCCTGCCACCAAAGAGGAGTTTCCGACCCCCAGGGGTGAGAGCCTGCTTGGGAAGGCTCCCATAGGAAGACCTGCTGGTTAGCATTCTAAGACAGGGGAACTTCAATGAAGCCACTGACTTTGCTGTGCAAATCTGGCTCCCCTCACAGGAGAGGAAGCCAAACCCCTTTCGTCCAGAGCCCTTTGGCACCTGGAGAGGTGGGAAAATTGGCTAGTCAGGTAGGTGTGCCTACCCTCAGGCTAGTACCACCCCTAAGGTGGGCTACCAGAAGTTGACACGACTTTCAGAGTTGGCCATCTTTGTGATGGCAAACTTAGGAATTCTAGGACAGGGCTATGCCCACTTTCCACAGGAGGTGGACATGTTGGGAGAGTAGTGACCCCAAAGGGTAAGTAGCCCATTGGCTACTACCCTACACTCCCCTAATGCCCCCAAATTCAGTATTTAGGGGAGCCTCTGGCACAGAAAAGCAGATCCTGCTGACCTGAAAGATGAAGGTGGACATGAAGAGTCGCACAGAGCAAGGACAGAAGATACAGCAACTGACTTGGCACCAACCCTCCCGGCCGACCTTCTGACTTTGACAATTGCACCAAAAGATGACTGTGACTCCAAAGCCTGCAGAACCTCCAGGACTTTACCCAAGAACCAAGAACTCCGTTGAGAGGTGGAACTGTTCCCCTCATCCTGCAGTTTCTAAAGACTGAGCTGAGAGGCTCCAAGACCATAGAAACACGATGCTGGAAAGCACCACTGAACCTGAGCCGCCTAGCCCGAGCTGAAGAAGGCCAACTGAGTAAATGTGGTCCCCAGACCCTCCAGACTCAAAGACCACCTTGGGTTTCTCCGCTGTGGACTTCTCAACGCTGTCTGAAGCCACTGTTTGAAGGCCCACCTGCTGTGACCGCTCCCTGTGACATAGACCCGACCCCTAGAGACATCTCGACACATGCGACCCCTGGCCCATAAAGAAGAGGACCAAAAGTGTCCTCACGTCCCCGAGCATTGTAAGGCCTGAGCCCGCCCGGTTGGTTCAGCTCGACTGGCCTCCCAGTCAAAGCATACAACCTCTTTTCCCAAAGGCCGATCCCCATTGACTTCCATCAGTCACCCGACGCTGTGATGCACCCCTGCACCAGGCCGTCTTATTGCCACTGGTGGTGATTGTCTGGTGCTGCCTTGGACCTCGCCCTACACTCACCTTAAATCTGGGAGATTGGTCTCGTAAAGTGTTGCTGTACTGTACATGAACGCTGTTCTTGTTTTTCCTCCCATAAGATGACATTGCAGCTTCCAAAAATTACACTTGACTTTTCAAACGCAAAAGTGTCTCTCTTCAAAAACGTACCTACCTGATCATATTGGTTCTCGTGCCTAAATATATATAAAGATACTTGCTATTTTCATAAATAAGTTTGGATCTCCTAATTGAGTCATGTGCATCATTTGACTATAGCATGTATTTGTAGAAGTCTTACACTCCTCTCTGATAAGCCTAAGGCAGCGCCACCTACTAGCCCCCTAGTAGAGCACATTGAGATTGCTAGAGCAAGCCCCTGTCCGCTCATAAGGGAACCCCTGGAATCTTGCACAATAGATCTCTTATATTAATATATCATATAAAGACACAGCTTCCTACACCCCCTCAACCAGTATCTCAATTTTCTACAGGGGTTAACGTATTAATGTTTCAAATTAAGGTTTAGACCTGTTAAAAGAGTTTATTTTGACAAGTTGAATTGCAGTTTTCAAACTGCCCCGTCAAGCTACAATGGTAGGCCTGAAGCCATCTTTACACTGCCACTGTAGTGGAGGGCACAATAGGTGCTGTTATCCACTAGTGGCATTTAACATACAGGCCCTTAGTAGGCCTTGTACCATGTACTAGGGTCTTATCGGTAAGTTAAATATGCCATTTAGGGATATGCAAGTGTAACCATTATACCATGTGCTAGGGACTTATAGGTAGGTTAAAGATGCCAATTAGGGTTACACCAGTTAAACTATGTTAAAACAGAGGGAACAGGCACTTTATTCCTGGTTAGGAAGGGTAAAGTGAGAAGTGTTCTACAGCTAGTAAAAACAGATAGGGCAAAATCTGGGGGTACACTGCACAAAAGATGGACATTTGAAATTTGGGGATCCTTATTTCCAGAACCAGCATTCACTACGGCAATTCCATCACAGCAAGATGGGCTTGCTGTCACAAACGTTTCTCCCTTACATGTAATTGTTCTCCTAAATATCAATGCAAACACACCACTGAAATTTGGGACCTCATCTCCACACTCACACCCATCACACACAAGGATTCCATCCAATGACCCCCACAAATGACATCACCCCAACCATGAAACACCTCAATTTCAACTCCAACTTAATCGCTGTCTTAATCACCCCCCTCGCCATAGACTCCAACAACTACATTTTCCTTGGCAACCTCAACTTCAATCACGATGACCACAATGACACAGCATAAACAACATCAGATACACCCAACTCATCCACAACCCCAAAAACACTGCAGGCCACATGCTAGACCCCATCTTTACCTCCACCGACTGCATTAGGTACAGCCATACCATGGAACTCACCTGGACCGACCACTCCATTGTCCACTTCAATATCGCAAACTCAAGGACCTCGACCCAAGTATGCCCAATGCCCCCTAACACAGCTGGAGCAAAGTCTCAAAGTACACATGGGTCAATGCCCTTAACATCATCTATCTCATCTTCTCCAACAACCTAGACTAGAAGCTCTCAAACTTCAACAGTTGGATCCCTAAATGCGACTACAGCATCAATCCCATCGGCAACACCACCCACAGAAGGTCCACCAAGCCGGTACACAGGAAGACCTCAGAACTGCTAAACGTCACTGTAAACAACTGGAAACGAGATGGTGCACAAGCAACAACTCAACCAACATGACCGCCTTCAAGACAGCACTCAACCTCTACCACAGTTGAGAGAATCAAAGAAAAAGGCTTTAGCCCCATACATTGAATCAAGCTCCAGTAACAGCAAAGAACTCTTCAACATCGTCAAAGAATTCTCTAGCCCCCCAGCTGCAACAAACATGACCCTCTCATATGAACTTGGCGACAACCTTGCAAACTTCTTACACATCAAGATCGCCAACAACTACATAAACATCAAGCCCCAGCCCAAGGCTACCAACTTCTTCAAGCAACACAACAACCCCGCTACCACCACAGACTTTCAACTAACCAAATAGAGACAGTTCGCCCCACAGGACACCACCTCCATCATTAATTCGATCCACTTAGGGGCCTCACCAACCCTTGTCCTCACCACATCTTCAACCCAGGTAAAACCAGAATCAGTCACATACTCACCACCTTGTTAAAACACCTTAATTGCCACAGCTACCTTCTCCGAGCACTGGAAAAACGCAGAAGTGATTGCCCTACTAAAGAAACTATTGGCAGACCCAGCAAACTCAACAACTACCAACCACTCTCCCTACTCCTGGACAAAGTTTTAGAAAAAGCCAACAACTCTACTCACATCTGGAACAGAACCTCCTACTCGACTTCTCCCAATCTGGATTCCACAACCACAGCACCAAGACAGACCTCATCATGGCTGCTGACGACATCCAATATCTACTCGAACGAGGAGAGACAGCGGTTGTGGTCATCATAGATCTCTCGGCAGCCTTCGATATGGTCTCCCATCACATGCTCATCCAAAGGCTGTACAACATAGGCATCCAAGAAGCCACTCTTGGATGGATTGGCTATTTTTTCACAAGAAGAACGCAAAATGGCTGCTTCCCCTTTTCAACTCCAAACCAAGGGAAATTATCTGTGTAGTACTCCTAGGACACTCGTTCAGCACTACCCTCTTAAACACTTATATGGCACCTCTAGCCAGCATCGCCAAAACCCATTAACTCAGTATCATATCCTATGCCGATGACTTGCAAATCATCCTTTCCCTCTTCAAAGACACCACCAAGACCAACTTCCACCTCTTTTTAACAGACATCACCAACTGGATGAAGGGAAACTGCCTGAAGCTCAACGCAGACAAGACAGAGGTACTGATGTTCAGAAACAAAAGCTCATCCAAGGGACACATGCTGGTTGACCTCCGAACTCCAACCTACTCCTACACCACCAACCACGCTAGGAACCTAGGCATCATTCTGGACAAGAAGCCAAATATGACGACTCAGGTCAACTCCGTCTCCTGCACCTGCTTCTTCATCCTCAGCATGCTTCATAAGATATGCAAATGGATAACCTGAAGCTCAAAATGCACCATCATCGAGGCCCTCACCTCCAGCCGACTGCACTACGGCAACGCTTTCTACTCAGGGATCGCAACTTACCTCCTTAGACGCCTGCAGACCATACAGAACGCCTGCAGCCAGATTGATCCTGGATCTTCCTAGATGACTCACATTACCCCTACCTCAGATAACTCCACTGGCTCCCTGTACATAAAAGGTGCCAGCTGAAGCTCCTGATCCATGCATACAAGGCTCTACACAACTAAAGACCTGTACACTTGAAACCACCGCCTGAATTTCCAGCCACCCACCAGACACCTTTGCCCTCTGTCTCTTTCTCTAACCCTCACCCCCAGCGACTGACGTTGCAGATGCGGATGTCTGTCCTTCTCCTACCTAGCAACAAAGACATGGAACAAACACCCTTTCATCTAAGGACCTCCCACCTCTTCCAGAGGTCTGAAAGTCCCTGAAGACCTGTCTATTAGGCTAATCAACTGGGCAATACCAGCACCTGAAAACCCTCACAGGTAAAAAATGTCACTCTATAAATCTACTGATTATTTGAAATGTGAACCATGCTGCTGCTTACAGTGCACAAGGGATGATTTTGCACCTAAAAGTGATTGTATACCTAAAGGTGATTTGTACTTTCAAAGTATTTTCATATTCTTGATGACAATGCACTAAGTGGGATTTTGAGTTTCAATGTGCTGCCACCAAAATGTGATGTCATACTGATGCAGACCCTCTGCACCAATGCATATACCATACTACCACATTTATTTTCTCTCTGTATTGAGTGATTTTGCTCCAAAGTGATTGCACAATCCAGCTGATTTTACTCCAAGAGCGAATTTGCACCTAAATCTTTCTCTGTGACGAAATATGACGTATTTCACAATCATGACCGTAATGATAACCTCCCAAGCTAAACTAGATACAGAAATTGCAAAATAAAGAGATCGCAAACACGGTGACATCAAGCACGACAAAGCCACAAGGTCTGGCTTACACATGCGAACACATGCAAACACAGGCATGTACAATTTTTTGCAATGTGGGCCATGTCTCTGCGCAACCTCTTTCTTTCTATGTAGTCTATAGCTGGTCTTGGTTTTTTTTATTTTCTAATCTTGCACTGCTGTTTTTTTGCTTTTTTGAGTCCCGCTGCTTACAGTGCTTATGTAATGCATGTTGCATCACGCGCCTGGAACTATAAAATAGGGCCCAGAAATAAGAGACATAGAAAATAGACGGTTGCACAGAGGCACTGCATAAATGCAGCACACTTTTGTATGCCTGTGTTAGCTTGCTTTAACATTTTTAAGGCAGACCTGCTGGCTTTGCCATTGACTGCTAATATAAATGAAGTAAAAATAATCGTTGGACCTTTGAAACCAAAGTATACAGAGAACAACAAAATGAAACCTAAATGCCTTGAAAGTTAGTCCCCAAAGTGTGGTTCCTTTCTTAAGATTTCTTATCACTCCATTCAGACACGTGTGCACATTTACTTGAATGTCCACAAGATCGAATGGCATAAAACCATTTGTGCATTTACTAGGCACACAACTTCATGGGCTATCTTATTGTGTAAAAAATTAAATTAAATTAAAAGACCATTCCGATCCATTCACTTGTTAGCACGTTTCCAATGTATTTTGCCAATTCAAGCGGTCTTTAGGGAAAGCCAGGTGCACTTCAGGTAAAACCTGTTTACAAATACTCCGAATAAAAGTATTTTTTTTCAATTGACAAAATACTTGGAAGGGGGGTCCAAGTCTGGTCACAAAGGGACATTCCGGTTAGGGCATGTATGTGTGCCACATGTGCAACAGGGTGTCCTTTTGACACCCTGGCACCCATGAAATTGCATTCTCAATTTGCGATTCTCTAATTGAGAAACGCAAATTGAGAATGTCTTCCCATTCATTCCTATGGGCCTCTAGATTCTCAAATAGCGATTGTCTAAAAATCGCTATTTGAGAATCGCAAATGTATCCTTTGATACATATGCCCAAAAGACAATCTCAAACGGGAAAATACAAGTTTCGAAGCATAGATTCTAGAGAGACAATATAGACATAACTATGATTTATACAAGGTAAAAAAATCGCACCGAATCTCAGAATTAGAAGCAGATGTGACTTGCATGTGCTGAAAATGCTAGTTCCCAAGGGCAGACGGCATGTGTCTGTTACAACAGGAGCATGCAGGTACCCAAGCTTAGGTACCACACCCGTGTTCTACCTTGCTACCTGAATCTGAAAGTTTTCCAAGTGATGGAGATCATGGTAGCTGCTACCGATTACTGTGCTTGCGGGGGGGAGGGGGCGCTGTGGCTAAATGATGACCGCCATCCTCGAGTCTGACTGTTAATCAAGCTCTAATAATAAATCGAACCAAGAAAAGGTCAAATCTTTTCACGAGGTCAGGTTTTCGCATATTAATACAATAAAAATAACGAAGCGCACAATGAGCCTCGCTGTAAGACGGAACCATTGTTGCAGCAGAAGCAAGCAGGTGTTGCATCCGCTGTATACCGGTGAAGGACTGGGTTCTTTTGGACCCAGCGGTGCCAGGGCACAACACCTGAAACCTTCGTGGGTAACCTGTTCCGGCGTACAAGTCACAGAGACACGGGACACTTCCTTCGGCGTCAAAGAGTCAAGGTTTATTTACTGCAGGGAACACAGAAGTCACAGGAAGTACATCGAGTGTAGTTCGGGGAGACTGCTTCAAATTGGTTCTGTGGATCGCTCCTTTTATACAGTTTTTACCCATAGGCTAACATTGAACACAAAGGTTTACAACTCAGTTCCCACATTTAGCTCCCAGAGGGGTCGCTTTGGTCGGTTTGAAACACATAAGGTCCGGAACATAACTGCGGAAACGTTTGGCGGTTCCCAACTGTAAAAACCCATCTTCCCACCATTAGCAAATTCCAATCAGCAATCAAGTAGATCGAAACAGGAACGAAGACAGGTGCAGAGGAAGACGGAGACAGTGGGGAGATCGGAAAGGGTGTAAAAGGGGAGGTGTCGGGAAACACGAGATACAGGCATCAAAGGGACGTGCCTAATGAGATGCACGGCTGAGACAATAAGTCCGTGCGGCAAGATGAGCCTCGAGCGGCACCACCTGCCTTACAGTAGCAACCCCCTCGTCATAAAGACACTTTCAAAAGACATGTGTCTTCCGCAAATATCTTGGGAGTCCCAGGGTCGCGAAGCGGACAGCGTCCGTTCGCTGGCTACTTGAGGGCAAGAGACAAAATGGATGCCGTATCTAAGATGGAACCCGTGGGTACAGATGAAAAAGCCCACGTAACAAACGAACGGTTTAAGTTAGCACAGCGAAACTGCGCACACTTACTAAACTCGTCATTTGCGGTTCATAGATACCAGACTCGACCATATTCGTACGAGTCGGAAACACCACTTACAATTGTCACAGAACCTCAGACGCTCCTTTTGCCCTCATGTAGGCAAGCACTAGTCGGAATCATATTCGATATTCATCAGACCATCAAGATGTCGTTGTAGCATAGCTCTGTCCAACCGAGTCCCCTTGGTAACAGGTGGTTGTCTCATACACGTTGTAGCACAGAGGCCACATAAGGCAGGACCACACTGCACGCAAAGGCAACACGTGAACAGGAACACTACCACAACTCCGATGATCATCAGAATCTTCCAACCCCAAGTCGACATCAGGCCCCAAAACCAACCAAGTAGCGTCCAATCCCCTACATCCACGTGTATGGATTCGGAGATCTTATGCAACTTCGAGATGGCTTGATAGACAGTAGGAGCATTATCTGGAATGAAAATGCAACAGCTCGAATGGATCACTTTACATACCCCACCGCGATCTGCCAAAACGACATCCAAAACCATACGGTTTTGCAACGTCATAAGTCTCTCCGCCTGAAGTTCTGTGGTGATATTACCAAGGGCACTGGCAGTAACATTAGCTGTCGATTCTACCACTCGAGTCAACTGTCTCAGGTTCCTACTATTAACCATAGGTCCCCAAAACGGGAGGAAACCCTTGAAAAAGTCTCCTGCCTCTTGACCGGCAGTATCCTCTTCGCTAATTACGCCTCGTACAACTCTAGTCTTATGGTAATCGGCATCTACAGTGAACGTCGGAGGCAACAAATTTGCAACAAAACATGAGCCCATGAAGTCTACGGGCAACCATGTGTATGCACGATCATGACAGATGAAGTACGTACCCTTGGCAGCCAGAAACACAGGGGTCGGGGACATTGGCAGAAGGTAACTTTCAGTGCAAGCACTTACTCCAAGTGAGGCTTGCGAACCACGACCCACGAGACAAAGATTACCAGTGTGGGGTACGACCCATATTGGAGGCGAGCTTTTAAGCTGCTTTTCATTGATGAACATACTATATTCCCCTCTACTTAGGACCCTATAGGCTTGTACCTCTTCTTTAGGGATGAGAAAAGCATCATGGATCTCATCTTCCATATCCTCTATTGCCATCGACAGCACCCACTGATACGAGGTAGGACCAGAGTTGGGGGAACGTTGTTCTGGAGTGGGGTGGAAACCCAGTGCGCTTCGAAGCATTGTTTGGAATGCTCGAGCTGACCCTTGGGAACTATACGGTAACACCAGATATGGAATTCCCTTATCCGTAGTATGTGGCATCAACCCACACACCCAACAATTAGTAGTGTTAACCACTAACTGATGCTGGTGGAGGAGCTGGATAAAGGAATTGTTGCGGAATTCCACACGTCTAGCCTGTTCGTGTTCCGGTAAAATATGAAAGGAATGGGGAGAAGCAGTAGTAGTAGTAAAAGTAATGTTAGGGTAAGGAGTAGGAGTAGGGGTAGCAAGTAAGAAGTGAGACATAGTGTAATACACCCCACCCGCCAAGAATGCAGAAGCAGTTAAAAACAATACAAACAATTGGAATACAACACATTTAGTACGACCGAGTTCCTGCAGTTTGACTCTGTACGCCTGAGCTCCTTCCAAATCGTTCAGCTTCGAAAATGCCATTTCCCTATGACCGTCCGCAACGTTTCTTGACGCACTTCGTTCTGTGCAGCAATAGTCAATCCCCAGGAGTTCCTAGGAACCGACGGCCTTTAACCTAACGTCAAGACCTACTGTCCAGAAGGAAGTACGCGCGCGGCCCTACGGCCCTCAATACACAATATGTATTAATTTAGTACAATAATTCTCTGCTGTGGAAGGAAAAAGATACAAGGAAGAAGCTTGATATATGTACAAAACAAGTTTCAACGATACGAATGTTCAAAGTTGATCATGGGAAACGAGGATATTGTAGTTATCAATTTCAACAAAACAAGGAATTTTTATTAGTCCTTAATGCGAGAACGCAAAGAATATCGATGTTTCCCGGGACGTGTCTGCTCATCAAACAAAGGATCCGTTGAAGAGACAGCGTCCTGCTGATCAATTTGTTGATTTGGTCTTAAGTCTTTTACTGACAATGTTCCAACAATGGCTTTCTGCTGCGCTGAGGGTTCTCCAACAAGCTGTGCGTCGCTAAAAGGTACAAACGCCGGCAATGTCTCTGCTTCTGTTGACGCAATGCCTTTCCTTACCCACGGGCCTGCCGGCAAAGGAATAGGGACTCGCTTACAATGGGTAGCATGTACCCAATTCTTCCGTCCCTCAAGACGAACGGCAGTCCTCGTGGCCAGGAGCACCTGGTAAGGTCCAACAAAACGGGGGTCCAGATTCTTCTTGCGCGAGAAGTTACGGGTAACTACCCAATCACCGGGCTGGAGCTGGTGGCCTGGACCCTCCGTCTGCGTCGGCAAGGCGTCGTAAACCTGTTGATGAATTAACCTCAGTTTAGCAGTCAAGTCATGTAAGTAGTCAATCAACATCGGATACTCAAGATCAACGAATATACCTGGCCTAGGAACCCCCCACACATTCGCAGGACGGCCGAACACTATCTCATAGGGGCTAAGCCCTATTCGAGAGTGTACAGTCGTCCTAGTTGACAGTAATGCTAGAGGCAAAGCGTCAGGCCACGAAAGACCAGTCGTAGCCTGAATCTTCGCTAACTTTAGCTTAAGGGTGCCATTATACCCCTCAACCAATCCAGCCGACTGGGGATGATTGGCGCTATGGAATTTCTGATTAATTCCAAGGCCCTTACACACACTCTTCATCACACTTCCAACGAACTCACTTCCATTATCTGACCACACGACTCTAGGCATTCCATACCGAGGAAAATATTCCTTCAGTAGGATTTTCGCAGTAGACAAAGCAGTATTGTCTTTGAGGGGATAGGCCTCGATCCATCGGGAGAACGCGCAAACCACAACCAAAACATATTTCAGGTTATTGCATCGCTCCATATGGATGAAGTCCAATTGGATCACCTCAAAGGGATACGAAGGAGGAGCAAAACTGCCAGGGGGAGTTGGGGTTCCTTTGCCAGGATTGTACATTAAACACACCATACAATTCTTCACCAGACGTTCAGCACATTTTGCAATGCCATCATTCTTCCACACAGGCGACAACAATTTGCAAATGCCTTTCGCGCTAATATGTGCTAACCCATGTGCCATTGTCACAACGGCCAGTACATACGCATCAGGCAACATCCATCTCTTCTGATCCGACAAATCAATCCAGCAACCATTCGCATCCAACCTTCCCGTACTTTCTTTCCACTTCATCTTTTCCGTATCGGTGGCCTCATTCTGAATTGCTTTCACACTCTCTATAGTGTTCTCACACATACTCGATTCTGTAGGCCACCTAACCGAACTCGTCACATACATTCGAGTGCTAAGGTTCCGGGCAGTCTCCTTAGCAATCTCATCTGCAAACGAATTACCACGACCAACATCATCCGTCACTTTACGATGCGCACTACACTTAACAATCGCAACTTGAGCAGGCAAAGTCAATGCATCCAAAAGATCATTCACAAGCTGGCCATGCTGTATTTTCGTGCCATGTGACGTCAAGAAACCACGCTCTCGCCACAATCGTCCAAAGCTATGCGCTACACCGAAAGCATACTGGCTATCGGTGTACACATTCACACGTTTACCTTTTGCTAACACACATGCTCTAGTAAGAGCAATCAGCTCTGCAGCTTGGGCAGAATTCTGATTCAATCTCGCAGTCTCAACAACAGTATTCAACGTTACAACAGCATAAGCAGTAGTCACATCGCCATTCGGCAACTTAAAACATGACCCATCCACATACAAAGTGCCGTCCGGGTTTTCCAATGGGGTGTTTTTAAGGTCCACTCGACCCTTTGTTTCCTCTTCTGTACGCAAGTAACAGTCATGTTCTGCTACTTCATCTGACTCTGCACTAATTGGTAACAAAGTTGCCGGATTTAGGACATTACAACGTTTTATCTGAATGTGGCTTGCCAAGAGCGTCAATTCGTATCCAGACAACCTCGCACTCGTCAAGTGCTGAGTTTTCGTTCGATTCAAAAGAGTGTCGACTGCATGCGGAACCATCACCGTAAGCATATTATCCATGACCAGTCCTGCTGATTGTCGGATGGAAACCGCAGCTGCCGCAGTTGCTCTCAAACAACTCGGCAATGCTCTAGCTACTGGGTCTAAGGTCGAGGAAAAATATGCACATGGACGTTGCTTACCACCAAAAGGTTGCGTTAAGACACTCAACGCACAACCTTCTCTCTCGTGAACATATAACGTGAACGGCTTGCTGTAATCAGGGGTACCTAACACAGGAGCCGAACACAATGAATCACGTAATTCAGAAAAACTTTTCTGACATTCATCCGTCCATGGTAAAGGAGTTGGAACATCCTTGCACGTAAGAGCCACCAATGGTTTCGCTAGCAATGAAAAATTAGGAATCCACTGCCTGCAGTACGACGTGATACCTAGAAAGGCACGCACATCTCTTTGGGTGTTTGGCACAGCCATTCGCGCAATCGCTGCAATTCTCTCTGGGGTCAATCTCCTTCCCTCCTTTGACAATAAGTGACCTAGATAAGTTACTTCTTGACAACAATATTGGAGTTTAGAAGGTGACACCTTGTGATTTAACTCACAGAGATGTTGCAGCAACGACACCGTAGCAATTTTGCAAATGTCCTGAGTATCAGCAGCCACCAATAAGTCGTCGACATATTGGATTAAAGCCGCCCCAACCGGCAACCGAAACGCATCCAGTTGACCCTTCAAAGCTTGACTGTAAATCGATGGACTTTCACAGTAGCCTTGAGGAGCGCGTTTAAACCGGAAGCTACGTCCACCAAGAGAGAAACCGAAAAGGTCCCTGCTCTCCTCGGCGATCGGGATGCTGAAAAAGGCATTTTTCAAATCAATCACCGAAAACCATGATGCAGTAGCTGGAATCAGAGTCAGTAGCGCCGTGATGTCAGGCACAACAGGGAATTGAGGAACCACAATTTTATTTACCTCCCGTAAATCGATAACAAAACGATAAACAGGTGGTTTGGTAGGATCAGTACGTTTAAGAATGGGCAGTACAGGGCTATTGCACACGTTTCCCCGAGTCTCCTCAATAACATCTTTCTCGATCAAATCATAGATGATCGCCAACAAAGCTCGTTCACCATCAAGGGAGATACGGTATTGGGGAATACGTGGCAATCGCACATTCGATCTCAACTGAACAACATAAGGGGAGATATCAAGTAGGCCCACATCATTTGGACCCGTCGCCCACAAAGACGCAGGAAGAGAATCCAATTCCGGTGGAAGCTTATCGAGAGACAAATACATGGGAGAGACCACTCTCTCTCCTAACGTAAGCTTTACACCCGCAGGAGAACAATACAATGTTGCATACAGACGTTTAAGCAAATCCAGACCCAAAAGATTTTCGCCACAACCAGTGGTTAAAATCAACGGAGCTTCGAACTCACAAGGCCCAATTTTAAGGGGCAAAGGGCGCGAAACTGGATTGCTAACGGGGGCGCCAGAGAATCCAACGGAAACATTTGTCAAGCCAGACAAAGATGCGCCAGGGAGTTTCGAATGCATGATAGAACTTTTCGCTGCACCAGTGTCCAACAGAAAAGGCTCAACGACGCCCGATGTAGCAACTGCGACGTAAGGCCCTCTCTGATCAACCGGAACTGATACCACTCCCTCCTTTTGTCTTTGGCTGTCCTAGTAATTACTGTCGTCAGTTCCCTGATCGACGTAATAATCGTCTACATTGTACTGCGCAGATCGTCCTTGCGATGATCCACGTTGATCGAAACAATTATTAGAATTTGATAAATTGTCAGAGCGATCATTTGGAGCACCACGACCTCTACCACGTGATGCCTGCTGTGAACCACCACGGCCTCCTCTAGACAAATTACCACTAATACGTTCGTTCAAAGCGGGACAATTGAATTTAATGTGTCCCTCCTGTCTACAATAAGCACATTGATTGTATCCCAACGAAGATCTTTGAAAAGAGGAATCGTTACGCGACTGCGATCGATTCGATTGCGACTGTGATCTATTCTGCTGAGACGCATTCTGATTAGAACGCGGCGGATACGCTTGTTGTAACAACACTTTAGTTTTCAGCTCTTTTGTCTTTTTATCAGCTCGGTCATTTTCTTCTTTCTCTCTATTTTCATAATATTGTGCCGTAGCCAGTATCTGAGCTGAGGTAGAAACGGCCCATGCACTTTCTGAATTCTTCAATTTATTGCACAAATCGGGCAATAAGTTCGATACAAATTTGTCCACAAACAACCTCTGTCCACCCTCAGTACCCATATCCTGTCCACTATGATCGACAAATGCTTCCTCAAACCTCGTAAAGAAGTCTGATACACTCTCATCTTTCTTCTGCTTACAGGCTGACAACTTGTCCCAATTTACCCTCATAGCTGGCATAAGCGTTTTCATTAACGTAATGATTCGCTGGGGAAGAAGTTCAATCAACTGATCGGGTTTAGCAGCAGCCACTTGTCCAACATCTGCCGCTGTAATGGCAGCCCAATCACCACCTAATTCATTTGTGTGATCTTGGTGACGGATCTTAGCCCATACCGGCTGCGGTACGACGTTGCCAAACAACATGTCGATATCGGCAAGATTCATTATCGTAGCATCTACGAGCTGCGATAATTCCTTATAATACCCAGCAGGATTTTTACGAGGATCGGGCAAAGATTGTTTCACCTGAAGCACTTCCGATCGTTTCCATGGGAGATGTATCCACACTCTCTGAAAATGTGCTGCCACTGGAGCATTAACATTAGTATTATCAGCTGGTATCCAAACCGGCGGAACTTCACGCATAGGATATTGGCCAGACTCTGCTTGTTGGCGTTCAATATCCTCAACAAACAGTGCGTGAGGAATAGGAGCGAGACGAAAAGACAGCAACTGCTCAATAGCACGTCGGACATTAGTATCGACTATCAGTCCAGTTGCGAACTGAAGCCGAAGATTAGACAGGGCGGTCAGCACCTCGTCAGGCGCTACGGCCGCTATCTGATCATGTAGGAGTTTACACATTTCGTCAAACACATATCTCTGAGTCGGTATGTTGAATTGACTAAATGTTTCAAGAACAACTCGGGGTGGATTTCTCTGCGGATTATCCATCCAACCCATCGCCATATTGTATAGCGCAGCGCGTTCCCTATTACCAGGAAGCTGACTACGCCTCTGAGGTGGACCATCAGAACCAGCGGACCCAAAAACAGGTCCGAGCGACTGAAAGAAGCTAGCCGCAATGGGAGAATTACGATTACGAGTCGAGGGACAAGAGTAAGACACAGGACTAACAAGAGAAGGAGTAGAAACGTTAGCAACAACAGGGGTTAACAACACAGGAGCAGTAGCGTGAGTGGGAGTATGTGGAAGCGGAGGAGCAGTAGGAATAGAAACAGACACAGGAGCAGGAACAGTCGGAAGAGCGGGTGCAGGTTGAGGAACTGGTGGAGGAATAACAGGTGGAAGAACAGGTACGGCAGGGACCACAGGAGCTGCGGTACCCTGTACGTACGGAGGTGGCGACTTCATAAGATAGGACATTAAAGGATCCTCAACTGCCTCTTCCTTCGTATCCGACTCCGCAGGCAAAGCAGGATAGCATTTATCTATGGTCATACGTTGTAGCCTCTCGAACACTTCCTTATCCTTATCCTCCTTATCACGCTGAAACTGCTCAGCTTTCTTTACTATGGTAGCAACATTATCTCGCTCACTACGTTTATTCTGTCTGATCTCTTTCTGTCGGGCTTCTTTGCGCCACAACCGAAAGGCATCAAACATGGCCGGCCTAGATTTACGTTCGAACAACTTTATTTCCAAATTATCTAAGATCGACGCTTCGAAGCTACCGTGAGGTGGCCAACGAAGATCGCCGTCTTTCTTTGTATATTTTATCCAATAATCGTTAAAAGCAATCGGGCCTAGCCCATGTTTGCTATATAAGTCATAAGTAGGAGTTCCAACTGGAGGTATCGGACACGAGTCCTCCAGCAGGGAATCCGCACCACAAGGTCTACAACAACTGAACAAAGTACTGCGACCAGGCATCTTGCACACTAGCCGAGTTTCACAAACTTCAAGGGTTACGGGATTTACCAAGTCCCAGCAAAGAACAAAACCCTCGGTTTTTGGCGGCTGCAGTCGTCAAACAAATACAACAACAAAGTACGCTAGCAAAGTGTCACCGACAAAAACACTCACACAGCGTGTACAACAAAACAACACTAGTGTTTACAACAAAAGACACTCGCTAAAGTGTCTACAACAAAGGATTCTGGGAGCGACCCACAAATACTTAACTCAAAGATCAATGGCGTCCTCAGGAAGGCCCGTCAATCGTCTCGCTATACCAAGGTCTACGCCAGGCGCCAAAACAGGTCTACAGTCAGGGCAGCAGTCCGTCGCAGCCGTCAGGAGGCGGGAATCTTCGCGGGAAAAGTCTTCGGGCCACTTATTTCGACAACAGGATCGATGAAGCGGGGTGCACCTTCCCTCGGAGATTTCACACGAAGTTCCTCACGATCGTCGGGCTTGGACCGGTACCACTGATGCAGCCCCACGTTGGGCGCCAACTGAAGGACTGGGTTCTTTTGGACCCAGCGGTGCCAGGGCACAACACCTGAAACCTTCGTGGGTAACCTGTTCCGGCGTACAAGTCACAGAGACACGGGACACTTCCTTCGGCGTCAAAGAGTCAAGGTTTATTTACTGCAGGGAACACAGAAGTCACAGGAAGTACATCGAGTGTAGTTCGGGGAGACTGCTTCAAATTGGTTCTGTGGATCGCTCCTTTTATACAGTTTTTACCCATAGGCTAACATTGAACACAAAGGTTTACAACTCAGTTCCCACATTTAGCTCCCAGAGGGGTCGCTTTGGTCGGTTTGAAACACATAAGGTCCGGAACATAACTGCGGAAACGTTTGGCGGTTCCCAACTGTAAAAACCCATCTTCCCACCATTAGCAAATTCCAATCAGCAATCAAGTAGATCGAAACAGGAACGAAGACAGGTGCAGAGGAAGACGGAGACAGTGGGGAGATCGGAAAGGGTGTAAAAGGGGAGGTGTCGGGAAACACGAGATACAGGCATCAAAGGGACGTGCCTAATGAGATGCACGGCTGAGACAATAAGTCCGTGCGGCAAGATGAGCCTCGAGCGGCACCACCTGCCTTACAGTAGCAACCCCCTCGTCATAAAGACACTTTCAAAAGACATGTGTCTTCCGCAAATATCTTGGGAGTCCCAGGGTCGCGAAGCGGACAGCGTCCGTTCGCTGGCTACTTGAGGGCAAGAGACAAAATGGATGCCGTATCTAAGATGGAACCCGTGGGTACAGATGAAAAAGCCCACGTAACAAACGAACGGTTTAAGTTAGCACAGCGAAACTGCGCACACTTACTAAACTCGTCATTTGCGGTTCATAGATACCAGACTCGACCATATTCGTACGAGTCGGAAACACCACTTACAATTGTCACAGAACCTCACCGGCAAACTGTTTTTCCCTGACCGTATGTCTTTTTTCCCCACCAATAGGTTACTCCCATCTCCCCCTTCCTCGCAGCTGTAGTGTCCTGCCTGGTACATAGAGACACAGACACACAGTGTGATTGGGAGCTTCTTTATTATCGGTCCTTCCTCGTCCTGGTACATCGGCTAACTGCCGTCCTTGGTCCCTGACTCCTCCCTTTCCACCCGCCCTCGTCCTTCCTCGGGCCGGTCCTAGTTCCCCAAGTGTGTGTCCATCATTACATCTCCCCCCTCTGCAAAAAAAAATAGAAAAACACAGCAATCTATCAACACCCTTTGCTTTCACGTCGCTGACGATTGCCGCTTAAAGTTCTTCAATGAGGCGAGACGGGTTTCTCGTGGTCCGTCTGGGGCACGACTGATGATCAGGGATGTCTCGCTCGTGTTCATCAGCAATCTCCATCAGTACTTGACTGCGGTTGGGTGGTGTCTCTGGTTCCCTTTTCTCAGCTCGCGGTTTAGCCAGTAGTTCTTTGGCATTAGGGCTGCACTTCTTAAAGTGCGTCACATTCCTGGTGACTCGTCTTCCGTCGGTTTCCGCAGTAATCATCATTCCTTTCTGTTGCACCACTTTCAGCGGAGTCTCATGGTATTTGCAGTCAGTCTTTCGGTGCTGCTCTTGCCGCGCCAGCACCCAGTCTCCTTCTCGGATTTCAGCGTGAGAGGCATGTCGACGTTCATCCGCATAGTCCTTCATTTTTTCTTTCTTCAGCTTGTCTCTGGCCGCGATCTCCTCATGGTCAGAATCGGATACTGTTCACTCGCTGGGATGCTCATCATTGTTAATCTAGTGCGCACTGATCAGCCTAGCATGAGGGTGGCAGGACATTTGCCCATGGTGGAGTGGGGCGTGTTTCGGTAGGCTCGTAGTACCTCGTTGAGTGCTGTCTGGATGTTCTTTCGAGTGAGCTCCGCCTGCTGAATGGCCTTCTTGACCGTGGCCATGAAGCGTTCAATCATTCCGTTCGCCTGAGGCCATAGTGGTGTGATCTTCCGGTGTTTGAAGTTTAAGTGCTGAGCAAATTCGGCGAAGTCGTGGCTGTTGAATGGGGGCCCATTGTCAGATTTCACCACATGAGGAATGCCCCACGCAGCAAATACATCCTCTAGAATTGGTATGGCGCTGGAGGCTTTTGTGGATGTGCACAGCTGTGCAAAGGGGAATCTGGAATATTCGTCCATGATGACCAGGACATATTGGCCCGACTTGAATGGCCCAAAGAAATCAATATTTACAACAAGGGGTGGTGAGGGACAGAGTCTCTGAATTAAGCAGAAAGCTCTCACCCAGTCAAGAGATCAGGGCTAGATCCAACACCGTTTTTTAGCTCACTGCACCATCCCAGTTTCAGAACCTGGCTGTATGCAAATTAGTCTGTTCCTGTCCCAGTGCATGATGGGAACAGGGCAAACCAAACTACAAAAGCCAATTCTTACACTGGGAAGGAAACAAGCTCCCGGGGACCGGTTTCTGGCATTACAGCCGTCTTCGGCCCGGTTTGCTTGAATCCTGATGGTGCAATGAGCAAGGGTCTCACATCTGAGAATACCCTTCCACGCTTAGGGTGGACAAAAATATTTACAACAAGGGGTGGTGAGGGACAGAGTCTCTGAATTAAGCAGAAAGCTCTCACCCAGTCAAGAGATCAGGGCTAGATCCAACACCGTTTTTTAGCTCACTGCACCATCCCAGTTTCAGAACCTGGCTGTATGCAAATTAGTCTGTTCCTGTCCCAGTGCATGATGGGAACAGGGCAAACCAAACTACAAAAGCCAATTCTTACACTGGGAAGGAAACAAGCTCCCGGGGACCGGTTTCTGGCATTACAGCCGTCTTCGGCCCGGTTTGCTTGAATCCTGATGGTGCAATGAGCAAGGGTCTCACATCTGAGAATACCCTTCCACGCTTAGGGTGGACAAAAATATTTACAACAAGGGGTGGTGAGGGACAGAGTCTCTGAATTAAGCAGAAAGCTCTCACCCAGTCAAGAGATCAGGGCTAGATCCAACACCGTTTTTTAGCTCACTGCACCATCCCAGTTTCAGAACCTGGCTGTATGCAAATTAGTCTGTTCCTGTCCCAGTGCATGATGGGAACAGGGCAAACCAAACTACAAAAGCCAATTCTTACACTGGGAAGGAAACAAGCTCCCGGGGACCGGTTTCTGGCATTACAGCCGTCTTCGGCCCGGTTTGCTTGAATCCTGATGGTGCAATGAGCAAGGGTCTCACATCACAGAAATCAATGGCAACGTGTTGCCAGACCCTCTCCGGCAGTGGAGACATTTGCAGCGGTGCAGGGGGATCTGGACGGCTCACTAGCTGACATTGTGGGCAATCCTTCAGTGTTGTTTCCACCATTAGATCCAGTGTTGGAAACCAGACTCTCTCGCGGAGTGCTCTTTTTGTGGCTACTATGCCCCGGTGTCCTTCATGTGCTAGATTTATTACCCCTTGTCTAGTTGTCATGGGATCACAATTCGAGTGTCTCTTAGGATGAGCCCATTTGTCGCTATTGACAGTTCTTCGTGGACGTGTTTGAACGCTGCCATCTCTTGGTCGTTTTGTCCATTTGTTTGTGAATGTCGCCAGCTAATGGTTTGTATCCGGTGTTTCACTTCTTGTTGGGTGACGTCGGACTGTGTCGCCTCACTGATGGCTTCCAGCAGAACTGCAGGAGGTCTAGCCTGATCTACCACGAAGTGGATGTATTCGTCCGCAATCGATTATTCAGATTTGCTGGTCCTGGTGGGGTGTCTGGACATCTAGTCTGCAGGGTTTGCGGCTTTCCCTGGCTTGTGTATAATGGTGTAGGCGTATTCTTGTAGCCTGAGGACCCATCTCTCTATTCGTGGCAGCATTTTTGCTCGAGGGTTTCCGAAAATTGTAGTCAGAGCTTGATGATCAGTGACCAGAGTGAAGTGCTTTCCAAAGATGAATATGTGGGAATGTTCACAAGCCCATATGACAGCTAGGCTTTCCTTTTCTGGCTGGGAGTATGCTCTCTCCGTGTCTGTTAGAGTCCTACTGGCATATGCTACAATGTGCCGTTGGTCCTCATCTCTGTCATATTGTGCTAGGATGGCCCCTAGCCCTACGGGGCTGGCATCCACTGTTATTTCTGTCTTCTTTTTTGGATTGAAGTAAGCCACGTTTTAGCCAACTTCACAGCTTCCTTGATCTCTCTGAACGCCTGTTCACATTGGGTGGACCACTGAAACGGCTGCCCTTGTTTGGTGAGCGTTCTCAGGGGGTGACTTATTGTGGCGTTGTCTGGTATGTATCTGGAGCAGTAGCTAGCCATGCCCAGGAATGAGCGTACGCCACCAACGTCATCTGGGCTCGGTGTGTCATTTAGCGCTACTACCTTTTCGGGGTCAGGTTTCATGCCATTTCCAGAGAAGATGTGGCCAAAAAATGTCAGCGTTGGCTTATGAAATTCACACATGTCCTGATTGAGTGTGAGGTTGGCTTCCGTCAATGCATGACAGCCCTGTCATGTTCTTGAGTGGTTGCTCCATAGACCAGGATGTCATCGCTATAGTTCAGTACATGGGGAACATGATGAATTGTTCTCCTGATTGCTTCTTGAAAGGTTTCTGCTGCTGAGGACACCCCAAAACGTAGTCTTTTGTACCTGAATAGCCCTAGAAGGGTTGAGAATGTTGTGATATATCAGGACCACTCATGCAACTCTAATTGGTGATAGCCTTTGTTAAGGTCCAATTTTGAAAATATTTGGGCTCCGTTGAGTGACGTGATCATGTCACTGATGTGAGGGCCTGGGTGCTTCTCCCTCTCTATCGCTGTGTTAGGTGCTCTAATGTCCACACATAGACTGACTCGGTTTGTCTCTCCTTTCTTTGGAACCACTACAACCGGGGGGACCCATGGTGTTGGCCCATCAGTCCTCTCTATGGTGTCAGCCTCGTAAGTCTTGGAGCTCTTTCTCCACGGCTTCCTGCAGATGAAACAGGATTTTTCGATGGTGTTGTGCCACTGGTGTGATTTGCTTGTTGATGTGCAGTCTAATTTGGCAGTTTTTCATCTTCCCGAGACCTTGGAAGAACTTGGGGAACTTCTTAATGATGTCTGGTTTGTCATCCACTTTGTACAGTATGTCTACCAACTTTAGTCATCCTGCGGTGGGCAGGCTTAGTAGGCAGTCTACCTCAGGCCCCTCTGACGTGTATGTAGGCTTGTATCGTGCGATCTTTATAGGATAGATCGGTCGCAAACTTCCCAAGACAGGGGAGTGGTTTCTTTGACATCCACGTATATACTTGCAAATGCACGTTGACCAATTTGGGAGGTGGCCTCATTCTTTGATATTCCGCCACAGGTAGGTAGTTTAGTGACGCCCCACTGTCCAGCACAAACTTGGTGTGATGAGTCCCAATTCTGATGTCCAGTCATGGATACTCTTTTAGACGATCAGGATCTGCTACAAAATAAACCTATTCATCTCGGTCTTGTGAGATAGGTGATAGGGATCTTGACTCTCTTGATGACAATCGTTGAGATTGATATGTCCGGTAGGAGTGACAACTAGATTGTGACGACCCAGTGGATGAGTCTCGTCTATCCTGTACTGCTCTAACATAGTGATGACTGCTCGAGGGGCGATATTGCCGCGCATGTTCTCGGTGGTCATCCTTGTGTGACGTCCCAGACATGCTTTCAAAATGGTTGTCTCTACCACATTTTCAACATCGTTGGCCTAGGGCCAGGCATGCGTCTGCATGTGGAAAGTCATAGCACTTTAGTTGTCTTTCTGACCTTTTGTAGGTGCGACTTGCGCTTCCGTGTCGACGACTTAAAGGGTCGTATTGCTTCTTGGATCTGGAGGCGCACGCTTGAGGTGGGGACCGTCCGTGCACTTGTCGAGACTGCATCCTGAACGCCTGTTCACGATTCTCACTCCTCCCGGCTTCCATCTTCTTCGCATGCTCATCTGCTTGATCATCAACTCTTGTCATTTCCTCAATCTCCTCTAGCTGGTAGCTTTTCTTGAGCAGTTTATGTCTCAAAGGCTCTGACAGACAGCCTTCTATAATTCTCAGTCGGAGGGCATCCTCGGTGGAGAACTTATCAAAGTCACAATATCTTGCTAAGCGTCTCAGGCGTGTGACAAATATACTCATTTTCTCACCTTTCTCTTGCGATGCCTGGTTGAATGTATATCGCTCATAATTTACATTCTTTTTGTGCAGGAACTTGCGGTTGAGTGCTTCACAGACCTTAGCATATGAACCGGCTGACTCAGCAGGCAGCTCTTTTATGATCTGGCCCACTTCTTTTCCTACAAGATTCTTGAGAGCGATCAATTGCTGTCCAGCCTCAGTTACATGGGACCCCGTCATGAAGTCTGTGAAATCTTCTAGCCATTCTTGCCACCGCAAGCCCATACCCCCACCAGATTCAAGAGTGAGGGGTTCTGGAGGGCGTAGGAACGAGACTCCCAACACACTCATGGGAACGGGGTCAGCCATTGCGCACTCCCGTTATTTCAAACGTGCCAACAGCAGTCCTTTCTGTCGAATCTGTGATTGGACTTGCACTCACCAGTGCTCCTTTACGGTTTTCTTGCACTCGCCAGTGCTTGTTTACTATTCTCTTGCACTTGCCAGTGCTTGTTGACTGTTCATTTGCACTCACCAGTGCTTGTTTATTCTTTCATTGACACTCACCAGTGCTCGTTTGCTCTTTCAGGCTCTCTGCCTGACTCCAAGATGGCCGCCGAAGATCCCTGACAGGGGATTGGACAGAATTGCCTGACTCCAAAATGGCCGCCGCGAGAATCCCGTGTACAGCGAGATTTGGCCTTTTGTTTACCGGAGACACAAAAGTATTGGTTTCCACTCGCTTTCTCACTCACCGATCCTCAATTTCAAACGGGCACTCTCTCTTCAGCCGGAGCGCCAGATGAGGCAGCTCTTTTCTTATGTTCGTTATTTCACCGCCGGGGTGGGCTCCCGGCGAGCAGGCAGGCAGCAGGCTCCAGCCCCCAGGATGTGCCGCACGCACACGCGGTGCGAGCTCCAGTCGGGTCACACACACGCCGCCTGATAGCTGGGGTGGGCTCCCAGAGCGTGAGGACGCTCGCGCCGTGACTCGGTCACCACGCGGTCACCGGCCCACAGTTCTAGGTACCTCCCCCACTTCTAGGGACGTGCACCGAGTTAGCCGTCCATCTCACACTCGTATAGGTTCTTAACACCTTCGTAGCCAGACTTAGTGTCCTGCCTGGTACATAGAGACACAGGCACACGGTGTGATTGGGAGCTTCTTTATTATCGGTCCTTCCTCGTCCTGGTACATCGGCTAACTGCCATCCTTGGTCCCTGACTCCTCCCTTTCCACCCGCCCTCGTCCTTCCTCGGGCCGGTCCTAGTGACCCAAGTGTGTGTCCATCATTACAGCAGCTATGAATAACATATACACGCATGAATCTGGCAACCACTGACAGGTGACGTGATACTATTTGAAAAGTCCCAGCCTGGAGATTAGAGGGAGAATTGGAGGGAGATTCAAAAGATAAAAATCTGCGACTTACTGTTATGTAGTAAACAGAAAGTGGGAATGTAATTCAATTTTATGAAAAAATGTGCATTGCAAAATCAAAGAGAGTTAGAAAGTGTTAGGGGCATATTCTCAAGGACTCATTGCCGATTTATCAGCACGTTAGCGCCGCAAAGTGGCGATAGACTTATTGCCCCCTTCTCAAGCTGGTGCAAACTGCCGTAATGCCCTCTAACAGAGGGAGCCCACTAAGCAAAATTAAGTTGGAGAACATTGGGGGAAATAGACAAACTACTCAGAACAAAAATTCTCTACCTGTATAATTCAAGGTGTGTTATACGTCACAGGTTTATAAACACCTAAGAAGCTGGTCTACTAACAGATAGAATACCACAATAGGATTATCGAAACGTATCAACATTTATTAATAGTAAATTCACATCATTTAATACTTGAATAAACAATAAAAAACAGATCACATACTGCCTCATGCTCACTCAACCATTCGGACAACCAAATTCATACCCACACATGCTCATACGTCCTGAAAATGAGAAGTCCAATCATACACAAAGCAACAAAAGCAACACAATAACAAATAAACCAACAAATTGCTATCTGATATTGACATCAATTGCAATAATTTCGAAATATACTGATCATATTACATAAATAACAATATAAATTAGACACATGCAGGGATAAAGAAACAATATTTGCTATGATCCATGAAATTCAAATCAACAAATTTGATCAGGCAGAGAAATAATTCATAAGCATTTAGTGGTTCATAGGGATGTTTCAACGCCGGCGGGCGTTTCGGTGTTAGACCCCAATGCGGGTCTCACCTTCCTCAGGGCAACAGTATCAGAGGCAGTGACCATGGAATGTGCCTTAGATAAACAAAACAGCAGTAGAAGTCAATTTATGTAAGCGAATAAAGAGGTTAAAAAAGGCCAATTAATAGATTCATATAGTAAATGGCCCAAAACTTAAATAAGGTAGAACAGCTTCAAAAAAGGTTATCGTGATACAAACCCTGGAAAACCAGTGCACACTCAGGATGGGTAATAAGTTAAATAAATAAAGAAAGAGAACATTCACAATCATCTCATGTGAGGACAAAAGTAAACGATAAAGAGTACCGCAGGAGTTTCCAAAGAATGGTATAGGATATGCCGAAAGAGATACAGTCCCACCGATGTAAACCGCAGTATGGTGCAAAAGGTTAAAGAAAGGAAACCCGGAAATAGAGTTAAAAGGGAAATATGCTGTAACAGATGGATACCTGGACTCCATGTCGGGAGGGCTATCAGTAACTAAGACAATTCCACAATAGAGACGAAGAAGGCCCAAGATTGGACCTGATAGGGGCCAAGTACAAATAAGATGAGGCAAAAAGAATTTGAAACACAAAATGCACGAAGTAGAAAAAGAAAAAGAAATATTACCGCAAACCACAGGCAGCTCGTAAGGTAATTCAACTGGGGTAAGGGAACAAGAGCTATACAGCAGAATTGAAAACGCCGTACAGCACTTGATTAGAACATCAAGGATGCTCGATAGCTTGAAAGTGAGAGAGCGCAGAACAGAGTTAAAAATTGTAGGGGTGCATCATATTCACGAGTAGTCAGCACCCACATATATAGAGGACTTACTAATTGTGTTCAAATATAATGTAGGGTTGAGAACTAATGTAGTTGGTATTAGAGTTACAGTAAGAGCTAATGTAATGTGCTTTAAAAATCAATAATGCTGTTTTAACATAAAGATGCCGTTTGCTGTGGAGTATTTCACTAATAAGAGAGGTGTTTAATAAATCACCATTGTGCCTTTAGATTCGCTTTATTAAACTCACAGTTGTAACTTTAAATGCGATTGAATAGCTTAAGTAGAGAATTGTATTTTGCATTAAAGATTGATGTTAAAGATTGTAAATGTATTGCTTATGTTAGGATGTTGGTGCACTTAAACGTGCAAGAGGCCCATTTCATGAGAATCGTGTAGGCCTGATTTGAAATGCCTTGCTTAGCATTAAATCGTAGAAATATTTTGGAGAAAGCTGCTTCAGCTAAAGTCAATTGCAACATTTAGAATTTGTGAGCCGATTCACATGTGTTCCTTTGCAGGTACAGGACAAAGTAGATAGTGGAGTAGAAGGGCCCATTGTGTATGAGAGTTAGGATGCTAAGCTCAGACATGGAGAAGTAACCGAGGAATTCAAGGAAGCAACTTGAAGCGAAGAAGAGCCTGGGACCCAAGGACGTTTTAACAGACAAGGATGGAGAGGTGCCATAATGGAAAATTCTGGAAACCAACACCTTCTAGAGGGGCGTACCTGAAGGCGTGTCGTTCGCATTATGGGGTTTTGTATTAGGGACAGCACCCCGAGGGTGGAGGTAGAGCAGATGGGCTGAGCAGTCAGAGAGAGAGGTTGGTTAGGCAGAGAGCTTAGCTAGGACTGAGTAGCCTGAAGATTGAGATTGAAGGAAAGTGAGGGAACTCTTTTGAGAGTCACCACTGCTGACACCTTTTTCTGAATGGGATATTGTTGAGTAGGGATGTCACCAAGAACAGTGTAGGGACAGACTAACCTGGATTTTATTCCTTTTATAAATGCTTACTAAAACTCAGGTTATAGCAATTCTTGTTAGCCTGATGATTTTTGAACAGATTCTTGTATTATTTCTGAGTCGTCTGAGATTCTTCCGTAGGATTATGTTTGTATTAGTGCCTGTTTATCTTTTGAATCTTTTGCTGAGATGTTTATACATTCAGTTGTTTTTGGCTTTGTAATAAATCTTTGAACTTAGTTCCTAGTCAGTGGTTCTTTGGGGGTACAAAGGGGAATTTGTTGAAATTGTCTAACCATTGTTTAAATAGATTTCCTAATTCACTCTATGACAGGTAAAAAGGTCTAGTCGACCTGTGTCCGGGATTCTGGAGTATGGTAAGCAGACTCTAGAAGTAAAATCCCGCCCTTTCTGTTGGTAGCAGTGTAGGATGGTTTCCTTCTAGAGTGAGGGTAATCTAGATTAGGTTAAGATTTCCCCAAGGCCCATAGAGATCTAGTGAGGAGTGTCCAGAGAACCGCGGACGGAGGATGGCGTTCCATGGAAACTGACGGAGAGTGACGGTGTGGCGGAAAGCAGCAGCTCGTAAAAGAGTGAGTATGAAAAGGGTCATGCGTTGCTAGATTATGGTTACGTTGAATTGTTGTGTTGTGTTGTATTGTCTTGCGGAGTTGAGTGCCTGTAGTGTGTAAGGAGATCAGGTTGTGAGCGCGCGCAACCGGTGAAAATCTTAGGCTCAAGAAGAGTTTAAGTGGTTCGGGTGTATCGAACATCCATAGTAATTGTCGACCATTGTAGGGGGGTAATGAGGTACCATTGATCGCCCGCAGGACCGAGATAGGGGGAACGAATGTGTGAGTGCGTGGTTTACAGACGCTGGTCGGAAGTAGCCGTGTGTTTGTAACCTATCAGTTGAGGCGATTGTCCGGTCGTTTCGTGGACAGACATTTGCCAGTTCGGTGACAATTGTCAGACTGTGGACGTACAGTCAAGGAAGTGGTTGCTTGGTCGGAAGTGATCATTTCAAGTGTATGATTGGGACGCATGCGTGACCGTGAGACGAGCTGAGAGAGGAGGGGAATTGCTGCGAATCGGAGGCGAGTGACGTCAGAAAGAGCCGCGCTGGGATAGGACGGTTAGTGTGGAGCCGCGCTGGGATAGGACGGTTAGTGTGGAGCCGCGCTGGGATAGGACGGTTAGTGTGAAGCAGCGCTGGGATTGGTGGATTGTCATCGGGAAGTAAAAGAGCGCTGTAAACAAAGAAACGTTGTGGTTTTCATCATGAAATGTTTAAAAGGGTTGTAGAATTGTTTCAAAGGTGAAAAGAAGTTAGAACCTCGCGGTGGGGAGGAGGCTCCACCCAAAGATACTCCAGCCCATTACATGGCTACGAATGTTGGGTTGCATACCATATTGTGGCTTGAGAACTGGTGTAAGATGACTGACGGAAGCGAGGAATCGACCCTTCCTAGATACGGAACGTTTAAATTGGAAGTGCTGTATCAGTTAAAAGCGACTATGGCTTCTTTGCGGCCTTTGCCCAGACCAACACAGTTTGAAGCATTGAATGCGTGGATCAGGGCAGCCCATGAAAAGAACAGAGATAGGAGACAAAGAGTGAAAGATCAGTTAGGGCGGTCCAAGATGCGAGATGGGATGCACTAGCTAAGAGGTTGAGAGTGTAGACCATCGAAGGGGACAGTTTGTACCCGTTGTTGGTCAATACAGGGGATGCACAGAGAAAGAGTACCGAGGATGAGGACAGTGAGACAGACGATAGCCTGATAGAGAGACTGTTGTCGGAGAGACCACCTCCATATAATCCTGAGATAGAGGGAAGATCAGCAATGGACAGGGAAGCTTCTGTCGTGGACGGTGGCGTCCCACTGGCGAGCGGTTTGGGCCCCTTAGGGAACAGATCCGGCTCGGTAGAGGGAGAAAGGGCACCTCAAATTTCTCCAGAGGCGAGAGTAGTGGGAAGATTTACGGTACAAAATGTACAAAACGAAGAGGGTGTTGATTCTCAGAGATTGCCAGACGCTCTTACGGTACCGGTTACTATAGGCCCCATAGTATCAGTGTACAATCCAGAACAGAGACAAGGTGAGGGTCTGCCACAGACAGACAGAGAAGTGTCAGCGAAGGGAGGAGTAATGTGGCGGACGAATGGAGCCAATTGCCAAGGCCTGTGGAAAGGAGCACCCCTTTGGCAGCATCGGCAGACTCATCTAGAGAGCAGGGGGGTTTGAGAGGACCGATGGATCTGAGAGGACCACGGCCAAGGTCGCTTAGGGAATTAAGGCCAGATTTGCGAACTTGGGAGACGGTTGTGGATACCCAGAGCGACAGGTCAAGGGATGATTTTGGTCATAGTAGTCAGGAAAATAGGGGGGTGTCTCACTGCACGCCTAGCGGAAGCAGGCAAGAATGGGATCGTGGAAGTGTGGAAAGTAGGGGGGTGTCCCACCACGCACCTAGCGATAACAGATCGGAGTGGGACCGCGAAGGTTGGGAAAACCGAAGGGTTCCCCATAACACACCTGAAGAAGAGAGACGAGTCAGGACTGTGGCAGAGGGGACTCTAATGGAACATTGAATCAGGGTACATTGAGGGCGGCAATGAAAGCAAGAAGGATTGATGTGCTGAGACTCAAATCGGAAGTGGAGGAAATAGTGGAAGGCACATTACCACTAGAAAGGATTGAACTCTACGAACCAGATGAACTGTTGCTTGTGGCGAAAGATGTTACTCGAAGGGCTAGGACAGCTCATGAGAAATTGTCTGAATTAGCTAACAAGTCTTCTGTGGATTTGACAAGGACAAAAGCATTACAGGGTGGCCATAGGTTGCAGTACTCGGACCAAGATCTAGAAGAAAAGAGGGTGATCGGATTAAAAACCCACATCAGGGAACTGGTTGTGGGACTCCGAACATGGGTCCAATTGGACAAGTGGGAGGAAAGGTGGTCAAAGAAAAAGAGCGTTAGGCGAAGCGCTGTTGAGACATCTCCGGGAGGAGGGTTGATGCATGTAGAGGCGTATCCATTGCGGGAGGTGGCTCACGGGGGATATGTGCACGTACCCTGGAGTAGGGGAGATTTGGCTGCCTTTACAAACTCATTTCCGAAGTTGCGTGAGAGTCCAGTGGAATGGTACAAACAGGTAGAGAGGTTTGTTAAGATCTCAAAGGTGTTGTGGATTGATCTGAATACTCTGTTTGACATTGTGGTTCCAGGAGTTCGGTGGATAGCATGTAAGGTCAGTGTTGAATGGCCCACAGTGGAGCCTGAACGAGACCCTGCCACAAATGGACCCTCACCCAGGGTGATGATAAAGTATGAGCAGGTGATCACGTGGTTGAAAACTAAGGTACCACCACAGGACATCGACTGGGTGAAGATAGATCGGACCAGGCAGGAACCTAAGGAGACAGTTCATGAGTACTATGAGCGATTATTGCAGATATTTAAGCAGTACAGCGGATTGGATGTGATGTATCCAAAGGACATGGGACAGTTTGTGTCTAAGTTTGTCCTAGGACTGAGGCCCGATATTTGTCTCATGATACAACATTTGATTTGTTGGCAGAACAAGCCCCTAGATGAGATCTTGAGGTACGCCAGGTACTGCAGTGACGAGAGACTCTAAGTCCAAGAAGCTGATGCTAGTTCAAATGCAATCGGGAGGACAGGGTCAGTCAGGAGGTGGAACATTAGGGAGAAAATCAGGTGGTCAGAAAAGAGACAATGAGGACGGTACGAGACCGAGGATAGATCTGGCGACTCTGAAGAAGACGACTAAGTGTCATCAGTGTCACGTGATCGGACATTGGAGGCGCGAGCGTCCCCTTAACCCAGAAAATCAAGGGCAAGAAGAGGAAGAGGAGGAGGTTCAGGCCCCTCCGGTGCAGAAGGCAGCAATAGTGAAGGTTAAGACGGCCAAAGGGGAGCCTTCCGCTCCTAGGGCTCCGGTTCCCCAGCCATCAAAGATTTTGACGGGGAACAAGGTTTACAAGCAGATGCCTTTCATAGTTGAAGGAGACGAGTATTATTATTTCGATCCAGTGACAGGAAGATGCCTGAGTGGGGGGGAGGACTGTACCCTCGGGGCAGTTCTGGAGGTAGATCAGAGAGGACCATTCGTAGAGGCTGATGTGGATGGCCATCCCACCACCTTTCTAGTTGATACCGGTGCTACCTGTTCTACTGTACGATCTGCAGTAGTCCCCAAAGTACCCCTTTCAGGACAGACTATCCAAGTTGTAGGCGTTGCAAACAGGAGAATGACGAACCCACTAACTGAGCCAGTCCCAGTGAAGATAGAAAGCTTCAGGGACAAACACCAATTTGTACTGTGTGATTCCAGTCCTGTGTGTCTGTTGGGGAGAGATCTCCTGTGTAAACTCAATTGCACTATCTGCTGTACCCCCAAGGGAGTGGAGTTGCAGACAAACGATGATGATGCTGCATTTAAGGTTGCAAATGCGCATGTGTGCATAGAACTGTATCCTGCTTTGACTGTGGAGGAACTCCCTTGGGATTTGCGAGATACAGTCGCACGGGAAGTGTGGGACTTTACAGGAGAAGAGATTGGTTTGATTAAAGGAGTAGAGCCAGTTAAGATTCAAGTAAAACCGAATGCTGAGTTCCCAAGAACACCCCAATACAATTTGACTCCGGAAACTATTTCAGGGATAAAACCTGTGATCGAATCCATGATTAGACCGGGAATTCTGAAGGAAGTCATGGGCAGTCCATGCAACTCCCCGATCATGGGTTTGCAGAAGCCTAGCGGGAAGTTCAGGATTGTGCAGGATTTATGAAAAGTGAACAACATAGTTGTTCCATGCTGTCCAGTGGTACCGAATCCATCAGTGATACTGTTTCAGATACCGTTCCAAGCTGAGTGGTTTACTGTGATTGACCTTTGTCAGGCTTTCTTCTCGATTCCATTGCATGAGGAGAGCCAATTTCTTTTTGCGTTTAAGCTGGAAAATCGTGTATTAACGTGGTGTCGTATCCCTTAAGGGTATACAGAGAGCCCATCGATCTTTAATCAGTTGCTGAAAAAGAATCTTGAGAATCTAGTACTGCCACAGAACTCTGTTCTCGTACATTACATAGACGGTCTCCTTGTTGCGTCAGAGACAGAAGATGCTTGTAGAATTGACACCATTGCCTTGTTGAGCCATTTGGCAGAAAATGGACACAAGGTATCCCCCAGCAAGGTACAGTACTGTTTGCCTGAAGTACAGTATCTGGGTCACAGGATAGAGAAGGGAAAGTGGAAAGTGTCGCCTGACAGGATTGAGGGGATCATGAAAATGATGGTGCCTTCGACCCAGAGAGAGGTTAGGATGTTCTTTGGGATGGTTGGCTACTGTCGCCAGTGGATTGCCAACTTTTCCCTGATAGCGAAACCATTGCAGAAACTGACGCACAAGGATGTAAGTGATCCGGTACCATGGGACAAGGACTGTATGATGGCTTTTCTTGAGCTGCGAGAGGACTTGTGTCGCGCTCCGGCTCTGGGAATGCCTGATTACACCAAATCATTTTCACTGTTCTGTTGTGAGCAAGAGGGATGTGCTTTGGCAGTTTTAGCACAAGATCATGGAGGTGTCCGTAGACCAGTTGCTTACTTCTCGGCTACCTTAGACCCAGTAGCCTCAGCGTTGCCCGGTGTCAGATATGATCAAGCACTCTTACCTGAGCTGAACACCAACCTTACCTGTAAGGTGCTTGATCGGTTTTGCAGAGACGCTATGGACCAATCCCCCAAAACCCTACCTTTTCAGCCAGTGATTCTTATTAACACACTAGGATGATGGGTAGCAGTCAGGGAGAGAGGCCGGATCTGACGCTACTTGTTGTCTAGTAGTCGACCTGAAAATATATACAAGAACATATATTTTAGCAAGAATCCTAAGCACTTTAATCTCCTATTCTACTCCTCTAACTCTTCCTTGACTTTTGAGGAAGCAGTCTCCTACCTGCGAACTACTCGATAAGTCTTCGCGTCCAGGATGTCGTCGTCGTGGTGTGCGCAAGGGTTGAGGTTTTCAGTAGAAGGTGGTTGACTTGTCCGCCCCCAGATTAGGTTTTGAAAATGCTATGGAGAGAAACAACACTTATTTGCACTTTCCTTAAACCTTTTCTTTTATCTGTAAAATGCCTTAGAATAAATTCTACTCACTTCCTTTCCCTGCTTGGTAGGTTTAAACACGACTTTTTCCGTAAAGATTAATAGTTTAGTTCACTATTAAAACCATTGAGATTCCGGCTGAAACTTCAGAAAATTCTGTGAGGATAAATATTATCTATACATTTGTTTTAACATGTACCACCTAGGTTTTCAAACATTATAAACATTAATGTTCGAGTTAGTCTTTGACTTGCTTCACAAAAGAATACCTTGAAAATAACCATATACATTCAAGTTCTAATTAGTCTTTGACTTGTGGTTCACAAAAGAATATGCTGGAAAACACCATTAAATATTATTTGCCAATGTCCAAAACAAAGTCTCTTGAATCCTAAAACAAAGTCTCTTGAATCCTAGCGTTGGGCGCCTTGATGAGAAAAATGTACTTAGCTTTTTATTCTGAGGTATCCGATAATTCCTGGAGGTTGGCTGACTCTGACTCGGGCCTTCGACGATGTACGCGAGCTCTCGAACGCAGGTGTTGCTTCCACGATGCTCCGAAGACCAAGCGTCTTCTGGAACCCTGGGTGTGGCTTTTATAGTCTAGCCACACCCTGGGACGTCGGGGAATGGCAGCGTGCCACGCCCAAACCTGCCGAGCACTCCGAGAACGGAGCACCGAATCATTTTGCATCGCGCACCAAAAAGATGCGTGTCATTTTTAAAGCGCGTCTTTTTTTCCTTTTCTTTGCTGCAATACAAGCGCGTCTTTTTCCCTGGGATTTGACAACATGGAATACCACATGAAAAACGTATAAGAGCTTGAAACATGCATAAAAACGTGAACAGTGAACCTTTACCAATGACATATTGATAACCATAATGACATAGTTCACAGTAACCGGTTTTCCTTACATACTAACCCCCTTTCTTCCTTTTAGGTACAGGAGTGCAGGTTGCACGGGATAGGGGTGGGTTTTCTCGAAGGGTGTTCTAGGCTCGTCATGGGCTTGGAAAGACAGTGTCATGACAGTACCCTCCCCGTAGAATCCCCCCTAATACCATTGGGATTGGCTTTGGTTTGTCTGGGAAACGATTATGGAAAGTCTTTAAGACTTTGGGAGAGTTTTTTAAGTTTTCTAGGGGCTCCCAAGAGCGATCCTCTGGACCATAGCCCTTCCAGTCCACCAAGTAAAACAATTTACCTTTCCTTCTCTTGGAATCTAAGACTGCCTTTACCTCATATTCTAAATCACCCTCTACATCGATTGCAGGTGGCTGAATAAGCTTCCGAGTGTCAGGATCATAAGGTTTCAGTAGTGAGACGTGAAACACTGGGTGGATACGATAAGAATCAGGTAGTTTCAATTTCATGCTGACAGGATTAACAATCTTTTCTATTGGAAAAGGTCCTATGAATCGAGGACGAAATGTTTTATGATTTTTTAATCTTAGATTTTTTGTGGCCAGCCACACTTCGTCACCCACTGAATATTCAGGCTGTTTTGACCGATGTTTATCAGCAAATTTCTTTTGTACTTCTTTTGCATGCACTAGCTGCTGCTGAGCTTCTTGTTGAATCGAGACCAGATTATTTACAAAATCAGTGACTGCTGGCATATCATCAGAAACCTTTTTATCTATACCTAGCATATCCTTAGGATGAAAACCATGGACACAGAAAAAGGGTGACATACCAGTTGAAGAATTGTTTGAATTATTATAAGCGAATTCAGCGGCCCAAATAATATCTGACCATTCCTGATCATGGGTGGTTAGTAAACAGCGTAGAAACTGTTCCACTGTCTGATTTGTGCGTTCAGTTAGTCCATCAGTTTGCGGATGATAACTGGATGACATGCGCATTTCCATCTTTAGTGATTTCCCTAGACCTTGCCAAAAATGTGACACAAACTGTGAACCCCTATCTGATAATACCACAGATGGGATTCCGTGTAACCTAACAATCTGTGTGACAAAAATGTGTGCTAACTCCAAGGCAGATGGAAGCTTTTTTAAAGGGATGAAATGAGCATATCTAGAAAAGTGGTCCACTATTGTAAGAATGGTGGTAAACCCTGAAGTGGTGCGAGGCAATTCTACAATGAAATCTAAAGATACCGTATGCCAAGGCTGAGGAGGAACTGGCAAAGGCATAAGAAGACCAGATGGAGATTTATGAACCGCCTTATTCCTGCTACAGACAGTGCATGTTTGTACATATTTCTGAATGTCCTTTAACATGCTCTGCCACCAAAAGTGTCTTTTTATGAGTTGATACATCTTGGTAACCCCTGGATGAATTGACAGCATAGAATCATGGTAATTTTGCATTACTTTTTCTTGTAAATTTGCATTGGGAACAAAAACTTGGTCATTCATAAACAACAAATTATCTTTCCATTGCAACAAAGGAAAACGCTTATTCCATTCAGCAGTTGTATGATCTTGTAAGGCTTTCTCAATATCAGGTAAAACGTCTGAGTTAACAAGACCAATCTGAAACCTATCCTCTGAAATTATAGGGTATAACTTTTCCTTTTGTAGATTCAGGTCATCACTTAAACCGATTCTAGATAAAGCATCAGCTTTGTTGTTTTCTTTTCCTGGTCGATAGGTTATGATGAAATCATAATCATTAAAAAACAAAGTCCAACGCAGTTGGCGAGGAGTCAAAGCTTTAGCGGATCTGAGGGTTTGTAGATTCCTGTGATCTGTATATATGGTTATTGGATGTCGAGCCCCTAGCAAGTAGTGTCGCCATTCTTTGAACACAGCTTTTATAGCCAATAACTCTCGATCTGCAATTGCGTAATTCTGTTCAGGAGGGGTTAACTTTCTAGAATAGTATGCAATGGGGTGTAGTTGTCCAGTTTTAATACTTCTCTGAGATAAAATCCCTCCTATGGCAAATTGTGAAGCATCAGCTTCTACTATGAACGGCTGGGAGGGGTCAGGGTGCTTTAACACTGGGGCTGTCACAAATAGATCTTTAAGATCTTGAAAAGCCTGTTCACTTTCTGAAGTCCAATCAAATTTTGTGTTCTTGCGTAACAATTTTGTGATAGGCGTAACTTTTTGAGAAAAATCCTTAATAAATCGCCTATAGAAATTCGCAAAACCCAGAAAACTCTGTATCTGCTTTACTGAAGAGGGACTGGGCCATTCAATTATTGCCTTGACTTTCTTTGGGTCCATTTCAATTCCAGCTGGACTAAGGATATACCCCAGGAAGTCCACTGTGGTCACGTGGAACAAACTTTTTTCAAGTTTGACAAACAAAGAATTTTGTAAAAGCTGTTGAAGAATGGCTCGTACTTGCTTTACATGCTCAGTTTTGTTTTTTGAATAAATTAGGATATCATCAATGTAGACAATACAGCAAATATCCAAAAAATCTCTCAGCACCTCATTTATAAAAAACTGGAACGCCGCTGGTGCATTGCAAAGTCCGAAGGGCATCACCTGGTATTCATATAAACCAAATTTAGTTCTGAAGGCTGTTTTCCATTCATCGCCCTCTCGAACTCGCACCAAATGATATGCGCCTCGCAGATCCAGTTTCGTATAAATGGTGGCATCTTTGATCTGATCAAGTAAGGTCGGAATCAAAGGTAAGGGATATCGATTCTTTACCGTCACATTGTTGATGGCTCGATAGTCGATGCAGGTGCGCAATTCTCCTCCCTTTTTTGGGATAAAGAAGAGAGGAGAAGAGACCGGAGACTTAGAATGTCGGATGAACCCATTGGCCAAGTACTCATCCAAATAATTACGTAGATGTTCATTTTCTTTCTCTGTTAAAGCGTAAATACGACTACAGGGCAAGGATGCCCCTGGGACCAGATCTATTTGACAGTCAAAGTCTCTATGAGGAGGCAATGTCTCTGCCTTTTTCTTGTCAAATACATCCAACAAGTCTTGATATTCTTCAGGTACCCCAGCAACCACTAGAACACTCTTGGATCTTTTTGGAAAGTCATATCCTTGGATTAACAATTCCGAACCTGGGAATTGTTTGAAACACTTAGCATGACAGTAATCGGACTTGAATAAAATACTCCTGTTAGTCCAATCTATATAAGGATTATGTAAAACTAGCCATGGAATCCCCAGAATCAAACCGAATTGAGGTGCGTCAATTATGTCAAAAGTTATTTCCTCTGTGTGTTTTTCTGCACAAGTCATGTTTAAAATTTCAGTATGGTATTGTATGAGTCCTGACGTGAGTTCCTTTCCGTCCACAGCCCTAACTACTTCTGGTGAATCCTTAACTATTTGTTCTAGACCTAACTTCTGAAATAATTTAGTGTCAATGAAATTTCCAGTTGCTCCGGAATCAATTAAGGCATCTATGGACCAGGACCGTTCCTTATTCAGTTGAGACTGAAGAAGAATACGCATACTCAGGTGACAATGAGAGGCAGTTGGAGTTAAGGAGGCCAAAGTGATAGACGGACTCGGTAGATTGACCTCTGTATCTACCGAGAGAGCTAGTTTTCCGACTGTTGTATTGTTGCAACTTCAGGCATTTTGGTCTTAGGCCTTACAGGACGTGTGGGACAATCTTTTATAAAATGCCCGGTTTTCCCACAGTACATACATTGGTTCAGTTTTCAGCGCTTCTCTCTCTCATCCTTAGTGAGGGGTCCTCTAACTGTGCCTATTTGCATTGGCTCAACTGGATCAAGTTTAGAAGGGGAAGACTCTGCTCTTACATTCCCTTTTTCTTTAAAGATCATCATTCTAAAGTCTGTTTTCCCCCTCTCGCCTTTCCTTTCAGAAATTCTGTGATTTAATTTAACAACCAGATCTATGAATTCCTCGCAATCTGTAGGTGGATCTAAAATTTGTGTTATCATATCCTTTAAATCATCACGTAACCCACGATAAAACAATGAAACTCTTTTCTCCTCAGGCCACTCTGCTTCAATAACCAGCCTGTTAAAGATTGAAATATAATGTAGAAGATCTGAAGACCCCTGCTTTAAATTCAGCAGTTCATGATCTGCAGATTGCACAAATACATGTTTTGCAAACAATTTCTTCATTGCTCTTTTAAATCTTCTAAAATCAGTTAACATGGGATCATTCCTTTCTACATAAGGTACGGACCATAATGCAGCATCTCCGCCCAAATAGGACAAGATGAATGCCACCTTAGAAGAGTCATCGGGAAATGCTGTAGGTTTCGCCACAAAATGTAACTGACACTGATTTAAGAAAATGGTGAACTTGTTACTATCCCCATAGAACCTCTCAGGTGGTGCTAATGGTATAGAAACTGGAGTAACCACCTGAATTTGAGGATTACCTGACGTATTAGAATTAGCTTCCCCACTATACAGAGTATGCATGGTTGGCTGAAAGATTGGTGGTTTCATATAAGATTTTTTATCTGAAGTAAAGGTCCAGGTCTGAGGACTTGGTGTAATTTTATTCTGAATAGCCGTTAAATCCTTCCTTAATTCTACATTTTCTGCCCTGATTTCTAATAGTACTGTAGCTAAATCCTGCAACGTGATTTGAGGAGATTCATCCATAGCGTCTGGGCAAAACTTTGCCGTGGGCTTGGTCTTCTGTCAGATATGATCAAGCACTCTTACCTGAGCTGAACACCAACCTTACCTGTAAGGTGCTTGATCGGTTTTGCAGAGACGCTATGGACCAATCCCCCAAAACCCTACCTTTTCAGCCAGTGATTCTTATTAACACACTAGGATGATGGGTAGCAGTCAGGGAGAGAGGCCGGATCTGACGCTACTTGTTGTCTAGTAGTCGACCTGAAAATATATACAAGAACATATATTTTAGCAAGAATCCTAAGCACTTTAATCTCCTATTCTACTCCTCTAACTCTTCCTTGACTTTTGAGGAAGCAGTCTCCTACCTGCGAACTACTCGATAAGTCTTCGCGTCCAGGATGTCGTCGTCGTGGTGTGCGCAAGGGTTGAGGTTTTCAGTAGAAGGTGGTTGACTTGTCCGCCCCCAGATTAGGTTTTGAAAATGCTATGGAGAGAAACAACACTTATTTGCACTTTCCTTAAACCTTTTCTTTTATCTGTAAAATGCCTTAGAATAAATTCTACTCACTTCCTTTCCCTGCTTGGTAGGTTTAAACACGACTTTTTCCGTAAAGATTAATAGTTTAGTTCACTATTAAAACCATTGAGATTCCGGCTGAAACTTCAGAAAATTCTGTGAGGATAAATATTATCTATACATTTGTTTTAACATGTACCACCTAGGTTTTCAAACATTATAAACATTAATGTTCGAGTTAGTCTTTGACTTGCTTCACAAAAGAATACCTTGAAAATAACCATATACATTCAAGTTCTAATTAGTCTTTGACTTGTGGTTCACAAAAGAATATGCTGGAAAACACCATTAAATATTATTTGCCAATGTCCAAAACAAAGTCTCTTGAATCCTAAAACAAAGTCTCTTGAATCCTAGCGTTGGGCGCCTTGATGAGAAAAATGTACTTAGCTTTTTATTCTGAGGTATCCGATAATTCCTGGAGGTTGGCTGACTCTGACTCGGGCCTTCGACGATGTACGCGAGCTCTCGAACGCAGGTGTTGCTTCCACGATGCTCCGAAGACCAAGCGTCTTCTGGAACCCTGGGTGTGGCTTTTATAGTCTAGCCACACCCTGGGACGTCGGGGAATGGCAGCGTGCCACGCCCAAACCTGCCGAGCACTCCGAGAACGGAGCACCGAATCATTTTGCATCGCGCACCAAAAAGATGCGTGTCATTTTTAAAGCGCGTCTTTTTTTCCTTTTCTTTGCTGCAATACAAGCGCGTCTTTTTCCCTGGGATTTGACAACATGGAATACCACATGAAAAACGTATAAGAGCTTGAAACATGCATAAAAACGTGAACAGTGAACCTTTACCAATGACATATTGATAACCATAATGACATAGTTCACAGTAACCGGTTTTCCTTACATACTAACCCCCTTTCTTCCTTTTAGGTACAGGAGTGCAGGTTGCACGGGATAGGGGTGGGTTTTCTCGAAGGGTGTTCTAGGCTCGTCATGGGCTTGGAAAGACAGTGTCATGACACCCGGATGTCTCAAATCCGTTGCCGCAACAGGTGTTAGCATTGAAAGGTGTGAAAGCATTGTGATGGGTCATCCACTGATGGTACATGTTCCTCACTCAGTAGAATTGTTGATGACCAGGACCAAGACACAGCACTTGACAAATATTAGGCTCACACGCTACGAGCAGGTTATACTTACTGCAGAGAATGTGACCCTTAAGAGGTGCTCGGTCTTGAATCCTGCTACCTTGATGCCTTTACCAAATGCCTTGGACGATGATTGTGAAGACCATGATTGCCTTGGTGTGATTGAATTGTGTACCAAACCCAGACCGGATATTGTTGATGAGCCATTGGTAGACCCAGATGAAATTTTCTTTGTTGATGGTTCATGTGTAAGAGACAATACTGGTCAGTTGAGGGCCGCTTTCGCTGTTTGCACTATTTCTGGAATAGTGGAAGTGGCTTGCCTGTAAGGACTACACTCCGCTCAGGTGGCTGAGATAATTGCGTTGACGCATGCCTGTTTGGCAGCCAACAAGATTCGGATTACCATATATACTGACAGCCAATATGGGTTCGGTGTGGTTCATGACTCCGGGCAGTTATGGTCTCAAAGGGGTTACATGACATCATCAGGTTCCCCCATCAGGAATGGAGAATTTGTCAGATTACTGCTGGAGGCTTTGCAGGGTCCAGCAGAGATAGCCGTTGTGAAATGCACTGCACATAGTAAGGGTACTGACTTTGGGTCCCTGGGAAATCGTTATGCTGATGAAGTTGCACGTTACTGTGCCGAGCATACTCGTTTACTGAACAAACTGTTGAAGGGACGCAGGGGAGGACCGAGTTAAACATGATACTGGAAGTGGCTGATACTTGGGATGAGTTGAGGTGTATGCAAGAGCAGGTGTCGGACTATGAGAAAAAGGTGTGGGAGACAGCTGGTTGTGTCAAAGTAGAGTTGGATTTGTGGGTTTCGGCTGATGGGAGAGCTGTGTTGCCGAATGAGCTGGTGAGTCCGATGGCATGATAGATACATGGTCCTGTACATCTGGGAAGAGATGCAATGATGCGTGTGTTCAGACAAACTTGGTATAACCCGAAATTCCGAGCGGCTGCGGAAGCGGTATGTCAGAGGTGTGTTACATGTCAACAAATGCACGTTGGGAAAAGAACACCAGTCACACTGAGTCACATTGGGAGGTCCGGTGGACCCTTCAATAGGATGCAAATGGACTTCATTGAGATGCCGAGGTGTAATCGCCTCAGGTATGTCTTGGTGATCGTGTGTGTGTTTTCCAGGTGGGTTGAGGCATACCCAACACGTAGGTGCGATACACTCACAGTAGCAAAGTTATTGCTGAGGGAGCTAGTGCCACGTTTCGGGGTTCCGACCTCTTTGGAATCAGACAGAGGGACGCATTTTAATAGCGAGATCGTGAAAATGCTCTGCTCTGCACTGAACATTGACCAGAGACTACATTGTAGCTATCGACCAGAGGCTTCTGGCATAGTGGAGCAAGTAAATGGAACACTCAAGGCCCGAATGGCGAAGGTGTGCTCATCTAATAATAATAATAATAATAATAATCTTTATTTGGATATAAAATAACATCCTTAAAATAAGTGCCAACAGCAATACACATTGTAAGAACAAAAATAACATCAATGATTGACTTAAGTGGATAAAAGTTCCCACATTGCATTGTGCAGTTCCCTATTGAACAATCCAAGTGACGTTTAAAAATGACTTTTTTTTAAAAAAAAGAAGATAAAAGATACAGAGTTTGTTATACAGTGATTTACCGTGTTGAACTTGTAGGCCCACCCGCCGTTAATAAATAATTACAAATGTTAAAAAAGAGATCAGATAAAATAGCAACAGCAGGTCAATAGCAGCAAATCATGATAGTGCAAAGGTAAATAAAATAAAATTACAGATGATACAACTTGGTTTAGGCTGCTCCCAACATGAGGGGAGCATGCAAAAAGTTGCGATATGCAAAGCGTATACACAGTATAAGGCCGATATTTAAAGCCGTGTTTTCTGGGCATAAGGCCGCAATCTACATCCTCATCTACATGCTCATCTACATCCCTGAAATGGCCAGATGCATTGCCGTTGGTGCTAATGAGTATGCGCAGTACACCAAACAGGAGAACAGGTCTCTCACCTCACGAAGTACTGATGGGGAGGGCTATGAGGCTACCCGCTGTTCCTTCAACAGCCTTGCTGAATATCACAGATCTGATTCTTGACTATTGCAAGGGACTTTCTGATGTCATCCTTTCTGTGTCTCTTCAGGTGCAGACTGCTGAAATTCCGGTTTCTACAGACCTTTGTCACGACCTGTGTCCCGGTGACTGGGTCCTGGTGCAGAAACACGTAAGGAAAAGCTGCCTGGATGTGCGCTGGAGAGGACCGTTTCAGGTTATCCTGGTGACAAACACTGCTGTGAAGTGTGGAGGATTGACGAACTGGGTCCATGTTTCTCACACCCGACGAGTTCCAGCACCTATGGAAGAAACAGCTCCTCTCATAGACGAAAATCCAGTTGTGGAGGAAGATCCACTAGAGGGGACAAGTCAAGCTGTGGGGGTGTCTGAAGAAGTTGGTAGCTCATATGATCGAGCTGAAGGAAATCACGAAGACAGCGACTCTGAGTCTACCTCTGAATGGGGAAGTTGCTGTGAAGGTGATTCGAACACAGAGCAAACTGAAAGTAGTGATGAGCAGGGTGTGCGATTGAGAAGCAGAAGAGTGAAAAGCGCAGAGACACGTTGGCCTGAGAGGCGGAAGCGATTGAACCTAAGACTGGCTTCCGAAAGAGATCTTGCCCCTGTTTCTGAAGATTCTGATCAAGAGGAAGGTGAACAAGAAATAGAGCAAGGAGGTCCAAGAAGATCCAGGAGGGTGAGAGTACCTTGTCGAAGATACGCCACTCCTGAGTGGCCCTACCCTGTGACAGATGCCCGGTGTACTGAGATCAGGGAGGGTGAGGGCTGTGACAGTGACCAGTACGAACCCAAATGTTAAGTTGGATGTGATGTTGTTGGTACCAGGACTTGAGATCGAAGGCATACTGACACTCACCGTTCCTAATCCACCTTATCTAAGCAAGATACGTGATTTAATCCTGAATAGACTGATTTTTCCTACATTTGGCCCAGAAATAACAAATCTCACGAATCGATTGTGCTTCGCATGGAACTTTTGGAATACGTGCTAAGTTCAGTTGGAGCAAGTGTGATCATTGATTATTAAAGACTTTTGTAAATAGCTGTTGAACTAACCTAGAGCCGAGTGGAAGAAGAAAAAATGTAGGGACTTTCCACAGAGGACGGAGAAGGGTTAGGGTTGTCTGATGTTGATGTAAATAAAGAACTAAAAACTACAAGGGGATTTCTGCTTCCAGGTGTGGTTCGAGAACTTTCAAAAGCCAAGAAAGAGACTTTGTGTTGTTGCGGAGAACGAACTACACTGTTCTGAGACCATGGAGGCTGGAAACCCGACTCGTAGAGCTAAGTGCATTGTAGGCACAATTGTAGGAGGAGTGATACTTTTTATTTTCTTACTAGTTATAGTTTCATATTTAGTGCCACATGAGCAGGCAGTGGAGGTTGAGGGAATACCGACACCTACCACTCCTAGCAAGAAAGAGGTCAACGTAGGAGCTGAGAAAGCTTTGCTATTAGAAGAGAGTCGTAGGTTACATGCAGATCTGTCCAAAGGCAATTTTAAGCAGAATGCGTATGCAAAGTTGTTGTATGAGTACATTGATGCGATGGATGCGAAAGATTGTTATGTGTGTATGCAATTGCCGACTTCAGTAGATGAGGGTATTAAATACCATCACCTGTCATTGACATATGGAATTTCATGTAGTTTGCTGCTTAGCATATTTTATGGGCGAAATCATTTTGAGTATTTCTTTTCGAATTATAACGCTGTGCTTCCAGAAGTCCCTGCTTATAAGCACCTGAATAAGTTTGATTATTATAAGTCAGAGGACAGACTTGGATATTTTTTCATTCCAACACAAGAGTTAGACACCACATATGCTCACCGACACAATTTGACATGTTTGCTATCAGAGACAGAGAAAAGGTTCATAGAACAAGTAGAGGACAGGTACAAAAAGCAAAAACAGTAGCGCAGTAGCGAGATTCAGGGCAAGGTAAAGTTAATTGGACGGATGAGGAGAAGCAGCACAGGTCCAGAGGGAGCTATGGCCCGATAGCTCTAGATGAGGTACAGAAGGGGAAGTTGTGCCTTCACAGACCACAGACATATTATGAGGATGTGTATGTGGGTCATACTACATGTGAGCACACTTTCACATTGGAGTATAACACAAAGGATTTCTTGCAGAGCGTGGTGCAGGTGATTCCTACTGTGCATTTTGTCTGCGGAAGGAATGCGTATGTGCGATTGCCGGAGAAATGGTATGGGACGTGTTATCTAGCGATTATTTTTCCCAAGATACATCATACTGAGGATTTTGCTCTCTTGGAGGGAGGACACCAGACGAGAGTAAAGCGAGGTGAAAGGGCTGGTGCAATAGTTGGAGATGTGTTTGGAGCAGTGATACCCATGTTGGGAGTGATTCTGAATGACGTGAAGATACAGCGGTTGGCAATTGTGGTGGGTGAACTGTCAATGAATACAGCTAAGTCATTAGTGCTGGTTGAGGGTGAGATGTTGTCGATAAGGACGATGGTTTTACAAAACCGTCTTGCCTTAGATGTCCTTCTAGCAAAAGAGGGAGGAGTCTGTAAACTTTTGAAGGTCCAGGAATGTTGCACATATATTCCAGACAATTCTAAGGATCTGGAGAAATATATAAGTAACATTACTGCCATTCATTATGAAGTTGAGGATCTGACGCAAGAGAACGTGTGGGAGAAGGTTGGCAAAGGATTTGGAAAAGTTGGAAACTGGTTTTCAAACTTGGGAAGGAGTTTCCTTGGATTTGTACTGAAACCCCTCATCATAGTTGCGGCAAGTGTGATTGGGTTGTGGGGTTTGGTAAGAGTGTGCAAGTGGTATAGATCAACTAGTTCAGTTCTTTTATTTATTTCGAAGGTTAAAAACCATCATAAAAATACATAGTAATACATGATCACATAAAACCATACTGAACATCATAACATTTTTAAAAAAGAGCGACAAGTTAAAAAGGGGTTTTTGTAGATAGTAGAAACAGAATGCAGATATGACACAAGGCCCCATGTAACTTTTTAGTTTCCTCCCATTTCAACCAACTTTATCATCCCCTTGTGTTTCTTAGTTTAAAAGCAATTTTTAGGAAACTCATGATAGCAAACAAAGTACGCATTTCAGTGGCTCTTTGCAAAAACAATAAGGCAGATTTGGCACGGATAATGTTTGAGTCCTTTAAAATGTCCACCAGGAATCTTTGGCGCGGTGTTTTGTAAAAAGAACACAGTAGTACAAAATGAAGGGTGTCCTGCAGAGACCTATTGTCGCAGCCGCAGGCACCCTTCTGCTCAATTGTTTGCATAAACCCAGACGGATAAGCTAAAATGTGGTGCAACAGATTGAGCCTAAAACGAGTCATTAAAAACCTCTCGTGTTGACTGTACATTAAAAAGAGATACGGTTCCATGCCCACTTCATTGCAAACAAGCGAATGAGCAACTACCGAGGGTTTAGTAGAGTCAAGTTCCATCCTCCTACCATCATATTTTTCCAGTAGTTGCTTTTGTACAGAGTGTCTGGAATATATGTCCACAGTTGAGGGGTCCAGAAATAACCTTTGCTGGTCAATATCTCCCAATGTGTCTTTGACGTATTTCAGCCAGGGGATTTGGAGCCATCTCTCTTTCCGCAGGCAATCCTGGATGATCTGTCTGGACAGTTCCGCATTGGGGTTTGACCAAATTTTAAGCCAGGCCAGTATGGGTCTCAGCCTGATCAGGTTGGATATGTATGGGGTACCCAACTCTTCATGTGCTATCGCTGCTAGGATGCTCAACGGGAGCTTTAACAGTTTTTTAAAGAATTTGTCTTCTTCTCTTTGTATTAGTTGTGCATCCCTGAAACCCCACACTTCAGCTCCATAAATGGTCTTTGAGATGCTGACCGATCTGTACAATGTCATCACCTGCTCTGGGGACCAACGTCCCATTCGTCGGGCAAAGTTTAATATAGCTCCATTTGCTGAGACTAGTCTTCTGGCCCTCTCCTCTATCAGGGGGGAAAACGTGATCTTTTCGTCAAATAAAAGACCCAAATACGGGAATGAGTTGATTGTGTCCAAGACATGATCCCCTAGTTTGAACACAAATTTCTTAAATGGTTTCTTCCCCACTACCATGATGAAAGATTTTGTCAGGTTGACAGAGAGGTCCAAATTCTTCATAAAATCAGAGAAACCCTTAATTAAGAGCTGCAGACCAACTGCCCTTCGCGCCAGGAGGACCGCGTCATCAGCGTACAAAAGTACCGGCAGATGACGCAAGCCCACCTTTGGACAGTCAGTCCCTAGTGCTATCAGGGCACTCTCCAGGCCATTTATGTAGAGGGAGAACAAGAACAGCGCCAGGATGCACCCCTGCCTCACCCCGCAAGAGCATGGGAAGGGATCGGTACTCACCCCCCCCCCGCACTATAGCGGACCTTGGCAGTGGTGTTCCAGTGCAGCTCCCTAAGAATGTTAATAAGATCCGGGTCAATTCCCAGGTTAAACATGAGTGTCCATAGTTTGGCTCTATTGACGTTATCGAAGGCAGCTGCTAAGTCCATGAATCCCATGTATAGATCAACTAGGTTGGAGAGATCGATGAGAGCGCAAGAGCAAAGAATGGAGAGACTGCAGGACAGTCAATATCAGAGCTTGAGAGCGATGGAGATGTTCAAGCGAAGGAAAGTGGCGACAGGCTCTGTTTAACTCGGTTCTTACCTTGGGGATGGTGTGGTGATGGTGATGACACAGGTCATCAAAGGGGGGAACTGAGAGAGAGCAGAACAGAGTTACAAATTGTAGGGGTGCATCATAATTACGAGTAGTCAGCACCCACATATATAGAGGACTTACTAATTGTGTTCAAATATAATGTAGGGTTGAGAACTAATGTAGTTGGTATTAGAGTTACACTAAGAGCTAATGTAATGTGCTTTAAAAATCAATAATGCTGTTTTAACATAGAGATGTCGTTTGCTGTGGAGTATTTCACTAATAAGAGAGGTGTTTAATAAATCACCATTGTGCCTTTAGATTCGCTTTATTAAACTCACAGTTGTAACTTTAAATGCGATTGAATAGCTTAAGTAGAGAATTGTATTTTGCAATAAAGATTGATGTTAAAGAACGTAAATGTATTGCTTATGTTAGGATGTTGGTGCACATAAACGTGCAAGAGGCCCATTTCATGAGAATCATGTACGCCTGATTTGAAATGCCTTGCTTAGCATTAAATCGTAGAAATGTTTTGGAGAAAGCTGCTTCAGCTAAAGTCAATTGCAACATTTAGAATTTGTGAGCCGATTCACATGCGTTGCTTTGCAGGTGCAGGACAAGGTAGATAGTGCAGTAGAAGGGCCCATTGTGTATGAGAGTTAGGATGCTAGGCTCAGACGTGGAGGAGTAACCGAGGAATTCAAGGAAGCAACTTGAAGTGAAGAAGAGCCTGGGACCCAAGGACGTTTTAACGGACAAGGATGGAGAGGTGCCATAATGGAAAATTCTGGAAACCAACACCTTCTAGAGGGGCGTACCTGAAGGCGTGTCGTTCGCATTATGGGGTTTTGTATTAGGGACAGCACCCCGAGGGTGGAGGTAGAGCAGATGGGCTGAGCAGTCAGAGAAAGAGGTTGGTTAGGCAGAGAGCTTAGCTAGGACTGAGTAGCCTGAAGATTGAGATTGAAGGAAAGTGAGTGAACTCTTTTGAGAGTCACCACTGCTGACACCTTTTTCTGAATGGGATATTGTTGAGTAGGGATGTCACCAAGAATAGTGTAGGGACAGACTAACCTGGATTTTATTCCTTTTATAAATGCTTACTAAAACTCAGGTTATAGCAATTCTTGTTAGCCTGATGATTCTTGAACTGATTCTTGTATTATTTTTGAGTCGTCTGAGATTCTACCGTAGGATTATGTTTGTATTAGTGCCTGTTTATCTTTTGAATCTTTTGCTGAGATGTTTATACATTCAGTTGTTTTTGGCTTTGTAATAAATCTTTGAACTTAGTTCCTAGTCAGTGGTTCTTTGGGGGTACAAAGGGGAATTTGCTGAAATTGTCTAACCATTGTTTAAATAGATTTCCTAATTCACTCTATGACAGGTAAAAAGGTCTAGTCGACCTGTGTCCGGGATTCTGGAGTATGGTAAGCAGACTCTAGAAGTAAAATCCCGCCCTTTCAAAAGCTCAGTTGCTCGAAGGGATAGATGGGGTGTTCGCTTCCGATAGAACAGACACTCCAACACCTAAATGTAAAGGACGAGCAGGAGAAAGGGATAAGTAAATAAGGAGTGTATTGCCGATAGGGAGGGGAAAAGGAAATGGAATGACAAGGACTAGGTATGCTTACCAGTCTGGAAAACAGCAAGCATAGATAAAAAGGTAGTCAGCCAACGCGGGGGAAACAAGCCAGTCCGCCGCCGGATCCACTGGGACAAAAGGGCGCAAAGGCAGTATTTAAGAGCAGAGTCAATCTGCCGAGGCTCAGGTGGAGATGAAAGGCGTGAAAATATCAGCAAAAACGGAGCCCTTGTAATCACGCTGGAAGTTTAAAAGACTTAGGGCTCCTCTGTAAAGAGAGCAGCCAGGTATCCAGGAAATAATGAAAATAACTGAGCTGCCACAAAACGAGCAGGTCGATATGATATAGAAAACCTACAGTGCAGGGTCAAAGATGGGTGATAGAGACATAAAATGATAGGAAGATAATAATAGAACAAACGGAAAAAACATGTACAGAAAAAGCTTCCTATCACAAACAGGTAGCTAGATCAAATAATGGCATTTTCCCACTGGAGGTTTTCATTAAAACCCTTATCTTTAGTGTTCAGGGTGTACATCCAGAATGCCTCTCTCTGCTTGCGTGTGACATTCACATTCCTATTGGATAATGTATTTTTTCCAATATAATCCAACGGAGGTCACTTTCAATGTGTTGGGCCACAATCCAGTGGCTAACTAGTGGGGCAGCTTGTTTGTGTAACCTAATGTTGGATTTATGCTCCCAGATGCGTTTTCTACACTCCCTGCCAGTTTTCACCACATATGCACGCTCTCAGGGGCACAGAATGGAATAAATGATATTGGATGATCAACAGTTGGTAATTTCTTTGAGAAATAATGTACGATCATTGATGCAAATCTGATCATTAACAATGGCATTGGGGCAGGCTTGGCAGTTTCCACATTTGTGGTTGCCCTTGATGGGTTGATCCCCCGTTTTGGACTTCTGGATGGAATGACTTTTATCAGGTCTTTTTCTAGACAACCCGAAATTCAAAGAGAATTATAGTTTTGTCTCCAACAATTGTTCCAGGTACTGGATGGTGCTTGGAATAGAGACAGCAGTGGAGAAGGTCCAGCGCCTGATTTAAGAAATTACGGACCTAAGAAAAGAGATTATTGATGATAAGGCATTGTCTACCTCCAAAAAGGCCTTAGAGAGACTTACATAACCATTCAAGAGTTTGATATATACAGTCTTCCAAACTTGACAAATTAGCGAAAGACGTCGGTCTCTATCACAAAAAGATAACCTATCCTTACCTCCAGGAGGGATACTACACCAAAGAATCACAGGGTACATTCTCTAGTAGAGGGAGGAGGGGTTTTAGGAAATACACTAAGATCTTCAACACTTCCGTGAGCAGGTGGTCCGAGAGCGACACAGATAGAGTAGGACCTAGCAACCCAACGCAGGAAACTCTAACCCTGAACAGCCCCCTTTTTTAGCAGAGGGACCATGGTTGGAACACCGTGGACAAGGACGCCCCTGGGGCAGATCCAGGGGAATGAGAGAATCTACTTGGGCCAGGGGGGGAACAGGGAGAGGCAGACAAAGGAAATCCATCCTCTTCCAACAGGACAGTCACGGGGACATACAGACCCGACGACAGCATTATAGGTGGTGATACACCCATCAGAGAACCCAGTGGTCAATCTATCGAACTACAATCAGACCCCTGATGAACAAAAAATCCTAGTAAAAGGCCTTGCCTTTGTTCCCACTGCCATGCCTAACCAATTTAACCTCAAGGTAGAACTACACTAGTTCTTCAGAAAAGTCCGGCTAAAACATTATTTCCATCAAATCCCGGCACAGCCCACGTTTTCGGACAGTGGATTAAGACCACCGTCCAAATTCAACCCTCCCACACACATGATGACACATAAAATCCTGGCCTATGAGCAGGTTGTCATGCGTGACGTTAATCACATCTTGGGTCAACATAAGTATGTGCATTACAACACCTCAAAACCCAAACGATTGACACTTGAAACTCTAATAAGTAACAAGGACATAGTCATCAAGCCCGCCAATAAAGGCGGGGCTATAGTTATACAAAATACGGAGGACTATAAAAAAGAGATTCTATCACAACTGAGTGTAGAGGGACACTACTCACAATTAAGGTAGGACCCCACAGGAGAGATTAGCAAGACCATTAAACAAGTCACGCTCAAGGGTCTTGAAATTGGTTTCTTGACTAAGCAGGAATATGACTACCTCAATAACAGCCACCCCAGAACACCGACCTTATACACGCTCCCCAAAATCCATAAGCGGATGCAGGACTCACCGGGAAGACCCATCATTTTGGGGCGTGGGTCCTTGATTGAACCTCTATGTAAATACATAGACGTGTTTCTCAGGTCTATCGCTGAGAACACAAATACTTACCTGAGGGATACTATGCACACTATCAAATTAGTAGATGAATTCCCACACAACAAGAACACCATCTAGTTGAGTTACGCCCTGAGGCTAAAAGATGTATCTTGAACATATGGGAGCCGATGGACCTATCAGCCAGAGGCAGGCTCTGGGTGACACTCGGCCAGATGGTGGCTAAGCGCAACATAGCAAGACTCTGGGGGGCGGTCACGCAACCGAGACTTGCGGACTGGAAACGTGACATGGACTGGTGCATGTTACAGGAACGAACATTGTATGTTGCATGTGGATGCCCCAAGAAATGGGGGGAGATATGGAACCACTGGAACAAATACAAGGGCCTTCTATGTGAACCCCCCAGCCTCGAAGATCGACACTTGAGGTAGATGTTTAAATGCCCTGATGTATTGTAAGCCCACTGCTATGATTTCAATGTAATTTGTTGTTCCCTGTGTGACCCACTGTATGCCTTTGCAATCCTATCGTGTGGCCATGATGGCCAATGTATGATGTATGTTACAATAATAAAAAGAATTTTAAAAAAACAAGAACACCATCCTACTGGCGACAATGGATATAACGGCGGTATATACCAATATCCCCCACGACCAAGCACTCACCTGCATGTGTGTTGTGCTAAACAGACGACCTAGACCACATTTGGTACTCACCGAATTCCTGATTGAGCTCCTTGGGATCGCCATGTCGAAAAATTACTTTTGTTTCCAAGGCACTTACTATCTACAGACCAAAGGCAAGGCTATGGGGGCTAGCATTGCTCCCATCTAGCCATTATATTCATGGAAGAATTCGAACCTACACATGTTCTGTATGAGACTAACCCCTTTAAGGAAAACCTTGATCTGTGGCGTCGCTACATAGACGACGTGTTGATCATATGGAAGGGTAAAGAGGAACAACTACAGTGCATTTTGTTTTGCATAAATTCAGACATAATTGTTTTTTCACTATTCAGATACACCAGTAATGTTGAATTAATCCATCTTGATTGGCGTCTCTAATGCACCTGTCACAACCGCAACTGTACTTCCCAACCGCTCGGGTAGTCTCCCCTCACTTTCCATAGAACATGGCAGAAACGCGGCAAGCGTGAATTTCACGCCGAGCGCTGAATCTGCATTAATGCCTCCAGTAAACGGAGCGCGCCGTCACTTCTAGCGGAGGACGCACCCATGCTGTGGAGGTAAGCTTTCACGAATCCGCTATGCCGTTTTACCAACGCTCTAACTTGCAGCGCCCTGAGCTCCTGTGGGGGCACGCATGCCCCGTAGCCCCGTTGTTAGAGCCTCTTGTTATAACCAGCACCTGCAATGGTACGCTTCCGAGTGAAGAGAACAGCGGTGAGCACAGCAAGACCTGCCCGGAGCTCTGATCGGCTGCGGAGGTCACTTGAGCTCCGTGGCTCCATGTGGTCGGCCGGCAGGTCAATTGGGTTTTGGGTGGATGGTACAATTCCGGCACAATTGGGGTGCTGTTTTGGGTGGGGGTGGGAAGGGTTTTGTTGTTGTACTCCAGTGTTACTGATGTAATGCATCAGCAGTTAGACTTACCAGCACTCTTTGAAGCAGGTATACACAGACATCTTCATATGGCATTATAAGGCTGATTTTGTTACCATGGTTATGGCATTGAACACTGACTCTCTACGCATAAATCTGCTCACGTGGAATATCAGGGGCCTGTGAGATCCTCATAAGTGTCGACAAACACTTGCATACCTTGACAGACATCTTATACACATAGCGGTGCTCCAGGAGACACACACTGATGCCCGCTGGCTGTCCTGTTTTGGGGTAGACGGGCATCGGACAGAGTATTTTCCTCCTATTCATCATACTCATGGGGCACACTGATTCTGGTTAAGAAGGTATTCCTTTTGTTCTGGGTGGCTCCCTTGGGGGCCCGTCTGGCAGGCACTGCATGCTTTAAAGCGTACTGGGAACACAATTGGTTACATTGGTTTGCTGCTATGGTCCAAACACCGATGACCCAGACTATTAGACTTCTCTCTGGGGGCAAATTCTAAAAGTGGGATCTACTCATGTCATTTGGGGAGGAGATTTTAATACTGCCTTATGCCCGGCGCTCGATCGCTTGCAACCTCAGCCTCACCACTATACCAAAATACAAGAGACCCTCTCCCAGCTGCTCCCGGAACGGCTCATTGATGCGTGGAGACATGCTCATCCAGGGCATAGAGAAGGCAGATACCACACCATGGCCAGCGCTGCTTGGTCTTGCCTCAATTATTAGATAGTTTCGCACGGAGTTGTACCGTGGAGAGTCGCCATAGATCACATGGCCAGAACTCTCTAAGACCATGAGCCCGTACACATGCAAATAGCACCCCTTCACTCAATCGCATCCCCGTTCTGCTGGAGGCTAGTGCCCAAAGCGCTACTAGGTACTGTCTTTCAGGCAGAGCTGGGAGACGAGATCGCAAGCTTATTTAGTTGTAAGAAGGGTTTGGTTGCCCATATGAATACTTTTTTGGGAAGCTTTTGAAGTTACGGTACGTGGGTTCTGCATGGCAAAAGGTTTCGGGGTACTTCGTGACATCAGACACAGTTTGCGTCAGTTAGAGGGCGAACTGAAGCAATTAGAAGCAGACATGTGGCGCGAGAATTTCGGCACTCAGAGGGCCGCGCTACGTGACAAACTTACTGACACTGCCGAGCATGAGATTTGCTTCTGTGGTAAATATTTTACTGCGGGTGGATATGGGGAGGGAGGGAGATCGGGCAGGGCACTCGCAATGGATATACGACAACCCCGGTTTTCTAACTATATTCTTGACATACTGGATGCCTCTGGAGAGCACCATAGAGACAGTCGGGACATCCTACATACCTTTACCTCCTTTTATGAGGAAATATATAATACCCGATGGGCTGCTGTTGTAAGTAAATCTCCTGTAGACAGTGCTGGTATAAGAGATTTATTGCAGGATACAATGCAGAGCACAGCAGTAGATAGGCTCGACGCCTGCTGACCAGTACCCCAACTGACCAAGCAGAACCTGAGTGTTACAAGCTAGTATAAACATTCTAGAATGGCAAGTAATCATAGAAAGATAAGAAGATCATAGAGAGGACAGGGAAAAGCAATAGGATAAATCTACAACACATCTCCCTTCTTTACAAAACAGAGAAAACATTAGTTGCAAATATAATCATTTAAATAAACAGGAAATGTACGATACCTTTGAACTTTAGGAGTGGGAAGAGGAAAAGGTACTTGAGAAGAAGAAGAATCAGTGATGGTGCTTCGAAGACTAGGAAAACCAGAATCCGAGACATCACCACCTCCATCACCAATCGTGTCAGAAGGAGAAGAGAATGAGGCAGATTCCTCCTGAGTAGAAGCTAACATGTAACTACTACCCGTCTCTTCATGAAAAATTACGTTAGAATTATTTACAGAAGAACGAGAAAGAGAAGAAACATTTTTTTTGATACAATGCCACCCTCCTCAAATTCCATTTTTCTCAATTTTCAAGAACAACATACTGTGGAAATACCACTTTGACCCGGAAAGGACCCCTAAACTTGGTTAAATCCATGGTAACTCCTCCCGGTTTGACTTTCACAAGATCACCTTTTGAAATGTTGCTCCTCACATTATCAACTTGCACCTTCCGAGTCTCACTGTATACATTTTTAATCCATGAAGGAACCAATTTACTCCCAGGAACCCTCCCTCACATGAGCTCAAAATGAGACTTTGTCATGCCACCATGAACTGTGGTTCTATTCGCGCAGAGCATCTCTTGCACAAATTCTAAAACATTCCCTTTTTCAGACAGTGCAAGCTGGATGGTGCCCTTAACCAATCTGTTAATCCTTTCACCAAGACCATTTTCTTGTGGGTTATATAGAACAGTCCTATGATGAGACACACCACAATTGGACATAAACGTCTGCATGCTGTGCGAGACTAACTGTGTCCCATTGTCGGTGACCATAACACTAGGAATACCTTCCACTTGAAAAATAGATTTTAAAAACTTGATTGTGGTATCTGTAGTAATATCTTTGACAAACTTGACCACAACCCATTTGGTGTAAGCATCAACACAGACAATAGCAAAACGTTGATTCTCATTGAGTTCAACCATTGGCCCTATAAAGTCTGCCACAGCACATTTGATGAAGAAATCTCACCCAATCTCGAGCCAACAGCAACTTTCAACCTCTTTTCCCCTTCTTTACAAGTGACGCAGCGCTCAACCCACATTGACACCTGAGCATCTAACCCAGGCCACCAAAGTTGGCTTTAAGTCTCTGTTGAGTCAAGGTCTGACCAAGGAGTCCCTCATGCGCAATGGCAATGAGTTTACCCCTAAGACCAAAAGGAGGAATTAATTTATCGTTCCGCATTAGAATGTCATTGCCACAAGTTGAAAGTTTGTCTAACACTTTAACAAAAGGACGTGCTTGAACTTGCAAACAACTTTCCCTCTTTGCACCATTTTTGACCATGTGAATGACATATTTTAATACACCATCCTTTTCCATGGCTGCAAGCTATTCCTCTCATGAAAATGCCCCCTCACAGAGTGAAACCACATCTTGGACCCACGCAACGCTCTCATCCAAAAAATCTCCACTCACATCGCCTTGATCATTTTCGCTAGGCAACCTTGAACAACAATCAGCTTGAAGGTTCCTCCAACCCTGTACATGTTGAATTTCGAAATAAAAATCTTGTAATTTAGCTGCAAAATAAAAATCTTGTAATTTAGCTGCAAGTCTAGCCAGGGAGACCCTCGAACAGCACCTCCAGGAGACAGTATTCTAATCAAAGGCTTATGATTTGTCTTCAATACAAACCAAATACCCCAAAGGTAAGTCCGAAAATAGTGTGCCCCCGAAACAGCCGCTAGAGCTTCTTTCTCAATAACACTATAATTGCGCTCAGAGTCAGACAATGTCCTAGAAGCAAAAGCAATTGGACGCTCAACCCCTTCATGTTTCTGGAGAAGTACAGCTCCTATGCCCAATGCACTAGCATCGACCATGAGAATTGGAACACGTCTTGTATCGAATGGTGCCAAAATGCCAGCCGTACAAATCTCACTCTTTATCTGACAAAAAGCTGTCTCCTGTTCAGGTCCCCACACAAATTTGCATCCCTTCTTAAGTAGAGACCTTAAGCAAATTGTTTTTTCCGATAAACTCTTAACAAACTTCGAGTAATACTCTATGAGTCCCATAAATGATCTGAGTTGGTCCTTATCTGTGGGATGCAGAGCCAATTTTATAGCTGACAATAAATCCTTCTTTGGCTTAATCCCGAAAGCTGAAATCTCATCGCCCAAATACTCGATTTGTTCAACAAGAAAAACACACTTCTCTCTGCGTAGGGTAAGACCTGCATCTGAAATTCTACTCAACACCTTTCTGAGTATTTGATTATGCTCACAAACAGAACCTCCAAACACCAGAATGTCATCTTGAAAATAAACCACTTTTTGAAGCCCTAGAATATTTAATTCACCATTTTTTGAGAAACACTCGCGGCCGAAATGAGGCCAAAAGGTAGCCTGGTGAACTGGAAGATGCCCTCCGTGGTAATAAATGCAGTGAGATGTTTACAACTTTCATGCAATTTTACCTGATGGTAGGCACTCTTGAGATCTAGTTTGGAAAAATATCTCGCGCCATCAAGAGTGGAAACCAATTCACCAATATTGGGTCGGGGGAAAGTGTCAGCAATCACACACTTATTCAAAGACCTGAGGTCCACACAAAATCTGAGATTACCGTCAGATTTTTTAGAAATAACCACCGGAGAAACCCATTGTGAACCCTCGACTGGCTCAATGACCCCACTTTGCAACCTCTCTTCCAATAAGGGCTTGACTTCACTCCTAATAGATAAAGGAATCCTCCTTAACTTATATTGGATAGGTACAGAGCGATCCTTCAATTTTATGAGGTGAGAATACCCCTTGAGTTCACCAAGGTCAGTATTAAACACAGAGCCAAAGTCATTCAAAGTAGACTCTATGGAGTCATCCTCCAAAACCATAACTTGCTCTGGCGCTCTGGGATTAATAATGATGTACAAATCAAATTGGTGTACTCAACCTAGGATAGGTGGACCATCAAAAGATACATAAACTTTACCCATTGTGGATCTATTTTTGAAGACTATGTCTGACTCAAATATCTATGGTCTCTCCCTGAAACCCTTTTGGAGAAATGTCACTCTGTAAGAGATGTTTATCACTCCACAACTTGTCAAACGTGGATCTGGGAATGATTGTGTAGCGTGAACCAGTGTCCACCATAAGTGATACCTGACGCCCATCAATGATAAACTGCGCTTTTGGTCTGTTCTGCCTCATGTCATCAATACTTGCAACAACAGTGTCATTAACAACAAGTAATCTGTCCCTAACAGGTGGTATATTACTACTGTAATCTTCAACTACAGCAATCTTCTGTCTGCCTTTTGCTTTGTACATCTTTGAGAAATATCCAATGCGGCCACATTTTAGGCATTCTTTATTAGCCGCAAAACAGAACCTCGCTTCTGAAGTGTGAGAGGTGCTACCACATCTTGAGCAAAGTTTATTTTGAGGCACATACTTCTTAATATTGGGCCTAAATTTTGTTTTTAACTACTGCCACAGACTCATCCGCTGAGCAGTCTGATTCAAGTTCCGAAGCTTTTTCCGATACTTCTGAAACCGCTTGCTCAGCAGATTTCTTCTTTGAGTTCTCAATAACTTTTATGCACTTTTCCGACTCTTTAATAACTTGAGCGAGATCTATCGCCACCTTGAGTGTGGGATTCTTTGCCGCCCAAAGTCTTTCCTGAATCTTTCGATTGTTACACTGAACAATAAGCTGATCACGAATGAGTTTGTCACACATAGCTCCAAACTTACATTTAATGGATAGTTCCCTTAAACGTGTGACAGAGTCATCTATAGACGCCTCCGGCCTCTGTTTCTGGGTATAAAATTGATAGCGATTCAAAACAAGGTTCTCTTCCTTGGCAAACCTGACCTCTAACCTTGAGACAGCTTCTCTGAACTCGTCAGGAATTGCCTGGCCATTGGCTTGTAAAGCAACCGATAAAAATCTGAAGACCCTTTGACCCTCTTTATCCAAGGTACTCAATAAGATTGCTTTCTTTCTCTTAGAAGAGAACTCCGACCCATCAAGTGCCTCTAAGTAGTTGTCGAACATTATGTACCAGTCTTTCCATTGAATATTGGGATTCCCAGGTACAGACAAAAAATAAGGCGGAAGAGCCACTACAACTTGCTGTGCCATGCTTACTCTTCAAAAGTTCAACAAAATAGAGACTGTAAACTAGATTTATAACTGTTTAAAACTTTCCAAATGGAATTGTATAACAGTCAAAAAGTTGCTGTGTTACAGAAGTAGGCACACTGTCAGAAAAGATAATAGTTTTTTTTTAAATTTGGCCCAAAGTCACTTTTCCAGGTAAGATCGTAAGATAATACATTTGATACCTTAAAAATGTGATACCTTCCTGGATGGAACACGGCTCCACAACACGACGAGAAAGTTCAATTGCTGTGACATACTTCCTCCGTGAACACAGAAGAAATCAAAATGGCCGCCGGGATGAGAGTGAGGCTTGAAACGCAGCGCAGCACCCCAGCGTCCCGCGTCACATCTGCCCACTCTCGAAACTGCCCGGACAATTGCAAGATGGTGTGGAACACAGAGGGGGTTGCTAGGCAGCGAACTCGGCTTACTTCTTTACCGTTGAAGATCCTTCAGGAAGGCCAAAAAAAATTACAATTATAATACCCCAGAAACGTCCTTTTACGCCGAAATTACGAACGGATGTCTCCTCACTCAATCAGCCTTCTTGTGAGACATCCAGGGTTCGAATCTTTGTCGAGTACCACTGCTGAAGCACCGCTGTTCACCAAAATGTGCCAGAAAATGAAAGATCTCACTGTAGCATTATCCTGAACCAAAATTTAATGGTATTTCTCATGGAATTACTAAATTTTACTTTTTATCACAGCTATTTCAGTTGGAATAATGAATACTTCATCCAATCCTCGGGTACCGCGATATGAAATTGTGCGGCACCGGCGTACGCAAATCTGTTCATGCACAGGTTTGAACTTGACAACATATTACACAATAAAAACTGGACGGACAATCTCATCTTGTACAAAAGATACACAGATGATATTTTCATTCTATGGAAGGGATCTGAACAGTCACTAGTCCAAGCCATATCACAACTTAATCGTATCAATGACAGGATTCAATTTACCCATCAGATACATACCAATCAAATACCATTTTTGGATGTAATGATTACCAAAGATCAAGGAAAACTGCACACAAGTGTATATACCAAAACTACTGACAGAAACAACCTTCTCCACTTTCAAAGCTTCCATCAACATTCTCTAAAAAAGCACCTACCGTATTCCCAATTACACCGTATCAAACGAATTTCATCGACCGAAGACACTTTTCAAAAAGACATGATTACCACCATAGACAAATTCAGAGAGCGAGGATATCCCGAAGGCATCCTCCAAGATGCTATGGAAAAGACTAAAAAAGTTGATAGAGCTACTCTATTGAAAACCAAAGACATAAGTACCGGTCATGAAAGAATGGTGTTCATCTCCAAATACTCCACTGAGAGTTATAACATTAAAAGAATTCTATTAAAACATTGGTCGTTACTGTCGTTAGAAGAAGACTTCAATGGCATATTTTCCTCGCCACCAAGATTTGCCTACCAACGCTCAAAAAATATCAAAGAACTGTTAAACCAACAGCAAAAATTTCAAATACAAACATACAAAGGAACGTTACCTTGCCACAACTGTGGCAATTGTAACGCAATTATCAAAGGAAAGGAGTTTTGACACCCCAGCCAAGGAACACCCGTAAAATTAAAAGTTAACGCCATGTGTGACAGTCAAAACGTTGTATAAATGATCAAGTGCCCATGTGGCCTGGCATATGTAGGCAAAATTGAAAGAAAAATAAAGACGAGACTAATAGAACATAAGAGTAACATACGAACTAAAAATGTTAAATCCCCCATGGCAGCCAATTTCAACACGCATAATCACACAGCCAGTCAAGTGAGTTTTCTGATTTTGGAGCAACCAGTAATGTTACCAGGGTAAAATAAAAGCCAACATTTATTGAGAAGGGAGATATTTTGGATGAACTTTTTGAATACCATTCAGCCGAAAGGACTCAATGATCGGTGTGATTTAAATTGTTTTCTATGACATATTTTTTAACATAACAACCATGTGTACTGTAAACCAGTCTTTATTCTCTGACTTGTACAGAGCTGTTTTTTTTGGATGTCGCGAAAAGTATTTCCATAACCACTGTATATATATTGCACTTTTTGTTCATAATCACATATTTTTAACCTTCTATACACATTATCACCTCGCGTCGAGGAATTAATTCATTATTTATACATCATTTCCGTGACCCCCTCGCGTTTCTCTACGCGCCCGTGTTCTAGTCTTTCTTCCAATGTCGGCACCCTTTCTCGGAGTCCATCGTCGATATCCATCGTAACTGATGTATTTACATCCGTCTCTCACCATCAGCGTGCACTTCCGGGTCACGCATACTCTGAAGGAATGGCGGCGCCTGACGCTTAACTTCGGTAAGCCTCCGTATTGCATATTCTTGGTTTTCTCTAACAGTTGGCTTACTTGGTAACTCACTGGGATATTTTTTATGTTTACTTTCGTAGAATCCATTCGGGTTCTTATCCATACGTAATCACCTTATGGACGCTATGACGATTTAAGGTACTGTCTTTTACTTTTTACGCTTAGCCAGATAGCGGCGACAGCTTCGGTATTACATTGGTTTTCTCATTTGCATACTTTGCCATTACAGATATGTACTAGGGATTGAACATTAAACACGTACCTACGAGACGTATTTACGCTCAACTTCTAAGGTAATTGGTTCATTCAGGTTCCCTCACTTTTTTGATCCCGTTCGTTTTAGCACATACGTAGATCCTTTTCAGTTTGAACCTCGTCACTGATATGTACAGCGTTTCCGTAACACACCCAGTGCCAACCGATTTCAGTTACACATTTATTGTTTGTTTCTCATTTGCAATGTATCCGTATATTTTTTACCAGAAACCATGAGGGCTGTAAGGTTTTACCAGTGATGTAAGACATTAATCATGATGCATAAAGATTAGATATCACTATGAGTGACAAATATGTGATTGTTCATTAAGATTGATGTATACTTCCTTTGTTTGTACAGAATTTCGAGCCCCCCAATGCATTTCAGGCACTAGGCATATAATTAGAAAATGCATATAATTGTTTGGATGTGACTGCAACATCACAAAGAAAAGTTTGGAAACATGAAAATATAATCAAAAAAGAACTTTGAATAAAACTTTATTCGTGCAAATCAAATCACAACAGTTTTACAATCTTCTTTATTGTGTGCGTTTGGGGACGTTACCCTCAATCAGGATAATGCTACAGTGAGTTTACAGGACCCCAATACTCAGTGGGGTATACCAAACAGCACCTACCTACTTGTATTAAAACATTACCTTCCTTTTTGAACAAGGAGTGCGATCGTTCTTTCATTTTCGAATTCCAGAAAATGAAAGACACATGATCTCAACGCTCTGGACAGCAGGAACAAGTCGCCAAAATGTTGTAAGTAAATCTCCTGTAGACAGTGCTGGTATAAGAGATTTATTGCAGAATACAATGCAGAGCACAGCAGTAGATAGACTCGACGCCTGCTGACCAGTACCCCAACTGACCAAGCAGAACCTGAGTGTTACAAGCTAGTATAAACATTCTAGAATAGCAAGTAATCATAGAAAGATAAGAAGATCATAGAGAGGACAGGGAAAAGCAATAGGATAAATCTACAACAGCTGCCCCCCCCCCGGATTTTAACCCCTTCCTTAAAGATATTGCCCTGGGCTGGCTGGGAGATGACCAGCAGGAATTTCTAGCACCCTTTGAGGCAGACGAGTTTTGGGAGGCGATTATGATAATGAAATCCAGGGAAGCCCCGAGCTCCGATGACCTACCTGTTGACTTTTATAAGTTTTATAAAGATCAGTTGATCCGAGTACTGCGGGAGGGAGGTCTATCTGGAAGCTCTGGAGACTCAAATTCGTCCAGATACAATGAGGGAGGCGCTCATCATTTCACTCCTGAAGCCTGCGGATCAGTGTGATTCATACAGGCCCTTATCTCTCATTAATACTGATACAAAGATCCTTGCGAAACTTCTAGCGAATCGTTTTAGTCTCTTAATGGAGAAGCTGGTGCTACCTGACCAGACAGGTTTTATTCCAGGGAGGGCAACTTCCCAAAACCTGCGTACACTATTCTCCATTATGCACAATGTTGACTGTCAACTGGCACTTGTGGCGATCTTTTTAGACGCCCCAAAAGCCTTTGATTCGGTAGAGTGGGATTATCTGTTCACTATACTTCAATGTATGGGTCTTCCTGTCGCGTTTCTTTAGTGGATACTTCTCCTCTGCCTCTCCGACAGCTCGGGAGAGAGTAAATGGTCACACCTCCTTCCCTATCATGCTCACACGAGTCACTCGCCAAGGATGCCCACTCTCCCCACTTCTATTTGCCCTTGCAATAGAGCCCCTTGCGATGAGATTTAGGCAGCATCACCAAGAAAAAGCCCTTCGCGGCTTTCTTCATCCCATACTGATCTCTCTATATGCGGGCAACATCACCCTATATGTGAAAAACCTGATTCAAAATCTTAATCTGCTCCTACGGGAAATTGTGAGATTTGGTGGACTATCGGGCATGCATATTAACTGGTCTAAATCCTAACTCTTCCTGCTCACTCCAGCGGCAGCACCATTCCCTACAGACTACTCTATTGAGTGGTGTACAAAGGAGGTAAAAGATCTAGGGGTGCATGTCACCAATCATCGAGAGGAAATACTGTGTCGTACAGTGGCGGCTGGTGACATTTGAAAGTGGTGAAGCGGAAACTGATAATCATACTGCACCGTAGCAAGCGAGCTTAGCGAGCAAGCCCGAACCCCCCATAGGAGGGTTCGGGGGAATTCCCCCGAGAAAATTTTGAAAAAATAGTGAAAAAATGGTGCATTTTTAAGCAAATTTGAGAAAGCAGGAAGGTTAATAAAGCAATTGTGAAAGTGCAGGTATTACATTATCAAAGAGCTGTCATATAACATAGGTAGCTCAACCACAGAGCTTTATAACAGCATTCAAAAATACCCTATGTCCTTGCAGTTAGTAGAAGTTCATAAAGAAGCCATAGCCACTGTGGCTACCTTGAATAATCAACTGCGAATTTCAACAGCCACAGAGTCCAAATCTGAAACATTGAAATAATAATCACTCAAAGTCCTCAACTCGATGAGGGCACCATCTCTCTGGCAGTTACCCCACAAATTACTTGATAATGATAAAACAAATGTGATAGGAGACACTTTGGTTGCTGTAGGTCCTGGACTCAAGTCACAACTTAAAGCTCCATGGTTCTTGGGAGCGTTGTTTATTGGGAATATAGTGGCTAATGTACAAACATTAGACTATCTATTGCATATCGATACCTACCAAATAACATTACTGCCCCCCCTGCCCAAATGTAATGGTATAGTAAATATGAAAAGGGCTGTTAAAGTTCACAGGAGAGGAAACATCAAGCTCTAGTACCTCAAGTTTAGTACTGGTGAGATGTGGTGTGAATTTTGTTATCACCTTAAACAGTTTGTTGAACGGAAGAATAGTTACGTTTGTCCTTGGGTATGTAGTTGGGAATTTAAGTTGAAGCCAGTAGAGAGAGCAAGAAAGAGAGGGTCCCACAGCAGCAACAAAACACGAAGAAATAGGGCCGCTTAGTAGGTTGTGGGGTCGGGCACTCCAACACAGGAAGGTCTTCACAGCCAATGACTCAACACTTTTCATAATCCGTTCCAATTCACAGCACATTTTAGGATAATAACATGAAATGTCAGGGGGATAAGCACAGTAGGGAGGGATAAAGATGCAACCACTTGGATTAAGTGATCCGCAGAGAGATACAGTATGCGTAAGGTGAAACTGGGATATTTCTTGCATAGCAGTCTGTCAAGAGTCCAATAATGGAGTAGAGCACACAAGCAGCACAGACCAGCAGGGCTCAATACTATGGGTCCCTGCCCCAAGACAGCTTGACAAAGAGTTAATCAGAAGCAGTTGCTTCACCATACTATCCATAAGGTGGGGGTAATTCACTGCTTCAGAACTGGAAAGGAACTAAGGTAAATAAATTAGCCTCTCAAACCAAATGCCTAATTGGTAAAGGTTGCCTGGCTCTTCTGACAACAGCTAAAAGACAGACCTGATGTTGCAACGCACCATTTCTACGCCTATACTCCATTGATTCTCAAGGCTGATTGCCATAGCCACATTAGTATATGTCACAGAACACATCGATAGCTCAGCATAATCATGAACTGTTACACCTCCTGGCAATTATAAGTGGCCTTTAGGCCTCTACTGTATGATAATCCCACTCCCAATCAAAACAGCTTTATGTCACAATAGCCCCAAAGCTAAATTCACAGTTTCAAAACAAAACACCTCTATGTTTCGGATCAAACCATCTAAACATTTGCCTTAATCAGAGCATCATCAGGTGCACTCATATCTCATGCTCTCATTCAGTGTCACAATTCTTATACAAAACAAAGTTATCAAATTCAAATTCAAATTCAAAAATAGCTTTATTTGGTATTTTGACAAAAAAACCATAAAAGCAGACATAAATACAAAATACAAACATGGGCAGACTAAATAACGTTCTCATTAAAAGCTTATTACAGAGATACACATCATATAAACAAATCAGATGAAATTCTTAAATTGCATAAAATAGTTCTAAAGTTCATTAAAAGATTCATAAAATTCATGCAATTTCCTGGGATGCATATTTCATTTTCGTAATTGTGTATTATTTGATGTAATTAGGCACAATATAATACATTTTTAACCTTAAGGTCCTAATCATTACACATGGTCCCTCTGCATTTTACGGTAAAGGTCAAAAATGTTATCGCTGACACATTGGTAAGTTCATCTTGCAACATATACAGTCTGATCAGTGCAGTTTTACAATTTCTCAGGCCCCATGACTTTAGCAGAGGTAACAGGTATCTTTTTCTCCCCCACTGATAATACTTACAGAGAAAAATGCAGTGTATGTTTGACTGGTTAGATAGATCGTCGCACGGGCATTTTCTCAAGTTAGCAGACCAATCATTCGGGGCAGGAAATGTTATTAGCCTATAAAAAGGCTCAGTCCTCATTCGTGTCAAAAGCATTCTATGGTAGCACGAATAGGTTGGCGCCAGATATGGATGAAGGCCCAAACCATGAAGGATGCTACGGTGGGCTACAATGGTAGACTTATTCCCATCTAAATACCATCTCCTTTCCTCCAATAGGTCAAGGCATGCCACTTTTAAGGCTTTTTTTGATATTCGTGAGCATGATGTGGGATTTAGATAGAGATCTGGTTTACCTATAGAGTTCAAGAACTTTTTAACATAGGCTAACCATGGCTGCTTGCTAGGAGCGGATTGATTTAAACAGTCTTGAATTACTTCCCTATTGAAACCTGTATCTTCACATGTCCAGATCTTAAACCACAGCATAACTGGCGCTATCTTTATCAAATCGGTGATATGGACTCTGTCAAGTTCGTTGTGGCATATGGTGGTAGATGTGGAACGAGGGACTGATAAAAGGTGCCTCAGGAACACATTTTCCACTGTTTGTATTTGTGTGCAATCTGCCAGTCCCCAAATGCCAGCCCCATATACAGCAGTGGACACACATTTAGCTGCGTAGATCTTGAGTAATATATCTACAGGTTTCCCGCCCAGTCTTTTAGCAAATTGTTTAACAGCGCCTATCGTGCGAGAAAAGGCCATGTTCCGGGAGGTTATTGCTGATGACCATGTGCCCCTATTATTAAAAATAATGCCTAGATAAGAAAATGTTTTAGTCATGGCTATCTTTGTGTTGTTGACAAAGGTTTTACAGTCTGGTATGTTTTTTCTCATAGTACATGACATTGTGAATGTTTTTCCCTCATTTATTTTTAGACCTCTAGTGCTCATAAAAATTGAGAATCCCGTTAGGGCCTTCTGGAGACCCAGCTGTGTGCGAGCCATGATCACTGCATCATCAGCGTATAATAGTAGTGGTACTGAGATGCCATTTATTTTAGGGTAATCCACTACAAAATCGTTTAAAAAGTCTGCTACCTCGTTAATGTATAAATTAAAAAGGAATGGCGCAAGGATGCAGCCCTGTTGAACACCCTTTTCTATTGGGAATTTTCTAGTTCGCTCTCCGTTTTAGCCGTATCTGACCGTGGCACCTGCATCTCTGTACAATTCCTGTATAAAATGTAAAATGTTTTTATCTATCCCCAATTTAACCAGGGCTTTCCATAGGAGACTATGGTCTAAACAGTCAAAAGCCGAGGTTAAATTGACGAATGTTAGGAACAGATTCCCTTTTTTTACTCCAATATATTTATTCATTATTAGGGCCAGGTTTAAACCCTGCTCTACAGTGCCTACACCCGTTTTAAAGCCATAATGGAATTTCAAGAGAATCCCTTTGCTCTTGGACCAAGTTTGTAATTTGGTTAGCAACACTCTACCTGCGACTTTCATCAGGGTATCTAGCAAGGAAATAGGGCGATAGCATTTTGGGTCCTGCCTGTCCCCTTTTTTAAATATTGGGATTACTATAGCTTCGTGCCATGTATCAGGAAAACCTATTTTACTATACGCATTTATTACATTTGCTAGTAGAGGAGCCCAAAGATCTACATTTTCTTTGAATAAATCAATGGGGACTCCATCTGGGCCGGGGGCCTTTAAATTAGCACTCTCGGTAATTGCTAGCTCAACCTCTAAGGGGGTAATAACTACATTTAATGGGAAACTGCCTTGCCTCAGTGCGTGTTCCACCTGCCTGGTATTCGAATCTTCTTGTGGGGTCGTTACTATTAAATCTTTCTTATATAGGGAGGTAAAGTAATTAACCCAAACGTCTTCCGTTATGGCTATCTCCATAGAGTCAGCCTTGCTATCTGCGAAGAAGGGGGCATTAATTTCTTTCCAAAAAGAGATGTTATCCCACAAGGCACTTGCCTTTATCAGGGCTTCCCAGGCTTGGTTTTTCAGTTCGTCCTGTCTACTTCGAAGGGTCTGCTTGTAGGCTCGCCTGGCGTCCTTAACCAAGCTACTGTCTTTTGGGACAGTCTTTAATGCCTGTAGCAGGTCTTTATGGGCTTTGGTACAGGCGGAATTAAACCAGCCGCGTACTCTCCTTTCTACCCCTGTCTTTTGTTTTTTAGTTAGCTTATCATTTATAGTGGCAATTATCCTGGCATAGGCCACTATAATTAGCTGGGGATTAATATTAAATTCTAAGCAGGTCGTGAATTGTTTCAATTCTGTCTGTACTAGGTCCTTCAAGAAATTTGTGGAGTCAATTTTTGCCCATTTTATGACGTATCCATTTTTCCTTGCCAACGACACCGAGTGACCGTGAAGGATGCTAGATGTACTTGTTGTATGGCTCCCGGGCTTTCCTACAGAGATACTGGCGCTAATCAGAAAATGATCACTTAATGCCAGGTCTTCCGTATTAAACTCATCCAACCAGCCCTGGTTCCTATTTGACACTAAGATGTAGTCGATTACAGTGCCTGACCCTCGACCAGAAAAGGTTGTCTGAAATGCTACAGGTGGCTCATAGAGTTCGTTAGCAAAACCCAGGTCCCAATCATGCATAAGTTGATTTAACATGTTACCCAGAGTAGAATGTTCAAAATGTGTGGTGGGATCCCCTCTTAAATTATAAATGCCACAATTTTTTGTGACACTATAAGGACATAGATGACAATTAAGATCTCCTGCTATAAGAGTACAGTCTGCGTCCTTCCCGCCTCTCTTGAGCATTGAGGTGAGCTCAGCTATTAAGGCTTTGAGATCTGCTTTTGCCACGTTAATATACATGTTAATCAGAAAAAGGGACCGCCCGTTTGCTTTAATCATAAGTCCTTGTAGTGATCTACCTACGCCTACTTTGGATCCACTCGCCTTGTGTGTGGTCAGTTTTATATTACACAGATTAGAGGCAAAAATACACAGACCCCCAGACCCTCTTCCTCGATTGCCCTGTATCGACGGTATATAGAAGGTGCTAAAGCCCTCAATATGGGTCTCCTCCTGATCCCAGCACTCCTGTAAGCAAATTATATCCTGCTTTTCCATAAAGGTTAAGAATAACTGGTCCCTTGATTTTTTATTTAGCCCTGCAATATTCCAGGAGGTTATTTTTAAATTGGATTTATGTGAGCTGGCTTCTGCCGTCAGCGTCTTAGAAATTAACATCTCAATGCCCTCTATGCTATGTTCTGCCTCCTTTTGGGTTTGTGTAGTGTCCAGCAAGCTTGTAAGTATAGTCCCACCATTGAATTTCTCTAGGGCTAAAGATCCTACCCCTCTTAAGACCTTAATTAAATGATCTGGTGGTTGCTGGTCTAGTGATAGTGATAGTGCTTCCCCCGCTGGAGAATCAGGTATATTCCCTATTGGGAGGATATTAACGTTAAGGGTCTGGGGATCATCATTGTGGGTCTCAGCTGAGGTGACTAAGTTATTTCCTTTCCCATTTGTTGTCATTATTGGTCAATCGACCATGTCTAAGCAGTCATACCTGTTCCTTGTGGGGGCCCCCCTCCAATAGTCAGGATTTAGATTTTCTCTTCTAGGTAACCAGGGACGAGCATCCCACCCTCTATTCCAGTAATTATTGCTGTTCCTATTTCTATTGTAGTGCCCCACCTGTGTCCATGGCCAGTCCTGGACTTCCTCCCAACCGGTAGAATCGCCATAGTCAAAAGTATTTAAAGGTGGGTAAAAGAAGGAGAGACGCTGTACGTCAATCCCCCCCCTTTTTTCCAAGGCTGGCCATGAGGAAATATAGTCGGCTGTGGCAGGGTCCTCACAGTTGAGTATGATACAGTCTCCCTGCAAACTTTTTTTGGTATCGCCAATCCAATAGACTCTTCTCATTGAGTTGATTCTACTGTGGTTAGATGGTGAAGAGGTCTATTTTGACTCAACCACTGCAATACCTTGTTGCGCAGTGACCATGGGGGTTCGTCTGTGCCATCTGCCAGCTTGGGGACCCCAGTGAGAATGACGGTGTATGGGGTCGCCTCAGGCGGCAGATGTATCGGACGCCTATACCTAGCGCCTTTCCTCTCGTTGGCCTGTGGCTGGGGTGGTTGAGGTTTGTGTGCTATCTGTGGGGTGTCCTTCTGTTTGCCTGGCTGAGCGTTTGGCTCTGCAGGAGCCGGGGTTTTTTGGGAGTTATCAATAATGCCCTTTGATTTTCCATTCCCCTCTGTTAGGGCGGGCTTTGAGGTATTTTGATTGTTTTGCCTGTCGCTTTTAGAAGTTTCGGAGTTTACAACTCTTTCGAGCGACGGAGGCTTCGGTCGGGTGAAAGGTAAGGACAAAGGTTGGACCGGTTTATTTGAGTCTTTAGATGTCCCCGCCCCCTTGGCAAGTGTGCCTAATGATTTCTGCGTAAATGCTGGGGTATTTAGTTTTGCTAATTGTTTCTCGATAATCATAATGCTCTTTTCCATGGGTTGCAGATGGCGTTTTAGCAACTCCCCCATGCTTTTTATGAGGAGATCGTGTAGTGTTACACATGCAATGCATGGTTTCTGTGTGCCACCCCCTAATCCCTGGTCCTCTGTCAACTCTCGGAGAGCATTATCTTGAGAGGTCAAGATATAATCAGCACTACTGTTGGTAGGGATCGGTTGGTCTAACGGATTTGTAGCACTAATTGGATTGAGGGAGGTCGTGGTGTTATGCGGAGGAAGTGTGGTCTCATGTGAGGTCATCCCTGTGTTTTGCCTCTTAGCTATGGCGCCCTCCCGCTTGCCCGTGGAATTGGGGTCTAAGATATCCTCGTGGTTATGGGAGAGTTGTATTTCTGGTGTTTTTTCTAAATCCTCACTGTAGTTAGACCCTAATGACAATTGGGTGGCGGATAGATTCACAATATTTGGGACCGTGTGTATTAGTACATTAGTATTTTCTGCTTGGTTAAACAGTGGAATAATTGGTCCCTGTTGGATAGGAGTTTGGGCAGAAGCCAGGGGCCCCATAGATGATCTTCTAGCAACCTCCAATTCGTGTGATACCCTGCGTTCTAGGATATGTATACTTTTGTCTATGACCTCATGGGTCTTGGTGATAAATAAGTCTATCGGGCCAGTGCAGGCAGTCCGCCGAATGCGGAGAAGCTCCCACCAGCAGCGCGACCTCCCCAGTGAGCCTTTGCAGCAGAGTGCACCTTCCGTGTGCAAGGGAATCCTTCCTCAGCTAATGGCAAGAGTCTTTGGAACAAGTGAGCGGTACCCGCGGAGCGGGTGTCGCGAAAGGTATATAGCAGCAGGCGGGGGCGTGGCCGCCGGGGGAAGAGGAACCAGCTGGGAGATGTGAAGGCTGCTGGTCCTCGCAGTCCCCCGGTGAAGGTGGCAAGTAGTCCAAAGGTCAAGCGCACGCTGGGAGCGTGCAGGCAGTCCGCCGAATGCAGAGAAGCTCCCACCAGCGGCGCGACCTCCCCAGTGAGCCTTTGCAGCAGAGTGCACCTTCCGTGTGCAAGGGAATCCTTCCTCAGCTAATGGCAAGAGTCTTTGGAACAAGTGAGCGGCACCCGCGTAGCGGGTGTCGCGAAAGGTATATAGCAGCAGGCGGGGGGCATGGCCGCCGGGGGAAGAGGAACCAGCTGGGAGATGTGAAGGCTGCTGGTCCTCGCAGTCCCCCGGTGAAGGCGGCAAGTAGTCCAAAGGTCAAGCGCACGCTGGGAGCGTGCAGGCAGTCCGCCGAATGCGGAGAAGCTCCCACCAGCGGCGCGACCTCCCCAGTGAGCCTTTGCAGCAGAGTGCACCTTCCGTGTGCAAGGGAATCCTTCCTCAGCTAATGGCAAGGGTCTTTGGAACAAGTGAGCGGCACAAAGTTATCAAATGCTAGGGATTAACATTGTTTGCAGAAGTACCTAGTTTATGGAGCTGTCGTTCATTCCTGCTTGGCACTGAAGCCCAGCACTTGTTTTATTCCTGTCTGGTGTTGCCTCAAAACCCTGTAACTCCAAAAGCTGAATTTGAAGGTACTCTTGAAGAGGCTGCCCTCTAAGGCTGCCACCCTACCATTCCCAAAGAGCTTTGCTCTGCTTCTGTCTGTCTGTGGTGCCACCTAACAGGGCCCCAAAACCACCTTGTTTCTCCAAGGCCCAGGGGTCGACATTTGGGAGAGAGAGACAGAGAGAGCGAGAGAAAGAAAGGGAGAGAGTAAAAGTGTGTAGTAGAGCTTCAAACAGAAACAATGGTGAATGTGAGCAAGAGAGAGAGAGAAAGCAAAGGAAAGAGCAGGAGTAGGAGAAAGTGAGTGAGCGAGAGTTGGGGAAGCAGAGTTGAAGAGAGGTTCAGAGAGAGAGAGACTGACGGAGAAAGATTCAGATGAGAAAAAAAGAGAGTTGCCAAGATACGGTGAACGAGCCCCCAAAAAAGATCGAGTTAGCCTCGGATGTAGAAGAAGAGAGTAAAATGGAAACAGACAGTGAGAAGTGCACATCCATATCAGGTATAGGAATAACCATAGTGTACCAGGCGTGGATAATGCGTTCCTAAAAATAAAAGCTCAGAGGTAAAGAAAATGTATTATGTCTGGGAGTGAACACACAAACAATTATAGCACCCGCACCTGTGTGACAAATTGGACAACTTTGTACGTTTTTCTGCTCTTTTATGCCTTTACCCCAAAAATGACAGACTCTTTTGGGAGTTGTATTTGTCTGAGTATTTAAAAGACACTGATAGAGTCACTTTGTTATTGAATGTGAAACAGCATTATCTACCAAGCTTTAGATCCATGGAAAGTAGGCATTTTTACCTGTTAGAGCCCTCTGTGAGTTTATTGATTGGTCAGTTAATGGACTGCACGTGGAAATTACCATTTGTCTCACAGAAGTCAAAGGGAGGAGAACCTTGAAGCACACTTGTGAAGCTACCCTTCATTCATTCTCCTTTTAATCAATGTTAATCACTCAACCTGCTTTACATTTGTGCAAGTTGAGGCTATTATCCTTGAGATAAATCCAGGTTGGGAACTCGGCACATAGCACCAAATGTAGTACAAACCAGTCAGCACACTAGCTAAAAGGTATAGAATACACTGTCTCACAACAAGAGGAACACCCACAATGTATTTTTGCAGGAGACACTGGCCACTCAGCATATGCACAAGTTATTAAACCCACTCAGTGTTCTGGCCCATATTATTGACAGCGCTAACACAATTGTCGTATGCCCCCTTGATTCAGGGTGGTGGTTTTAATCGCGTTTTTGATGTTCTCCAGACAGCTCACTTCTGCCGTTCTCACATGTATCGGCCGCTCTTAGCTAGAGAATTAAACAAATAGACACCCAAGAACCAGGCGATCAGCTTATAAAGCAAAAATGATTTCGGACCGTAACGTATGTGACCGCCAAGCCCTATCTGCAGTACTGCCTATCTGGTGTATATACCGTTGAAACACAATGCTTAAATATAAAATATCTGCATTCAGATTATGGCACATAATTAAAGGATGCTCACGCCAATAGAATAAAGCAAGAAACCTTAGCCTAATGAATTAAATAATCGCATACAACCTACTCCCTAACAATAGCGATTAGAGACACCCACAGCAGAGTGGTATTATACAGGCCAGCCATTAAAAAAACTTAACTTACGGGCGGTTTCAGACATTCACAGACTAACTCTCAGTCTCACTTCTCGAAGAGAAGACAACTGTTGCACACTGGACTGGCCTGCACAGGCACAAGTCACAAGGTCTGAGTCACTCTCCTCGTGACTCTGGTGTTGTTGTTCTGCAGTCCACGCTAGGGCGCAGTGACGTCCCGACAGCGGCGCCAATCACAAGTTCGTCCTCGTGTGCGTGAACTAGCCAATCCTGGCGCAGACATGACATCCCCACTGCGCCAGGATTGGCTAAAGATCAGGGCTAATACTGCCCATAATGAGACTCGGCTCCCCCGCCCAGCGTCTCCTCTCCCGTCTCTGGTTGCTCAAGAGCTGCGCCGAGCGGGCCGGTGGGCTGTTGTGGTGGATCGGTTGGCCAACCTGGACCTCTGCCGACCTGTGGATCCCGGACAGTGACTGTCCTCAGTCTCTGCCTGTGTCACGGCTAGGGGAGGAGGAGGAGGGAAGGGGCTATTGTGTGTGTGCGCATGCGTAGGCAACTCATAAAAACAACTTGTCCTAAATGCGCACACCACACTGCTGCCTGCCACGACGCTGCCAGCCTGTCACATGCCACTCAGTGCTGCAGGCCCGCCCCCCCCCCCACACCTTCCGCGATTGCACTGGATGACGTCACGATTTGTGACTCCGGTCCGGCCTCAACTGCTGGCCCGCCCCCCCCCCACCTTCCGCGATTGCACTGGATGACGTCACGATTTGTGACTCCGGTCCGGCCTCAACTGCTGTTCTTGTGCGCTCATAATTCTTTTTTTAGTGTGTCAGTCAGACAAATGTTGTGAGCAGTGACGGTCGTCCATGGATAGTGGGGCAACGCCCCCAATGGACGAAACGCCACTGGCCTAGAAATAATTAAATGGTGGGGTGCAATGATGAGATCCTCAATGATGTAACTGGTGATGTTATATGTTATCGCATCGATAATGTATTTATTGTCATGATCAATGATGTTGTTTGAGATTTCACCAGTGATATCATGATTACAAGCAGAGAACGAGTTAAAGTGTGCATAGGGGAACATAGCTGGGCTAATTCTGTTGTTTTGCTTATGTTTCAGAAACATAACTTATTTTAACTGCAGTTTTTTTCACTGAATTTATAAGGCTTTTTTTTAACAAAGATTACTGCCTTATGACAAGAAACCATAACTGCCCCATAGCAAAGTTTTCAGTGAACCTTTGAATTTTATAATGATATTCTCTGTTGTTATCCTGTGCAACTGTTGAAGTGTTGTTTTATGAATAAAATATTAGCTTATACAAGGTTGCTGTTCACAGCTGTTCATGATATGGGCCCTGAGTTTTTCATTCCTGGATGAGGGACCCTATCCTGATTCCGTTGTTTGCACTGCGTTGATTCAGAAGGGGTCTGTGTCACCTTTTCCCGTCTTCAGCGCATGCATTAACACTAAAAATATCCCAATTGTGTAGGTGCTGTCAGAGCAGAGCTCGGGAACACGGATAGCTGGGATGTATGTCCGAAATCCGCTGTCTGCAGCTCATTTTAGAGTTCATTTATAAAGACGAAGAAAAAAAGGCAAAAACTCATCCTACCTACATGATGTATGTAGCCCTCGTAAAGAGTTGATCCTACATTTCATGTAGCAATTTTACCTGGAGAAAATCTGGTATGGCACAAAGCAATTTTCTCTGCTTTGTGCCAGATAGGATTTTACCCACTTTTGAGTTTTGTTTTCCTGCTCAAAATGAGTGGTGACATGCAGAATTAGTGCAACCCATTTGTGCACATGTTCCATCTTTCCAACAACGTATCCCCTTAAAAGTTTGCCTGATATTAGCTGGCTAAATGTGTACTGGGAAAATTTGTGAGTGCGCAGTTTTACCGCACAACTCAGAGTTTTGGAATTCAGCAATATATTTCCAAGTAACTTGTAATGATGGACAGAGAGCTTAACTTGTCATGCTAAAATGCCCACCCGGAAGTGCATCTGACATTAATTAGCAGTTCTTTCATTTGGTTCTAATATACCATGCCATTATTAATAAAACATTTGAATTAAAGCACCAATTTATTTCTGAATAAAACCTGGTGAAATAACTCCATAAGAGCAATAGCATTAATATGTCTGTACTGGGCTTGAAAGTTTTCATGCAGGAATCACAGTGCAGCTTTAATTAACCAAACGTAATTAGCATCAATTTCTCTACTGTAGATTCTATAACTCCTCACATCAGCACACAGAACAGGATCGCGACAGGCCCCTCAGAGTGCCATCAGAAAAAGCATGACTTTAAACATGTAAGAAAATATAGATGTCACGCTCAAGCCCGGGAGTCACAAAATAATATGAAATTAAGAATCTTCTCCCTTGTACCAACATCAAACATCAGAGCCTTCGGTCTGCTGGCCTGAGGTAGATGCTCTTCCGTTTGGATTCCTTGTGTTTTGTGCAACATCAGCACTTCTCCAAGCTTCTTGTCCTTGATTAATTTTTACAAAATGAATTTATGTGCTTTGTGCTTAACAAACATATATTTAATGTGCTCCTGTTCCATTAAAGTTAACAAGCAAGCACTGATGCAGTAAGCGCTAGCGTGGGAAGCAAGTCCATTATCACTGAAAATTGCGTCACAAAGTGCAGAGGCCTGCTGTCGAGTTCTCCTCGCCTGCCTACTCTCGGTTTCTCCTTCCCTTCTCCCGCAAGCCAATCACGATTGCGTGTAGCCAGCCCAGTGGTGACAAAATGCTTTGGCCTATAGTTTCATTAGCCTTTAAGCCAGGGCTTCATGCTATTCCTCAAGGGGACCCCCCAGATTGACTATGTAATGAGCAATTGGCGGGAAGCACAGCACATTGACAAAAACGGCAATTGGAAGCCAAGCCATCCCATCGTTTACTCAGAGACAGAACAATTACAACACACCACCTTAAGACATCTGAGTTGCACTTGCACTCTTGCAGCAAAGCCATAGCCAACGCTGGACTATAAGTTAAAGATTGCCCGCCTGGGCCTTACCTGGTGAACTGATCGAGCTCACAGCCAGCTAGCCGAGTCCTTCCTCCTTCAACTGCCCTACTCCAGTCCAGACAGCAACCACATAGACTAACACCTGCTGTACTCTGGATCGTAAGATGGCTGCCACGTCCTCTCTCCAAATGTTGACACGCGCGCAGCGCGCGGGAAGCAGTGAGTCAGGTCAGCGTCATCTCAAGCCTGCGCAGACAGTCCTTGGCTGACACACCCTTTATCAACTCATCACAGGGTGGGTCCCTCCCACCACGCCCTGTGACGAGTTGGAAAGGGGTGGTGACACAAGCTCTCCTCCACCCTGATTGACGTGCAGAGTTAGCGATCCCGGGCTTGCATTTAAAACGCCCGGGGCTGACTTAACCTCCACGCCACCAGGGGGTGGAGACTGGGTCTTCCAGCTATGTAGTTGACGAGCCGATGACATCACAGCCTTCAGGGCTGGGATGTTGTCGGACCGGCAAAAACATAGCAGGCATTTTTGCACGATAATGGTGAATGGTGAGTGGGGTAGTAGAAGACTGCAGCCTCAGACAGTGCCCCGGGGCCCCCGTGTTCTTTGGGAATGTTTTACATTTTTTTAAATAAAATAAAATGTTGTTATTGATGCACTTTGTAAGTACCTGGGGCGGAGCCCCTACGCCCTAAAAGAGAAACCGCCACTGGTGTCGTAACTATGGCTGTGCGCTTGACCATATAATGAGCAGTATCAGTAGGTGGATAGCCCTCCCCCTCACCATTGCGGGACGCATATCACTTATAAAAATTGATTATCCTTCCCAAACTTTGATATTTGTTACAGAACATACTGATATATCGTGGCAAGCACTTTTTAGGTCTCGCGCCTGCGATTGCAGGGCGAAGCCCTGCTGTCGCAAAGCGAACCTATTGTGATCGTTTCTACTTTCAAGGAGCCAAGGGAGACAGGAGACAAGTGATGCGCACTCGCGCGTAAACGGATCAGGCCGCGCGCACTTCCTGTTTCCCATGGCTCCTTGAAAGCAGACACACAATCACGCGCACACACACACACACACATACAGAACCCCCTCCCCTCCCCCGCCGACGCGCACACACATACAGAACCCCCCCCACCCCCGCGCATACACGCACACACACCCTTAGGGAACGCCCCCACCCCCCTGCCGCGCACACACACACACACACACATAGAGAATGCCCCAACCCCCCCGCCATGCACACACAAACACACACACATAGAAAACACCCCCACCCCCCCGCCACGCATACACACACGCCCCCCCCCCGCCGCACACATAAACGTAAATGTACAGCGCTTGCTTAGAGAACCCGTCCTGGTATTCCCCTGTGAGATAACCCCGGCAGGGTATCCGCAAGGTGAAAGCCAGGCATCCCGCCGCAAGGGGCCGAGGTGGAGATTAAGCAAGCTATTGCCCAGAGTCGCAGAGTTTGAACCCATGAATCGAGTAGGCACCGGAGCAAGAATTGTCGAGTCCATGGACATTTTAGTACTCAAGACCTCGTCGAGCCGGGAATTGAACCCTGGTCCCGGGCTGAATTCTGCTTACAGGTCTGCCTCCTCTAACCAGTGAGCCACCCTTCTCCACTCCACACACGCGTGCACACACACACACACACACACAAGCGCACCAAGACGCACCCCCTCCCCCCTGCAACTAAGCGCCACTCACAGGCACTCCGGACTTCTGCAGCGTCCGCGGGGCTCTCCCTCAGGCATGGCAGCCCCGCGTCACCGCTGCTCCTCTGCCGGGCACTCTGTGGGCGCGGGCTTCACAAGACGGAAGTCCCGCCCCACGATATGTTTCGTTTTGGTCAGTGCGCGCGCACGTCTTGTTTTCAATTGCCACAGGGCTTCCTTTTAATGTTTTCCAGATATAGAGCGATTGCATTATCTTGTGTCATTTAGTACACACCCCAATTGTTTAAAAATTCGATTACAGAGAATTTAGAATTTGGATGCATCCTGTTTGGCATTTAAGTTTTTTCATAGAAGATGGTCTATAACCGCTGCATTGTTTGCTGTCCTCATGGGAAATGCTAAAAGTAAGTTTACGACTTAAATTGAATACAAGAAAAATCGTCCTTATTAATGTTTTATTTTTGAGGTAAATAATCTTCAATGTTTTGACTGCTTTTACTCCAACTCCTTTTAAGTAATTTTTACCTCCCGGTTAATTCTACGATCAAAGGGGGTCGTCGCTTGCAGTCACCACTTGTCCCACTGCCTTTTGCTGTGATCGCAGACTAAATTATTATATTTTCACATTCCTCAGTTTCACAACTATGACAGGATGGTTTACATGGAAGGATGATTCGCAGGAAGTGCTGCAAAAATAATATTTACACGTTCAGAAAATGTGATTATCAGTGCCTCGAAGCTTGACTTATTTTACTGAAAACAGTTCCCTTCTTCCGCTGCTGCTGCCGTTATGCTTTCAAATGTAGGGAGGGACTGGGCCTTCTTTTCCTAGCTGTGTTCATGGGCAGCCTCACCAGTTCAAAACACAACCCCCCAACGGCGCCTACTGACCTCATAGCACCTCCCCTTGGAAACCTAACCTTTAAACTTGACCTTTCGCTGCTTCATTTTTATGTTTTCCGTTTGTACCTGTTCAACACTATTGCCAATAGTGTCTTTTTAGGGGTTTGAATTAATGTGCATCCTAAAACACACATATATATATATATATATTACCTACTGGCGGTCGCCAGTAGGTAGTTATAGTTAGGATTTTTTTCAATGTTAAATCTCAAAATTCTATTTGGAATAACTTTTGCGCCGGTTGACGAATCTGCCTGAAAATTTCCTGAAAATGGCCTCGCGGCGTTCCGGTCCTTCCCTGAAAGTTTGGGGGGGATTTGTCAAGCGGGGGCCGAGATAAAAGGGGGGTCCCAAAACGCGTTTTCCCCATGTTAATTTCCATAGGGCGGTCGATTTCACTTTTAGCCCGAACGGCTGAATGGATTTCCACCAAACTTGGCAAAATTGTAGGGACTGGTAGCCCGATGTGCCTTTGCTATGTCTCAAGATATGTGCTCCAGTGGATTTTGAGTAATTTAGGTTCAAAAAAATATATATATCTATAGCAGCGCACCGGTGCGCGCACCGGGGAGCGCTCCAGGCGCGCCACGCGAGGTGCGCATGGAAAGCTGATTGGCTCTCGGGTGTCTGTAAACATTCGAAACAGTCCAGAGCGGTCGCCATCTTGTGTCTCGGTAAAATCGAGACATAAGAGGTGGCTAAAACAAAGTGGGAACTGACCATAAGGCGTCAGGGATAGACCCCTTTGACCCCCTAGGTTTGATGTGGGGGCTATAAAAGGGCCCCGCGGGGCATTTAAATTTTTTTTTTTTTTTCGTTTTGCGCGGGGGAAGCGCACGGTGCGCGCACCGGGGAGCGGCCCTGGGAGCGCACTATGATGAAAAAAGGTGACAGAGTGTTTAAAAAATGAAGTTTTGATTTAGAAATTGGAGGTAGTTCTAAAAAGAACTTATTTTTTTCTTCTTTTTGTTGTTTTATATTTTTTTTGTGTTTTTTGAACTTTTTGTACTTTTTTTGGCTTTTCAAAACAGTTTTATATATTTTTTTGTATTTTTTTGGGGGAGAAACAAAAAAAGGGAATTGAAACTGGCTCAACTGGAGCAAAAAAACAAAAAACCCAAAAAATTACTTCTTTTTGGGGCACTTGTGATTATCACCTGCAAGGACGATGAGTTTCACACTTTGTTCCCCATAGGAGATAAGTTTGCCACAAGCTTTGCAAGTAATTTTAAAATCAGCAAACCTCGGCTGAATGCAAGGCATCACCTCAGATGTTTCTGGTTGCGAGGAAGTGGGTTGGTTTCTTTGGGAGGGGGTCCTTGATGAATGGGGGAGGTTACTGGCCAGTTCCCGGAACTCTGCACGAGAGTAGTTGTTTGGATGCTTTCTTGTCATGTGCCGAATCATGGTATAGTTACCAAAAGAATATTTCTTATTTGGGTTGCCCCGTGAAAGTTCATCATTGCAGATGAGGCAAGTGACTTTTGGCGCATTCACCTTTTTTTTCCCCTCTGGAATTGAAAAAAACTCCCAAATGAAGTGTGGTTTGGGTTTATAAGGTGTGTTTTCTTCAGGCAGCCATCTTCTTCTCCCCTCCTCCTGTTCCTCTTCCTCTTCCTCCTCCTGTTCTTGACCACCAACATAATTTGGAGCTGGTCCTCTTGGTGGTTGTGGTGGTGGTGGTGGGGCAGATGCACCAGCTGATGCTACTAATGAAGCCATTTTATAGTACAAAATATTACTCAAAGAGCAAAAAAGTAGACAGAGCAACAAACAGGTCTTCCTCAGTCAAAGGACAAAGTCAGAATAAGGAAAAAAGGTGGGGTCTTTCATCATTTAGAAAAAAAAACTGTCCTGAACCAATGAGAAGTGTTATTTTCAGGTCACAAGACCAGGGGCTTCATCATTATGAAACCAAAACTGTTATGAACCAATGAAAAGTGTTATTTTCTGCTCACATGACCCGACGCGCTTACGCTACGCGCCCGGGGCGCGCCCGGGGGCGCGCCCCAGGTCGCGCAGCGTAAGCGCGTCGGAAGTTTACGTTGTGCGATCGTATTCGCTCGAGTACTTCCGGGTGCGCTTACGCCGTGCGTATCACGCGGTCGCGGCTACGCGATACGTCACGATTATGTTTTCGTTTGCGATATTGGCGCTTACGGGACGCTCCCCGGAGCGCGCCCCGGGGCGCTTTGTAAAAATACGCTTTTCGGGGCGCTCCCCGGGGCGCGCTCCGGGAGCGCTCCCCAAAATAATTTTTTAAAAAAAAATTGGGAAAATTGTAGGGACAGGTAGCTCTATTCTGAAGTGGTTTGTAAAAAACATTAACTTTAGAAAAATATGTATTGTGCTACATTGGGCTTAATATATGTTAGAGCCAAAATGTAGCCCAAATGTAGCCCAAAGTAGCCCAATGTAGCCCAAAGATGGCCACCAGAGATCAAAAATTGAAAATGTAGCCCAAAATTCAACTAGATGTAGCCCAACTGTAGCCCAATGAGAAAATGTACCAGAGTGTTAAAAAGAACAACTAGAGTGCTAACAGTCTTATTTATAAAGTGAAACTTATAGTTAGGAATTAGCATTAAAAAAACCTTTGAAATTCACTGAAAAAACCATAGGTTTCACACCAGTTATAGTTAGGAATTAGCATTTAAAAAACCTATTAAATTCACTGAAAAAACCATAGGTTTCACACCAGTTATAGTTAGCTGGAAATTTTACTGATATAAAACCATTGAAATTCCCACGTTATAGTTAGTCGGACTCACTATAACTTGCGCGTGCAATGCACTGCTGATGACATCACATATTACATCACTCATGACATGGTCAGTGACATCACTCATGACATCACTGATGACACCATCCTTGTGACACAGTCACAGACCTCCTCTCAGTGTAAAGTAACCCTTGAGACACATATTCAAAAATAGAAACTGAAATTTTTAAAAAATGGACATACCTATATCAGTTACAACAAGCAATTCTGTACTTCCACTATCTATATACACATCCACTCATTCACCAACAGTTCTATATAGTCACTCATACATATACTCACTCATCATATGAAGAGATACACCTATACATCCTGTTACACACCGACATTCATCCAAAAGTTACTCACACACATATTCACACGTGCAAATAAACTATTGAACAACCATTTATTTGAATATAGAGTTATACACACACTTCCACCTTACTTTTATTGAAAATTACACATATTTATTCTCTTAAACAATCACTTATAGAAACACATACTTATTTAAACAGGAAATCTTACAATCTCTTACTCTCACATATACTCACTTATATACATCAATATTCATATATACTAGATTAAAACATATGTAGTTACTGATAAAGACACTAGTGAGACAGTCATTCACTCACTAACAAACACATATAGACACTCATCCACCCATACAGTCCTGTACATATGCTGTCTTCAAAACACATACAAACAAAGAGTCAGTCACTCATGCATCTATGTGCTAAGTAATACCCCCACCAAACCATATAGACACTCATAGTGATACTAATAAAAATATCAAATAACCCATATACATACGCATGTAGCTACTTATCAACACATGTAGTCACTTATACACAAAGTGAAACACTAATATATGTATTTAAATATTTAAACATAACTCACTAATATTTATTTTTCAGAAAGACACATATTCACTGGATGGTGTCATCAGTGATGTCATGAGTGATGTCACTGACCATGTCATGAGTGATGTAATATGTGATGTCATCAGCAGTGCATTGCACGCGCAAGTTATAGTGAGTCCGACTAACTATAACGTGGGAATTTCAATGGTTTTATATCAGTAAAATTTCCAGCTAACTATAACTGGTGTGAAACCTATGGTTTTTTCAGTGAATATATATATATATATATATATATATATATATATATATATATATATATATATATATATATATATATATAATAAATATATATATGTATGTATGTATATATATATATATATATATATATATATATATATATATATATATATATATATATATATATATATATATATATATATGATCTTTTAGGATGCACAGTGAATCAAACCCCTAAAAAGGAAAATCATAGGCATAGTATTATATATTATATATAATACTATGCCTTTGATGTTCCTTTCCTTCTTGGTTGACTCCAGCTGTTTACTGAATGTATCTATGTTTCTGTTACATCTCCGGTCTATCTGTGCAACCCAAGGAGCTCCGTTATTCACAGGCAGGGCTTTAAGTGGGATGAAAACACTGGGGTGCCTCTACAAGGGGTATGGCCTAAACAGTTTTACTATAAATGCTTTTCAGGCATTGTGGCCTCTATATAATTGAGGGTGTGGCTGCAATAAGGACGTGACTTTAAAACTGCTCCCCTCCGCATACCACCCGACTAGTATTTCGGTGCCTCCCTGTGAGCTTTCTGTATTGGATCCAGACCTAATAAACAGCAACAGACATGCACCTAAAACAGGCTAAATGTATTAGCCTTGCAGGTGCTTGTTAACAGTATCAGATGAGTGCGTTACAATAATGTTTTTGTTGTAAGTAATTGGAGTTTAAATTGTTTCAGTTCTGAAGGTATGAGACTGGGAATAAAAAATGATGTCTGTGTGAAGGGGAGCAGTGTTGGGAGTGTTTGACACTCATGTTTCTCCTTCCCCGCCACTTCCCTCTGTAGTCTCTCATATACACGTATGCCTAAATTCTCCCCACATCTTTCTGAAATCCTTCAGCTGCATCTCTTGCACCTCATCTTGCCTGTTCTGCACACTTTTTTCACTCCCCATCCCTTCCTACACACACGACGCACCGAATCAGCTGTACTCAGTGCATTTTATTTTGCTGTCACCCGACAATATTTCAACAGCTGTGTACCTCCTTCTCACACTTTCTCAATTACAATTAACACACATTACCATTTCTCTGTACAATCTGCAGAGAGGCCAAGGAATGTATGTGCATGTATTCTGAACACTTTTGGCCTTCTGACGGGCACTGTGATAAACGTACACTGTCTTCTGCCTCCGCTCCTGGGCTTTCATTTGTGCACTGTTATGAACAGCCTCCCAAAACCTGAACATACCCAGGAACCTCGATGCAATTCAAAGCATCCATTCACCCACAGATGCCTAGTTTTTCGTTTCACTTCTCAGCTTTTGCCTAATTGTTCAGATTTCATTGGTTCAATACTGCACTGAGCCCTGGAGTCCCCCTCACATTTGCCCTCACCACAGATCTCAAATACTTGTGTAGGTCTCCCAATAGCACCTGCACCATTTCTCAATTTGAGAGTTTTGACAAGTCTAAAGTGGAAGGTGGTGTGGTCTAGTTATTTTGATTTTTTTGCTCATCTTGCAGCATGCCTTCTAATCCTGGTTTCGACTCTAATAAAATGGTGTGATTTTGGACAAATGACTATTATTCTCTACTTGGAAATGTAAACATGTTTAATTCATGGTCAAAATGCTTGAGGACATGTACGTTTGGAAGTCCCTTAACAACCATAAATTACTCTATTCAAACAGATTTCTCTCTGCTACCCTCTACCACCCAACTGCCTTACCCCAAGCACAGCTCGGTTCCATTTCAGAGTTGAACTGTACCCCCTTAATTATGGAGTGTGCCACACCCCTTGCATTTTTCTAGGCCAAAAACCTTGCCCTACAGGCAAACACCAGTGTAACCGCAAATGTGCTCTTAATTCCAAGGTAGAATCTCTAGGGAATCAAACCTTTATCCTGGAAACAAGATTTAGCCGACATCTGGTCGCTCGTCCTGTCGAGACTAAAATAAGAAAACTCCCTACTCATTGTAATTTCCAAAGGACATCTAGTCCTCCCCAGAGCAGCTCCTTATGCAACTCTCAAGTTGGCCACAGGTGCAAAAACGTTTTGCCACTGGCACACACACCACCAGCTGTCAGTGCACGCTTCCACCATGCACACACACCACCAGCCTTCAGTGCACGCTTCCAGGCACACATACCACCAGCCGTCAGTGCACGGTTACAGACACACACACCACCAGCTGTCAGTGCATGCTTTGCCACCAGGCACACACACCACCAGCCGTCAGTGCACGCTTTCACCAGGCATACACACCACTGGCCGTCAGTGCACACTTTCACCAGACACAGACACCATCAGTCGTCAGTGCATGCTTTCACCAGGCACAAACACCACCAGCCGTCAGTGCACGCTTTCACCGGGCACAAACACCACCAGCAGTCAGTGCACGTTTTCACCGAACGCAAACACCACCAGCCATCAGTGCATGCTTTCGCCAGGCACACACACACCACCAGCTGTCAATGCACGCTTTCAACAGGCACACACCACCAGCCATCAGTGCACGCTTTCACCAGGCACATACAACACGAGCCATCAGTGCACGCTTCCACCAGGCACACACACACCACCAGCCATGAGTGCACGATTCCACCATGAACACACACCACCTGCCGTCAGTGCAGGTATCAGAGCGCTTTAAATCAGCATGCTTATAACAAGCAAGACTAGCACTCTATATTACTGCCAACTTTGCTTAGCATAAGCAACAGCTAACCATTCACAAACAATGTGTATATACCAATTGCAAATTAAAAAAAATAATTATGCAAAGCATTGTCATTTACAATGCCAGTAACTCAAACTTTAATGCTGCGAGACCTTTTGCATTGTAAATGCTTGTTTAATATGCTAAGATTGGAGCCCATACGTCTGGTTTGGGGCGGAAAGCAACCACGTCTGCAATGGGACACGCTTACTTGCCCCTATTCCCAGGGAGGGTTTAGCCTAATTTTGAATTGGACTATTTGTGCGCTCAGGCACATTTTGCGCACTATTGGTTCCACCCCCCTAATATACATCCCAGGACACAACGGAGCACTGGCTGGCCCATCCTATCCTGCTGGACAGGGTCATCCTGGCATTTCCTGAGAATCGGCCAGTGGGACCGACCTCAGTGGTTCTCACTGTTAAAGCCTGGCAATGCCTTACTCGTATACTTTAGGCACCAGTACTCTATTCCCCACTGCTCCCTCTCACGTACCACCCAAAAATGCCGGCACTTCAGGAGGGAATATTTGCTAAGACCAAATCTAAGTTTAAAATCACCTGTTGGGGCACCCTCTACCTGAATGGTAAATTCAGAGACATGTCGCAATTGTTTCAAGGCGCTCAGCAGTTCCCCATGGACTTTTTAATATATGTGAGATTAAGACAGGGAAAAAGGGAATATATGTCATCGTACCCCATGAAGCCTTCTACAGTTGCCCCATTGCACCACATGCTGCACACTACAGATGCTTCACATCTCGTATCTACCTTGTACCATCGCCTTTACCCTGGAAATGGAATACTCTCCTAGCCCTGCATGCGCCAAGTGGAGCATTGAACTGGGACATGACATTAGGGACCCGCAGTGGGATTATTGCTGCAAACAGACTGAGCTTGCCTCCTCGAATAATAGGCTGCGCATCACGCATTACAAATTTTTACACCGTCTCTATTACACCTCTGCCCGGTTGCATCGGTATAGGCTATGTGACAGTGCTCGATGCGACAGGTGCAGGACAGACAACGCTCTGACTTTCTCCATCTAGCCACAGTGCATTCTTATTGGCAACAGGTGTTTGCGGCACGGGAGCTCATGACCATCCTAGAAATACCAAGATCTCCTCTGCTGGCACTGCTTGAATATGCTGAGGTGATACCAGCGGCAAAGCTTAAATTTGTCACATTTAGTATACTACTGGCCAGACAGAGGGTGGCTTGCAGGTGGGGAAGGGGCAGGGCGCCGAAATTTAAGGAATGGCTGGGCGATATGATCCTGTGGCAGGAACAAATAATACCTACTCTGAACTACTTCCCTAGCCTTCCCGGCCTCGAGACATATGGGACCCCCTCACTATGTACCTCATCGAACATCCTCTTGCATACACTGTATACTCAAGCTCACAGCCTCAGTAGGTTGACTACTCTCTGAAGCACATTAGGGGAAAAATGTACTCTGGTTATTGCTATGTTATGTCAAAAGCAAGCTGATTGCAACTTTTTATGTGCCCTCATATATGGTGGTGGGAAATTGGGTGGGGTATGTCTTCATGCTGATGTTATTTGTCATGCTTATATGCCTCTAATGCTATTATCATCTGGGAAATCCTTCTATATACTGTGTACAATCATGTACTGGAACCAATGGCTGGTATAGTTTGTATAAAAGATAAAACAATTTAAAAAAATACGGAGGTTACATAGGGTAGCTATATATCGAAACCAAGGAGGACCTGGGAATGCTCTCTATTATTTAGATTCAGGGTGGACGCAGTAAAATACCTACTTTGCTTTTCATTAGGGTATCAGACTAACTTAGATGTGAATGCATGTCCTTGTTGTAATGGTGCTACTCAGTCTATGATTCACTTCCTCTTTTTCTGTAAATTTAAGTGTTATACACAAAAAGCTTCTGGGCTCCATTATGGGGAGAGAATGTGGCCTAATGGGTAGGATGGTCACCTTGGACCTGGGGAACAGGGTTCGAGTCTCGACAGGGACGCTCTACATTCTGTGATTCTGGGCAAATCACTTGATCTCCACTTGCCTTACAAAAACAATTATTCTGTCCTTCTGTAATGTAACTGGTTCTCATGTAAAGCTCTCTGATACCTTTGGGGTTAGTATGCGCAATACAAAAAAACTCCAAAATGAGTGAGAAATCTGAGGCATAGCACCCAAGCTTTTCTTGATGTACAATGGAATTTTGCTGTATCTCATTTTCTCTGTGCTGGAGTCTGATCACTCAGAAATATGCACTTTATTTAAAACATATGGTGCTGCTATTGCTGGTAGGAATTAATATTTAGTAATAATTGGAGTATATTATTCATTTCTACATAAAGCCGCCTTCGATCGGGTCCCCAGGGCTGCTCTATGGAAAAAGTGAATAAAATGGGGGATCCCAGCCAAACTCTTGGAGGGGATTATCCAATTGCACTCAGGCACATGGGTACAAGTGAAGTTGGGGATTGGCAAACATCTCTCTTGGAAAATCATGACAACTAGAGGTGTCAAACAGGGATGTGTGCTGGCCCCACTTCTTTTTAACTTGTTTATAGCAGACTTGCCACCCACCCTAGAAGAAACAAACAGCCACCCACCCAAGATTGGAGGTGTGCCAATAAGTAACCTTTTAAACGCCGACAACTTGGTCCTTTTCAGTCTCACACGGGTAGGGCTGCAAAGGCTATTAAACAAACTACACAGCTACACCTTAGAGGTTAATCTAAAGAAAACCCAAGTGGTTATCTTCAGTAGAAAATGTAACCTAGGTGGTGGATGGCCGTACAACAATATGAGCCTTTCAACGGGAAATACACATAAATATTTAGGGGTCAACTTTGACTCCAGGGATAACTTTGCCAAACAGCGCAGTGAAATTTCAGTAAAAGCCATGAACCTTCAGGTGAATCTCTCTAAGATTTCAAAAAAACAGTCAGGTCCAAGTCTATCACCACTATTGGAAGTTATGAGAGCAAAAATTGGGCCGACTCTGACGTATGAAAGGGTAATTGTGCCGTCAAGGGTTTTGCTGAACTGTAGAGTATTCAAAATTATATATTATTTTGTGGTCCTAAGCATTTGACACCACTGATGCACAATTTGTGTCAGACAAAGTTTTTAAAGAAATAGAGCTAATACCAAACGGTAATAAAAAGAGAGAGCAATAGCAGGGTGTATGGAAAAGTTCTATTTGTTTTAATTATTCACAAAAGAAAAATAAAATATACATGGGTATACCATTTGTTGCAAAAGCTACAATAGGAAAAAATATCAATAAAACAGTCTATTTGCAGCAATTGTTGTAGCTTATCCACCTATTTACAAGTTATATCATAAAGGGCCCGATGTAGGTAAAAGGGATTTTCCGATTTCAAAATACCGAGGCGGTCCGAATCGGTATTCTGAAATCGGAAAACGAGATGTAGCAAAAAAAAGGCGAATTAATACCGATTCGGTCGGCATCGGTAATGTGAATCGGTACGTTCCGAATCGGCACGGACCGAATCGGAAAGTACCGAATCGGCTACCACCGATTCGGAAATAGCCGAATCGGCTACCACCGAATCGGAAATTGCCGAGTCGGTAAAATCCGAATCGGCAATTAAAGAATCGTAGCTATGAAAACACACCCATGGACAAAAAGCCCATAGGAATGCATTGAAGAAACCGAATCGGTAAAATCCGATTCGGATAATACCGAATCGGATTTTACCGAATCGGTAATATCCGATTCGGTAAAAGCCGATTCGGCAAAAGCCGATTCAGCCAATGAGGTGGCTCCCCCTCCCGCACCCAAACAGGGAGTGGCAACCCTGGCAGGTGCAGCTAATTAAGAACTTTCTGGAGAGCCAGCCTGAGCTGAACACTTACAGTTAGCAGCAGTGGGAGTAGGAGGTTGTGTACTGTACTGAAGAAGATGGCAAACCAGAGCGAGAGCCAGAAGTCCTCCCAGAAGAGGAAGCCTAAATTCAGCACCACCGAGCTGCAGGTGTTGGTTGAGGAGGTGGTGAGGGTGCACCGCCAGCTATTTGGAAAGCTGTCCCTCAATGTGCCAGACAGCACCAAGAGGAGGATCTGGAGCGAAATCGCCCAAAAGGTGAATGCTGTGGGTGTCACCCCCAGGTCCCTGGATGAGCTCAAGAAGCGATTCTATGACATCCGCAGCCTCACAAAAAGGAAGATGGCAGAGATCCAGAGGCAGGCTGGAGGCACTGGTGGAGGCAGGCAACCTGGCGCCACCCCTCACAGACCTCGAGGAAATGGTCTCCACCACCATTGAGAGGGAGAGTGTTACCGGAATTGGGACCCTGGACAGCTCAGCCAGAGCTACAGCTACAGGTAAGAAGCATGCGCATCATGACACACCCTACCAGACACCTCCCCATTAGACACAATGCATAGGCAAACCCCAGCACAGTACTGTAACCAACATACAAGAGACAAGCATCATGGTACATGTAGTCAGCAGAAGTTAGCAAACTATGGCAGTGCAGAATCACAAGACAGGAAACAGTGGAACACATTCTAAGGAGATGCAAGGACATGTGGAATGCTTTAATTGTACTGACTGTAATACATCGGCACTCAATTTACAAATGCTTCTTTGTACCTAGGGGCACCATCAGGCGGACAAACAATGTCAACAGAGGCAGCAGCACCATCTGACACTGCACTCGCAGGGCCGAGCACCAGCCAGGCTGCCGAGGAGGAAGAGGACGTAAACACCATAGGGCTTGGTATGGAGGGAGACCTGGTGATAGACTTTGAAGCACTGCACTCCCCACAAATGCCCAGCACACCCCCCTTGCAGTTCTCCCCAGAGAACTCCCCGACAAGGGACCTCCTTCCACCTACACCAGCTCCTGCCACGACCATGGCTTTGGCACCAGTACAACCTGTCCAGGGAGCAGGGGCTCAGGGCCCGGCCAGCACCACACCCCCACCAGTGGCACCCCAGCCCACTCAGCAGGCCGGCAGCAGCAGTACCCGGCGCCGTGCCATCCCCACCACTGCAGCACCAGCACGGGAGGGCAGTGTCTTCCTGGGCCTCGAAGGAAAGATGGTCAAGATACAAAGGCTGCAGGCGCAATCCATGATGGCATGCCAACGCCAGATCCTGCAGCACAACCTGCAGATGGGGGAAATGGTAAAAGGATTTCAGGCCTTCGTGGATTCAAACAAGGAGGTAGCAGCAGGTTTAGGCAGGCTAACCACTGCCATAACCCAATCATGTAGCAGACAGGAGGAGCATGAGCTGGTGCGCAGGCGGGATGCCCGGGTGCTGAACCGCTCCATGAGCCGCCTTGCTGCGGCAACGGCACAACTCTGCCAGCGCAGCGCAAACATGGAGTCTAGCCTCACACAAAATACGGCAGAGTTGACAAGGGGTATGGCCCGCATCACCACTGCAATGGAGGCCATGATCATCTCGAACACTGCCGCAAATCCTGCCCTGGACCTGGGGGATGATGGGGACAGCAGCAGCCGCAGCAGCCCAGCCAGCGCTGCGTCTGAGCCACGGAGGAGCACCAGGCGCTCCGCAGATGCCGCTGGTCATTCTGAGGGGGCTGAGGGACACCCCAGTGGGGCTGCCAAGCGGTCAAAGAAATAGCCTTGCAAGGGCGGGTGAGGCAACCTGGACCTTGGACTTTTGTTTTCTTTGCCATTACACCTTTTTTTTGTTGCACATCAGTGCAGTAACTGTGTTGCAACAGTATTAAAAATTCTTTTTCCCCAACATCCATTTAGCTGTCTTTGCATCTGTACTCACTCAGAAATAGTTTTCAGTAATCTCCTCACGTCTGTATCTGCCATCACTTGGCGTACACACCCCAGCTGGCTGTGTCAGTGGCACAGCTTCGTCGTCGTCATGGTCCTCGTAGTCAGACAACTCCACATCAGTGCCCTTCTTCACCGCAAGGTTGTGTAACATTGCACATACAGCTATGATCTTGCAGCAGGTGATGGGGGTATACTGCCTTGCACCTCCACTCTTGTGCAGGCATCTGAATCTACTTTTCCAGATGCCAAAGGTCCGTTCGACAACATTCCTTGTGCGTATGTGGGCCCGGTTATACCTCCTTTGGCTGGGTGTGGAAGGGTTGAGGTAGGGGGTAAGTATGAATGAGCGGAGGGCATATGCACTGTCGCCTGGAAGAGAAAGGGGTAACATTACACACATGCATACATGTTTTCCACCTAGCTACTGTGTGTTGTGGGGGTCTGATGATGTGTCTCACCTAGGAGGTATCCTTCACCAAATTCACCAGCCATCAGCCGTGCATAGATGCCGCTCTGTTGGAAAATATAGGAGTCATGGGTACTCCCTGGAAATTTTGCTACCAGGTCTGTGATGGTGCACTTCGCATTGCAGATCACCTGCACGTTGATGGTGTGTGTAGATTTCCGATTGCGGTATATGTATTCTGTGTCCGCTGGTGGGCATATCGGAATGTGCGTGCCATCTATGCAGCCAATGATTTGGGGAAATTGTGCCATCTGGTAGAAGTCAGCTTTGGTTTGTAGCAGTTCTGCGTGGGTTGCAGGGAACGAGATGTATTGGTCCATCCTGTCTATCATGGCGTCAAGGAATGTGTGGAAGAACCTTGACAGGCTGCTCTGGGTCACTCCTCCTGCCGCTGCAACTCCACTTTGATAGCTGCCAGACGCCAGCAGGTGTAGGCTGCATAGCACCTGGACGTGTGCTGGGATGGCGTGTGCCCTTGGGGTGGGGTGGTCCAACAATGGTTTGAGGTCCCTGATGAGCTCAAGTATGGTGTCAGAGTCCAGCCTGTATCTCTGTAGGATCTCAGCCTCAGTGAGCATGAACAGGGTTATCCTCTGTCTGTAGACCTGTTCATTTCTTAGCCATTCCCTCTGTCCTTCCTGCTGTAGCCGTAGCCGCCTCGCAATGACATAAAAAGCTGCCATCCTGCAAGTTGCAATGCATTTTGGGGCTGTTTTTATGGGTTGGAGTTGGTTACCACCTGATTGTAATCCATGGTAAATACCAAGTGATTTCTACCGATTTTGAGCCGAAATCGGTGTTTCTGTGCCTCCCTACATCTCCCCATCTGTCCGAATCGGGGAATTTCCCGATCGGTGATTCTACCGAATCGGTAGGTTCTCCGATTCGGCTTATGTCCGATTAGGTTCATCTACCGATTCGGTACATGGACCGAATCGGTTCATTTCCGATTCGGTGTCACTACCGATTCGGTACGTGGACCGAATCGGATAATTTCCGATTCGGTGTCACTACCGATTCGGTACGAGGACCGATTCGGATAATTTCCGATTCGGTGTCACTACCGATTCGGAACTTGGACCGAATCGGTATTTGCATCCGATTCGGTGTATTACCGATTCGTTACATATCCGATTTTCGGTATGTACGTATCGGATTCTTTCCCATTCGGTACTCATTCCGATTCGGTTTTCGCTCCGATTTTGAGTTTTTTCATTGCCCTACATCTCGATGGCTGTTTACCGATCGGTAAGGGCCCAAAATCGGAAATTTCGGCCTTTACCGATCGGTAACGGCCTACCTACATCTGGCCCTAAAAGCAGTGGAATAAGCGCAGTCGACGTTTCGGTCTCTAGACTTGCGTTAAGGAGACCATCCTCAGGACAGACAAATCAAATAATGAATACCCTAAAAAACAGTAAAAACGATAATTAAAAACTGTTTTATTCCCACTCAAGGGATTTGCATATATTATCCAAAAAACCCTAAGCTCTCTACATGATTTAATAACAAACTATGTTGCTTTTTGAGTCATAATATTTCATTCAATGACACCTTAATACTCAGAAGAAAGGAGATTGTCAACATAACCAATTTGTTCTATCTGACATTGTAATTTCATAATCAATGCTTCTATTAGATGCTGATATTACTCTATAAATTGTAGGTAACTCCATTTGTAAACCTACACATTTACGAGTTTCTTGGAATAAGTAAAGAATAATAGGAATAAGTATTCTTGAATGTATACTTTAACCGCGAAATAGTAGGATACTAAACAATCCTGAAACAAACATAACACAAGCGCCCGTTTGTTAATTATTTATTGGTCGTCATTCAAGTCGATTCTTTAGAAAATAAAAACAAACAAAACTAGTCCTTTTCACTATGTTAAAAATACAATTTGATTTGGTCGCGCCCTTTTCCCCCTTCTTTAAATGAAACGGAGTAATGATATATTCTGCATCACCTCCACTCACGACTATTAAGGTCGGTAAATTGCATATTACAAGATGGCCGCTACTCTCCTTTTAGAGGAGATAAAGAAAGGACACATCTCGCTAGTCCTATTTCCACTACCAAACAAACAGGGTATAAAAACCATGAGGCGAGAGAATTACAAGTTCTCTGCCGAATTGTTGCTGCCTGTTGAACTGCGAGGATCGCCTTCGACCTTTGTTTAACCAGGTAAATGGTATATCTTTACAACTTAGGATCTATAGTTGAGAAACTAGTTTAATGTCCTCTAAGCTAATTTAAGCCTGGGCACCTCATAATATTTATGGTGATCTCCTTATTATCATTTGTAGGACCGCCGTTTCAAGTGAATTTCATTTAAAAGTGATCGAGGGCCTGCAAATCGCTTAAATACACAGGTATGTTAGTCCTCTAACATCGATATCTTACTAGGCTAGTTTTCCGTATGTGGCAATTTTAACATTTGAGATAAAAAGTCTTAGTTGAAATGATATGTGACAAGTTTCCCTTGATTTATCTCCATTAGAAAACTGAAGTATAGACTATCTGTGCGTTTTCATCAGCAGCGCCACTTCCAAAGTCACACAGGGAGATATAAAATCAGTTGATTCCTGTCTTTACAGTTAAACCTTTGTTCCCCATGTCGAGGCTGATATAATTAATGGATGACATGATCATTTTTAATATGAGCCGTGTGTGTCAGTTGAGAATCTCTGCATCTCTTACAGCAACAACACCGTTGTTTCATATATGTATACAGATATGTAATCAGTTTGCCCACTATAACAAACAGATGTGACAAATATTGAAGATCCTTTGGACCAGAATGTAATATATGGTCGACTAAACACACATGATAATGTCGAGAGGTAGCCATACCCTTGTTGCAGTAAATAGAAAATAAGGCCAAGAATATGATTTCTTTGAGAATCTAATGTGTTGATTTCTTCATTCAACTCTAATAAAAATAAAATAACTTTTTATCAGCAATAATTTGGCCCTAATCTTCCAATAATGCATTCAAGTTACACTTTAATTAAAGGATCGATATGAATGCATTAATTAGTCTATCCTGATATGTGTTCTACCATGAACAAGGGTTACATATTATTATATGTAACCCTTGTATGCTCTATAAAGAACTAATGGTTTATTTTTACTTTTCTGAAAACAGATGATTGTACTCATCGCTACCATCTACTTGAATTTGAGGCCCATTAAAACTCCATGAGCTTCATTTATCTATAAGAAAGGTAAAAGTTTCCGCTGAATCTACTAATTGTGACCAGGTTAAATGGATTAGAATTTTATCTCTTAGTTGCAATTGGGTTGTTTTGTGTTTCTATACAGACCATATCTACTATATGATGAATCGAGTGTTACCATGTATAACCGAACAATGTTGTTGGTTAACTGACGATACCATCAAGAATGAAAAAACAATAATGAAATCTGTACAAAAGATAATGATGCCGCAATATGTCTTGAATTATGTTGACAATCTCCTTTCTTCTGAGTATTAAGGTGTCATTGAATGAAATATTATGAATCAAAAAGCAACATAGTTTGTTATTAAATCATGTAGGGAGCTTAGGGCTTTTTGGATAATATATGCAAATCCCTTGAATGGGAATAAAACAGTTTTTTAATTATCGTTTTTACTGTTTTTTAGGATATTCATGATTTGATTTGTCTGTCCTGAGGATGGTCTCCATAACGCAAGTCTAGAGACCGAAACGTCGACTGCGCTTATTCCACTGCTTTTAATGATATAACTTGTAAATAGGTGGATAAGCTCCAACAATTGCTGCAAATAGGCTGTTTTCTTGATATTTTTTCCTATTGTAGCTTTTGCAACAAATGGTATACTCATGTATATTTTATTTTTGTTTTGTGAATAAATAAAACAAACAGAACTTTTCCATACACCCTGCTATTGCTCTCTCTTTTTATTACCATTTGGTATTAGCTCTATTTGTTTAAAAACTTTGTCTGACACAAATTGTGCATCAGTGGTGTCAAATGCTTAGGACCACAAAAAAATATATAATTTTGAATACTCTACAGTTCAGCAAAACCCTTGATGGCACAATTACCCTTTCATACCTACCGCCCAAGCCCTCAAGGGTATATTGGGTTGCTCATTCTTAGTTGACTCTGACGTATGGCATCGAGATTGTTAGGGGAAAATTAAATACTAATTTAAACCAACATGTGACTAAAATTTATTTAAAAAAGTCCTCCACATGCCTAAAACCGCCTCTGCAGCACAGATCAGATTAGAATTGGGCTTCTTAAACTATGACATTTCTAACATTGGCACATATTTAAATCTGTGCCACGTACTTAGACAAGCAGATGCAGGCTCACTGGAGACATTAGTTTGGTTAGATATCTCTCAGAAAAACCCAGGTGGCTCTTATGGCCGTTTTTTTAAGGATTCCATCCAGCAAATGTCTGCGGGCGAACTATGGGACATCAATCCCAGGAAGACAGTATTTAAAACTAGTATTAAGAGGTCCCTAATTATTGATAAAGCTCACTTCGCTAAACGCAGACACGCATGGGCAATAATGAATTCTTACGGGCGGATATCTCCCGCTTCCTATCTGTCCTGCACTTACCCCTTGTACTTAAAACTTAGCTTCATGGCTGTCAGACTGGGTGAATGGCAATTTCTAAAAGATTTACCCTCTTCGCGTCGTACGTCAGAGGACCTACTGTGCAGACGGTGTGGCGAGACGGCTGAAACCTTGGAGCATGTAGTATGTCTTTGCCCCGCTCTTATGTCACAGCGCAGATGTAAACTGAAATAGGCTGGGAATCCGGTCCTGCAGACAGGCAATTATCGCAGCCCTGACTCCCGAAAATACAGCTTTAAATATAGGCCTTACAGTTTTTATACGTCATGCATACCGTAATTTCACTCAGTAACCGGAAGGGCCTGTCAATGCCTTTTCTTTTAAGAAACAGCCTACACTAAATTGAACTTTATTTATTAAACTGTTTCCATCCGAGTGCACCTTACCATAACCTGCTGCTATCTGTCGAACACTAGATTGCACTCACTAGCTCAACACTGCTAACTGCCAGTACCACAAACCTCTTGTTTTTTAATGCCATGTTGACACTGCTGCTTTGCACATTATGTTTTTTAACCACTCATATGCTATTGAAGCTCCCTAATGTAATTTGGAAGTTTTTCATTTAATCACTGTTTTTATGTTGTGTTTCCTTTATCTTTTTAATATTGTGTATTGCTGTTGGTATTTCCGATGTGCTCTTTTAAGGATATTTTATATCCAAATAAAGATATTAGTAATATTGTTATACATATAGAGTTTTCAACACTTGGTCTCGTGAAAGGTATTATTGTAATATTTTAAAATGATGAATTGCTTTGAATGTTTAATTTCCATTTTACTCTTATGGCTACACTATTAAAAAACTTGACATGAATTGCTCGGAACATGTGAGAGTAGTACCAGGTAAATAGGGCGGACCACAAAAGGGTTTCTGTTTCTATGTTTAGATAGCTTGTGTTGCTGCATCCAAATAATTATGGCTAGTATTCAGGTACGAGTATAGCGATATGTTTTTCTGTTTTTAATTGTTACATTTTAAATTACAATATATTAAATGCATTGTTTTATTGTGCACTTTTATGGTTTTTCATGCATAAACTGAATAAAGATTTATAATAAAACTAGCAGCTCGTCCCGACGTTGTCCGGGTATGAATTGCTGCCGGCCAGTAGTATATTGTTTTGTAGGATTGCATTTTGATAGCATTTCTTATCTGTGACAGGCCTGTGAAACGCTCCGATTCACAGTGCACTGCTGATGAAGAGTGCGCGTTCAGTAGTGTGTGAACTCGAGTTTCCCTACTTTATTTTTCCTTGCAATATTATATAGCGCGAACTCGACAACATGGCATGAGCATAATTTACATTACAGAAGAACACATTCATTTGTGGTAGGCACGGGGAGACAAAGAGATTTGCCTGGAATCACAGAATGTTGAGCTGATGCCGAGATTTGAACGTAGCTCCCCAGCTCTAAAGTTCACAATTCTAGAACTTGTGGCGGGAGGTGTGTCTAAAAGTGTATGTCGGTGCTGGCCATCAATGAGAGAGACCTGTGCATTTTTCAAATGGGTGGTGAAAAAATATGAGTATGTTGCTGGAGATGTGGGCCGCCGTGCCACCAATGTACTTATTGGGGGAGGGTAAACACCCATTATTCCGCAACTTTCATTCCGCATACCATCACTCCGCATACTTTCATTACGAAAGTACCATGACTTCACAATGCCATTATAACGCATGGCATTACATTTCATATGCTTTTACCACGCATACATTTACAACGAAATTCGTTGTAAATGCATGAATGATAAAAGCATGTTTTTTTAAAAATGTTTGGATAAGGTAAGTATGGGTATAGGGGTATATGTTTTGGGGTACTGAGGTATATGTTTTGGGGTGTTTGGGTATTTTAAGGGTTCAGATATAGTTTTGGGTTATGGGGTACAGGGGTAGTTTTAGGGTTTAGGGATAGGTATGGGTTTTGGGGTACAGGGGTATTTTTAGGGTTCAGAGCTAGGTTTGGGTTTTGGGGTATAGGGGTATTTTTAGGGTTCAGGGGTAGGTTTGGGTTTTGGGGTACAGGGGTATTTTAAGGGTTCAGGGCTAGGTTTGGGGTAGAGGGGTATTTTTAGGGTTCAGGGCTAGGTTTGGGTTTTGGGGTACAGGGGTATTTTAGGGTTCAGGGATAGGTTTGGGTTTTGGGGTACAGGGTTATTTTTAGGGTTCAGGGCTGGTTTTGGGGTTAAGGGGTATTTTTAGGGTTCAGGGGTAGGTTTGGGTTTTGGGGTACATAGGTATTTTAAGGGTTCAGGGCTAGGTTTGGGTTTTGGGGTACAGGGGTATTTTAGGGTTCAGGGGTAGGTTTGGTTTTTGGGGTACAGTGGTATTTTTAGGGTTCAGGGCTAGGTTTGGGTTTTGGGGTACAGGGGTATTTTTAGGGTTCAGGGGTAGGTTTTAGTTTTGAGGTACGGGGTATTTATAGGGTTCAGGGCTAGGTTTGGGTTTTGGGGTACAGGGGTATTTTTAGGGTTTAGGGATAGGTTTGGGTTTTGGGGTACATAGTGTATTTATAGGGTTAAGATGGGTTAGTGTTTAAGGGTGTTGGGGTATTTTAAGGAGTAAGGGTGGGTTATGATTATGGGGTGCAGGGGTATTTAAAGGGAGCAGGGTGGGATTAGCACACGATATGAGACATGGCATGAAGGGCGAAACGTACCACATGCCCCCAGCATTTGTCACACCCCCAACAGACGCCCACAGCACAACGCAGACACCCCACAAGGGACTACTTTGCTGGCACGGTTATTTTACCTTTTAAATGTACATGGTGGGTGTCTGCATAGCCTATGTCCTTCTGCTGAAACTGCCCTTTCCAACGCTGTATTGGGTGTTGTGATTGATGCTGTGGTTCCTGAGATTACCCTCCTCAAAGGTTTGGGCTCTCTTTTTATTATATTAGTATGGATAACCTAATGCCTTATTATTTTATATGTTTTGTCTCTCTTGTTTCTTAATAAACTCAAGCTTAAAAAAAGAAAGTGTCACTCATAGTAACTGGAGAGGATGTAGCCTGGGGAACTGCGTTCGAGTCAGCAATGACACTCAACATCCTGTGATTCTGGGCAAATCACTTAATCTTCCTGTGATAAACGTTTTAATTGAGATTAATTTTGTGTTACAGTGTGAGGAAGTATTTGTGCCTAACAAAAATGAATGTAATGCAACTGGTGCTCATGTAAACCACTCTGATACCTTTGGGTCAAGTTTGCGCTATGTAAAACTTCAAAAAAGGGAAAAAAATAGTTGATGAATGTCCCTCATAATTACACTGGAATTATGAAAATGTCACTCATAAGCAATCTCAAACCTTGGCAGCTATGGGACAAGCTGTACAGGAGAACTGTCACAGGTGAAGCTAGCATGGTGACCTGTGAGGCTAATCAAATTTGACAGATTGCTGCTTATTCTTTTAAAATAGAGATTGCTGTTTACTTTCCTTTCCCTGGTTGAAAAGAGAGATAATTTTGTCAAGTGAACCATGGGAGAAACTTGCTGGGGTACAGGGAGTGGGAAAAGGTTGTAGGGTGTAAAATGTATTCTAATACACAACATTTAAATACCTTTGGTGAACTGTAGAAGTATTAAAAAATATATCAGTGGTTAGGAAAGTTCACAAGGCACTTTATTTTGTAATTCTGAATTATGATGGAAACAAAGACTTTAATAGGATTAAAGCAAATCAATACACTTTTCTTGGTTATGCGCAAATGATAAATATTCGCAGAATTCTGAGTTCCACATATTATCATTTCTGCAGAATTTAGTTTTATCGGTAAAACTGTATGTCTATGCAATTTAGAGTCTATTTCAATGGAAAATGTGCTGTCCGTAAATGACAGTGCACTACCTCACCATGCTTTAGTAATATATTTGTCACAGTATGCTTCTGGATGCACTACATTCTACATTCTGCAGTCGTACCACTCTCCTGATGAATGGACGTGGCTCATTTGTTACAGATGTTCTTTTTGTGATGCTTGGATTTTTCATAATTTCCTTGACTGCTTCAGTGATGTAATATTGATAGCAGCCCCAATCTGAAAATGGTTCCAGCACTACTGGGTGTAGGTGTTGCTTACCCGTCCTTCAAGTGGCTCTTTATAAACCAATACTGGGTATCTACTTGGGCCATCAACCTCAGTAACCAACGAGATGAGCCGGCAGTACCCAGAGGGTAGGTCATGCACTCTGTGTTACTACTCCAAAGGCTTGCTAAGTTAAGATGTCTTCATCATGGAAATATTCCATGGGGCTACTCACAGTGCTGAGTGGGCTGCCTCCGGGCCCCTCTGATGGAATAGTCTTCCATATAGGATGGGAACGGCTAAGTATGTTGCATAGATTTAGCCGCAACACACTCAGTTTTAGTCCATCATTTCTTTCTTTGATGTGCACATGACCCTTACTCGAGGTGTCCTGGAGGTGGCCCTTAAGTAGAGTGAACATGGAAAATGAAGGCAAATCAGTAAAATTAAGTACAGATAAAGAGCCCAGAGTTTTCCAGCGCCCATCATGTTATTCTTTAATTGGGAAGAACAGAGGAAAAGCTTTAAAACCGGTCATAGACCAGTAGTGCAAAAGAACTCTTATGAGCCAAAGAGCTCCATCTGCGGCCTTGTCTTTGTATCAGCATTGCTAGTCTATCAGTTCACTGCATTGCAGACAGGAAGAGGAATATTTACTTTTCAATAATCTTTATTGAATTTATTTGGCAATCCAAGAAGTTAATTAAATCAACCAACGGTGGACGCAGCCAGCAATACTCAAACCCCCTCCTGCAATCCTAGCCCCACAATGGTCCATTGAAATGCTCAGCAGGGAAGTTCATTATTCATCAGTGAGCAGATTAACGAGTTCTGGCGCATCTCTGCAAATCAGCAGGGATGAGCCAGAATAGATGCGACACGCAATTCCCGCCCTGCGCCACCACGAATGTGTCGCATTTACAATGCGGCGCACCATGGCGCAAGGATAGGGCGATGCCTGTTGCACCCTGTGGCGTAAGGGCGGTGCATTGTTGGAGTCATATCGTGACGAGGCTCCAGCAATACTCCGGGGCGCCCTATGCCTAACATACTGCGTCACTCCTTACTCTTGCTTCAAGCAGGCTCAGGGTTTTGATGCAGCATGGACATAAAAGTGACTCTGTGAAATCTTGTAGATTTCACTGCGTCACTTTTATGAGGCGTTCCTGCGCCGAAACGCCCACATGAAACCTAACGGAGGTTTCATGTGGCGCAGAGCTTTACAACGTGATGCATCTCCTTAAATGTGTCACGTTGTAAATAAGGCTCAACGTGGCGCATGGTTTACGCCTCCGCTGCGTCACAGAAGTGATGCAACGGCGGTGTAGCGCATGGAGCTTGTAAATCTGCCCCCCTGTGTCCAGGACTACAGAGGTTCCAGATCGAGGATTCAAAGAAGGTTCCATCAGTGAAGAAGGTTCCATCAGTCCCAGTGTGTCCACAGGGTTTGCGGGCATGTCCTGCTTCTGTTGTGTTTGTTCAAGTATGACAAGACAGGAGTTTATATTTTAGTAAAGAGTTGAGATGGGAGGAATATTATGCAGTTTTTGTGATGAAGATAATTGTGTGCCACCATTAGAATAACTTCCGGCAACGTTGGGATTAATAACATTAATTTGAATTAAAACGTTTGTGTTAAACAGTGAAAAAGATCCATTATGTGCATGTGTACTAAAATGACCCTGGTGTGCCGTCTCTTTTATGCTGTTACGATTGCCTTTCCTGTATTTTCTCCTTTTAGCATTCCCATGAAGGCCGCAGGCATGTTTTCAAAGCCTTTAGTGATATGTTCATGGTATTTCAGCTTTCCCTGCACAAAGACAAAAAAGCACATGGTGTTATCCCAACACTGGCCACAAGGCACCAATTTCATTAAAATCTTTTTAACCCCACCTGCCCCCCCCCCCAAACACACACACACACTCACATCGAAATGATGAAACCTTCCTAACTCATGAGCCACCGTGGTTGCCCAGTCGTGTGCCATGTTGTTAGGTTTTATCTCACATCAACTTGAACAGGTTCTTAATATTAATTCCTCTAATGTTTCTATCTCTTCCTTAAAATGACAGTCCTCTAATTCCTTCTATACGCAGTATTATGCTTCCACTACCAATACCACATTCTCCCATTTTTTCCAAAAAACATTTCTTCCCTTGAAACTAAACATATATTTTCCAGTAATCTATTCTATTCTGCTTCAGAACCACTTACTCCTGTCCACTGTTTGCCCGCTTTATCGGCTTTGGCCGTAAACATTTTTTCAACATCATACACATTCCCAAGGTGCTTGGGCATAGTTTATCATTAAATACTATAGCAAGGGGTGTCCCCCGCCGTAAGCCAGGAGGCCCCACCTGTTCGCAGCCGTTTTGAAATTCGGCCTAAAGTCATCATCTGGCCCAGAGACATGCTGAAAAGTCTGTAAGGACCCCACGTCGGAGTCGATATCGGTGCAGAACCAGCTAGTACCCAATGTAAATGTTAAATATAAGGAGTGCTAGAGATGAGCCTCTGGGCAAGCCACGTCTTACTGTAATTAAAGAGGATGTAAAAGACCCAAGCCCAACAATCTGTGACTCCTTCTAGGAATGCCGTTAATGACTTTGGCACAAAATCAGCCAGTTTGCCCACCAACTTCAGGTGATTAAGCAGCAAACTTCCGGTGCCGTTTTCTTCACATCCCACACCACTTCACACTCCTCCCCCATAAACAATCAGCTTTTCTTTTTTTGTAAGAACATAACTTTAGGTCAAGATAGCAGCTTGTTATTTTATCAAGTACATCAAGGAGCCCCACGTAATGGTGTGGCAGCCAGACACCCGGGCTACCTCCTCAGCCGAGTGGACTCTAAAATAGGTGGTGAAATCGCAATATACTACCTAGGCAAGAATAAGTGTGAAGTGCACTCTGCCCGCATCCCCTGTACCTAAGGGACATTTCCCTCTTTCCCTTTGGTTTCTGTACGAAGGATGATAATCTGAGAAGTAGTCCAGGATGCAGCCTTATTTTGCTTCCTGATACATTTATTTATTTATTTATTTGCTTATTGAGCGCCTGAGTCAATTCCCGAAGGGATATCTCTGCGCTGTTACATACTGACTGATGTTAGAGCAACTTAGCCTTGATGATGCAGGGGTCCTCAAGTGCTGATAAAAAGCCAGAGACCAACATTAGCTTCACTTAATAGCAGATACATGTAGATAGACAAGGGCTTAATGTTAAGGAGCTATAAATAAACGACTAAAAATGTTAGCCCCTATTACATTAATTTAACCTAAAAACCTGATTCTACGCCCTAGGATTTGTATTAGGCCTCTTGGGGGTATATGACATTTCTAATTCAACTCAGAATTTGCAACGGTGGTTCCCAAGGAGGTACAAGGAATTCCTTGGTTAGGTTTGTAATTGGATTGGAGTTGGTATTCTGTTTCCTCTTGAGACCAAACTTAATACCTACTGGACGATATCTTGGTGCAAACTCTGCATCAATGTCTCATGCAGGTGGAAGATATAATGAAACATGCAAAGATGTTTTCGTTTTTTAAACAAATTTGTTCTCCAGAACGCTAACCAGGGAAATGGTGGCATGGATTTCTGGATTCTGTCAAAAATACCAAATGTCTGATGTGTATTCATAGGTAATTTAGGCCCTGATTTATATGTTGACATTAAGCACACTCTACCGCAATAGTGATGGAGAATCCTTGCCATCGAAGGCGGCCTGTACAGGTAAGCACGCGGGGCATTGCGCAGCATGGGGGAAAGCCGACAGACGACGGAATAGGTGTTATTTATTTATTCATTTATTTAATCATGACTATTCCATCGTCTGTCGACTTTCACCCCTGCCACCCACTGCGTTTGTCGGTGCCAGCCGCCACTGCTTAGCATCAATATAATGATTCGCCTGCCAAATTTAGATGCAAGCAGACCATAGTTTGGCAATGGCGAAGACTACTCTGCCTCCACTGTGGCCAAAATTTGCTGACTGCCCAACAGAGTAAGACCGTTGGAGGACTGGCTATATGTCTGCACACCCAGTTTAGATGGGTGGACATAAAGCTGTTTACAGTCCATCATCACCAAATGTCCCCCCCTTGCCAAGGAAGATGAATACCATGCCGAGGAGGGCCTTCGTTTATTTTGTTTTTCAAAATATAAACGTTTTGCAACTTTACTATAATGGTCTGTCATGTTTGACGGAGCTGTTCGGCAAATTTCTAATACATTGTCAGGAACCGCTAGGCAGTTAATCCATTAGGGTGACGGAGTAATTTCATCTGTCACCCTGACAGAGTAAACTTTGTCTGCCAAATAATAAATCGGCTTCTTAGTCTGCACAGAAAATTATGTAATATAAGCACAGATCACTACTTTGTGGCAGAATCAATATTTATGCATGAGCTGTTCATCTTAAAACAGATATTGACAGATATAAATCTCAGAACTTTGTGGAAAATGTAAAAACTATATATTTTTTAATTTTTTATAATTTAAGGGATCTAGTGGTTGAAGCAAGATCTCAATTGCACTGTCTAGCTGAGCGAGAGAATGTGCCATGGCGCTTTTCTGATTTTTAGCATTGCTTTTCCAAACCGAGGTAATTTTCCCCGTCTTCTTTGGGGCAAGAACTAGTTCTAGGCGTAATTTAATACGATTGCGTGATTTCCATAATTTTGGCACTTTCGCATCACGCTTGCTACATTGAATTCCAGAAAAAATGCCAGTATGCAATGTTATATAATCACGCCTGTTCGTGGCAAAATGTGGGTGTGAGTGTGTGAGAATAACGTGGACAGCCAGAAAGTGGCTATTGCTTGCACCACTTTTGCTTTCTTGTGCCATTTTTTTTTTACACAAAATGCATCCTGAGTTAAAATTTAACATGAGGATGCAGTTTGCCATAAAATATTGTGCTAAATGATGGATTAACTTTTTGCATAACTGTGCTTAAACTTTCATATTTTTCCTGAACTTTCACATAATTATGCAAAGTTTTCTTTCCTCTATATTCAGGCCAAGGAAGGATTCCATCTTTGTTTCTTTCAGACTACTGTGCATGAAAGTTGCAGACATGGTTTTGGGGTGTCCAAAGGTGATAAACAGGGTACAATGCGTTTTGGAAATCGGAAACAAACTGAAAGTAAAGTACTGATTTAGAGTAACATTTTTATTGGTTGTAGGTATCACCATTGGGCTTTATGGAAAAGTACCAAAACCACACACATATTCAACATCTACACATCTGTATACTCTGTCACTGGATGTCAGTCTTCTCTTATCCTGATTGGCTGACCGAGAGAAGGTTTTGGGCATGATATTTGCTAGATTTCTATCAAGATGTTTCTATAGTATGGTCATTTTCAGAGCCTCCGTCACCAGTAACTAATTTGTTTCAAGGTTTAACCCCCTCTGTATTTCTTAGGGTCTCTTGAGTTTGGAGTACCAGATATGTATGAGTTTTCTATGAGTTTGTGGTTTCCAAAAACAGTGTTGTGAATAAAGAATGATTTCTAAGGGATCGCATTAACTAGGTACCGCATAAAGAGGGCAAAGTTATAATGGCGAAATCATGAGGGATGATGTCATGAGGAGCATAGACAATGGCAGACTGCTTAGACATTATTTTTGACAATCTATGCCCCAAAGAAATTGCCAACAAAAAAAAATTCGTTGTAAAGGTATTCTAGTCTATTTAGTGGCCAGAATACATGTTAAGATAGCTGAGGGGGTAAAGCAGTGTTTTAGGATGGCTGAAAAGGCAAGGGAGGGGTCCCTGTGGCTGTAAGAAAGCAGGCCATTAGTTGTGTGGCCTGCACATGTAATGGAGCCACATTTGCCCTCCACTGGGAACCAAATACTACATTGTAGCTCTTGCTTCTCTCAGGGTGTAGGGGAGCAGAGCATTCCACGGTCTACTCAAGAGAGGTGGTGTGGGCTAGTAATCACCATTTACTGGCATGCAATTTTAATACTCAATAACCAAAACATCCTTTTCAATCAAATCTCATATATGGGAAAACCTTGAAGAATATATTTCTTCTTGTTACTTATAAATATGTATTTTCCATATTATGAAGCATTATTACATTAGCAGCCGTATATATATTCTTATAATTATATGTTCTTACAATGCATGTTTATTTTTGCTTTTTTTAAACTATTTTTTACTGTTTCCATTCACCTTTTTATGAAATAGTTATGTATGATATGTATCGCAATACATTGTTGGTCAACACATTTTTGCTGATATTTTTTGTTTATTTAATTGTTCATGTAATTTATAAAATTCTATACAATATTTTGAACATAAATATGGCCTAAATTACAATATATGTGGGTCATTACTATGGAGATGGTTTTCCCATGCATTTTATATAGCACTTTAAACAGCTGTGAATTTTCTAGCAGATTATAACTGATTAATGCAAACATTGAATCCTACTGTGTGCCAATGATCTGAAAATACCAAATACCAGGCCAGAAACACCAGTCTATAACATACTGTAGCTAAATGTACAGTTGATTCATGTGTATTTAAATACATCCTTGCTACCATAGGCAAACCAAGTTGGTCATTTCCAATTCTGTCCTTTGTTTATTTAATATTTTATTAAGAACCATCCATACCATTGTTTTGATGTCATTAAAATCAAACTGTGTTGTACTATTGCCATTTCTAAATATGACTAACATGGTGTTGACTATAGGGACAGACCATAACAATATCAGCTCCTCGCAATGTGCTCTAGTTTCTCGAATGCAGAGTTTACCACAATGTGGCTATGATACACACACATGCCCAATCATGACCTTTAATGCCTCTGCAAGGAGCCCATGTTTCTCTATGGAATGGCTCTTCCTCTTAAGAAGATGACTGCAACCTACTCTGCACTATTTAGGGACACACACCTCCCTATTATGGGTGTACTGCTGGATGATTCTATGATGAAATGAGAAGTGGCAGCCCATTGACTGCATGAGCTCTAGTTCAAGCTGATACATTACTCCTAAAAAAATGAAATTTTTTTTTACCTCTCTTTACATTGTGCCCTGCACAGGCTGACTATTAGGACGACAGTAGGACCATACTCTACGCGGGCCCTTTCCGACATTTGATAGGATAGGCCTACCCTCCATACTCATGTTTACATATTTGTTTGTCCTTACTTCACATATGTGCTGTGTACGGGGTTGTGTGTGTATATTGGTATTGTGGCCAACAATTATATTATTATGCAGAATATGCAAACATGTCATGCCTTTTTATTCCATGTTTCTTCCTGTTTTAACAAGACCCTAACGTCTTCAATTGGAACGGTTTAGTATAACTGGTTTATGTTATATGTGTACAAGTCCATGATATGTGTGTACTGTCTTATAGACAGATCTCTCTGCCTGATTTTTCATGTAAAACGTGATATTCTGAAGGGCAATATTTAGATTAGGGATCTTTTTGATCAGTCCTGGTGAATGCCAATGAGCCAGCAGGGCAATATGGTGTAAACATGTTTAGCAATTACAACTTTTGAGACTATTGCTTCCTTTGCAAAGCCATTGCAATTTCAACCTTACTTTTTTTTTTTTTCAAATAATCTTTTTTTCGATCATAAAAGATCATAAAAGATGTACAAATTAATTTTCATCATTAAGCAGTTAAAAAACATTATAGAATGTGCTATACATTTTAAAACAATTCCCTAAACTCATGGTTGGAGTCTGTTTACTAAAATTACACTTTACTTAAAAAGAGGACGAAACGATATCAGGACTAATATGCAAGACAATTAGAAAAAGATATTCACGCAGCTATGGTGTCCTTAATTATTTTTGTGCGTGATCGCCACATTGCCGTCAAAGATTTTGCCATTACGAACACTGTTGGTGCCGATAGGTCTGTCTTAAGAACTCTGTAGGCCGGAGCATATGTTCGGAAGCCCAAGTTCTTTAAATGAGGGACCAACCAATAACTCCTAATTCTGCTATAGGCTCTACAGAACAGGACCACGTGAAGATCACTTTCCAGTTTGTAGTTGCAGGCTGGACACACCCCTGAATCCAGATAACCGGCCCAGGATTTAGTAAGGGACCTCAGGGGGAGAGATCCATACCTCCATTGCATGTAGATCTTCCGTGTGAACACAGGTGTCATGCCATCTAGTACGTGTTCATGGCTATAAGAGTCTTTTACCTTGATGAATGTGTCAGTTAGGGATCCTTCTCGGGTGGAATTCAAAGATTTCTGGAGCATAACGCTATAGAATAAATTTGAAAGTGCTTTTCTCGAAAGCCTTGCAGACACAATTTCCGGCTCAAACCATAGCTCTGGGATTCCGAGGGTCGTACACATGTCCCTGATGTACTTTATCCAGGGGATTTTTGTGGCGTAGGTTGATCTGAGAAGTTCCTGCAGTTCATTTCTATAGTTTACCAGATCCTGACTACTTCACAAGCGCCTCCAATAGGTCAGGGGTTTAAGGCCCAATTCCTGATTGGTCGTAATGCCAAATCCATTCTTAGGGGGAGAAGCGGAGTGCTCGGGGGAAGTGCAGTTAATTGTCTTATGAAGTTATTTTTTGCAACCTGTATGGTGTATAACGGAATGTGTCCCCAGAGCTCACCCCCATAAGTGATACCCCCCGGGCTTGAGCTTTGTAGATATGGATGGCAGGTACCAATGGACGAAGAGGAGATTTTTTTAGCAATTCTTGTAATGGCGCCTGCCCTCTGAACTAATTTTGTGGTTGCTTTTGTTTTGTGTGGCAGCCATGTCAGGTTCTGGTTAAGGGTTATGCCAAGGTATTCTATTACATGAACCCTTTCCAGGGTTGTAGTTCCTAGGCGGGGATTTGGGCAGTTTTTGGGTTTGGGGTTGAGAATCATGAATTTTGTCTTTGAGGGGTTTATTTCCAGGCCCCTTTCGTTACAGAACCCCAAAAACCCATTCAGGACCCTCTGAAGCCCCATTGGCGTTTTTGACAGCAGCAGGGTGTCGTCCGCGAACATGATCGCTGGCACCCTGCTGCTGTTTAATTGTGGCGCATCGATAGTAGGGATCCTGTTCAAGTGCTCTATTACCCCGTTCACGAATAGGCAAAACAGGGTCGGCGCCAATACGCAACCCTGCCTTACCCCTCTGCGAACGGGGAACCTGTCCGTCAACCTGCCCCCCTTTCCATATCTAACTCGGGCATAGCTGTCAGTGTGCAGTCTGATTAAGATATGGAGAATATCTCCTGGGACACCCAACTCAACCAGCACCTCCCACAGTTTAGCCCGCGGGACCAAATCGAAGGCGGCACGAAGGTCCACAAAGACCGCGTACAGTGTCCCGCCTTCGATAAGAACCGTCTTCCAGTAGATAATATTCAGTCTGAGTATTTGGTCGACTGTGGAGACTCCTTTTCTAAATCCGGCCTGGAGAGGGCTTAAGATATCAGTCTCCTCTATCCAACATTGCAGCCTGTTAAGTATTAATCTCCCAAATAGCTTGGGAGACATCAATGAGGCTGATTGGGCGGTAATTGGCTGGGAGCAGGGGCGACCCCTTTTTAAAAATCGGGACCACCTCCGCCCCCAGCCAAGTATCTGGTATTTTCAATCCCCCCAGCACTGCATTAAATAACACTAGGAGGTAGGGTGCCCAGATTCCTGGTTTCTGCTTGAATAGGTCGCCCGGCACCCCGTCCAGGCCTGGTGCCTCTGTCGAGGACAGCCCTGCTATCGCCATCCTAATCTCTTTTACTGTAAAGGGATCAGAGGCCTGTTTATCAGGAATGATGGGTGGCGATGGTTCTGTCCCCCCATCCTCTAGTGAATATAACAACTGGAAGTGTTTTTGCCAAACACTTGCAGCAATGTTTGGTTCAATTGCCGGGGGAAGATCTCCACAGCCGTGGTTAATTATTCTCCAGAATTTACGGGAGTCTCTTATTGCTAGGGACTCCGAAAGATTCTCCCAGTGCTGCACATCCCACTCTATCTTGGCGCTGGCTATATGTATTTTATAAGCCCTCCTTCTGGTACGGATCTCTTCCCTCGGGCCTCCTGCTTTTATAATAGATAGAAGGTCGCGTTTTGCATCTCGGCACGAGGTGTTAAACCAAGTGCCTTTATGCGATCCCTGAATTCTAGGAGGTCTGGTGCAGAAGAAGTGAGCCTCAAGCTTTTTAATTAGGTGCTTGTGTACCTGTGCGAGATCCTCTCTATTTTCCTTCGTGGAATCTGAGTTCCATAAATCAAAAGCCTCCTCTAGGATTGGGGTAATCCCAGCGTAGAGGGTAGCTAGCTTATCTTCGCTGGAAGCCAGGTTTTCCCATCTTATCCTCCTCCTATTGTTATCTAGGAGGTGTCCCTCTCTGGGCTTTTGTTCATTTGACACCCTCTCCTCCATACAGGGGATGTCATAGTCTAGTTCTAGGGCATTGTGATCACTGTCCTCTCTAAGGGTTACTCTGAAATCCACCAGCCTTTTCCAGGCATGCAACTGTACCAGAAAGTAATCTAGTCTAGATTCCCTCCCGATTTTATTGTACGTACATTTGCTCGGGATGTCATACCCGATGCGACCGTTACAGACCCTCAAACCGTAAGTGAGAGTAAGCGTGTTTATCTGTACGGCTAGTGGTGTCCATGGTCTGGGAGGGGGAGCCTCTGTTGGAGGAACCTGCCAACTCGAATCCTCCTCTAGGGAGGGTCCATCGGCTACGCGGCAGCAGTGTAAGGTAGCCGAAAGAGCCTGGCGGGCACAATACGATGCTGTGGCTAGGCTGACCTATAAGACGGCGGTTAAAGCCTACCACCGGGACATCTGCCTCGGTAAAAAAGCCTACCTTGCAGGGAGAATAGAAGCCGCCTCCAACTCCTGTAAGGAGATTTTCACTATAGTGAGAGAATTCATGGCTCCACGGTCCAATACATCTGAAGAGATGCCCTCTGAATCCTGGGCTTCGGATCTTGCTAACTTCTTTACTAGCAAGATCAAACTTATACAGGACTCTTTTCCACCGGTGGCACCTGCGGGGCTGATCAACCCTGAGGTTGACATGCTCCCTCGGGCCTCGCCAGGTCCGACGCTGGCTGTGTTTCCATCTATCTCAGCCCCTGCTTCCTTAGCGCTTATGGGCAACCTTAAATCTGGGTCGCCTCTGGACCCGTGCCCGGCCAAATTTTTGGCGAAAATTGCGGAAGTGATTAATCCGCTGGCGAACCCTCTCCTGAATCTCTCGTTGAGCCAGGGAGTGGTACCGCAGGCCTGGAAGCAAGCAATGGTCATCCCCCTGCTTAAGAAGCCTGGTCTTGATCCGAAGGCCCCAGTCAACTATAGGCCTATCTCTCTGCTGCCGGCTCTCACGAAAATTGTGGAGAAGCATGTTCAGACGGTGCTCTCCAATTTTTTAGAGACACACGAGATTCTGCACGCCACCCAGTCCGGCTTCCGCCCAAATCACAGCACAGAGACCGCGCTCCTAGAGGTTTCAGAAACCATTAAAGGGGTTCTGGACACTGGGGGCAAAGCCATGCTGGTGATGTTGGACTTGTCGGCGGCTTTTGACACCGTCCCCCACGACGGCCTTCTCGCAAGACTCTATGAGATTGGCCTGCGGGGGACGGTGCTCAGCTGTTTTTCTTCCTTTCTAGCTGGCAGCCGGCAAACGGTCTGGGCCTCCCCAGATTCCGCCGTGATGCCGCCTCTGGGAGTCGGGGTTCCACAGGGCTCTATATTGAGCCCAACCCTTTTTAACATCTTCATGACCCCTTTGGCGGCGCTGGCGGAGTCGTTTGGGGCCCAGATCGTATCCTACGCAGACGACACCCAGCTCCTCTTCTCTTGTAAGAGAGGAGGAGATTTTGATGGGGAGAGTATCCGGGATTGCCTTGGGGCTGTTTTTAAATGGTTCCAACTGAACAGCCTCAAGTGCAATTCCGATAAGTCCGAGGTACTCTTCTTTGGGTGCGATACGGAGCCAGACTGGCAGGCCTGGTGGCCCATTAATATGTTCTCTCCGTCTTGTTCATCCCAAATGGCTAAGAATTTGGGGGTCAAGATGGACAAGGGGCTGACGTTGAAATCCCAGATCCTTGGTGTGACGGGCACTTGCTTCGGCCTCCTCAAGATGTTGCGGAGGTTTTTACCCCTTTTGTCTGAGGAGCATAGGAAGCTGACGGTGCAGGCTCTGATCGGCTCTAGGTTAGATTATTCGAACATTCTTTACCTGGGCCTTCCAGAGTATCTGCTACAGCGGCTTCAAGTCGTGCAGAACGCTGCCGCGAGGGCCATTTTTGCTCTGAACAGACGAGCCAGTGCTGCGGGCTTGCTGCAGACGTTGCACTGGCTTCCCATCCGCAAACGGATTGCTTTTAAGGCATTGACCTTGGCCTATAAAGCCCTCCATGCGATGGGAGCGAAGTACCTCCAAAAGAGACTTGCCTTTTACCATCCGGCTCGTTCTCTGAGGTCAGAATCTCTGTTCCTGGCGGCTGTCCCGCGAGTGAAGAGAGCCCGCCTGTGAGGCCGCTCCTTTGGATTGCTGGCGCCACAGTTGTGGAACTCACTGCCGCTCACACTCCGGGGAGCCACCAGTCTTTTTGCTTTCAGGAAAGGCCTCAAAACTTGGCTGTTTACCCAGTAGGCCGTCCCGTTGTTATCTCGTTCTGTTTCTTGTCTTCTTTCTTTTACTGTGTTATGTTATTGTGCTGTAGTTCTCCTTACTTAAAGCGCCGGGACACTCTTTTTGAGTAGCCGTGCGCTATACAAAAATAAATATAACATAACATAACATAACATAACATAACATCAAGTAGACCAGGTAGCGGTTCAAAATGCGAGTTAAAGTCTCCCCCTACTAGGTATGGTACGCCTTCTGGGATGGTTTCTAAGAGACAAGACAGTGCCTCAATGGTTTTGGAGGTGGCAGCTATGGAAACTGGCCTGGAATAGACATTTATTACAAGTAATTTATGAGATCCCGGCCATTCGAGAAGAACAGCCAGCATGTCTTCCGAATCCACTGTGTATCGTGAAGCTGTACAGCCTAGATCCGAGGCCACCCAGATTGCCAAACCTCCGGATGGTCGGCCTCTCCCTCCCCATGTAGCTTGTATCGAGAATGTCTCAAAGCCCCTATAAATAAGCTCCTCCCTTGCCCAGGTCTCTTGGAAGAGGCAGGCACTTTTAGAATTGATTAATTCAGCCCATGAACCCGAGTCTATTTTATTGGCCAGTCCTGCCTCGTTCCATGAAAGCAGTTTTAGTGTATGGGGGACATGGTGCCTATTTCCCTTCATGATTGGGTTAGCCATTTGATTTATGTGGACTGTTCGGGATGTCCTCTGTATCGGCCCTTGTCCCCTGCATGTACCCTCTAAGTTGGTTTCCCTTTCTACTCTCTGTTGGAAAATTCCAGAATTTCTAGTATCAGAGTGCTCCTCCCCATAGATGAAGTTAGGGGGATTTTGGCCGCCATCGTCAATACAATTAGATGTATCATACCCTATTATTTGCATGGGTGCCCTTTCTTGGGAGGCCAGCTGTCAGTCCACCATTTCAAGGCAGTCATATCGATTGAAGATCGGTAGAAACGGTGGCTGGTAATATCTAGGGGACCAAGGTACTTCTCTTTCGAATCCACCCCTACCCATTCCTCTTCTCTTTACAGTCTCCCAACCTTGGGGGTCATCATAAATTGGCGGGTAGGCAGATGTTATTCGCATTTGGTTATAGGGAATTCTCCTCCCTCCCTGGTTTCCCCCCCAATTTCCCAGTGATTCGTGGTGGTGTCCCCATCTCTGGTCGTTGGGTATATGAGTATTTGATGGATAGAAGAACGAAAGAGGGAGTGGGTGGATGTTATTTCCCTCATCCTCTGGAAAGGAACCACAGATATAGGAGACTGTTCCTGGTTCTTTAAAACTGACCAGCATACAGTCGCCACTAATTGTTTTAGGTGTCTTTCCTACCCATGAGACTCTTCTTACCATGCGAATATCGCTGGTCATACCTCTAGGAAGTGGTCTGTATGTGGATAGCCAGTTAATTACTTTATTTTTTAATGAGGCCCCTGTCTCACTTGCAGCCGGTTTTAGTTCGGGTGCCCCAGCTAAGATAACGGTATATGCAGCTACCTCTGGTGGGAGATTTACAGTTACTGTTTTTTGTGGTTTTGGCAATGTGTTATTAGAATCCTGGGGATTGTGGTTAGTGGTTGATGAAGGTTTCGATGCACTTATATGTTGTGACTGGGTGTTCGTAGTATCGGTGACTGCAGATGTTATCTGTGAGCTAAGAGGTTGCTTGTGGGAGACACCCGCTGGGGTAGCTAGTTGGTATGGTTTGGCCTTTGAATTAAGTACCTGGTCACTGGCTGGTTTTGGATTTTTGGTAGCCGTTGATGATGTTACTGTTTTTTTGGCCTCATTGTTTTTAGCAAGTTTCTGAGGCTCAGGGTTCTTTTTATGTTTTGGGTCTGTGTTGGAGGCTATGGGACAAGGATATTTGGATATTTGGAGGGGTATTTATAGAGCGCGGCGTTCGCTCCGGAAGGAGCATCATGGCGCTGAAAGTCCTTGAAGCCAGGTCGCAGAGTGGTAGGGGGGAGGCTAGATGGAAGCTTTGGTCCAATCGTCGGGAAGATTGAAAATCCATGTTTTGAGAAGTTTTCTAAAAGGCTTCTCAAGTGTCTGAAGTCTTAGGTGTCTGGGCATACTTTTCCAGGCTTTGATAGCCAGGGTGCTTAGGGTTTTACCGCCTTTAGACTTCAGGTTGAACCTGGTGGAGGTCATGAAATTTTCTTGGGCAGAGCGAAGGGAATGACTCGGGTTGTAGTGTGGGAAGCGTCTGGTAAGATAGATGGGACCTGTTTTGTTAAAGGCCCGAATGGCAACGATGAGAATCTTGAAGAGTATTCTCTTGTGCAGGGGAAGCCAATGTAAGGTCTTTAGGGCTGCAGAGATTGAGGATTTGCGAGGTAATTTTAAGACAAGGCGGGCGGCAGTGTGTAAAACACTTTGGAGTTTGGAGAGGGTGGACTTCTTGGTTCCTGCCTGGAGGTCGTTACAGTAGTCCACGTGCGAGAGAATGAGGGCTACTGTTACCGTTTTTCTAGAGTCTAGGGGGAGAAAGTCGAAGAACTTTCTCAGGGATTTGATTATGCCGAAGCATTTGCCGGCCACGGTCGTGGCGTGATGGTCAAATGAAAGATCAGAGTCAAAAAGTACCCCGAGGTTTCTTGCAGTAGTGACGGTCTGGGGGGGGGGGGGGCAGCAGAATTGTCAGGCCACCAAAGGGCAGGACAGAAAGAGGCGTTCTTTCCGATGGGGAGGATCTTGTTTTATTTGAGTTGCAACGGAGGTGGTTTGAGTCCATCCATTGGAATACAGCAGTTAGGCAGTGTTTAAGATTGAGCTCTGCCTTGTTGGAGTTGTCATCTAGGGGGATGATCAACTGAGTATCATCGGCATATGAGGTGACAGTTATGCCGAATGATTCTATCAGGGTGAGGAGAGGGATGAGGTAAATGTTAAAAAGGAGGGGGCTTAGGATGGACCCTTGGGGGACTCCGGAAGAAACCATTTTCTCATTAGATTGAAAAGGGCCAAGGGCGACAGTTTGGGACCTATCGCTGAGAAAAGATCTGATCCATGATAGGGCTGAGTCAGAGATGCCGATGTCCATTAATCTGCTGATCAGGATGGAATGGGATATGGTGTCGAACGCTGCCGTGAGGTCAAGAAGGATCAGAATGGCCATCTTCCTTTGGTCTTGCAGCGTTTTGATGGTGTCGGTCAGTTCAATTAAGGCAGTGTCGGTTGAATGTTTAGGCCGAAACCCGGATTGCTGAGTATGGAGTATGTTGTGGGTTTCCAGAAAGGATTTAAGTTCTTTATGGACTAGCTGTTCTGTTATTTTTCCCAGAGCGGGGAGAAGGGTGATAGGACGGAGATTGGTCAAGTCCACTGGGGATTTATTAGCTTTTTTCATAAGTGGTTTGACAACACCCTTTTTCCATAAGCGAACCCCAAGGAACCCCAGATTTCCAGCTATCCATAAGCTGTAAGGCGGTTTTCTCAATTTTAATGAGTCTCACTTCTATTTTGATTAGGCGAGCTTCTAGGGGACTTAGGATTGACTTAAGCAGATTTCCTATGTCAGCTAGTGTAATGTCCTCTTCAGCTGTCTCGGTGTTATGTTCTGTTACGGGAGGTGGCGGTACACTGGTAATGTTGCTAACTGATTCCAGGAGAGGGCCTTTCGTTGTCGCTGGTGGAGAACTATCATGTATGGTATTGTCGATGTTAAATTTATTATGTGTTACCCCAGGCTTTGATTTTTTCGCCTTCCTTTCCCTGTGGCTCTGTTTCCCCATTTTCCTTTTTTGTATTGCACCCTCCCTTACACCCCTAACTGTGTTTGGCAACTCTGTTATATCTGGGGTGTTTGTTGCAGATGGCGATTCATCCCTCAGTGGATTAGGGCTTTGTGCAGTTAGTACGGTGTCTTCTCCCATATTTGTAGTAATTGGAGGTTGTGTAATTTGTGTCAGTGGGAGTGAGAGTAGACTCATATCTTCCAGGTCACTTAGGGTTCCCTCTGAGAGATCTATACTAATAGGTGGCTGGTCCCCTCCACAAGCTCCAAGCTGCGAGCTGTCTATGTTCAGCCTTTCCTCAGGGGTTTTTGCCATCGCTAAGATACCCATGGATGATCTCCTGACCCACTCGATTTCTTGGGAAATGCGTCTTTCTAAGATAGTGATGTCATCAATCAACAAAGATCCCGCCTTTAAAAAGTAATTGTCAATTTTACCTTGGGCAGCAGCGGGCGTCGTAGGTCCAGTGACAGCCAAATTGGCTTTGCTCCTAGTTTCCATTTTACTCATAGTTAGTGATGTATTTTGAGGATGCGGAAAAAGGGCCAAATGATGGAATGAGGAGGAGAGGAGGAGAGGTACAATCAAGCTTTAGGGGGGTGGCCGGGTCCGGTCTCTTCCGTTCTCGAACGGCCTAAAACGGCCCGCTCTTTGCCCGGTCTTCGCCCCGAGCTCCGCCCCGCGCGCGTCCCGGTGGTGATCCTGTCACTTATATCCGTGTAGGCGGTGGGCGTGGCCGCCGGGGGAAGAGGCACCAGCTGCGCTAGCTGAGGAATGCTGGTCCTCGCAGTCCCCCGGTCGGTAGGCTTCTCCTTTGGACCCCCGCTGCCCTCTACCCACAAGGCTCTCAGCTGGGAGCGGTGACTACTTCTGTCGATTGCAGAAGGCGCTCACACCAGCGAGTGCAGTTTGGTGGGGAGGCGTGCTGTTCCACGATGCGGCGGAGAAAGTGCTGTGTGCAATCCCAAAGTTCGGCGGCAAAAGCAGTTTGTGAGCGGCACCCGCGGAGCGGGTGTCGCGAAAGGTAATGAACCAGAGGCGGTGGGCGTGGCCGCCGGGGGAAGAGGCACCAGCTGCGCTAGCTGAGGAATGCTAGTTCTCGCAGTCCCCCGGTCGGTAGGCTTCTCCTTTGGACCCCCGCTGCCCTCTACCCACAAGGCTCTCAGCTGGGAGCGGTGACTACTTCTGCTGATTGCAGAAAGCGCTCACACCAGCGAGTGCAGTTTGGTGGGGAGGCGTGCTGTTCCACGATGCAGCAGAGAAAGTGCTGTGTGCAATCCCAAAGTTCGGCGGCAAAAGCAGTTTGTGAGTGGCTCTGATACACACACATGCCCAATCATGACCTTTAATGCCTCTGCAAGGAGCCCATGTTTCTCTATGGAATGGCTCTTCCTCTTAAGAAGATGACTGCAACCTACTCTGCACTATTTAGGGACACACACCTCCCTATTCTGGGTGCACTGCTGGATGATTCTATGATGAAATGAGAAGTGGCAGCCCATTGACTGCATGAGCTCTAGTTCAAGCTGATACATTACTCCTAAAAAATGAAATATTTTTTTACCTCTCTTTACATTGTGCCCTGCACAGGCTGACTATTAGGACGACAGTAGGACCATACTCTACACGAGCCCTTTCCGACATTTGATAGGATAAGCCTACCCTCCATACTCATGTTTACATATTTGTTTGTCCTTACTTCACATGTGTGCTGTGTACGGGGTTGTGTGTGTATATTGGTATTGCGGCCAACAATTATATTATTATACAGAATATGCAAACATGTCATGCCTTTTTATTCCATGTTTCTTCCTGTTTTAACAAGACCCTAACGTCTTCAATTGGAACGGTTTAGTAAAACTGGTTTATGTTATATGTGTACAAGTCCATGATATGTGTGTACTGTCTTATAGACAGATCTCTCATGTAAAACGTGATATTCTGAAGGGCAATATTTAGATTAGGGATCTTTTTGATCAGTCCTGGTGAATGCCAATGAGCCAGCAGGGCAATATGGCGTAAACATGTTTAGCAATTACAACTTTTGAGACTATTGCTTCCTTTGCAAAGCCATTGCAATTTCAACCTTACTGAAATCTATCACCAGGCCCTTTCCTAACACCTATCTCCAGACACCTTTCTACAGGTCGTCTTTTTATCAACAACAAAAATAAAAGATCTCCAAGCAGCTCCATCTGCAGAGACCATTTAGTATTGCAGTCCTCGCCCAACATGGAGCATGGCCTGAAGAAGCATACCCCCTTGGTGAGTGAGGGTTCTTGGATTCTAAAAAGGAGACTTTTATGATTTAGAGTCAAATAATGTTCCTGAAATGAGACGTCACACCTTTATGTCTAGTTCATTTGGTCAGGTAGGATGTGTGGTGGACTGTACTAACTCCTCCTCCTCCCTCTGTTTGATTGTTTGATTGTAAATAAAAGGGCATTCTTACCTCTAACACCCAGGCCATCAGCTGCTTCGAACATTCCTCATATCGGTTTAGCCAGCGAGTTGTGATGAACCCTTCCATATAGAGTTCACTCATGATTAATGTAAACTGCACCAACGGGCCTGCGTTGGAACAAAGCACACAAAACCTCAGATGAACAAATCTTCTTTGTTGAGCAACTGCAAGCTATTTATCAAAATGTTTCTAAATGTCAGGTTGTATACAACTGGCTGAACACACTAGCCGAAAATGAACAAAAAATACCAAACCAATAGCTCCGTGTTTAGTGTGACAACATATAAAAACAAAAGCATGTGTCAAGGTGATATTTTGGTTTGATAATCCTTTAAAACAAGACCTACTGGCCTCGCCAATGCTTGAAGGTAGTGGTGGTATAAGGGATGGTGATGGTACAGGTGTTTTGTGGTGGTTTTCATTGAACAATGGCAGTAAAAGAAAAATGTTATTTTTGTGTGAAAATGCATGTACGAGGCAAAGAACGCGATGTGAAAGTAAGGGGATTATTTTTTGATGTTGGGCGAAATTGCTTCCGCCTGACACCGACTCGGTCCTGGGAACGACCGACACTTGGTTGGCCGTCCCGACTGACTCATTTCAGTGCGACCAAACACTGTTCAGTCGCATGCTCCATTTCCTCGTGTTATGGCCGTTAATTGACAGTTCATACCTGCACGCCTGCCACAAGGTGCAGGGATCAACAGGGGGGCTCCATAGGTGCCCCTCGGCCTCCAACTGGAGTGCATGCACCAAAGTGGGCCCTGCCCGGGGCCCCCAAATACGCTTTCCGACATGGTTTCCATGTCAGACAGGCCAGCATGGAAACCATGTCCGAAACCGTACATTGTAATCTCAAGGGTGTAAAGGTCCGCCTTTGAGATTACTGTCCGGCTTCCCACTGGCCGACAGGCTCTCCGAGCCTGTAGGAAGCCAGCCGGAATGATTGGCTGGTTTACATTCCGACCACCTCCATCATAATGAGGCGGTCGGAAAGTAAATCATGTTGCCCATTACGGTGCGGCACTGAAGGCTCCAACCTGAGGTCGGAGCCTTTACAGGCTGCATCGTAATTGGCCCCTGTGTCACCGTTGAGTGTACTTTTGAGGTGTAAAATAGTCCTTCTTGCATAGTAATGCAATAACTGCACAGGAGGCAGAATGCTATACCAAACAGCAAATAGCATGAGCTAAGAGACAAATACAGGTTGAAATAGCACTTGCTCACAGCAGGTGGTAACTCAAGTCAATTAACAAAAGAGCACTCAAAACATGCGTCCATTTCAACTCCTATGTATGCCCATTGAAATACCAATACCCCCATCTAATGAAATGAAAAAAGAAAAAACATATAAAACTCCGCAAATAAATAAATTAATACATTTGACAGAATTATGTGCACATGCCAAAACAGAATATTGTTACATAATGAGTAACTGGGAAACACCGAACATACCCAGGCACAAAAAATTACATAAAATGACTGGGATGTCATTGGTATCTCCACATTGGGAGATGTGATGCGCAGCACCGTTCTGAAGTCCTTTCAGGAGCTCCACAGGGACTTTGAGATGCTGCATACTCAATTCTACAAGTATTTGCAATTTCGCCATGCTCTAACACTGTATATAGCGCCCCTGGAATCTATCCCCAAGTTTAACCCAATAGAGGCTAAGGTCTTTATGGGTGATTTGGGTGACCACAAGACGGTCAAAATATATTGATCTCTTGTGACGATTCTCTCTACAACGCTGGACTCACTCCGGTAAAGATGGCAGGTGGATCTTGGTCCACTAGACAACGCCCACTAGACAGACATACTAGAATCTCTGTGTGGAGCTGCAATAGCGTCACGCTTAAGATTCATTCAATTTAAATATGTACACCGTGCCTATGCCACAAGATATAGGTTGTGGAAGGCAGTACTGATAGCTTCTCCTAGATGTCTCCGCAGTGACAATGCGGATGGCACATTTATACATACTTTTTGGGAATGCCCAGGGCACCGTAGATTCTGGACGGGGGACATGGCCTGTTTGTCAGAGGTTCTGGGTGGGAGATACCCCTATCCCCAAGGATTGCACTGCTGCATATCATTGAGGAAATTGGAGGAAATATATATAAAAGGCATCTGCTATTTCTGGGCCTTACTCTTGTCAAAAGGGATGTAGTTAGAGCGTGGAAAGACTTGACCCCACCTAAGCTTGGGACATGAAGGGCAGGTCTAGATTGGTGTATGACCATGGAGCAACCTATATTTAAAGTACGAGGATGCCCACAGAAACATTTCAAGATGTGGAGACGCTGGACAGATTATTGAGGTCTCCTTTTAGACCCACCTCCACCACACTGTACAGATGCGGAGATCACTGGATGATAGCTCAAGGGGACACGAGACGCTGCCGGGATTTACTTTATATGAGATTTGGCTCGCAAGGTATGTTAAAAAGACAATTATGATGTACATGGCACACTTGGTTATAAACTAGTGGGCTGCTGTTTACAAGCCCAACATTTTTATTTTCTTATTTTGTAACTGTCATATGAAAGTCACCGGATTGATTCTTATAGTGCTGACTAGAACTAATTGTCTTTCTGCTGTTCTAGATGAGACTGTATTATCGGCTAACTTTTTTTTATAACAAACTTTATTAAGCATCGCACAGTGATTACAAATTGTCATAGCAAATCTAGTATGGTATTTCTGTTTTTGAATCGTAACAGTTTTCCTTCATAAAGGTGAAAAATCTTCCTATATATGTCGAACTAAATAAGACAAACTTGTGGCTGTATCAGACAATAAAGAGATATAAGTGCATACATAAGATGCAAATTCCCTTCTGTATAATACAAACTATAAACTTAATCAACCCTGTTAATAAACACCCCCCCAACCCCCACCCACCGTCCTGGCCAGTCGGTTCCTATATGCCATATGACCTAGTGTGTGTATGCACATAGTATTTGCTGCACGTGTCACTCCTAGTGAGCAGTCATAATGGGGATTGTGACCTGTACTAGCCCTTGGGACCAACGCCGCAGTCAGTTGGATACCTCATGAGGTAGGGTTGATATGTGTGGGGTGAAGATCTAGTGCTTTAAAACCTTTCAGCATAAGGCCCCCACTCCATTAAGATGGGGTGCTTGCGTAGCCCGCGTGCCTCTTCGCGCCTAAGTGCAGCACTCTCAGCACTGCACCACCATATCACCTCCTCTTGCCACGCAACTAGAGTAGGGCATCTAGGGGATTTTCATCTTGTGGTGATCAGTCATATGGCGTATATGAGGTTAAGGTCGAGGAATCGCAGATTAACTCTCAAGGTTCTTGTGCACCTGCAGTAACCCAACAGACATTCCAGTATATTGTCCATAAGTGGTATATGTGTGATCTCTCCAAGTGCAGATCGGACCCCTTCCCAATAGTCTAATGAGAGCAAGCCCACAGGATATGGGTAAAGCCCGCCTCTTCGGACCTGCAGCATGGGCAGTGATGTTGTGCATCTGGGATCATGGGATTAATTCATTTTGGGATTAAGTAGGATCTGTGTAGTACCAGGCATTTCGGGATACACGCTTGGGGTGTTCCAGAATGCTCGACCATGCTTTATCAGTCAGTGCAGCTTCAGTTGCCTCAGACCATTTTGTCCTAAGGTTATCAAGTGGGATGGAGACTTGTGACCGGATACCAACATATAACCATCTGTTAAGATGGCTGCCCTCCACCATGTAGTAGAGTGACTGTACCAGTTCGTGTTGCGGAGGTTCAGTACGCTGAGGTGCCCATGTCTTCCTAACGTAGTGAGATACAGCAGCATGAGTCAAATAAAGATGATCCGGTACGCCGGTGGTCTGTACAAAGGCATCATGGTCAAGGAGGGATCCATCTCTAAACAGTGACCCCACCACTCCTACACCAGCATCTGTCCAGACTCGTAGCCAAGCCTGCATGAGTCTGCCACCAGCGGTTGGTATTCCCAATAAGGGAACGTTACTGGTGTATGGGATAGCATCCAAGGTGTACTGCAGAGCCCTCCTTCAGCAATGGAGTGCCGTTTTAAGTAGTGGGGGCGCTGCAGGGGGGATTTGTACTTTTGGCAATAATAGTGCATGCAAGTCTCCCCTCTCTAAGTCTCGGGTCTCATATCCTATTTCCTGCATGTTCCTGCCTGCTGTACAAAATTATAACCACTGAACCATTGAAGCTGACAAGGGTAATATTAGGCCCTTAAGTCCGGAACCCCCAATCCGCCCTTGTGGAGTTCTAGCTGTAATTTCTTAAGGCTCACCCATCAGCGTCCCATTCCCCATATAAGCTCTAATAGGATTGTGTCAAGTGTGCGAAAAGTGGACTGAGGAATCATTAAAGGTAAATTCACGAAAAAATATAAGAGTCGGGGAGCACCACCATCCTAGAGATGGCAACCTGCCCCATCACCAACAGTGGTAGGGATGTCCAAAAGGAGACACTTGAGAGGATTGCAGTAATCGCCTTGGACAAATTACCATCAAGTTGGTCTGCCTGTGACCTGTATATCTGTATCCATATGTATTTAAATATGTTACTGGTAGGAAATATGTGCCAAAAAGCAGCGTGCTGGGGACAGTCATAGAGATAGAAAGCATTTGACTTTCCTTTGTTAATGGCAAGGCCTGCGATACACTCAAATGTAGAGAAAATGGTGTAGTGGCGCTCCGCCCGGGCAGAGAGGCCGCGCAAGTAGATTATTATGTCGCCGGTGTGGATAGAAATTAAGTGTGTGGTGACACCTACTGGTATCCCCAAGTGTTCCGCTGTGCACCTCGATGCTATTGCTAAGGGTTCCAGGGAAGGACAAATAACAACGGGGAAAGGGGACAACCCTGTCGCGTGCCTTTGTGTATAGAATATTCTCGTGAAATATGACTCCTTGTGCGAGTTCATGCAGTAGGGCCAGTATACAGCAGACACACCCATTTAACATATCAGGGGGAAGACCAAAACATTGTAGAGCAGAAAACAAGTACTCTCATGTAATGGAATCGAAAGCTTGCCGTAAGTCTAATGTTATACAACCAGCTTTATCATACGCCGCAGGGGTAGCCCTCATGATATGGTGCGAACACCTGAGGTTTAGGGGAATGCTGCAGGTGGGTAGGCACCCACATTGGTCTTTGTGAATCAGAGTAGTGAGGTAAGGCAAGAGTCGGTTTGCTAAGACTTTACTGAGGACCTTGTATTCGGTAGCTAATAGGGACAAGTGCCGGTAACTAGATAATTCAGTGCCATCTCGTCTCGGTTTGGGGAGTGAAACGACTAGGGCTTGCATAGTGGAGTGGGGTAAGTGGCTGGACTCCAAGGCAGTCTTGTATAGCTCCTTTAACTTAAGAACAAGAGCACCTGAGTAAGTTTCAAAGAATTCTATGGGCAGGAAATCGAGGCCCAGGACCTTGTTATGCTTTAGACCTTTAATAGCATCACGTATTTCATGTCTAGTGATGGGACCAGAGAGCGCCTTTTGTGTGTCCGCTTTAAGACATGGGTATGTGAAACCATTTAGGAATTCATCCATTAACCTGTCATCAATGTGCTCAGGTTTGTTATAAAGGCCGCTATAGTAATTACAAAAGGCAGTTATCTCTAGTTGAGTGTGGACCATGCCCTTATTAGGTATATTAATCTGGGCGATGATGGGAGGAGTTGGGCTGTCCCGTAATATCTGGGCCAATAGTGCTCCTGACTTGTCAGCCTTAGTGTGTTTCAGTTGTGTAAACACCCTATAGTCACTAACCGGGAGAGTTTCAAGGAGCTCAGCATGCTGGTTGCGTGTGTCCCGTAAAGTGGCCTGTTTGTCTGGGTCAGTCTCTGCTGTACACTCCAATTCGGTCATTTGGTTCACTATTGAGATCAGGTTTTTATCAACCTCCTGCCGGGCCATCACTGACGATCCAATCGCCGCGCCCCTCACGACCACTTTTAGTGTGTCCCATTCAATTAGGTTGGAGAAAGCTGTGTTCCAGTTCTCAGAAAAATAGTTTGTGATAGTATCAGATAGCGCGGTACGGAAGGGGGAAGGAGTTGGGGCCATAGTTTCCAGGTAGGGACCGGGGTAGGCACCCTGCCCCATGTAAGGGTGATCTCTAAAGGGCAGTGGTCTGAGAAGGTCTTGGCCAAGTATGTGGGGGAGTGTATTTGGGTGTCAATGGTAACGGTGCACGAAAACTATTCTAGTGTGGAGTTGGTGTACTGGGGAATAAAATGAGTATTCCCTATGTGTAGGATGCAACAGTCACCAAACATCGCTCAGTCCCAATCCACTTGTCCAGGTTTTCAGGGCATCAACTTGTTTGTGGGCATTATCGCCATTCAGCGGGGGATGGGACCTATCTAAGTCCACATCCAACACAGTATTACACTCCCCTCCCAATATCCAGGGGTAAGTATCTCCCCCAGTCACGGCGAGTAAAAGGAGAGTAAAAAACATGTCCTGTTCCACGTTCGGGGACTAAATGCTACACAAAACCACTGGTAGGCCATTAAGGGTTCCCTTCAGCAATATAAACCTACCCTGTTCATCAGTGCGTTGGTCAAATTCTGTAAAGGGGACACAATGGCGGATCCATAGAGCCATCCCACGTGCAAAAATCGAGTAGTTAGTAGAGAAGATTTGGCCAATTCATTTCTTATGAACCTTCAAAGCTTCAGTAAGGTGAGAATCCAGAAGAAAAACTATGTGCGCTTAACGTCTAAGGAGGTGAGCATGAACCCAGTGTCGCTTATGCACTGCGACATGACCCCGCACGTTCCAGGTCAACAAATTATATGAACCTACGGTGGGGGAGTGTTCAGGCATGATTCGGGCATGTAAACTGTGCTGTGCCCAACTCGGAGCCCATTAGCTGTTGCAGGCCAGGAGTGCCCCTTCCTCTTCAAACCAACAATACACGGCTCAGCTATTGAACAGTGCTGGGCCAAGTAAATAACAAAGATGTGCAAACAACATATAATGGTGCATTCGCTTCATGTGGGGTTACCTCTACCGTTTATATTACTGTCATGTGGTTCCAAAGATACTGGGCGCTCAACGGGACCTAGGAGGGGTGCATTTGAGCATTTTCGTTTAGCATGTCTGTTTCCCTCAGGGAGGTACTCTGCACGAAACGTAACGTGGACAAGCCCAGCAGGCCTGAACAGGGAAACACTCCTGCATTTTGGGCAGTTGTAACAAACATGACATCCGAATGGTGGAACCAGTGGTCCCTGGCAGATCCACTTTATGTCCAGTTAGTTAGGGAAAAAGAAAGGATACAGGTAGGTCCATCACAATGCTTGTGTGGCTCTGTTGCGTCAGTGAGTAGAGTGAGAAGGCACTCTTTTTTTATGCATCTGCCAGTTCGTCGACAGTCTGAGGTGTCACCGAGGGGAACAGTTTGATGCTATGTTCGGAGTCCGACTGAATGGTGCTGTCTTCTGATGAGTCAGACACGATGTGAAGGTTGTCCTCCCGAAAGGAGTTGGCCACCGCCAGGGCCTTAGTCCTACCAGGCAACATCTGTTCATGTGTAGGGCCTTTGATGACAGGCCCGAGCGGGCTCCCGATGGCTCGGAGAAGGCCACATGTCAGGAACCAGTAGGGCTGTGACGCACAGAGCCAGACGACCTTCCTTGGCTCGATTCAAGGTTCCTCACTTCCAGCCATTCCTCCCCATCGTTTGGACTGTCAAAAAAGTAGGTTTTCGAGGGGTGTGGCTAAGATGGCGGCGGAGTAGGACGTGTTGTTCTGTCCCTCCGGCGCCGAATTTCTACTAGCGTTGTCTTTAGCCCTGCAGGGAGTTCGTCGCTGCCCAGAAGAGGTGTCCGGTTCCCTGGGGCTGCCCCGAGAGTACGCCCAGTGAGATCGCACGGAGTACGGTGCAGTGGCTGGGACGGGCCGAGGTGCAGCCTGTGCGAGATACGAGACTGGGGAGTTGCGTTCCCAGCGTCTGGGGACTGCCGCACTTCCGGTGGGGAACGTGGTGCGACAGCAGCATTGATAGCCTGCACCGGCGCAGCCCTGACAGATGGGTGATTGCAAGTGGAACACGGCTACGGGAGAGGTCGGGTGGAGCCCTGTGAATACCAATGCGAGTGGCTGGCTGGACGACTCTGGGGGGTAAGAGAATGCCTCGAGAGCACGGCAACGGTCCGCGGCCTCCGGTCGCGCTGCCCTGGGCCTGCCAAGACGTTAGTGGCCGCAAAGTGGGGAGAGGAACCGGCAAAGGCCCCACGCAGACGGGGGACGGCGTTGCAGCCTGCGGCGGACCTGCGCTGGAGTCAAGCAGCCCTCCCGGGGCGGGCCCACCGCGACCTGCAGCACTTAGCACCAAGAGAGTGCTGTAGGGGCTGATGCAGACACTGGCGCCCCGAGGACGGCGGCGCAGTACGGCGTGTGGCGCCCAGCGGTAGCTGGAAGAGGAGCAGTACAGGTGTGGCCTATCGACGCAGCTGTGGAAAGGGCCAGCTGTAAGTGCTGATGACATTGGGGGCCCACCTATCGGCTATCGCTTCCCCTCTCCCAGCCTTTTTTTTTTTAAACCTTTATTAGGAACAAGAAATCATACAGTGGCACATACACAGATTGATTACAGGAGAAGCAGGTACAACGTCAGGTACACAATAAAGACAGTAAGGAAATTGGAATGTGGGTAGATCCAAATCACACAATACATATTTTACTTGGTGGCACAGGTCAGCATGAAACAGAGATGGCATTGCACAGTAGGAACATGTCACCCTGGAGAGGGAGAACAGCACTTCCAGCGAGGCCCCACGTAACACAAGGTAGAAAGCAGAGCATTAAGATATAATAACAATCCCCAGCCGATAGCAGGTGCCGAAACGTAGACATGGGAAGATCATAACAAGGTGAGTAGTAGTGAACAGTGCCGCATCAGAGATGATGGGTAACACCCAAGACATGCCCACCTCAACCCACCAGAGCATACAACACATGGGTCATTAATGGGTAACCTGAAAGATTAGTGCTGTAAAGGCAGCAAGGATGAAACCCTCTACGGCAGCTCTTCCCGGCCAGCATCATCAGAGTCCTCACTGTGGGGAGGCCTGGTCAGCCAGTAAACTTGCAGTGGGCTCCAGAAATCTTTAGGTCTGCACCGTACAGGCATCAAGTCAGCATATATATTATATTGGTCCTGACAATACACCATGTCGTCTAGCCAGTCCTTGAATTTCGGAGCCCTGCCTCTACCCCATCTACAGGCTATCCTGCGCTTGGCCAGTATCATGGCCACGTCTGTAAACCTGCGGTAGGGAAGAGGTATGTCCTTCATGTACCCCAACAGCATAATTATGTGATCAAACGGTACAACCTTTTCAGTCATAACATCCAATGCCTCATGGACTTGGAGCCAGTAGGAATGGATCGCATCGCATTCCCAGGCCAAATGTAGAAAACCAGCCCCCTCCGCCTGACAGCGAGCACATTTATCATCGTCCGCCAGGCGGAACCTGAATTTCCTAACCAGAGTATAGTAAAACCTCTGCACAAATTTATAATGTATTATCTTCAATCTACAGCTCGAAGAAATATTAGCAGTAACGCCACAGCAATATGCCCATTGTTCATCAGTGATATCTACACCCAACTCAAGAGCCCACTGTCCTCTCGCATGACTAGGCAGAGTATCTCGCTGCTTCCTAATGGTGTTGTACAATTTAGAAACCAGATGTCTAGCATCAGACACTAGCAGTGCATGCCGTGGTAAGGCAACCCCAGGCTCATTTGGAAATTGTGGGAGTATAGCACGGAGACCCTGCCGAAGCCGTACATAATAGAAAACCTCCAGGGGGGAGGGTGACTCTCCACGGAAGAAATGATCCTTCGTACGAAGAGTGCCCTCAAGAAAAAGGTCGCCCCATGTGAGCACCCCATTTCGTTTGCACATAGCCCGAAACCCAGTCTCCTGCAGCAAGGACAATTTCGGATGGTATGCAAGAGGCAATGCCGGGAAATAAAGCAGCGCAAGCCCCAGAGTGGTCGTAATACGAGACCACGCATCTATAGTGCAGTGCACTGTGGTGGACCGGGCATCTACATCGCGAGACCTTCCCAGTAGCATGCTCTCCAGTGGAAGGGGATGTACTATCCATTCTTCAGTTGCTATCTGCGGCATAAAGGGGGTGGGACGCATCCAATGATAGGCATAGTGTGCCTGAGCACTAAGATAGTAGATCTCAAAATCCGGGACATCAAACCCCCCTCTCTCGTACGGCAGTGTCAAGGTGGACCATTTCACTCTCGGCTGTTTGCCCCCCCAAAACAGTCTAAGGAGCTCCGAACGTAGGTGTTTAAAAAAATAGGCACATGGGTAGTAGGGGATATTCTGAAACAAATAAAGGAAGCGTGGAAGCACAACCATTTTCACTAAGGAAGCCCTACCCGCCATAGAAAGTGGCAAAGACATCCACCGCGTAATGTTATCAGCCAGTTTAGAGATAGCAACTCCATAATTGAGCCTGATCGTCTCTTCCCTATCCAGAGAGATCACTATGCCCAAATAGCGCAGGTCCGCATCGCACCACTCTAATGGGTAGTCCAGTTGGAACCTCTCGACAGACGGAGTCAGCGGAAAGAATTGTGATTTCTTCCAATTCATATGAATACCGGAAATGCCGCCAAAGACAATAAGCTCCCGTAGGATCGGATTAAGATTCAACTGCGGGTCCTTCACATATAATGTAATATCGTCCGCATACAGTGACACACCTACCTGGCGCTGGAAACAGTTAAATGCACTATGCTATGTAGTTTTCGGATACGGCACGCCAGCGGTTCGATGGCGATGGCAAACAACAATGGGGAAAGGGGACAGCCCTGCCTCGTGCCTCTCGAGATAGGCGATTGAGGGGAAAGAACTCCATTCACCACCACTCTGGCCACGGGTTGGGTGTACAGTAGTTTCACCCATGCAATAAATATTTTGGGAAAACCCATTCTACACAAAATGTCGATCAGGTAATTCCATTCAACTGAATCAAATGCTTTTGTAGCATCGAAAAAAACCGCAGCAACAGGGATTTCAGGAGCAATAGTTGGAAGCAAAGAGAACAGTGTGCGAAGATTATGGGAGGTCGCACGCCCGGGCACAAAGCCTGATTGGTCTGGGAGTACTATAGTAGGCATAAGCAGGGATAGCCGTGCCGCTAGTACCTTTGCTAAGATTTTTGCGTCGCAATTAAGTAGCGACAGGGGACGATAAGAGTCCGTGTCTAACGGATCCTTGCCAGGTTTCAATAGGAACGTAATGGCCACCTCTCTCATCCACCCGGGTAGGATGCCCACCTCCAGCGCCTCCTCGAAAACCTCCTTAAGCACCGGGGCCATAATATCAACGTAACACTTATAGAACTCGGCGGGGAGTCCATCCAACCCCGTCGCCTTCCCATTACTGAGTGACATTATGGCGTCTCGTATTTCCTCCGCTTCCAGTGGGCCTCCAAGAAATGCTCTATGGCCATCAGAAAGCCAACACAATGCAAGATCATCAAGGAACCCACCATAACGGACCTCCCCCGTCTGTTGTGAAGTGTACAGTTGTTCATATTGATGTATGAAGGCTCTCTGGATCCCCAACGCATCCCTACAGCGGGTGCCATCCTTCAGCACTAGTTCCAATACCCCAGTGCTAAAACGTGGGTGTCTCGTGATCGAAGCAAGCACCTTACCAGGCCTCTCACCCTCACAGTACTTCCTAGCTGTCCAATGTTTTCCTCTATACTTGACTTCCCGAGCGGCTTCTTCTTCATAGTCCGATAGCTTCCCCCTAAACGTATGACGAAGTTCCGGGTCCGGGTCAGTAGTCATCCTGTCCTCTAAGTCTTTAAGGTCTGCTTCCAGTGCCGTTATGGATTTGACAATAGTTTTAAGCACCCCACAACTCTTGGCCAACGCAATCCCACGAACTGTTACCTTAAAAGCCTCCCAAATCAGCTCCACACTATCCACCGTACCCTTATTTCGTGGAAATAAGCCTCTATCTCCTCCCCGAGTTCTGTCTTGAAGATGGGATCCCACAGCACTAAGGGAAATAGCCTCCAAGGTGGACGCGGCCTGTTAAGACCCGGATTCGTCACAACCACCCTGACCGGACAGTGATCTGAATAAGTTCTGGGGAGATGTTGTGCCCTGTGTAAGCCTACGCTAAGCCCTCGCGACAAGAAACAATAGTCCAACCGTGCCCAAGTGCGTGCATGCGCGGTGAAGTGAGTGCCCTCCCTACTATCAGGATGTGTAAACCTCCAACTATCCACCAATCCAGCCTCATCTAGTATGCCCCGTAGAACGTCCCTCGCCTGCGTGTTATATTGGCCGCTCCCATCAGATCGGTCTGCCCCAGGCCACAGTGCAATGTTAAAATCCCCGCACCAAATAATGTGCGTGGCGTCAATGGTAGCAACAGGACCCCAAAGGGTGAGAAAAAATTCAGGGGAATCAGTGTTCGGTGCATAACAGTTCACGAGTACAACAGTATCCGAACCCAGCCTACCCCACACAATCACATAGCGCCCTTCAGAATCCAGCCTCACCCCCAGTTCCTGAAATGCGAGCGTTTTCTTAATCAAAACAGCAGTCCCACAAGCATAGGATGAATATGATGAAAATTTCCGAGTGGAGGCCCAGCGAGCAGCAAACTTAGGATCAATCTTTGGACGCAGATGCGTCTCTTGTAAGAAGGCAATCTGCACCCGATGTCTATCCAAGTACGCCAGCACATTCCTACATTTTCTGGCGTCATTAAGGCCCCGCACATTCCAGGACAGGATCGCTAAGGTATCCAGCATGCCATCAGCCATTCTCCATACATTCGACCATCAACACTGAGCCACACACACACCAAAGCCACCTATCAGGCAAAGAACAGTATAAGGAGCGCACACCATGCAGTCCTATCCGCAACCAATCCGTGCCACAAACACACCGTAAAACCCCCCCAACCCCAGCCCGGTACCCCCAACCCAGTACAACACAAGCCCACACTAGTCTAGAACATAGGGCCACACCCAAAAACAGAGCAAGTAACGTACAGCATCCCATGTAAATACCAACATCGCAACTCACATCAGCCATCCAACAACATCCCACTACACCCTGGTGGTAGATTCGAATCTGCGTGAGAAGCATAGGACCATGCCACAGTGCAACACACCAAAAGGGGCCCGAAGGCACGCTGGGAAGTCCAAACCCTTGAGTCAGGAGCATAATCATAATCATAGCAGGAAGATCAGCAGCAAATGGCACGAAAGTGGCCCCATGGGCCCAATGCACATGAGTACAGGCTCTCCCACCCGCCACCCACCTGAGCAACCCCAACCTGCCAGGACCCCACTCCCACCCCCCTCCCATGGCAAACACTCCCAAACATAACAGTAGCATCAGAAATACCAAAGTCTTTTTTTTTTTTTTTTTTTATTATTATTTTATTGTTAACAGGCTGACGAAGAGAACAAAGAACAAATCAAAAAAAAAAAGAAAAATAACAATAATATATAAAACACAATACATATATAGTAATTATCATACAAAGAGAAAAAAGAGAAAAGAAAAAGAAAAGAAAGAGATGAGGGCAAAGACAATAAAGAAAGAGCAATTTCTCTTTAACAGTCTCAAAAGGCAATAATAATTAGCAAATGACAAATATCAAAGTCTTTCTTAAGTATAACATCAACGTTCAATGAAAGTTCCCCAATTTTTTTCATATTTTTTCATTGCACTTATGCCCCTAATGTTTGCTAAAGCTAGCTCCATTGAGTGTATTTCAGTTACAAGTGCCCACCAATCCCAGACCTTTGGTGTTTCTGGACTAATCCAGGCTCTTGCCAGAGTTAGTTTAGCGCAGGACATTAGTATTGTAGTCAGGGCAGCATGTGGGAGTGGAGCTGGATAGATATCTAATAAGACCGAAGTGGCCGTAGGCGTAGGCATCTGAATCTGTTTCATATTCAGAACTTTTTCAATGTCACACCAGAAAGTCTTTAAATTCGGGCATGAGAACAACATATGTACCAGATCTGCTGCTTCGGTAGAGCATTTAGGGCATTTAGTACGATCGCTATAGGTATTATTAAGGGACCATTTAGAGATTCTTTCCGGGGTGTAGTATAACATACATGTTGTTCTAAATTGTTGGAGTCTTAAGCTGGATGATCGTACACGTTTGTTGATATTCGTAAAGGAGCTTTTTATCTGTTTAGAGGTTATATTTGATCGCAATATTCTACTCCATTTGTCAGCAAGCTTGCTGCAATCGTTAGATTTAATAGCAATAAGGATTCTATATGCTTCACTTATAACAGATTTGTTTTTTAATGAGTGTAGACAGATCCAGATGTCACATTCAGAAACTTCCAAGATTTGTTTTTTGTTAATCAGATAATCATGTATCTGTAAGAATTTGTATCTCATATTTTCAGGTAGATTATATAATAGTTTAAGAGTATTGAAATCCATAAGGCCTTGTGTGTTATATAGGTCCCCTAGAGTAGTGATGCCTAATCTTGACCATCCGCGAATAATATTATCATTGAAGATATTTGGGAGACCAGGGTTTCCCCATAACGGTAATTTTGAGTGAAAAAAGTTGGTATTACAAAACGAAAGAATACTGCCCCATATCTTTGTTATATCTCTAGCTGTCTTAAATTTAACCCTTTTGTAGTAATTAGGATCATTAGTTCTAAATAGAAACAGATTTGAGTCAGATTTCAGCATAAAATGATAAAAAAAATAGAGCCCTTCCTTCATTGAGTAAGGAACGTAAGCGGTTAACGAAAGCAGACCAAAAGTATAGTTTGAAATCAGGAAAATTAAGCCCTCCTTCATGTGTGTCATTTTTCATAAAATTTAATGATCTTCTTGCTTTATTGTACCCCCATATAAAGCTGCTAAATATTCCATCAAGTTTCTTAAAAAACTGATTGCTTAGCGCTAATGGTATAGATCGAGATAAATATACATATTTGGGCAGTACCTTCATCTTTATTAGGTTGATTCTGCCAATTATATTTAAAGGTAATCTATGCCATTTTTTTTAATAGTGAGCTGGTGGATTTAAATAATTCATTGTAATTTATTTTATTAATATCTTGTACTTTAGCTGTTATTCTTACCCCAAGGTAAGTGGCTATTTTACATATCTCAGGCACTATCACAGGTGGGGTATAATTGACTATTATTTGCGTTTTTTGTAAATTTAATTTATAGCCCGCTACCTTGCCATATTTCTCTGCCTCTAATATTATTCCTTTTTGAGCCTCGACGACATCTTCTGTGTAAACCGCTATGTCGTCAGCATATGCTGTTATTTTTAGTTCTTGAAGTCCTGATTTAAAAGGTATAATCTGAATTTGAGATTGAAGGGCTAATAAAAAAGGTTCCAAAAAAAGTGCAAATAAGAGAGGTGAAAGAGGGCAGCCCTGTCGGGTTCCTCTTAGGATCAAAAAGTCTGAAGATGCCAGCCCCCCATAGCTAGTAAAAGCAGTTGGTTTGTCATATAGTGCTTGAATACATCTCAGAAATTGACCCCCAAACCCTAATTTAGACAATACTCACTAGAGAAAGTCCCACCCCACTCGGTCAAAAGCTTTTTCAGCATCTAGTAAGATCATACCGAGTGGGGTGGTTTCCGTCTCTGCAACGTCGAATGCTGTTATGGCCGTATTAACATGTATGGTAGTGTCCCTCCCAGTGATAAAGCCATGTTGTTGTGGGTGGGTAATCATGGGCATGATAGGAGCCAATCTTAATGCTAACATTTTGGCAAAAATTTTCGCATCTGTGTTTATCAAAGAAATGGGGCGATAAGACCCTCTTTCTTCTTTCGGTTTATCCTTCTTCAAAAAAAATATTATTTTAGCCCTATTCCAAGATTGTGGTGTTTTTCCATCTAGACCTACAGATTGAATTACTTTCAGCAAGGGTTGTTCAAGCTCTTTTGAGCATATCTTATATATTTCTAATGGTATAGTATCTTCCCCTGCTGCTTTTCCTGAAGGCAATAAAGCTATAGCTTGGTGTAATTCTGCTATTGTTATCTCATCAGATAGCAAGTCTATCTCTGGAATATTTTGAGTATCTATGGTATAATTTTCAATATATTTCTGTATGTCATCTAAGCTAGGGGTCATTTCTGGAGTGTATAAGTTTCTGTAGTAGTCAGCGAATTGTTCTAAAATATCTTGGGGTTTAGTATAAGTTTTGTTCCCTCTCCCCCGTATACTTGTGATCGTAGCGTTTGCTCTATCCTCAGCGGTTTTATAGGCCAAGATTTTCCCGATTTTATCCCCCCCTTCATATAGAGTTATTTTAAATTTATGTAGACTGTTTATACTTTTTTGATAAATTTGGACTTTGCTTCATTTTTAAGTGAGGTAAGTTTGAGTCCTATTTCTATGCTCGTTGGCGAATTAGACTGAAGAGCTGATGACAATAATTCCTCTTGGGTAGTTATTTTTGACATCAAGATATCATTGTTTTTTTTTAATTCTATGTTTTGTCTGATCACGTAAGTTTGAGTAAAGCCTCTAATACTAGCCTTGCAAGCGTCCCATACTATGGCTGGTGAGGCTGAATTTGTGTTTATAGTTATGAATTCTGTAAGGTGTAATTTTAACTGTGTAATATAGTCTGTGTCTGAGATTAAGTGTCTGGGAAAAGAAAATGGCCTAGGCATGGTTCTGGTGTTTGTTGTTTTGAATAACAAGATTATAGCATTGTGATCAGAAGAGATGCGTGGGCATAAGATCATGGAGCTTGTTTTCAATAGATTTTCACTTATAAATGCCATGTCAAGCCTTGAACATAGTTTATGGGGTGCGGAATAGTAAGTATATCCTGGTTTGCTTGCATATAGGTTTCGCCAGACGTCTTTTATGTTATGTAAGCGGCATATGTCAAGTATAGAAGCCCTGGTCTTGTGCATTGATAGCCCCCAAGTCTAGTTGTATCTATTCTATAATCCATAATGCAATTAAAATCCCCCATAATAATAAGTTCTCCAGCCCAATCTAATAATTTAATGTTCAGTTCATCAAAAATAGTAGGATCATCTAGATTGCATCCATAGACCACGCATAAAACATATTTAACATTCTCAAAATGTATCTGAGCAATAGCCCATCTACCATCTTTATCGCAAGATGTTTGTATTGTCTCAGCCCTAAATCGTTTGTCCTTAAGTATAGCAACTCCTCTTGTAGATTGCCCATAAGTTGAGCAAATGATGATATCATATCCTAATTGGTTAATAAGTTTTTTGTCCTTCCCTGCGATATGTGTTTCAGATAAAAGAGCAACATGGGGATTATGCACTTTTAATTCTTCTTTTATCAAAGTTTGTCTGTTCTTGCTATTTAACCCTGCAACATTCCAGGCTAAACATTTTATTTCATACATCTAAAAAAAGAGTTAAAGAAAAAGAAAGTAAAGAGAGAAGACAAAATTGAAGCTTTACTTTGAAGCTTATCTTAAGTTGATCAAAGTATTGTCCATAATAGACACTTGTCCTCATGTATTGTGTTTTACGGATGCATTCAATATAAAAGAAATTCCAATATCATTGTTTAAGTCCACCCCCTCAGCCTGTGAACAATTTTCTTTATTTTTATCTACCTCCCTCAACCCCCCAGAGTACGGAGAACACCCTCCCACCACCCCCCTCCCCCCTAGCTCTCTCCCCGGCCGGGGAAGAGCCATCCCTCTGCATCTGCTGCCGCTGGATGGGCAGCCGGCTAGCAGGTCGGCACCGGAGCCCCCCACCCTCTCTTCACTTAGACAGTCCATAAACCCGATGAAAAGAAGATAAGTTTGATATTAGTCCAGTACATTATGATGTGCGTATCCTAAATGAGAATGGAGAAATTGAAGAATTGAAGCTAACTTTGCTTATACATAAATACCTAGTAGAAATAGAAAGTTTTTTTTTTTTTTTTTTTGGACAGTGTCTCAATTTATGTTAGTTCTTAGTTTTTAGTGTTAGTCTTGCTTGCGCTAGCAGTAATGTCAGCTAGGTACGCTTCTGCTTCTTTTGTATCCGTGAAGAAATAGGTACGTCCCCCTTTTGTTACCTTTAAGCGTGCTGGTTCTTGAAGAAAGGCTTGGCCTCCACTAGATTTAATTGGGTCTATCAATTTGCGTAGCAGCCATCGTCTGTCCATAGTTTCTTTACTGAGGTCGGAGCGAACAAAGATTGAGATCTCACCAATGGTTACCGGGGTGTTGGGACGGGCTCTCTGCCAAATAGCCTGGCGAAGTAAGAAGTTGCCGAAAATAAACAAGAAGGGACGTGGAAATTGGCCCCCTCTGTTTCTCTGTATTAGAGGGAGACGGTGTGCTCTCTGAATTTGTGAGTCCCAGTCCCAATCTGCTAGGTCAGGAAAAGCTTTCTGAAACAGTCCCACTAAGTAGGCCCTCGGATCAGATCCTTCTGTCCCCTCCGGTATGCCGAAAAGTCTTAAATTTGAGCGTCTCTGGCGGTTCTCCAAATCTTCAACTTTTTGTTGTAGGGTCGCAAGCTGTGTTTCATGTTTGTCAGATGAGGATGTTGTTTTGGCGCTTGTTTCTTCCAATTCAACTACCCTTTGCTGTAGTTCCACAATATCTTGTGAGACTCCTCCAAACTTAGCAGTCAGTTCTTGTAGGGATGATTGTACCTTACTGTTATCTTCACTCAACTGTAAATAATGTTCCTGAGCCTCGGCCCGTTGATTGCCTAGTAGTTGCAGTATTATATCCAGTGGAGAAGCATCAGTTGGTTCTCGTCTAGGATTTAATTCCTCTTCAGGGACAGTTATATGTCTGTTAGTCTCCAAAAAGGTGTGAGGAGATGAGAGTTCAAAGGAGGAGTCCTCAAGAGAAATAGGAAGAGTGGCATTTGTTGTAATAGTTGTGGCTGTTGTGGCCGAGAAAGGTATTTGCGGTATTTGCGGTTCAGATGTATCATCTTCTATTATTGGTATATCTATAGTAGGGTCGTGCGGCTCATGCAGCATTGATAATGATAAAATTTGCTCAGAAAGATTATCCGATGATGTGCTAGGTGGCGTATTGGATGATTTAGGCGAAGTAGTTGGGGAACCGTTTTCCCCATTGTTAGTATCATTTGTATCCTTTGTGTTTCCCTGTGTAGTTTTGTTAGACAATGATTCTGTAGGGCTTGCCCCTGATATTATTTGTGTCATGTTTTTTACTAGGCCTTTTGCCACAATCCATCTTCTTAAAGGGCTTTTGTCCTGCAGAGCCTTTATCAAGATCTGGCTATTATTAGTAATGGGTCTATTTATCAGTGAGCCAGATTTGACACATTTTTTTGCCCTAGATTTGTTTTTTTGTTTGCGTCCTTTCTTTATTCTTATTTTTGTTGCTGTGCCTGAGTTGTCCTCTTTCTCCCCTGTCTCATCTTCAGTTTCTGCGTCGCTATCTTCAAAAGAGCCTTGTTCAGTGGGATCCATTAGCTCTGTCGCCGATTCTGCCGCTAGCCCGCCATCAGCTAATACCGTTATAGGAGCCATAGCCATAGTTCCTAAGTCTGTGTTAGCTGTTGGGTCTGTTGTATCCATGTTCACCCCACCAGAAGTATTTTGGATATCCGTACTCAGGTTAGAGCTTGGTTTGTGTAAAGTTTCTGTTTCTGTTTCTATTGGGGTATTTGACTCTTTAAATCTCTCATGGCAGTTCTCCTCTACATTTATACACCTCGTTGTCATATCAGTGTCTTGGACCCCAGTTAAGGTAATTAGTTCCCCATTCACTGTTGTTTGAGATACATTTATAAGATCACCCCCGTCTCCACTTTCTTTTATCATTACATTGTTTTTAGCGGTGGCTTTATCAGATGTCTGCCCAGTCTGCCCAATCTTTTTCACATTCTCAATTAAAGAAGTATTAGGCATTTTCGGTACCTGCTTTATGGTGTTGCCGCTTTCCTGTCGTTGTCCTCCCTTCATGTTTGAGACTTCAGTCGTCTCCGGTAATTCAGCAAGAGCGGCAGGTTTTGTTTTTTTCTTTCTCTCTCCCTCCTTGTTGGCAATTGGGACAGTTGAAGCGGCAAGGACAGAGGCCCCCCGTAGTGTATTTTCTGGCGTGTCCGAGGTCTGTAGGATCAAAGGAGCCACTGGCGCCGCTGTTGCTGTTGCTGTTTTCGAGTTAGGCAGGTTTGTCGGGTTTCACAGGTTTAGCTGGGTTAGCGGTACCTGCACGTGCGGGGGAGGGAGAGGTGCCGTGTTTCCCGCTGTGTTTTTACTGTTCCTTGTAACTCTGGGAAGATTCTTCGGAGACATTCTTCTTCGCCTTCAGAGACTCGATGCCTACCGATTCAGACGTGTGAGGCCCGATAAGCTGAGCCCTGAACCATTGAGCAGACCGTAGATTGTCTGCCGAAAAAATTCAGCGGTGGCGGTGAGATAGAACATCAATGCAGGAGTACGGTTGCTGATTTTTACCGACGCTGTTCCCCCACGGTAATATCAGCTTCTCTTCTACTTTTTCTGCTTTTCCTTTCGACGTGGTTATCGCATCTCACAAGTTTTTCAGTGGAGAGTGGGGAGAGAGACTCTGGGCGAGCTGCTGGAGCAGATCCTCACTCCGCCATCTTGGATCGTCCGCTCTAGAAATACCAAAGTCAATGGGGAATACCCGTCAGGGTGCAGTCTAGAGGCGCACATAACCACCCCCTACACCTCGCCATTGACCCGCATAGCTCAAGTAGGCATGGCTCAGGTAGTGGGGGGGGGTGCCTGGAGTAAATTACCACCACAATCTGGCGTTCATCCAGCGTCCTCAAGTAGTATGTGACAAAATCCAATACACAGTTCTCCACTGTGAGGGGGTAGCAAAACAGAGGGCTACAGGATAGTAAGACAAATCACGGCAGACCCCCATGTGTACACAATATGCACCACAACCAAACAGTATGCAATATCACTCATCTTCGTTGGTGGAGTGGAATCCCTCCTGTCCATCATCTCCACCGCGTCGGTCAGCAGCTCGCTCCCTCTTAAGCCGCTTTACGAAGTCCTCTCCCTGCTGTGGATTGGTAAAAAAATGTTGTTTCGCCTGATGTGTCACTCGCAATTTGGCAGGGTACAATAGGGCATAATCCACCTGGAGGTCCCTGAGTTTCTTCTTTACATCTAGAAACTTACGCCTCTGTTCCTGCACCACTGGCATGAAGTCCGGGAAGATGGTAAAGTTGACTCTGTCGTAAGTAAGTGTGCGGGCGGTGCGGGCCGCGCGTAAGGCTGTGTCTCGATCACGATAATTGAGGAGACCGGCAATTATCGGCCGCGGGGGAGTTCCAGTGGCCGGACGCGGTCCAAGGGATCGATGCGCCCTCTCCACGATGAATTGCTTAGAGAAGGCCTCCGCACCAATCGCGCCAAGCAGTAGCTTCTCCACATAAGTTTCCATCCTACCCACATTGGTCGTCTCTGGCACACCAATCACACGTATGTTATTGCGCCTACTTCTGGCCTCCAACTCCTCATTCTTCGCAGCAATAACCCGGAGTACATTGTCCATACGCGCCAGTTGTGTAGTGTGGGTAGCCGCCGTATCGTCGTGGTCAGAAACGCGCTGTTCCACCGCCATGATTCGCTCCTCGTGAACGTCCAATTTTTGTACCACTGCATCCATTCGTGATGATAGCTTATCAACTTTATCCACTATGGTCGCGAATTCTTGTCGCATTTCCTGCATCATTTGCTGAAAGTCAGGGGCAGCAGATTGAAGAACAGCGTCAGGAACAGTAGAGGCAGAGCGGGAGGCCCCCGTATCTTGCGTAACCCGGGAACTTCTCTTGGCCGCTAGAGAGTCAAAAGACAACTTCGGTTGTTTGTTGTCAGGCTTACCCATGGCCAGATATCGGGAGTAATCCAACACAAGGTCTAATATGGCGAGGTAGTCCAAAAGGGGTCATCATGCTCCAAACCAACCAGGGTAAGAGCTCCCGTCTCAGCTGCGCAACGTGCACCCTCTGCGGGATGGTCAATAGGAGGGGGTAGCAGGAGCTTTCCGCCACAGCAGGACCATGACACTCAGTCCACGTGTAATAGCAGGGGCAGCAAAGGGGAGGAACGCGAGAAATTAAGCCAGTAGCACCCCACGGGGATCCATCCCCAGCTCCAGTAAACAGTACGTCAGATTTGCGAAGGTGCAGCCGAAGACAAGAAGCGCAGCCTTCAGTCGCAGGTCACTCACCAACGAGGCGGCAGCCAGATCATTGCAGCATGCGAGGCACACAGCAGGCAGCAACTCCTCATACAGTGGGCTCCTTAAACGTGAAAGGGACTCGCAGTACCGCCACAGCACTAGCCGCCAATCTATGAGAAGCCAGGTAAGTGACGCCAGGAGCAGGTCGCCCGTGGTCACCAGTGGCCCCTCGAATCAGCAGCACACGAAGCGAGTGCGAGCTCCCCACAGCATCAGTCTCCACAGCCCCACACAATGCGCCAATGGCGCCGCAGCACAGCAGATAGGGTCCGCACCTGGAGCTCGAGTATGGCCAGCACCGCGGAGGAGCACAGAGCAGGGAAGTCCAACACCCAGAGGATAGCCAAGTACCAGGGGGGGTGTCTACAGATGGCAACTGCAATCAGGGGCACGAGCAGGCAGTGAAACCACCCCGTCTCACCTGGAATGCACTCCGGCCGCAACTTCCATGTCCGCCGGGTCCGCCGGCGGTAAACAGGGGACACAGGGACCGGTATCAGCAGCGCAGGCCAGCCCGTCCTCAAATATAATGCAAGGGTCCCAATCAAGCTTCACGTTGGTCCGACGACTGCCCCAGATTGCTGAAATGAGCTGAGACGTCCGATGCAAGAGGGCGCCCGGCAGCTCCGCGGCAGAGTGCACAGAGGGGCCTACACGCCTCGTGGTGCGCCGCGGCCCCCAGTGAGTCAGCAAGCCGGCCAGCAGGTCCGGACGTTCCCAGGCCACCACACGGGCGGAACTCCAGTGGTCCGTAGCTCTGGACAGGAGCGGCGGATCCACACCAAACTCGAGACGAAGGTGCACAAAGTCCTCCTCAAGCAGATCACACGGACATTGGTGGCGCAGACGGCAGATAAGCAGGATAAATGGAGGATATCTTCTCCAGGCAACAAGAGCCTCACATAAGTGCGGCCATATTGCAAGTGCGCCCTCTAGCGCCCCTTTCCCTCTCCCAGCCTTCACTGCTTCCAGCATTGGACCGGCTAGGGCAGCCCCCATTGATGCAAGGGCGGTGTGCGGTGGTTTAACGCATTGGACAGGAGGCCTACTGTGTGTGGATCGGCGGGTTTGGTGGGGCAGTGGCGTGAGCAACGAGGCTTGAGCAGTGGACGGCACATTTGCGCTGCCGCGAGTAGGTCGCAATATGGCGGCGACCAGGCCGAAAAAGGACAAGCCGCCGAAAGAAAGTGCCTTGAGAAGCTCCCCACAGTGGACCTCACCAGCAGCCGATAAGTCCCAGCGGCCTGACGACAGCGAGGCCCCTGCTACTAAAGCCTTCATGATAGAACTGTTCGCAGCGATAAAAGAGGACATCAAGGAACTGTGTTCCCAGCTAGCATCGGACTTGAAAGAGGTTCGTCGCGATGTGGATGCGGTAGGGGAGAGAGTGGCGGCACTGGAGGAGCATGATTTAGGGACTACTGAGGATGTGCACCGGCTCCAACAGGATGTTCTACGCCTCACTGAGCAAAACCGGGACCTGCAAGCACACACAGAGGATTTAGAGAACAGGTCTCACTGCAACAATATAAGGATACGAGCGGTCTGATGGAAGGGTGAGGGTGCGGACCTGCGGGAGTAGGTCGAGGCACTCTCCCAGCATGTCTTGAACGAAGAAGATCCACAGAAGATCCAAATGGACAGAGTACACAGGGTCGTCCTGCCACGGGGATCCAAAGCTCCCCCTCCAGATATCTTGGTATGCGTCCACGACTTTCAACTTAAAGAAAGGATCTTGAGAAAAGCACGCAAACACCCCCCCTCGAATTCCGAGATCACCGGCCTGTGTTGTACCAAGACCTGGCGGCCTCCACCCTGGCCAAGCGGAGAGACTTCCGCCCTGTCACGAACTTCCTGAGGAAGCACAGGGTTCCCTATTCATGGGGGTACCCGTTCAGACTTATTTTCAAATGGGACGGCAAGCTGATTCAGGTTTGATCACTGGAGGCGGCCCAGGAAATCGTGGGGTTGGACTGGCCCACTACCCCGCCTAGCACCTCCACCTCCCCTACACGGCAGTGGCGCCACTCCTCTGAGAGGCAGAAGGTTGGCAAGCCAACGAAATCGAAAAAGCCTGATCTATCAATCAGCCTGAGAGAGAGAGGAGCCGCAGTGGCTTCGGTGGCGAAGGTGACGGAGGCCCCAGCGTGCACGTGAAGGCCAGGTCTTTTGCTTGACCCATGCAGGCCAATAGCTGGTGCCGGAGGAAACTGTCTGCGTGATCCGGATGGGTGATGTTCCATTGACCTCAACAGGGGGGATGTCCTGCATCAGGACCTGGGTAAAGGGGGAGGTTGGACCATGTCCCCCTGCTCTCTGGGCCTGTTTGATGGACTATTGTTCTCCCTTTCTGTTTGTTTTGATTGGAAGGGCAGTCACACTGTTGGGATTTGTGTGTTTAAGGGGTCCTTTTCTGTTGGGAGAGGGAGGTGGGAAGGACGGGCAGGGTCAGGGGGGTGGGGGGCTCCGCATCAGTTTCTGAGTGTTGCCAGTACGCTGTTTATTGTGCTTCCGTCAGTGCGTAGCGCAGGGGGGGGGACACTTTAGTCGTTTAGGCCATGCTTGTCCTGCAGTGCTGTTGAAGGGTTGGTCTCTGCCGGTGCTGGGCCCCAAGGAGGAGGGACATTATGACTCTACGCAGCAAATTACTGCCATATGGGGTTGGTTCTGAACAGGCCCAGGTGGGTGGAGTCACAAAAGACATGTGTAAAGCTTTCAGTCCTGTGGCACGCCAATGGGTAAAGGCTTGAAGATTGTTAGCCTGAATGTGCGGGGCCTCAATAGCCCGGTTAAGCGTGCCGCCATTTTATCGCTGCTCGAGGGTGCATAGGGTGATGTATGTTTGTTGCAAGAAACGCACCTTCTCTCCAAGGATACTAAGAGGATGAGGGATAGGCGTTTTCCGAAGCAGGTGTGGTCCTCTGGCGCTGCGAAGAAGCAGGGGGTGGCTATACTAATCAGTGCCAAGGCTCACTGTAAGATCCTGTCCCACGTAGTTGATATTAGGGGGCGCTTCTTGGCGGTCAGGATTCAGTGGGGGGTACGATCCTTACAGTGGGCTCCATCTATGCTCCTAATGTCCACCAGGAACCCTTTTTGACATCGGAGCTTGCGAAGGTCTTGACTTCCCCAGATACCTGCGTGTTAGTGGGGGGCGATTTGAATGTGGTCATGGACTCGAAGCTATATAGGTCAGAGGCACGCTCGCATCAGACTGGGGCCATCTCCCAGGGAGGGAAGCAATGGCTGCAAGAAGGGGGACTCCACGTTGTATGGCGCGCTCACCATCCCCTAGAACGCGACAACACCTATTACTCCGCGGCTCACAAAACTCATGCGCGCTTAGACCATTTCCTGGCTACCTTCTCGCTCATGCCCCATCTATCTGCTGCGGAGATTGCACCACACTCCCTGTCCGACCACGCCCTTATTTCCGTGCGGGTTGCCGGTACTGAGCAAAAGCGATCTTCGGCGGGGTGGTGCCTTTGAGATTCCCTCCTCAATTCCGACTCGGTGGTTGACCGCATGCGGTCCACGATTTCTCACTATCTAGCGGACAACGACAAGGAGGACATGCCGCTGAGTTTGGTGTGGGAAGAGCTTAAATTAGTTGCTAGGGGGACTTCATAGCGGTTTCGGCGTCCCTAGCCAAACTACGCAGGGAGAAGCATGAAGAACTGGAGAGGGAGGTGGGAGGCCTGGAGGCGATCCATAAGAGAACGGGGGCCCTACGTGTCTGGCGGGAATTGAAAACGAAAAGGCGCATGCTTAAACACCTTGACCTCGATCGCGCTGAGTATGCTCTCTTGCGCTTACGCTACAAGTTCTATCTTAGTGGTGACTAAGGGGGTAAGATGTTGGCACATTGACTGCGGGCTCACACGCAGCGGGCAACGGTCCAGGCCATCCGCGATACGAACGAAGTGGAGCAGACAGCTGACGCCCGCATCGCAGAAGGCTTCCAGCGGTTCTATCATATGCTGTATACCCAGGAGCCGTCCAACCCGGCCCGGGTGATGACATATCTGGAAACATGTGGAGTCACGCCCCTTACACCGGTAACGGCAGCAGCACTCGAGGCAGAAATACGCATAGAGGAAGTCATTTCCGTGATCTCGCGGTTGAAGCTGGCCTAGTCCCCGGGCCCGGACGGCTTCTCGGCCATTTTTTATTAAAAATTCTGTAGAGAGCTGCCGCCCTTTCTAACTCGCCTATTTAACTCCTTTTGGGAGACAGGGGCAGTGACTCCTTCTATGTCAGAGGCGGTGATCACGGTCATCTCTAAGGCGGGGAAGGACCCCATGGAGTGATGTTCATATCGGCCCATCTCCCTACTCAACATCGATATGAAGCTCTTCGCCAGCATCTTAGCTGCTCGACTCAGTCCACTCATGGATGGCATAATCGAGTCAGACCAGGTCGAGTTTATTCCCACGCGGCAGGGGGGGAGAAAACACGAAGAGGCTTTTACACCTCATAGACTCAGTGCACCATTCCTGTAAACAGGCCCTGTTCTTATCCATAGATGCCGAAAAGGTATTTGACCGCGTCGACTGGTCATACATGTTTGCAGTTCTGAGGATATTCGGACTTGGGGACACCTTCCTAAACTGGGTGCGCTGCCTCTACGCCTCCCCACGGGCGGCGGTACGGGTCAATGGCTACAAATCTGCCCCCTTCCCCATCACACGGGGGACACGACAGGGGTGTCCCCTGACGCCGATGCTCTTCACGCTCTATATGGAGCCCTTTGCTCAGCGCATTCGGGACAACGCGGCCATCCACCGGATTTGTTTTGGCGCGGAAGAGCATAAGGTGAGCTTATATGCTGACGACATGATCCTCTCACTTACTTGCCCCACGCCTCCTTACGGCACCTGTCGAACGTAATGCGTGACTTTGGGGCGGTTGCTGGTTACAAGGTCAACTTTAGCAAGTCCCAGGTCCTTAACGTCTCGGTGCCAGCTTCGGACGTGCAAGCCCTCCAAAGAGACTTTGATTTCCAGTGGGTCCGCTCCGATATCCCATACTTGGGAATCCGCTTAGCCCCCATCATAGCGCAGACTGTCTCCCTTAACTATAGGAGCAGATGACCAAGTCACTGTCGGACTGGTCCCGTTTGCAGCTCGCCTGGTTTGGTCGCCTGGCGGCAGTGAAAATGACGGTCCTGCCATGCATTCTTTACCTTTTCCAAATGTTGCTCCTGAGTCCTCCGCCGGGTACTCTAAAGAAACTGCAGGGGCTGCTTACTAATTTTCTATGGCATCACAGGCGTCCGCGACTTGCATCCTCGTGGATCACGCTCCCACGGGCCAATGGCGGCATGGGCTTCCCCTCCATTGTTGCGTAATATCAAGCGGCATGTCTGCGCTATATTCTGGAATGGAACAGACCGCTCTCCAGCAAGCACTGGCTATTTATGGACCAGGCGGTGGCAGGCTGCAATATTTGGCGGGAGCTGTGGCTCCCTCGTAAGCACAGAGCGTGGGGCTTGTACTCGTCACCAGTCACTTCTCCGATGATGAAGGCATGGGACTTACTGGCACAACGTTGGGGTTGGACCACATTTCCGTTGCCCTTGACGCCCATTGTAGATAACCCGGACTTCCCCCCAGGCTGCACTTCGCCAGTCTTCCAACGCTGGAGGGAGCTGGGCTGCAATAGGGTGGGCCATCTCTTTGACCTGGATGGTCTGATCCCGTTTTCATCATTGCGCCGGGACCACTTTGCCCTCCCAGAACCCGACGCCTTCCCCTACTCGCAGGTAGCCCATCGGGTTACGTGACCTCACAATGTGGCTAAAATGTCCCACCCTATGACAACCTTGGAACGCTGGGTGATATGTAAAAAAGATGATCGCAAACTTATATCCGAGCTGTATGCATTGATTGTCACGTACCCTAAAATGCCACTTACAACCGCGCAGATTAGGTGGGAGATAGAGTTGGGCCGACCACTGTCTAGTATAGAATGGGGAAAGGTGTTCTATCGCGCACAACATACTGCGGCCAATGTTGCAGGTGCGGAGTCGGCCTACAAAATAGTGTCCTACTGGTACCATACCCTGGCGATGATTCACACATGGGATCCTAAGTGCTCTGGTCTTTGCTGGTGGGGCTGTTGAGCACCGGGCACTTTGACGCATCTACTCTGGCACTGCCCGAAACTAGAGCGGTACTGGAAAGCGGTCCTGGACGGCATAGATGATGCCTTCCACATCACATTCCCCAGGGCTCCGGAACACTTATTGCTAGGGCTCCCACACTCCAAAGCCTTCCCCTTGCGCTCCATATGGGGTAGGCAGATAGCTTTGGCTTTACATGCAGCGCGCCTGGTTATACTCGCGCAATGGCGCTCCCCTGCTTCCCCTGACCCGAGAGATTGGATTAGACGGCTTTGGCACTTATTGGCCATGGAAAGGCTGTTGCTGTGTGTGGATGGCAAGGGTGAGATGTATGCGGAGCTCTGGGAACCATTTCTACACATTCTGTCTCGCGATCTGCGTGAGGTCACATGCCCCAAGTACTTGCAAATCCTACAGCTTATCCCACTGGCCACACAGGGTGCAGTGAACTAGGAGGGAGTGATCTAGTATGCGCTGGCAGTAAGGAAAGGTTTCGCGTGCGTGGAGGGGTTTGCAGAACTGATGCGGAGGAGGGAGGCGGGAGGGAGGTGAGGGCGGGGTCGGGAAGGGGGGGGCAGGAGGGTTTATGTTTTGTTTCGCTGTTTGGTTTTTCTCTATAAATTTCAGTAATATTGAAACTCCTGGCTGCTCTTTCAGGCTCTTGGTTTGCCCTTGCCGGGTCGCCCTTCGCTGTGTAGGCCCAAAGGCTGTGTTCAAACTTTGCTAGATTGTGCTCTGCTGGCCGATGTATGTAGGCAGCCTAGCCGTGTTACAGGATAATATGCTGCTCAATAAAAACGTTTGATTCTAAAAAAGTAGGTTTTCCGGTCATGTATAATTTTTAATCAAGCCGGGAACAATAAGGCATATTTAAACTGGACAGCCCGTAGTTGTTTCTTCACTGCTTGAAAGGAAGTGCGCTGGTGCTGCACCATTACTGTGTAGTCTGAGTACAGCAAGATCCGATGGTTCTCAAATTGGATCTGTGTTCGTTCCCTCGCTTTCTGCGAAAGGACATTGCGGTCTCTGACGTTCAGTATTTTAACAATCAGGGGTCGCGGGGGCCCCAGCTTTTGGCTCTCCAGTGGGAACAGAATGGGCCTTTTCCACGTAGAAGTATTGCGACAAGCCCTCTGGGGCCACATGATCCCAAAACCAGGATTCCATGAAGTCAGCAGCTTTGAGACCCTCCCTGCACTCCGGAAGCCTATGACGCGTATATTGTTCTGGCGAGTCCTACCCTCCGAATTTTCAACCCTATCTTTTAGTCCATGAACCTGCTATTGTAATTCTGATATCTGTTTTGTGTGTTCCACGATTTGAGGTTCCACGCTGGTCAGGGCTTTCTCATGGGCATGGATCGTGTCAGCCAGCTTCGTGTGGTTTGCCCGGAGGAGCGTGAAGCCAGTGGTAAGGGTTCCAGTATGCTGCTCTATTGCTTTACTGGAGTCTCTGACTTCTTTTAGGATTAGGTCAAGTTTGTCTGGGGGGACCTCAAGGGACTTTGAGAAGGTGACGCCGGGCGATGGAGGTCTACCGGCAGGCCCCAGTGCATCCTCTGTGCCCCGTCACAGGATGATTGTCCAATTTTTTCCCCTTTAATCTCCCCATGGTGCTCACAAGCTCTCAAAGCGGCAGGCAGAGTGGCGCCGTGCAGCACATCGTATGCACAATGTTATTGTGTCACAAAGGCCCTATTGCAATGGAAGCGTGTTCAATCCCAAAGAGAGCAAGGGGGTCCAGGCAGTTTGGCAAGGGTGTCGCTGTCTCAGCACAGCGAACCCAGGGGTGCACCGGATGGGGTAAGCCCATTCTGCCAAGCATAGCCCTAAACTCCAGAGGAAGACACTTTGTGGCACCATCCCCAATGGCCCAACTCCTGGCCAGGATACAGATGATCAGGGGGAGGCAGGACTGCCATGTGTCTCACATCACCGAGCACGTCGCATCAGAGGAGAACATCAGCAAGGCTCACCAAGTAGAGTGGAGTACCTACACATACCGGGATCCTGAAGAGAGTAATCCAGCAGGGCGCACAGAATCTCCATCAGACAATGTCCACTGCTGGACTCCATCATACAGCCATTTCAGTACAGACACATTGCTCCATTTGCACCAGCCCCAACACAGGCATAGAACTCGTGGCAGGCTAAATCAAACACTCTCCCCGCACCACTCAGCCCAAAAGTGTAAGGGAGGGAGGGAAGGGCTCCCACCGGTCTCCAGATACAGCCTGATGCAGCTGCACTTACCGGAGTAGCAGGGTCAGCATCTGCGGGTCCCTCCAAGTCCTCAGTGGTCTTTCGCCACAATCCCCCCACAAAGTGCTGGCATGCCAGGTTCCATAATATACAGTTTCCATGCGAGAACCGGCCGCACCATCGGGGGACGGCAGGGGCCGAGGTGTCGCAGTGTGTCAGCCACCGGAGCAGGCAGGCCTCAACAATGTGAATCAAGGCAGCCGCCCGCACACCGCTCTAATCAGGAGGGGAGGGGCCAGCAGCCCGAGTCTTTTCTCACCTTAGCGGCTCCGCAGTAGACCTCATCAATCCAGCCAGGTGGGGGCTCCAGTGTCAGGATGCAGAGATGAAGAATAGACCACAGTGTGGCCCACAGCGGCACGGGGCAAGGTGCTACTCGAGCTTGGTGTCCGGCCCAGGGCGCCGATGTCTGTAGAAAGCTCAAGCGACTACCGCCATAGCCTACGAACCTCCCTCGTATCGACAGGCACTAATTTGTGCCTCTCCTCAAGCCGGCAGGGCTGGGGCACCTCGGAGACCGCCTCCGAGCACAGCACAGTTGGTGAGGGATCAAGGGCAGCCAGTCCCGGCGGGAGACGCGATGTCCAGGTGACAGCTCAGCTGAGTCAGGTAGGCTACAGTATCGATGTTCAGGCATAAGCGGCACATCCATGGGCGTAGGAACTGTGGGGGATGTGGGGGACATATCCCCCCCAGATTTTGGAGTGGGGGGACACGGGGGACAAGGGTGGGGGGGGGGAGGGGACAAAAGAATTTCCCCTCTCCCTTCTGTTATGCACAGGGCCATTAGCGCACGAAAGCTCTACCTAATGGCCCTCTACTTGACGTGTGATTCACCTGCCTGCAGCCCAAGAGGCCACCCACCCTCTGCCCTTTGTTATTCTGCTGTAAGGCCAGTCTGGGAAGGGGAGAGAAGGGAAAAAAACTTTTGTCTCTTTTCCGTCATTCCCAGAGAAGGCAAGGGCGGTGTCCGCTTCTCCTGCTCTGCCTCTGGTAGCTTCCCTCCTCCCCCCCCTCTCTCTCCTTATTCCTCCATCTCTTTCTGTCTCTCTCTCGCTTATCTTTATGTGCGGATTTCAAAAGACAGCTGTTACATACTCTCTCTTGCCTCTCATTTTCTTTATTTGTTCCCCTGTGAAATGGATCCAAAAATGAGCCGAACACTTTAGCTGTAAATGTCCTAATTTTCTGACAGGGTTCTATTCCAAAGTACAACCTCGGGACGGAGAGAACAAAGTATCAAAATAAGAAAAATAATTAAATAACCAAATAAAGCAATACAGAGTGGTCAGTAGACAGGCCAGATTGTTATTTACACCCATGCACCTTAGCGCTGCTTTACAGAGTTTTCCAGTGAAGCGCTACTTTCTTTTTATACTCTTTCTTTGAACAACATTGTTTTCCCAGGGTGGGAAAGTGCATCATTCATAAAGGGACTGCAATACCTGGTTGAGGGGTGGACTGGAAAACGTTTAATATGAGCGTTTTCAACTGTTTTAATTATTTTAGCCTATAAAATGTGTACCACAGCTCTGTGTTGAGGGATTTGGTCTTTTTCAAACCAAACTGCTTATATTTTATGAAAATATAAGCAATGGACATTGAAACGGCCCTTCCTAGTCCTGTAGTCATGTCCAGGACTTTTCAGGCAAAATCACTTACTGATTTCTGAATAATGAGTTTAAAACATTTGAGGTAACCTTGTTGTTCCTGCTTACATTTCACATGCTTTGCTCATCATTGCATTCAGTGTTTGCTTTTTACAGGGTGTTGTTACTTTTTTTCAGGCAGCATTTTACTCTTGTCCAATGCATAATTTGAATTGAGTCTCAGCACAATTGGGTTGTAGCTGAAGGCAGGGCCAGTTTAACCCAGTGGGGCAGTATGGTGTTCAGTGGGGGACAGGATGTGGCACTCTGGCCAGAGCTGCCAAATTTGGAACTGGAGCACCATTTTCAGCCTTCATGACCACTCCACCAGTCCACACTCCTGACAGAGCTCATTCCGATGCTACACCTTAGAAGGCCCGATAGACCTTAGAAGCCCTGGTGTCTTAGCACCAGCAGGTGGACCCTAACAGTGGCAAGTGTGGGTTAACCTTGAAGGCCTGTCCACCACAATCCATGCAGTTCATCTCCAGTCTTGCGAGCACAAGAAGCACACACTAAAACGACAGTGACTCTGTCACTGATGTCACAAGACCCTTGAGGCCAGTCCACCTTGTCATTGGTACCTCCATTGGACTTTTTCAGCACTAGTAGTGCAACTTAACAGGGGTTGCTAATGTTGGATTTGCATGCACATTAAACTCAGGGGGTGATTATATTGGTGGTGGGACTGCCACATCACCGCATCGTTGACAGTCCCACCACCATTGATGACTGTATTACTGCCTGCCATATTCCAATGGCGCTACAAAAGGGGGTGGTGATGGACGGAGCATCTGAATCAATCAAACACTCACACCCATCATGGCTGATTTTCCAGCAGAGGGAGCAGAACTAACTCAACCAGCCTACAGGATGGCTTCATATACCTAGGTCCACTCCCCTTACATCTGGGAATTCCTTCTTAATCCCCCCATCCGGCTGTGGGAGAGGTGTAAATGAAAGTGATTTTTCCAGCTTGTCTTCTTCTCTTGAAGAGCATTGTTTACTACCACTGGCTCTGGCTCTGGCGTTCCTATGCCCAGCAACCTCTACTCTCAGACAGGCCACCTAACTCCAGGGGTCATTTATCACCTCTTCAAATAGCCAGTCCAATCCATTTACCTCTGACAAATCAAGGCAGGGCACTAGAGGGCTGAATTGTCGCTTGCAGACAAGAAAATCTTATAACTTCTTGTCTGTACATTTTAGAATAAATTCAACAATACCACAATGTTGCATTTATCTTTAACATTCTTCTGAGCCCTTTAATCCTAGTTGTATGGCTTTCCTTTCTCCAGTTATTAATTAATAACCTCTTGCAATGTTAACCTATGGGCTGGGGATCTGCAATGGAAAAATTAACTGGCCAATTTCTCCAATACCAGGACCTGTATAAGGATCCTCCTTATATCTACAGGACCCCCTCCCCTAGAATACATAGGATAGACTTTAGGGGTTCTGATTATATCAAAATATTGCAGATCCTCACTTCACAGTGCTCCTAGCACAAACGCCGATTTCGGGAAGCACTATACTACAATGTAGGCAGTGAAATGTGCAATTTCACTAAACCCAGGGCAAATAACACTCATTTTTATAAGGGCCCTCCTTGTAGATACCTGACCTCTAACCCCTAGGACACCTAGGGGAACCCCTGGGGATACCTAATATGCCCCAACATTGTAGTTTATCAATTTGTAAGCGCCCTAAACCCAAAAGTCAAGATTGGGCACAATTTGCATTTTAAAAGCAGTCCTCCAACACGGGTCTGCTCTTAAACTGACCTCAGGCTACAGCATTGCATACATGCAAGAGCAGGAAGGGGTGCTGGCATCTAAACCACTATGCCCTAATATATACTAGGGACTTAAAGGTAGTTTCAATCCCCATGCCCTATTATGTACTAGGGCCGTATAGGAGAGGTCATGTCAATCATGGAGGTACCCTAACCCATAGTGCACCCTAGTGTATGTAGGTGTTTTTACTGTATTTGTAAGAGTCTCTTTCAACATAGCACTGGCCCTGGGCCTGGTTAGTCAGAGGCCAGGGTCAGTCAGAGTCAGGTACCACCAGTACCCATCGGCAAAAAGTTGGGGAGTGTCCAGGGCACAGATGGCTTTGCAACACTAGAGAAGCGGAAACCCAGAATTTAAAACATAACACCATGGTTGGGGGTTCTTTTTAATAATCAGAATCGATTTCCATCCCAATGAACCCATTTTTAAACTTTAGGATAAGAAAGACTGGGTAAAAATCATAACGTTCTAATCTATACCTTGCAGTTTTCATGCAGCTCTTTGATGAAGGGTAATAGCTCACTGTTCAGTGTTAGGATTTTAACTTATAAGCTGTAAATAGCAAAAGAATCTCTCAGACAAAAGCAGTAACTCACTGACCTATTTACATTATATGCATTTTGTGATCTGCGTGGTACACGATCTTTGTAGCGGGCATATTACCCCACTGTGGCTACCTTACCATGAGTCAAAACTTCCAGTACTCAGACCTCTGATCTCTCTCAATAAAGATCAATAATGACTGAAGTTATCTTCACATTTTTATTGTTGCCTGAAAATTTCTGGAGACCAGGAATGCAGCAGCAGGTACTTTTCAAGCCATAATGCACTTGCAACCATGACGCCCTCACCCGAAGTCAGCATCCTTTTTTGCTTGGTGCATGAAGATGCAAGATTCATATAATTTTTTTTAACATTTGGTCTGAATACTATGTGAATGTAAAGAACAATAAAGCATACATGCAAACTGTGACTACATGCCTGCTTTTCTCAATATTTCACTTCAAAACGATGCAAATGTATTTGTTTAACGGGTGGTGATTTGTGTAGGGTCAATGGAAAATCCACAAGGTTGTCCCTGTCCCCCCAGAATGTTAGTGTCTCCTACGCCCCTGGGCACATCGACCGGTCCACCGCTCCGATCAGGCAATTTTTGATCAGGGGCCACAGGACAGCGTACAGAGGCCCCAGAGCAGTTCTGTCTCCGGCAATACCACATGATTATTTCCTCCAGGGTCCGGAGCCTCAGCAACCCATGTCCGCCATCTTGAGCAGTTAGCCATGTCCCCTGTCTGCTGACTTATTAAAACTGTGTTTTGAAAAAAATAAATTGCATTAAAGGCATATCAAACTCCATCTTACTCAATTTGCTACCAGCATTATAGAGTGAGCACTCGTTGACGAGAATATGACGCTGTATGTCATACAAATTCAGATCCTGCACCTTATAGTGTGCCAATGGCAGGTGAAGGCTACCAGCAAGGTCCGACACCGCACAGAAAGTGGTGATGCCCCAGGCTCATCCCAAGAATCACTGACTTCCTGAAAATGGCAGCATCATTCCTCCTGCCAACATATTGGCTGGACATGCAGAATACTTAACACCTGCTGAATGTCTTGGTGATCATATTTAAGCCAGAGTTCGGATTTTGTACTGTCCCCCAACCCATTTCTTAAAGCTATAGGCTGTGCTCCGTTTACTTGCCATAGTGTGGTTCCATTCCTGCCAACAAAAGACATGTGACAAAAAATTGAAAAGCTATGATTGTGCATTTGTGAATGTTTTCAAACGTACAATATTAGAAACGTGGCCCTTGATAAAACAGTTATCACAATTTTATTTTGCCTACTGAGTGTATATACAGAATACTGTTGCAAATTTTCATGAGAAATTATTGTGATCAACGTATATATTCATCCAAGTGTAATAGTAGATTATGAAGAACAACTGTGCTTGTTAGAGTAATATTTGGAATCTATTTGTATAACAAAAGCAGCATATTTGATATTGATATTAGTAGATCAGTCTCTTAGTGATAAACTGTTTAAGGAGATTTTAACCATTTCACAGATTCCTCAAGCAAATTTTGTTGGATTAGGTAGTGCCGCACAAGACAAATATTTAATTCAGTTCCTTGGCTCCATAGGATTATTCTGAACCAATGAGCAGACGAATTCTGACTGTCCAGCAAAGAAGACTGTAACTATGGGGAATCAGAATTGCCCAGTTGATGATGCTTTTATAAATGCATGGCATTTTAAGGATGCTGCACAATGTGAGGTATTGCAGAGTGAAGGCCGTGACCATTGGCCTTTAGAATTGTTAATTAAGATGGAACAGGAATCGAATGAGAAAGAGTGATCGCCTTACAGATTGAATATCCTAGACGTATAACCACCCGTATAACAGAGGAAAGCCTGCAATTGGTTAATAACTTGTTTATTGATTATACAGTTGTTGGTAATTTACCGCAAAAAGAACATTTTTAAACATGGTATTAGCAGGCGATTCCAGCAGGTGGTAAATTGCCTAAAAATAAAAGTAAAAGTAGGGCCCACCCATAAGACAAAAGAAAGTATAAATGGCTGGTTTAATAATGAGTGCAGGAATTTGAAACTAAGGGTACGGAAATGGTAAATACGGTTAAGGAAAGAAATAGATAAGGGGACAATGGAGAGCCTTTGAGTGGCAAAACGGGAATACAAAAATAAAACAAGAGAAAGGAAATTAGAATATAAGTCCAAAAATTGGCAAATAATGTTAGAAGTGATAAACACAAATAATATAAGGTCCTTCCGGCAATTGGTAAAAGAGGGAAATGTACAGGGAAATGCAGTGCCTGGTGGGCAAAGATGATTGGTTGATTCATTTGAGTAATTTATATAAGGGCAAAGATTTGAAGAAGACCTTGGAATTAAGACCTGAGGAGTTAGAACAATTAAAACCACACTTCTCTTTTCAAAATATAAAAAAAGATTCAATCTTTAAAGCTAACTAAAGCCGCAGGACCAGGCAATCTACCGGCAATTATTTTTAAAAATAGCTCTTGTTGCTGACATTTTCCCAGAAAGTTGGAAGAGGGCAATTGATAGGCCAATTTATAAAAAAGTAGGATGCTACGTTGCCCCAGAATTATTGCCTCATAGGTTTACTGGATGTGGGGAAGAAGGTATTTTCTAAAATATTGTCAGGGGTAGTGAAGTGGGGTAATGAAGACCTGGGCAGAACAGCTTAATCTGATACCCATAGAACAAGAGGGGTTCAAAGAAGGGCACTCAACTGTTCATCATTCCCTTAGTTTATGGGCATTGGCAAAAAAGGCAATAGAAGTACGTGGCATCTTGTTTGGCTGTTTGGTTGATTTCCGAGTCGCATTTGATTTGGTAGATCGTAATACACTGTGGAGTATGTTGGTAAAGCTTGGAATCAACAAGGCAGTTCTTTCACTAATTTAGGAAATGCATTCAAAGAATTGGGCTGGAGTAATCTTGGACAATCTTGGAACATTATCTAAGAAAATCCAGATAATGAATGGCCTGAGGCAGGGCTGTGAGGTAGCCACTCTGTTATTTTCTCTGTTTTTATCTGACCTGCCAATTACATTGAGCCAAGCAGGATGTCTAAGCCCTGAGATGGGGGAACCCATATATCATGTCTGCTATCCGCGGATGATTTAGTGATAACAGACATGACAGAGTTAAGCTTACAAAAAAAACTGGATACCTTTTATGAATACTGTAAAAAGAAAAGCCTCATGGATAATTTAGAAAATACCAAAATATTGGAACTTGGGAAAAGAAAGAGCTCTTTCTACTGGAAACTGGGAATGCTAGAACTGAAGAAGTAGATAAATATAAATATTTTGGCATGTGGTTCGATAGTAAGTTAAATTGGAAGGACCACATACAGGCATTAAAAGCGAAGGCTCCTTCTGCAGTCTGGAGCATTAAACAATTTAAACAGAAATATGGAGGCCCCGCACTGTGACCAATACTTTCGGCATTAATGCATTGGTTCAACCACAATTTGAGTATGGTGTCGAGGTTTTATTCATGGGGGACAAATTGGATTGGAACTTAGAGGAGGGGAAATGTGTGAAGTAGCTTCTCGCACTCCCATTAACAACTATGTTACAGGCTATGCAAGCAGAATGTCACCTTACAGCCTGGAACTATTGGGGAAAGCAAGCTACATTTAACTTCTGGAAAATGAGGAATTGAGAAGGCCCTCCCAAAATAGCATACCTTGGTAAGAAAGAAGTAGAGACCAGTGATCTTCACTAGGCGGTCCAAGCAAGAAATAAACTAGACAAGTTATGTGCTAAACTTACCCTAGAGCTAGACCAATGGAAATCAGGGCTGCAGATCCCTAAGCGGGAGTTATGGGCCATTATTAATATGAAGCCCAGAGAAGAAGATTTATAGTACTTGGAGAGCAAATTGTCTCCCCGGTTTCTGATAAATGTGTGGGCCAAAGATCATATCTTCCCCTATATAGAAGCTATGCCTAACCCAAAGCTCAGAAATGCAATATTGAAATTTTGTTGGCCTGAACCCATGCAACATTAATTGGAAGATAATATCCTTCATATTGAATGACCAAGGTCTATGCTCCTGTGGGCTACAAGTAAAATGTAGTAATCAACATATCTTGATGGATTGTTTGTGGTTTTTAGAAGAACGAAAAAAAAAATGTTAACCTATTTTTATTGTATATAAAACTTTCCGTCAGGACCAAGCACTTAGCTTATTGATAAATATTAGATTTTTAAAGGTGACATGTGCAATAGGAAGATTTTTAATTGCAATACAGGAGTCATTGAAGTAAATGGTAATAGTTTGAAATGAACATGTGGTAGAAATTCGATCTTACCTATGATCTGTGGATTACTCCTGATTCTGCATAGATATAGCTAATGTATAAGCGACCCCTTGCTGCTTTGGAGATGAATTAAGAGTTTTATATACGTGGGTTTCCCATTGTATATTTTAGTAGGTTTTTACTGTGTAGTATATTGTTTTATGGTCAAACTGTTGGGATAAATCATATGGTAATTGTTTGTAATGTGCTACTGTTTATGGCAGAACACTGTTGCAAACTTTCACGTGTCCTGAAAGTCTGTAAGTAACACAATAACAGTAAATCACTTAGCAAAAAGCAAGACATGGCCAGTCACCAACAATACACTGTTCAAACTAAAATGAGGATGTTGTCCAAATGCAATGGCCATAAGTTACCTCACGTACAACACGTAATGGTCCATGAAAGGAAGGCTATCCCTACGTGATACCATGGCCCTTGCTAGCACACTGCCAACCTTACCCCAGCTGACACTCTCCCCTAGCAGTTCCAGAATGGAAATGTATGACTACACTAATTCACAACACTGGATGCTCGATCCTGCTTTCCACCCTAACCCCAATCAGCTCAGAACCCTTCCAGTCACATCCTACCCCACCCACGTCCAATAACACACAAGACTAGATGACACATTCTCCAAAGGATCAGGGGCGTAATTCTTTGGGTGCCTTAGGTTGCATGGGTTCAGAGAGTTTGACAGTGTGTGCAGACCACCTCTAAGGCCAGACTGTGGTTGCAGGCCTAGTTTTTGATGCTGGCAGGGACATGGGTGAGATAACTGAGGACAGACTTTAGGCTTCAAGCCAACCACAGCTGAATGCGATTTAACAGAATGTATTAGGACAACGAGTGGACCGCGTTTTAAATATACCATTTGGATCCATCTACTTAACAACAGGATTGCACCATTGAATTGCTGCAGAAATTTTATTTATTCTAGTATTAATTCAGTACACAATTGGGGAATGTGGTGGTAAGAAATATATATAAAGGAGAAATCTGTCAAAGATCTAACTCTAATTACATCAACTGAGTACATTTCCGGGGGCGTGGCTTGGCGCCCGTCGGTGATGGCGGCATCTGCGTGAGGCTCTTGGAGGCTCCGGGGATTGCTTTGTACCTGTGCCATCCTTCCCTGTGGAAACCCTGTGTCCTTGTGTCAGAAAGGCTCCTGATGCTTCCGCTCTAACTTCGGACCCTGTCCTTCCTCAAACTAAGGGTTTTTTCCAATGTAACGAGCTACGAGCAGAGCGCCGGCGGCGCGGCTGCCATTTTAGGTGCCGCTGCCGAGCGCGCATTCCTCACATAAAATCGCTACTTAGAGTCCTTGAAGTATAAGATGATTACCAAAGGCTTTCAATGGACTTGGCAACTCGATTTGTGATATTTGAATGTCATACTTTTCCAACCAAGCATTTTGGTGAGTTTTTTCTTCATTCAATCGCCATTTTGTGCCCTACAGAGATTATCCTCCTTCATTAACACGTCAATGGTTTTTCTGACCTCACAGCCCGCGTCTTATGACCTTTCCATCACCTCATAGGATAAAGCTCTTCTTATGACTTTCTAGCCTTAAAGCTTCACTTATGCCCTGAGGTTGCAGCAGATTACTTGTTGTTACTGCATTGGGTATTTTGTTATGATTGACTCACCTGCATTACCCCTGCCCTGACTGGATGCTCTCCTGTTCTTCATCCACCTAGCGCTCCTGCCTTCATTGACGGTTGCTGGCCTTGTTCTGTTTGCATGGTCACGTTGTTTTTCAGTCATTAACCTATACGAAATGGTTATGTTTTTTCTTCTTGGCATTTTTCTAGACTAATTTTTGTTGCCTTCAGCAGTACCTCATTGGACTATTTCCTTCTCCTTCACTTTATGCTCTTGCGCTTCCACCTACGCTGGAGCCTACTTGTTTTGGCAGGTCCTGCATGTTCTGTGGGTTATCTTAGTTTCCTATATTTTATATGGGACGACTTAAATCTGTGTCACGCATGCATTCCAAATCTACGACGAAGGTGGCCTTTTTCAAAAATTCCAAAGTATTCTCAGCTCTTTCTAAACTAGAGGATTCTCTTACCACATCTGGCTCGGACACTGCCATGGATTCATCCCAGTCAGCACCGGGGAAAACCAACACCAAGAGACTCAAGAAAGACCCTCCTTCACCTCTCAAGTCTTCTACACCTGTTTTTATGGAACTCTTGCTGGTGGAAATTAGATCCTTTCGCCCTTTTCTGGAGGAGATCGGCACTCCGCGTCCTTTCATGGAGGAAACTAATGTCATGCTTTAGACCCTTACGGATAATTGGTCGCAAGTTGATGCCAGAGTCTCTTCAGTCGAGCAGTCTGTCACCTCATTTCAGGAGACACAATCTGCGGTTTCCCATTTACCTTCACAAGTTTGTGTCCTCCAGAGGCAGGTGGAGGAGTTGGAAAATAGAAATAGATGTAACAACCTTCGTATTTACGGCTTGGTTGAAGGCCTTGAGGGCTCGGACGCAGTCTCTTTCTTCAGATCCTTTCTTCCCAAGCTGCTTCATTTGCCAGAAGGTACAACCCTCAACATTCAGCGTGCACACCGTTTGGGTCGCTTACCTACATCTCCTTCTATGTCACAGCGACCAAGAGGCGTCATTCTCTATTTTCTGGAATATACTGACCTCCTGAAGGTTCTTGCAGCTGCCAAAGCTTCACCAAAATTAGCATGGTCTGACTCCCCATTGTTCTTTGCTCAGGACTTTGCTAAGGCGACTGCTAATCGTCGAAAGGCCTTTTTAGGCATGAGAGATGTTCTTCGTTCTATGGGGGCCAGATATGGCTTGTATCATCCCTGCTTGTTTAAAGTTACATACAATAACAAGACGACCACATATGAAGATCCAGTGCGTCTACAGAGTTTCATCAATGCCATGGACTCATCTGGATCCTCTTCGTCTCATCCTGGCTGAACAGTGTCCTTTCTTGTTTTTGCGTTTCTGATGTGTTTGCTTGGGTCATGTCTTTGCCTCTTTATCTCACTTTGTTTCCTTAATTAGTCTAGTTGTTGTTTACTGTTGTTTGTTTTTGAATTTATTGTGTCCCCTTACTAATCTTTGCTCCTCTTCTCCACTTCCGCAGGAATTTTTCCTCGTTTGCTGTTGTCTCCCCGGTTTCCCGCCTGGCCGACCTAAAATGTTTCGCCTCACCCGTGTGGTTCCATCCCTCCCCAGTTCCTCTTCATCCTCCTCTTTTTTGCCTTCTCCTTTTGTAGGTATGTTCTCCCCCTATTTCCTTTTGTTTCTCTGTTCCCTGTTTCTCATACTTCCCTTTCTGTATTTCAGCTTTCTTGTTCATTTTGCGGATATAACCTCTCTCTTTTCACGTTGTAGTTCTCTTCTTTCTTCTCTTTCCTTTTGTCAATTCTTTTATATTTACTGCTATCTCTCCCCCTGCTTTTTCTCCTAACAAGTTCTTTCTTTTTTGCTAATTCCTTTTTTCCTTCTCCTTTCCTCTTCTATATCGCTTCTCTTTCTCCTACTTCTTCCTTCCTATTCTTGACTCTTTTTTCTATTGCTACATACGTCTTCAATGCATACTGTTTTCTTCTTGTTCAACTCACTCTTCTCTTCCTTCCTCCACCTTTTATCACTTCTTTCTTCTCCCTTGATTTTCTCACTCTTATTGATTTCTTTATGGGTTTCTTACATTACAAACGTGTTGCTTTAATGTACAAACTATGTCTTTAAACATAACTTCCTGGAATGTTAAGGGTATTAATTCCCCAATTAAGCGACAGCGCATTTTATCCCATCTAGCTAAATTAAATGTTGACCTTGCTTTCCTTCAGGAAACTCACCTTTCTGACATAGAATCTGCTAAGCTTAAAAGAGGTTGGGTGGGTGAAGTTTTCTACTCACAAGGTGATGGTAAGCGCAATGGTGTTGCTATTCTATGTCGCTGGTCGCTCCCCTTTACAGTCATCTCCCAAGAATCAGATGCTAACGGTAGATGGACACATGTCAGACTATTACTTAGAGGTGTTCCAATCTCTTTTCTTAATGTTTATGGTCCCACCAACAGTGAACCCCTTTTTTTGGGCTGAGTTTTCTCCACGCATTACCCAATTTATGGATGATAATTTCATCCTTACGGGAGACTGTAACCACCCTCTTGATCCTTTTTTGGATAAGAAGTCTGATGCCACTTATATTCCCACAAAATCACATAAACTTTTTACCCAAGCTATATCCCAACATAAGCTTGTTGACTCTTGGCGTTTATGTAACCCGACTCCGCAAAAATTTACTTTTATTCACCCTATCACCGTTCCGAGTCACAAATTGATTATATTTTTGTTTCCCACGATCTTGCTCAATCACTCACTGCGGCGGAAATTGGTCCGATACTGCTCTTCGATCATGCCCCTGTGGTAGTTAGCCTTGAGGTCATCCCTAAAGTTGATGGACCCAGAAGATGGCGTTTTAATAATGCCCTCCTTTTAGATCCCAAGTTTTCCATTTCCTTCACTACCTTTTTTGATGAATTTTTTCTTTTCAATGATGTCCCACCCATTTCAAAACACAATCTCTGGGATGCTTTTAAAGCAGCTGCACGCGACTTCATTATTAATTTTGACGCTAAAAAACGCATTCCTCTGATAGTCTGACAGCTCTAGTTGCTGCTAAGCTCAAATTTAACGAAAAGTCTACTGAAGATGCTTCTCTGTATTTGCTAAAGTCAAGTGCCAAGTTTCATGGTGGTAGGAATAAAGCTGGGAAAATCCTTGCTAATTACTTAAAGGTTAAGCACAATAAGGTGAACATTGAATCGGTTTATGATACTAGGGCACACTTACAACATAAGGATGCTGATATTCTTGCTACATTTTCCCATTTCTACGAGACTTTATATACTTCTGACACTCAATCTTCTCCACAGTCTCTCACTCACTTCTTCTCCACCATTCAAACACCTACACTTTTCCCTCCTGATCTTTCCTCCTTACAATCTGACATCTCACAGAAAGAATTGCTCACTGCCCTCCAACGTCTTAAACTCAACAAAGCCCCTGGCCCGGATGGTTTTACCGTTGAGTTTTATCTCCACTTCTCCAAATTATTGATTCCAAAGCTCCATTCCCTTCTCCACTCTTTTGCTGAATTAGGTACTTCCTCAGGAACCTTTTCAGATGCTCACATTTGTTTAATACCTAAACCCGGAAAAGATGTCCAATATTGCAAAAACTATAGACCCATCTCCCTGGTAAATATCGATTATAAAATCTTTGCCAAATCATTCGCGATAAGAATGGATCATTTGCTCCCTGACCTCTTAGGTGACGAACAATCAGGCTTTGTTAAAGGCCATTACATTACTGGCAATACTAGGTTATTATTTAACATACTAACAAAATCATCTCATCTCCAACATCCCCTCGCGGCGATAGCCCTGGACGCTGAGAAAGCGTTTGACAGGGTTGAATGGCCTTATCTCTTTCATACTCTTAGATGGTTCGGGTTTGGCCCTAAATTTACTTCCCTCATCTCACTATTGTATTCTCGTCCACGAGCTGCAGTCTATGCTAACGGCCAAATCTCTCCTTATTTTGACCTTGGTAGAGGTTTTCGCCAAGGATGTCCCCTCTCACCTTTTCTTTTCAACCTCGCTTTAGAACCCTTTTTGTCCAGATTACGCCAAAATCCCAATATCCACGGCTTTCAGACCAAAGATCTCTCCATTAAACTTGCGGCTTATGCAGATGACATTTTACTTTTCATTTCGAACCCTACGGTTTCCATCCCCGCTTTCTTGGAGGAAGTACGGACTTATTCCTCAATTTCTGGTTACAAACTCAACCATGATAAATGCGAGATCCTTCCCTTGACCAAATTCACCTTTAAACCTGATTTCAGCGCCTTCAATTTCACCTGGAGCTCCTACCATATTAAGTATTTGAGACTGCATATCACCCCTTCCATCCCTGATACTGTTTCCCTTTGCCTTACTAAATGCATTCAGAAATTATCCGACCTCACAGCTAAGTGGCATCCTCTTTACCTGTCTTGGTGGGGTCGCTTAGATACTATTAAAATGATGCTTTCCCCTATTGTCCTTTATACCCTCTCCAATATTCCCATTTCTATTCCAGCTCAGTTTTTTAAGAAAATTAACTCAGTCTTGTCTTCCTTTTTATGGCATAACAATAAACCCAGAATGTCCCTTGCTAAACTCATTCGCCCCGCTTTTGAAGGTGGTGTTAATTTTCCGGACCTCACGGCTTATCACAAGGCTTTTTCATTGCGTCAATCTTCCTTTTGGCTACAGGATCCTGACTCCCCTTGCCCTCTGTGGACTAAGGTTGAACGCCTTTTTCTTTCCCCTTTCTCCTTTGCTGAGTATATTTCCTTTTCGCGCAAGCCTTCCTCAATTCCTACTCCTATCCATAAATTCACTCTTAAACTCCTCCTATCCTCTAATCCTCCCCCTCCTGTAAGTGTTGCTGACTTCCTTTCATCCACTATTTGGCATAATAAATATCTTCTACTCCGGGGTAAGCCCTTTTACTGGAAATCTTGGAGAACCAAAGGTTTGCTTTGGATATCACAGTTATTTTCACAATCTACCTTTTTGCCTTTCCACACCCTTTGTTCCACTTTTGATTTGCCCCTCTACTTTGCTCCCAAATACCTCCTCCTCAAAGGAACGGTCATGGAAACTTATAATAGGCTTTCCAAGTCGATTCCCTCTCCCATCTCACCTGATCCAACCATTCATCTTCATTCTATTTTACAAACCCTTCCTAAAGCCTCTGTCATTTATAAACACCTTCATGCACACACACTTCCCAGATCCAAATCCAAGGCGGAGGAGCATTGGGAGAATGATTTTTCCATATCATGGCCAATATCCCTTTGGGACAAGATTTTGACAAAGATTCGTAAAACTTCTAGGGCTGCATCTTTAACACAATCTATATTTTTTATATATAACCGGTTGCTTCACACTCCTTCTACCCTTCACAAGCGTTTCCCTGCCACCTTAGATACATGCTGGTCTTGCTCTTCACCTAATGCCACTTTATTTCATATGCTATTCCTTTGCAAGAATGTACGCGCCTTCTGGTTACAAGTTTGGGCACAAATTAATGTTATTTTTTACACCAGTATTCCATTCTTCCCATCTCATATCTTTTTGGGAAGTCTTTCCCCTTGTTGGGACAAGACTGATCTTCATGTTCGTATTGTTGACTTATTACTGGCTGTTGCATTTCAACAAATTACTGTTAATTGGAAGTCTTCATCCACTATTACTTTCAAAGCATGGTGGTATAATGTTTGTCACAATCATAGACTTGATACTGCTTTTGTTTTTCCTGCCCAGTTGGCAGCTAAGCGTGCTGATTTATGGCTTCCTGTTACGATGTATTTAGATAGCTGCACAACTCGTTCCTTTCGTCCACGACCTGCTCAGCAGGAGGTTTCCAAACCCCCTTGATGCCCTTTCTCATTCCTCATTCTTTGCTAAGATGTTTTACTGCATTATTATAATTGTATTTGCTATTATTGTACAATTACCTTCCTGCTACCCATGATTAGTTCATTATGTTTCTTATTGCTCATTTCACTATGTAATGTATTTTGATTATCATTCTTGTGATTTCCCTTCCTTTCCTTTCCCTCTACTGTTTTTCCTCATAAATCTTTTTTTATTTTGTATTCCTACCTTGCTATATAATTAATAAACTTATTTTGAACTCAAAAACTGAGTACATTTCCTCTGCAAGATGGAAAAGACCTGAAAACCACTTTTTGTTTGAAGTATAGACGTTGGATGTAGGTCATGAAGAAGGTGACTACAGTTTTGAGAAGCCCACCAAAATGTGCATTGACCTTCTACTGCTTCAAGCTCACTGTAAACAGATCCACTGTGCAAGGGAGCTAATGAATGAGTAATGGACACTGTCTCATCAAGGAACTCTATTGATTTAGATCTCGACTGATATCAACTATGTATAAAAGAATTGATGTAAACAATTGTGACACATATCAACAACAGGTAAAAACAATTGTATTATGGGTTTTAAAAATAAATGGAAACAATATTATAACAAACTAACTGATTTGATTGAGCTTGTACGACGCGAATCAATTCATTTGCTTTTGTTTTTTTGCGTTTGACCTACAATGGAGTTTTAAAACGATTTCTAACATCAGCAGCTGTTGTGTTCAGACATGCAAAGAGTGCATGCCTGAGGTCTTGCAGCCCACCATCACAAAGATCACATATTTCAGCAAAATTGACAGTGCCTGACCAGTGCCTTTTATACACATTCAGTGGCAAAGTACCCTGTCTTAGAATAAGTATCATTCGCCTGACACTATGATCCAAAAAATTAATAAATACTTTTGTGTCTGCTTAAAAAGTACTATATCAGAATAAGATTGATATTTTTTCAAAGATAAACAGAGGGAAATGTGACCCGAGTAACGTGGTTCTTGGGGCTGCATTTAAAAAAAATAACTTGCATTGAGCAGGAGTCCACATCTAATTTAGCAAGTGTGTATTGCAATTTAGTTTAGACAACCATAAAAGTATCAATTTATGCACCATCAGTAAAAAGTTTCCTGCATTAGCAAATCTCTCAGTACATTACCCATGGGGTTAGTGAGTGCAAATTCAAGGTTCTAAGCCTGTGTAGGTATAGCTGTGCTGAGGGAAAGCAATTTGCAGAAAATCTTCCCTTCCTATAGGTTTGTGGAAGACCATTTGCATAAGGGAATATACTCAAGAGCATAAGATTATTATTATTATTATTATTAATATTAAGGGAAATTTATAGATCGCCTGGTTACGCGCAACGGCGTGTCCCCGCGCTATAGTGAGTGGAATCAGCAGAGTCATAACCGCAAAGTCGGCCCGGCTTACTGCGTGTAAAGGTGAGTCTTTAACTTCATCCCGAAGCCGAGTTCAGAGGGCTCCAGGCGAAGGTCTAGTGGTAGGGCATTCCAGCTTTTCGCGGCCAGGTATCTAAAAGACCTGCCCCCCATGCGTGACTTTTTTACCCTGGGGACCTTCAGTAGCCCTGTGTAGGAGGAACGAAGAGCGCGCGCAGGCGGGTACCGAGTAACCAGACCCTGAAGGGGAGCACGTGCCTTACCGCACAGAATGCGGTAGCACGTGCAGAGGGCCTTAAACTCAACCCTGCTCCTAACTGGGAGCCAGTGAAGGGCCTGGAGGGCTGCTTTAGACGCCGATCTTATACAATAGGAAGAATGTTTACTCTTCGATTTGCAACAAAGACTTCCAGAGCAGTTTTCAAATGTTTTAAGCACACCAAGGTGGGGTTCTAGGAGGCCTCATAGTGGCAGGATGAGACAGCAGACCACAATTGTCGAATCCATAAGGAACCATGCAGGGTTTGGCGCCAATGTTCTCTGCAGCAAGGCTTCAGTTATTGGGCAGCAGCTCTTCTTTGTCCGTATCTTCTTCTTATCCATAGGTGCGTTAAAGGGGGAGATTTGTAGGAGCCAATGGGCTGCCTACCTATAGGGAGCCTATACCCTCTAATTGACCACTTGCAGTGGAAATGGGTACAACCTTAGTCCTGATATGATTGTTTTCCCACCATCTAATGATGGTGGATTTTCAAAAGTGGAGTCTACCTCGCCTGCCACACCTTAGGGGTGGTGTTGGCTGAATGTCGACACACATCCCATCAAACTAATTTTCCTACCTGTCCTCCTGCCAAATGTAGAGCAGGACAGGGGGGTGGCCTCCTCTACTATCTGGAGAAGCTAGTGTTGCACTGCAAAGGCAGCGCCGCCTTTGAAGGAAGGTTCCCGCTCTGGAAGACCATTCTGGCCTGGAGAAACCTCCACCCAGAGCAGGCTTTGTTTTCAGCCTCTGAGAGTGCAGGATCTCAACCCATGAGGTCAGAACCATGTTTGGTGGTGACAGGATGGCTAGGACTAGTCAGAGACCACACCAGCGATTGGTAGGTTTTCAGGGGACCCTCTAAAGGGTCTTTCTGGGTGCATTTATTAATAAATCCAACACTGGCATCAGGGAGGATTTATTAAGACAAGGTGTTTGTTACCAAACATTTTAGAGTACAGTGAAGCCTTCATGGAGCTAGAAAACGTGTAATGTGGAGTATCCAGTTCATGTAATCTCTATGGCTTCCCCATGCACTTAAAATATCTAAGAATGGCTCAGATATTGTAGGGTCATATCTGCTCATGCAGAGATGTCCACACATGGGGTGTAGTGCACCCTGTCTTAGGGCTGGAAGGCCTGCTGTAGGGGTGAGTTACCTATACCTCATGCAGTGTATGAGGGCATGGCACACAGGGCTGTTTGCCATGTCGTCTATTTGGGTTTCTCTGCACCAAGACATGCAGCCTACAATGGCAGTTTGCATGGTTCCGGTGAGGTATCTGTGGGGTGGCACAATTTGTGCTGCAGACCCAGTGGACCCTCTTCAGTACCCATGCCCTAGGTAACAGGGGTACCTTTCACTGGGGGTTAACAGGAGCTGTAGTTGCGCCATTCATGGTACAGTTTTGGGGAATAGATCTGCCACTGGGAACTTGGCTAGCAGGGACCCAATGCATTTACAGTTTGAAATAACATCAGACATCAAGCAAAAAGTGGGGGCTAACAGTGTCAAAAGAGGCACTTTCCTACAGAGCACTATACTTGAAAGTCTCCTCTGCTTCAGACATCCAACACCTAAAACACTACATGCACATCACCCTGACCTGGATATCCAGCATCTACTGGACACCAACCTCACCATCATGGAACACATTGCCAAAAAAACGAAGACGGCCTGGTACCATCTCTCTTTTCTAAAGAAAGTCAAACCCTTTCTTACGAAAGCGACTTCAGAACTGCTGTTCCAGCCTCCATACACTATCATCTAGGTGGTGGTAATGTCCTACTCCATGGCTTCTAAGACTTCATCCTAGCACCCTTTAGTGAAACACGTCGCATTCAGGGCAATAAGAAATATGATGATATCACTGTCATCCAGATAAAACTCCATTGGCTCCTCTTGCTGGCCTGCACCGTCATCAAAACATCAAAAGCTGCATCATTCACAGCTATCACAATCACAACCCCACTTATCTTGCAGGCATGCACACCATCTCTGGTGGCTCCCAGCACACCCACAGCCAGGACAGCTTTAACCTGCTCATTAAGGAGTAGTGTAAAAAGGAAAGAAACAGCAGGACTTTTCCATCTATGCACACAGGATCTGGAACAGCATCCTTGTATCCATCAGGACTGTCCCAAAGCTGCTCCAGTTTTTGAAAGAGTTGAAGATCACTGTATTACAATGCATTTATCATTCACAACTCGGCTACTTCTCCTATTAATTTTGACTTTGACCATGCACAGTGCTCTGCTGTATTTTGGCTAGGTTTCCCTGTAATAAATACTATAGACATACATACATGCATGCAGTTGCAAACGCAAAATATTTCTTTACGTTCCTGTAACCCGTTTACCGCGGTGAATATTTTGCCGCAGTGCGGGCGTTCCACGGAGTGGGCGGGCTGCGTCGGCCGTTGGTCATTCGCAGCACCAGCGAGGTAGTGCTCTCGACGGCCATCGGCTGACGGGAGCACGGAAGGGGTTAAACTGCCTCGAAGTTAGAACTAGCCAGCTAGCCTTAATCCATTGCCTAAATAGCTCAAATCTGCAGTTAAGTATTTGGTTTGTAAAATTCATAAAATAAGCAGACCAGAAACTTCAAACAAAGGATTGACTCTAGTGTGCGTTATTGAAGGTTTTCACTAAGTTAACAACAAAACAAGATTAGTTGTGCAAAACACATGTCAAGGTCTATAATTGTGCATCTAAAATTTTGCCTAGCTAGTGAAGTTTGAATGCACCTTATTTAGTTAATAAATAACACATTTGTACATACTGTTGGAAACTATTTTGCAGATTGGAAGCTAGCTTCTTTTTCTTTTGCTAAGCAGTGCCTTAATAATGATTTTTGCTTACATGAGCAATACTTGTACCTCGGCACTCAAATAAGTAACACAGAAGCAAAATACTTCTGTGGAGAAAATTAGTCAAGCCAGACTTTATTACATAATCACAACTTCACAATGATCGGATGAGGGCATGTTCAGAAATAGACCATTATGTTGAGAACACCAGAGACTCAAGATATTTTTGCTATTTTAATGTCTGGTTGGCACAAATCAAGTTAGTTCGATGTCATATCAAGTTAATCAGATGTCATATTAACAACACATATCCTGTGATACGTTATTTGTAAATTTCACAAGATTCTGGGACGCTTAGTAGAAAGTTCTTCCATGTATGGGTCCCAAAACGAATCACAACAGGCAGCCGACACGTGTTTCGTTACTCAACAGTAACTTCCTCAAGGCTGCAGACAAAAGATCAATCAATGAGCGGGTTATATTCTGACATCAATTATACATTTTTCATTGTGTCCCAAATTTGTGAAATCATATCCAGACAAAACCCAAGAAAAAGATAGCCAATTGGTGATGTTCTCTTATAACGCTGGTGGTGAAAGTGGAAAGATTGAATTGTTAAGCCTTGTGATAAACAGAATAAAGATTTTAATTTGTGAGAGACCAAAGAAAAAGAAAGAGAAAATAATGGAAAACATTAGAGAATGGAAAATTTGTGAAATTAAAATCTTAGTGAATAGGTCAACAGCGGAACATGTCCCAAGAGAAAAAGTTAAGCTAGCAAGCAAAAGCTAGCACAAGCAACAGGAGAAAGAAACACCCAGTATGTATGGGTTGCTTACTTTAACAAAATTTTGCAATAGATATAACAGAATATATCTTTTTGATTCTCAGGTTCACCATTCTTTATTATCCTTGGAAATTCCCCAAACTTATTTCTTTTTCAAGAGAAATCCATTAAGGTACATGCATACTGCGTGTTTCTGTCTCCTGTTGCTTGTGCTAGCTTTTGCTTGCTAGCTTAACCTTTTCTCTTGGGACATGTTCCGCTGTTGACCTATTCACTAAGATGTTAATTTCACAAATTTTCCGTTCTCTCTAGTTTTCCATTATTTTCTCTTTTTTTTAAATTTTTCTTTTGTCTCTATCAAATTAAAATCTTTATTCTGTTTATCACAAGGCTTAACAATTCAATCTTTCTACTTTCACTACCAGCGTTATAAGAGAACATCACCAATTGGCTATCTTTTTTCCTGGGCTTTGTCTGGATCTGATTTCACAAATTTCAGACACGATGAAAAATGTATAATTGATGTCAGAATATAACCTGCTCATTGATTGATCTTTTGTCTGCAGCCTTGAGGAAGTTACTTTTGAGTAATGAAACACGTGTTGGCTGCCTGTTGTAATTCGTTTTAAGACCCATACATGGAAGAACTTTACACTAAGCGTCCCAGAATCTTGTGAAATTTACAAATAACGTATCACAGGATATGTGTTGTTAATAGGACATCTGATTAACTTGATATGTCATCGAACTAACTTGATTTGTGCCAACCAGACATTAAAATAGCAAAAATATCTTGAGTCTCTGATGTTCTTTACATAATGGTCTATTTCTGAACATGCCCTAATCCGATCATTGTGAAGTTGTGATTCTGTAATAAGGCTGGCTTGACTAATTTTCTCCACAGAAGTATTTTGCTTCTGTGTTACTTATTTGAGTGCCGAGGTACAACGATTACTAATGTTACCTATCATAACTTTCTTCCTTTTGGACGTGAGTTTGAACCAACATCCTGTGCAGTGGGATGTTTATGTTACCTTGAGGGGCACCACTACGTTACTTTAATGATACTGTTTAACGCAATTTAAACAATACTTTTATTTGCAACTCTTGGATTGGTAGTGCAACAGTCTTTACCACCACTGCATGTGCTTTGTTATTGTGAATGATTTTTGCTTGTTGGTATTTGTTATTTTTAAGCTGTATTGATTGACTGTCGCGCTTAATTGCCTTTCATGTGTTTCGTAATCAAGTGCCAATTCTACCTACAATCAAGATTTTAAAATTGAAAAGCTGTTTATTAACCGTGCAATAAACAATTTGATTTGAGCTAAAGCTATCTCTAGGCCAGACAGAGAAATACAATTTACAGTGTTACAAAGCACACTGAAAGGGGTACACAACAGTGGTAGTGAAAGAAAGGCTAAAGAAACATATTCCTTGGACTACCAAGACAAGAAGTCTATTTTTGAGAAATGTCTATTTTTCTATATCACAAATAACTCAGTAAAAGAAGAACGATATTGTTATAAGAACTTTAAACATTCCAAACGTTAAATGTAAACATCTTTTTTATAACTTATGGGGCATATGTAGGTAATTTCCATTCTCAAATACCGATTTTTAAGGAATCGCTATTTGAGAATTGCAAAATGGAATGTAGGTAAAAAATCGTAATATTTTTGCGAATTGCTAAAATTCCTTAATTGCGATTAGCAAATTGCGAATCGCAATTAAGCAATGAGTGTCCCATTCATTCCTATGGGCCAAGAGGCCCATAGGAATGAATGGGGATACATTCTCAAATTGCGATTTTCTATAAGAAAATCGCAATTTGAGAATCGCAATTCCAAGGCTGCCAGGGTGTCCAAAGGACACCTGGAGCACCCCTGGAATGTGCTTGTAAGTGCATGTGGCGCACATACATGCCATAAGGGCATGTCTGTGCGCCACATGGCATTTTGAATTAAAAAAAAATGCATTTTGACAGTAAAACGCAAAATACCATCTACTTGGAGTAGGTGGTATTTTGCGATTCCTTAAGCCAACATCGCATTTTAAAAGTCACCCCTACATAGCATTTAAGGAATTGCAAAATTTCGATTCCTTAAAAGCTTGAGCAAAATAAGGAATCGCAATTTTTGTGATCCCTTATTTTGCTATGTGGCACTTACATACCAAATTGCCGTTTGCGATTCGCAAACGCCTTCCTACATATGCCCCATAGAGAGGCAGCAAATTAGGTTTCTAACACTGAATTATTCTTCATCTTTACCCCAAAGCAAGATTTAGACATACGAAAATGTCATGTTGAAAATGTTTCTAAATGTGGAATCAGAAGTGTGAAGTCAATCTTCATGTTTCTGGTTTTACCAATAAGTATAGTATGCAGGTATGGCTGAGTTAAACTTATGCAGCCATACAGCTGTGCAACACAATTGGTACTTAATGAAAAAGTGCAAGCAACATAGAGCACCACCTCGCAAAATCTAGAAATATCATGCCCTATGTGTTTCCAGAGGATTCGCATCAATGTCTATCTCCAGCTTCCAGCTGCTGCAAAATATCCACTATGCAAGCACACCACTGCCCTGATCGCGCTGTCGTGAAAAAGAGGAAATTGTGACTACCAAAGGTTCTGCATGCTGTGCACTATATGACTGAAGGTTTAAGTGATGAAAACACAGAATCTCTCTTTTCAAATTAATAGTGCAAGATTTGTTCATCTGTCGCTGGCTCGGAAAATAATTGATTAACCAATGTTACAGCACTTTGGGCCAGATGTAGGTAAATCCAATTTAGCGAGTTCTTAATAGTGATTTGTACTGAATCGCTCTTAAGGACTCGCTAAGTTGAATGTAGGTAAGAATCGCTAAAATAGTAGCGATTCCTTAATATTCCCTAATAACGAATCACAAATTGAGATTTGTTAATAAGGAATATCTACCCATTCATATCCATGGGCTATGAGGCCCATAGGAATGAATGGGAAGATAGTCACTCTTTGCGATTCGCTATTAAAGGTTCGCAAATAGCGGGAGCTATTTCAAGGGTGCTAGGGTGTCAAAAGGACACCCTGTTGCACCCTTGAAATGTGCATGTTTGCACATGTGGCGCACATACATGCTCTAAGGGCATGAATGTGTGCCACATGGCACTTTAAAAAAAGCAAAAAAGTGCTTTTTTACAGGAAATCGGTAATTGCCACCAACTTAAAGTTGGTGGTAATTAGCGATTCTTTAAGCCTAAAGTGCACTTTATTTTGTGCTACCTACATTGCATTTAAGGAATTGCAATATGGGATTACTTAAATGCAAGAGCAAAATAAGGAATCGCAATTTAACATCCTCACAGTAAAGGAGAATTACATAAGGAATCAGTGTTATCCCACCCAATTCCTGTAGCAAATCTTTAGCATAAATGTCAGCAGCTTCCAGGTGGTGTAATGCTGAGTGTACAGTGATCATGCTTCTCTAGTTCCCGATTCAGCCAATAACACCGGTTACCATCTAAATCAGGAATTACCATCCATTTGTAATGAGGGCTTAAGCCTACAGCTTACTCGCCACTCTTCTTAATGCTCAATAAGGGAGCCGAGCTTCAGACCCTTATAGGCTTTTATTGAATCCTTCTTGGTATACAATATACCGTTGGTCCTTGCCACCTTCTGTAGAATCAAGGCACCAACATTCAGGCAAGGGGCAGCTATTAGTTGCCATAACTTGTTGTTCACAATTGCACAAAGGGTGCTGGAGCAGCAGCCAGCTGCCCTTGTCCTCAGAGGCCCAAACACCAAGGAGGACTGTGGTATGTAGCATCCTCCCTAGCTTTGGGCAGGGGAAAAAGTTAGTAAGCATAGACCATACATTTCCTAATCTTGAGTAAGTCAGAGGGCATGGCAATCCATTCACCTGCCAACGGATCAGAAAAGGTAGCCAGCAAATAACACACCCATGAATAAATGACATCTATGATGTTGGGCAAGATGTGGAAGATGCGAACAATTACACCCATCTTTAAGCAAGGCATTGGGAAAATCAAATATTCCCTGTGTCTTGCCTAATGTGCAAAGTTAAAATATGGACACTTCCTTGCTCTTAAGCAAGGAAAGCAGTTTTAAATTCATAATACTCACACATAAATGACTTTAGCCCTTAGTCAAGGCCAAATCAGAATTCAAATATACCCCAACACCATTGTGCAAGGTTGATGGGCCAAGGAATTTGAAGGAGGGAGGGGCTAACAAAATCCTCCCTCGCCAGTTAAAAATATTAGGGATGTTGGGCCTGGCGCATTCTGCAGGGCCATCCCCACATTTTTTGCTTTTGCCCTCCACTTTTTGGTGAATTTGTTTTTGTTGGCCTTAGGACTCTATGCACTTTATCATTGCTAACCAGTGCCAAAGTCCACGTGCTCTCAGTTTAAAATATGGCAACACTGACTAATACCAAATTGGCATATTTAATTTACTTATAAGTTGCTAGTAAAGTTCACTTTATGTGCCCAGGGTCTGTAAATGAAATGCTACTAGTGGGCCTGCAATACATACTGATTTTGCCACCCACTTAAGCAGCCCTCTAAATTTGTCTCAGTCCTTCCATTGCACAGCCTGTGTGCTCAAACTGCCCTTTCAACCTGGCAAAATAAACATTTTGACAGTCCAAATCCTCCTTTTTAATACATATCCATCATCCCTGGGGTAGGCCTTTGACAGCCCCAAGGGAGGGTGCTTTTTATTTAAAACGTTGGACATTCACTTTTTATATATATTTTTATGGTTTACAGGTCCTGGTAGTGAAAACCTCTCATTTGTCTTTCACTACAGCAAGACCTATCTCCTCCATAGGATAACATTGAAGTTGTCTTATTACATTTTGTAAGTGTAATTTCCAAATGGGAAGAACTTAATGGTTCATCTTTGGTGTCTCTGGAATGCTAATTTAAAATCCTAACTTACAGTGAAGTCAGATTTTAAATTACAATTCAGATATGCCACTTTTAGAAAATAGGCATTTTTTTGCCTTAGCTATTTGGTGATGCAGCCGGTCTCTGGTCACATGAATGGGTGTAGTTGACAGTTGGGCTTTGTGTATTCCTCCTAGACAGCCACATACAATGGGAGCTTAGGTGTGACTGGATGGGCCATCACTGGAAGGATGAGATGGAGGAGCTGGTGTTGGAACGGAAAATGTTTTGGTTGGTTTCCCTTTAGAACTGTACAAATTAAGTTAGCATTTGCTGCACCATTTTGTATTAGCCGCCATTTTGAGCCATCATCAAAACTAACTTCTGTCTCACTTTGTGTCTGCCTCACCGGAAAGCAGTTGCCAATGTATTTCTTCAAAGCTGAGTTTGCTGTGCTAATGAATAGAATGTTTTATTAGTGCATACCTTTTTGACTAGATAGGCCTGCACCCACCGCTCACAGCGGCAAGGGCAGGCAGAGTAACCTTGAATACAAGATAATGTGTGCCTGGTCCCAGGATTCTAACTCATCTTTATGTATCTCCTTTATTCATTTGCTTCCAACTGGAAAAATCCAGTCTGGGCTTATATTTAGGGGTACTGGAAATGTGCTTTATGCCTTACCATGTTGTCTGAGGCCAGTCCTCTCTGCAGCAATCCAAGGAGGTTGGTCAGACTGGACTCCGCTCAAGTGTGTTCTTAATAAATCACTGTGGTTTGCCTTCTCTACTGTCTGACGGGCTCTTCATTTGTATGGAAGGCTGAGAGGTGGTCACGAGTGACCCAGGTGGCCATAATCGGGTCACTTCCTTCACTGGTCACAGCTCCACTTACACCTTAATAGGCTATCTTCCCTGTCACCACACAAAGGACTGCATACCCTCTGTAGTTAGTCTAGAGCCAGGGCAGGGAATGCAGGGCATCTGTGCATACAACGGCATGGCTCTAGAGGTTTCTACCTACTTCAAAGGCACAACTGTGTATAATAGAAGGACCTCCTATGCCACCACTTCAGTACACTTCTGGACTTGTGGATACTCTGCCAGTAAGAATGATTACAGTGCTTCTACAAGACTGCCACTGTGCTGGACTGCTACTCTGAAGGAGCTGCTGCCCTCTTGTTACCCTCTTGCTTGGGGAAGAAGAGCCAGTTCTGCAACCCATCTTGAACCTAGGACCTCCAGAGTGGCTCAAAGGCCTAGTGTGCTGGCCTCCTGATCTGATCCTCAAGGACATAAAAGGCTCCCCAGCATCTGCTGGACCTGTCTTCAGCAAGTTCCTAACCCCAAGTGGTGCCCCTCAGGTCCTGGACCCTTGGTGTGGTTCAGCAAGCTCTTAAAGCAAGCTTTGGGCTCTTTGTTTCTGCGAACGGGTCAGTTCACACAGGAACTGTGCCACTCGCATGGAAATTCAGCTTGATCTGCCACCAGCCTGTCTCCTCGCACAGCAAGCATCAATGCTGTGGAGGACAGCCACTGTGAAGCTCCAGCACGCCCGTCCAGACACCCAGCCTACTCTTCGTGCCACTCCTTGCTGCCGGCTACCTTCTCCAATGCAAACGGGACTCTTAGCACAAAAACGTAAGAAGGTAACTCTTCAGCTGGACTAGTCTGGGACTGTATAGGACCCACGCTCCATCATGGTCAGCCTGAACGTTTGACTTTCACCTGGTCCAGCATGACCAGATGGAAGAGGTTGGCACTTTATGCTTTTAGGCCCAATATTGCAGTTTATTCTTTAAACGTTCATAACTCTGGTTCTACTGATTGGATGTTTATCGTTTTGGTTTTTTTTTTATTTAGGAAATTCAGCTATATTTTTCTAACCTGGTGTGGGAACATTTTGTGTGGTGTTTTCACTGCTTTACTGTTTGAAATGTTGCACAAATACTTTACACATTGCCTCTAAGTTAAGCCTGACTGCTCTGTGCCAAGCTACTATGGGGTGAACACAGGTTAATTTGGGATTTGCTTGTGCCTTACCCGCACTAGGATTATGGTTGCTGCTTGAACAGGGCCCACACCCCAGTCAACCAGTAACCCAATTTCTAATTAGGGAGGGTTGTTTTTAACACCCAGCCCTACGTCAAGGCTTTATGAGGAAGTGAATTTATAAAGCAGTACCATTACCCAGATGGCATCCTGGTGCTAAGCCAAAGTAAAGTCACAAAGAGAAGGTGTACAACTGGTCTAAAGATTTTCAAATAACCACATTTTTAAATGTTTCTGAAAGGAGGTGTGCTTTTGAAGTTTTGAAGGTGAGAATGAAAGGAATTCCCACGTAGAGGCTAAAATTGAGAAGGAGCTGCCTCCCAGTCTGGCAAACTTAAACTTGAGTATAGGTAATAAATGACAGAAGTAGTATTTTAGTAGGCAGTTAGGGAAATAATGACAGGCTTTCGCCCTAAGATATTCTGGTCCTAAGCTACTGACCGTTTTGTGGGCTAAGCATGCAGCCTTCAAGTGAATTTGCTTGTGGACTAGGAGCCAGTGGAGTTTTTTAACTGAGGGGTCACAAAATAGTGTTTGAGAATCCCAGGATTAGGCTTGCAGCAGCATTTTGGATGGTTTGGGGACATGTAGCCAGATACTGGGGACCATTAAGGTATAGACAATTGGCAAAATCAATTCTAGATGTAATCAATGCATGCACAGCTGATTTTCATGCGGCTTTAGAGAACAAAGGAAAATTATTTTACAACTTATGGAGCAGGAGAAAGCAGGTAGCTGCTACATTCCTGATATGGGCTCTAGATGTAAGCTGGTCCTCAAACAAAGTATATAGATTCCTCACCAAGTTAACAGGAGGGGAAAGTTGTGCATTCATTAGGTCACTATGAAGGAAACCAATGTAGTGAATTCTTACCAAAACATAGGATTTTTGTTTTTTCCACGTTCAGTTTCAAATAGTTTGTGTTCATCCACTTTGCAATACATGTCATGCACTGCCTGAAATCTACTCTTGTGAAATGTGGGTATGCATATTTAGGCAGCACAATTAGTGTGTTCTCCGTGTAGAATATTAAATTGTGGCCAAAAAGGTTTAATAATGGCAGTGCTGACGTACATTTTATTCCCTAACAAAATGCTTTCATTAATGTGCAATGCTTACCTTAGAGTAAAACATATGAAAAATGCAAGGTAGGTAATCGTACTTAAATGTTATAGGACCGCAAATAAATGAAGGTGCTGATTCAAGATGGCCTAACTGTCAATGCCATGTTAACTGGAAAATAATGCATACAGTCTAAATTGTCTGTTTTTCACATTAAATAGTTGTTTGCACATTATGTTTTTCTTTGTTTGACACAGATTTTTTCCAGATGCCTTCTGTTAGCTAGTAAATAGACATATGTTTGTGATAGACAACTGATAGTGAGTTCTCAGAGGGAGAAGAGGAGGCGACCGGAAGGATGATTATGATTATGAAAATAATGTTTGGACTACAAAATATCAATGATGTATCTTTTGAAGGTCTAATGTTTGAAACTCTATTATACCTATTATACCGCTATGTGAAAATGGGGAGTTTTTCTTATTCTCAGGAGTTCACTGAAATTGAATTGCAGGGTAAATAAGTTGAAAGAAAATAATGTTGCAACATAGAATGTGTTTTTAGAGTATAGTAGGATTTCTTTCTTTTCCCGATACTCTGGCCGGAGGCTTATCTCTCAGCTTCTTAGACTTCTCTACGTGAGCGGTTATTTAGCCTATTTATCTTATGTCTGCTGATTTATGATTGTGAATATTTTTCAGATTGATAAGGCTTCGTGCTTGCGCATTGATTCTCTCATAAGAACTCTTCATTGGGTTTCTCAACTGACTCCTTTTTTCTCATAAGTCCAATTTAGTATAGAATTAGGGAACCTCCTTTATAGAACACACTTGTATTATTTCAATAGTAACTGTTATTATAACTAATTTTGTATTCTATTTTATAATCAAATATCAATTGATGGACCACCATCAACAGAACTGCCACAGGCAATGATACCAATTGCCTGGCGGAGCGGTCTGTACCCGTAAAATGGTGGCAGTGCCTAGCAGGCAGCTTCCACCATATTACGATGCAAGCTTGATCCACACTTTTCATGATACAGAAACCGTCATGGAAAGGCTGGCAGAGATTGGTTTTGGGGCCTGTTGCAGGCCCACAATGTTTTTGGGGGAGGGGTATGTGCACTGGGGGTACCCATGGTACCCCCCTACATTTTATTGAACTAAGTGGCAGGCACTGTATGGTGCCTGTCACGTAGTGCAGTGAAATGCACAACATGCATTTTCAACATTGCAGCATGTGCTGGTGTCAGCAGCACCCGTCGCAATATTAAAATGCAAGATGCGACTAACATGGTGGCGGTCGCATCCTAATTTGGTGTGGGGAACCGCCGCATGCATTGTGGTCGGTCCTGATCAACACCACAATGGCGGACAGACTCCAGTCCATCTGCCATCGTAATCAGCCCCTAAGTCTTTTACTTAATTAATAAACAATGGAAAACTAACAGAATTGAAAATAAAACCCTTTTACTTACCCTAATTCTCTATATTGACTGAACTAACAGTCTTAAATGATATATTGCAATTAGATGATTGCTCCTTACTTCTCATTGTCGACGATCAAAGGTCCATACCACTTTTGGCAGGGGAATATGTAAATATTGAAGAGCTTGGGGCTCCAGGAGGACCACTGTGGAACCCAGCAACATATGGCGAAGGGGAGGATTGTCCTGGATTCTATGCAATAAAAAGGAGTTAAGTCAATACAAACCTTGGTTACAGACACTGAGTTCAGTGAGTCTTTTAAGGAGGACAGGATGAAAAACCATGTAGAATACTGCAGAGAGGGCCAAGAGGATCAAGGTTACAGAGCCTCCTTTATAAAGGAACCCTCTGAGATCATTGACAATGGCCAATGGTGCTGCTGCAGACTGTAACTATGTCTAAAGCCGGACTGTGTAGAGTCTTTTAGGGAGTTCTTTTCTACATACTTGGACAGCTGAACATTCACATCCTTTTTAATAATTTTTATGGGAAGAGGAAGCAATGAACTCAGCCTGCAGTTGGAAAGTATAAGAGGAACTGCTGAGGCTGTTTTATTAACAGAGGTTTAATTATGGCTTTTACAAGCTAGTGGGGGATGCTGTTTTTTTATATGTATATTGATACCGTGACACATGCTGAAAGCCCATGCTGTCGAGACTCTGACAGGGTCTCACAAACCTTCTTGCATTTATACCTTAATTGACACTGTTGGACATTCTAGTACTTACTGCTCCTTGGAAATGTCAGTATGTACCTAATGCAGCATAAATGTGCAAGGTCTGGAAGTTATTAACAAAAAACTAGTAAAGGCCCCACGGACTACAATAATGCCCAAACCCAATAGGTCACCCTGGGGAATATGGAGGCGAAGCGGGACATCGCCCAGAAGTGGGGGGCCCCATCACCCCCCTCTGTGGAATTATGGAAGACCAATATGGATTGGTGCATGCTCCGCGAGAAGACAGTTTATGTGGCCAGGGGTAAGCCTAGGAGGTGGAGAACGGTCTGGGGGGCCTGGAATGAATACAGGGGCGACATTTGCCTACCTCCCGATGCTAACCCGCTGGAGGTTCATCTTTCTCCCTAGCCCTCCCTTCCAACCAACTTATTATTCCGCTGACATCCTGATTCTTTCCCCCTGTTATCGTTTGATTTATACAGTCTAGCTGCACTTTGTGGGCACATGGCCCTGCCTACCTCCCGGAATTGGGTGTTGTCGCTTTTGCACTATTCCTTGCCTATTTACCCTTTCTTAGTGTTTCTTTAGTTTGTTACCTTTTAGGTTTATTGTTACCATATCATAAAATTAAACCTGATGCGTTTCTTCAACCTGTATTGTGTGCACCATATATCCGTTCTCTATAATGCTGCCTAGCCTCAGGGATGTAAGGCTAAATAGCTGTGTGCCTTGACTCTTAAATAAAGGTTTTCCAAAAAAACAAACAAACAAAAAAAAAACGAATAAAGTATGTTTAAAAAAAAGAAAAATATAAAACAAAGTAAGTATATACATTAACCAACAAGTTCAACAAACTAATAAAAAACAATGAAAAACCGAACAAAACAAATATAACCAACAAATATATTTCTCTTCACAGCTTCTCCAAACTAGAAAATACAACATCAACAAAAATTCTTCGACTAAAAATAGTAACAATAATTTTCTCTCAACTGAATAAAAATAAAAACGAAACAAACAAAATAACATAATATTTTATTGAAAATACCATTTTGCTTTTCAACCAACAGAAAAAAGCCAGTGAATAAATATCAACAATCAAGAAAATTAAAGCAAGACAAATGTAAGCATACTTTTAAATATAATAATAAAAATATAACCATGTTTACTATTTAAAATAGTATAATTAACAAGTATATATAAACATATATTCACAGATTTACAAACATTTTTTAGCTGGAGCAAAATTGATAACTTCACAAAAAGGAAAACAACGTCTGTGCTAAATGGGCTACACCTATACGCAAGAAAAAATAACTGGAAACAAAACACATTGGAAATGCAGCAAATATTACTTCAATTCTTGCTATGGGAGAGCCACTACAGTAGAAACTAATGTAGTTAATGTCAGAGAACACAACCATCCACCCAATGTGACTGAAATTGAAGTCAGAGATGCCATAGAAACAATAGGAGAAGCAATTATCAGCTCCCAACAGAGCAGCACCAAAATACTCAAATACTCAAAAAACGTGTTAACTATGGTACCTGAGCATGTCACAGAAGAACTACCATCTACCATCTATCCCCACTCTGAGAAAATGAAAAGCCAGAACTAAAAGAGCTACAGTTCAAAGACCACCCACCCACTCCCAAACGTTTGCAGAAATAGAAAAGTTATCCGAATACACCATCACCCACAAAGATTAAAAAATTCCTTCTTCATGACAATAAAAGTAATGAAAAAATAATTATCATCTTTGCCACCAAGAACAACTTACAAACACTAAAAGCTGTGAAATGTGGATGATGGATGGCACATTCAAAGTTTGCCGCAAGCCTTTTTATCAATTATATACCATCCACGGCGAATATGAAGACACTAAAATCCCCTTTATATATGCACTACTCGCTAATAAAGAAAACACCACCTACATAAAGCTCCTAATAATAATAAAACAATACACTGACAACTACTTTCCCCAAAAAAGATCATTGACTTTGAACAAGCAATGATTCAATCAATTTTAAAAATATACCCATACACTGCAATACAAGTTTGCTATTATCATTTTAACCAAAGTATCTGAAGAAACCTACAAAAATCTACTTTAAGTATAGATTATGCCACCAATAGCAACTGTGCCTACCAAATAAAAAAAATAATAGCTCTGTCCTATGTACCAATAACTGAAGTAGCCAACCATTATAACATATTTTTTAACAGCCCTTTCTGTCAAGCAAATAAAACTAAACTAGCTCACTTCCTAAACACTTGGGTGGGAAGGCTACGTAAGTCAGGGCATCAAAGAAAATCTAGGGGCTTATTTACAAGCCCCTTGCGCCACTTTTGCGTCATTTTTAACATGGGAAAAGTGACGCATCGGCGGCGCAAGGGGCTTGTAAATCTGCCCCCCCAATTTCCAAATCCCCTGGTGGAACATCTACAAAACCAATCTAGCTCAAAATGCTAAAACCAACAAAACAGTGGAAGGGTGGCATAAAGCCACAATAGGAAGAGGACAACCAACTCTACATAAACTTATAGAAGCTATCAAAAAAGAACAGAGTTATCAAGAGCAATCCCTAACTAAAATTATCCCTAAACTCTGTAAACAAACGAAAACAATGTATGAATTCCGACCACACTAAACTAAAATATTTCCACACACCAAAGGGCTAGAATACCCAGACATGATAGCTAAATCCACACTTTAAATAAAAAACAGTACTAAACATCATAAACATTTTAAATTATCAAAACATTTAAACAACATAACACTACTCTTTTTTAAAGAAATAATTAAGGAGCTCATTAGGATGGTGGACAGAGACAAATCTGCGGTACTGGCAGTGGCAGAAAATGTCCTTTTCTGCACTTTAGCTGCGGTCCACATGCCCACCATATTACAATGGGCAAACGTAGCCCATTTTCCGTCCGCTGCGGAGCTACGTGAACCGCCAGAAATTTCCACCTGCAGCTGCGACAGAGGGAGCCAATAGAGACACAACACAGTGCGGAATGATGTCCCGTCCGCCGTACAAATCACAATGCCGCAAACAGCCCATCACACCGCAGCGGAGATTTCACCCACCCAGAGACGGTGGAAGCATGACAGCGGACAGCAAAACCTGACTCCCAGTCCCCTCCACCCGGTCCTGACTGCTATGGATCCAGCTCTTCAAGCCTTTCCACTGCTGTACCTCATCCACTACCAGCAAATAATGCACTGTTGCGGCCAACGCTGTAAGTACGTAAATACACAATTTCGCACACAACCACAACACACACCTCCTATGCTGACATATGGTTCCTGTCCACATCAGACACTCTGGTGGGGACAGGAACATATCCCCCAGTGTAACCACACATGTTCTACCTGTCAGAAACTCACCCCTCCGCATCTGGGTCACTCATCAACCGCAAAATCACTGCAATGTCCCGGGAAAGTCACCGCAGTGGTGAGGACGCGGGAAAACCTGTGCACAATGTAGTCGGCAGGGCCTGCGCCAGGCACGAGCAGTCCGGCCAGATTCACAGGGCTTCACCTTCACCCTTCCCACACTACGCATCACACACCCATTTGGGCACATGCTGTGTGCTCCTCCTGTGACCCCTCTGCACAATTAATCAGCCAGGTATAGCAGACCTCACACATTAAAGGGCAAGGAAGATTGACTGGGAAGGTGGAGGTGAAGAGGAACACCCTGAACAGAAGCTCAGGGGCTCAACAACCCTCCTCCTCACACCCACCTTCCACTCATGTGAAGCAATCTGAGTATAATTACAAAATGAAGGCACACACTGCCTATGAACATACACTGAACTGTTCACACTGCCTGTCAAGTCACTCAGGAACATCCCACACTGACACCCAGTCACATAGTCATACCATAGGTCAGCAGCAATGGAGGACAATAATTTGGCCAGGCAAATGTGAAGTGGACAGAAAACCATGGAGCAAGCCACATAGCATGTGTACATCACATGCAGGAGAAGGAACATATCACACCAACCTTAGGCCATCAAATCAGACATGGCTGGCACAGTGAGTAAAATTAAACCAAAGCAACCTCTGTGCAACTCAAGCACAGGAATGATGGGAAGTGTCTGAAGTCATACAGTGACCAGCCACACATCTATGTCAACTTACTTGACATGTGTATGTTATCAGCATAGCACACATGGCTCATTGTCACACTCCCTGACTGTCAAACACAAGTAGGACCTTCACAAATATCCCTCCTCTACTCACCTCACACCTGCAAAACTCAACACCTGTGAGAAACACACATGATGGTTCAAATTATGTCCTTTGAGTTCACTGACAACAAATCACTCCCTGTGGTGCATCCCCAAATATCAGACTCACACTCAGGGATGCCTGATCCAATGCTGACACAAAAACAATAGCCAAACACAAAGCTTACAAACAACATCCACAGAAGTCCAAAAAGCTCAGACAGTGCATCGAAACAGTGGAAAGGCAATGTTACCCTAGACAGAACAGGAATTCACACCATTGTCACTCAGGACCAATGCAAAGACACCATAGCTCAACACAAACAAGAATTGCATCATCAAAAGCCAATCCTGAACATTAACTGGGATCAATGGGACAAATCAGCTAACACAGACAAGAGACACCACACCAGTCTTCAAGTGAACAAGTGTACCACAAGCATGCACATGCACAATCCTTACAAGGGACAAGTCAAAATTAGGAGGACAGACCACCATTGTGCACTCAAAACAAGCTCATGAACAAGAGTCCATGTGCCGCATGTGACAGACACACAAGTAATGCACACTACACTTGCAACACACATCTGAATATATCACAATGCACAAACTACTCACACACAATGTCATGCAAATAGAACCTTACACACACATAGCATCTGTCTGTAGAAAGAGCCAACACAGGCCAAACACTACATCCATCCACAACAAAACACAACAGATGTACATACCAATCCATCACATTGCAAACTCAGCTGGACACCAGGGGGATGCACACCAGGCAAGCACAAGGCAACAGACACTGACAGCACTGCATGCACACCAAGCAGTGTGTGCACACCAACCAAACCAGTAGCACACATATCTGAGTTCCATACCATCAACTCCCACAACACAAACCATAACAGCACACAGATAACATCACACTCATGACGGGTAGCAGTACCTCAGCAAACACACATTCAGCTTACCCATCACCCACAGATGCACAACTCAGGGAAACACAGATGCAAACAACATAACTAGAGGACTGTGCTGCTCAAACATATGCACTGCACATGAGCAACCATGACTGCAAAATTGTAGAAGAAAATAACACAGAACTAATTGTGAAACTGTCCTCATTGGCATATTGGTCCTGCTCACAGATCAGCCCCCCACTGTATAGTGACACACTATGAAGTGGTGGGGAGGCTCACACATAGGCAAGCCATGGGGTGGAAGATATGAGATTGAAGTGGTGTATCCTTCAGTAGTGGACAGGTGAGGAGTGTACAATACACAAACACATAGAGGATTTTCTCACGATGAGTAGGCATCAGAAGCACATATAGGGGATGGCATGACTCCACATTCCACATACTATACTGGAGCCAAAAATGGATCTAGTGACAGCAATGTATGAGAAAACTAACAAATAATTTCAGTGTGGCTGAGCAGATCTTCACAGTGAGCCCAAACACATACAAGACACATGGCTGATCAACAACACACAACCCAGAATTGGCAGTCACATACTCGGCATACTCTTAACTGGCAGCAACAACAAGTAGGTGTCCACCAGGAGTGCACAGACACACCAACACACTGCATAGTGGCAGACAATTGAAACAATAATGCACTCATTACCTAGATCATACATGTTTGCAGTTGGTATTGCTGGGGCACACACACACATCAACACTACTAACAATGACAGCCAATTCACATTGTATGACCACTCAAGTTCACATATACAAATGTACCCATGTGACTAGGAAGGCAGGCCTACACAAGATGACCACCCATCAACACTGCTGTGCTCACATCAAGAGAGATCACACAGATATGATGGACCCTCGCCAGCCCGCAAGTAATCCTGTGGATAGAATTCACTTCTGTTGTAGTATTGCATCCTAACATGACATGTGTACAATTTAGCAAACCTGACCATAGAATGCTTAGGATAACAGTAGATCATCACAAACAACCATCATTGCACCCTCAAGCCTCAGAGCCAAGAACAGAACTAAAGGGCCTGTCCCCACTGGCAAACTCGGAAAAAGTAAAACAAGCAACTTGCAATGTGAAAGTGGCATACAGAGCATGTGTCACATGAAACCATATCCAAATATAAAAACTTTTATTTAGCAAGGACATTGACAAACCAGACAACATGAGCAACTGTCTTTAATACATAATACACAGATAGGCATCCAAAGTGACAAACAGCACGGCCATTGGCCAGTCCATAGTTCAAAGTATGTACATGTGTGCATAAGAAACTGCACAGAGACTGGGCATCCAAAGTGACAAACAGCAAGGCCATTGGCCAGTCTATAGTTCAAAGTATGTACATGTGTGCATGAGAAACTGCACAGGGAATGGGTAATGGCCAATTGTTGGAATTTATTTCTCCACATGTTATTTCCACCCCTAACTTTCTCTTCCTAGGGGATTTCAACATTTATAGTGAAGATGCCCTCAACCGTGATGCCACAGCTTGTATAAAAGATCTGGCAACTACCGGACTCTTGAAGATCAACAATGATCCTACCCGCGTAGCTGGTCACACTTTAGATCTCATCCTATCCAATTCCCCGAATATCCTCTGTGGAGAAACGTGCCCTTTGATCTGGTTTGAATACTCCCTGGTGAACTTCCAACTCATGAGTCCTAGGAACCCTCCCACCCCCACACTTCACACCAATCGCTGGTACATACCTTGGCATAAACTGAAGCCCGACCAACTCCTGTCCCCTTTTCTCTCCTGGGATATTGACACTGGCACTTATAGTGTAGAAGAACAACAAGTCCACTTTAACTTTATTACTTTAAAACACTATATAGATAAAGTAGCCCCTATGAAGCCCCAGACCCAGTCCCCTAAACCTGCTCCACTAACTGGTATTACTCAGCCTGACGACCTGGAAAGAGTCTGTGTTAAAAACTAGAGTGGATATTGTGACACTCTCACAACGGGCAAGATAAAGCGAAATATAAAGTCGCACTGTCCTCTTGCCATAAAAATATCAAATCCGCTCGCAAGCTACGCATCACTCTACAACTGGAGCAAGCTGGGAACACTTCCAGAACCCTCTTCCAGATCCTAAAATCTTACATGAATCCCAGAGCCTGTGAATCTGCGGAATCTCCGTCACAGCCACTGTGTGACAATATAGCCTTCTTCTTCACCCAAAAAATTGAAGACATATACCAGAAAATGATCTCTACAGAAGGCTATCTCATTCCCCCAACAATTCCTCTCAGCTCCACCACTTTGGAGAACCGGGCCTTATGGGCCTGGCGGCGCAGGGCACGCCTTAATTCCCCGAGTTTATCTGCCTTGTCAAACAGAGACACGAGACACTCTGTTGGGCGAAGAAACCCAAGTTTATTAGCTGCAGCCAAGCACAGTTGTCCCAGAAGTACGTACAGAGTATGTTCTGAGGAGACTGCCACTTTAGTCCGTGGCGCACAATCTTTTATAGCACACATATTTACGACATTTACTCCCTGTACATACAAAGCAAGCCAATAGGAAAAGTTGGAAAACAAGCTATCTGGTGTCCCAAATACGCCCCTCTCTCAAACCCTGTGTGTTACCCCTCCCAACAAATTAATCAGTACTAGTACCGACAATCCAATTTGCAGGTGGCAGGCCGTATTTATGTGCCTCAAAGGATAGTTGTGTAACAAGAGAATACAAGGAGAGAATAGCGAAGGCCAGTCGGATAAGATAATGTAAGGAAAGAATAGGAAAAGCCAAATAGTCAGTCGAGACAGGGATCAATCAACCCAGACATGGATTAACGAACTCGGCCAGACCCTGACATCGGTTTCGTAAACAAGGGCAGGGGGTTACTTTTTAACAGAAGAGGCACGTAGCAGCTGAGAAAAGCAAAAACACTCCTTCGCCGTGCTGCCTGAGTGAGGGCAACACAAAATGGCGACGAGACACATAATGGCGGCTAAATATGGGACGAAGTCAGAAACCGAAGAACCTCAACTTCTCCCCTCTCACTCCAGCAGAGGTCGCTTCTTATCAAAACTAAATCAGGTTCTCCCCTTGATCATGCCTGCTAAAGTCTCTTCTAGATTTTCCTCACAGCTAGCCACACCCATCTGTTCCATCTTCAATAGCTCCCTGAGCTCAGGCAGACTCCCTCTTGAATGGAAAGCTGCTCAACTTGTTCCGATCTGTAAAAACCCCAAGATCTCCACTATGGAGCATTCTAATTACCGTCCCATATCTCTGATCCCCCTTCAGAGCAAGCTCATTGAAAGACATATTAACAGACATCTGTCTGACTTCACCTAAAGCTCTCACTGCCTTCATGTCTCCCAGTCAGGTTTTCGGGCCAAGCACAGTACTAAATCTGCTCTAATTGATGTAACTGATAACATAAGAATTGCTCTGGACAATGGTCAGGCGGCACTCCTGGTGCTGCTTGACCTGTCAGTAGCATTCAACACCATCTCACATCAGATCCTACTGGTGAAACTTTGAGACATTGGGGTACAAGGGCTTGCACTTAAGTGGATGGCAAACTTCATTACTGATAGAACCCAGATGGTCACTCTGGGAACTTTTCGATCAACAACCACCAACGTTACCAAGGGGTCCTGCAGGGCTCTTGTTTGAGCCCCACCCGTTTTAATGTCTGTGTAACCCTCTTGGTTAAACTCATGAGGAACCTAGGGTGCAATCCCATTTCATATGTGGACAACATCCAGCTCCTCCTCACCTTTGATAAGAACAGACCAGATATACAACTCATCTTCTCTGAAGGCATGAAGACTATTGCTGCCTGGATGAGGACTAACTTCCCCCAACTAAATGCAGAGAAATCGGAGATCATGTGGTTTGGAGGTACAGCTATAAGCTGGTCTCCCAGTTGGTGGCCCGAGGAGATGGGCAATGCCCCGTCCCCTAAGGTATCAGGATCGATCAGAACCTCACTCTCGATGCTCTTGCCAATACCACTGCTGGCACCTGCTACTACACTCTCAGTCTACTTAGAAGGAACTTCCTCCTCTTAACTTCCTTTACCAAAAAAAATATTGATGCAAGCTATGGTACTAAGTCGACTGGACTATTGTAATGCACAGTTAGCATTGGCCAACGAAGCCTCCTTAAACAAGCTGTAAGTTGTGCAGAACACGGCTGCCCGTATTGTAACAAACGCCCCACCGAGAACGGCTTCCATTCAGCTCCTTAAAAAACTCCACTGGCTCCCTGTGACAAAGCGGGTAAAATTTAAGATAGGCTGCACTGATTCAGGCCCTTAATGAACAAGGTCCTTCCTACCTTTCTGCTAAACTTATCAAGTATACCCCCTCACGACCTTTTAGATCAGGCTCCAAGCTCCTCCTCTGCACCCCTAGAATCAAAAAGTCGAGCAGCGGTGGCAGAGCTTTTTCATACCTTGCCCCTGCTTTTTGGAATGAGCTTCCCCTCCAGCTCTGCAACTGTCGGAGCTCTCTCGTTCAGGAAGCTTCTGAAAATTTACCTCTTCTGATTCCCTTGTTCTGGATGATGCCCCCTGTCCAAAGCGCAGGGGTGATTCAGCGCTATATAAATTAAGAAATATTTAAAATTAACACCGTACACTGCCATGGGAATCACCAAAGCTCTGGGGATACAAATGGGCAGTCCAGGCACCACTGTGGGAGAGAGGGGTTTGGGAATGGGGACTTGCCCTCAGCTTTGGCTGTCAGTTGAACTGGCAGGTGGTTGATTGTGGAGAACAATTGGAGGACTGGTCCTGGGAGAGAGAGGACCAGCTGAGGTAGAGGTGTTAGTGGCTGTGGGAGCCTGAGGGCTGCTTGGACCGGGTGGCATGATGGCAAGGGGAGGTAGAGACAAGCTGCCTTGATGCACAGTATGTGAGGGTGAATGTGGAGGGCTGTGTCTCCACTTCTTGGGGATTCGATAGGCAATGTTCTTGGCAGGAGTGGGAAGTGGGGCAGGCACAACGGTCTCACTCTCTACTAAAGTTATATCAGGTGCAGGTGGCTCTCCCTGTGGGGATTTGCTGGATCTGGTGGTACGTCTTGGGTGGCCTTGCCTTTACCCTCCATCCCATGTTGTCCAGGTGAACCCCCCACTTTGCTCTCCTGTCCCAGCTTCAAAGGGGTGTGGTTGGGAGTTGAGGTTGTGGGTGAATCTGCCTTAGAGAGCTGTTTGTGCTGACTCTTTGCAGGCACCAGCTTCACAGCAGGCAGAGCAACTGTTTGTTTGTCTTTGGGATATGGTGTGGGGATGGGAGTGTCCTTGGATGGGGGTGATTTGGATGAATGTGAGCCTAAGGTCTGCTTCACATGAAGAGCTTTTGCCTTTGCACTCCTGTGTGTCTGTTTTTTGTTTTGGAGATGGTGTCTGGTCCCTGGGCTGCTTGGAGTGCTGCTTTTGTGTGCGGCGTGTGGAGTACTTGGTGCCTGAGGGCTGTGGTGTGTGGTCACTCCCATCAGGTGGTGCCACTGGCAAGGTGGTTGCTGAAGGGACTGGAGCTGGACTTGGAGCCTGTGACAGCTGAATGGCTGCTATCACTGTGGAGGACAAAGACTGGACAGTTCTGTGTAGCCCACCCACATCAGACTGAATGCCCTCCATGAAGGCAACTACCTGTGCCAGCTTCTTGTCATGATCCTAAAAGGCATTCAGGAGAGTAGTCTGACCCACACACAGCTGGTGCAAAAGGTCCACCGCCTCCACACTGAGGGCAGCAGGTGAGACAGGGGCAGGGGCAGCGGTGACTGGGGGGAAGGACATTCCACCCTTCCTAGGGCTGCGAGCACGGCCAGCAGTAGTGGTAGTAGATGGGAGGGTGGGCACTGGATGATGTGTGGTGGAAGAAGAGGTAGTTTTCGCACTCCCTGTGCCTGCCAACATTGCGGAGTCACCGCTGGAGTCAGAAGATGTTGAGGTTGGTGGTTTTGGGCGTGATTCTTCCAGGGCACTCTTGTCCCCCCTCCGAGGCACTGGTCACATCAGTGTCAGTGACCTCATGTGTAGCAGTCATGCCAGAACTACTAAACTTGAATACGATACCCCCATGTTGCCCACCACTCTGTGCAGTCTGCATGTACAACCTTAATGCAAAACTCAGAAGATGCATGGAAACATGCATAGTTGACATTAATGATCTATGTGACGTTCACAAGTCAAATAACTGGTCCGTGCCTCCTTGCAACCTAACATACTGATCTCTGTAAGCATACTTACGTGCCTGTAGGTGAGATAGATATACATCTCCACATGTTGTCTCTGTCACATATGGAGTCACTTTAAGGGACCGACACAGATGCTGACTCCAAAATGTCCTTTTACAATTTCCATAAGCTACTGATGTCCACCATGTTGTGCTTTGAAGCACAATAACAGTTGCAGATTGGTGTCAGATGTGTAGTTCTCACAATTTCCAAGTCAGGCACTGCACACATTGACGAAAACACACTAAGATGATGCACACTGCTGTTCACTGCCCGGTGATGTCTACGACACCCATAATGCAGCATATGTCACAAGGAGACATCTCATCTTGCAATGTATTAAACACATGAGAAAGTGCATGTAGCGAAAATGCATGACAGCTGCCCTCAACATAGAGTTCACTTAGAAGCCATTGAATCACACTAGAAACATCACAGAGCTCCGCACTGGCTCAGTGTTGGGATACATGCAGTCACTCACACCCAAAGTCACCCTGCACAGAATACTAACCTCCAACTTGCTGCTGATGAGCCCTCAAACATCCATCCAGCTCTGGCTGTGTCACTGCCAAGATGCTGGCAATTAGTGGTGTCATGCTCCTGGGCGCCAACCTTCGAGTACGAGGGAGCATCGCCAGCGTCATCTCTGCAATGTGTTTGCTCAATCGGCAGATGTCATCCCACCTCTTGTGACAGTGTGTGTGCCGTTGGTTTGAGACACCCAGAGCTTGCACCTTGCATACTAGGGCCCTCAGAGTGGAACAGTAGCAGTTGAGGATGACGAATGGCAGGCAGCAGTGTCTGGATGCAGTGGAAATGTGTGGCTCTCTCCCAGACATATATAGCCCCCTGGGGTTGTTTCAGTGGGACTCAGCTGTTGCAATTGGTGTTCCAGGTCAGATTTTTTCAAATGCAGCCAATGACCATGATTGCGGTGGCTTTTTTCAAATGTGTATTTCACTACCACAATTGCGGTTCCCATTGGCTGAAAGGGCATGGGCATTTGCGGTGTCACATCGCAGGGCCCAGGCGGTCGCTACCGCCATCGTGCATCTTTCAATTGTACCCAAAGACCTGCCCGGCGGTAGCCGAGCACGCATACCGCGATTTTCAAAAGTGTATTTCACTACCGCAATCGCAGTTCCCATTGCCTGTAAGGGCATTGGTATTGGCGGTGTTACATTGCGGGGCCCAGGCGATCGCTACCGCGAATTGGCATTTTTAAATTGGTGCCGATAATCATGATTGCTGTGGCTGTGCACGCCTACCGCGGGATTCAAATGTGTATTTCACTACCGTGATTGCGGTTCCTATTGGCTGAAAGGGCATGGGCATTGGCGGTGTCACACCACGGGGCCCAGGAGATTGCTAGCACAATTGTGCATCTTTCAATTGTACCCAATGACCAGTCCGCAGTAGCAGAGCACGCCTACCAAGATTTTCAAAAGTGCAGTTCCCTTTGGATGAAAGGGCATGGGCATTGGCGGTGTCACACCGCGGGGTCTAGGCGGTCGCTACCGCAAATTGCGATTTTTAAATTGGTGCCAATGACAGTGATTGCGGTGGTCAGTAGAGACTAACTATGAATCATTCCATCAGATAGTTAAATTTAATGCTAGTGTGACATTTAACTCACTGATGACTACACATGCCATGTTAGTGCACAGGATTACATGCATTGGCATGTACTCCCTCACATGTCACTTATGATGTTGTTGTGCATGTACACAGATCTGTTGCGTGATGGACTCTCAAATATGTAAACATGTCCTGGTGTGAGATGGCTTAACAACCCACAGTAATGATGGACTGACTACATAATGTGCCTATTTCACTGTGTAGATTGCTGAACTCCTGTTGATAATTGATCTTTTTGCACACACTGTGCTCATTGTTTTGTTAATAAGTGCCCGGTCAGACTCACGCAAGAAGGTGTGGCAGGTACAGCAGCTACGTAAAAGCCACCAGTGTTGCTGTTTCAGACATTGTTGGCGCTGTGTCAGTCAAAACGTAAGATGTTGGACACATCTCATAAGGGAATTGAATTGACATGTGTCCCCTTTTATCTAATGTAGGAGGTGACCAAATGTGCATCATCCATTCACATTGCTTGCGGACATGGAGGATGAGGACATCATACGTAAATTTAGTTGGGATCAACCTACCCTTTAAGACCTATGTGGTAAGTTGGAGCCCCATCTGAGGCCTCGCAGAACATATTTGACTGCTTTGACATCAAAATGGAAGGTGATGGTGACACTGCATTTCTTTGCAACTCGTTTGTTCCTGTACACGGTAGAGGATGACTCAACCAATGTTCAGCATGGTGCTACGTGATGTCCTGTCCGCTGTCCTGTCCGCTATGATGACATACAAGGACAGCTACATCCATTTTCCCAGGAGACATGATTTGGCAGCTGTGAAGGGTGATTTTTATGACCTTGCCCACATCCCTAATGTTGTTGACGCCACTGACTGCACACATGTTGGCTTGGTTCCACCACAGGCACGTGAGCACATATACAGGACAGGAAGCATTTCTATTCCATTAATGTGCAAGTGGTATGCCAAGCGGATATGATAATCTCCTATGTCTCTGCCAGATTTCCAGGATCAGCACATGACTCCTACATACTGCGTAACAGAATTGTACCACAGCTAATGGCAAACCTGCATCCGGAGCATGCGTGGATTGTTGTGGATGAGTACGCTGAGTCAAGTAGTGTGCTGTATGTGTGACATTCTGTTCTCAGCCACAGTTATAGTACAACATTGGTCTGTGTATCTCACACCTAGGTGACTCTGCATTTCCCAACTGGCCTTGGTTGCTGAGCGCACTGCCAGGACCCCAGATGAAGTCTGCTACAAACATACCCTTGGGAGGACAAGTTGTGTGGTGGAGCGTACTTTTGGTTTTCTGAAGTCTAGTGTAGTGTAGTTCCTATATTCCCAATAGGCTCTATGCATTGGAATATTATATATCCTGTAGATTAGACATAGGACTGAGGTCGACTAGGTCTCTACCAAATATACTAAACTTAATTGTGTGTGCCAGCTAGCTCAGAGGTCACTAGAAACTTTCTCGAATTCACAAGAAGGGATTTGTCTCTGACAACCGCATAAACATGACAACTTTGTTTCCCAAAGATAAAACGTATCTTCAGAGTCGTGGCAACAATAGATAGATATTTCACTCAGTCAATCGTGCATGCTTTGTTTCAATAGAGGTGCAGAGAAATAGATAGACAGGCGTTTTCAATACAAAGATTTATTGAACAGTCTTCTTTCTCAAGCATAAGTAATGAACTGCTACAATCGTAATACAGTTTGTAAAATATAATGCGTACAGTAGAAATAGTAGAATGAAATAATACTGTAAGAGCATTGTATGGTTCCTAAACCATATAAAAATACATACATAAATAACAGAGGCTAAAAGTACTCAACCGGTGCTTCTAAAATATGCCTACCCCGGTGTACCTAACCTAAGCTTAGTACAAGGGAAGAAGTAAGTGAGGTGTAGCACAAATGTAGTATTCTTTTGGCAAGAATCTGCTCAAGATTTCTCTAAGGGTCTAATCAGCTCCATACCTTAGTTTCGAATGAAGAAGGCTGGTCTTGGGACTCGATTTCCCAGCAACCCGCAAGGGTAGCTTTGAAACACTGGAGCTGGATTTCTCGGCAGGAGAAAAGACAGCGTCTCTCTCAGTGCATCTTCTGGAGGATCGGCTTCCTTCGGCACTTGCTGTAGCAGGCTGCGTCGGGCAAGTAGATAGTTGAACTGCTCCAAACCACCGTGTGTTTGCTTGGGCAAGTGTGGGCATATTTATACCTTGAAGGTGCCTGGTTTGACGTATGGTTGGACATAATAACGTCAACAAAGAGTCTCAGTTCTTTGAAAACTCCATGAGTTCTGGGATAAATCAGTGCTCAAGCAAGGGGAAGTCCCTGACTGCTGAAGGTGGGTTTTTCCGAGAAATCGTTGTGGAATTTTGGAACTAGTGGAAGTAGCCCTGCCGTATTTGGACTGCATAAGCTATGCCTAAATATGGTTATGATTTCTATGCCTATATAAGGATATAGTGATTTATACCTATATAAGGGCATGAATCGGGAAACTTACAATAGGGTCCTAAAATAATACAGAACACCCACTCCACGCTATTATGTTCATCTAAGAGTAAATACTAAAACATATAGTCTAGAGCATGTGTTTACAACCCCCAAAATATCATATAAAATGCATTTGAAACGGTTGCACACGAAAAACTGAACACATTCTATAGTACACATTTTAAAGCAAATGACTTCATTGTAAGCAAATGATAACATTTTTGTAATGCTAACTGAATGAATTATGAAAATTACATTTATGAAATCACTCTTTGGTACAGAAGAAATAGTCGAGACCATCCCATAGCAGAAAATACAAACTGTGCTTTGTTTGTGGATTATGCTAATATTGTTTCTTATGAAGTGTTCAAGGAATTCTTGTTCTCTAAGAATAGTTCTACTTAAAGCAGATTACTTAGTGCCAAAGTTCAGTCTGTTTGGAGGAAAAAAAATCAAATCAAATTGTAGTAAGTAGAGCTCCAAACATGGATGCTTTTATCTGGAAAAAGTGAAGGTCGAATTTCAGAGTTCGTAAGAACACTGTGTGCTTAATTTCAAAAGTTATTCTCGGTGTCAGGAGAAAACATCAAGTCATCAAGGCTGGCAAAGAAATTGTCTACCCCAGTAGATGAAAGTTTGACTACTTCATTAAAAAGGTCAATTGTGCCCAGATGCGAAGCATCGCTGTCAGCCGCGTTAGCAATGTTCATATCAGATGGTACCTGTGTGCCTGTTGATCCGCGTATCTCACCTCCAGTTGGATTTGCTGGTGAGATCTCAATGAATGCCGTCATCAGGATTGGTAGCCGTTGGGGGCAACACAACACGTGATCCGTTACCGGACCCAGTAATGCGTCAGCATCCGTTGGCGCAACCGATGGTAGTGTTAGACAGACATCTAACACGCATTCCTCTCCATAAAGCAGGCATCGTAGAACAGGTAAGATGCAATCTTGCCAGATTGGTCTGAATGACAGGAACCATGTGGTATTCTGATCTCTCAAATGAGCCAAGCCAAGGATCTGTGTTATTCTGTCACAGTACCTCATTGCCTGTAGCCATGTTCCATGCCAGCTTGGGTATTATTGGTGTCCAGATTTGCCATAACTGAGCAGTAGAAATAAAAATAAGATCCCTGCTACGAGTCCCAAAACGAGAGGCAGGCCGCCGAACACAGAGTCGACGAAGTTAGGGAAAATGCCCAGGACTGCTTCAAAGGGTGCTAACAGTCCCGAAAAAATTGTCTTAAATACATGTGCAATACCGCTGGTATCAGACATGTTAAAGATACGACCTAACATTTCTGCGAAATGTATTGGCAGTTTGTTTATAATAATGCATGTATCTCTGCAGAGGACCTTGCAACTTGCAGATCATTCATTTCTCTGGACGAGGTCAGTGGCACTGTTTTTAGCAAAAGAATGATTTCATTCTGCTTAAAGTATCAATTCCTATAGAAGAGATGTTCAGTGAAGGCCATAGTGTCGACTCCCCATCTGTCTTGGTTTTAGGAAACAATACTTGCATACAACAAGTGACCCTGGCTGACACAGTAACGAGATAGCTTATTCCTGGCATCATTCCACAACAGCTGTGATCATTTACATGACGTAGCTGCCATTGGAAGGCTGCCTGAAAATTGGATCTATCACCGCTGTGGGCGAACCCTGAAGGTGGCAAGAAAGGTTATTGGAAGAACCATTGCAGGCTCCGTGTAAATTAATACCTTGACACAATAGTGTACCACTTAGTGAGTTTTCACAATTCTTTCCACTAAGAAATACTTCCTTTCCCCCACTCCAACATTTGTGTGTGTATGGTAAATCCCAGGTCGACTTAATGTATTCTTTACCCAACCTTTCACACAGGCCTGCTGGTATGTGTTTTAAGCAATACTGAAACTGGAAAGTCGTCACTGGTATCGTGATGGTGCCATGTATTATCCATTCAACTGATGGTTTCTCAGAAACGGTCAATGGTAATCTCTTCCAGTTTTTCTATGCTCAGCACCGTATAGTCTGCTCCCCTTTGTGCCAACGAGATTTGTTTATCTGTAAGGGTAAAGCAGTAAACAGTGATGTAGTGTTGATTAAAGGCCAGGGCACATAGCCAGAACGAAGGTTTTGCAACATCCAGCCTAATAGCATCATAGAACGTAATTGAGACTGGCCATGTTGTAGCATTAGCAAGTCCTGTACCCTTATGTCCATGGTAGAGGATACAATGCTGTCCAAAGAATAAATTCTGGACGACAGAGTTGTTAACCCATTGCCAACTAGAGAGAGTGATTAATACAATCAATGTCTTGTATTCTTTCAGCTGTTTCCATTTGCGTGACTTTCCAAGCTTCATTGTAAGAAGCCTATATACCGGCGAATATGAAACGTTTATGGCGAGGATTACGAGGACCTAATAAGAATTCTCGTAAATCAACGCCATCTTTAAGCAAAGATAAGTGTTGTTTTATGTCTGGAAGTGTGGATCTCTGTAGCCACTCAAGGCATTGTTTTCCTACAATATAAGTTGTTATTATTCCTGGATGTTGTCTTTGGAAATATCTTGGATGTGGCTGAGTTACTGTGAACCCTTGTGTCTTTTTCAGGAATCTATCTTGACAGTTATTTGTGTCAGTGGGCCAGACTAACCATTTTTTCCATTCACGATTTGTTCTGTTCTGTTGTAAAATATAATTTATGTCTACCTCCTCACCGGAAGTTAAGTTACTCACATGTGGGGGCTTAGGTATGGACGGTTTGTTTAAATATTTATCTTAGCAATTCCAAGACAAGATGTCTTTTGAACAGTGTAATTTAAGAACATTATTTTTTCTGGGATAATGCAGGCTCTGAGCATAGCTTCTAAACCTTGTACCTGCCAGTCTTTTGTGCCCCAAACAGTTTTTGTTTCAATGTTGTCTTTCCAAAAGTCAAAGCCTAAGGTGGACAATTGAGCATAGAAGGCATCAGAATAAATTTTGTTTAGTATTTGTCAACATACTTTTCATGCCTGTCTTATTCACATTTTTAAAGTAAAAACTTTCTGGGTTTGTAACATTAAAACCTTTAAAATATGGAAATTTTCTAAGAAATGTTTTAGAACTACCTTTTGGTGGTGTTGGACAATGTTCCCATTGATTATAAATTAAAACATTTCTAGGGTTTGCTGAATTATGCAAGTAATGATGGCCAAAATAATGAAAACAATACATTTCTTCATAATTTGTAAATTTTGCTGACATTTTTAAGTCTGCCATCATGTTATTAACAGTCTCAAAGTCCCAATCATCAGAAAATGTGCTAGGCGAGACAAAATCATTCTAGGAAACCTTAAATTGATGAGGAATCTTTAGCAGCTCAACAGGGCCATACATGTCATAATCAGTTGTATCCCATGCTATTCCACCATGTAGTGGGACTGCTGTGATGTTCACTGGTGACATGTCTCGTTGTACCCGATGAGATGATTTGTGTGGCTTCTGGAGCAAGTTGATGTTCTTACTTGCTGTGTCCATTTTAATGTGCTTTCCATCTATTAGCTTTCCCAAACTTAACACAAGAATGAGCCATATCAGGAGATAAAATACACCTTACCCAATCCAAAGTTCAACCCATGGTGAAACCAGATATGTATTTGTAAGCTCTTGAACAAGTTCCTTTACTTTTCCCTTGAAAGAGTTGTTTGCTGGCATAGTTTCAGGTTCACTAGGATCCTCAGAAAAGTTATCAAAGTTGATAAAATAGCCAGAGGCAGTTCTGTCAATTGTTGGTGTCACATCCGTTTTTTGCGAAATCGCTGGAGTTGCTTGTTCCCTTGACATGTTTGTATGGTCAGATGCTACATCATTGTAGACGGAGTTTCTTGACGAACTGTTATTTGGGTATCAAGAGGCACAAGTTCCATGGCTTTGTTGCATAGTCCTTCTTTTCTCACTGCAGGTTTATCAAAGGTGATAAGTCTTTCAGTTTGAACCTCATGGATTGTAGCAAGATTTGGTTGTCTGCTACATCTTCAATCAATCAATCAATCATTGACACTTGTAAAGCGCGCTACATACCCGTAGGGTCTCAAGGCGCTGGGGGGGGGGGGGGGGGGGGGGGTGCCGCTACTGCTCGAACAGCCAGGTCTTCAGCTTCTTCCTGAAGGAGAGGTGGTCTTGGGTCAGGCGCAGGTCGGTCGGGAGGGAGTTCCAGGTCTTGGCGGCCAGGTAGGAGAAGGACCTTCCTCCTGTAGTCGCTCTTCGGATGCGGGGGACGGCGGCGAGGGCGTGGTTGGCTGATCGGAGGTGGCGTTTGGGAGCGTAGAAGTTGACTCGGCTGTTGAGGTAGCTCGGGCCTTGGTCGTGTAGGGCTTTGTGTGCGTGGGTGAGGAGGCGGAAGGTGATTCTTTTGTTGACGGGGAGCCAGTGAAGGTCTCTCAGATGTTCGGAGATGTGGCTGGTTCGTGGGATGTCGAGGATGAGTCTGGCTGAGGCGTTCTGGATCCGCTGGAGTCTCTTCTGGAGCTTGGCGGTGGTACCGGCGTAGAGTGCGTTGCCGTAGTCCAGTCGGCTGGTGACGAGGGCCTGGGTGACGGTCTTCCTGGTCTCGGTGGGGATCCACCAGAAGATCTTCCTTAGCATGCGTAGGATGTTGAAGCACGCCGAGGAGACGTTGTTGACCTGCCTGGTCATGGAGAGGGAGGAGTCCAGGATGACGCCCAGGTTTCGTGCATGGTCTGTCGGTTTGGGTGCGGTGCCCAGGGCGGGAGGCCACCAGGAGTCGTCCCAGGCGGAGGGTGAGGAGCCCAGGATGAGGACCTCCGTCTTGTCCGAGTTCAGTTTCAGGCGGCTGGTCGTCATCCACTCGGCTACCTCTTTCATCCCTTCGTGCAGGTTGGCTCTGGCGGCGGCGGGGTCGTTGGTCAGGGAGAGGATCAGCTGGGTGTCGTCGGCGTAGGAGATTATGCTGAGGTTGTGTTTGCGTACGATGGCCGCGAGGGGTGTCCATTGGGCCTACTATTTATTATCGGACACATGGTGTGGTTTTACCAGGTCAATTGACACAGACCGGTTCTCCTTTTTTGCAGCAAGGGGCGGCAGTAGTACTGTTCTTGATCCGTGGATTGCTAGTACAGGTACTGGTTTTCTGTAAGAAGGCCCAAATTCCTTCTTGTCCGCTAATTTCTCCCTGACCAGATCCCCAATCTTTGGAATCCAGACAGGTCTTGCTGGGACAGGTGGTTTTTCTTAAGTGGTCGTTTTTTTTTCCACTGGTATTGCTTAGACTTCTTCTTGTTTCATTTAACTCCTGTAAAACAGCCAAACGATCTTTGATATCAAAGGGTTTTTGTTTTCCTCCACTGAAGCGTGACCATCGAGATCTTCGACCAACATTCTAGTACAAAAAAAGATTTCATATGGAGTGATTACACCCAGAGAATTTCTTGGCAGGTTATTAAGACTATGTTGGACATTTATTAGATGTTTGGCCCACCCATCACCCGAACCTAATACCCTAGCTGTTGTAGATTGCTTTATGTCACATTTTTTTCTCACCACAACCGAATTTCCCTCAGGATAGAATAGACTAGAAAATCGCAATGCAACGCCCAAACTGGCCATGGCCTCCTTGTAAGCCCTAGAGCTAAACGCAGGACCTCGGTCAGAATATAGCGTGCCGATTGCGTATGTGCCGATAAAGACTCGCAATTCTTTTATAACAGTTCGAGCGTCAGCTGAGCCCTGGGGCCACATCCAAATGACCCTGTCCTAATATTTGTGGGACTGCATCAGTCCATTCGGACGTCTGCATGTAGATGGCCTTATGCTGTCTAACAGTGGTGTCTGTACTGGGCTGGCTACTCTGTAGTCAGGAATCTGGTGGTGTTCAAAGCTGTGGTATTTGTAACAGTCATCACAATTAATTCCGAATTCATATGAGTGAGCTTTCATCCCTGGCCACCAGTACATCTCTTCTAATTCTAGTAGAGATTTAGAGATCCCTTGATGTATCAGACCCTCACCCATATGTGCTTCGAAAATGAGAGCACCTCTCCTGTTCCTGTTTGGAATTACCCTATTCCCCACTCCAGGGATTCGAGCAAAAGGAACAGAGTTTGCATCAATTATGTATTTGTATTTGAGTGGATAGTTTAGAGGTAACGCGGCTCCACTGCCTTTGATCATCGCATTGACAGCGAGCATGGTTTTACCGTCTATCATTGTTTTCAAAAGATTGATTGTAGCTACGGAAGCCGTTTGCACAGCTGCCTCTACGGCTGCATCAGCCAATGAATTCCCTTGAACGTAAAACGCCATCACATTGATGACTCAGTGTATGAATCACGTGAGTCTTTTGTAGTTCTTTCTGCAAAATAACTACTTGTTCCCAAAGCATTTTATGCTTGATTGTGCCACCTTTTGTATTTTTAAAACCATTTTGAACCCAGGTCTGCAGATGCTTGCCTTCGTCACTGCCGCTAAGGCAGGTACAGGTGTAACGACTTTAATGCGTTTACCCTGTGTGAGGGCTCTCTCCAGAATTTTTTCTGTTGAAGTGAATTTCATTTCAGCTTGTGTGTACAAGTGTGACTTGTAAGCTATTGGTACCTTCTCACCTCCGTTAAAGGTTAGGTATGTGAATCCGCATCTCCCTGGGATGATTCGGATTACAAGGTTGCGTACATTGTCATGTGTTTGTAAGTGTGTTGTTGCCAACATGTCTGTTTGTACTGAACGCAAAATTTCTGTGTGATTTTGAATCCAATTAGTAGGCTTGAAATCAGGTTTTATTAATTCGTAGAGAGGTTTAACCCTCTCTGCGTAATTCAGAATGTAAGTTCTTCTAAAGTTTAGGAATCCTAGAATTGACTATAGGTTTTTCAGCATTTTTGGAGTTTAGAGCATCGCACATTTTTCTAAAAAGTTTGCTGCCAGGCTTTTGCCTTCACTCAAAAGTTCGTATCCTAAGAATAGGACATTGAGGTGGGCAATTCGTGATTTCTTAAAATTGAATTTATACCCTTCTGAGGCAAACCCAAGTATTATGGTGTTCACCCTGTTCAAGTGCCTGTCCAAATCATCATCTGAAAGATAGATGTCATCGACATAAGATAATGCCTCATCATCATACGTTTGTAGTAACTCTGTTACTCTGGCTGAAAATAATCCTGGACTATTCTTGAATCCCTGAGGGAGACGGCAAAATTGTCACTGTGTCCCCATGATTGAGAAAGCGGTCAAGTACCAGCTTTCTGGTGCTATGTTTTGACAGAAGAAACCGTTTGACATTTCTAATGCCATTTTGTATTTTTTGAGCACGATGTTATTCATCAGTCACTGTGTGAACTTTGTACGGCAAAAGTTTTGCAACAAGAGTTTAAAGGTGTGTAATCCAATACTAGACAATGTGTTTTGTCTGGTTTGGAGAAAGGAAACAAAGGATTGTCCATTGACGAGGTGCATGTCTCAATCACCCCTTGGTATTCAAGTTGATCTAAGCTCTCCCTGACTTGTTTTTTAGCTTCCTGCTTTACTAGATGCTGCCTCTGAGCAGTAGGTTGATTTTTTAACTGGATTTTAGGGTGAGGAGAATCCTCATCCCATCCCACATGATTTTTATATAATGCTGGAGCCTGGGATACAGCCCATTTTCTGGCATTGGTATATTTTTTATGAATAGGAATATGATTAGAGAAGGCTGGCATAATGATCTCTTCGCCATGTGGGCACTCCCTGATAAATTCAGGTGGCCAGTCTTTTTCAGCTAGAAGGATGTCATAACCCTTAGATGGTTTTTCCCAAAAGAGTGCTTTTATTTTTCTAGTTATGTCCCCCTCTATTCGGAGCGTTACTTCATATAACTTATGGGGTACACTAACCCTGGTGTCGGCAGTTTCAACATGAATATATTCATTCAGATCCGCTGTCTCCAGAGGATTCTTCAGGATCCTGCGAGCTATGGTGACCTCTGCTGCGCTGTCCAGCATTGTCTAGGCCCACTCCCCGTTCTTGAGTTGTGTCCTCAAGATCCTCGGCATGTCTGATTTTTAGAATTGCTACCTTCTTTTTGGTGAATTTGGTGTTCTCATTTTTCGGAACGTGTTGATCGTCTTTAGACTTCACACGTTCTTATTTTTGTTCTACTTGTTCTCTTCTTTCGGATTTCTGGGAGGAAGTCTGAAAGGTATGAGAGGATTGTGTATCAGTATCTTGATATCTATCAGATTTTCTTATATTATCCCTATTTCTAAGGTTATATCTCTTCTCAGAGGGCTCCTTCTGAGGAGACCTTCCTCTGGACTGAGAACGCTTCTTTTTAGGAAGTGTCTGTTTAGTGTTCTCCCACTTCTTTTTAGGAGTAGTGAGATTATTTTTGATAAAAACTTTTTCAGGATTTTCTGTTAGTTCAGGCTTTACAGGTTTCCCTCCCAAACTATCTCTACCTAGTTCTTCAGAAGATTTTTCAATAATTCTGGCAAGTTCATATGGCTGCCTGGAATAATATATGTTTCTTTTAGCTTTTGGCGGATTGCCGCAGATGCTGCTTCACCTTTAATGTTGGCTAATAGTATAGCCTAGACCTGTTTAAAATCTTTCAGTAATTTCATACCAGGATTTAAGGCCAGTTTTGGACCGTATTCATTTTAAATATGTCTTAGAACGTCTGGTATTACTGCCATAGACGGGACACCATGTGTTTTCGTGTAGATTGAAGCGAAGACTATACCCCAAGTGTCGCAGTCCTCTAAGTGTGGTGCAATCCTCATTGGTAAACAGATTGTTAGAATCCTGTGTTTCTCATGAGGTGTACTATAGGGAAATACTGCCTCTATTTGAGTAATTTTCTGGGCGAACCAGAATGGAATTTGTTCCCTTTTTGCGGGCAACTTACCAGTTACTGACTGTATAGTCTGTGGTGTGATTTTGTTTGTGTTCCCCTGATGAGGGGTGTGCTCTGGAATTCTTACAGCTGGTTGGACTGTTAAAGTCCGCATGACATATTGTACCAATTGTCTATGTATTTTAATTAATTGTTTTAGCTGAGCTAACAGTTCTACATCTGTCATTCTTTCGATGTTAGGATATGGTGTATAGCTGGCTAATACTGGCCATGTAGCTCCTGGTCTACCTAGTGGACCGAGCCTGGTAGTGTGATTGTGATGTTGTAGGGTGCCATTAAACTAGAGCTGATGCTCTTGGTAAGTTAGTGGAATTTCAACGTCCTCGAAAGGAACGTATTCTGCTGGAGGTTTTTCCTTTTTATAGTAGTGGAACTCATGTGTTACTGGATTTGCTTGTGGAAAGACCATCCATGAATAGAATACCTCTGTCTGCCGATATTCATGTGCCTCTATCACAAATATTACTTTACCACCTCTCGAGGATACTCCATTATTTATGAGTTTGTAAGTTATAATTTTTCTTACATTAGCCGGGATGTGTATAACATCTGGGTCATTTCCTTAAACCTGTAGTATCTAGGTTTTGTGTGGCTCTAGCCAACTCTTTGTCACTCTCCGTCTTTTTTTATGAAGGTTTAGCAGAGCAAGTTTCAAGGAAATAAAGATAAGGTGCACAATATTTTGGAACACTGTATCCTTCAACGTTGAACAAAACCAAAAACTAATATATAGGATTTCTCGTCCTACTCAGTTTGAGGCGGATATTTTATCCTTTAACCCACTCCAGACATCTATTGGAGTATTTTACGGGAAAAAGAGGTCTCTGTGAAAAGCACGACTGAGTTACTCTAGTATCTAGAGTTAAATTAGTGCCTTACCAAACGTTTGGCGCCATGTAACGTAGTTCCTATATTCCCTATAGGCTCTGCGCATTCGAATAATATATCTTGTAGATTAGACGTTGGACTGAGGTTGACCAGGTCTCTACCGAATATACTAAACTTAATTGTGTGTTCCAGCTATCTCAGAGGTCACTAGAAACTTTCTCGAATTCACAAGAAGGGATTAGTCTCTGACAACCGCATAAACATGACAACTTTGTTTCCCCAAGATAAAACGTATCTCCAGAGTCTTGGAAACAATAGATAGATAGATATTTCACTCAGTCAATTGTGCATGCTTCGTTTCACTAGAGGTGCAGAGAAATAGATAGATGGGCATTTTCAATAAAAAGATTTATTGAACAGTCTTCTTTCTCAAGCATTAGAAATGAACTGCTACAATCGTAACACAGTTTGTAAAATATAATGCGTACAGTATAAATAGTAGAATAAAATAATACTGTAAGAGCATTGTATGGTTCCTAAACCATATAAAAATACATACAGAGGCTAAAAGTACTCACTTGTGCTTCTAAAATACGCCTACCCCGGTGTACCTAATTTAAGCTTAGTACAAGGGAAGAAGTAAGTGAGGTGTAGCATAAATGTAGTATTCTTTTGCCAAGACTCTGCTCAAGATTTCTCTAAGGGTCTAATCAGCTCCGTACCTTAGTTTAGAATGCAGAAGGCTGGTCTTGGGACTCGATTTCTCAGCAACCCGCAAGGGTAGCTTGGAAACACTGGAGCTGGATTTCTCGGCCGGATAAAAGACACAGTCTCTCTCAGTGCGTCTGCTGGAGGGTCGGCTTTTTTCGGCACTTGCTGTAGCAGGCTGCGTCGGGCAAGAAGATAGCCGAACTGCTCCAAACCACTGTGTGTTTGCTTGGGCAAGTGTGGGCATATTTATACCTTGAAGGTGCCTGGTTTGACGTATGGTTGGACATAATAACGTCATCAAAGAGTCTCAGTTGTTTGAAAACTCCATGAGGTATTGGTTAAATCAGTGCTCAAGCAAGGGGAAGTCCCTGGCTGCTAAAGGCGGGTTTTTCCAAGAAATCGTTGTGGATTTTCGGAACTAGTGGAAGTGGCCCTGCCGTATTTGGACTGCATGAGCTATGCCTAAATATGGATATGATTTCTATGCCGATATAAGGATATAGTGATTTAGACCTATATGAGGGCATTAATCGGGAAACTTACAATAGGGTCGTAAAATAATACATAACACTGGATTCCGGTGTCTAGACAAGAGTGGAGGTGCACTACTCTACTCTCCCCAAAAGGTGTGTCAGATCGTAGTTGCATGCTGCTTGCTCCACAACCTGGCCTTGTGCAAAGAGATCCTCCTGTTCCTGGATGATGATGAGCAGCAGATGCCACCGCCCACAAACCCACACATGTCCAGTGACGAGGATAGTGGAGAGGAGGAAGGCGTCGACCTGCGTCAACAGCTCATCAACCGCTACTTCCCTTGAGTATGAGTGATATTGTACAACAGTGCCATTGTCTGCTGTCTTTGATGGTAGTGAAAAGACCTAGACGAGCTTTTTGACTGCTGCCTGTTGTTGGCTCTGTGCTGATGGTTGATGTTTGTGGCACAGTGTAGTCATGACCAGCCACACAATGTTGTGTACTGGCTGTGATACCATCACCTGAGAAGTACATGTCGTTCTCTTGTGTCTTTCTAGGTCCCCTCAGCCTCTCAATGCCTGGTCCCAATCAGAGCTTCTGGTACATTGAAATCAGAGGCAATATTGTACATACTGTGATAAACATGGAGCTGACACAAAAACATAGGTGTGTAAAGAGTGTTTATTTCCAAACAGTGTTTGTGAAAGACAAGTGAAGTTTAAAAAAATGGTACATTTGTGAATCAATGGGTTGTCAGTGATGGTAAAGGAGACAATAGAGTAGTCACCACATTGATGAGGTGACACAGACCAACAGACACCTGCCATCAACATGCCAGTATGGGAAAGGATAGTCAACAAAGTCAATGTCAAGGTGAACAGAGTTGCTATCATGGCTGGCTCTATGACTTGCTTTTGGCTGGTGCTTTGCCACGTAATCATCCTGTGGTGTTTCTCGGATAGCCCCTTTTGTGTATTCAAGGGGAGGCCACTGCTGCCGCCTCAGCGGTGTCTGAGGAGTCTTCCTGTCGTAGCTCACCCCTCTCTGTGGCACAGCAGAGGTGGTAGGAGTATCATCCTGTGGGCCACTGGAGGGGGATTGAGCTGCCATTTGGGCAGCATGACTGTCCCTTAGAACACCCACAAGGTGGTCCATGAGGTCCATGATTTGGCCCATGCGCATGTCCACAGACCTCAGCAGCAGGCGGAGCTCATGCACTTCTTCCACAACCTAGCCCATGTATCCATGGGTTTGTTTGTATGCCCCAGGGACTCTAGCGATGTTGGCCAGGGCTTCGGTCCCAGTGTCCTCTCAATATCATCCCCCAGTTGCCCTCCCACCTCCCCTGCTGTCCCAGGCCTGTGGCGTTGCCACTCAATGCACCCACAGACTCTCCCTGTGCTCCTCTGATTTTGTGATGGTGTTGATATCCACTGAGGTAGGGAGAGTATTGCAGGCAGCACTGGTGGTAGTGATGGTGGTAGTTGAGGCCACACAGTTCGTTACATCAGGGGTCAGTGCGGTTGCTGTTGCTGAGTTGGTGGTGGTGGGGACAGTGGGGGCCTGGGATGTGGTGTGCCCTGGCAGTCCGGATGAGCTAGCTTCGGGCTCCTCATCTGAGAAACGCATTTTCTTTTTTATTTTATTTATTTATTTGAGTTTTATATAGCGCTGGCTAGACCCGGAGGTATCAGAGCACTTTACTTAAGGAACGAGTTACAAATGTAAAAACAGTGTTGCACAATACCAGCAGTTACAATAACTTAGCACACAATAAAGACATGTCCAAAGGGATATGTAAGGAAGAGGGAAAAGGAAAAAAGGGGAGGAAAGAGGGGCGTGCCAGGAGGAACAGGTAGGGATGGAGGTGCTCTAGGGGATCAAAAGACAATAGGAAAATTGCAAAGGGGGTCAGTAGTCAACACATCCGGAAGCCCGGTGACTGAAAGAGAAAGGAGGGAGGAGGGAGACCGGGGGGGTGGGGGGGAAGACAGAGTAAAGGTATAGTCGGTGGAAAAAAGTGAGTAGTCCGGCAGTAGGTGAGGCAGACGAATCCTCCAAGATGGATGACCCGGGATACGGGCACCTTAAGCAAAGTCACAAAATGGCGATGCAACTTAAGAGAACCAATCCCCAAAATAACGAGGGCGCTGGAACTATGAAGCAGAGTAGGGGGGCAGTCACAGGAGCAGGAGGGGAAGGGATTCGAGGATCGCCAAACACAGACAAATGACCCAACGTTTAGGGTTGCTGGGGAAGCAGAGCCGTCGAGGGTGTTGCACACAAACAGTCTGTCCGGATGCACAGGCTCTGGGTAGCGAGGGCAGCAGTGCCATCGAGCTGCACGCCTAATATGTGGGGTAGTCTGCCTGGGTGCCGGGGGCAGTGGTCCCGGAGAGAGGGAGGTGGTAAAGCAGTCCAGGAGGGTGCGCCTCCCGGGCTGAGATAGCAAGAAAGGGCCCGGGGACATCACGCCGCAGTGTTGAGATTCTCCCCACAACTGCACCCCATACCTGGCAATACGACTAGTGAGTCTGAGAAGTCCCACAGGAGGTGAAGCAGGAGGGCAGGCCATAGGGGAGATGGCAGCAGTCGAGTCCAGAAGGCATTGGGCGGTGAGACCTCATTCCAGCCAACCGGAGAAACGCCACCAAGCATCTGCACCGCCAAGATTGAATTCCGTTGACGGCCTGCCATCATTGATTCATCAGTATGCAGGGGGAAAGGGGAAAAGGCAACAGCAACAAAAAACATGTAGAAACTATGCCAGATGTCCGGCTGGGTAGGTGAAAGCCTGGGCAGTGCGCCAAAGCCAGTCTCCCCTATAGCTGTCGCAGCAGCTCCACCGGACACCCGTCATGTTGCTCGGGCTCTGCCGGTCATGGAAATGCTCCTGATTCCCACTGAAGAGCTCGAATCCAGGATAGAGGAATGGAGAAATGATGACAGCAGTCTGAGCACGACCCTGGTGAGTAAAGAGGGTCTGGGAGGGGGGAGATTGGGGATTAAAGCCCAAAAAGGCAATCCCTGCACGGGAGCTTCTGGCCGGAGCTCCTCACCAGACGGCCATCTTTCCTCATCCCATCCATTCCGTATGGAGTCTGCATCGGAGAGTGGAGACTGACTCTGCAGGTTGATGTTGTCTTCTGCAACAGTCAATTGTTGATCTCCTGTTGAACAGAGATGAAATGGTAATTGACGTGCACCTCACAAGCTTGGAGTTAGATGTTTGGATATTACATGTGATACACCACACAGTTTACATTGATATCACTTTTTATGGCTGCGAGGTACTGTGCATCATGACATGATGTGGAGGTACCTACATTACTTTTCCATGGTGTGACATGTAAATAGATACCATGTTCCATGTACAGATTGTGTGATTACAAGGACATGTCGTCATCTAATGACCTGTAACACATCAACTTTATGTGATGCGTCTTTTGGTTTGCTCTGCATGGGAGACGTTACATCTGAGCAAGAACTAGCCATTGTAATCTTATGCATACCTTTGTTATATCATGTACTTTACTTTCTTTTACCAACTGACCATGTTAAATGTTAATTGTCGTATACTTGTAAAGCGCACAGCTGCCCCAGCAAAGGGTCGTCCCGGCGCTGTATACCGCTGGGGAACTCATCCTGGCTTTCCCTGTGGGATGGTCCCTCCTGGGCATCTCCAAGGTGAAGACAAGCATCCCCGGCGCTGATGGGGCCGTTAGTAGAGATTAAGCACGCTATTTCCCAGAGTTGCTGAGGGGGACCCATGGTTGGAGTAGGCACCGAGGCGAGAATTATCGAGTCCACTGACCATGGCCCAAGACCCTGCCGCGTCGGGAATGGAACCCTGGTCCCGGGCCAACCTCTGCTTCCGGGTCTGCCGCCTCTAACCAGTGAGCCACACCACTCCATGCATGTTTTGTGTTTATATGGGCCTTGATGCTCTGCCACCATGGCACTTACACGTAGCCTTCAGTGCTGTGCATGCTTGTGCCCTGAATGTCTTCAACATGTGACTTGGTATGTCGGATTTTAATTTAATTGTGAGAGTTACAAGCTCTTAGCTGTCGGCACACTGAAAGTGGCTATTGGATCTATGCCAAGTTGGTTGAAATGTGAGGGCTGGTGTGGTCATATGGCTCATTGCTTTTTGAGAGTAATTACAGGGTGCATGCACTGCCTACCTACCAGTTCTGTGACACAGTTGAGGGGAATTGCTCCCCATGGTACTGGGTGTGGGGGGTGTACCCTCCTGCTGAGCTTTGGGACAAGGTGACCTGGTGGGAGTTGTAGGGCAAGCTTCCCACCCACAAACACACCTCCCTGTTAAGATGGTTGTCTCCCTGTGAAGTGGAGCAGAGGAAGGGAATAGGCTACACAGGACTCTTGTCCTGCGGTAATTTCCTAATCTGACCGCTGGTTTTCCCGCAGTAAATGTGGACAGTTAATATCCGCTACCACGGCGGTCAGAATGGTTTTCTGACCGCCATCCTAATCGACCCCTAGGCCATTTAAATTTCAAAAACTAACAAAAAAGTGACATAATATAATTATTACAACTAAAAAAGAAACAAAGAAACCAATGTAGGAAAAACATTTCCCACCCATAATAGTAAAAATGTACTTGCAATTAGGTAGCAGTAGACGATCCTGGAAAACCATTACAATCATAGTAGATAAATTGAATGATGAATTCATACAAAAATAAATCCCCCCCAAAAATGCAAAAATGCAACCGTGGAAAAAAGGCTCCAACTACGCAATCCTATCAAAAACAAAGCCCTCACAAACCACTAAAATGTTTTGGGGGAGAACCTCAAAAATAGAACTGTTAAAAAAGGCTTCAACCACGCAATCATCCCAATAAAGAAACCCTCGGAAACCCGAAAAATAAGTTTAACACCCACCCACAATAACATATATAAACCCAAAAACATTAATATTGACATTACATACAAGATAGCATAATTAAACAACACATGACTAACATTACATAACACTCTAGTCCAATCCAAAACGATGTCAAACACATGAAATGAAATGAAATAAATCTTATATTGAGCTACTAAGCCCAAGGGCATCAAGGCGCCTAACATAAAAGAAATCAAAATGACCCGATAACCAGCACTACGGATACGCCTTTAAGAATAGCCATGTTTTCAATGCTTTCTGGAAGTTGAGGACCGACGGTTGGGATTTGATTTCTATGGGAAGGCTGTTCCAAAGCTTGGGGGCTACTGTTGAAAACGCCCTCCCGCCCCATTTACTTCTTCGAACACGAGGCACCACCAACAAGCTTTTTGTAGAGGAGCGGAGGACTCTATGCGGTACATAAGGGAGTAGCAGTTTCCTCACGCCGTCAGCCCCTTTGACAGAAAGCGCCCTATAGGTCAAACATAGAGTCTTTAAAACAATCCTGGACTCAATAGGAAGCCAGTGCAGGCTTTTCCTGGCGGCCGTGGCGGAGGAGAGTCTAGGGGCATCCAGTATAAATGTAGCCGCCGCATTCTGAACAGTCTGAAGGCGCTGCACCAGACCTTTATTAGCACCGGCGTACAGGGCATTACAGTAATCAAGTCGCGAAGCAACAAGTGCAACAACGACCTGCTTACAAGCCTGAGGGGACAGATAGTCTTTGATTTTCCGCAGAATTTTCATGATGCCCCAACAGGTAGCGACTGTTCTGTTTACCTGCTGTGCCATTGAGAGAGCCGGATCTATCATCACTCCCAGATTCTTCGCAGAATCAGTGGGTGTAGGGCAAACTCCCAACGAGGGGGGCCACCATTCGGCCGTCCAGATGTTAGCGTTTCCGCCGAAAACCAAAATCTCGGTCTTCTCCCCATTCAGTTTAAGTGAATTGTAAATCATCCCCATAGAGACCGCATCAATGCAGTTTCTAAAATTACAAATGGGAGTGTTCACCGAGTGAGAAAGGGACACCAGAATCTGGGTGTCATCGGCATAGGAGACTATCTCCATCCCATATGATCTTACCAGCCTGGCAAGTGGGGCCACATAGATGTTGAACAGGGTCGGACTTAATGCCGACCCTTGTGGGACCCCACATTGCACAGGAATGGGAGGAGATAGGTATTCACCCAGCTTAACCCTCTGCTCCCTCTGATCCAAGAAGGAAGCCAATAAGCTCAGGGCTGCACCCTCTACCCCCTATCTCCCTTAGCCAAGATGTAAGAACCGAGGGAGACAGGGTATCGAAGGCGGCTGTCAGGTCTAAAAGGATTAGCAGGGAGGTATGGCCCTGATCGACCTCAGTGCGGATGTTATCAAGCACTATCGTGAGGGCCGACTCGGTGCTATGTCCTCTCCTGAAACTGTGTTGGGACTGATCCAGGAGACCCGAGGAATCAAGAAATGCCGCCAGATGCTGGTTTAGGTGGGTCTCCAGCATCTTTGCAGGTGCCGGGAGCAAAGAAATAGGGCGGAAGTTTTTAAGTACCTCAGGGTCTAGTGTAGGCTTCTTCAGGAGGGGCTTAACTACAGCACTCTTCCATTGGGAAGGGAAGATGCCATCCTTCATTGCTCTGTCCATGATGTCCAGAAGCGGAGGCAATAAGGTCTCTCTGCAATCTTTGAGAACATTGAGAGGACAGGGGTCTAACGGAGACCCTGACCTCATCTTGCTTAAAAGCAAATCAATTTCCTGCAGAGAGAGCGGTGGAAATGCTGACAGACTCATTGTGGTAGTCGGGGCATCAGCTTCGAAAGGAAAAAGGACAGGGCTGGGAGAGGGGGGGAGCATTAGGGCCTTTTGTAAACCAAGGGCCGAATAAATGTCCACTATTTTTGTATGAAAATATCCTGTGATTTTGTCACAGAGATCTTGTGAGCACACTATAGGATCGGGCATCTGTAAAGTACATAGAGAATCCACTATCTTAAAAAGTTCTCTCGGGGAGGTAAGAGTGGTCGTTAAATGGGCGAAGTATTCTTGTTTTGCCTTAATAACCTCCATAAAACACTAAACTACCAAAACAACACCTAACTACACCAAAACGAACAAATAACATCATAACAAACCTAACTACCCTAATACTACCTCTTCCCTCCCCCTGCTCAGGGGTGGGACAAGAGAGCATAAGATGGCTACCTACCTGTTAGGTGAACGTGAGCAATGCAATGGCTGACAAATGGTTGTGGGTGTGGGGTGGAGTGTTCCATCCTGCTCAGCTTTGGGACTAGGGTGCATGGTGGGAGTTGTAGTGCTGGCCGCATGTCCACATGCATGCCTCCATGGAAATATTGCTAGCTACCTTTGGAGTGAATCAGAGGGAGTAAATGTTGGATTGGTGAGACATGTGTTGGGGAGAGTGTGGTGCACATGAGCAAATTTGGGCCAATGATGTGTCGCTTTGTAGTTGTGCAAGACAGTACATAGCAGTGTAATGATAGCAATTTGTTGGTACTTACCGGTCTTCACTCCCCCAGCTATTCCTGTGAGACTCTCTGGATGCAGTATCGCAACAACCTTCTCCTCCCATTCGGTGAATGTTTGTAGTGGAATGGGACGGTCACCGCCAGTCATCGGATCCAGCTTACAATTCTTGTTGTTATGCTCTTTCACCTTGGTCAAATGGGTTAAAGTTGCAGGTGTGAAGGTGGTGGTGATGTGTGTGGTTGTGATGGTGAGATGTGTGCAGACTTGCCTCTCCGTTGTGCTGTAGGGTTGGGCCCTTCAGTTGTGGAGTAGTGCAGAGGATTCTGGTCAGGGAAGAGGCTGGTTTTCTACTCAGCTATGCAGGTGGGTCAAAATGGAGTAGTCATGTCAGGTGTGTTGTGTGGGTTGACCTGTAATTTGTACTTTTTATTTGCCTTGGGGATGTGTCATTGGGGTGTGTTAGGTATTTTTTGAGGCTGAGTCAGAATAATGGCCACACTTGGTATCACTGTTGTCTGTTTGCTTTCGACCACCATTACTCTTCTGGAGTGACAGCGGCGGTCGGAATACAACAGCCCTTCCGCAGCTTCTTCCATTCATCAATAGTTGTGATCGCGGCAGTCGGAAACAGCTGATCTTCAGCTGTCACCGCAATCGTATCTAATTTCAAGTGCAGTCAAGCCGCTGGCCGTTCGGGGGTTTTGGGTCTTTCTGCATCAAATCCGACCATCGTGGACGGATTTTCACCTGCTCTGCACGCTCCCAGCGGACTTTCATGGAATCTGCCCTCTGTGGTCAGATTTTTCTGTTGGTTCATCCTAATCTGACCGCTGGTTTTCCCGCAGTACATGCGGACGGTTAATATCCGCTACCACGGCGGTCGGAATGGTTTTCTGACCGCCATCCTAATCGACCCCCACGTCATTTAAAATTCAAAATCGAACAAAAAAGTGACATAATATAATTATTACAACTAAAAAAGAAACAAACAAACCAATGTAGCAAAAACATTTCCCACCCATAATAGTAAAAATTAACTTGCAATTAGGTAGCAGTAGACAATCCTGGAAAACCAATACAATCATAGTAGATAAATTGAATGACTAATCAATACAAAAATAAATCTCCCCCCCCCAAAAATGCAAAAATCCAACTGTGGAAAAAAGGCTCCAACTATCCTCTCAAAAACAAAGCCCTCACAAACCCCCGAAATGTTTTGGGGGAGAACCTCAAAAATAGAACTGTTAAAAAAGGCTTCAACCACGCAATCATCTCTATAACGAAACCCTCAGAAACCCGAAAAATAAGTTTAACACCCACCCACAATAACATATATAAACCCACAAACATTAATATTGACATTACATACAAGATAGCATAATTAAACAACACATGACTAACATTACATAACACTCTAGTCCAATCCAAAACTATGTCAAGCACATAAAACACTAAACTACCAAAACAACACCTAACTACACCAAAACGAACAAATAAGATCACAACAAACCTAACTATGCTAATACTACCTCTCCCCTACCCAAAAACAACCTAAAAAGTAAATAAAATAAAATTTACCCTAACTGACAAAACACAGCTCCTAACCGTGAGGTTCCATCTTCCAAAATGACCAAAAACTAAACAGATAGACAGAAAAGTGAAGAAATCAGAAAAAATGGCTGCAAAATAAAAATGAAAAAAAGCCTTACTCCACATAAAAAAGAATGGAGAAATATTTAAAAAATATTTAAAAATAATACAAATGTTGAAAACATATACAAAACATTGTAAAATATGTATTATTTTCTTACCCTTCGATAAAATATATTTATTATATATTAAAATATATGTTTATTTCATATACTGTAAATCTACAAAACATATTCAAATGTTTAATTATAAACTATAGGTTAAAAATATATATTTGATATAAACATTTTATAATATTTAATATATTAAATATTATGGTATTAAAAATAATATTCAATATACTAAATAATAAAATATAAAAAATATACATTTGTAAAATGCATATTATATAATTCTATAAAGACAATTACATTTGATATGTATTACAAAAATGTAAATACAAATGTATATAAATGTTTACTTTTTGTAATAAAAATTAATAAACAATAAAAGTCATACTGTTTCTAATTAAAAAACTAGAAATATATTTACTTTACTATTACATGAGTATTTTCCCAAAAATTTACCCTTTTTTCAAAAATGTTTAAAAAAATGTATGTACAAAAATATTGTTAATTTGGCAATTGTACATAAAAATATACATTTAAAATATAGTATACTTTCTAATAAATTTTGATCAACAATAAAATATCTGAATTATGGGCCCATTAGGATGGTGGACGGAATTGAGTCTGTCCCCCATCCTGGTGTAAACCGGGACCGTCTGCCTTGCATGCGGTGGTCCCGCACACCCGATCACGATGCAACCGCCACCAAGGCAGTTGGATCATGACTATTAACATTGCGGCGGGTGCTGCTGAGAGCAGCACCCGCCGCAATGTCAATATGCCATGTTGTGCATTTCACAGCACTACGTGGCAGGCACCACTCGGTGCCTGCCACGTAGTGCTTTGAAATGTAGTGCACCCTCACCTACCCCCAACACAAGGGGGGCCCATAACAGGCCCTGTCACTAATCCTCACCAGCCTTTCTATGGCGAATGCCGGCTGTAGCCAGCATCATGATTTGGTGGACGGTGCCTGCTAGGCATCGCCACCATTTCTGGCTATGGGGATTGTCTGCCAGGTAATCTGTAAGATTGCTTTTGGTGGACCTGTGGGGGATGGTCTTTGTGTCTGCCAAGATCCGAGCGCAATTTTCTCCGCCATCGTAATGTGGCGGGTGAAAATCGCGGTACAATTGCGGAAGGACCGCCACTGCATGGCTGGCGGTGACGGACCTTCCGCAATCGTAATCAGCCCCTATGTTTTTAATATTCTAAAAAACTGTATAACAAAAGCAAATGAAAACAATTAAATTAAATAGATACATGTGTTAACCAATAAAAATGTTTACAATACAAATAAACATACATATTGTTGAAGGGTCCAGCGAGACTCTTCTGACGTTTCCTCTCGAGCTGCAAGCTCCCAACTCCCTCAAGGATCAACCAACCCAATCAGGACCTTGACACTGACTGGATTGACTTCTCCCCCAGGGAAAGGGGAAGTGGACAGAGAGACTCACAACAAATTATACAAGATTATATCTACGGTTGTCTCTCTCTCTTGAAAGTGCTCCGGGCCGTGGACCTTCAGTTAGGAAAGTTCTGCGCTGCCTTCACGCAACACTGTGATGCAATATTAACAGCAGTTACTTGACTGAAGACCTTAAAACCAACTACTAAAATAACTAAACATTGTGCTTACTGACCATTAGTTCGTCTGACCCTTGTTCGCACTTAATAAGTAGTTTTAGCTCTGGCTCTGAGTCTTGACACCTTCAAGTAAGCATAACATGTCAGAATAGCTTAACACTTTTACTGAGAAGACAGGCTAACAAGATTAGTTAGGTTAGTTTTAACTGAACACAGAAACTTCATGCAAGCCCATACCTGAGTCTTTTAGTAATTCTTCTGTAGGAGATTCTGCAGTTGGAAGACAGAAAATAACAGCCTATCCAAAATCTCACTTCAATCTAGGTTGCTATTCCAGACAACACTTGTAAATACTCTAACCTTTCTTGCAAACTCAGCTTTAAAATTATCTTATCACTACTTGTTCAGATAGATTCTTATAGCCTATTTAACACTTGCCTTTATCAAGGCTTGTTTATGTTTTCAGTCCGCTTTTGAACACAAAAGTCAGTTCTAAGCTTGGCTCAGTTCAATTGCAGTCTTTTGTCTCTAGAAAGACTTGTTTGGCAACTCTCCGTGAATCTCGCGCTAAATTTAAAGTTAATTAGCTTCAGCTCACTTTCCTGAGTGATTTGCCAATGCTTGTTCTAGAACTGCACTCCTCGACGCGCTAGTCTCTTTAGCGTCAAGAGCGACTTCCAGGTAATTACCCTTGCCACTTTTACATTGACCCCAATTGTTCGTGGCAATTGTTTAGAAATATTAAAAGTCTTACTGTCCTTTTCAGAAGTGCAGCGCTGGGTGGACAGGAGACTCGAACTGCCAGCCGGCAGAAGTGAGAGAGTTAACGACCTCCCGACTGACTCGGAGTTATGCCGGGAACCTGTCACGTCGTCTTTGAAGATTCATCAACGGCGCTGACAGCTAGGGCTTCCGAGACCTCTCGGAACGGGATTTCAGGGAAGGAGTTACGGGGCAAGATTAACTCAGAGGTTAACTGGAGGTTTTATCACACAGAGGAATTTCCAACTCGGGGACAGAAGCTCTCGCTTGGAACAACGAGAGACAAAGCGTTTGGCAGTTGGCTGAAGCATGTATTTATAGCTTCAGCCACGAGACCAGCGCGAGGCTCCCTCAACATGACACCAAGCGCGAGGACAGACACGAGCCTGTCTCCAAAGAGCTCACAGTCTAAGAAAACGGCACATAACGAAATTAAATAACCAACAAGCATTGCTAAAGGCAATTGCTACAGATTACATTTCTAAAAGGATTTTGATTAAACTAAACATTAAAATAATACATTAATTAAATCACTAAGCTAAATCAACCCTGCTGACTCTAAAAATATATACACTGAATCCATTCTGGGTCCGAACCTAATTAAGACGGCCGGTAACACCCCTAACAGTTCCTCCCCCCAAAGGTCGTCTTACAGGTCTGGGTTTATCAGGATGTAGAGCATGAAAAGATCTAACAAGTCTAGGAGCATGAACATTCTTTTCAGGTTCCCAAGATCGCTCAGAAGGATCATAACCCTTCCAGTCAACCAAATAAAACAAGGAACCCCGAATCCTTTTGGAATCAAGAATGGATTTAACCTCGTACTCAACATGGTCACCGACAATTACTGGCGGTGGTGGGTTATCAGCACGAGTAGAAGGTTCAAAAGGTTTCAACAGGGAAACATGAAAAACAGGGTGAATGGCATATTCCTCAGGTAAAACTAATTTCACAGATACAGGGTTCAAAACTTTCTTAATTTCAAAAGGTCCAATATATCTAGGCTTCAACTTCCTTGGACCCTCCAACTGAATGTTTCTAGTGGATAACCATACCAACTGACCTTCCTTATACAAAGGAGCAGCTTTACGATGAGAATCAGCAGTCTTTTTCATAGATAACTTACTTTTGACCCATTGTTTTCTAGCCTTATCTTGGATATCCAACAGATGAGTTAACCTATCAGTAACTGCTGGCATAGACAATTGTTCATCAGGTAAGAGTATAGGAATAGATCTTGGATGTTGACCAGTGAGAAAATAAAAAGGAGAACAACCCAAAGCTGAATGAGTCGTGTTATTATAAGAAAATTCAGCCCATGGTAACACTTCATCCCAAGGGTAAGAGGAGGTAGTTAACAAACATCTTAAACCCTGTTCAACATGCTGATTCAATCTCTCAGTCTGACCATCCGTCTGTGGGTGGAAAGAAGAAGACAGAGCCAACTCGATTCCCAACATTTTACTGAGTTGGGACCAGAATTTAGAAATGAACTGAGGACCCCTATCCGAAATAATTTTTGAGGGCAGACCATGAAGTTTCACAATATTAGATAAAAATACAGTACTGAATTCAGTTGCAGAGGGAATCTTGTGTAACGGAATAAAATGTCCCATTTTAGATAACAGATCCACCACCACAAGAACTGTGGTAAAACCATTAGACTTAGGGAGATCAGTAATAAAATCTAAACTGATTGTATGCCAGGGATGAGGAGGAATGGTCATAGGACGAAGTAAACCCATTGGAACTTCATGTAAAGCCTTTTGACGTGAACAAACTGGACAGGCTTTCACAAATTGTTGAATCATAGAAATCATTTTTTCCCACCAAAAATGACGTTGACATAAATCCAGGGTTTTGTTAATACCTGGATGTGCAGCAATTGCCAACTCATGATTCCATTGCATGACCTTATCCTGTAAATCTCTTGTGGGAATAAACAATTTGTCATTGTGATAAAAAAAACCATCTCTAATGGAATTACCTTTTTTGAATAACCATTCGTGAACATCAAAGCTCTTTAATTCCTTTTTAATGGAATCCAAGAAACTTTCTGAATGGATTTCAGCAGCAATTTTTTCAGAAGGCAAAATGCTGGGAGGATCCTTCAAAGAATTTAAATCTTTTTCACAAACTAAACGTGAAAGTGTATCAGATAACAGCTGCTTCTTCCCTGGTCGATACATAATCAAAAAATCAAATTCACTAAAGAATTGCAACCACCTCATTTGTCTAGGAGTAAAAGCCTTAACAGTGGAATAAAATTGTAAATTTTTATGGTCAGAGTAAACAGTAATAGTGTGTTTAGCCCCCAAAAGATGATGCCTCCATTCTTGAAACACATCTTTAATGGCTAACAATTCTCGTTCTGCGATAGTATAATTCTGCTCAGCCAAAAGTAATTTCCTAGAGAAAAAGGCGATTGGATGAAGGTGACCAGTATTTGTATCCTTTTGAAGCAACACACCACCAATAGCAGTCTGTGAAGCATCTGCTTCTACAAAGAAAGGCCTGTCAGGATCAGGATGAACCAAGATAGGAGCAGAGGTAAAAGCCTTCTTCAACAATGAAAATGCTAGGTCGGCTTCCTCAGTCCAAGAAAAGACTTTTCCTTTTTTCAATAACTGGGTAATAGGAGTAACAATTTCTGAAAACTTAGAAATGAATCGCCTATAAAAATTAGCAAATCCTAGAATTCTTTGTGTGTCTTTAATTGAAGCAGGAATTGGCCAAGTTAAAATTGCTTCAACTTTCTTTGGATCCATATGAATTCCCTCAGGAGATAAACAATAGCCAAGAAATTCCACTTGAGAAGCATTGAAAACGCATTTTTCCAATTTAGCATAAAGAGAATTATCTCTCAATTTCTGTAATACTAACTGAACATGTTGTATATGCTCTTCCATATTTTTAGAATAAATTAAGATGTCGTCAATATAAACAATACAACAGACATCCAATAGATCATGCAAGACCTCATTAATAAAGTATTGAAAGGCCGCTGGAGCGTTGCAAAGACCAAAAGGCATAACCGTATACTCAAAAAGACCAAATTTCGTACGAAAAGCGGTCTTCCACTCGTCGCCTTCTTTGACTCTAATTAGATGATATGCTCCTCTAAGATCCAGTTTGGTGTAAACACTAGAACCTTTAATTTGATTAAGAAGCACTGGAATCAAAGGCAACGGATACCTATTCTTAATGGTTGCTTTATTAACCGCTCTATAATCAATGCAAGCCCTCAAATCCCCAGACTTCTTCGCAACGAAGAAAAGAGGAGATGAAACAGGAGAAGTAGAATGTCGAATAAAACCTAATTCCAAAAGCTCATCCAAATAGTTCCTTAGATAAACATTTTCAGGTTCAGTTAAGGCGTAAATTCTACTACACGGTAGAATAGCACCTGGAACTAAATCAATCCTGCAATCGAAAATTCTGTGTGGAGGTAATTTGGTTGCTTCAACAGGATCAAAAACCTTAGAAAAATTCCTATACTCTACTGGGAGTTTACAATCTTCAGCAGCAAGAGCAGCACAAAAAAGGGGCATCACAGGATCTTGGGTTTCTTGATAACAATGTAACTTACAAAAGGAAGACTCCAAGGTAACAGTCCTCTTAATCCAATCAATCTTGGGATTATGTAATTCCAACCAAGGAATGCCTAAAATGACACCAAAACTTGGTGCATCAATAAGATCAAAAACCACTTTCTCAGTATGACCATTATCTGCTACCAAAGTTAATGGTTCAGTGTTAAATTGAATCATACCAGAAGACAAAACTGAACCATCAACAGCTCTCACAGACTCAGGTTCTTCCTTAGTAACAAATTTCAGATTCAATTTATGGGCAAATCCAATATCGAAAAAATTCCCAGTAGCCCCAGAATCCAAAAGTACAGGAATACTATGTCTTTGAAGAGTAGTTAGGATAAAAACCATCCGAATAGTAAAATGTTTGGGAATATGTGTAGTTACATTGGTGACAAATTTGGAGATCTTAGAAGAAATTTTACTCGAGGAAACGATCTCTGCTTCCCTCGAGAATTTCAGTTTTCCGACGGCTTAATAGGAAGAGTTTCAATAGCTAGAACTTTCTTTTTAGCAGGTTTTACAGAACAATCCTTGGCAAAATGCCCAGGTTTGCCACAATACAAACATAAATTGCCCTTACGTCTCCTTTCTTTCTCTTCAGGAGTTAAAGGCCCTTTGAACCCACTCGGTACAACAGGTTCAACAAAAACATTCTTAACTTCAGACTCTTTTTTCTCAACTTTAACTAGAGGACTTTTAAAATCACTCCTTGTTTTTTCATTTCTACGTTCACCTAATCTGTGATCAAGTCTAACCACAAGATCCTGAAATTCCTTAAACCCATCAGGCAAATTCACTATGTGAGCAAGAGAATCCTTTAAATCATCTTTTAGACCTCTATAAAATAAAGAAATTCTCTTTTCTTCAGGCCAATGAGTTTCGGACAGAAGTCTATTAAAGGTAGTCATATAGGAGATAAGATCCTTGGTCCCTTGACGAAGACTCAATAACTCATTATCAGAAGACTGAATTAAAGTGTGTTTAGCAAATAAATTGGACATAGCCGATTTAAAATTCTGCAAATTATGAAGCAAAGGGTCATTATTATCAACTAAAGGCATGGCCCAATTCGCAGCCACCCCTCCCAGATAAGAAATAATAAATGCTACCTTAGCAGAATCAGAAGAAAAAATTTGGGGTTTACACATGAAATGCAATTGGCACTGACTAAAAAAGGTTGCAAATCTGCTATTATCCCCAGTAAACCTTTCAGGGTTGGCCAAAGGGACAGGAGTAGGAGTAACTACAGTTACTTGAACTGGTTGTTTTTCAGACCGGTCTTCTGAGGTATGAGGCTGAACTACATCGGCACCAAATCTAGCAGGCGCTAAAACCGGTTTCCTCTCCTTAGAGGAATCCCTCCAAATCGAGAAACCAGCCCTAGTCTCATCTAGCTCCTGACGAAGCGATTGATTCTCCAAACGTAAATTTTCCATTTCCACTGTCAACTTCTGGACTAACTGTGACAACTGAGCAGCATCCATGAGGGTGAGTTTGCAGACTCGAAAGGAAACGATTTTAAATAGGAAAGATTGGCTTTGTCTACTGTTGAAGGGTCCAGCGAGACTCTTCTGACGTTTCCTCTCGAGCTGCAAGCTCCCAACTCCCTCAAGGATCAACCAACCCAATCAGGACCTTGACACTGACTGGATTGACTTCTCCCCCAGGGAAAGGGGAAGTGGACAGAGAGACTCACAACAAATTATACAAGATTATATCTACGGTTGTCTCTCTCTCTTGAAAGTGCTCCGGGCCGTGGACCTTCAGTTAGGAAAGTTCTGCGCTGCCTTCACGCAACACTGTGATGCAATATTAACAGCAGTTACTTGACTGAAGACCTTAAAACCAACTACTAAAATAACTAAACATTGTGCTTACTGACCATTAGTTCGTCTGACCCTTGTTCGCACTTAATAAGTAGTTTTAGCTCTGGCTCTGAGTCTTGACACCTTCAAGTAAGCATAACATGTCAGAATAGCTTAACACTTTTACTGAGAAGACAGGCTAACAAGATTAGTTAGGTTAGTTTTAACTGAACACAGAAACTTCATGCAAGCCCATACCTGAGTCTTTTAGTAATTCTTCTGTAGGAGATTCTGCAGTTGGAAGACAGAAAATAACAGCCTATCCAAAATCTCACTTCAATCTAGGTTGCTATTCCAGACAACACTTGTAAATACTCTAACCTTTCTTGCAAACTCAGCTTTAAAATTATCTTATCACTACTTGTTCAGATAGATTCTTATAGCCTATTTAACACTTGCCTTTATCAAGGCTTGTTTATGTTTTCAGTCCGCTTTTGAACACAAAAGTCAGTTCTAAGCTTGGCTCAGTTCAATTGCAGTCTTTTGTCTCTAGAAAGACTTGTTTGGCAACTCTCCGTGAATCTCGCGCTAAATTTAAAGTTAATTAGCTTCAGCTCACTTTCCTGAGTGATTTGCCAATGCTTGTTCTAGAACTGCACTCCTCGACGCGCTAGTCTCTTTAGCGTCAAGAGCGACTTCCAGGTAATTACCCTTGCCACTTTTACATTGACCCCAATTGTTCGTGGCAATTGTTTAGAAATATTAAAAGTCTTACTGTCCTTTTCAGAAGTGCAGCGCTGGGTGGACAGGAGACTCGAACTGCCAGCCGGCAGAAGTGAGAGAGTTAACGACCTCCCGACTGACTCGGAGTTATGCCGGGAACCTGTCACGTCGTCTTTGAAGATTCATCAACGGCGCTGACAGCTAGGGCTTCCGAGACCTCTCGGAACGGGATTTCTGGGAAGGAGTTACGGGGCAAGATTAACTCAGAGGTTAACTGGAGGTTTTATCACACAGAGGAATTTCCAACTCGGGGACAGAAGCTCTCGCTTGGAACAACGAGAGACAAAGCGTTTGGCAGTTGGCTGAAGCATGTATTTATAGCTTCAGCCACGAGACCAGCGCGAGGCTCCCTCAACATGACACCAAGCGCGAGGACAGACACGAGCCTGTCTCCAAAGAGCTCACAGTCTAAGAAAACGGCACATAACGAAATTAAATAACCAACAAGCATTGCTAAAGGCAATTGCTACAGATTACATTTCTAAAAGGATTTTGATTAAACTAAACATTAAAATAATACATTAAATAAATCACTAAGCTAAATCAACCCTGCTGACTCTAAAAATATATACACTGAATCCATTCTGGGTCCGAACCTAATTAAGACGGCCGGTAACACCCCTAACACATATCCTTTCTTATTTCAATATACATATAAACTATAAAAATAAAATAGATAATAAACAATAACAAAACTACTATTCCTAACTCCAAAATGAACTACACTCAGAGAAAGTGCTAGATAATAAACCCAAAACAATTACTATTCCAACTCCAAAACCAAGTAAATCAGGGAAAATGCTGGATTATAAACCCCCAAAAATTACTATTCCTACTCCAAAACCAACTAAACTCAGGGGAAGTGCTGGATAATAAACCATAATAAATTACTATTCCAAATCCAAAACCAACTAAACTCAGGGAAAGTGCTAGATAATAAAACCCCAAAAAGATACTATTCCAACTCCAAAAACAAATAAACTCAGGGTACGTGCTGGATAATAAACCCCACAAAAATACTATTCCAACTCCAAAACCAAACTAAACTCAGGGAAAGTGCTGGATAATAACCCCCAAAATTGTCATATTCCTAACTCCAAAACAAAATAAAAATTCTACTTAAAATGACATTCAAAAATATAGAAAAATGAAAAATATTTTTAAACAAAAAGAAATAAAATGTTTTTAAAACATTACATTTCATAAATATTTTTTTTCAAAATAAAAAAATGATCACATCATTTTTAAATAATAAAATATAAAATTCATATTTTAAAAAAATCAAAATATTTCACAAAATCATAAAAAATTTGAACACTACTTTTAAAAAAAATTGTAAATAAAAACAAATTCTAAATTACAAATACATTTAAATATTTACATTCTAAATAATGCCAATATTTCTTTTTCAAACAAAAACGTTTGGACAAAATATATTTTAAATAAAATGTAAAATGTATAAACCAACCATATATTTTTATAAAAAATGTATCTAGTCAAATAAAATATTTTAATAATTCTACAAAACAATATATATAATACAAAAACATTTTTTTATAATTTTTAAAATATAATTTTTTTATTAAATATTTAGAAATTTCAATTTAAAAAAAATCTTTTTCAACAACATTCTAAAATTACTCCCCATCCGTATCCCTTCTATAACCAACATCCTGCTACTCATTTTTTTTTTTAAATACAATATATACTTCTTAATTACAGCCTTCCTTATCCCCTCTAAATCCAACATCCCACTCCTAAAATTTAACAAAAATGTGAAAAATATTTAAATTTTAATCAATTATTTAAAATTACTCCCCACCCTTATCCCTTGTAAACCCAAAATCCCGCTCCGAAAGCTTAAATAAGAAATAATAATACAAACATTTTAACATTAAAAAATAAAAAAATTATAATAACTAATACAACAAAAACATTAAACAAAAAAATCTATATAATCAACAACTATATATTTGCCATCGATATTTACAAAATCGATGTTTCTACATTACATAAAAATCGATATTTTCAACTACGAAAAAACTTACCTCAATATTTTGCACTATTAATATTCTTGACTCGATATTTATGTAAATTGATATCTCCACATAGATATTCTGTCTCTGCACCCTTCAAAGTTCTAATACTGGGGAATCATATTCAAATAGTGTCCGGGGCGATCCACCATTCTCCATGACCAAGACAGTGCAGAGAAAAAGTTTGTTTGAATAGCTTTATTTCGATATATTTATCATATCATAAAAGCATTACAGTACAAAAATAGTTAAAAATAAAGTACAATTTGACAATTAATCCCTCTGTTCACATTATGCAATTTATCAATTCTTCGATTTCTTGTAAACAACAATAAAATATCATAAAAAGGAGTTCATTTGCTAAAAAATTGTAAACATAGCTAGAATATGGGACTGAATCAAGCAGATCGTGTTACTGGAGAAACAGTTTCCTCACGGATCTTATCCGCCATACCCAACCCAGGAATTTTGCCAGGCAACAGGCGAACAAAGGGCGAGCATCAGATCGTAAGATGCGTAGAGCCTCCAGGTGAGATCTAGTGCCAAGTCTCCTGCATAGTGGTTTCAGCCATCTGCACCGAGGGGCTGCATAGGCTGAACACTCAAACATTAGATGGGCAATAGACTCAACCCTTTTCTCACAAAAAGGGCAATACGGTGTAGTTTGCAGCGGAGGCTTCCAACTTGCTGTCAACTGCCCTAAAGGTAGAACTCCCACCCTGAATTTGAAATACAATGACCTATCCCTCGGGTTAAGGATCAAGTCCAGATAGGGTTCTCTAGAGGGGAGCTCCTTGACTAGCAGAAACTCTACAGCAGATCTGCATAATTTAGAATTGCTCATTCTCTCGTTTGCCACCCATACCCAATATAATTTCTTTAGCATCTGTTTGGGTGGGGCTGTTCTATTGACCCAGGCGTCTCCAAGGCCCAGTTCACAGAGAAGCCGCTTAACTTCCCTGAGCCAGCCGACCTTGTACCAGCCGGGTGATAAAAGGAGTTCTCTTAGGGCTTCAGCGTAACTGGACAGTTCAGGTACATTCCATATTCGAGCCCACAGTAAGAGGGGACGTAGCCTAGCTTGCTCGCTTATTGGGCGTGTGCCTGCATCTAATAAGAGTGGGAGTGTAGGGGTGCTGTGTGGTAGCCTCATGAGATCTTTATGGAAATTGTTTTCAAGATGTGTCAAGGTGTCAACTCTCTGGACACCCCACAATTCCGACCCATACAGCGCCGCACTCACCACCCTTGCCCTATAGATGTCTAATATCGCCCCAATGGGTTTAAGGGACGAGGCACGTTGTTCTTTTAGCAGGGCCCCTGTAACCCTCTTATGAGTCAGAAAGACTTTTTGGTGGTGAGCCTTCCAATTCATGGAGTCACAGAGTCGGATGCCTAAATAATCAAACTCCTTTACCCTTTCAAGTGGGACTGAGTCTAGGGTGGGAGGGATGACAGTTTTCCTAGGGGGGGTTAGGACCAGGAATTTGGTTTTGCTTACATTGATGACAAGGCCCTTAGAGTCACAAAAATCCTTGAAACTAGAAAGCAACATTTGGAGGCCTATCTGGGTTTTTGAGATCAGGAGGGTGTCATCTGCAAATAGGAGGGTAGGTATTTTTCTGCCAGCCAGGGAGGGTGCATCAGCTGGGTGTTGGAGAAGGTGCTCCACCACTCCGTTAACATAGAGTGAAAACAGAGTGGGGGCTAGCACACAACCCTGGCGGACACCCCTATCTACAGGAATGCGAGATGGTTTTTGCCCCTGATCTCCCCACCTGATCTGTGCAAAGTTGCTTTCATGGAACTTAATAAGCAAACCCAGCAGATACGGAGGGATACCCAAACCCTCTAAGACATTCCACAGTTGGTCACGTGGGACCAGGTCAAAGGCAGTCCGTAAATCTATGAATGCGAGATACAGACTGCCTTTGCCCAATACGACCACTTTCCAATAAAGCATTAATAGGCGAAATGTCTGTTCAATGGTACCAGTTCCTGATCTAAAACCAGCCTGGAAGTCTGACAGTACCTGATTTTCTTCAGCCCAGTGCAAGATCCTGCCTAAGACTACTTTGCCCGCTACCTTCTGGGTGGAGTCGAGCAAACTAATTGGACGATAGTTAGCAGGGTCGTCCCGACAGCCTTTCTTGAAAATCGGGACGACCTCTGCACCCCTCCAGGAGTCAGGAAGGCAGCCTCCCATAACAGCCTCGTTCAGTAGTGAGGCAATAAGTCTGCTCCACACCTCTGTATTGACCCGTAACAGATCACCTGGGATGCCATCTGGGCCTGCTGCCTTGTTGGCAACAAGGGACCTAATTGCCCCTTCGACTTCCTTAGCAACAAAGGGGTGGTCATTGATTGTGTTGGCAACCGGCGCTCTATGCGAGAAACCCATATTTGATTGTAGTGCGCCTGTTGAGATGGTAAAGAGCTTAGAAAAATGGGCAAACCAAGCCTCCCCTGTGATGTTGCAAGTCAATTGTGAATCGACGGGCTTGTCCCTAGCTCTAAGCAGTTCCCAGAACCCCTTTGAGTCCTTTTTAGAACTCGCATCCATTAGCTTTCTCCAGAAGTTGGTCTTGTGTGCTTCCCTTGCCAAGGATAGAGCTTTTTTATAGCTTTTCCTAGCAAGGCTAATTTGACCTGGGTTTTTTAATTTCACGGCTAGAATGAGTTCCCCTTTGGCAGCACGACGTGCAGAGGAGTACCATTTGTCTCTACCCTTGGTTACGACTCTGTTTGTGGCCCTTGCCCCGCTCTGTGGGACTATGAACAACTCACTTAGAGCTGAAATAGTTTCTGTAAAGGCCGTAAGGACAGCATGATTAGTGGTTTCCGTAGTGTCTAGACGCAACTTCACAGCTGTCATTATGGTCTTAGCTTGGGCCATCCTTCCCTCGTCCGCGGCAACTTTAGCCCATTTTAATCGCCTGCCACAGTTCGAGGGAACAAGTTCGTGTGATGATTTCCATATGTGTAGAGACGTGGTTGGGTTCCTGTCTTGCCACGGGGGGGTGAGGGTTAGGCCCAAAGGGTTATGGTCACTGTCGGAAGTCAATAGGACTTCCATATCTTGATGATATGGCCATAGCTTGTGATTCAACAATATGTAATCAATTCTGGAAGTGTGTCCCACCCTATTGTAGGTGTGCGCTCCCCTGGGATCTGACTTAGATCGACCATTGGTTGCTCTAAGGTCGTGTTCCATACAGAGTGAGTTAATATCTATGGCACTCTGAGTCCATTTTTTGATCTGGTCTAGAGAGAGCATGGGAATGCCTCTCCTAGCATCGTCTTCCCAGGTGTCCAAAATGTCCTCACTGGCTAGAGGTTCGAAGCAACAGTTAAAGTCTCCTGCTAAGACAACAAAGGAATCGATGTTACAGTATCCAAGCTCCTCTTCTATTCCAGATGAGGATAACATTGAGGCCCCGCTCCTAGCCCCCCTTAAGTAAAGGTTGAACACTTCTAGCTTCCTACCCCCATGGCACTGTATTGTTAGTCTCTGAAGATCAGGAGATTGTGTGTTTATATGCCTTACGGTCAGTCCCAATGCAATACTGACCCAAATGAGAAGGCCACCCGACGGGCGACCTTTGCTGCCCTGTGGTTGGGATGCAGGCACAAAGTAGGTTGTGTACCCTACCCTGTGACGAGGTTCCAAGCACCATGTTTCTTGCAGAAGACAAATCCCGAAGGGATCCACAAGGGAATTCCAATCTGGATTGTCAAAATTGCGTGCAAGCCCTGCCACATTCCAACTTAGGATCTTCAGCTGTGGCTTTCCTATGGTTCTCTGCCTGGGCATTGGGGCAAAAGCAGGGGGATCAGGATCAGAAACAGGGCCTAACCTTCTTGAGCCGTGATCCAACCCTGACGCCACTACATCAGCTCTAGTTAGTATTTGAGTGTCCTCATTCTGGATTCAGATATTTACCCTGGTGACGGTAGGTCGTTTGCCAGCAGGCAGGGCCAACTGGTGGAATAACATAGAGGTCGTTGGGGGTGCAACTATCTCGTGCACTATTGCATGAGTTCTATAAGTATTAGAGGTGTTCAGCACTCCCTGCGCTAGCAAGGCATGTGCCGTTGATTGGGCAAGTGAAGCGGAGCTGGTTCCGTCAGGTTTGGTTACCAAGGATAAAGAGTCAGGGTCCCCATGGGATAAGGAAGCCTTTAAATGCAGTGGAGAATCAACTTGCTTGAGGAGTCAATCTACTTCCTCAAGACAGCCAAACCTGTTCGAGGTTGGTGCCCCGAACCAGCGTCTAGATGGAACTTGCTCTTTATTTGAATACCCCCTCCGGGACTGATGGTGTACCAAGGACCAAACGCCCCCATGAGTATGTGTGTTACGCGGTGGGTAAAAGAAAGTTAGTGGCCTGGGTACAATAGGTGAGCCTTCGCCATCAATAAGCCATGAGCAGATATGGTGGGCCGTGTATGGATCCTCAAACGTCACGACTATACAGTCACCAGGACTAGATTTCCGTGAGGGACCTACCCAGGGAACTCTTCGGACCATTAAAACTCTACTTCTCAGACCATTTGGGATCGGTCTATTCACATTAAGCCAGTGCATGACCTTGTTCTTCAGGGACCAATGGTTTTCGTGGTGGTCATTCTCAACCTCAGGCACACCCGTCAGCACCACCACGTAATCATTGGCCTCTGGGGGGAGATCAATATAACCCCCTCGAAAATTACTCTTATTATGTGGGCCCTGGGTGGGTCGGTGGACAACGTTGCTAGCACTCGGCCTTGAAGGAGCACCTGCATTAGTATGTATGGGAGCTTGGGGAATGGGGTGCTTTGGCGCCCTAGGCGGAGGAACAGAGGTATTGTGATCAACTCCCTTGGTACGAGGTTTGGGGACTGGCCGTGTTGTATCTGGTGCTGGAAGGGGAAGGTTTGGAGTCTGTGGGGCTAAGTTATTCTCTAGGAGACCTTGGTTTTCTAGACCTCGCAAGCCTAGAGTGGCCAAAGCTATAATACTCTTTTCCATCTCTAATAGATTGTTCTCAATGCGTGATAGTCTTAGGTCCAAGGGAGATAGGAGCTTTTTTAAGGTTTCCCAAACTATTTCTATAAACTCCCCATCCCTCCCTTCCTGGTCCTCTAATTGTGATCCAATTTCCTCTGCAATTGTGTTATCTTTAGTGGTTGCAGGGGCTGCACCATCTCTATCTTTTCCTCGGAGTGCCTGTGGCGAAGAAGCACACCCTCCTGTAACGCTAGTCACAGGGAAACTACCAACATTAAGTTGGTGTGCCCCAACAATTTTAGCCTTCTTGCGTGAGTATGCAGACCTTGAGTTACGTTTCATTTTGTGTAGTTTACCTTTGGTACTATTGCATGCAGATTCATCAGGAATTTTCAGGGTATGGGGTGTGATAGTGGTTTGTTGGTCAAGAATGGCCACGGGTGGAATCTGACTTCCAAACTGAGGTGTGGGACACAAAGTTGGAGGTGGGACGAGCAAAACTGGAGTGTAGTGGACATCCGCCTGCGTAATTACGCAGCGCGGATTGACCAGACGCTCCGGAGTTATAGCAGATGCTATGTGACCCAAGGAGGATTTTTTAGAATTAGCGATGTCCTGCGACAATCTTCTAGCAGCAGCCAAATCTAAAGAGACACAAGTTTGCAATTTGGTGATTTCCTTATCTATGGCAATATTTGTGCGTGTAATGAAATCATCCATAGGGCCATTTTGTTGCAACCCCCCCTTAGCAGCCCTACTGCGGCTAGCCCGAGTGCACATATCTAGCAAAAGTAGGCAACCAGCGTAAACAATAGGAAGGAGCAAAGTGAACAGTACCAGTGGCAGAGCAAGGGGCGAAGGGGGGGGGGGGGGCCCCAGACCAGACCTCTTGGACCTCGAACGGCCTCAAACGGCCCGCTCTTTGCCCGGTCTTCGCCCCGAGCTGCGTCCCGCGCTGCGGGAGACTGAGGCTATGATATAGGGGGCGTGTTGGGCGGGGGGGCGGGCCCGGAGGGAGAGCGGACCGGATGCTGGCTATCGGTCTCGCAGGGACTCCTGGTTGTTGGAGTCCCCGCACACTCGCAGCCCCGCTGAAGCCTCTCGCCTGGAACCGCCTTACCGCTCCTCTCCTTTAGGTGACGCTGCCCCACGCACTACTGGATGATGCGGCACCCGCGAAGCGGGTGCGGCGAGGTGTGGGCTCGATAGAGTTCAGATACGCTGCCTTGACAATGGTGCCTCCGTGTACAAACAACTGGTGTCCCAGCGAGGGAAGGTGAGGGGTGCTTTTAAAATCCTCAGGTGGGCGGGGGGGCGGGCCCGCAGGGAGAGCGGACCGGATGCTGGCTATCGGTCTCGCAGGGACTCCTGGTTGGTGGAGTCCCCGCACGCTCGCAGCCCCGCTGAAGCCTTTCGCCCGGAACCGCCTTACCACTCCTCTCCTTTAGGTGACGCTGCCCCACGCACTACTGGACGATGCGGCACCCGCGAAGCGGGTACGGCGAGGTTGTGGGCTCAATAGAGTTCAGATACGCTGCCTTGACAATGGTGCCTCCGTGTACAAACAACTGGTGTCCCAGCGAGGGAAGGTGAGGGGTGCTTTTAAAATCCTCAGGTGGGCGGGGGGGCGGGCCCGCAGGGAGAGCGGACCGGATGCTGGCTATCGGTCTCGCAGGGACTCCTGGTTGTTGGAGTCCCCGCACGCTCGCAGCCCCGCTGAAGCCTCTCGCCCACAACCGCTTTACCGCTCCTCTCCTTTAGGTGACGCTGCCCCACGCACTACTGGACGATGCGGCACCCGCGAAGCGGGTGCGGCGAGGTGTGGGCTGCCTCGACAATGGTGCCTCCGTGTACAAACAACTGGTGTATAAAAAGTATATAGATATGGACCGGTGACCTGTTGCGCAACCACAGCTCCTACCCCTCCTGATTCTGCTCTGTGAGACAGGGACAACTCCTGCAGGGACTATGTTGCCTAGAATATGCTACAAACTCAGCCTGAATACACTCAGAGGGGGATAAATCCAGCTGGCTCCTGGCTTGGTTGATCAACAGGGACATTAAGCAACCAAATGTGCTTATGATCCGGTGCCCTGATGGTGCCCTCCTGCACGCACAACAAACTTTAGGGGCCATTAGGATGACAGGCAGACTTCCATCCGCCCGCGACCCTAGCAGTGCTGGGAACGACCGCCTGTGGTACGGTGGTCCCGTCTCGACGATTAGGATGCCTCCGCCACCTTGACGGTGGCATCCTCCATTCCCAGCATTGTGGCAGGCGGTACTCACAGCACCGCCCCCCCACAATGCTGGGAATGCACTGGGTGCATTGTCATGCCCAAGGTGACAGGCACTGCAAGGTACCTGCCACCATGTCCATGCCAATACAGGGGGGTACCACAGGTACCCCCCATGTGCACCCCCAAATTCCTTGGGGGCCCGCAACAGGCCCCTGTAAGAGAACTCTGCATGCCTTTCTGTGGCGGCAATGCTGCCATGGAAAGGCATGTTTCCGCCCCCATACTAATATGGCTCGCGGTGTCTAGCAGACACCGCCGCTAAATTAAACCCTTTTCTGCCCAGTGGACTTGTCGACCGGGCAGAAAAGCAGAGGACGGTCTTCCCGTCCGCCGCGGTACCCCTGCCAAACTTATGTGGCGGGGGTTAAATGCATGGCGTGCGGGATAGGATGTAGGGCGAATCGCCACCGCCATGTGGGCGGTGGTGATATGCCCTACATCCTAATGACCCCTTTGTTTTTATTGCCTGCTACACAGATTTCTACAATCGTCCACCAGAGACTCCTGCCTCTAACATCAATGCTTTTTATGAAACCATTCAAAGCCAGGCAATGTGGCTTTCTAAATCGGACTACTTTGTGTGATGCAAACATCATGCAGGCCTTTCATAAATATGCCCCTTGGTCTCTTACTCCTCAACCAGTAGTTGGGGGGAACACCTTGCTTAGTTTAGGGTCCATTACACTAATAGTATGCCTCTGGTACAGACCATTTCTAAGCCCTGCAGGAAGGGAAAGATATGGCCACAAATGATTATTGAACTGTTGATATGGGGCTAGCAGAATGTGACTAGGTTTTTACCTGGTAGTTGGAACTAGTACCTGGAACTACTTATTCATAGTGACCTCAGGTTGTGTTACACAAAGGGAGAACTTACCATTAGCTTAGCAGCACTCATCGGATGGTGGGCAACGTTGAGGAAAGTACAAAGGGAGAACCATTAAGTGTCCCTGTCAGCCTTGATAAATGCCACTGCTAGCACTACCTAACCATCCAACTCACACACTTAGGACCTGATTCTGATGCGGTTAGGAAGGCCTGCTAATGGCATTTTCTCCATCGAAATCGGATCGGGAACGTGTCTTTCCAACTGATTACGATGTGGTTAGGAAAGCATTCCCACCTAGGGCCCAATTACGATGCAGTTAGGAACATAGGCTTCAATTGAAGTCAATGGGAGTACAACCAAATCGTATCGGGAAGCATCTGGATTCATCGTACTCTGTCGGTTGGACTTTCCCGATCTGATTCGATTGGAAACCATTCCCAAACCCATTTGGCCTGGAGGCTTTCCAAACCGCATCAGAATCGGGCCCTTAACCTTTAGTCCTATTCAAGGTCACCTAAAGGCATAACAATGGCCTAAATGGAATTGTTAGAGACTCAAATGTGGGGGGGGGGGCGTGGTTTCGGCACCAACCAAGATGGCAGTGTTGTGTTGAGCTCCGACGGGTGCAGGAGACGTTATTCCCTGTGGGAGGGCTCCAGCTCTCGCCGAACAAGGGAGACGAGTATGTCTCACCTGTTTCGGGTCTGGTGAGTTGCTGGAGCTTTTTCCAGAGCTTTGTGCATTTCTCCTTCATAAGCGGCCAGCCTGGGGGACTTTGCAGCACAGTGAGAGGTCGAGCCTGCTATTTTGGAATGAGGTGGCTGCGTTTACTCACAAATTTCCTCTCCTAGGTTGTTTGTGGAGCTAAAAAAGGTCTTAATTTTCATTAACTAATTTCAATAAATGTGTGCCTTTGGCCCCCACAGCAGTTTCCACTTCATGTGAGAATATCTTTTTATGCAGTATCTTTTGCTATGTGCTCTAATCTTATATTTTACTTCAGTTTTTTCTAGGCATTCTTTCTGGTCCTTTTATATATTTTGCATTGCATGAATCTCCTCTTTTAAATATTTTTGTCAAATAGTTCCTCAGTTGGTACCATTTCTTCTCAATTCATGGGGAAAATACGAAATCTTAAACTTTTGTGTACCTCAAACAACATTTTATTGTCAGATTCATATTCCAATCACAACGATATGGATGGTGCCGCTTCGTAGAAACCTGAGTCTCACTTAGGTACCATTCCTAAAACCTTTTCATGTAATAAAATGTCTTCGAGTTCAAATAAAAGACATAAAAAGACCCTTCTTCACTGGGAAGCCTGCGTTTGCATCTATGGAGGTTAAACTTGATGAAATGTGTGCATTAAGACCATTTATGGAAGGACTATTAAAACATTACAACAGCTGGTTGACAAATGGTCTTCCATAGAGTCACACATTTTAATGGTAGAGCAAAAGATTGAAAGTCTATAGCAAGCAACTCTACACAGTAGTGCAGAAATAATTTACGCATATATGGGCTTCCAGAAAATGTAAAGGGTTACTACCTGATCAACTATGTTAGATCTTTTCTACTAAAATGTCTTGCCATCCCTACATCTGTTCCTCTCAATATGCAAACAGTGATTAGGCTCCGTAGGAGAGTTTCTACATAACCCTGTGGAGACATTCTGTTTTCCTTGCATTACACTGACTTGCTACAAGTTTTGTCTGCTGTCAAGAATAAAAAGCAAATCATTTGGGATGGGCACAGGTTGTTTTTCTCTCCAGATGTTGCTAAAGTTACTGCAGATCGTCAGAAGCAATTGTTTGATATGTGCCCTCATGTAAGAGCTATGAATGCTTGTTTTGGACTAATTTATCCTTGTTTTTCGAAGGGACATATAACGATAAAATAACAACTCAATGCTGCACTTTAAAGATTTATCCAACTACACGGAGGAAAGAATATGGACTCTTCAAAAATTACTTAATGTCTTTGTTTTTCTTGTTCTTCACTTTTAATAACAATTATGTAATTGTTTATCTTATCTTTTTGAATTGCTATGATGTTTTTTCTCTATTTTTTACATTATCTGATTTGGTACTGATTTCTTTTTTAACACAGGTATTTGTCCTCATGTTTTGTCTCCATGAAGGTCTACCCAGTTATGTTATGTTATTATACACTTATATAGCGCATTATCACCCCGAGGTATCTAAGCACTATCAGCGGACATACAGAACCCAAAAGAATGCAAAGCCATCAAATCAAAGGGGCCCCCAGGCTTCCAGGAAAAGCAGAGTCTTCAAAGTTTTCCTAAAAAGGAGCAGATTGGTTTCCTTCCGAAGTTTCACTGGAAGGGGGTTCCAAGCCTGTGGAATGGTACTGGAGAACGCTCTACCGCCCATGGACACGGGGTTGAACCGGGGGCAAACCAGATTACAACCATCAGTTGACCGGAGGACCCTACTCGGCGTGTAACTGATTAGTTGGTCCTTAATATAGCTAGGGGCCGTGCCGTAAATGGCCTTGTGTGTAATACATAGGCTTTTAAATTTAGTTCTCTGGGCAATTGGAAGCCAATGTAAGTCCTGAAGTAGAGGCGTGGCCCGGGTTCGCCGAGGGTTATTAAAAATCAGTCTGGCAGCATCGTTCAACACAACTTGTAGCCTGGCCAGCAGGTTTTTAGGTAGGCCATAATATAAACAATTGCCATAGTCGAGGCGTGCCAGAATCAGGGTAGAAACTGCTAATCTTATAGTGGAAAAGGACAAAAATGAAGATAATTTCTGAAGTTGGCGCAACAGGTTAACGCAAGTACCCGCCACCGCCGATACCTGCTGTGTCATGGATAACCGGATATCAATTGTGTGGTGTTTTCACCCAAGTCAATGCTGTCCTGCAGTCCAGTGGAGTTCAAATGCTGTTGCCGCCATCACTTAGTGTGGCCACCTTCCCTTTCACCTCTGTGTTTTGTAGGTATGTTTCTCAGTCATAATTTGTATGCCTTGTACTATCTTTTTGTTTCTCTGTTCTCTTCTTTCTCAATGATGTTTATTCATGTTTTCATACTCAATTTTCTTCTTATTTTTCTTCTTTCTTCCTTTCTCCTTTTTTTGCTGCTTACCCTACCCTACCATCCTTTCTTCCCTTTTCTTCTTCATTAAGCACGCATTTTATTTCTCTTTCTACTTTATTCTTCCTATTAAATTTGATACTGTAGATGTAATACTTGTACGCACTATCATTAAAGCATCTCATTCCAGGTCACCAAGATTGAATATTAAAAGGCTAGGTAACCATATTAAATGGCAGAGGGTATTATCCAACTTAGTCAGATTAAAAATAGAAATGTCCTTACTACAAGAAACTCACTTTTCAGAAAAAGAAGCTGCCAAATTAAAAAGATGCTGGGTAGGTTCCCTGTTTACTTTACCTGCTAAATGGAAAAAATGAAGTACTCATCCTTTGTCATAAAAAACTTCAAGGTACTGTTGTTTCACTGGAGTCTGATTCTGAAGGTAGTTGGATTGTTGTTAAACTTTTGATTGATAACACATTTAATAATTTTAATGTGTATGGTCCAATTTCTGTCGATGATACATTTTGGACAAAAATATCTGATACGTTTACAGGATTATATTATATTTGATGGTGATTGCAAGCAAATTCATGACTTTGTATTAGATAGTAATTCAAAAGTTACGTTTGTTCATACTACAATGTACTCACAATATATATCCACCATTCACCGAAAATCACTAATAGTTTGAGATTATGTCTACCGGACCTCTGGAAATACACTTTTAATTTGAACTCACATCATTCACAGTCTTGCATAGATTATCTTTTCCTCAGTAAATTATTTGTTCAACATGTCCTTCAATCTGACACAGGATCTATACGCATATCTGATCATGCACCAGTATGTACGGATCCTGATCTTATTCCTTTCTCCCCACATGCAGGTAGATGGTTTTTAATAACTCAATTCTTATGTACTCCAAATTCACTTCTCAACTTGAATCTTTTGCTTCTGAATGTTTTACTAACAAGAACAAACAGACTCTTCTTTGGCAATGGTTTGGGATTTCTCTAATGCAGTGGCAAAATACTTTATAATTCATTTTGTCTCACAAAATACAAAAATATATGAAATCCCAATCAGACCTATTACTTACTAATATTAAATAGAGCATGCCCATTACCACTTTGAAAATGAGACATCTCTAAAACATCTCAATGAAGCCAAAATTAATTTTAATAGTTTAACTACATATGCTGCCTCAAATTTCCTGCTGAAAAGTAGTGCATGTTATTATGGCAGTCAAAATAAAATGGGGAAAGTGCTTGCAAACAATTTAAATATTATGGAGGCTGGCCCGTTGGAAGATTGGGTACTGACAGATCAGATACAAGATAAGACTCTTTTCATAGTCTATTAAAAAAATAGTAACAATGCTCTGGATCCCATGATTGCACTACGCTTAACTTGGGAATGCGATTTTGGTCCTCTCGAAGATGAGCAATGGGTTGAAATACTCCTAGGTCTGAGGGAGGTGGCAATTCGGCCTGATTAAGACTCATCCAATTGAATTTTATAAAGAATGGACTACGCCAGGTCAGTGCTGGGGAATGGGGAGATGTCCTGATGCGAGCTGCCATAGGGGAAGCGGGTCGAAGAGATCCTTTTACCGCCTCCTGTGGGATTGTCTGAGCATCTGGGAATTTTGGGGAAAGGTTACCAGAGTAATGTCAGAAGTGACGGGGCTTGAGGTTATGCAGGAACCCAAGTGGCTCCTTCTGCTCACCGAAGCAAATTAGGATTGGCCTCAACATGTGAAAACTTGGCTGGGTTTGGCAGCAATAGTAGCCAAGAGAAGTATCGCTAGGAAATGGATACATCTACCCCCACATTGGAGAAATGGGAAAATTACCTTTATTGATGTTGGCAAGCAGAGACAGTGATATATAAAAGCAGGGGGTGCTCCCAGAAAGGAGAGAAAATTTGGAAAGTGGAGGGTATACCAGAAACTCTGATAGGGTGGGGCGTTATGATCGTACAGCCTATGCTTGATGTCTCTAATTGACAACATGTATGACAAATTTGAATGTCAAAAGCTTGATATGATTATTGATGTACTCTTTGTATGTGTAAACATGTCCTGGTTTAATAAAAAGATCTACAAAAAAAAATTAGGAAAGATATAACTAAAATAGAATCCGTACGAAGCAGTGCAGGGCTGCTCTTTTTTTTAGGATAAGGATATATTGCATAACGTTTTTTTAACTTTTTATACCACTTTATATTCTCCAGAAATCAAATCATCAAAATCAGATTTGACTAGATATTTTCAATCTATTACTTCTCCTTCCTCTCTTCATTTTGATCCACTTGGGGCTGAGATTTCACTCTCAGAGATATCCCATGCCGTCTCTGTCTTTAGTAAAGGAAAAGCTCCCGGCTCTGATTTCTTCATTATTGAATTTCTTAGCCACTTGGCCAAACCTCTCCTTCCCAACCTTTTACTTTTATATAAATTTTTTGCCACTAAAGGGGCTTTTATGGCTACTTTCAATATGCCATGATTTGTTTGATTCCGAAAGACAATATAGATCCCACATGGTGCAAGACTTACTGTCCCATCTCGTTAGTCAATACCGAGAATAACATTTTTGCAAAGGTTTTGGCTTTACGTATTGATCCTATCTTACCTGACCTATTAGGACCTGAACAGTTTGGTTTCATTAAGGGTCAATTGGCTTCAGATAATGCTCAGTTCTTTTCAACGTCTTAAGCCAAGCCTCTAATCTGGATTATTCTATTGCTCCTATTGCTTCTGGATGAAGAAAAGGCTCTCAATCGACTCTGTTGGAATTTATGTTTAAGGCAATAAAATGGATTGGCTTTTCACTCAAATTGATTTCTCTACATCGTTGCTTTATATAGGTACTAAAGCTGGCATTTATATTAATGGTGCACTTTCAGATTATTTTCTACAAGGTTGCCCATTATCCCCTCTCTTGTTTATTATAAAACTTGAAACTTTTTAAACAGAAATCTGACCAGTTTAACATGTATCAGGTTTATCAACTGGATCACAACAAATTAAGATGTCATTGTAAGCTGAAGATATTAGTTTTTATTGCTTTGATCCTACAACTTCCCATCCCCGTTTCTCCAGCAAGTTTCAACTTTTTCTCAATTTTTGGGTTGTAGGCTTGATGCTGATAAATGCGAAGTATTACCTTTGAATGTATTGTGTAATAAACAACTTTTCACACATACAGGTTTTTGCCTGGCTACCCACCAAGATAAAGTACTTAGGTTTATGGTTCTCACAGCCCTTGAAAGAAACTTTTAAACTGAATTTTGATTCCATTATCAAGACATTAAATAATAGCATTGTCCAAAGGCATCCACTTCTTCTATCTTGCTGGGGTAGGATTGACTCTATTAAAATGATGCTCGCATCCCTCGTATTATATGTTATTGCTATGATTCTTGTTTCTATCCCCAGTTATCATTTCAGGAAAATTGATTCTCTTTTATTACAATTTCTATGGAAAGGGAAACCTCCTCGCATAGCTCTGTCCTCATTAAAAAGGGGAAGGCTAATGGAGCCCTTAAATTCCCAGATTAAAAAAAATATCACTATGCTTTTTCTTTAAAACAAGCCGCTCGTTGGGTTTCTTCAGATCTCCCTTTACAAGTATTCGGGGGAATGTTGGTCTAATATTTTTGGGTTAAGATTTGGGGTAAACTCCACAAAACAACACGAGCTGTATTCAAACCCTTTATTTTGTCAATTGCCGTTTGTGATTAACACCTACCTGTCTAAAATCCTGTCCCTTTGATGCTACCTCATCATGGTGGTCTGACTCATGTTCCACTGCAGAACCTAAACATATGTTGGTTTTAAACCCTATTATTTTATCATTTTTGAAAATTGGTCTGGGCTAAATAAGATTTTTAATGTAGTTATGCCTTTCTTCTTTAATAACTTTTTCTTAAGTAGTTTGGCACCTCAGTGGTTCATTCACCTGCAGGCTTTAATTAGTAGATTTACTACTGGCTGTTGCATTACACTTAATGATATCAAATTGGAGACAAGCTTTAAATTTCACTTTCATGTCTTGGTGGAATGCCATTTGTTTTCACCATAGATTGGATACCAACTACGTCACTCCTATTTCTCCTACTAATAAAAGAGATCATTTATGACTTCCACTAACCAAGTATTTATCCATTTGTACTTCATCTGTTATTATTATCTCTGTACCGGATGATGTACAGACACCACCTTGAATCTCTTCCACTCTGCTTTTGTATAAAGTTGTAATTTTGTTTTTCAAAACAATACAAAAGACAACATGTTTTATCTTTTTTTCCTGTTATAAAGTCTACAGTTTCCTAGATATGGTTATGTTTCTTTATTTGATATAACATGCTACATATGGTCTCCTTTTTCGTTCCCCTTCTCCCACTTTTTTCATTATATTATTATACCATTGATTTGAGCGTAAAGTTAATATCTTTTCTTATTTTTTATTCAAAATACTAATGCTTTATACTCATAACTTTTGTTCTGTCCTGGTTTTTGATGGTATACCTTTCTTTTGAATGGTTATTTATCTACTGTTTTCAAATAAACTCAAACTTAAAAAAGAGACTCAAATGTGATCTGTACTGGTCTTTATTAAAAACAGAGTACTAATGTCTAGCACCAGAAAACTTTTGAGATTCACAAAGAATTCCTAGAGTATTCCCAGGCGTTTTCATTTCTCATAGCTACCCAGGAGTGCTAACGTCTTACCATTTATACATTTGGATCTAAATCTTACACACAGAGACGTGGCTTCAGGGGGTGCTTTTGGGTGTTACAACAAAAATAGATGGGTACAGGTGTTTTCAGTCGGGTATGCTGAGATGTCTGTGGTATTTCTCCAGCAATGTGTAAATAGGCTCAGACAAAAATGCACACATACTCTCCCTCTCTGTTTTCAAAGTCTTAAAATGTTTTACTTATTACAAAATGTTGTGTTTTCTCTCTCAGCACTCTTACCAATCAACCTTCCTCTCCCTCCACTGCCCTTTAGGCCCCTCCCATGAATGCTGCTTGGTGTATAATGTATTTCAACATTATATGCCAGCCTGATTGTTGGGAAATCCGAAGCTCACACCCCCAAACTTACTGACCAAGTTACGCCCATGTTGCATATGTATATTTCCAAATGAGAAAACATTTATCACATGGAGCAGCCCAACCCTATACACACTACCAAGACCTTTTTTTTGGTGGAGAGGTTCCTCCCCTTTATTACCATAAAAACTGATTTACTTACCTGTAAAAGTTATCTAAATGCCCACAGGCTTGCAAGACTATGAGTGTTCACTGACATTTGCTGTATCAATCTCCACCCATGAATGTCCACACCGCATCCCTGTAAAGAAGATGTACTTATCTGGTATAATTCTATGCATCAATACATCTATCATAATCGCAAATTCATTTTTTGTGACTTAAAATATGTAACTGTCCTCCAAACTGCTACTATCTGCATATCTGTGTCACACAGGTGTGAAAATGTTTGTTAATCAGCATCATGACTGCACCTGAAAAAATAGGACTGAATTTGCTTTTGATATGCTAATTTATCTTGTACTAACATTCTATTCATTAGGAACACGAGTTCTCGTCGATTTATAAACTATACACTATGCTCCAAACAACAACAATCTTTCCCGCACAACTATACATTTACTTGAGAAGTATGAACAACTCACCATGTAATACCTTTTTTTTAAACATGCTTCTGACTGCAATGCTGCCATTGTAACACTATATATGGGAGGTTTTCCCATTACCAACCACAGAAGTGTGAAACATTCACGTGGACATTATGGGATTAACAGTTATGACCTGTAGATCACCACATTTCATGTGGTGAGTATCCAAACCCCTGGGCTTTCCTACATCTGTAAAGGTATTTCACATTTCAATAACCTATCAAAACCAATCCCCACCCTACAACCAGGTGCCATCTCAGTGGTTCTTTTCTCAACTTTGAGCATTTTATGAAATATTCAACAGCCTAGCGGTAGCACACTGTCCCCGCCCGAGCACTACAGATACCTCCCTACTGTTATTTTAAGGGTGACAACTCCTCACTACCAAACACCAACATGCCACTCTCTCTCTCTTCTGTGCATACAACCTTCAAATTAGCATTCCACATTTAATAAAGAACGAAAATAAAAACTATGCAAAAAATATTACATAAAATCATACCTTCTACCCAAAACTTTGTAGAGTTTGCACAATACCTTTTTGAGGTGATACGTCATTGTATTCAGACATTGTTCCGCATACAGCAATCCTCCCATATTTATTCATTTGAAGCAAAGCAATGCTTGAGAATTCTCCTCCCACCTAAATGGAAGGTCAGAAAAATACTAGACTGATAAGCCAAAAAATTTGCATTTACAGGTTATTACATTAGATTAATGCTAATCACTGCTACATCCTTTACTTGAAATTTTAGATGGTGTTTTGTGCATCCAGACAACTTAAATTTTTTTTTAAAAAAATACAGATAAGTCTTGCATTATAAACTAGGGATGCACATTAGTAGGACTGCTGGCAGTGGTGGCTTATCCATTATAGTGCTCTAGCATTGCTGTACCACTTTTTCCGCTTGTCAGTCTGAAACTCGCAAGCTGTGCACAAGCCAGTTTTCTTTACCATTGCCTGTCTTTATGTTTGTGTTTGACAATGAACAGAGCTCCACTGCCATACATACATACATACATAGTTTTAGATATCCTAGTTTTGAAGTCTATTAGTATTTTTTTTACTCTTGATGGCACTGTTTCTTGATCATGAGGGAGACAATGCCTTTTACAATTTCACTTACATATCTATTTTTTAAGTCTCATTCTGCATGGTGGGTGGCACAATAGTTCAAAGAGTAAGAGAAAAGAGCAAAGGGATTCTGTTCTCCTGGGTGTACCAATGTTAATTTGTTTTTGAAACGTCAACCTGCTAGTGACATGCACTAAGGTAGTATGTGCTGAAGAAGGCATTACTATTCAGCATTTTTCTGCTCATTCAGTCAATAGGGATTACCCCACACCTTAACCCACAAAATGTAAAATGAAAAATATACACTTAGCCTTCAGAAATCCACCAACACCACCCTCTAAAAATAACCCTCCCCACAAAATCCAAATATGAAAGCAAATATCTGGCCTCTTGCCACCCAGCCACACCACGACCTGCATAATCACCCTTTGGCCAAACTGAAATTTAAATACCTGGCCTACTGTCACTCACCCCACCATGCTCTGGGGGTCTGCGCCCTCTCTGCACAATGTATCCAACACTGTGCTAACGCAGACTCTGCGAGAGCCTCTTATCAGCACTGGTTGATTTCTCCTGTCAGGGCGGGTCTGTAGCGGCCCATGCTGAGTGTAGGTAGTTGGTGAAAGCTCATCACCACATTACGACTTACATTCTCAATCTTCTTGTGGATCTGTGGGGGATCCATGAGAGGTGTAAGAAGGCACAAGAGATATCCACTAGCCATTTGACTGCTGAACTCTGGTTTTTGGGAACAAAGGTGAAGAGGCTGAACAAAAGGTAAGTAACGGTAACGTCACAACGCTAGAGGACCAGTTTGGTTGCTGTGAGACCTGACATCCTTGATGTAGTATTCCCACAAACCTTTTGCCTTCATCTCTCCAGTTTCGCAGAATTTGTTCCTGTTGGCCTCTTTAGGTCTCCGTACACTTTACCACTGCTAACCAGTGCTAAAGTGCTTGTGCTCTCTCCTTCAAACATAGTAAAGTTGGACTACACTTAACTGCCGCATTTATTTACTTGTAATTTCCTAGTAAATGGCACTACATGTACCCAAGGCCTGTAAATTTGATATTACGAGTTTGCCTTCTGCAATCATTGTGCCACCCATTAAAGTAGTACTTTAAAACATGTCTCAGCCTGCCACTATAGCCTGTAGTGCACTTTTAAACTGTAATTTCAACCTAGCAAAATAAACATTTTACCAGGCCTATACCATACTTTTTAATGCTTATATGTCACACCTAAGGTATGTCCTAAAGGTCATAGGGCAATGTGCATAGTATTTAAAAAGTTGGACATTGCACTTACGTTTTACATGTCCCCCTGGTAGCAAAAAAAACTCCTAAAGTAGTTTTTTTACCTTTGTAAGGCATATCTCTCCCATTGACTAGCACTGAGTTACCTTATTTCATTTAATAGGTGCTAACGTTTGGTTGGGTACCGATAAAGATATGCTTTTTACACTGAAACTGCTATACAGTTCCTATTAATGTAGTAGGACTATCTATTTAGAGCAACAAAACTTTATAAGACAGAGACTGACTTTTCTTGTATAATAAGTAAATGCTGCTCTGTTTGGCTAGCTCACAGTACTGCCTCTAAACTCCTAAAGCGACAGAGTTATAAATGTTGTCAGTAAACAGAACACAATTCTCAGATTCCCAAGGAAATCATGATAACATATCTAACCCTTTCATTTGTCACTCTTGCATGCCCAAAGTCCTCATGAAGAAAATGTATAATATTGCATTTTCAACTGTTTATTGAAAAGCTCTATTCTTTGGAAGTGAAACATGAACTACAATTGTAAGAAAGATGAGACACATTATTGTAATAAGCATTATTAAAATAGTTAAAAACAAACAATTCAACCATGGTAATTGTTCATAATGTTGCTAAAATTACTCCTATTTATTACTCGCCTCCCTGCGAAAGAGAGCATATTGGGGTACCCATCTGCTAGGCCTATTGGAATTGCATAATCCCTTACCTTTGTACTGTATATCCACAAATGCACGTCTGACTGAATGTGCAGCTATCTTCCTTCTTAGAATGAAGTTTGGAGAGAGCAGTACTACATCTTACAGCACCGTTCCGTTATGACTACAGTGGAAGTTAACCTCTCACCAATTTCAGCATGGATGCGATTCAAATAACAAAATGACAAGCTTATCATACTGTGCCAAAAGTGTAGGACAGCATCTTAAATAGACTAAAGCAGAATAGTTGTCTCTTTACAAGCACAGAAAATAAAACAATGCCTCATGTTCTGAATTTGTGCGACCCTGGAAATAAATATGTAGACTACAGAGAGATTATGTCTATCAAAAATAAATGTGAGCAAGGGTCATTCTCACAATAGGAAACATGTGCAAACCACCATAGAAAATGAGGTTAAGTTAAATAAAAAACTAAAATAGAGAATAATTGCAGACTGTATAACTTAATGAATTGTAATTTAAAATAACCTCTAAGGTGAAGTCATATTTTAAGTTGCCTTTCTGAAAAAGCTTCTTTTAGAAAGATGCCAATTTCTTGTCCCTTAATATCTGTGCCTTCTACCAGTGTACTAGGTCACATGACTGTGAATAGCTCTGCTGCTGGGGTTTGTGTATTACTTCCAGACCATGAAACTGTGGGCGTTTAGGTGAGGACATGATGGGCCATCCTGACAGGATAACTGGAAAGGGGCTATACACAAACCCACTTACACTTCAGAGGGCGTTGCTTCCTGCACACATCAAAGAACCTGACACCAGGCATGCCCCGCCTTTTCTCAACCCCAGACTGTTTGGAGCCTTGACAGAGAAAGGGGAGGACATTTCCAGAACCAGATGTGGGGGAAGGACAGGGAGTGCCCCACACAAAGGCTAGCACCAGGTTTAAATACTGGACCTCCAGAGTAACTCATCAGAACACTCCTTGACCTGTATAAGTTACATAGTAAGGACTGCCCTTCTGCCAGAGGACTGCCCTGCTGCTTGCAGGACTGCCTTGCTATTTGAGAAGGAAGATTGGACTTGCTTGCCTTCATACCAAGCTACCCAGAGCAACTTCAAGAGTAAGTTGGCTGACCTCCTATGTGAGCTACAGGGACAGAACAAGTTTTAGAGTCCTCCCGCAACTGCGCAGCTGACCTGCTACAACTGGACCTACCTGGAACTGGATCTCTCTGAGCCTGATGCTGGCCACTGTTGGAGTGAGTTCCTGATCCCCAGGAGGTGCCTCCCCAGTTCTTTGAACCTTGGCTGGCGTTCGAGGTTACTCCTCCTAAAAAACAGCCCGAAGTTTGGGCTTCTCACAACTGTGAATAGGCCCGCTTGTGCCAAGACTCTGCTGCCAGTGGGGATTGTGATTTGAATCTGTGGTGAAACCTGCTCTTTGCACCAACAACGGTCTCGGCGACCACCAATGCATGATCTTCTCTTTGTGTAGAGTGCCTATAGTCCATGAGGACCATCCACGCAAAGCTAAAGCAATGACCATCCACGATGGCCGACCTGCAGTTCGTGCTACAGCGATGACCATCCACGCCACTCAACCTGCTCCTTGTTGCTTCCACCAACCCAAACGGAACTCTTTGTTCCGACTTGGACAGTAACTTTTCCAAGAGACAGACCCGATCACTGCATCCGACTCACACTACATTGCAATTGGCCTGAAATTGTAACTTTTTCCCAGATGACCATGAGTGGCTCCTTTCGCATCTAGGCGCTGATCTCACAAAAAACTTTTAATTTAAATATTTTCTTTTCAACTGATTAGATATTTTGTTCTGGTACCATTTTATTGGTTTCATGACATTAGCACACATGCATTTACAATGCATTTCTTTACCACATAGCAATTACAATGTATGCCATTACCACACAAACCTTTACCATACATATATCGTTACCACACATGTTGGACAATGTAAGGTAATTGAAACATCATCTGATAATATATTTATATGCTACGGATACCAATATCATTATATGCCCTGAAGATAAGGGGGTGGGGGATTTAGTTCTCCTCAGCAAGAACTTGTACATTGAGTAGGCCATACACCAACTCAACGACAGAAGATTCTACATTTCCATCAGTAAGGAGGCATATGCCAATGGTGTCACTGACATCTGGAGCGAACTCACCGAATGTAAGGACAGAGGTATACTTGAGTGGGAGTAATACTGTTTCATAATAAAATATTACCACAAATTACTGGTACTTTATTTTCTCCCTGAGGTCCACAAGAATGACCTCAACCCCAAGGAGAGACCCATAGTGTCCTTCAGGGATAGCACCCTGGGGAACATATCCAAATACGGGGACTATTTTATGAGGTAATTTGCCACAGGCATCCCCTCCTCCTTCCTTGAATTTGAACTGGCTGTCATTAGGTTGAGCTACATCAACAACGTGTTCATCATATGAAACGGTACAGAGGAGGAAGCCATACAGTTTGTTGACAAGCTCAATAACAATATCCACAATCTATTTATTTCTCACACCATTAGTAAGACCTCGGTAGAATATCTGGATGAGAAGGTAGAGATTGCGGAAGGCAGGGTACAAGCTAAACTTTTCCACAAATCCACTGTAGGTAACAGGCTCCTACATGCCCTAAGCATCCACCCTGAAACCCTCAAGTGGAGTATTCCCTATCGAAAGCTGCTGAGGGCAAAGCGTAACTGCAACACTGAAGAATATTTCTTGGCTGAACAAGCCACCATGGTTAACAGATTCAGAGAAAGAGGCTACCCACAGTGGGTACTCAATAGAGCCATTGACAAAGCCAAAATTGTCACCATAGAGGAAACACATTGTTGACAATATCCCTGTTACTGAATCTGACGCTCAGATTGAACCTACAGTCATCAGGACTTTCAATAACAACTCAAGGGATGTATGCAACATCTTGACTAAAAACTAGAACATATTGAAAAGCGACCTGATCATAAGGCATACCATACAGTATTGACCCAGGATCACGTAAAAGAAAAGACGCAGCCTTAGGGATATGCTGTTTCATAGTGACATTATCATCAATAACCAGATCAGTGAGCATAATCTCCATGTTTTTTCCATGTGGTCACTGTAAGGCCTGCAGGAAAAGCACCATGCACAAAGAATATATGACTACCAGACCATGACAAACTCAGAAGATCCTACAGTTACTTGCCTGTAGTTCCCCCTTCATGGTTATACATACTTAAGTGCCCTTTTTGCCTTATATATGTAGGCAGCACCACGCAGATGGTTAAGAAGAGAATTCTGGAACATATGAGGGCCATCAACAACAAGGGCCCTAATCAACCTGTTGCAAGGCACATCCAAGAGGTACACTATTCAGACACCTCACTTCTCGCTTTCGTTGCAATTTAACAAATTATCCACAACTTCAGGGGCAGGGATAGAACATTCAGGTCGAGAAAAAGAGAACCCAAGTACATACTTGATCTTGAGACCTAGGGCTGAATGTAGGTAAATCTCATTTACCGACTCTAGAATACCGAATTTTACCAATTCGGTATTCTAGATTCTGTAAATGATATGTAGGAAATAATTCGGTAATTTTTGCCGAATCGGTATGATTCGGTAATTACCGAATCGGTATTTACCGATTCGGTAATTGCCATTGATTCCTATTGGCCTTGAGGCCCATAGGAATCAATGTCAATTACCGAATCGGTAAATGCCGATTCGGTAAAATTACCGCAAGGGGGACAGGGTGTCACTTTGACTCCCTGTTCCACCCCTGATTCTGGCTTGTGTGCCATGTGACACACATACATGCCCTTGGGGCATGTATGTGTGCCACATGGCACAGGTGTACATGCACAGATGTGTATTTACACTGGAATTCATTATTTACCCCAAAATATTATTTCGTGGTAAATACTAAATTCTTAACGGCCAGTGGCACTGTTTTCAGTGTCACCTACATCTAGATTTACAGATTCGGTAAATTTACCGATTTGGTATTTTACCGAATCGGTAAATTTACAGAATCGGTAAATTTACCGATTCTGTAAAATTTAAGACCCCTAAATATCAAAAACCAAATACTGGTCGGTAATGGCCGAAATTGTCAGTTACCGACCGGTATTTGGTGTCCTACATCAGGCCCTAAGAGCCCTGTTGGGCTCAATCTCAATTAAGAACTCACGGTACATCTCCATGAAGAATAATCTGCCTGGTCAATTGCCTCTTCCTTCACCCTTTCTAGTGTTTGCAACTCTGCTACAAGGGGTGATGCCATGCTACTTTTTGTTTCTTCCTCACATTGCACAGTTGTCTTTTTTCTCTCCTGACCCTACATCTCTCTCCTTACCATCTCATTAGATCTCAACCAGGGTTCTATCATGGGAAATAGTTTTTTGTCCATTTTGGCAGGTTTTTACCTTTGTGTGTGTTTGTCTATTACAGGAGAAAAGGAAGGGGTCCTCACACGTGACAATCTGTGGTACCTGGATGGGTTCACCTACCCTTTCTTTTGCCAACACTGATTGGGTGACACACAGCTCACAGATGTTAGCACTTTTTCATTAAGTTTTTATATAGATTTATTTCATAGTTTCTGTGCACATGTGTTCTTGGCTGATTTCCTCACCATGTTTCTTTTTTGGACATTGCAAAGGACTGTCCGGATTGTGCATAGGTTATTTGTGCCAAGTGCTTGATTCGCCTACTTGGGCATGATTGGATTTGTCAACATTCTGTTTGATTCCCATCATGTTTTCAGCCCACTAGGGCACTCTGTTGGTATATGCATGATGTTTTGACCATCAAGAGGCCACTAGGGCATACTTTTTGTGGTCAGCATGTTGTTTTGACAATCACCAGGCTCCCCACAGGGCAGCTAGCAACAGAGCAGGACATACAATAGTTTTTTCTCAGGAAAACCCTGCTTATTTACTTTTAAGCATTTCAGCACTGAGGGCCCCTGCCTACTGTCATTGTCTGCCCCCATGGGACACACCATCATTTTACATATGTTGTTGATATCATGCATTTATTATGTGTGTTCTTGTACCATCATTGTGTACATTTCATGTAATTCCCTGCAACTTCTATGGTCACAGTAGAGTACTAGTTTTCTTTATGTGAGACTGACACTTCACCAGTCCAACATAGCTTACTCACATTTTGGTGATCATATGATGGCACTTTCTCAACCTCCCCCGGTTCCGCAGGGCAGTTGGTACATAAGGCACCTGCCTTGACTTTCCACATTGACCCCACCGGAGGTACAAAATGCCTATCGACTTGGGACATGTGTACATAGTGTTTTAGAAGGAACAACATTGTTTTCCACAGGTTTAGTGTATGTCACCCACATTGGGTGGTAATATTTATGATTAATTTTCACTAAATATGTAGTGCAGTTGCACATGCCCTTTTCTGTAATTACACATGTACGATACTTTCTGGATACCATGGTATGCAATCTGCAGAATTTTCACTGTCAGTACATCTTGTTGTATCTGTCAGGCCATCATGGTTACCGCATTTCCTGACATATTTTGACACAATTTCCTTTGTTTATGTTTTGTAATGAGTGTATTTAATTTGCAGAACTTCTGGGTGTATCCCATGTGACCAAGACCGCATGATGCTTGAAAACGTTTCGGGAATTATGAATAAAGCACAACTTGACTGACACCATGACTGTGTACTGAGCATGGGTCTATAGTTTGGGATGTTGCTTATGATTTGCACCTGCATTATGCACCATCCCTCAAGGGTACTGGGGCCCAGAAGGAGCCTTTTTGTTATATATATATATATATATATATATATATATCCCTTTTTAAACGGCGTTCCTTAGCGAGCACTCGGGCATCGTTAAACAAACACAGTCCACGTACCGTGCCCCCCGCAACTCAATTGACTGAGGCAGTGACTGGCGTACTTCTGGTGACCGGACCCGGCGAGGAGCTTTGCAGCCAGGGAGGTCGGCTGACTTTCCGTGGTGTTTGGAGGCGGAAGCTGGTAGGACACCGTTGGTGCGCTTATTTGCCTGTTAATTTTCGTTGGAGTTAGCAGGTTTTTGGGCTTGTTCTCCTCTAATCGAAGCCAGCCAGCAGTGAAGCGGTTGATTATACAAGCCGCTGATACACTTTGCAGAACATGTTTTCCACTGAGGCGCTAAGGAGTAGGGAGTCTGCAGCGGAGGCTCTTTATGGAAATCTGCCAACTACTTCAGTAGAAACCACTCATGACAATCGTACTACTAGTACCAACAGTAGTACAAAGGCTTTTAAAAACTCTGGAAAAGCTACTTCGAAGTGAACTATCGAAGTGGTGGGAGAAAAAATCTTTGGAAAAGTACATTGAGGCTAACCGTGTCCCTCGGGGTTTAAGGATAATGATTGTTCCTACCTATGAGAACCCGGACCCCAAAATGCTACAGGAGTGGGCGGAAAACAACCTACAATCATCTAGAAATATGTTACAGATTCTAATAAAATATGCCCACACTGATAGGGAAGCGCTACTGATTGAAATTGACAAAATAAATGCCCTGTTGGAAGCGACTGTTGAAACTGATTTGATAGCTAACACCAGAAAAGAAATTGGCCAACGTTTGGCGAAATTGGAACAAACCATTCAAGAGCGCAAAATACACAAATTTGCTAGAGACAAACAGGATTATGCTACTGGACGCATTTTTACATTTTCCCGCAAGTATGATTCTTATAAAAGAAAGGCAATGTCTCTTCAACAGAAACCAAGTGCTTCTCACAGTTCCAATGCGCAAGCCACTACTGCTGGTGTAATGAATGAAGATAATTTATCAGTGGCCTCCTTCACGGGCTCTGAGGACAGTACACCTTCTGCAGATGCAGGGTCCTCGGATTTGACATCTTTCCCAGTAGTTGATGAACTTAATTTTGTAAGCGAGGACCGGAGGTATTCCCTGCGCTCACGGAACAATCCTCCACAAGCAGGCAAACCAGCAGCCAAAAACGTCGGCGCAGGAAACGAGCTGCCAAAAAGAGGTGGAGGGAGGGGCAGAACGCGCAGGAATTGGAACAAATACCTCAGACACAAGACAACACAGTAATTAATCTGACTGACTTTGTACTGTCCAAAGCGGAAGAGCAACTTTTATCCTTAGGCTTGTCCTATTGCCCACCGAACAATTTCTCCTATGTCCAGGCAAGGATTGATGTATTTAAATTTATTAGGAAAATCAAACTTCAAAAATATTTCCTATTACATCCTGAGAAACCCAACAAGGGCATAGGACAAACTACTCCATCAACGGATGAAACTCTTTCAGTAAGGAATTTGCAGGGGTTACAAACCCTCATTTCCTTAGCAAATGAGGACAGTTCACAGAATGAACCCACAGTCAGCCAGATTGTTACAGTCAACCGTTCACCATCTACAGCATTTCGAGGAAAGTCTCCATTCATGCCATTAATGCCTAAAGATGCTGTTGATGTCTTCAGTGACAGAGTCATTACTGAGCTCAAGACTTTGAATAGGACGTTACTGGGAAAGAAAAAACAGTGTGACTTCAACAACTCACAGTATGCTAAGCTTGTGAGAAAGATCCAAGGTAACAATCAGATAGTTGTGAAAAGTGCGGACAAAGGGGGGAACACTGTTCTCTGGGCTAAAAGTGACTATGTTACAAAGGCAACCCGCCAACTTAATGATCCCCTTTGCTATTCTAAAACCACCAAATTTACTATGCTGAACAGTCATGACAAAACCAGAAAAGATATCAATACCTGGTTGAAATGTGGTTTATTGACCAAAGAGGAATCTAAGTTCTTGAATGTTTTGCACCCTATCACACCTTTGTTTTATTTGTTACCTAAAATCCACAAATGCACTACTCCGGTCTCAGGTCGTCCTATCATTTCAGCACAGGGTAGCATGAATGAGAATATCTCAAAATATGTTGACTTTTTTCTTCAGCCTCATATGATTTCCCTCCCTTCCTTTCTTAAAGATACCACTGATTTTCTGGGGAAGATTAATTGCATCACTTGGGGTCCTGATTTATGTTTCCTGGTGATGGATATTGAAGCACTTTATACCAGTATCAACCATCTCCAGGCTCTGGAAGCTGTTCAGTTTTTTCTTGATTCCCGGGAGGCAACTATGCGGGATCACAATAGGATGTTGTTAGACATGATTCGTATTTGCCTCTTTAATAACTATTTCCAGTTTGGCAAGGAATTCTACCATCAAGAGCGCAGGGTGGCAATGGGTTCATGCTTCTCCCCCAGCTATTCATGCTTGCATGTTGGCTGGTGGGAGGAGCATGTGCTTGGCGTCACTCACGCTCATTGGCTCCCTCACTTATTAGCCTACTGGAGATTCATAGACGATATTTTTATCGTCTGGAAGGGATCTCAAACTCTGGCAGCTGACTTTGTCAAAGAAATCAATGTGAATGACAGAAATCTTAAATTCACTGCCACTATTTCAGATACTTCTGCTGAATCTTTGGATGTGTTGATTTACATTGACAATAACAGAATACAATCTAAACTGTTCATTCAGGAAGAGCACTGCGGGCAATTCCATCTTGCATGCCCACAGTGCTCACCCCCTCTCACGATCAATAGCATACCTCTGGGGGAATTCATCAGAATCAAACGCATATGTAGCGATCCTGTTGTCACTCAACAATGTCTGGCAGAATCTAGAGATAGATTCCTTCGAAGGGGCTACAAAAGAGCGGTTCTGGACAGAGCTCTTAACACAGTATCAGCACGCACACGCGAGACATTGCTGACCCCCAAGATTAAACTAGACACTGATGTCACTAGTGGAACAACAGTAAGATTCATCACTACATTTTGCGCTCAAAGCTCCAGACTTAGCCAAATTATCAGATCTGAATGGCCGATTGTATTGACTGATGTAATTCTAGCTCCTTTTTTGCCCAAATCTCCAGCTATTACCTTTAGGAGAGCTCCCTCTGTGAAAGATTCCCTTGACCGCACACAGCCAGAAATCCAATCTAAGACCACTTGGCTCAACAAACCTGGCTTTTACAGATGTACCTTGTGCCGTGCCTGCAGGTTTGCAGTCAATGGCACCCACTACACATCTGCATTTAGTGACCGTGTCATACCAATCAGGGAACATTTAACATGTCGCAGTGATTTTGTGGTATATAAATTGACCTGCACTTGTTCATTGTCATACATTGGGAGCACTAAGTTGCAAGCACACCAACGTATCCTGCAACACATACGGGCCATAGTCAACTCGGACATGAACTACCCTGTCGCGCGCCATTTTAAATCAGTGCACGACAAGAAATTAAAAGACCTTAAATATACTCTGTAGTGCTCCGTGGCTAATCCTGGCAGGGGTGGTGATCGAGAAAGACTCCTCCGTCAAAGAGAGGCTTTTTTCATCATTTTGCTCGACACCAGATCCCCCAACGGTCTTAACGCTTTTGATGAATTACATCATTAATTACATCATTACCTATGAAACTAGTGGTTTTTCCAGAAACGTAATCCTCAATGAACTTTTGTCATTTTCAAGTGTGTGCTTCTTTCGCTATATGTCCAATGGATTTATATGATGCCTTTTTTCTGATCAATGAATTTTGTGAATGGGAGGAGGTACTGTTGATTCATGGTGATCCAGAGTCCATATAATGATGATTTTTTCAGATACTAACATGATGAATTTACAGCTGGTCTATATACCTATGATATCTGAAATGTTTTTGGTAGTTTCCTTAAAATGAGTCCTCTGCTGCTAGTTCGATTCCATGTATTTAACATCTGAAACTTTTTCTGGTCTAATAATCTGTATTTTGTATATATTAGCAATCTGTGATGTCCACTTCATTTTTAGGCCATTTTCTTACAAGGGAAATCTCAATGTGCACTTGCATATGATTCTTTGTTCTTCTTTTTTCCTTGTTTTGTGGGATTCAACAAACTTCTTTATTTATAAGATGTGAGGGGGGTTCTATTGTGTATACCGTCAACTTTTTTCCATGAGAGAACAACAGAGGGTTCAATGTATTTATCATAAATTTGTTTCCTCCTGTTATAAATTGCTGCATTTGGCCGTTTTGAGCACCAAGCTCTAATTGTTTTTCAATATTCACTATTATGGGATATTGTTTGTGGACATTTCATCACATTAATTTGATTGCTTATCTACGTTGTTATTTTACCCGCGCGACCTGTTTCTTTAGGCGCTTGGGCTTTTATCCACGATTTAAATCACCGACTACTCCTGACGCGTCATGTGACCAAGCCCCGTTCTCGGGGCGAAACGCGTCATGGAGGGCACTTGCTCTGCACTTACTGCTTATTAAATGCACTGCTGAAAACATATTTTTTTGGTGCTGGCTCATCTTTCAACTGGAGTGATTACTTTGGAGGTCTGCGCCCGTTTAAACTGCGTCCAGAGCAGTTGGGAGTTTGTTTTCTATATATATATATATATATATATATATATATATATATATATATATATATATATATATATATATATATATATATATATATATATATCCCTTTTTAAACAGCGTTCCTTAGCGAGCACCTGGGCGTCGTTAAACAAACACAGTCCACGTACCAGTCCACCGAAGTTAGATTTATTACTCCATAAATCAAACGTGACGCGTTTCGCACTCCAGAGAGCGCTTGATCACGCGTCACGTTTGATTTATGGAGTAATAAATCTAACTTCTGTGGACTGGTACGTGGACTGTGTTTGTTTAACGACGCCCGAGTGCTCGCTAAGGAACGCTGTTTAAAAAGGGATATTGTGCCGGTGGCTCCACCGGGAACGAGCCACCCCAGCTGAAGGCGAGGGGTTGTCAGAAGGAGCAAATTTCCACGATATATATATATATATATATATATATATATATATATATATATATATATATATATATTCTTGTGATCAAAACCGGGGAGACCCGGCCGAAAAGTGTCATGTTGTGAAGAAAATAAACTCACCTTGAAATCTTTATCCTGCGTGGTGGTCCATTTTCCTGAATACATTTGCTGCAGCAATTTTTGTGGACAGGATCCTGTGCTTATATATATATTGTTACTCTAGGCATACCTTGTGTACCCTAAGAATCTCCCTCCGTATATGCGTCAGGTTCATTTGAATATATTTCTATACTACAGTTAGCCCACAAATTGACATCACAAGGATTTCACATAGGAAAAGGTTCGATAGCTATGCAACATCATAAATATGCATGTCCATTTGTTTGCACGAAACACTTTAACGGTGTAATTGCGGTTATATCGTGGCATTACTTAATGCATATAAACATGTTTTTAACTACGCATAACTATATAAGTGGTACATGTATTTTATTGATGCCCTGTATATTGGTGGAAAAACAAAAACTAATATTAGGAAGTCATGTATTTTTGAATAGACACCAGGAAATGTTATTGTATGAGATTTGTGGGCAAACAGCTATGTAATGTTAAGGCAAGTATTTTTTCCATGTCCATTACGCTCAGTGATGCAACTGTTTGGCGCCTAATGTGGGTTTTAAAAAATGTATGCCTTACTGCCCGTTTGTTGAAGTGAACAAGAACACAGCCCAGTGTCCGAAACGCACGTTTTCCAGCACAGCAAATAAAACCTGGCAACATCGATTTTCGTGTCCGTGATCCTGTTTTGTGCAGTGAAGCACTTGGGAAGTGGAGTGGATATATATAAATATATGAACAAACAGGATCCCAACTGCTTCTGGTAGCAGTCCAAATGGGCGCAGACCTCAACTCCACAAGCTGAATATTTGATGTTAAATCACCAAGCCATCACGATAAGTAAGGTGCAGCAGTGCATATTTATTTTAGCAAAATGAAAGAGCAAGTGCCCTCCCTGACGCGTTTCGCTCCGCGGACGGAGTTTGGTCACATGACGCGTCAGGAGTAGGCGGTGAAATAAATGGTGATTAAAAGCCCAAGCGCCTAAAGAAACAGGACGCATGGGTTTACAACAAAGCAAACAAGTATTGTCCAAACATTGTATCTATCGTACATACTCAAATGTATAAAGTGAATGAACAAAGAGACAGAAATCAAAGCATAGTGCTTGAAAACGATGGAAAAGGCCAGATGTTGAGAGGTGTAAACAATCAGGTGCAAAAACATATCCATTATAATAGAAAGTATGCCAAAACCACCTCGTCATTCACGATACACAACCTCAACATGAATATTTATCATATATGATTTTTTCACAACTTCAACAGACAGAATACCAAAGGAGAATAAATATCACTTGCTAGTGCAAAAAGAGGTTTCTGTAAAGATTCAAATGCATCGGCCTAATGCAAAAATCACTGTCTCAAAAAATGCTTGAAAGCTAAAGTGCAAATATATATATATTGTTCAACAAAGTGCCCGAAGCATTTAAGAGGCACACAACAGTTTTCCGCCCTCTGGGCTTCCAGTTTAAACATGCCTTTCCACTCCTCTGAATTCACTCTGCCCGACGCGTTTTGGGGAAACATCCCCTTCCTCATGGGATGCAGTAAGAACACTCGATGTGCTTGATTAACATTTCATGACCTTTTATTTCATCAAGCCTCCAAAGAGGTGTGTGCTAAGTGCACTGCTCGCAGTGATTAGTGGGACTTGTGGTCCATAATGATGCAAGTTACATTACTTTTCCTACAAGTGAGGTCAAGTGCTTTGCATAATTATGCATTTATTTTCTACCTTCAGTAGGCTGAGTTGCAGTCCGGCACGTTATTTTTGAATGTGGAGTCCTGTGCTCAGAGTTTAGATCTCCGAGCCTCGTTGGGTTGACAATTCCATTCCAGTGTCAGCCCATGATGGTGCACTCTTCACGGCCGAGCTGCCGTGCAGGAAAATACTTCAACACAGTGCCCGATGCATTTAAGAGGCCCACAACAGTTCTCCGCCCTCCGGGCTTCCAGTTTAAACATGCCTTTTCGCTCCTCTGAATTCACTCTGCCCGACGCGTTTCGGGGAAACATCCCCTTCCTCATGGGCTGCAGTAAGAAGCATGCTTTTCAACGGAAATAAAAGAGAGCCTTTCCGTGGTTGCATAACAAGTGGTGAGCCTATGAGGAAGATGTTAGTACACCAAAACGCATCAGGCTGAATAAAAATACCTACCTTTATGGTGGGAGAGCTGCAAATGAAGGCCGGAGGTCGGAACGCTGACGAGTGACCTGTCAAAGCTTCGGGCATTTGGTGATTAATAGTTGCACACGGCAGCCCTGCCGTGGACAGGTGCACCATCTCGTTTACATTAAGAGAGGCTGTGGTTTGAAACTATTCCATGGACCATAAAGCTCAGCGAACCAAATGCTAATATCTCTCCATGCTGTAAAGGAACGTTACTAAAGGAGAAGAAATGCTTTTTAAAATGTGCAAATGGAAACGGAAGCCCACTCAGGGGAGATTTAGGCTTGATTCCAGACTACATGTCCCAGCATGCTTCAAAATGACACGCTCAGGCTGTAGAAAAATACCTACCATTATGCTGGGAGAGCTGCAAATGAAGCCCGGAGGTTGGAACGCTAACAAGTGACCTGTCAAAGCTTCAGGCATTTGGTGATCTCACACCTGCACCTTTAATCCATTTGCACATCACACACCATGACACAGAAGAAAATGCCCAAATTCACTGACAATTAGTTGTCAGTCAATGTAGATGAGGTAATCAGAGTAGAACCACAATTGTTTGGAAAATTGGTCCAATGAACACCATTAGCCACTCGAACACAAATGTGGGGAAGGATAGTCAGCAAAGTCATTGCAGTAGGGACTGTCCCGTGCACCAAGAAGGAGATTGTGAAGCGGTGGCAGGAAGTCGAGAGCAAGGTGAAAGAGAAGAACCAGAAGAACAACAAGAACCGTCAGCTGGCTCTGAGGACTGTCAGTGGCACTCCCATTCCACTAAGAACATTCACTGCATGGGAGGAAAAGGTGCTTGCCATACTGCATCCAGAGTCTCACAGGAATACCCGGGGGAGAGAAGTCTGGTAATTACAAACAAATGCCTACCATCACACTGCTATGTACTGTCTTGCACACCTACAAAGCAACACCACCTCGGCCCAAATGCATTCATGTGCACCACACACGCCCCAACACATGTCTCACAGATCCAACATTCACTCACTCTGATTCAGCCCAAAGGTAGCTAGCAACATTACCATGGGGGCATGTGTATAGGCAGCCAGCACTACAACTTCCACCAGGCCCCCTTGTCCCACAGCTGAGCAGGATGGAGCACCCCCCCCCCCCCCAGAAGCATGCTGCAGCCATTGTATTTCACTGACCAAACGCACAGGGAGGTAACCATCTTCACATGGAGGGGTTTTGGGGGCTGGGAAGTCAGCACTATAACTTTCACCAGGCCCCATTGTCCCACAGCACACACCCACAACCATGTGGCAGCCATTGTATTTTACTTACCAAACTTACAGGTAGGCAGCCCTTTTCATAGGGAGCCGTGTTTGTGGGTGGCAAGCCAGCACTACAACTCCCACCAGGCCCCCTTGTCCTACAGCTAAGCAGGATGGAGCCCTCCCCCAGCCAGAAGCATGAGGAAGCCATTGTATTTCACTAACCAAAATTACAGGTAGGTAGCCATCTTCACAGGGAGGGGTGTTTGGGGGCTGAGAAGCCAGCACCACAACTCCCACTAGGCCCCCTTGTCCCACAGCTGAGCAGGATGGAGCACCCCACAAACTCACAACCATGCTGCAGCCATTGTATTTCACTAGCCAAACTTACAGGTAGGTAGCCATCTTCACGGGGAGGGGTGTTTAGGGTCTGGGAAGCCAGCACCACAACTCCCACCAGGCCCCCGTGTCCCACAGCTCAGCAGGATGGAGCCCTCCCCCCACCAAGAAGCAGGTGGGAGCCATTGTATTTCACTAACCAAACCTACAGGTAGGTAGCCATCTTCACAGGCAGGGCTATATGTGGGTGGCAAGCCAGCACTACAACTCCCACCAGGCATGGTTTTCCCACAGCTCAGCAGGATGTATCCCCTCCCCCAGCCTGAAGTATGTGGCAGCCATTGTATTTCACTAACCAAACTTACAGGTAGTTAGCCATTTTCACAGGGAGGGGGGTTTGGGGGCTGGAAAGCCAGCACTACAACTCCCACCAGGTCCCCTTGTCCCACAGCTGAGCAAGATGGAGCACTCCACACACCCACAACCATGTGGCAACCATTGTATTTCACTAACCAAACTTACAGGTAGGTAGCCATCTTCACAGGGAGGGTTGTTTGTGAGTGGCAAACCAGCACTTCAACTGCCACCAGCAACCCTTGACCCACAGCTCAGCAGGATGGAGCCCTCCCCCCAGCCAGAAGCACATGTGGCAGCCATTGTGTTTCACTAACCAAACTTCCAGGTAGGTAGCCATCTAAACAGGGAGGGGTGTTTGTGGTTGGCAAGCAAACACTACAGCTCCCATCATGCCCCCTTGTCCCACAGCTGAGCAAGATGGAGCACTCCCCCCCACCCACAACCATGTGACAGCCGTTGTATTTCACTAACCCAACTTACAGGTAGGTAGCCATCTTCACAGGGAGAGGTGTTTGTGGGTTGCAAGCCAACACTACAACTCCCACCAGGCACGCTTGTCCCACAGCTCAGCAGGATGGAGCACTCACCCCACACCCAGAAACATGTGTCAGCAATTCCCCGCAACTGGGCCACAGAACAGGTAGGTAGACAGTGAATGCACCCTGCCATTTCTATCAAAAAGCATGGAGCCATATGACCACACCAGCCCTCACATCGCACCCAACTTGGCATCGATCCAATAGCCACTTCCAGTGTGCAGACTGCTAAGCGTATGTAACTGTCACAGAAACCAAAGTGTGACTCACCAAACCATGTTGAAGAAATTCAGGGCACAATCATTCCATGCAGGCATAGCATCAAGGCCCACTTGAAAACAAAACAATCATGGTCAGTTGTAAAAAGAAAGCAAAGCACATGATAAGACAAAGGTATGCATGCGATTACAATCGCTAGTTCATGCAGTGTAAACAACAAAGATGCTTCACATAAAGTTGTTGTGCTGCTAGTCGGTAGACGATGACATGTCCTTGTAATCACACAATCTGTATGTGGAGAATGACATCTATTCAAAACCAAAAATGGAGAGCTAGGACACTAGGACAGTCGTCCTTGTCCCTGTAATTTATAATATAACCAAAGAAGATGGCCAAGAAAAATTACTGTCTGATATTAGAGTGTCTGGCACCGGGTAGCCGAATGCTACCCAGCTGTGCTACAACACCTGTTTACAGTGGAGCAGGTTTGAGGTGTAAGTGAGTGTGATGAGGTGAGTGAAATATCTAAAAAAGCCTCCAGATTTCTACCCGTTACTTTATTTGTGATGATCTGGGATATGGTTAAAAAGACAAGAGGGTGGATAAAGGGGCTACAAGTACTGTGTGTAGCTGTATATTATCATCAGGTGGTCAACATGTTTCAGCCCTTTCTTAAAAAAATATTCAGGCTTTTTCAGGACCTCTCTAAATAAGGTTAGGTGATGTGAAAAATGTGAGTGGTAAAAAAAATGTTTTACCACGTGAAAAGCATTTTTAACACTCACGCTAAGGAGTGCTATTTATGCGATGAGGACTGACCGTGTGTAGGTCCTCTCAAAATGTAGAATACATTGAATCTGATGTAGACTTTTGAATCTGGTCCCGGGGTTGGGGGAAGAAACGCCTCTTTTAAGTCACATAATGTTGTGGTGCTGTCTTCCGCCGGAAAACCTAGTACAGGTCCCCTGGGCCGGCCTGACCGAGGGGACCCGTACTAGGTTTTCCAGCGGAACCACAACAATATGCGACTTGAAAGAGGCATTTCTTCCCCCACCCCAGGGACCAGATACAAAAGCCTACATCAGAATCAATGTTTATTTTATTTATTTATTTTATTTATTTTAAAGGTTTTATATAGCGCTGGCTAGAGCCGGAGGTATCAGAGCGCTTTACATGAGCATCAGATCATAGTTACAGGTTACATCATTACAAAGGTTACACAGTTATTATAACGTGGCACCATAGGTACTTGTATGGTTGAGATAAACAATAAGCACAAATACGAAAGGGGAAAAGCAGGCAGGGGAAAGATTCAGGGGAGGGGGAAGGAGCTTGGGAAGTAGACAGGTAATGAAGGCGGGAAAGAGGAAGGGATGTTGAAGGACACCACATGGAAAGAGGAGGGGAAGGGTGACGGAGAACACAAACCGGTAGACGAGTTAAAGCGGCGTCCAAAGTCCAGTAAGCTGTGATCCCAGAGGAAGTGGTATCACTTCCCTATCTTAGTTGCGGGAGGCTCCCTTTACACAGTGGACTCTCTCAGAGGGATCTCTGAGACTCCAAGACCTACATTCTGGATCCTTCCCCAAAAAAGGGGAGAGGGAGTGCTTTGGCAAGGGCTGCCATACCATACCTCAGGTGTGAGTGGCTCCCTTGGTGCAGTGGAGTCTCTCAGCGGGTTCGCTGAAACTCCAGAGTATAAATATTGGATCTTTCCCCAACAAGGGGGGAAGGAGTGCTTAGTCAAAGGCACAAAGGACAGGGGGCTAGGCAGAGTTGCAAGCAAGATGAGAGATTCAGGGGAGAGGGGATAGGGGATAGGAGCTAGGAGCTAGGAGCTAGGGAGGTAGACAAAGAGAGAAAGAGTACTAAATGGGGACAAATTTAATTAATGAGTTATTATATAGCGCTGGCTAGACCCGAGGGAAATAGACCGCCTTACATGAAGAAGAATAATGTTGCAATTTACATCAGTTAAAAGTTTCATTAGTATCAAGAAAGGTATTTAAAGAACATAGGGGACAAGGTGAATGGAGCAAGGAAGGGTAAGGGGAAAGGGTAAAGGGGTAGGAGGAAGACAGGACGTAGAGATGGGAGGAAAATATGCCCAAGGTCCGGCTGGGTAGGTGACGGCGGGGGGGGGGGTCCACAACCCATCTCCTCTATTAGCTATATGGTAGCTCCACCGGGCATTAGCCAAATCGCTAGGTCTCCACAGTCTGGGCTAAGTTCCGTGGGTTCCAAGTCCTGATGAGTAGGCAGGTTAGGGGATAAGTTCAAGGTCTGGTCAATGTCCAATTGTTATCCCAAGGAAGTAAAACAACGTGTAGGGGGGCCATTATTGAAGCCATCTTAGGGTCAGGCAGGGGACTGTACACTGGTAAAAGGTGGCCACCCTAAGGTCAGGCATCTGGCAGTTAAAGTCAATATCCAGGACAGCGGCCGCCCGAGAATAACAAATCCAGCGTGAACACACCATCACACGCACAGACATGCACAAGCACACACAAATGTGAGCAAACACTCTCATATGCGCACTGACGCGCACACACAAGGACATCGACAGAAAACATCCTAGAACACAGGCACACATAAAATCCCATGCTCTAATACAAAAGCACCCAAATACATGCACATGCAAACATCGTCACATGCATAGATATGCACCAGCACACACAAATGCGCTCACACTCTCATACACGCAGACACGCACACACGCACACAAGCACACATACAGAAACTATCAAACACACAGGCACACATACAATCACATGCTCCAGAACAAAAATACCCAAGGACGTGCACACAAAATACATGCACGCACACACACACACCATCACACGCACAGACATGCACACACAAATGTACGCACACACTCTCATACGTGAACAGAGGGCGCATACAAGTATGCATACAGAAACATCCACACGCACAAGCACACATAAAATCCCATGTTCTAATACAAAGACACTCAAATATATGCACACACCATCATACGCACAGATATAAGCACACATACAGAAACATCTGCTCCCACAAACACAAGCACACATAGAATCACATGCTCTAATACAAAAACACCTGAATATATGTCGACACCATCACACGCACAGATATGCACAAGCACACAGAAATGTGAACATAGTCTTTCATACTTGCACAGGCGCACACACACACACACGTGCGTCCGCACACACCATCTCATACACGCTCATACGCACACACAAAAGCACTCCCATGACACATTTCTGTAGGACTGCCGCAGCATTGATGGCAAACAATGGCAGGTTTGGACAGACCAATGAAAAAAGGCTAGTTGTACATGCAGGAAACGGTCGAGCCCAACAAGATGGTGGGCCCAGAGTAAGAGTCACAGCAACCTCGGCATAAAATGGCAGACCCCAGATCAACAAATCCTGATTCTAGTGCTCTGGGTCCAGAAGCCAGCTCTCTGGTTTTCCTGGCTTCAAAGCATAGACTACCTGGAGAGTTCCGCTTCACATCTCCCCTTCTGGCCTCCTGGAGACACCCACCTTGTCCTGGGCTGTGTGTACACTCAGGGGTCCATTGATGTGCCCCATAGCCCCGACAGCCTTACTTGTATTTCTAAGTCCTCCGGGGCAGGCGCACTTGTACTATGCTCCTCTGCTTTGCTCCTATTCACCAGGCGTGTCCTGCTCTCCAGTACTCCTCCTCGCGATCCGCCGGCATCACGGTCCACCTCGGTCTCCGCAATTGCAGAGCCTAGACGACGCTGGCGCCCCGCACTCACCAGCCGGCCTACTAAGGATCAGCTCCGCTCATCCCGAAGCCTCCAGGCCGCCCGCTGCTATTCCTGTGCCACGTGTCTTTCACCTCCCAGGATCGCGATTTCCACTTCCTAACTCCTCCACTGGGCTCCCGGGCAGGAACAAAACTGTATGCACATCTAGTAAACACAGGGCCTGGACCGGGCGGTGCTGGTCTAAAGGGGTCAGAGGCGACCTCTTCTACAGGGACATTCATGCTTCAGGAGAGCCCCTTCTTCCCTCACAGGCCCCCCCTGCCCATCACAGTCCTATGCTGAAGGCACATCCTGCAAGTAGCAGGGCAGCCACTGTGACTAATAGATTGAAGCCTGATGATGAAGGTAAGGTGCACCCCAGCTTGAGGTGTCAGAGGAAGAGGACATCAGGCACAGCCTTACTGCCAGAGTAAACAAGGACAAAAACCTTCAGATATGCTGCAAATCAAGATACCAGCTTTCACATAGGCTCAGAGATCTTGACAAAGGCTATTCTTTACAATTAGATAGTCGTTCTGCAAAATGCTTTATCTAAATGGCAGAACCGGGACCACAAGCACAGAGCAGACGCCAGATAAATATTGTTCGGCATCCCCAGTATCTGGTCCTCATCAAAATCATAAGGCTGCCATAGCAGGGTCAGGCAATGATCAGCTGAAACACGACATAAGGCTAAGATCGGCCCCGCTCCAGAATGCCTCACACATCCGCCCGGTCTGCAGTCGCATCAATTTAAATATTTTCACGCTTGCACATCTCCGCACGCTCATCATCCTCGAAATAGGTACTACAATCACCGCAATATTTTCTTGCCGCCATTTTAGGATCAGGCCACAGTAGTTAAAAGATCGCCACACAGTGGCTAAAAAGGTAAAAATTCCTGAGCAGAAGGTGCGATCGGTTGAAAGTTCCTGAATCCGATGTTGAGAAGTAACCTGGGACATAGATGGGTCGTTAAGGACTTCTAAAAGCAGACGCACGAAATACACCCTTTTGATCACTCGGGTTACGATCTCCACATAATTGCTTACAATAATTTCTTCAAAGTCCGCAGCCCATAATTAACGGCAACAACACCTACAGGAGCAGCGCTCCAATAGGATCCGAAGCTTGTTTCATTGATGCGACGATGATTCCAAATATTCTGGAATTCGTTCATTCCGTCTCCGCAGGCGGCAAAGTGACTGAGCTCCAGAACCTGCACACTGTTAGTCCTCATTGCATAAATAGCACTCCTTAGCGTGAGTGTTAAAAATACTTTGCACGCCATAATAGGTCTAAAGCAGATAAACAGAGTTAAAAAAGACTGAAAAACAAGGTGTGCATCTCACCACCACATATGTTATATGAAACATTTTTTTTTTACCACTCACATTTTTCACATCACCCACCTTATTTAGAGAGATCCTGAAGAAAGCCCAAATATTTTTTGCAAAGGGCTGAAACATGTTGACCACCTGAGGATAATATATAGCTACACATAGTACTTGTAGCCCCGTTATCCACTCTCCTGTCTTTTTAACCATACCCCATATCACCACGAATAAAGTAATGGGTAGAAATCTGGAGTTATTTTTAGATATTTCACTCACATCATCACACTCACTTATACCTCAAACCTGCACCACTGTAAACAGGTGTTGTAGAACAGCTGGGTAGCATTCGGCTACCCGGCTGGGACTCGATGATAAAGCATGACACCAACCAGGTTGGTGTGTGAGCATGGTATCTATTGACATGTCACACCAGGGACAAATAATGTATGTATCTCCACATCATGTCATGGTGCTCAGTACCATGCATCCAAACAAAGTGATCTCTATGTAAACTGTGTGGTATATAACATGTAACATCCAAACATCTAACTCGAAGCTTGAGGGGTGTACTTCAATGACCATTTCTTCTCTGTCCTACAGGTGACCAAGAATTGACTGCTGCAGATGACAACACCAACCTGCAGAGCCAGTCTCCCCCCTGGAACATGGACTCTCGGATGCAGACTCCCTAGATTCCTCGGATGCTGACCCAGAACATGGCCCATCAGGCCTGCCAGGACGCACCAGGTCCCAGGCCCCTACTGTCCCCACGAACACCAACTCAGCAACAACAACTGCTCTGAGCCTTGCTGTAACGACCTGTACGACCTTCACCCCCACTAGTGCTGCCTGCAACACTGTTCCTGCCTCAGAGGATACCAACACCACCTCACAATCTGAGGAGGGCAGGGAGAGTCAGCGGGTGCGTCAAGTGGTGATGCCACAGGTTGGGGACAGCAGGGCAGGTGGGAGGGCAACTGGGCCACAAATCCGACAGGGCACTGGGGACAAAATCCTGGCCAGCATCACAAGAGTCCTTGGGGCCTATGAACAAACCCAGGGACAAATGGGCCAGGTTCTGGAAGAAGTGTGTGAGGTCCGCCTGCTGCTGAGGTCCATGGACACGCATATATGCCCAATCGTGGACCTCTTGGGCCAGCTTGTGGGTGTTCTGAGGGACAGGCCTGCAGCCCAAAGAACCGCTCAATTTTCCTCCAGTGGCCCACAGGGTGACAATACCACCACCTCACCTGCAGCCACAGAGAAAGGTGAGCTGGAACAGGAGGATTCATCAAACACTGATGAGCTAATAGCAGAGCCCCCCCCTGCCAAACACTCAAGAGGCCGTCCAAGGAAAAGCACAGGAGGATCACGTGGCAAAGCACCAGCCAAATGCCAGTCAAAGAGTGAGCGATGATGGCACCTCTCTTCACCTTGACATTGACTTTGTTGACTCTCCTTACCCACACTGACATGTTGATGGCAGGCATCTGTAGGACTGTTTCACCACATCAATGTGGTGACTTCTCTATTGTGTCGTCTACCATCACTGACAACTCATTGATTCACTTTGCACCTTTTTGTAAATAATCACTTCCCTGTCACATATACTTATTGTAAATAAACCCTCTTTACCCACCTATGTTTTCGTGTCAGCTCCATGTTTATCATAGGATGTACAATGTTTACTCTGATTACAATGTACCAGGAGCACTGAATGTTTTGAGGCATTGAGAGGCTTAAGGTAACCTAGGAAAACACAAGAGAACAATATTCATTTGTCAGGTAATGACATCACAGCCATTACACAACAATTGTCATCAAGGAACCTAATTTTGCACACATTACAATTAGCAACAGTACCAAAATAGACATCCTGTAGCTGTGCAGAACTACCCTGTCCCAGAAACATTAGCTCCCAGCACAAAGCCAACAAAAGGCAGCAGTCACAAAGCTCCCCTAGCCCTTTTCAACAACAACAAAAACAGCAGACAATGGCACCATTGTACAATGTCACTCACCTTCAATGGGAGTAGTGGTTGATGAGCTGTTGACACAGGTCGACACATTCCTCCTCTCCACTACCCTCATCACTGGACATGTGTGGGTTTGCAGGTGGGGGCCTCGGCTGCTCGTCATCATCCAGGATCAGGTGGATCTCTTTGTGCAAGGCCAGGTTGTGGAGCATGCAGCATGCAACTATGATCTTGCACACCTTTTGGGGAGAGTACATCAGTGCACCTCTGGTCCTGTACAGGCACCAAAATCGCGACTTAAGGAGACCAAAAGTATTCTCCACCACATGACATGTCCTTCCATGGGCATCATTGTAGTGGACTTCACGTGGGTCCTGGGATTCCTCAGTGGGCTTAGCAACCAAGGCCAGTTGGGATATGCGGAGTCACCTAGGTGTGAGATATACAGAACAATTTTGTACCATAACTTTGGCAGAGGACAGCATGTCACACATAGAGCATGCTACTTTACTGCGTACTCACCCACAATCCACAGACGCTCTGGATGCAGATTTGTCATCAGCTGTGGTACGATGCTGTTACGCAGGATGTAGTAGTCATGGGCTGATCTTGGATACTTGGCACAGGCATGAGAGATTATCATAACTGCCTGGCATACCACTTGCACATTGATGGAATGGAAATTCTTCCTGTTCATGTAGATGTGCTTACATGCCTATGGTGGAACCAAGCCAACATGTATGCATTCAGTGGCACCAACAACATTAGGGATGTGGCCAAGGTCATAAAAATCACCCTTCACTGCTGCCAATTCATGCTTCCTGGGGAAATGGATGTAGCTGTCCTTGTAGGTCATCATAGCGGACAGGACATCATGTAGGACCATGCTGAACATTGGTTGAGACATCACACCTGCGCTAAAACCTTGTACTGGAATGAACCAGTTGCAAAGAAATGCAGGGCCGCCATCACCTTACACGTTGGTGTCAAAGCAGTCAGATAGGTTCTGCGAGGCATCAGCTGTGGCTCCAGCTGACCACATAGGTCTTGAAGGATAGGTGGATCCAAATGGTATTTACGTATGATCTCCTCATTCGCCATGTCCGCAATCAATGTGAATTGACAGTGCACATTTGGTCGCCTGAGATGTGTCCAACATCTTACGTTTTGACTGACACAGCGTCAACAATGACGGGCATGAAACTACAGCTTACATCACAAGTTACATCTAGGGACACCTTGATCTAAACTAGTCGTACACTTGTCTAGTATTCAGACAGTGAGTACCCCCAAAACAAATTCAGACTATGTGAATGCAAAAAGGTACATTTCAACATCTTGTGTAACCAGCCTTGAGAGTATTTGACACAGCACATGTGTGAAACAGCAACACTGCTGGCTTCCACGTAGCTGCTGTACCTGCCACACCTTCTTGAGTAAGTTAGACAGGGCACGCATTAACAACATAATGAGCACAGTGTGTGCATAAAGATCAAGTATGTACATGAGCAAAGCAATGTACACAGTGAAATAGGCACATTATGTAGTCAGCCCTTCATTATTGTGGGTTACTTATCCATCTCACACATTGACATGTGTACTTATTGGAGAGTTCATCACACCACAGTTCTGTGTACATGCATAACAATATCATAAGTGACATGTGAGGGAGTACATGCCAATGCATGTAATCCTGTGCACTGACATGGCATGTGTAGTCAACAGTGAGTTAAATGTAATACTAGCATTGGTTTGAACTATCTAGTGGCATGATTCAAAGTAAGTGTCTACTGTTCAATGTTGAGAACTGGCCATTGCCATTGCTACAGCACTATGTGTCCATAGGTGCTGTAAGTGTGCACCACCACCACAATCAAGGCCATAGGCACCAATGTCACACGGCAAAATCGTGGTAGCGACCGCCTCGGCCCCGCGGTGTGACACCGCCAATGCCCATGCCCATTCAACTAATGGAAACTGTAGTGATATACATATTAGAAATTGCCGTTGGCGTGCTCTGCCACCACAATTAAGCCCATAGGCACCAATGTCAAATGGCAAAATCGTGGTAGCGACCGCCTGGGCCCTGCAGTGTGACACCACCAATGTCCATGCCAATTCAACTGATGGGAACTGCAATCGCAGTAGTGATATACATATTGGAGAATGGCGGTTGCCGTGCTCGACCACCATATTCACGGCCATAGGCACCAATGTCAAGCGGCAAAATCGCGGTAGCGACTGCCTTGGCCCCGCGTTGTGACACCGCCAATATCCATGCCCAGTCAACCAATGGGAACCGCAATCGCGGTAGACAAATGCATTTTTGAAAATCGCGGTAGGCTTGCTCCGCTACCACGGGGCCGGTAAATGGATGCAATTGAAAGATGCACGATCGAGATAGCGACTGCCTGGCACCTGCAGTGTGTCACCACCAATGCCCATGCCCTTACGGCGGGTCATAGGTTGCATTTGAAAAAAGCTGACCTGGAACACCAATTGCAGCAGCTGAGTACCACTAAAACAACCCCAGAGAGCTATATATGTGTGGGAGAGAGCCACACATTTCCACTGCTTCCAGACACTGCTGACTGACACTCTTCACCACTAACTGCTGCTGTTCCTGTCTCCTGGACCCAGTGATGGTGAGAACTGAGAACATCAGGGCCCGTCCCTTCACCACAGAGGAGCTGAAGGTCCTGGTGGATGAGATGCTCTCACAGTATGAGAGGCTATATGGTGCTCCTGATGTCATGGTAAGTGTTTCAGAGTGAAAGTATGAGAGTGCAGGGAGTGTAAACATGAAGATGATCTGCTGTAGTATGTGCCTGAGAGTGTGGGTTTGTGTGATACATTGACTAGCATGCTGACTTCTGGAAAATGGGGTTTGTTGCCTATTTTAAACATTTACCGGGCTGCATTTCAGGATGGGGGGACATGCAGTGTTTTTGCAGCCATACAGTGACAATGCTAGTTTGGAAAGTGGAAGTCAGAACAGACATTGCCTGTGCTAATGGATGTTTGAGTCCATGAGTTTTTGGCATTCTCATTTGTGACATTACAAAGACTTTTTATCCAGAGTGTACTGATCGAAGTGGGTTTTAGTTTGTATTGCCATCATGGATCTGTGAGCATTATGCATAAGAGTGAAATCACGGAGGGTGACACTCTTGGTGAAAATTCCCATATGACACAGCAGATTGTTGTACTTCAGAACCATCCCTCTTCCCTTCTTTTCATTATGTGTACTGACTCGCATGTGTAGGCATGTGTAGGCACTGTTTGCACTCTCATATTGTACATGCATGTGACTGTTCTGATGGCCCACGTTTAACCTCAGTGTGCACCCCCCTAGCCTGCACAGTTACTGCCCAATTTGACAGGGACCCATCACTGAATGGACAGAGTGAGACATATGTGTTGTCTGCCACCCTATTCCTCAATGGGCTAGCTTAGGCCTGTGGATTGCACATGACAGACCTCCTGAGAAGGATATTGGAATGTAAGATCATGTCCTTAAAGGTGACCTCCACAACACAGGTAGCCATTCACAGGCCAAGGACATTGAGGGGTGTGTATTGTTGGGCACTGTGATTCTGACCCGAAACATCATTCATAATGTAATGTATGGCTTGTTCACTCACAAACTGCATTGCAGATGAGGGCCTTTGTCACATTGCTTTCTGTGCTAGCATTCTGCATGTGCATGAAATGGCCAGGTACTGTGCCCATCCTCATACCTACATGCATTCAGGTATGACTGTCTTATGCTAATGTACTACGTGTCATGCTGTATGGCCTTTGCTAAACATATTTGCTACCTCCACTAGTGCTGCACGTGCGTGCATCAGTAAGAAGGGAGTGTCCTCCCCCCAGGCACCGCTGCCTCTGCCTCTGTCTCTGTCTCCCCTGTTGCCTTTAGTGTTGAGGCCGTTGACCTTTTGTGCCAGCTGTGTGTGGGTCAGACTACTCTCCTGAATGCCTTCCAGGACCATGATAAGAAGTTGGCACAGGTAGTTGTCTTCATGGAGGGCATTCATTCTGACGTGGGTGGGCTACACAGCACTGTCCAGTCTTTGTCCTCCACAGTGACGGCAGCCATTCAGATGTCAGAAGCTCGGAGTCCAGCTCCAGTCCTTTCGGCAACCCCCCTGCCAGTGGCAGCATCTGACGAGAGTGACCACACACCACAGCCCTCAGGCTCCAGGTACTCCACACACAGCACACAACAGCAGCACCCCAAGCGGCACAGAGTGCAGAAACACAGGACGGCAAACGCAAAAGCCCTCCAGGTGACACCCAGGGGCATCAAGCCAAGAAGCAGGCCTCAGGCTCACATGCCTTAAAATCAGCCCCATCCAAGGACACTCCCGTCCCAAAAGCGGATCCCAGAGACAGACAAACAGTTGCTGTGCCTGCTGTGAAGCTGGTGCTTGCAAAGAGTCTGCAGAAGAATCCCTCTAAGGCAGATTCACCAACAACCTCAACTCCCACCCACACCCCTGTGAAGCTGGGACAGGAGGGCACTGTAGGGGGTTCACCTGGTCAACAGAGGTTTGGAGGGGAAAAGGCAAGGCCAAGCCAAGCGTACCGTCAGATCCAGCAGTTCCCCAGACGAGGGCCACCACCTGCACCTGATGCACCTTTGGTGGAGAGTGTGCCTGTTGTGCCTGGTCCACTTCCCCCTCCGCCCAAGACGGTTCTGGGCTATTGAATTCCCAAGAAGTGGAGAGGCAGCCCTCCACATTCAACCTCACACACTGTGTCTCACGGCAGCATGTCTCTGCTTCCCCGTGCCAAGCAGCCCTCCAGCTCCCAAAGTCACTGATGCCTCTACCTCAGCTGGTCCTCTCTCTACCAGGTCCAGTCCTCCAACTGGCCCAACATTCAGCCACCTCCCAGTTTGACTGACAGCCAAGTCTGAGGCAAATTCCCCTCCCAAACCTATCTCTCTCATAGCGGTCCTTGGACTGCCCATTGTTATCCCCCTAGCGGTGTTGCTTAATATGGCAGTGTACGGTGTCACCCATTCCCTGTGCAGGTTCTCATGCACACATGTCCTTCCTTTGAACTATGGACTGCCCACTGGCCTTGCTGTTTGTAACTTTGGATGCCCATTGCTTGTGCGGATTCTAATGCACACATGTTCCTCCTTTGAACTATGGACTGGCCATTGGCCTTGCTGTTGTCTACTTTTGATGCCTATCTTGGTGATATGTAATGAATACAGTTACTCCTATTGTCTGCTTTGTCAGTGTCCTTGCTAAATAAATTATTTTCTGGATGATATGGTTGCATGTGACAAATGCTCTGTATGCAATGTTAACATTGCCAATTGCTTCTTTTACTTTTTCTGGGTTTGCTAGTGGTGAGAGGTATGTGGAGTCATGCCATCCCCGATAGGTCCTTCTGATGGCTACACATTGTGATTGACTGCTCTACGTGGTTGTGTACAGTGCACTCCTCACCTGTCCACTACTGACATACACACCACTTTAATCTCATGTCTTCCACCCCATGGCTTGCCAGTGTGTGAGCCTCCCCACCACTTCATAGTGTGACACTATGCTGTGTAAGGCTGATCTGTGTACAGCACCAATGTGCGACTCGGGAGCACATTGGTTATTTTATTGTACTGGTTTGCAGTCATGGTTGCTCATGTGCAGTGGAAATGTTTGGGCAGCACAGTCCACTGGTCATGTTGTTTACACCTGTGTGTCCCAGGGTTGTGCATCTGTGGGTGATGGGTAAGCTGTATGTGTGTTTGCTGAGGTACTGCTACCATTCCTAAGTGTGATGTTCTCTGTGTGCTGTGATGATTTGTGTTGTGGGAGTACATGGTGTAGACTCATGTGTGTGACAATAATTTGGTTGGTGTGCACACACTGCTTGGTGTGTGTGCTGTGTGTCAGTGTATGTTGCCTTTTACTTGCGTGTTGTGAATCCCCCTGATGTGCAGCTGACTTTGCAATGTGATGGATTGGTATGTGCATCTGTTGTGCTTTTGTTGTGGATGTATGCAGTGTTTGGCCTGTGTTGGCTCTTTCTACTGACAGATGTTATGTGTGTGTGATGTTCTATTTGCATGACATTGTGTGTGAGTAGTTGTTGCTGTGTGATACATTCAGATGTGTGTTGCAAGTGTAGTGTGCATTACTTGTGTGTCTGTCATGTGAAGCAAGGTGGATTCTTGGTCCTAATCTTGTTTTGAGTGCACATTGGTGGTTTGTCCACCTATGTTTGGCCTGTCACTTTTCAGGATTGTGCATTTGCATGCTTGTGGTACTCTATGACACCATGTTCACTTGATGAGTGGTGCGGTGTCTCTGTCTGTGTTAGCTGATTGTCCCATTGATCCCAGTTAGTGTTCATGATTGATTTTTGATGATGCAATTCTTTTTTTGTGTTGGGATATGGCGTCTGTGCATTGGCCCTGAGTGACAATGTTGTCTACTCCTGTTCTGTCTTGGGTCCCATTGCCTTTCCACTGCTTGGCTGCCTATGTGTGGACTTATTGGACTTCTGAGTATGTTGTTTGTGTACCTGGTGTTTGTCTATTGTTTTTGTATCTACATTGGTTCAGGCATCCCTGAGTGTGATGTTTGTGGATGCACCCCAGGGAGTGTGATTGGCTATCAGTGAACTCACAGGACATCATATTCACCATTCTGTGTGTTTAACACTGGTGTTGAGTGTTGCAGGAGTGAGGTGGGTAGAGCAGGGGCATGCGTGAAGGACCTATTTGTGTTTGACAGTCAGGGAGTTTGACATTGAGCCATGTGTTTTGTGCCGATGACATACACATGTTAAGTAAGTTGACGCAGTTGTGTGGCTGATCACTGTTTGACTTCAGGCATTTCCTATCATCCCGGTGTCTATGCATGGCTTGCCTTGATGTATCCCTGAGTTGTGGCACAGAGATCACTTTAGTTTAATTTCACTCACTGTGCCACCCATGTCTGATTTGATGGCCTAAGGGTGGTGTGATATGTTCCTTCTCCTGCATGTGATGTACACATGCTATGTGGCTTGCTCCATGGCTTTCCAGCACTGTCCACTTCACCTTTGGCTGGCCCAGTTATTATCCTCTACCGCTGCAGACCTATGATATGAGTATGTGGCAGAGTGTCAGTGAGGGGTGTTTGTGAGTGACTTGCCAGGCAGTATGAACACTTCACTGGATGTTCATATGCAGTGTGAGTCTTCATTTTGTGATTATACTCACTTTGCTTCAACATGAGTAGAAGGTAGGTGTGAGGAGGAGGGTTGTCCAGCCCCTGAGCTTCTGTGCAGGGTGTTCCTCTTCACCCCTACCTTCCAAGACAGGCTCCCTTGTCCTTTGGGGTGTGAGGTGTAGGGTCCGGTTACACCAGGCAGATGAATTGTGCAGTGGGGGCACAGGAGGAGCACAAAGCATGTTCCCAAATCGGTGTGGGAAGCGTAGTGTGTGCAGGGTGGAGGTGGAACCCTGTACTTCTTTGAGGACTGCCCATGACTGGCGCCGGCCCTGCCTACTGCATTTGTTTGCAAGTTTTCCTGCGTCTTCACCGCTGCGGTGACGTGAACGGGACATTGCAGTGATTTTGTGGTACATGGGTGACCCGGATGCAGAGGTGTGGGTTTCTAACAGGTAGGACATAAGTGGATACACTGGGGGATATGTTCCAGTCCCCACCAGAGTGTCTGATGTGGACAGGAACCCTATATCAGCACTGGAGTTGTGTGTTGTTGTTGTGTGCGGAGTAGTGTATTTGCTTACCTGCGGCATTTTCCACGATGGTGCATTATTTGCTGGTAGTGGATGAGGTACAACAGCGGAAAGGCTTGTAGAGCTGGATCCATTGTGATGGGGACCGGGTGGAGGGGACTTGGAGTCCGGTTTCGCTCTCTGCTGTTGTGCTTCCGCCGTCTCTGGGTGGGTGGTTTCTCCGCTGTGTTGTGATGGGCTGTTTGGCGTATTGTGATTTGTACGGCGGATGGGACATCATTCAGCATGATGGTGGGTGTCTCTTGGCTCTCTCCACCGCGGTGGCGGGCGCAAATTTCTGGCGATTCACGTCGCTCCAAGGCGGACAGAAAATGGGCTATGTTTTCTCATTGTTATATGGCGGACGCAAGGACCCCTGCTGGAGTGCGGAAAAGGTCAGGCCATAGAAAAAGAGTTTTTTGATTTGCAAATAACTTTGGCGCCGTTTGACAAACCTTCACACATTTAATGAAAAAAAGCACAGGTGCACCATAAATTACAAATGTGCGAGAACAACAAACCTATTGTACAGGCACAAATAGTGATGTCCAGAAGTCTTGTTTGTTTGATTCATTTATTTTTCAACAGAAGAAAACGAACAGCCGATGCGTTTCGTCCCGGGTGGGACTTCTTCAGGGCAAGAATAGAATGACAAATCCTTGGCGGTGTGAGTGGTCGTGCAGTGAAGGCCGGATAGTGGAGGTCTGTTTCGCAGTCTCAAATAAAAAGTTCAAATGCAACAGCAACTGGAGATCTTTATATTATTTCTATCCTCCAGAATGAGTATACAGCTGGGCTTGAAATTTCACAAAATGTTGTTCTCAGTAATAAGGCAAAGTCACTTATGTTCTAGATAGAGGTAAGTATTACCGAGGTGCACCATCCATAGGTTGTGCACCTTAAACTTGACTTAAACAATGAAGCCTTCAAATAGCAAATGGGAATGTATCTCAAGGTGTCTCCTTACTCCTCGACCAAATTTCGCGAGAAAAGTAATCACTGACATTCGGAGCCCAGACGCTGTGCACCCTCAGTACGTATAGCACCTGATCAACCTTCACACATTTTTCTAAACTAATTGTTCACTCAGGTCGGCTCCTGTCCCAAAAGTTCTGGGATGATTCATCAAGGGGGTGCCGAAACAAAAGGGTGGGTCCCAAAATTTGTTTTCTCCATGTTAATTTCCATGGGAAACTTTAGACATGGCTACAGCCTGAACTGCTGAATGGAATTACACTAAATTATTAAAGTGACAGTACACCATTGAGAAATTAAAGTTACATGTGCATCGTAAAACACAGGAAAAAATTGACCTATGCATTTGTGCAAATGAGCATTTGATTTTGAATGCCATATTGTTCTTAATACTATGGCTACTTTAACACTTGTGCATATATATATACATTTTAGTATACAAAGGAGGCGGCACAACCAGGATACTTTTCAAGCCTTATTTATTTCACTTCACCCCACCAACGCGTTTCAGCCACAACTGGCCTTGCTCACGGACCGTGAGCAAGGCCAGTTGTGGCTGAAACGTGTTGGTGGGGTGAAGTGAAATAAATAAGGCTTGAAAAGTATCCTGGTTGTGCCGCCTCCTTTGTATACTAAAATTTCCTCTGGGTCAGGATCCGACCCCTGGGCAGAGCGCACACTGCGGAGCGCTCTCGACTGGCTTAAGGATCACTTTGTGTAGCGATATATATATATACATATACATAGTTATATAAACAAATATATGTGTTAAAATGTATAAAATGGCGACAATTGTTTTTTAATAAATTGAAATTATCGATTAAAATGTATTTTGAATTTCATATGGTACATGAAAAATTGACCAAATCCTGGGCAAGTGCCCAACGCTGTCTATATTTGATACCCGATCTCGGGTCAAACATTCCATATAACTTTTTATAGTGTAATGTGCAAAGTCCTGTGCCTAGCAAAATCATTGGCTAAAGTGACCTGTGCCTTGTGCAAATATCACATTACTATGATGTCCTGCCAACGTAAACTTATTGACATGGAAGGCTCAACAACTGAGATGTATTTATACATTTACCCTTGAAATGTATCCAAATTGTACATGTTTCATCATTCCTCTGTATAATCTCCCTTTGTGGAAATATGAAGAAGGCAACCCCCTATTTGATAGGTCTAGGAGAAAGGGTAAAAAACATGAAAATATCTATTGTTGCAAAAGCAAGCTCTCACCCGATCTCTATTACTTTCCCACTTGCTTAATAAAGCTCAAAACCTGAGGCTAACATAAGAACTGTTCTTCACACAAAGATCTCTGTACTTGTTTTTTTGTATTTTGATTTAGAAAATAGTTTTTTTGAAAACATTTTTGGGACTTCAGTAAATTTAAATACATACATATTATCGAAAAACACATTCACAAAGTTCACAGTAAATTTGGACAAAACATTTCATTTTGTACAGAGAATACAATATTCTTTCTTATTTACTTTTCAATTAAGTATTGTAAAAAAGTGAACACAGAAAGCTAAAAAGCTATCAATTACCATACCCAGCACTTAAACCTCCTTCGCAAAGTCCACACTTATACGTCATACTTTCACTCTCATTGTTTCCCCCAGACCAGCACTGCATACACAGATGAAAAGAAAAGAAACTATGGGTTGGCGACCTTCACGCTCTTGAGCTGGAATCTAGGGTGTTAGTCACTCTGGCCAACGAACATTTCAATGGACAGAATCACTAATATCCATCTTCATCAGGACCATAGAAATATTTTTTGTATTCCATTTTGTAACAGGTAGGAGAAATAGGGTATCTACATAGACAAACCAAACCAAACCAAACCAAAAACAATAAATTATTTAAAACAAATATTATTTTGATAGACCGTATACATTACTGTACAATTCATAAGAGTTTCTAATTTCTATTTAAACTCCTACGATTTAATTATCGCCCCGGTTGGAGTTTTTTCATTACCCCTTATGGCAAAATACTTTAGGTACAAACCAGTGCTCCATTTTATAGTGTGCTGAATTTTTGGAAACCATCACTTTAGTGAAGAATATCACAGATCAATACAAAGTTTAATAAAAAGAAATTTAGAGTATTTAGAGACACGTTAGAATATAAAGCAAACAGAAAAGATTTGAAATATTAAGAAAAAAGAAATACTATGCTGTGACACTGTACTAAGGCCCACATGCATCAAGCACTTTTGCATTCGCAAACGGTGCGATTCCTTAAAATCGGCCGTTTGCGAATGCAAAAGTGCTTTTTCAGATGCATCATTATTTTTGAATGAAATTCGCTGATTTTGTGACTTTCCAGAATGCGATTGCATTTAAGGAATCGCAAATTTGCGATTCCTTAAATGCAATGCATCATTCTGAAATCAAATTGCGAGAACAAGGTTTGGAAGTGCAAATTACCACGAGGTTGAACCTCGTGGTAAATTGCGAAAAATGTTTAAAATGTACTAATTTACATTTTAAACAATGTCATGTTACAGACACACATGTCCTTAGGACATGTGTGTGTGAAACATCCATTTAAAAATACATTTCAGGGGTGCAGGGGGGGGTCCTTTGGACCCCCCCCTGCACCCATGAAATTTTTTAAGTGCCACTCGCAATTTCCATTGATTCCTATGGGCCTTTTGGCCCATAGGAATCAATGGGAATAGCGAATTCGCAATTTTGAAGTCACATAATATTTGCGATTCGGTAAAAATTGCGATTTTTACCGAATCGGAAATATTTTGCACTTTCTATGATGCATCCCGTTTTGCGAATCCATATTTGCGATTTGGTAAAATTCGCAAATTTGGAAACGCAAAACGGGAGTTTGATGCATGAGCCCCCTAGTTCCATAAGAGTATATACAATGTGACAAATCTGTCACCAATTTCATTCCCAATGAATCTGGACTATACTGTATTGTTAATAGAATGCACTCTCACAAACTAAAAACTTGACTTTCTAATAAATGTCACTTATTATACCTATATCCCTTAACTGTATTTTGGTAATGGCATAAGTGTCAACTTCTGAAAAAAAGGAAATACGGACCTGTAAACAGGTCCTACAACCCAAAGATAATGTATGATTGGGTATAGTCAACTCTCCTACCCAATACTTCACTTGGACAAATATTCCAACCGGATCAGTGCCGGTTGTGTTCAGTTCTCTTCTAGATACCAACTGTCTCTTAGTGCTAGAAAACCTGGTCTTCTCTAGAGCTGTACTGACAAGAAAATAAACATGGTCCGTTTGGTTTGTTGGCCTCATGTGGTCATAATGTGAGGCCATATGGGCTACATAACTTTGTAAGATGTATATTTACCATGTAGATATCTCTCAGTAAGTTATTCTCATATCGTAGTAGGAGCTGAAACTATATGCCTTGTTTCTCAATGTATTATTCTCACATGGATACCTAAAAATAAAATAAAATAAAATAAAATAAAAGGGTCTCATTATGCCTTAATTTTAAAGGATGCTTAGAGACTATGGCCAACTTCATGTTGCTTCATAGAGAACCAGAACTATAACTGCTTACCAGTATGTTTCTTCTAATATCTTCGTAACGGCAATGTAATCTTACGGTTTCCTCCTGATAGAGTCTTATTGTATCACCATATACGTCTCAAGCGTTGGAGAGATGTGTCTACTTTTACCTGCGTGGAGAAAGGAAAAGACATGCCCGACTGTCACTTGTTACGAAAGATATCAGTACTTTCACTCAGAGGCTGTCTGATATGAAAGAAGGCATGCAGTTAGTACCCATTCGTTCTATCAGTGTCCTTCTCTATTTTACGAGTGTAATTATATAATGACATCCTACAGGGTCCCTCGTAAATGGATCCGTCGAACAACACCGCAGAGGTTAAAAAAACCGCATAGCACCCATACACTAATACATAGCTCTACTCGAAACTAGCTTCTCAGTCTCCCACTCTACAAACAGGGACTCCCGCCATTACCCACTCGGTGACTTACTTTCCTCTCCGACAAACGGCTCTTTGCCTTCACTTTCAAGGATAATCAAAGTAAGGATGGTAAATCCTCCATATCGGCCACCTTTTATCTGGGTACTGAAACGCCATTGGACATTGCATATGTGTCCGATACGTTTAATTTAACCTCTGCCGTGTTGTTCGATGGATCCATTTACGAGGGGGCCTGTAGGATGTCCTTATATAAATTACACTTGTAGAGTGGAGTAGGATTAAACCCAGATCAGTTGACTGGGGTGAGTATTTGATTTGCTAAAGTGCTCCGTCCATCATCCCCTTTGGTATCGCTTTCTTCGCCCTAAGTTGGCAGGGTATGCCCAGATGTGGGTCCCTTGCTCACTTTGCCACTGGATTGAAACTAGCCTGGCTGATGACGGCTGATTAGCCAGAAACTGGTCCCAAGATGATTGTTTCCGGTCCAGGAAACACATGGCTTGGCAGTTTTGGCTGAACTGTTCACATGAGGCACAGGGTCAGACTGATTTGCATATGGCCATGTCTGAACTGGGGTGGTGGAGGGAGCTAAAGAATGATGATGGATTAAACCCAGATCAGTTGACTGGGGGTGAGTGTTTGATTTTCTCAAGCGCTCCATCCATCATCCACTTTGGTATGGCTTTGTTCGCCCTAAGTTAGCAGGGTATGCCCAGACGTGGGTCCCTTGCTCACTTTGCCACTGGATTCAAGCTAGCCTGACTGATGACGGCTGATTGGCCAGAAACCGGTCCCAGGATGCCTGTTTCTGGCCCAGGGAAGACATGGCTTGGCAGTTTGTGCTGAACTGTTCCCATGAGGCACAGGGTCAGACTGATTTGCATATGGCCATGTCTGAACTGGGGTGGTGGAGTGAGATAAAGGATGATGATGGATTAAAACCAGATCAGTTGACTGGGGGTGAGTGTTTGATTTTCTCAAGCGGTCCGTCCATCATCCCCTTTGGTATCGCTTTGTTCGCCCTAAGTTGGCAGGGTATGCCCAGACTTGGGTCCCTTGCTCACTTTGCCACTGGATTCAAGCTAGCATGGTTGATGACGGCTGATTAGCCTGAAACCGGTCCCAGGAAGCTGGTTTCCGGTCCAGGAAAGACATGGCTTGGCAGTTTGGGCTGGGCTGTTCCCTTGAGGCACAGGGTCAGACTGATTTGCATACGGCCATGTCTGAACTGGGGTGGTGGAGTGAGCTAAAGAATGATGATAGATTAAACCCAGATCAGTTGACCGGGGTGAGTGTTTGATTTGCTCAAGCGCTCCGTCATTCATCCACATTTGGTATTGCTTTGTTCACCCTAAGTTGGGAGGGTATGCCCAGATGTGGGTCCCTTGCTCACTTTGCCACTGGATTCAAGCTAGCCTGGCTGATGACGGATGAGTAGCCAGAAACCAGTCCCAGGATGCTTGTTTCCGGTCCAGGGAAGACATGGCTTGGCAGGTCGGGCTGGGCTGTTCCCATGAGGCACAGGGTCAGACTGATTTGCATATGGCCATGTCTGAACTGGGGTGGTGGAGTGAGCTAAAGAATGATGATGGACTAAACCCAGATCAGTTGACCGGGGGTGAGTATTTGATTTGCTCAAGCGCTCTGTATATCATCCACTTTGGTATCGCTTTGTTCGCCCTAAGTTGGCAGGGTATGCCCAGACGTGGGTCCCTTGCTCACTTTGCCACTGGATTCATGCTAGCCTGGCTGATGACGGCTGATTAGCCAGAAACCGGTCCCAGGATGCTTGTTTTCGGTCCAGGGAAGACATGGCTTGGCAGTTCGGGCTGGACTGTTCGCATTAAGCACAGGGTCAGACTGATTTGCATATATCCATGTCTGAACTGGGGTGGTGGAGGGAGCTAAAGAATGATGATGGATTAAACCCAGATCAGTTGACTGGGGGTGAGTCTTTGATTTGCTCACGCGCTCCCTCCATCATCCCCTTTGGTATCGCTATGTATAATTTAAGGCAACTGCACCTGAGGGCATAAACCACAAATTGGCTCTTACAGTTCAGAGGTGTCATGATTTTCCACTTCCTGTCCCTGAAAGGTAAAGGCACTACTGTGGAATCCTCTCCAAACATACAGTTCTTACACTTTTGGCATCTCCTGAAACCCCTGCTTTCACTGAGCCAAGTTGTTTGTTGCGGGATCCCTGGGCTGTTACTAATGCCTGTCGCAAAGATCTAGCCTTGCAAAAGGTTATTAGGGGACCATTGACTAGCTGCTGTCTCAAAAAGGCGTCACCTTGCAATACATGACAATTATTCTGCATTATGACTCTGATGTTATGTTGCTGCATGCTATATCCTGTAATGGATCGAAACTTTGATTCTACTGAGTCCCGGGACTCCCTCTTTTTCACGGGATTGGTAAATATCAACTGTTCCCTTGGCTTGGAATTTGCCTTTTCTCTAGCTGTTTTCAGTACTGACTTGCTGTACCCTGCTGCTCAAAGCACTCATTTAGCTCGATGCAGTTGATATGTACAGCTACAGTTCCTTCTCATTCTCAAATTCTCAGCATAGAGGATACTGTTAACCAATTTGGGAGGGTGGCAACGACGTGCATGAAGTATTATGTTGCCAGCAGTGCTCTTTCGAAATGTTTTGGTGTTTATCCTCCCATCTTGTATGAATACTGTGAGGCCTAAAAACTGGACCTCCTCTTTGTTAAGGTGAGATGTAAAATGTAAATTAAAGTCGTTGTTGTTGATCCTTTTAATGAACGCCTCTGCTGATGGAATATCACCTCGCCAAATGATGAAAAGATCATCTATATAGCTGGTCCATTAGACCACGTTCTCTGACATTTCTCTGGTGAACTGTACAGCCCATATGCAAATTAGCATAGCTGGGGGCGAAGCAGGTGCCCATCTCAGTTCCCCATTACCTATTGATACAGGTCCTTACCAAAAAGAAAAACTTTGTTCATAAGTCACCAACTCTGCAAATCCACCAGCATCTCAGTGTGTCTGTACAGGGTTACTGGTTGTGTACTCAAATAGTATTGCACTGCCCTTATACTATCCACATGTGAGATGCTGGTGTAAAGGGAGGATACATCAAATGTGATCATAATAAAATGTTCCTCCCAATTGATGTCATACAAATTTTTGGGAAAGTCTCCAGTCTCCCTGTTAAAGAATGAAAGATTTTTAACATAATCTTGCAGAAAAAAAATCTAAAAACCTTGAGGCATTTTCAGACAGACTGCCGAATGCTGATATATTTGGACGGCCTGGTGGAACAATCCCATTCTTGTGCACCTTTGGTATTAGGTACATAACACCAGTGTTACTGGCGAATCTACTTTCAAGAACTTATGCTCTGCTTGAGAAATGAGCCCCACAGATCTCCAGTGTTCTAGTCTTGAATAGAAAGTTACAGTGGTGGTTGGTAATGTATCATTGTCACCCCTCTTGTAACACTGTCTGTCTCTAAGCTGCAGAATTGCTTCTTCTTGATACATGGCAAGCAGCCAAAGGATGATGTTCCCGCCTTTGTCTTCCTGTCTAACCACTAGGTCGGGTCTAGACTGTAATCTTTTCACTAGATTCCTGTAGCCTATGTCTGAGGCCTCCATAGGACTATTGGCCTGCTGATCAGCATACAATTGTTTCAGATCATGCTCAACTAGATCTGTAAAAAAATCTATTGCATCTTTAGGAACAATAGGTAGAAATGTGGACTGGGATTTGCCATACAAACTCCATACCTGTTCTCTTAGAAGTGCATCATCAGTAACCCCCTGCCTGTCTTACCTTTCCAAACTGTCCAGGTCCCTTAGTAAATCAATGTTAAAAATCTGCAGTGTAATAACATCCTCAGTGGCCTCAATATTCCACCCCTCTGTAGTCCTACTAACTCAGAAGTATTTAGCCAATCTGACTTTGCAGGTAAATTTAAAACAGTCAATCCTTGTTTGCACATAGTCCATATCTTCTGGGGCACAATAATAAAGACCACATGACAGAATCTTAGTTTCTTCTGCATTTAATGTTAAATCAGATACATTGATTATAATGTTGCTATTATCAATCATTTGTTTTTCTTGTTTGTTTTCTTGTTCACTTGTTCTCCTTGACCTGCGGTCTTTCCTCTTCCTCCACCTCAGAAGGTTCTTTTTTGCCCCCATTGTTATGTATTATTTTTAGGACCCTAGTGTAAGTTTCCCGATTCATGCCCTTATATAGGTATAAATCACAATGGGGCACATGCCTCAATATTGCATTTTGCGATTCAATAATTGCGAAAAATAAGGAATCGCAATTAAGGAATTGCAAACTGCAATGCATCAAGAAATCGCTATAAAAATAGCGATTTCTTAAAATTCCTTAATTGCGATTCTCTAATTGAGAATCGCAATTAAGGAATACCTCCCCATTCATTCCTATGGGCCTAGAGGCCCATAAGAATGAATGGAAAGACATTCTTAATTTGCAATTCACCATTAGAAATTCGCAAATTAAGAATGCAATTTCAATGGTGCAGGGGTGTCCAAAGGACACCCTGTTGCACCCATGAAATCTGCCTATAAGTACATTTTGCACACTCACATGCCCCAAGGGCACGTGTGTGTGTAAAATGGAACTTTGAAAAATGCACTTTAGTGCATTTTTTAAAGTTTTCGCAAATTACCATGAAGGTCAACTTCATGGTCATTTGCTCCCCTTATTTGCGAAATCGCAAATTTTTAGAGTTTGATGTATTGCATTTAAGGAATCTCAATTTGAGATTCCTTAAATGCAATCGTAATTTAAGAAATCACAATTTTTGCGATTTCTTAAATTGCGAAAATTAAAAAAATGTTAATGCATCCCAAAAATGGGAATTGCATTTGCAAACGGACGAATTTTGCTATTCGCACCGTTTGCGAAAGCAATTTTCTTTGATGCATGTGCCCCTATATCCTTATATAGGCATAGAAATCATAACCATATTTAGGCATAGCTCATGCAGTCCAAATACAGCAGGGCTACTTCCACTAGTTCCGAAAATCCACAACGATTTCTTGGAAAAACCCGCCATCAGCAGTCAGGGACTTCCCCTTGCTTGAGCACTGATTTATCCAAGAACTCATGAAGTTTTCAGAGCACTGAGACACTTTGATGACATTATTATGTCCAACCATACATCAAACCAGGCACCTTCAAGGTATAAATATGTCCACACTTGCCCAAGCAAACACACGGTGGTTTGGAGCAGTTCGACTATCTACTTGCCCGACGCGCCCTGCTACAGCAAGTGCCGAAGGAAGCCGACCCTCCAGCACACGCACTGAGAGAGACGCCGTCTTTTCTCCTGCCGAGAAATCCAACTCCAGTATTTCCAAGCTACCCTTGTAGGTTGTTGGGAAATCGAGTCCCGAGACCAGCCTCCTCCATTCTAAACTAAGGTACGGAGCTGATTAGACTCTTAGAGCAACCTTGGGCAGATTCTTGGCAAAAGAATACTACATTTATGATACACCTCACTTTCTTCTTCCCTCGTACTAAGCTTAGGTTAGGTACACCGGGGTAGGCGTATTTTAGAAGCACCAGTTGAGTACTTTTAGCCTCTGTTATTTATGTATGTATTTTTATATGGTTTAGGAACCATGCAATGCTCTTACAGTATTATTTTATTCTACTATTTATACTGTACGCATTATATTTTGCAAACTGTGTTAAGATTGTAGCAGTTAATTTCTTATGCTTGAGAAAGAAGACTGTTCAATAAATCTTTTATTGAAAACGCCAGTCTATCTATCTCTCTGCACCTCTCGTGAAACGAAGCATGCACAATTGACTGAGTGAAACATCTATCTATTGTTTCCATGACTCTGAAGATACGTTTTATCTTGGGGAAACAAAGTTGTCATGTTTATGCGGTTGTCAGAGACTAATCCCTTCTTGTGAATTCTAAAAAGTTTCTAGTGACCTCTGAGCTTGCTGGCACACACAATTAAGTTTAGTATATTCGGTACAGACCTAGTCAACCTCAGTCCTACGTCTAATCTACAGGATATATTTTTCCAATGCGCAGAGCCTATTGGGAATATAGGAACTACACTACATGGCGCCCAACAATTGGTAAGGCACTAATTTAACGCTAGATACTAGAGTAACTCAGTCATGCTTTTCACAGAAACCCCTTTTTCCCATAAAATACTCCAATAGACGTCTGGAGTGGGTTAAAGGATAAAATATCCGCCTAAAACTGAGTAGGAAGAAAAATCCTATGTATTCGTTTTTGGTTTTGTTCAACATTAAAGGATACAGTGTTCCATAGTATTGTGCACCTTATCTTTATTTCCTTGAAACTTGCTCTGCAAACCTTCATAAAAAAAGATGGAGAGTGACGAAGAGTTAGCTAGAGCTGCAACAGCAGCACTTGCACAAAACCTAGATGAGACAGGTCTCCAACAAAATGACCCAGAAGTTATACACATTCCAGCAAATGTAAGGAAAATTATAACTTACAAACTAATAAATAATGGAATATCATCAAGAGGTGGTAAAGTAATGTTTGTTATAGAGGCACATGAATATCGGCAGACAGAGGTATTCTATTCATGGATTGTCGTTCCACAAGCAAATCCAGTAACACATGAGTTCCACTACTATAAAATGAAGGAACATCCAGTGGAATACGCTCCTTTCAAGGACGTTGAAATTCCACTAACTTATCAAGAGCATCAGCTCTGGTTTAATGGTGCCCTACAACATCAAATTCACATTACCAGGCTTGGTCCACTAGGTAGACCAGGAGCTACATGGCCGGCATTAGCCTGGTATACATCACATACTAACATCGAAAGAATGACAGATGTAGAACTGTTAGCTCAGGGGCGTGGCTAAGGCTCCATACGAGATGGCCACCTAGGGTGTTTCCTCTGATACACCGGGACAGTTTTTTCTACCTCCAATGCCTCCAGCATTATTCCTGACTTCTACTTATTGTACTAAGTGTCGGAACGCTTGCAGCATCTGGTGAGCCCTTCTTTTTTCAGCGACCGTCTGCCTGCTCGTATTTTATTGCGGCGGTTCGTCTTCTTCATGGCGAACGCCGCTGCCGCCGCCATTACACTCACATACGTCTGAAGTTTGGGATTTATGGACCCTCATTAAAATATGAACCTACAATATTTCAACGTGCTGGGAACTCCCGACGCTACTCTTTAATCACGATTTTGGTGATTCACAGCAGAGGAGTCGTCCTTGCTCAATGCAGCCTTTCCTGCCTTCACAGTGGAATGCTTTGAATTACCTCACAATGCCGCCATTTTAAAGTCACTTGATCTTCAGCTCTATTATTGATGGCTCTTGCAGATCTGTTCTCCCACTTCTGAAACCACATTTGTGATGCCAACATGAACGCTGCACTTTAACTCTAATTTTGTTTTTTCTGGAGTCTCTTTTGGAAAAAAATTAATTATCCTATACAATAGTAATCTGCTGTTTTTCTGTATTTCCTATCATTACCTTCCGCTGTTTTGCCAGGTCTACATCGATATGGATATGCTCTGCTTCTGAATACATCTATACATATTGACTTTCCAATTCAAACAATTACTGGTTCTGCAAACCTGTTTTCTTACTTTATAAACCCACATTTGTGAGGACCAACATGTATGCTATGTTTTAAATATACTTCTTCTGGAGTATCTTTGGGAAAATTTCTCATTACTAAATGCAAGAGTCTATACAATATTTTTCAGCGCTTCATATCATTATTTTTTACTGTTTTATCAGGATTGAACTGGTTTGGTTGTGCTCTCCATCTGAGACTGAAATACATCTGTGCATACTTTTTTTTTTTCAAATTAGCTCTGCATAACTACAATGTTTGTAATATTGCACTTACATGAAGAGGTTGTTTTGGATCTAATTTTGCTGCATATCAACATCTTGGAAGTAACTTTGTTTCCTATGGTTCGGCTGCGCACGCCAAAATTCGTTTTTGTACCTTCCACAGAGGTCCAGGTAACTTCCTCCTCATCTTCACATTCCTCTACTGCTGCAATATCAATGGCTGGAGCTGCACCTAATCGTTCTTCTGCTTCCCAAGCTACCTCTACAAAATCTTCTCCTCCTAATACGTCTAAGCGACTGAAGCATGGTCCTCCTTCTCCTAACAAATCCTCCTCCTCTATCTCTATGGAGCTCATATTGGAGGAAATACGTGAATTACGTCCATTTATAGAGGACAATAGCAAAGACATGCAACTTTTGAAAGAAAAATGGTCGTCTATGGATGCCCGGATTACTTCTGTGGAACAGCAGGTATTGGAGATACAAACCAACTCTCAGCGCATCTCTTCTCTGGAAAAGTCAGTTCTCTCTCTTCAACAGCACACCGAGGACATTGAAAATAGAAATAGAAGAAATAATCTTCGCATTTATGGCCTGCCAGAATCCCTGGAGGGTGATGACCCCGGGTCTTTTTTCACATCCTTCCTCCAAAAACTTTTGGACATGCTGTCTTATACTTCTCTCAGTTTTCAAAGAGCCCATAGACTTGGTTCTCGTTCAACCTTCTCAACGAAACCCTGCGGAGTCATCATTTTCTTTTTGAAATTTACAAATTTGCTCTGAGTTCTCTCAACAGCTAGACCTAAGCGGCAAGTTTCCTGCCTTGGTCAAAGATTTTTTCTCTCTCAAGATGTTTCAAATGCCACTGCATCAAGAAGAAAAGAATTTCTATCTCTCCGCCCTTCTCTGCGCTCCATTGGAGCTCGATATGGCTTGTTTCATCCGTGCATTTTCAAGGTCACCCACCAAAATCGAACATGGACTCTTCAAGATCCTGGAGAACTTTATCCATATTCAATCTAATGCTAGCATGGATACCTCCACTCCTCCTACTTGCTGAATAATTCTTCGTTAATAATTGTCAATTTTTCTTGTATTCTTTTTTCGCAGTGTTCTTTTTGGTGTTTTTGTACTTAACGTATTTTCTACATCTTCGTATTTGATGATATGCATTTATGGGTTTGTTGCATACCTGATACCAAATCCCTTCTGTTTCTTCTATGTTAAAATTTTTTCTATTCATTCCCTCACATAGATCCACGTTGTTTATCTTCTATCATATGTGGTTCCCTCACCGTAAGTCTTGGAATTCCTGGTGTCGTTGGATTCCCACTCTTCGTACGGTCCATCTTGTTACGTGTCTCCACTACCCCGCTTTCCTTTTTCCGCTCCCCTTCAAGTATGTTTTTTACAGTCATCCCCTTGGATTTGTACTGTTGCTTCTTCTTCCTTTTACTCTACATCCTTGCATCCTTCTTTCTGTCCCCCCTCTTTCAACCTTATACTCTTTTTGAAATTGTTACATGCTCTTCTTTTCTATCTCCTTCCTTTATCGGCTATTTCACGTTCGCATGCCTTTTTCGTACTTTTTGATGTTATAATACCTATTTCGCCTGCATTTTTCGCTTCTGCGTTATGTTGTTTATATATCTTTTTGCAAATTTTGATGTTATCATATTTATCCTGTTTGCACATTTAGGGTTATTTTATGGAATGTAAAAGGTTTTGTTAACCCTAATAAGCAGCAGAGAGTACTTTCTCACTTATCCTCCTATACCCGTGATAATGCCCTTTTACAGGAGACTCACCTTAAAGAACTTGAATCCCTTAAGTTAAAAAGGAATTGGGTGGAAAAGATCCGGCAGGCCTGGAGAAGGTATAGGGGAGAGTGGATTGACACCTCGGAGGATGAGTAGAGGGGTCCTGTCTAGTCGGACATCGCCCGTGACATGTCTGTGCTCCCTCCTTCTAGGGGGGCTATGGTTTTGGGCTCAGCTGCGGTCTGCAATTCTAAAGGGGGGGCAGGGGAGATGGGGGGTCCAGAGGGAGGGGGGTTAGAAGCGCAGGGGACGGCCTGAAGGCCGGAGTTGGGCTAGAGGGTACACTGGACTAGAGGTGGATCATCCCAATAATCGTTACTGTTTGGAATGCTGTGATTTTGGCATTGTAAGCTAATTCTGCACTTTCACTGCTCTAAAATGTGTATTATGATGGAACTGTTTTTCTTTCAATAAAAAGATGTTTTTAAAAAAAATAAAAAAATAAATAAAAAAGGAATTGGGTGGGTACAGTTTTATTTTCTCCCTCTCCCAATAAAAAAATGGAGTTGCTATTTTAATTAAGAAAAAAGTTAAAATGTAAAGTATTATTAGAGGAAAAAGATTCGGAAGGGAGATGGATTTTGATTAAGTTGCTGATTAACTCTATTTCCATAACTGTTTTTGATATTTATGGTCCTACTCAGCCTGTTTGTTTGTTTTGGCCTTTAATTACAAGCAAATGTATACAACACAAAGATTACTTTTTTCTTTTAGGAGGAGATTATAATCAAATTATTGATCCATTTCTTGATCGCAAATCCACTGTTCACTTCATTCCCCACAAACCTCATAAACAATTTTTGAACTCTATCCTTCAAACAAATCTTTCCGATTCTTGGAGACTCATGCATCCAAACACTCTAGACTATTCTTTTTTCTCACACCCTCATGCTTCTTCTTCTAGATTAGACTATATTTTCTCTCTCAGTCTCTCACTCAGAATCTCTTATCTTCCTCTATTGAACCTATCGTTATTTCAGATCATGCTCCCATTATAACGGATATTGATCTACTTAATTCTACTCTTCTCACTGACCCTCATTTTTTCTTCATTTTGTACTTTTGCTAAGTATTTCTTTCAAACTAACTACTCCTGACATTCCTCCTCATACTCTCTGGGACTCTTAAAGCTACTGCAAAGGGATTTATTATTGATTTTGTTTCTAGGAAAAAGAAACAATTTCTCGAAAAACGTAAGTCCTCCCTTGCATGTATTAAAAAATTAGAATATCAATTCTATACTTCTTCTGATAAATGTATGTCCCCAGAAGTTTTGCGTGCGAAGATTTCCTTTAATAAATTTACCACGGATAATGCCTCCTCAATTCTTCGTAGTAGTAGCGCGCGTTATTACGGAGGTCGTAACAGATCTGGAAAGCTTTTAGCTAACTATCTCAAATCTCGTAAGGAGCGTACGTCCATTGAATCTATTTTTTCCTCTGACAATGTTCTTCTCCATACGAATGAACAAATTCTTGAACAATTCCAACTTTTCTATTAACAGCTTTATACTCCAGAATCCCCTCCTACTTATTCCATGCTCCATTCTTACTTTGAAAAATTACCTAAACCTTGTACATCTCACCTCAATTTTTTATCCCTTGACCTTGATCTTTACCTTCATGAACTTTCTACGGCTCTGTCTTCTCTCTCTAAGGGTAAAACTCCTGGTCCTGATGGCTTTCCGGTGGAGTTTTATTTACATTTTTCTGACCTTTTATTACCCAAACTTTTGTTACTTTTTCAATCTTTTTCTTCCTCTGGTATAGCTGCAGGTACCTTTCAAGATGCCACCATCTGTCTCATTCCGAAAGAAGGTTGTGACCCTAAACTTTGTAAAAATTATCGTCCCATTTTGTTAGTCAATGTTGATTATAAACATTCCGCCACATTACTTGCTTTGTGTTTGGATTCCTTTATATCCCCACCTTATTGGATAAGAACAATGCGGTTTTAATAAAGGGAGGCTTATTTCTGATAATTCTTGTATTTTTCTGAACATTTTAAATAAAGCCCCCTCTTTCTCAATGCCTTTAGCTGCTATTTCTGTCAATGCTGAAAAAGCTTTTGACAGAGTAGATTGGTCTTTTTTATTTGCTTCACTTAAATGACATGGCTTTGGCTCCAAATGTATTTCTCTCATTTCTTTATTATACTCCTATTCTTATTTACACTCTTTCCATGCTGCCTGTACATATTCCTGCTCTGTATTTCAAACGTCTTGACTCCTCTATCTCAAAATTTCTTTGGAAAAATAAAAAGTCTAGAATTTCTCTTCTATCTCTTCGCAGACCTAAATCAAATGGTGGAGTTAATTTACCAGACTTTCGCCTATATCATAAATCCTTTTCTTTCCGTCAAGCCTAACGCTGGCTCTCATTGGAATGCTTCAATTTACACAAAAACACATGGTGTCCCATCTATGGCGGTAATACCAGACATTCTAAGACAGATTCAAAATGAATATGGTCCAGAACCTGCCTTAAACCTTGGTATGAAATTACTGAAAGATTTCAAACAGGTCTCGGCTATACTATTAGCCAACATTAAAGGTGAAGCAGCATCTGTGGCAATCCGCCAAAAGCTAAAAGAAACAGATATTACTGAGCAACCATATGAGCTTGCCAGAACTATTGAAAAATCTTATGAAGAACTAGGTAGAGATAGTTTGGGAGGGAAACCTGTAAAGCCCAAACTAACTGAACATCCTGAAAATGTTTTTATCAAAAATAATCTCACTACTCCTAAAAAGAAGTGGGAGAACACTAAACAGACACTTCCTAAAAAGAAGTGTTCTCAGTCCAGAGGAAGGTCTCCTCAGAAAGAGCCCTCTGAAAAGAGATATAACCTAAGAAATAGGGATAATATTAAGCATGGGCAAAATTTGCGAATTCGTATTCCGCGAATTCGCGGATTTCCCCGTGAAATCGCAAAAAAAATCAGCGAATTCGCGAATTTTCCTGCAAAATCGCAGATTTTTTTGCGATTTGCCCTGGAGAACTTTCTACTGGCTAATCCAGTAAGTGCTCCCTCATTGGGTAAATGTATAGTGCTTTTACTACACTGCAGCTGCGTAAAGGGCCAGAAGATGTGTTTCCAGTGACCATGTGTGCCATGGTCACTGGAGACACATCTTCTGGCCCTTTACGCAGCTACAGTGTAGTAAAAACACTATGGGGCAGATTTACAAGCCACTTGCGCCTCTTTTGCACCGCAGTTGCGTCACTTTTGTGACACAGCGGCAGCACAAAAGATGCGCCATGGTGCTGGGTATTAACAATGTGACACATCTGAGAGATGCGTCACGTTGTAAAGCCCTGCGCCATCAGGAGGCATTCCGGCGCAGGGGAGGGCGTTCCTGCGCAGGAACGCCTCCTAAAAGTGGCTGAGTGAAATCTACAAGATTTCACTCAGTCACTTTTAGGCCAATGCTGCGTCAAAACGCTGAGCCTGCTTGAAGCAGGCACAAGGCTTGACGCAGCATTGCGGAGATTGGGCCCCCCAGGGCATTGCTGGAGCTGCGTCGCACTTGCGACGCAGCTCCAGCAATGCGCTGCTTTTACGGCGCATCTGTGCCGTTTTTGCCACATGGTGTGCCGCATTGTAAATGCGGTGCACCATGGGTGGCGGAGCTGCGGCGCACAATAACTGGCGCATCCCTGGGGATGCGCCAGTTATTGTAAATCTGCCCCTATACATTTAGACAAAGAGGGAGCACTTACTAATTAGACAGTAGAAAGTACTCCAGTTGAGTAGAGGTATTGCACAAAAAGGTGGCATCTTCGTGGACAAGCACGCAGGGCGGGATTCATTCTGCCCCCTGTTAGACTCGTTTTTTGTGCCCTTCTGCCCTCTGTTAGACTTGTTTTTCCCTTGTTTTTCTGCCCTTCTGCCCTCTGTTATACTTGTTTTTCCCTTGTTTTTCTGCCCTTCTGCCCCCTGTTAGACTCGTTTTTTGTGCCCTTCTGCCCTCTGTTAGACTAATTTTTCCCTTGTTTTTCTGCCCTTCTGCCCTTTGTTAGACTCGTTTTTTGTGCCCTTCTGCCCTCTGTTATTCCCTTGTTTTTGTTGCCTCTGCCCTCTGCCCTCTGTTAGACTCGTTTTTTGTGCCCTTCTGCCCTCTGTTAGACTCGTTTTTGTGCCTTTCTGCCCCTAGTTAGACTCGTTTTTTGTGCCCTTCTGCCCTCTGTTAGACTCGTTTTTCCCTTGTTTTTTCAACCTTCTGTCCTCTGTTAGACTGTTTTTTTGTGCCCTTCTGCCCTCTGTTAGACTCGTTTTTCCCTTGTTTTTCTGCCCTTCTGCCCTTTGTTAGACTGCTTTTTGTGCCTTTCTGCCCTCTGCATCACCACATCATCACTCCGCGCTACACCAGCATCACTCAGCACCACCACATTATCACTCAGCACCACCACATTATCACTCAGCACCACCACAGCACCACTCAGCACCACCACAGCATCACTCAGCACCACCACAGCATCACTCAGCACCACCACAGCACCACTCAGCACCACCACAGCATCACTCAGCACCACCACAGCACCACTCAGCGCCACCACAGCACCACTCAGCGTCACCACAGCATTACTCAGCGCCACCACAGCATCACTCAGCGCCACCACATTATCACTCAGCACCACAACAGCAACACTCAGCACCACCACAGCATCACTCAGCACTACCACAGCATCACTCAGCACCACCACAGCACCAATCAGCACCACCACAGCACCACTCAGCACCACCCCAGCATCACTCAGCACCACCACAGCACCACCACATTATCACTCAGCACCACCACAGCACCACTCAGCACCGCCACAGCATCACTCAGCACCACCACATTATCACTCAGCACCCCCACAGCACCACTCAGCATTACCACAACACCACTCAGCACCACAAAAGCACCACTCAGCGCCACCCCAGCATCAATCTGTGCAACCATTCAACAACTTGTTCAAATATGTTCTCTCAATGTTTCAAGCTTTATTACAAATGCCACAAAAAGATATTAATATTTCACTTCTGTTCTTGGATTTTCATCACAATAAAATACACTGAACATAATCTTCACAAAAGTTATTTAAAAAAGTTTAAGCTATTGCCATTATACATTAAAATAACTTTTATTTAAGTATTAATTATTTTAAAAAAATTAAAAGCCATTGCAATTTGTAATATCAATACATCTAAGTCACGTAAATACAAAACATGTTGTATTACAAGTTCTATAGGTGTCACTATTGACATTGTAAATGACAAAGCTATTAATGTAGCTATTTTCAAAACCAACACATAAATAAAAAATTGTCATTTACAAGACCAATAGCTCAAACTTTCCTAATGCGAGACCTATTGCATTGCAAATGCTTGTTTTTATATCTGTCAGTGCTTCCTGTTGAGGTTTAATTTTCATGACAGGCGCCTCATTGCCTACTTGTAACGATTCTCTGACCCTGCTTCAAGGGTCAGAGCAAGGTCAGAGAATAGTTGCAAGTAGGCAACGAGTCGCCAGGAAGCACTTACAAGCTTACAGCAGCAGGTGCCCAAGTTGAAGGTAATTTCTTTGTAACCCTTTTGTAAAAGGTTACAAAAAATTAGCTTCAACGTTTGCACCTGCTGCTGTAACCCTGTAAATGCTTGGCTGAAAATTCGTCCCAGCTGATTCGGGACTTTTACCACGATTTCGCGAGATTCGCGGATCGGGAAATCCCGGAAAATCCGCAAATTCCACGAGCGGAACGAATTTTCAGCCCATGCTCAGATAATATAAGAAAAAATGATAGATATCAAGATACTGATACACGATCCTCTCGTACCTTTCAGACTTCCTCGCAGAAATCCGAAAGAAGAGAACAATCAGAATAAAAAGAACGTGTGAAGTCCAAAGACGATCAACATGTTCCGAAGAATAAGAAAACCCAATTCACCAAAAAGAAGGTAGCAAGTCTAAAAGTCAGACATGCCGAGGATCTTGAGGACACAACTCAAGAACGGGGAGTGGGCCCATACAATGCTGGACAGCGCAGCAGAGGTCACCATAGATCGTAGGATCCTAAAGGATCATTTGGAGACAGTGGATCTGAATGAATACATTCAGGTTGAAACGGCCGACACCAGGGTTAGTGTACTCCATAAGTTATATGACGTAACGCTCCGGATAGAGGGGGATACAACTAGGAAAATAAAAGCACTCTTTTGGGAAAAACTATCTAAGGGTTATGCCATCCGTCTAGCTGAAAAAGTCTGGCCACCTGAATTTGTCAGGGAGTGCCCACATGGCGAAGAAATCATCATGCCAGCCTTCTCTAATCATATTCATATTCATATAAAATGCACCTATGCCAAAAAATGGGCTGTGGCCCAGGCTCCAGCATTATTTAAAAATCATGTGGGATGGGATGAGGATTCTCCTCACCATAAAATCCAGTTAAAAAACCAACCTACTGCTCAGGGGCAGTATCTAGTAAAGCAGGAAGTTAAAAAACAAGTCAGGGAGATCTTAGATCAACTTGAGTACCAAGGGGTGATTGAAACATGCACCTCGTCAATGAACAATCCTTTGTTTCCTGTCTCCAAACCAGACAATACATATCGTCCAGTTTTGGACTACAGGCATTTAAACTCTTGTAGCAAAACTTTTGCAGTACAAAATGCACACAGTGCAGTACTGATGAATAACATTGTGCGGAAAAAATACAAATGACATTAGACATTTCAAACGGTTTCTTCTGTCAAAACATTGCACCAGAAGGCAGGTACTTGACCACTTTCTCAATCATGGGATTCAAGAATACTCCAGGATTATTTTCAGCCAGAGTAACAGAGTTACTAAAAACGTATGATGATGAAGCATTATCTTATGTCGATGACATCTGTCTTACAGATGATGATTTGATGATTTGGATAGGCACTTGAACAGGGTGAACACCATAATACTTGGATTTGCCTCTGAAGGGTATAAATTCAACTTTAAAAAGTCCAGAATTGCCCACTTCAACATCCTATTCTTGTGATATGAACTTTCTATTGAAGGCAAAAGACTGGCAGCAAACGTTTTAGAAAAATGTGCGCTGCTCCAAACTCCAAAACGCTGAAAAACCTACAGTCAATTCTAGGACTCCTAAACTTTGGAAGAACTTACATTCTGAATTACGCAGAAAGGGTTAAACCTCTCTCCAAATTAATCAAACCTGATTTCAAACCTACTAATTGGACTCAAAAACACACAGAAATGTTGCGTTCAGTACAAACAGACATGTTGGCAACAACACACTTACAAACACGTAACAATGTACGCAACCTTCTAATCCGAATCATCCCAGGGAGATGCGGATTCACATACCTCACCTTTAACGAAGGTGAAAAGGTACCAATAGCTTACAAGTCACACTTGTACACACAAGCTGAAATGAAATTCACTTCAACAGAAAAAAATCTGACAGCGGTTCAGACTGCTGTAGCAAAGGAAAGAGCCCTAGCACAGGGTAAACGCATTAAAGTCGTTACACCTGTACCTGCCTTAGAGGCTGTGACGAAGGCAAGAATTCCAAATGCAAAGCTCTACTTCTGAGATCGATACAATGGGTTAATTCTCTTACTGCAACAGAAGGTGAATACATTTTTTACCCTTACTTGAAGACACAAGAATTTCTCCAATACGAACAAGAATGTCCTCTGCCGGCTGAAATTCTACCTCTAGGACATTACGGCTGTAAAATATATACAGACGGATCAGCACAGCCCGTGATTGGTGGCAAACACGCTGCGTGCGTGATTGTTAAAGGTCACTGGCACAATGGTAAATTCAGACCTATGGTCACAAATACTCAATCTCTCGGAGACTATACAGCTCAGCGAGCTGAACTCCAAGCATTCAAGATGGCACTGGAAAATACAGATCGCGAATTCTCCACACTCATAGTGTGCGATTCAAATTACTGCGTTCAGCCTTAAAATGAATATCTGCAGACATGGGTTCAAAATGGTTTAAAAAATACAAAAGGTGGCACAATCAAGCATAAAATGCTTTGGGAACAAGTAGTACTTTTGCAGAAAGAACTACAAAAGACTCACGTGATTCATACACTGAGTCATCAACGTGATGGCGTTCACATTGAAGACAATTCATTGGCTGATAAAGCCGCAAAGGCAGCTGTGCAAATGGCTTCCGTAGCTACAATTAATAGTTCGAAAACAACAATAGACGTTGAAGCCATGCTCGCTGTCAATGCGACGAGCAAAGGCAGTGGAGCCGCGTTACCTCTAAACTATCCATTCGAATTTAAATACATAATTGATACGAACTCTGTTCCTTTTGCTCGAATCCCTGGAGTGGGGGATAGGGTAATTCCAAACAGGAACAGGAGAGGTGCTCACATTTTCGAAGCACATATGGGAGAGGGTCTGATACATCAAGGGATCTCTAAATCTCTACTCGAATTAGAAGAGATGTACTAGTGGCCAGGGATGAAAGCTCATGTATACGAATTCGGAACTAATTGCAATGACTGTTACAAATACCACAGCTTTGAACACCACCAGATTCCTGACTACAGAGTAGCCAGCCCAGTAAAGACACCACTGTTAGACAGCATAAGGCTATCTACATGCGGATGTCTGAATAGACTGATGCAGTACCACAAATATTAAGACAAGATTCATTTGGATGTGGCCCCAGTGCTCAGCTGACGCTTGAGCTGTTATAAAAGACTTGTAAGTCTTTATCGGCACATACGTAATCGGCACACTACTTTCTGACTAGGGTCCTGCGTTTTTTTGTTTTTTTTTCATATTTTATTCATCAGTTTTATCTCATAAAATCAAGCAGAACAGGTCGTACATCAGTCATAAGCACTTAACATATAAAGCTTAAAATTTCACTGTAAGATACAAAATACAAATCACAGACTGAACACAGTATCATAAATGCATCGCTATTACAGAATATCATGATCAAATCTTAACAGGCGATAATAACAGATGTTAAAGTCTAGGGTTAAAGCATGGCGTCAGAGACCTTTTTAGTAAAATCCGGGTTGTCGCGTAAATACTCAGATAGCGGTTCCCAGATGTCTGAGGGTTTAGAGATAGTTGGCAGCTCCTCAGCATATATCAGAAAGTTATCCCTGCAGTAAGCAATGTCATCCCACCAATCCTTAAGCGCTGGAGCGCGTTTGCTATCCCAGTGCATGGAAAGTCTTCGTTTTGCTAGCAACAGTAGTATGGATACGAGTTTCTTTCCCTTTGCCCTTAGTGGTACATCAAGGCCAAGCAAGCACACTCTAGGGGTGCATGAGATGTTACAGGACATACTTTTCACCAGATGGGTGATGATTTCTATCCAGTAATGCTGCACTCTCTCACAGCACCAAGCAAGATGCGCAAAGTCTGCTTGATCTGTCCCACATCGCTTACATCTTGCATCGTTTCGTAGTTTGATTTTGAACAATTTGAGGGGAGTGTGATATACTTGATGAATATACTTATATTGAATAAGTCATAGGTTCCCATTTGGAGTAAGAAGTGTGATCAGTGTGCAACTAGCTGTCCAATCTTCCTCTGTGAGGGGCGCGTCCAGCATTGCACACCATTTGTCTCGCACCTGAACTGTGTCAGTACCTATCTCTGCTTGCACCTGCCTGTATAGTTTGTATATGATGTGTGCAAGGTTTGGTGAAGTTAGCAGTAGTTGCAGCGAGTGTAGGGTAGGGGGTTCATCAGGAAAGGAGGGGTATAGGTCCCGAGCAGCAGCTCTTATTCTATGGTATAAGAGGCGGAAGAGCAGCGTTTGGTTACTTATAAACGATAAGTCATCTTGTGTAATAAATGTGCCATTCGGATATAGGGTCCCCAGCTTTGACAAGCCTACCTGTTCCAACAGTGCCATATTTTTCTTTTCAATCATGACCGATAATCTAGAGTGAAAGGCTAATGGGAGGTTCAGAGCATAGATAGGGTTCTTGTGTGCGAGTTGACTGAGCCGCTCCCACGCTTGGGACGTGGTGCGTACAGTGTTTATCTCTTGTAATGTGAGGTGTGGTCTAATATGTGACATGATGCTTGTGAGTGGTATGGGATTAGCGCCTCCATCTTCAACAACTAGGTGTGGTAAATACAACACTGGGTGGTGCCAGCAGTAAGCGAAATGTGCTTGCGCGCATAGATAGTAGAGATAGGCATCTGGGACCGTGAAGCCACCTGCACTATAAGGGAGGGTGAGTGTTCATAGTCTGATCCTAGCTTCCCTGGCCAAATCAATTTTACAAACCCCGTACGTAGTCTGGCGAAGACTGATGCAGGGGGAGTAATAGGTATGTTGATGAATAAATACAATAACTTCGCAAGTATCACCATTTTTAGCAGGGAGATCCGATCGGCAAGGGACAGAGGGAGTGTTATCCACCTCTGTATCTGCGCTTCTATGCGGTCAATTGCTGTCCCATAATTTTGTCTGATTACTAGTTCTGCGTCCCTATGTACCCATATCCCCAAATATGTAATTGGGTCGTCTTGCCACACAAGAAGAAAGTCTAGCTGTGGGGCTCCAGTGCTGTCAGTTAAGGGAACCACGGCGGATTTACTCCAGTTTATGTGTAAACCTGACTGCCTGCTAAATTTCCCGTATTCACGGAGCACAGGGCTGAGGTTATTCTCAGGGTCCCGGATGTATAGGAACATGTCGTCAGCATAAAGTGAAATACTGATGGGCCGTAGTTGGAATCTAAGCGCGGTATGGGCGTACTTTTGGCGTATATTACAGGCTATGGGTTCTAGTGCTATCGAGAAGAGTGAGGGAGAGAGCGGTCATCCCTGTCGCGTTCCCCGTTGAATGGGCACCGACTCCGATATGTGGCCATTTACTCTAATGCGGGCTGTGGGATTTGTGTATAGGAGGTTGATCCATGTTAACATTCGCAGGGGGAGACCAATCCGTCTTAAGATTGCAAACATGTAGGGCCACTCCACCGAATCAAAGGCTTTGGCCGCGTCCAACAGCACCGCAACAGATCTAAGATCTGAGTTTAATTGGTGCAATAAGGCAAATATCGTGCGCAAATTATGCGCGGTGGATCTGTCAGGGATGAAGCCCGATTGGTCAGGTAGAATAATCGCGGACATAAGCGGCTGCAATCTCGTGGCGATGATTTTTGCTAGTATTTTAACGTCCGTGTTGAATAATAACAAAGGCCGGTAAGATTCTGCTTTAGATTAACCCTTATCAGGTTTTAGAATTCCTACTATCAGTGCCTCTCTTAATGTCTGCGGGAGAGTGCCATTATTGTGGGCTTCTTCATACATTTCGAGGAGATGGGGGATGATATCTTCTGCGTAGGCCTTGTAGAATTCTTCAGTGAACCCATCGGGTCCTTGCGCCTTCCCGTTCGGTAAGGCTTTAATGGCTGTAAGTGTTTCCTCCTCTGTTATCGGCATTGCCAGGTATTCGCAATGAGCATCTGAGAGCCATACTAGCGCTATGTCCTCAATATATTGTAAAATTTCGGGTTCCGTGGCTGTGTGTTGTGTAGTGTAAAAGTCACAGTATGTTTTAACAAATGTAGCCAGAATCCCAGGGGTGTCATAATGTATTTGTCCCTCATCATCCTCTATCTGTGTAAATATGTGGTTCCCGTGGTTTGTACGTATCTTCTGCGCCAAAATACGACCTGGACAACTACCCCCACCTAGTCTGCACACCCTGTGACGCTTGAATGTGTACCGTATTTCCTCCTCTGCTAGGTCCTTATATCGTGTAACCGTCTCTCGTATTGCCCCCAATTTGGCTGCATCATGTGTGGATTCATATTCTGCCTCTAACATTTGGAGGTCATTTTCACAGTTCTGTAGTTGCGTCCTTATGTCTCTCAATATCCCTGCAGTAGTGCCAATACAGACTCCTCGTATTGTTGCTTTGAAGGCCTCCCAGAGAGTGCCTGCGCAATCCACAGATTTACTGTTAGTAGGAAAAAAAACCTCTATGGCAGTATGTAGTGTTTCTTTATAAAGAGGGTCCAGCAACGCCGCAGCATTAAAGCGCCACATAAAGGGAGGTGGTGTGTATGTGGGGATAGCTAATGTTAAAATAACTGGTTTATGGTCTGATAGCGTTTTTGGGAGGTGCAGTACGTCTGTAGCCCAAGTGGACACCCGATCTGTCAATAACCAATAATCAAGCCTCGACCAGCTGTTGTGTGCTGTGGACGAGTGAGGGCTTTCTCGTAGGGTGGGGTGTCGTTCCCTCCAGATATCCTGAAGGCTAAATTCCTCAATGCCAGTAAGAAGGGTGTCCGCTGCTCGCTTGTGGTGTTCAATAGTATCATGGGATCGGTCCCGAGTGGAGTTTAGGGCAACATTCAGGTCCCCACCCCAGATCCATTCTACTGGTGGTAGGTCTCGTAATTTAGTAAATAGAGACATGTAAAAATCCGGGTCATCCACATTAGGTCCATAAGCATTAACGACACCTACTCTGGTACCTCGTAGTGTGCCTGTGATGATAATGAACCTACCCTGTGGGTCCGTGTCCTTATGATCCAGCCGGAACTGAACCCCTTTACGTATAAGGATCGACACCCCTCGAGCATAGGAGGAGTATGTGGCCGATATAGAGTGTTCAGCCCATCTGTACCCAAGTGTCTTAGCTTTACTAGGGAGCAAGTGTGTTTCCTGCAGGAGCGCTAGGTCTATAGTGTGTCTATCTAAATAAGCAAAGACCTGACGGATTTTCTTGGGACTGTTGAGGCCTCTAACATTCCATGTCATTAACTTCAAGTGTTTACCTATCGCCACCATATATCCACCATGCGACATACAGATACTTTGTGCATTTCAAACATATACAGATGCTTCTGGATCCATAAGCCTTAATATGACATTAACGTGCAGTGACTGTTCTAACCGCAACAAAACCCCAACCCCCACCCACTTCGCCATCCCAAACATGACAAAGCCTAATCCCCAACTCTTCTGCCCAGAACTAAGAAACGTAAAGGTGAGTACCCACATAATTACAGTCTTTCCATACATGGGTCTCCCAAGAAGGGCAAACAGTGTGGATCACACAGGGGGGGTCGGTAGCCGCCCGCCATAGACCCCAGCACCTAGATGTCGGGGGATCAAGCCACACTCGCAACAGCGTGAGCAGATACTGATAGGGTATTATAGCGTATAAGCCGGCGTTTTCAGTTCAGGATTCTATACCGCACTATACAAATATGTGAACACGTTATACAATCCTAGCCCCCGCTGCCATGGTCACATACATTAATGAATAAAGACATTTTGGTAAGGATACATAAAAAAACATTCAGCAGGCTATCCGCAGCCTCTCTACAATATCAACCTCAAAAGAAGATATATAAACCCAGATAAGGTAGTCACTTATTCTCATTCCGAGGGGGGGTCCTGTTCGACTTGCTGACCTTGTGGCGACCTATGTCTCAGTACATGGGGGTGATTTAATATTTAATCACTTCTTGAGGGGTGTTACAGACCACACTCTTCCCCTCCAGAGTTATCTTTAAGCGAGATGGATAAAGCATAGCTTATGGAACATCATTATCTCTTAATTTCTGTTTGATTTCCAAGAATTTCTTCCTTGCCTCTTGGACCTGGGAGGTAAAGTTCGGGTAGATGGAGATGTTCATGCCTTCATGTGTGAGGGTCCCTATTTCTCGGGCTTTCCTGAGCGCAGCATCCCTGTCCCTATAGTTCAAGAGTTTGGCGATAATAGGGCGGAGTTTTTCTCCAACTGCTGGTTGTGGCGCCAGTGTGCGATGCGCCACTCCACGAAGAAGATCGGGGAGAAGATATCCTTACCAAGGATAGTGGTCTGGAGAGTTCCACGTAGGCCTCCATGTTGCCTGTGCGGGTTGTCTCCGCAACTCCTAGAATGCGCAGGTTGCAGCGCCTAGATCTTGCCTCCAAATCCTCCGTCTTGGCGGCCAGGCTCTGCATGAGTTTATCCGCTTTTTTATGTTTTAATTCAAGTTGTTGCGCAGCGTCTTCTGCGTCGGATATGCGGCGCTCCGCCATGTCTATGCCTTCGGTATGCTTGTCCAATGGCTCAGACATGCGATCTACCCGGTATGCTAAGGAGTCAATCTTTCCATCAATGTTAGTTAGGGTGGATTGAATTGTAGCAAACATTGCCTGAACATCCACTGCGGCCTGCGCAGTGGGGTAAGGACGCAGCATCTCGGGTCGGCATTGGCCGATCCGTAGGCGGTGGGACACTTTCCGTTGATTATCAAACGGAAGTTTTGATTGTGTTTTCTCCGGCTTACCCATGCTCATGCCGGGCAATATAAATAATAGAGATGGAATGTGCCCGCGCTCAGTCCTATGCACCCCAGCAGTGAGAGCACAAGGCGACGTGGCGATCAGCTTGAGAGGACAGCACATGGCAGAGGCCTAGTAAGTATATGGCTACTCAGCAGCATGACAATTGCGCCTATATCAGGTATCATAGTATCGCCCCACACCATGCAGAGTCAGTCACTCCGTGCCTGCCATAGCTAAGAACAGAGTTCGTTGGCAGGGGGAGCGGTAATGTTTTCTGTCTGTCTAACAGGGCGCGGTAGCTGGCAGCAAGCCAAGTAAATAGGTAAAATGGCAAGTACAGTTCACAACATCCTAGTCACGCTCCAGTCGGGACATACATGTGCAGCCACCATCAGCTTTTCATACGTCTCATTAACAGGAGTGTGCAGGGAGACGGAGCTCCGGTTTAATCATGCAGCTCACTTCGTTTCCACCACGAGGGACTCACAGTCTATTCTGGCCCATTAGCGCTCACCCGCTCCTACCTCGGCGGTTCTTAGCCTTCCCGCAGTGCAGCGAGGTTAGCCAGGGGCAGCAGTCTTGTCCTCGGGGCGGCCCTCGCCGGTTGCTGGGCCCGGAGTTGCAATGTCTCCTCAGGGCCTGTCGCTGCCTTCTCTCCAACGCCGCAGCCGTGGGCTTGCGTGATGGCAGCGCAGCTTCGTACGGCAGGGCAGGGACTCCGCAGCTCCCTGTGTGCGCTGGAGCGTTCTCGGCGAGGTAAGCCGATCTTCCAGTGAAAGGTACCAACGGATAGCTCTAGTTTTCCTCCTGCAGGGCGGTGAGAGTTTACCAGCAATTAGTGTCTATAAACCCAGGATTGTTGCAGGATAGGGGCTTGATCTGGAGAGCTCATCTACGGCGTGGCCATTTTCTAGTGCAGCTAGCTCCGCCCCCGACCAGAGTCCTGCGTTTAGCTCTAGGGCTTACAAGGAGGCCATGGCCAGCTTAGGCGTTGCATTGTGATTTTCGAGTCCATTCCATCCTGAGGGAAATTCAGTTGTGGAGAGGAAAAACAAACCGTGACATAAAGCAATCTATAACAGCTAGGGTATTAGGTTCGGGTGATGGGTGGGTCAAACATCTAATAAATGTCCAACGTAGTCTTAATAACCTGCCAAGAAATTCTCTGGGTGGAATCACTCCATAGGAAAGCCTTTTTAGTACTAGAATGTTGGTCGAGGATCTCGATCGTCACACTTCAGTGGTGGAACAAAAACCCTTTGATATCAAAGATCGTTTGGCTGTTTTACAGGACTTAAATGAAACAAGAAGAAGTCTAAGCAATACCAGCAAAAAACAAAGGACCAACTAAGAAAAAACCACCTGTCCCAGCAAGACCTGTCTGGATTCCAAAGATTGGGGATCTGGTCAGGGAGAAAATAGCGGACAAGAAGGAATTTGGGCCTTTGTACAGAAAAGCAGTAGCTGTACTAGCAATCCACGGATCAAGAACAGTACCACGGCCGTCCCTTGCTGGAAAAAAGGAGAACCGGTCTGCGTCAATTGACCTGGTAAAACCACACTATGTAGCCGATAATAAGTTATGTTATGTTATGTTAGGAGGTTCTTTTAGAGCGCACTATCACCGTAGGTTTCCTGGCGCTGATTGGGGTTCTGGAGATGGCAGATTAGAGATTAACCAGATTGGGGGAAAAGCCAAGTTTTAAGAGACTTACGGAAGAGGATGAGTGATAGTAGGCCCAGTGGACTCCCAAGATGTAGCAGACAACCAAATCTGGCTACTATCCAAGAGATTCAAACTGAAAGACTTATCACCTTTGATGAACCTGCAGTGAGAAAAGAAGGACTATGCAAGAAAGCCATGGAACTTGTGCCTCTTGAAACCCAAATAACAGTTCGTCAAGAAACTCCTGTCTACCATGATGTAGCTTCTGGCTATACAAACATGTCAAGGGAACAAGCATCCTCAGGGATTTCAAAGAATCCGGATGCGATACCAACAATTGACAGAACTGCCTCTGGCTATTTTATCAACTGTGATAACCTTTCTGAGGATCTCAGTGAACCTGAAACTACGCCAGCAAACAAATCTTTCAAGGAAAAAATAAAGGAACTTGGTCAAGAGCTTACAAATACATATCTGGTTTCACCATGGGTTGAACTTTGGATTGTGTTAGGTTACTTTATCATATTTACAACAAGGGGTGGTGAAGGACAGAGTCTCTGAATTAAGCAGAAAGCTCTCACCCAGTCAAGAAATCAGGGCTAGATCCAACACCGTTTTTTAGCTCACTGCACCATCCCAGTTTCAGAACCTGGCTGTATGCAAATAAGTCTGTTCCTGTCCCAGTGCATGATGGGAACAGGGCAAACCAAACTACAAAAGCCAATTCTTACACTGGGAAGGAAACAAGCTCCTGGGGACCGGTTTCTGGCATTACAGCCGTCTTCGGCCCGGTTTGCTTGAATCCTGATGGTGCAATGAGCAAGGGTCTCACATCTGAGAATACCCTTCCACGCTTAGGGTGGACAAAAATATTTACAACAAGGGGTGGTGAAGGACAGAGTCTCTGAATTAAGCAGAAAGCTCTCACCCAGTCAAGAGATCAGGGCTAGATCCAACACCGTTTTTTAGCCGGGCCGAAGATGGCTGAAATGCCAGAAACCGGTCCCCGGTAGCTTGTTTCCTTTCTGGTGAAGAATTGGCTTGGTAGTTTAGTCTGCCCTGTTCCCATGATGCACTGGGCCAGGGACAGACTGATTTGCATATAGCCAGGTTCTGAGCTGGGATGGGGCAGTGAGATAAATAACGGTGATGGATCAAGCCCTGATCTTTGGACTGGGTAAGAGTGGTCTGCTCAATTCAGACACTCTGTTCATCACCACCACCTTTTCTGAATCGATTTTGGCCACTATAGGTGTGGCAGGGTATACTCAGACATGAGTCCCTTTCTCACTGCTCCATCAGGATTCAAGCAAGCCGGGCCGAAGACGGCTGAAATGCCAGAAACCGGTCCCCGGTAGCTTGTTTCCTTTCTGGTGAAGAATTGGCTAGGTAGTTTAGTCTGCCCTGTTCCCATGATGCACTGGGCCAGGGACAGACTGATTTGCATATAGCCAGGTTCTGAGCTGGGATGGGGCAGTGAGATAAATAACGGTGATGGATCAAGCCCTGATCTTTGGACTGGGTAAGAGTGGTCTGCTCAATTCAGACACTTTGTTCATCACCACCCCCTTTTCTGAATCGATTTTGGCCACTATAGGTGTGGCAGGGTATACTCAGACATGAGTCCCTTTCTCACTGCTCCATCAGGATTCAAGCAAGCCGGGCCGAAGACGGCTGAAATGCCAGAAACCGGTCCCCGGTAGCTTGTTTCCTTTCTGGTGAAGAATTGGCTTGGTAGTTTAGTCTGCCCTGTTCCCATGATGCACTGGGCCAGGGACAGACTGATTTGCATATAGCCAGGTTCTGAGCTGGGATGGGGCAGTGAGATAAATAACGGTGATGGATCAAGCCCTGATCTTTGGACTGGGTAAGAGTGGTCTGCTCAATTCAGACACTTTGTTCATCACCACCCCCTTTTCTGAATCGATTTTGGCCACTATAGGTGTGGCAGGGTATACTCAGACATGAGTCCCTTTCTCACTGCTCCATCAGGATTCAAGCAAGCCGGGCCGAAGACGGCTGAAATGCCAGAAACCGGTCCCCGGTAGCTTGTTTCCTTTCTGGTGAAGAATTGGCTTGGTAGTTTAGTCTGCCCTGTTCCCATGATGCACTGGGCCAGGGACAGACTGATTTGCATATAGCCAGGTTCTGAGCTGGGATGGGGCAGTGAGATAAATAACGGTGATGGATCAAGCCCTGATCTTTGGACTGGGTAAGAGTGGTCTGCTCAATTCAGACACTCTGTTCATCACCACCCCCTTTTCTGAATCGATTTTGGCCACTATAGGTGTGGCAGGGTATACTCAGACATTAGTCCCTTTCTCACTGCTCCATCAGGATTCAAGCAAGCCGGGCCGAAGACGGCTGAAATGCCAGAAACCGGTCCCCGGTAGCTTGTTTCCTTTCTGGTGAAGAATTGGCTTGGTAGTTTAGTCTGCCCTGTTCCCATGATGCACTGGGCCAGGGACAGACTGATTTGCATATAGCCAGGTTCTGAGCTGGGATGGGGCAGTGAGATAAATAACAGTGATGGATCAAGCCCTGATCTTTGGACTGGGTAAGAGTGGTCTGCTCAATTCAGACACTCTGTTCATCACCACCCCCTTTTCTGAATCGAGGTGTACTTCATCAGCTGCTATGGCACATTCTTGTGTTAAGTTTGGGAAAGCTGATAGATGGAAAGCACTTTAAAATGGACACAGCAAGTAAGAACATCAACTTGCTCCTGAAGCCACACAAATCGTCTCATTGTGAACGACGAGACCTGTCATCAGTGAACATCACAGCGGTCCCACTACCTGGTGGAATAGCATGGGATACAACTGATTACGGCATTTATGGCCCTGTTAAGCTGCTAATGTAGGAATCTCCAAAGTCGGTCCAGATTTTTAGCATATCCCTATTTAGATAAATGTAGTTATCTTAAAATCTGGCATGAATCTGTCCCTCCAGGACCGACTTTGGAGAACCATGTGCTAAAGATTCATAATCAATTTAAGGTTCCCTTGAGTGATTTCGTCCCACCTAGCACATTTTCTGATGATTGGGACTCTGAGACTGTTAATACCATGATGGCAGACTTAGAAATGCCAGCAACATTTACAAAACATGAATACTTAGAAGGTTCATCAAATTAAGAAGAAATGTATTGTTTTAATATTTTGGCCATCATTACGGATATATGATGTTACAACGCGTACTGTTACAACGCATACCGTTACAACGCGGATTTTACAACGCGAATACTACTACAACGCATGTTTTTACAACGAGTACTATTACAACGCAAAATAGTACTTCAATAGGAAAAATACCATTACAACGCAACATATAACAACGTGTACCATTACAACGCATATATATATATAAAAAAAATTCTATGTAAAAAAAAAACCTGTCACGGGATGCAGGGAAAATAGGGGTTTTGGGTGGGTAAGTGTATTAAAAAACGGCATGAAAATCTACCATTTTATTACGATTACCAATTTATTTTTTATTAAATAATTACTCGAGTATTTTTTAAAATAATATAAAAATATATATTTATTATTTCATTTGTAAAATAAAACCTGGCACGGGATGCAGGGAAAATAGGGGGTTTGGGTGGGTAAGTGTATTAAAAAACGGCATGAAAAACTACCATATTATAAAGAATAACAATTAATTATTTATTAAATAATTACTCGAGTATTAATTTTAATTATTATTTAATAAATTATTACTCGAGTATTTTTAATAATTATATATAAATATTTATTATTCTCTTTGTCAAATATAACCTAGCACGGGATGCAGGGAAAATAGGGGTTTTGGGTGGGTAAGTGTATTAAAAACTTCCATATTATTACGATTACCAATTATTTATTTATTAAATTATTACTCGAATAATAAAATTAATACTCGAGTACTTACATTAATATTTCGATTAGTAAAAATGATAACATTTTACTTAATTCCTTTCTTTTAAACTAAAATATACACATTCTTATTATTATACACGATATGTAACTTTTCGGATTAAACAAACATATATATAGGATTCATGGACGCCATTTTGAGAAGGTATCACAATATTGAGTCCTACTATTATTTCAATGAATTATTACCACAACACAATAGCCAAAATGGATGCCAAAACGGCAAACATAATGGAATATAAACGTCTTATAATTGATTTTTAATTTATATGTTCTCAGAGAAATAAATGTAAAATTAAAAACGATTTCCAGCGCATATTTTTACAAATAATTTTGTGATACTACACCAAACTTATAAATAGTAGTGAGACACCATTTTGAAATTAGTTGATCCTCAACTACCCGAGAGAGCAGACGTGAGATCCCACTCTGTGACCTTTTCACCCTGTCATCCCAGTGAAAGTTACTGATCATAATAATAATACGAATACCAACGATTTACAAGTAAGTAACGTTTACTGAAAACGTTAACTGAATAAATATTAGTCATGTTAAATAAATATGTACTAAAATAATATTAACTATATTTCTTATTTGAAATATATTTAAATATAGGGGAAATATTACTGGGAATAAATAAAGATAAACAAACAATAATTACATGTTTTAAAAATACGTCCAATGTAAATTAACACATAAAATTAAAATAAATAATTTTCAGAGGAAAACGTCATTTTAATAGAATACAATAGCAATAATATTTTCTTTATTTATTAAATTTCTCTTAGAATTCAATTCAGAACGGTTAAAAACGAGAGACCTAAATATTTCATTCATTTTGGAAACCGACCCGTTTTTGAAAGTTAACATAAGGTACATCATCATTATGCAAAAAATTCATTTATTATTTATTATATGTAAAAGGTCGCATTACGAATAAACTTTACATATTTTTTTTCTGACAGAGATATTACATCTAAATTATATCTCGAATCATAACTGGCCCCAAAAACATTTTCGACATCGATTTAAAAGGTAATAAAAATATTTTATATGTAACTAAACACTGCAATTTAAAGGCAAAAAATGAATCAGTTAACACGGAATAAAATAATAATTTTTTTTTTAAAATGTTTCAGAAAAAAACACCAATCCAAGAAAAAAATAAATCCTACTGCAAGTGGAAGAACACATTTCTGCTATTCAGAAATCCAAACCGAAAAGTAAGTGAAAAACAGTTTTCGAAATACATGTATGAATACAGCATAAACACTAAAGAATGCTAGATAATGTAAAAGTACTTATACATATACCAACTCTAACTAAGTGCAGCGATGAAAAAAGTATAGGATAGTGTACAAGTCTAAATTGCTATTCAAACTCCAGGAAAGTGCTGCAGTAGAAAAACTACTGCATACTCTAGATATGTAAATTACTATTCCAACTGCTGGTAAGTGCTGCACAAAAGAAAGTGCAGGATAGTCTAGAGATGAAAATTACTATTCCCACTCCAGTAAACTGCAACAGTAGAGAAAGAGCTGGATACTTTAGAGGTGTAAATTACTATTCCAACTCCAGTTAAGTGCAACAGTAGGGAAAGTGCAGGATAGTCTAGAGGTGTAAATTACAATTCCAACTCCAGTTAAGTGCAACAGTAGGGAAAGTGCAGGATAGTCTAGAGGTGTAAATTACTATTCACACTCCAGGTAAGTGTAACAGTATATAAATTGCAGGATATTAATGAAACATAAGAAATAATAATCTTACTACTTGAAAGTGCAGGTGTAGTGAAAGTGCAGGATACACTAGAGGTGAAATTTACTATCCCAAATGCATGTAAATGCAGCAATGGAGAAAAGACTGGAAAATCCACAGTACTAAATTGCGTTTCCGACTCTAAATAAGTGCTGCAGTAAATAAAGTGCAGAGAAAGTGCTAAAGTATGCCTCATTTCCATATCTCATACATGTAAAGAAAACATTTAAATCACTCTCCTCAGAAATTATAAATGACACATTTTTACACATGCTTTTCTTTTTTAAGGACTCAATCTCACAAGAAGTAGAACAACATCAAAGAAAACCAACTAAAAGTGCCAGAACTCATTTCTGCAAAGCAAAGATCCAAAACTAACAGTAAGTGAAAAACAGTTTTCATTATACATATATGAATGAAGCATAAACACTAAAGAATACTACATAGTGTAAAGGAACAGATACATATTTGAACTCTAGGTAAGTGCAGCACTGAATAAAGTTTAGAAAATATACAAGTGTAAATTGCTATTGAAACTCCCGGTAAGTGCTGCAGTACATAAAGTGCAGCATACTCTAGAGGTGTAAATTACTATTCCAACTCCTGGTAAGTGCTGCAGTAGGGAAAGTACAGGATACTCTAGAGGTGTAAATTACTATTCCAACTCCAGTTAAGTGCAACAGTAGGAAAAGTGCTGGATAGTTAAGAAACATGTAAAATACTATTCCCACTCCTGCAAAGTGCTGCAGTCGATAAAGTGCAGGACACTCTAGAGGTGCAAATTACTATTCCCACTCCAGGTAAGTACAACAGTAGAGAAAGTGTAGGATAATAATAAAACACATCAAATAATATTCAAACTCCCAGTAAGTGCTGCAGTACATAAAGTGCAGCATACTCTAGAGGTGTAAATTACTATTCCAACTCCTGGTAAGTGCTACAGTAGGGAAAGTGCAGGATAGTTAAGAAACATGTAAAATACTGTTCCCACTCCTGCTAAGTGCTGCAGTCGAAAAAGTGCAGGATAGTCTAGAGGTGTAAATTACTATTCCCACTCCAGGTAAGTGTAACAGTAGAGAAAGTGCAGGATATTATTTAAACACATCAAATAATAATCTGACTCCTTGAAAGTGCTGCTGTAGAAAAAGTGCAGAATACTCTAGAGGTGTAAATTACTATTCCAACTCCTGGTAAGTGCAACAGTATAGAAAGTGCAGAATACTCTAGAGGTGACATTGACTATCCCAAATCCATGTAAATGCAGCAATAGACAAAAGACTGGATAATCCACAGGACTAAATTGCGTTTCCGACTGTAAATAAGTGCTGCTGTAAATAAAGTGCAGAGAAAGTGCTAAAGTATGCCTCATTACTATATCTCATGCATGTAAAGAAAACATTAAAATCACTCTCCTCAGAAATTATATCTCACACATTTTTAAACATACTTTTCTTTTTTAAGGACTCAATCTCACAAGAAGTAGAACAACATCAAAGCAAACCAACTGCAATTGCCAGAACTCATTTCTGCAAAGCAAAGATCCAAAACTAACAGTAAGTGAAAAACAGTTTTCATTATACATATATGAATCAAGCATAAACACTAAAGAATAGTACATAGTATAAATGTTCAGATACTTATTTCAACTCTATGTAAGCGCAGCACTGAATAAAGTTTTGGAAAATGTACAAGTGTAAATTGCTATTCAAACTCCCGGTAATTGCTGAAGTACATAAACTGCAGCATAGTCTAGAAGTGAAAATTAGTATTCCAACTCCTGGTAAGTGCTACAGTAGGGAAAGTGCAGGATACTCTAGAGTTGACATTTACTATCCCAAATCCATGTAAATGCAGCAATACACAAAAGACTGGATAATCCACAGGACTAAATTGCGTTTCCGACTCAAAATAAGTCCTGCAGTAAATAAACTGGAGATAAAGTGCTAAAGTATGCCTCATTTCTATATCTCATGCATGTAAATAAAACATTAAAATCACTCTCTTCATAAATTATATCTCACACATTTTTAAAGATACTTTTCTTTTTTAAGGACAAAATTTCACAAGAAGTAGAACAACATCAAAGCAAACCAACTGCAAGTGCCAGAAGTCATTTCTGCAAATCAAAGATCCAAAACTAACAGTAAGTGAAAAACAGTTTTTATTATACATATATGAATGAAGCATAAACACTAAAGAATACCACATAGTATAAATGAGCAGATACATATTTCAACTCTAGGTAAGCGCAGCACTTAAAAAAGTTTTGAAAAATGTACAAGTGTAAATTACTATTCAAACTACCAGTAAGTGCTGCAGTACATAAAGTGCAGCATAGTCTAGAAGTGAAAATTACTATTCCAACTCCTGGTAAGTGCTGCAGTATAGAAAGTGCAGGATAGTCAAGAGGCCTAAATTACTATTCCAACTCCAGTTAAGTGCAACAGTAGGGAAAGTGCTGGATAGTTAAGAGACATGTAAATTACTATTCCCACTCCAGGTAAGTGCTGCAGTCGAAAAAGTGCAGAATAGTCTAGAGGTGTAAATTACTATTCCCACTCCAGGTAAGTGCAACAGTAGGGAAAGTGGTGGATATTAAATAAACATATCAAATAATAATCTTACTCCTTGAAAGTGCAGTTGTAGGGAAAGAGCAGGATACTCTAGAGGTGTAAATTACTATTCCAACTCCTGGTAAGTGCTACAGTAGGCAAAGTGCAGGATACTCTAGAAGTGTAAATTACTATTCCAACTCCTAGTAAGTGCAACAGTAGGAAAAGTGCAGGATACTCTAGAAGTGTAAATTTCTATTCCAACTCCTGGTAAGTGCTACAGTAGGGAAAGTGCAGGATACTCTAGAGGAGTAAATTACTATTCCAACTCCTGGTAAGTGCAACAGTAGGGAAAGTGCAGGATAGTCAAGAGGCCTAAATTACTATTCCAACTCCAGTTAAGTGCAACAGTAGGGAAAGTGCAGGATAGTCAAGAGGCCTAAATTACTATTCCAACTCCAGTTAAGTGCAACAGTAGGGAAAGTGCTGGATAGTTAAGAGACATGTAAAATACTATTCCCACTCCTGCTAAGTGCTGCAGTTGAAAAATTGCAGGATAGTCTAGAGGTGTGAATTACTATTCCCACTCCAGGTAAGTGCAACAGTAGGGAAAGTGCAGAAAACTCTAGAGTTGAAATTTACTATCCCAAATGCATGTAAATGCAGCAATAGACAAAAGACTATATAATCCACAGTACTAAATTGCGTTTCCGACTCTAAATAAGTGCTGCTGTAAATAAAGTGCAGAGAAAGTGCTAAAGTATGCCTCATTTCCATATCTCATACATGTAAAGAAAACATTTAAATCACTCTCCTCAGAAATTATAAATGACACATTTCTAAACATACTTTTCTTTTTTAAGGACTCAATCTCACAAGAAGTAGAACAACATCAAAGAAAACCAACTACAAGTGCCAGAACTCATTTCTGCAAAGCAAAGATCCAAAACTAACAGTAAGTGAAAAACAGTTTCCATTATACATATATGAATGAAGCATAAACACTAAAGAATACTACATAGTGTAAAGGAACAGATACATATTTGAACTCTAGGTAAGTGCAGCACTGAATAAAGTTTCTAAAATGTACAAGGGTAAATTGCTATTGAAACTCCCGGTAAGTGCTGCGGTACATAAAGTGCAGCATACTCTAGAGGTGTAAATTACTATTCCAACTCCTGGTAAGTGATGCAGTAGGGAAAGTGCAGGATACTCTAAATGTGTAAATTACTATTCCAACTCCAGTTAAGTGCAACAGTAGGGAAAGTGCTGGATAGTTAAGAGACATGTAAAATACTATTCCCACTCCTGGTAAGTGCTGCAGTCAAAAAAGTGCAGGATAGTCTAGAGGTGTAAATTACTATTCCCACTCCAGGTAAGTGCAACAGTAAGGAAAGTGCTGGATATTATTTAAACACATCAAATAATAATCTAACTCCTTGAAAGTGCTGCTGTAGGGAAAATGCACGAAACTCTAGAGGTGTAAATTACTATTCCAACTCCTGGTAAGTGCAACAGTAGGGAAAGTGCAGGATACTCTAGAGGTGTAAATTACTATTCCAACTCCTGGTAAGTGCTACAATAGGGAAAGTGCAGGATACTCTAGAGGTGTAAATTACTATTCCAACTCCTGGTAAGTGCAACAGTAGGAAAAATTCAGGATACTCTAGAGGTGTAAATTACTATTCCAACTCCTGGTAAGTGCAACAGTAGGGAAAGTGCAGGATACTCTAAAAGTGTAAATTACTATTCCAACTCCTGGTAAGTGCTACAGTAGGGAAAGTGCAGGATAGTCAAGAGGCCTAAATTACTATTCCAACTCCTGGTAAGTGCTACAGTAGGGAAAGTGCAGGATACTCTAGAGGTGTAAATTACTATTCCAACTCCTGGTAAGTGCTACAGTAGGGAAAGTGCAGGATAGTCAAGAGGCCTAAATTACTATTCCAACTCCTGGTAAGTGCAACAGTAGGGAAAGTGCTGGATAGTTAAGAGACATGTAAAATACTATTCCAACTCCTGGTAAGTGCAACAATAGGGAAAGTGCAGGATAGTCAAGAGGCCTAAATTACTATTCCAACTCCAGTTAAGTGCAACAGTAGGGAAAGTGCTGGATAGTTAAGAGACATGTAAAATACTATTCCTACTCCTACTAAGTGCTGCAGTCGAAAAAGTGCAGGATAGTCTAGAGGTGTAAATTTCTATTCCCACTCCAGGTAAATGCAACAGTAGAGAAAGTGCAGGATAGTCTAGAGGCGAAAATTACTATTCCAACTCTAGTTAAGTGCAACAGTAAAAAAGTGCTGGATAGTTAAGAAACATGTAAAATACTATTCCCACTCCTGCTAAGTGCTGCAGTCGAAAAAGTGCAGGATAGTCTAGAGGTCTAAATTACTATTCTAACTCCAGTAAAGTGCAACAATATGGAAAGTGCTGGAAAGTTAAGAAACATGTAAAATGTACTGGATAATATAGAAATAAACAATAATCAAAGTAATGCAAAATGAAAACTGCATACAAATGTTTATTTAAAATTTTTATATTCTAAATATTAAAACATTTATTCTTTCTTTTCAGAAAATGTCTTCACAACAAACTGCAAAATATATTCCATCCAGAAAAGGAAAACAATTACTAACTCATGCAGGTTACATTTATTGTAAGGATAGGTTAAGTAATCCACGGATTCATTGGAGATGCGTGCAATACCATACAACTCGTTGCAGCGGCAGAGCGGTTACGGTCAATGATATTATTGTAAGAACAACTGACCATAACCACTCTGCCTCTGCAATGGAAGTTGATGTTAGAGAGACTGTAAATGAAATGAAAGCTATTGCAAGCACCTCCAATGAATCCACAGGATCTATTTTGAGACAGGTTGCACAACATGTCCCTACTCATATTGCTAGTAATATTCCAAACATTCATAATTTGCGAAGAATTATACAACGACAAAAGCAGGCAAGTAATACTCAAATAAACACACCACATACCTTTTCTGATATCAATATTCCTCCTGAACTTACTATTTCTTTTTCTAATGAACCTTTCCTCCTGCATGATAACGAAAACCCTCTTAAGCGCATAATAATTTTTAGTACTCCACGCAACCTTGTTAAGCTTGAAGCAAGTGAAATTTGGATGATGGATGGGACGTTTAAAAGCACGCCCCATCCATTCAGCCAAATTTATACTATTCATGCAAAAATTAATAATAGTGTAATACCCCTAGTATATAGTTTGCTGCCTGATAAGACTTCAGCAACTTACACAGAATTTTTAACTGTGATTAAGTCCAAAACAAACCAAAGTCCTAGGAAAATAATTATCGATTTTGAATTGAGTATGATCAATGTGATCACCAAACTGTACACGGATACCCAAATTCAAGGGTGTTTTTTCCACTTTTCCCAGGCATTCTGGCGTAAATTACAAAAAACACCCTTAGTTACTGAATACTCAACGGACAGCAAACTACAAGTCGAATTAAAAAAATTAACAGCTCTTTGTTTTGTCCCTCCCGAAAGTGTAGACGAGTACTACACTGCCATTACAGAATCAGATTATTATTTAACAAACGAAGATAAATTGGCACCCATTTTAAATTATATGGAAGACACGTGGATTGGACACCTAGGCAGATCGGGTCGCAGGAGGAAGCCACGTTTCCATGTGGAGTGGTGGAACTGTTATTCAAGTTGCCTAGAGGGAGAGGCAAAAACAAATAATGCCATTGAGGGATGGCATAACTCCTTCAATCATGTAATTGGTAAACCCCACCCTAATTTCTATTCATTTCTGGAAACTTTGAAGAAGGAGCAAAGTTTCCAAGAAATGAGACTTTCACAAACTCTCACAGGTAGTCTAAACTCACGGATTACTCAAAGAACTAAGGAAATGTCTGAACGACTATTGGCACTATTACAACAATTTTCGTTGTGTGTGGCTTTAGATTACCTTGAGAATCTTGCTAACATCCTTTCTTTCTAAACTATTATTTACATTACTTTCCTGCTTTTACCAAAATTAAATTTTTTTCTAATTTGAATTTGTCAAAAACATTTTTCCTAAAACATTTTTTAATATTTAATGTTGGGTCACTATTTTTTCCATGTATTTAATTTATTAGCATTCTTTTTTAAATAAATCCCTTACATGAGTTTTTTTTTATTTTGAATAAAATAAGCCTTTCGAAAAAATAGCAGAAAAAATATTTCCAACATTCATGTTTGGACTGCTTTATTAAATAATAGCAAATTACTGTGCAAAAAAAATAAATGCATTTTCAATATTTTCCTAAACTCTTCTATCAAAACCACACCATAAAATGAATGATTAAAATATATATGTAATCAAAATATTGATATTTCCATGTTTCTACATTAAGTGCTAATTCCTAAAACATTTGACCAAACATTGAAAAATTCATATATGAATTTACTTTGTTCTCTTCAGAAAGTGAAAAACAATCTGGCCTTGTCATTTTTATAATTCAATGTAACCTCATTTGCTAAATTCAAATTTCTCTACTCCTGCTAAAACAAGAAACACAGGCTTCAACTTAATTTAAGAAAAACAATAAACATCAATTCTGCCTTTAAGTCTAATTAAGCAGAATAAACAAAGTCTCCAAAACTTTTGCTTTAATATTTTCAAACGAAACACAAAGCAAAACGTTTTCCCAAATTTATAAATTAAAACTAAAATGTAACCAATATAACCAATCACACCATCACTTATTCGCAAATAATTCCAAGATTTGAATCTTCAGCAAATACATATTTGTTTTCTAAAAGCACGAATAAAACATTGGAAATATCACTATTAACATTCGTATAATATTTTAGCAACAATTCTTAGCAACTAACTTTCTCAAACTCAATATTTCCAAACTGTAATATCACTCGAAAATGCATTTTAATACTTTGCATACATAAATACATTTTTTGATATATGTTATACTTTTCAAAACACTTTTTCATCATTTAATGCTACTAATTCAACTAATTCATACTTTAATGTAATTACCGATCTTCCCCACGCCCACCGACCCAACATCGGCATATTCTAATAATACGAGTAGCGACATGTTGTTTAAATGACATTTTTTTTTTTTCGAGCAACCTCTACTTAACATATCCTTACAATAAATGTTAATCTTTTATTATTTTACATTATTATTTATTATTAAATTGTTTTCCTACCTGATCGTAGATCAGCGTCCTGCTGCTTCCTGCTGCTTCCTGCTCCGGTACTCCACAAAATGGCCGATGACGCTCGCGTATACGTAATGACGTCAGGATATGCTGCAACAATAAACAAAGGACTACTGTACATTTTAATATAATACTATTTTTGAATTAAAAGTATTTGTATATATGATTACATGTATATTTATAAATTTTCAAAAATATACATAAAATGTCTAAAAAATAGATGTTTATTTTAATATATTTTTTATTTAATAAAAACATATTTTTACTTAAAAAAAAATGTCTCTACGTTTTTATTTATTTAATACAATGTATCTTATCTTTTATAATTTCATGTAAAAAATGTACTTCCTTATTTTACCTGTTTTCTTCTTTCTTTTCCGCTTTTTTCCTCCTCTTTCCTTTCGTTTCCTTTGCTTTAATTCCGGACCGCTTTACATATCTGAATGTATCATGAAAATAAATGAAGGACAAATGTGTCCATAGAAAACAATGGTAAAGCGTGGGAACGGAAACATTACTATAAGTATATCACAAACAAAATCAATTAATTATTTTTTTGTTTAAAAAACTTAATACTTAATAAAGTCTAAATTTCAAAAACATTTTTTTTAATTAAATTAAATTAAATAAAAACGTACACTTTTATAATATATTTTTTAAGTATTAAATTAGACTATAATATTCATATATTCATATATAATCATATATAATATTCAAAATATTAAAAAAAGTAATATTTTAAAAATATTTTACAAAATACATAACTAAATTTAATAAACATACATGAAATTTATAAATAAAACATACATTTACCAAATAAATAAATTAATAATATTTTAGTAAAATTTTAAAATACCCACATTTACACTCAAAGTAATCTTTTATATACTTTTTTAAATTAAACTCCACTAAATAAAATTAAGCAATTTTTATCAAGAAATTATTCAATAATTATACTATATTTAAATTAATTCATTAATTTAAATTAATACTCTAATACCCTAATTAAAAGACAATATAATTTGAAATGCTTTAAAATTAATATTTATTATATCTTATAATAATTAAATATTTATTACCCAAATTTTAACAATAATACTTCATATTTATTTATAATCATAATTATTACTTATTATACATACATACATATTTATGTCACATTTCATTTATTTAAATCATAAATTATTTAATACTTAAATACCCAAATTAATACTCATATTCCTAAAATAAACAATATAATGGATCAATAATTTTCCTTTGTTTAATTCATTATTTAATAAATACTTTACTATTCACATTAAATTAACATTAGAAATTTTAAAGTATACATTACTATATTTATACTCATTTACCATATATAATAATAATAATACTAAAACAAATATTAATTTTCAATTAACAAATAAATTAATAATACTAAAACAAATATAATTTTTTAAAAGTCAACAAACATATTAAATTAATAATACTAAAACAAATATAATTTTTTTTAAATCAATACAAATATTACTAAAATCTAAATTATTTTTAAATAAAAAATTAAATTTAAATACATATATATATATATATATATGCGTTGTAAAAGTACCTGCGTTGTAACAGTACCTGCGTTGTAACAGTATAAGTTGTAAATGTATGCGTTGTAACAGTACCTGCGTTGTAAAAGATGCGTTGTAACAGTACTGCGTTGTAAAAAATGCGTTGTAACAGGTGTATACCATCATTACTTGCATAAATCTGCAAACCCTAGAAATATTTTAACTTATAATCAATGGGAACATTGTCCAACACCACCAAAAGGTAGTTCTAAAACGTTTTTCAGAAAATGTACATATTTCAAAGGTTTTAATGTTACAAACCCAGAAAGTTTTTACTTTAAAAATGTGAATAAGACAGGCATGAAAAGTATGTTGACAAATACTAAACAAATGTATTCTGCTGCCTTTTATGCTCAATTGTTCACCTTAGGCTTTGACTTTTGGAAAGACAACATTGAGACAAAAACTGTTTGGGGCACAAAAGACTGGCAGGTACAAGGTTTAGAAGCATTGTTCAGAGCCTGCATCATCCCAGAACAAATGATGTTCTTAAATGACACTGTTCAACAGACATCTTGTCTTGGCATTGCCAAGATAAAAGATTTAAACAAACCATCCATACCCAGTGGTGGTGCGTCCATTGGGGGCGTTGGGGCGTTGCCCCACTAGCCATGGACGCACCTGCCAACACAACAACATGCAGGCATGCATAATTTAAAAAGTCAGAACGGGATTAGAACGGGATGATTAATCGCGCTACCATCCCCGGCCGGGAGAAGCCCGACAGAATCGGGCAGCGCATAAGGGAGTGGGCCGTGCGGGGGGCGGCGCAAGAAGAATAGCGTTGGCAGTAACTGCGTGCGGGCCAGTCAAAATATTGAGGATGCGCAGTGTGTACTACAGTAACTGTACACACTGCGCATGTGAAATTCAGGAGGCCTCGATATTTTGACTGGCCTCCGCATGCGTATCGTGGTCCGTCCACCCCCCCCCCCCATAGCACTCAGAGACTAGACAGGCATGGGACCCGGGCCCCGGTCTCATTATGGGCAAATAGCAGTCTGCTCGTAGCCAATCCTGGCGCAGTGGCGCTGTTAACGCTGTGTCAGGATTGGCTGTTGCAGCAGGATGGTGCCATGCGTGGGTGTTGGCTGCTCTGCTGCGGTCTGAACTGCATGGCCAATCACCTGTGGCTATTATCCAGCAAAGTTGATGTGATTGGCCATTACCACGCGTGGCGCACCAAAACAACTAAAAGTGAAACTAACAACAAGTCTAAGTGAAAGTAGAAGTAGACTCATAGACTGGTCAGTACCACTATACCAGAGTCACTCACAACTCACAAGGAGTCCGTCGTCGTCGTGACTCATCGTCATCCTGCTGCCCCGGCCTGGTTGTTACAGAGTGAGTGAGTGTGTGTGCCCCTACGGTCCGGACCTCACCACCACCGCGACCCGGCACCGCGTCCACCATCCACGTAAGTTTTACTGTGCACAGTACAGCACACAACTGTTTCAACTCTCTCTCTGGTTGAGAGCAGTACTGGTTGAGAGGCTTCTCCCACCCCGAGCAGTAGTACCTGCATGTTACAGCCGCCCTACAGTTAGCATCAGCATGTGTTGTGTATGTGTTACTTACTGTGTTGGAAAAAGTAAACCAAAGATGAAACCGACGGCAGTAGTAAGGTCTGGGATATGAACAAAATAACAAACAAATCGTTGTTGTGGCTACTGTGGTCCCGAGTATTGTAGTGCCCAGTTTTGTATGTTGTCAGTGTGTGTCAGTGCTGTGACTGGTGGCCGGTCTTAACACAAAGTCGGACGCGCTGCTGTGAGCGCTTCTCACTCAGCCATGACAGCCAAGCACGGCAGGGACCGTCCGGGATGAGTGGGCCTGGCCTGGGCCTGCCTGAGGTCCGACTCCGAGGGTGAGAACTTGAAGGCCTGATGTCCGGGGGTTAGACTAGAGTAGAGGGCTGCACGCTTATGGGAAATGAGGATGCTTTAGTTTATTTATTTTAGGTAGGTGTTATTCGAGGGGTGGCGGCGCAGTTGCTGAAAATTTAATCAACCGTGTTCTCTGCAACACAGCGAGATCTAATTGCCTATAGTGATTCTTATACGTGATGCAAAAGATTTTTAATCTGCTGGGGTACGTTAGTTCGTTTTTAATAAGAGTGATTTTTAATAAAGGGTGTTCGTGGGTGTTTTTTTTTTGTCTGTTTGTTTTTTTTCATCATTAATCGTAAAGCGCTTAGTCGGCCGTGTTCGCACGATAGAAATCTGCATAAATAAAGTTACTATTGCAGCCCTGACCCACCCTGTGCGCTGCCATGGTCCCCGTGTGCACCTCCAACCCGCACCTGCTCTTCAATCCTCGCATACAATGCTCGGACCTGTGGTTTGGCTCTGCTCCTGCGTCTGAGGACAGGCATGTCCCAAAGTCTAAGGTAGGTTTTGTTTACATGACCGGGATGGCTGGATGTGCCAAAGGCATGTTGGAAGCTGTGTAACTGGGGGTCCACGTTTGACCCCCGCGTCAGAGGGCACTGGTCTCGGCAACGTGAGGGCACATTCAAGGTAACTACAAGCGGGTCTTCTAGGCACGCGTGAGGAGAGCTTTGAAGACCTAAATAGAAAGGGAGCGCCTAGAAATCTCTACCTGTGCCAAGATCCGAAACCCAAGGGGGGATGGGTGGAGAGGGGAGGGGATGGGGGGTGGCGGGGAGAGAGATGCCCAGATCTTTTAATGTCCATTAGTCAGATTTAATTTTCTGGGTGGAGTTTCCTTATGAAGTTATTATCAGGTGCGTTTGAGGAATTAGTTTGATTGAAGCAACTAATACTACAATACCCAGAAGGCCTTTAATTGATAAAAGGGACAGACCTCTGAGGAGAATAAAAAGTGTGTCTTTATTGCACATCGATCCTATTCTGGGTAGTTTAAGATAAATTTGTAAACGCGTGTGAAGAGATTTTGAAAGGGAATGAAGGAGACCGCAGTGCACACGCCTCGGAGGGGAGAGGCCTGGTGGCGCTAGCTGTGAGTACCGTCTCCGTAGAGGGAGCACCACGCTTGACGTCACAGCCATTACACTTAAAGGTTTTAGACTCTCGTGTGTCAGCCTAATGCCTTCTGGGTATTGTAGTCTTAGTGTTCAAGTTGAGCTAGCGTAGGGCAGAAGAACTGACTTCATGATTTTCGTAGGTGAAAAGTTCCGGACTGGAAACGCTGGCTGAGGTGAAATGAAGTTACTTGGCCCCGTCTGGGTACCCGTGTGTGAGTGTCATCTTTGTATCATTGGCAATGGCACCTCACTTGCTTTGAGATCCAAAGTGGCCACTTTAGGCCATGCCAGCACGTTAACTGTTTCCAAGAGACCACTTGATACATTCTGGGTCTTGTAGTTCCAATGTGCTTCCACTGGCCGACTTGGACCATCCTTGTTGGCCCGATGTCATGGGTGGTACCTAGTTTGACTCCTGTGTTGGGCTTTTTAAGAAAAAATTTAAACTCGTAGGCTTGTGCTAATTGGGTCTTGCAGTCCGTGGGGGGGCAGCTGTCACTGGTGCAGCAGGTGCAGTGGCACAGGGGCTCGCGGTGTCAGGGCCCCTCCCCTAAACTCCACATATGACTGTGTCCTTATCTTCTATGTAAAGCACAGCCTGTGTGAACTTTTGACCTGTGTGTGTTAGTATGTCAGTAGTAATTGTGTGGTCCATTGTTAGGACAAGGTCACATCCTATAAACAATGTTTTGGTCCACCGTCTAAAGCATTTGAATTTTCCAGCACTATTACATGTGGCTTGTAAATATATTTGGGCAGCCGCTGTTCGAATTTGTCAGCCATAACAGAGGGTAGCAGCCAGTATTTTCATAGCCTACAGGTCGCGCCTTTGGGACCGTATAAATGTTTAGCCATGCAACACTTGTTGTTGCACCAAGGATATTGTTAATGTTTTTCCTAGAGAGAGATCAGAGTTTTGTGTAATGGAAGTTTTGACTCATGGAAAGGTAGCAGAGAAGGTTAATGTGCCTGCTGCAAAGAACATGTACCTGATGCAGATCACAAAATGCTGCAAATAGGTCAGTGAGTCACTGCATTTCTCAGATAAATCATTTTGTCAAAAATCCTAACATACAACAGTGAATTATTGAAAACTGCGAGGTTAAAATTGTACCATTATGTTCCCCCCCCCTAGTCTTTGTTTGATTACCCTAATGTCTCAAAAATAAATTGTTATATTTTTATTTCCAGCACCTGGTAAAGCCTGACAACCTGAACCTTTACCTAACTTTTTGGGCAATTTTTGGAGAAAGAACAAGAGGCTCCAACCACCTTGCTGCTCTTTCATCCCGGCTACGACCCAGCAAACAACCGTGTTCAAGGTAAGGAAACAGATGATATTTTTTTTAGATTGGAGTTTGGGCTATGTTTGTGGTCACTCACTGTACATGGTGGTTGGGGTGGGTGCACATTCTGAACATTGTACCGTGACTGGATGGAATTTACTAATACTGAGCCTGTTCTTAGCCCTGTCCTTTGGGCAATAACGGGTATTATAGGCACTATCGATCCTTGCCTTGTTAAAGGCTCTCAAACAGTGTCTGTTTCGGTGCCACTATGGCACACAGAGGTAACAGCCAGTCATGCTGTATTTTTTACCTATCCTGTTGTCCAAAGGGGAGCGTTATGTAGGAGAGTAGGGTCTGCTTTCCTATGGTCACCCCATTTTTTTTGCTTTTTGCTTTACTGGTTTACAACTTAGAAAGGCTGTGGTCCTTCTAATCAGACCCGCAGCCCAGCTGTTCTCTCTCTAAATTCACACAATGTACTTTAGGTGCATTGCCAATTGGGTATTGGGTCACTCTTGTGAGTCCCTGTATAGTGTACCATAGGTACCCAGGGCATAGGTGCACCAAGGCCTACCAGGGGCTGCAGCATGTATTATGTGCCACCCCTGGCTGGCCATTCAAATGAGCTATTGCAGCTATATTGCTGTCCTGCACAAGATATATGTATTTGTACTGAAATTTGATATTATTGCACCAAATCTTATACGTTGTACTTTGACTATTGACAGGCTTCTTTCATATTGGTAAAGACAGCATCGGCAAGATGAATACGGTACAAGAATTAATTACACGGTCATTCCATGCACGCCCACTGGAAGATAAACTACAGATAAAGAGGTTAGGACCTGATCGACCTGACCTACAACTCCAACAAGTTACCCAGGACAGAGGAAAATCTTACAATCGTACATTCTCAAACACCTGGTACACAAAAGCTGATTGGCTTACAGGGTGCCCTTCAAGAAACAGACTGTACTGCTTCCCCTGTTTGCTGTTTAATAGTGACTTTACTTGGAAAAGAGAAGGCGTGATAGACTTGAAGCATCTGTCTGAAAACTTAAAGAAGCATGCACACACAAGAAAGCATATGGAAAACGTTACAAGACTGGGAATGTTGGGAGACGCACCGATTGAGCAGCACATAAGCGATGCATATCGCCAAACAATACAGAAACACAATGAAACAGTTGATAGGAATAGACACATACTATCAAAAATAATTGATTGCATTAGTTTCCGTGGTGCTTTCGAACTGGCATTGCGAGGCCATGATGAATCGGAAGGTTCCACAAATCCTGGAATATTCATGGGTCTTGTAGATTTAGTAGCAAGCATAGACAAGGAAATGGAAGCACATTTAGCAAGTGCTACAGTCTTTAAGGGCACCTCTAAAACGATACAAAATGAACTTCTGGAGTGCATGCTAGAAATAATGAGAAGCCATATTGTCCAACAGTTGCAAAACACAGACTTTGTGGCTATTGAGGCTGATGACACCACTGATGTGGCCACACAAACGCAGTCCGTATTAGTCTTTCGGTACCTGGACAAGGGTTGTGATGTTGTGGAGAGGTTCTATGGCTTCACTCATTTAAAAAACTCCACTGCAGAAACCATTACTGCAGCTATACTGCGTCAACTCAACTTCATTTTTCCAGAGCTGCAGAAAAGAAAAAAACTAATTGCACAAAGCTATGATGGTGCGTCCGTAATGACTGGAAGCCATGGTGGCGTGCAGAAAAGAATTAGAGATGTCTACCCGAATGCTTATTATGCAACAGGCAGTTTCAAAGATCTCTGAGACACAAATGTTCTTTCAGGATGTAGGAGCCATGGCAGCATTCTTCTCACGTTCCCCAAAAAGAATGGAAGCACTTCAGGAGATTGTGGACAAAAAGGTTCCGAGGGGAGCCTCAACTCGTTGGAACTATAACATACGTACAGTCCAACTAATATTTCAATATAGGGAGGACCTTGTGCAATGTTTTGAAGCCATAGAAGCCAATCAAACCTTTGATTTCAAAAGTCACAGTGAAGCCTGTGGCTTTGCTAGAACACTAAAAGATAGAGAGTTTCAGTTCTTTCTGTTTTTATTTGAAAAGATAATGACAAAGGTCGAGAATTTATACAATCAGTTGCAAGGACGAGACGTAGATACTGTCTCTGTGAAAAGATATACCACGGAGTTTGTCGCAAGCATAAACACAGTAAGAGATGAGGTTGACAAATTAGACAGCCAACTGCCAGCGGCTTCAACTTTTTCAAACCACAGGAAAAACATCACCACTCTGGTCCGAAGTGCAAAAGAGATCTGTGACATTGTAATTGTGCAGGCACAAGACCGTTTTGCTTTCACAAAACATTTGGGGAGTGCCGCATTATTGGAAAGTAAATACTTTGAAAAATATAATGAATCCTTCCCTGGGCATGCTCTGCATGAGGCTGTGGAAGCTTATCCTATGCTCAACCGAGAGGACCTGAAAAGTGAGTTGACAGTAATGTACTCAATGCCTGTGTACCAGAAAGCCAAAGATGGCAGGTCTTTGCTGTCTTTAATTCATGAACTTAATATGGAAAAGACATTTACAGAGACAGTAGCTTTACTAAAAATCCTCATTACAACTCCTATGACAACCTCAGAGGCAGAACGATCTTTTTCCGCCTTAAAGATGATTAAGACATTCCTGAGGAACACCATGCTTCAGGAAAGACTCAATGCGTTGGCAATGCTCTCTATATAGAGCAAGCTTGTTCAAAATATTGCTGACTTTAACGTTCAAGTAATTGAAAAATTTGCTGCGCTTAAAGACAGTCGTGCTGAATTTAGATACAAAAAGTAAATATGTTGAATGGTGATAGTTTGTGACCTGTTTAGTTGGTTCTTTTGTTGTTTGCAGTTTAAATCCAAAAAGTTGTTTGTTTTGTTGTTTGCAGTTTAAATAAAAACAATCTGTGAGGTTTTCAGCATTGTATCTTGAGGTCTGTGATGAAGCTCTGTTGTTATACTGAATACGCAGCTACCTAGTATGTTATATGACAGCTCTTTAATAATGTAATCCCTGCACTTTCACAATTGCTTTATTAACCTTACTGCTTTCTCTGACTTGCTTGGAAATGCACCATTTTTCCACTATTTTTTCAAAATTTTCTTGGGGGAATTCCCCCCGAACCCTCTGTTGGGGGTCCGGGCTCGCTCGCTCGCTACGGTGCAGTATGATTATTAGTTTCCGCCCCACCGCTTTCAAATGTCACCAGCCGCCACTGTCCATACATAAGCCCGCACCTGTTAGTAACTTAACTTCAGGTGAGGAGGTAGGCGTAAATTATATTTAACAGCAGAACAGAACAAATCCTGAATGGAAAAAATGGTTAATCTGGCCCATAGACACGAATAACTGTCAAGATAGATTCCTGAACAAGACACAAGGGTTCACAGTAACTCAGCCAGATCCAAGATATATCCAAAGACAACATCCAGGGATAATAACAACTTATGGTGTAGGAAAACTATGCCTTGAGTGGCTACAGAGATCCACACTTCCAGACATAAAACAACACTTATCTATGCTTAAAGATGGCGTTGATTTATGAGAATTCTTACTAGGTCCTCGTAATCCACGTCATAAACCTTTCATATTTGCCGGTATATACGCTTCTTACAATGAAGCTTGGAAAGTCACACAAATGGAAACAGCTGAAAGAATACGAGAAATTGATTGTATTAATCTAGAGAAACTAATCTCTGTAGTTGACAATGGGTTAACAACTCTGTCGTCCAGAATGTATTCTTTGGACAGCATTGTATCATCTGCCATAGACATAATGGAACAGGACTTGCTAATGCTACAACATGGCCAGTCTTAATAACGTTCTATAATGCTACTGGACATTGAAAAACCTTCGTTCTGGCTATGTGCCCTGGCGTTTAATCAACACTACGTCGCTGTTTAATGTATTTAACCTTACAGATAAACAAATCTCGTTGGCACAGAGGGGAGTAGACTATACGGTGCTGAGCATAGAAAAACTGGAAGAGATTACCATTGACCGTTTCTGAGAAACCATCAGTTGAATGGATAATATATGGCACCATCACGATACCAGTGACAACTTTCCAGTTTCAGTATTGCTTAAAACATATACCAGCAGGCCTTTATGAAAGGTTGGGTAAAGAATACATTAGGTCGACCTGGGATTTACCATACACACACAAATGTTGGAGTGGGGGAAAGGAAGTATTTCTTAGTGGTAAAAATTTTAAAAACTCACTAAGAGGTACACTATTGTGTCAAGGTATTAATTTACACGGAGCCTGCGAAGGTTCTTCCAATAACCTTTGTTGCCACCTGCAGGGTTTGCCCACAGTGGTGATAGATCCAATTTTCAGGCATCTTTCCAATGGCAGCTACGTTATGCTCAATGATCACAGCTATTGTGGAATGGTGCCAGGAATAAGCTATCTCGTTACTGTGTCAGCCAGGGTCACCTGTTGTATGCAAGTATTGTTTCCTAAAACTAAGACAGACGGGACGTCGCCACTATGGCCTTCACTGAACATCTCTTCTATACAAATTGATACTTTAAGCAGAATGAAAGCCATTCTTTTGCAAAAAACGGTGCCACTGACCCCATCCAGAGAGACGTATGATCTGCAAGTTGCTAGGACTTCTGCAGAGATACATGCATTATTATCAACAAACTGCCCAGTACATTTAGCAGAAATGTTAGGTTGGATCTTTAACATGTCTGATACCAGCGGCATTGCACATGTATTTAAGATGATTTTTTCCGGACTGTTAGCATCCTTTGAAGCAGTCCTGGGCATTTTTTTAACTGCCTCTCATTTTGGGACTCGTAGCAGGGATCTTATTTTTTATTCCTACTGCTCCGTTATGGCAAATCCGGCCACCAACGATACCCAAGCTGGCATGAAACATGCGTTACAGGCGATGAGATACCGTGACAGAATAACACAGATCCTTGGCTTGGCTCGTTTGAGAGATCTGAATACCACATGGTTCCTGTCATTCAGACCAATCTGGCAATATTGCATCTTACCTGTTCTACCATGCCTGCTTTGTGGAGAGGAATGCGTGTTAGATGTCTGTCTAACACTACCATCAGTTGCGCCAATGGATGCTGACGCATTACTGGGTCCAGTAACTGCTCATGTGTTGTGTTGCCCCCAACGGCTACCAATCCTGATGACGGCATTCATTGAGATCTCACCAGCAAATCCAACTGGAGGTGAGATACGCGGATTTACAGGCACCATCTGATATGAACATTGCTAAGGCGGCTGATGCTGACGGCGATGATTCGTATCTGTGCACAATTGACCTTTTTAATGAAGTAGTCGAACTTTCATCTACTCTGGTAGACAATTCCTTTGTCAGCCTTGATGAATTAATGTTTTCTCCTGACGCCGAGAGTACCGTATGCAAAACCAAAAACAAATCTCCCAAACAACACTTAATCAGGAACTGCCTCCCCGTTCCACCTCCACCCACAGCAGACCACCCCCAAATTGGTCGCGTATAAACCCAGAGTACCCCCACCCATCCCCTCTCCACCCCCTCCAAAGCACCCTCCCAAGTTATAACTGTTGTGCATGACACTCGTGGGCGGAGGTAGCTCCATGAACCAAAAACTGTTATGTAACTGTGCTCTCTCTATTGCCCTACTTCACGTACGTCATCCTAAACAGTTTACAGCAATTTCTACTGAACAGACCCCACCTGCTTGCAATTGCATCCCCTTGTACCCACACAGGGGCTCAAATGAAGGAGGTACAAGTGCAAAATGCAGGTTGTAGGTACATATAAGGTCATACAGAAAGTGCACAGGCAACAAATGGGAGGAGCTAACAGTTTGCTAATTCTGGTGGACACATCCTGACAGTTACAGACTACAGTAGCTGCAAGCTCAACTGAGCATGTGCGAAGGTGGAAGATGCTAAATATATCTCGTCTCTAGGCAGATTTCAAGAGCAGTTAACAGAAAGATAGGACAGAGCACATGGCGAGCACATGGCTTAGCAAAATGGCTGACAGAAATACAAAATGGATTTCACAAAACGGACAGGATAGTCTCTAAATACAGGATGTCTGCTGCTAATACTTAACCTAAATGCTGTCAAATTACAACAGACGACCCTTTCAGCATTAGCTGAAGACATTCGTTTATCTGGGGTTATCTAGATACGCATCCTGTACATTGATGCTCATCATCTCAGTGATTTCTTTATTTAACATTTGTTGTGTTTTTATTATTGCAATATTTCTTTTGGCAGGTGTACAAGCAGTGATACACATGGAGCAAAGCATAGGACCACATTGTATACAAGTACAGCATGCAAATAGTATCACCAGTAGTATACATAGAATAGTCAGTAGCTTCCAGCCCCAAGTAATAAAGAGTGTCCATATCCAGTTAAAAAATGTCCATGTACCAGTTTCTGTGTGAATTTCTGCAGCAATCTTATGCAGTTTTGAGATTCCATCATATACTGAAGGTGAGTGATCTAGTATAAACACACAGCACTGCTACCGATGATGCGACATGTACCACCTTGATCAGCCAAAATCACGTTAAGCACCATTCTGTTCTGGAGTGCTACAATACTTGCAATTTGCAGTTCCTCTGTAATGTTCCCAAGTGCCATAGCTGTTTGATTGGTGACAGCTTCCACAACACGAGTCAATCGCCTTATCTTTCTGCTATTCAATGCAGCACCCACAAAGAGGAACAGTCCCAAATTGAAATCAACATATTGTTGCAAAGTGGTATCAGTCTGATCGACCTCATCTGCGCTTATTGTTCGTTTGTATCTATTCTTGGAGATGTCACTATACAACTTTAAATTTCGGTGATACGATAGAGGGGCCAAGAACACAGGTGGTAACAAAAATGATATGTAACATACCCCAGACCACCCAACCGGTAATTGATAGTATCGTTTATTACTACACAAAAAATACGTGTTATGTGACGACGTAAAACTGCTGTTATTAGCACCTTCAATAGTCAATGTTAAAATACATTCACTCCGTCCCACTGGTATTCTTCCAGCACTGCCAATACATAAATCTGCTTTAGCTCTGGTCACAGAAATTACAAAAGGTCCAGTGTTCTTGATGTTCCTCATATTCGTGAAGACATATGGTATCGAAATATTGTCCGGTTGATACTCTTCCCATTCCCATTTAGTTCCTTCAGCTTGAGGATAACCATCTTTATCCTGATAGCATACTTTATTTAAGTGAAAGATAATTCCATCTACTGAACGTTTTCCGGAAGTAAACAGAAGTGCATACCAAGCTTGACAAGAACCATTATGGCAGAGGAATAAAAGTTGTTCCTCCTTTCTTTTGGTGTGCAGGTATCATCCCACACACCCAACAGCTGGTAGCATTCGTGGCATTGTGCGTATGATGCAACATCTGGATGAATGTAATATTTAGGTAGGATTGTCGATGCTTCTACTTATGGTAGGGAAGCGTGAAGTAATAATGTTCCACTGGAGCTGGAGTAGTGGCAACAAAAAGCTGTTGAGCAGAAGCCACTTTCTCAACAAACCAGATGATTATTGCCATAACCACCAGAGTAACAACAAACCCTATAGCACAAATGATTATTTTGTTATTCATTTCAGCAACAGCAATAATTGATCTTTCTAAAAACTTGTTGAAAGCAATTGTTGGAGCTCTTATCCCTGGGCAGCCGTTGATTTCTTCACCACGGGCAAGACGGGTCTCACTACACTACGCAGGACTGATCCCCCCCCTTGCCACATCGGTGTTCCATTTCCCTAACCCAGGGCAGTAGCTCAACTAGTCTTTTTCGGCAAAGCAGATTCTTTCCTTGGTCTCAGCTGATATCGGGATTCTCCAGTGATCATATGGTCCGGGAAGCCTTCCGCAGATTCGTCAGGTGAGATAGCTTGACCTTTCTCCGTCTCCAGAATCTCTCGATGGTCGGTCAACACAGCAGGTTCCACCAAGGCAGGCGACACACGTTTGCAGTGAGTGCTATGGACCCAGTTCTTCTTGTTCGTCACTCGAACTGCTGTCCTTGTCGCAAGGAGCACCGGCTCAAAGCTGTTAGATCTTTCGAAGACCTTGACCATCACGTGGTCGCCAGGACGGAGTTCGTGGGCCTCACCTGTAGATCTGCCAAGAATCACTTCTTGAACCTGTTGATGAATAGAGAACAAACTGTCGGTTAACTGTGCCTAATAATCATTCAACAGAACTCAAGGAATATAATGTATGCGGCGTGGTTTAGGAACTTCCCAAATGTTCATCGGTCTCCCAAATACTATCTCATATGGTGTAAGCCCGGATCATGAGTGTGGCACCGATCTTATGGACAACAATGCCAAAGGTAGTGCATCTGGCCATTTTAAAGACATGGAAGCCAGTATTTTCGCCAACTTCAATTTTAAAGTAGCGTTGTACCTTTCCACTGATCCTGCTGATTGCGGGTGGAAGACTGTATGGAATTTCTGTTTGATCCCTAATCCTTTGAGGACATACTCAACAACTTGCCCAATAAAATGAGGTCCGTTGTCACTCCACAAAAGCTTACAAACACCATATCTAGGGGAAACACTCCTTTAGAAGCACCTTTGCTGTGGTGAGAGCAGTATTATCCTTTGTAGGGTATGCCTCTATCCATTTGCTGAAGGCACATACCACCACTAGGACATATTTCAAATTATTGCAGCGTTGAAGTTGAATCCATCTGCAAAACTTCAAAAGGTGCGGTTGGTGTAGCAAACCCTCCTGTAGGATTCCGTGTCCCTTTTCCAGGATTATACTACCAACAGATCAAACAGGACTGTACTACTCTTTTAGCTGTGCTAGCAATTTCAGGATGCTACCAAACTTGCGTAAGCAATTTAGTTATTGCTAGAACTCCAACATGTGCCAGCCCATTGCCATTTGAACTATAGGTTGTAAATAGGCTGCAGGCAATTTCCACTTACTCATTTCTTTGTTACGCCAACAACCCCCATCGTTCAATATTCCTTCTTTAGCCCATTGCTCAAGTTTTGCTGCAGAAGCAGATCTCTGTACATCCAATACTCAGCTTGTGATTTTACTACGTACATGGATGTAGTGCTTCGCTGCATCGCAGTCTCACGAGCTACGCGATCTGCAAAGGCATTGCCTTGTCCTATTTTGTCAATGATTTTCTTGTGTGCGCTACACTCCATAATAGAAACTCTCTTTGGGTATGTAAGTGCAGTCGAGAGATTATGCACTAATTCTCTGTGCATTATCTGCATCCAGTGGGATGTAAGAAAGCCTCTTTCCTTCCAGAGTAGGGCAAAATCATGGACCACTCCAAAAGCATAGCGGCTATCCGTGTAGATGTTCACACACAAGTCAGTGCTAAGTTCACACGCTCGTGTCGAAGCTATTAATTCAGCTGCTTGAGTCGACTTCTGTGGTATTCGTGCTGTTTCCACTACTGTCTCAAGTGTAGTAATTGCATAAGCAGCTGAAGTCGTGCCATCTGGTACCTTCAAACAGGACCCATCAACACACAGTACCCCATCTACATCTGGAAGGGGCGTATCTTGCAAATCGATGCGACGCGACCCTTTGTCTGTTCCTCAGTAAGGAATATGCAATCGTGAGGCTCCTTTGACTGAGACTGAGTCGCAGGATATGGCAACAAAGTGTCTGGTTCAGTGTCGCACACCTCTTCAAGGTAATATGAGGTTCTAACAATGTCAATTCGTATCCTGTCAGATGAGCACTAGTTAAGTGCTGTGTCTTAGTCTGATTTAAAAGGGCATCTACTCCATGGGGTACTAGCACCAACAGTTTGTGTGACAAAACTATCCCTTCACTCTGACGTATGGACACAGCTGTCACTGCAACTGAACAGTAGCACCCAGGCAACGCACGAGCAACAGGATCAAGGACAGATGAAAGTTATGCGCAGGGACGCTGCTTGTCCCCCGTGTGTCTGTACTAAAACTGATAATGCACAACCATCTTTCTTGTGTACATAGAGTGTAAAAGCCTTTGTGTAATCTGGTAAGCCTAACACTGGCACAGATCAAAGAGTTTGTCTTAACTGCCGAAAAGCGTTTTGGCATTCATCTGTCCATGGAAGGGGGATCGGAGTGTTTTTAGTCAAAAGCGCTAGCAGGGGTTTAACAATGTGTGAAAACCCCAATATCCATTGCCAACAAAACAAAGTCAAACCAATGAACGCACGGACATCTTTCTGTGTGGAAGGTACTGGGGTATCTAAAATTGCTTGAATGCGATCTGGTGTCAATGCACGGCCCTCCTTAGACAGAAGGTGACCTAAGTAGGTTACCTTCGGTCTACAATACTGCAATTTCTTTCATGATACTTTATGATGGTGTGTAGCAAGAAAAGAAAGCAAAGACAATGTACAATTTTCACACTGCTCAGGCGTATCAGCTGTCAAAAATATGTCATCGACATTTTGTATGAGAGCCACTCCTTCAGACAAAGTAAAGGAATCGAGTTTTCGTTTTAAGGCTTGACTATAAATACTCGGACTCTCAGTGTACCCTTGAGGAGCTCCACAAAATCTGTATGATCGATTATTCAGAGTGAAACCGAACAAATATCGGCTATCAGGATGAATAGAAATCGAGAAGAAAGCATTCTTCAAATAGATTACAGAAAATGTAGTTGCTGTTGGAGGGACCAGAGTAAGTAATGTTGTTATGTCAGAAACCACAGGGTGCTGCGGTACTACAATCTTGTTGACTTCTTTTAAATCAATGATGAATCTATAAATCCTGGTGTCAGTATCTTTTTTCAAAATGGGAAGAATCGGACTATTGCAAACATTGTAATGGAACTTCTTCCACAACCCCCACTTTAATCAAATCATGAACAATGTGTGTAAGTGCTTCTTCTCCTTCTCTAGAAATTTTATACTGAGGCAGTATTGGCAAACAAGCACCCTCCTTGACATTAATATGCACTGGCGGAATAACCATTTGCCCTACATCGGTGTCTGAATGAAGTAGCCCACAAAGTACTAGGTAGTGAATCTAATGCAATGTCCTCTTTAACAATACAGCATCTCTCAATCACAGGGTAGTTGTCATTCAAAATAAACCGTACTCCTTCCGGAGAACATCGTATCGTAGCCCTGAAATATTTGAGCATATCAAGACCCACAATATTATCTGGCGTGTTTGGAGAGAGCAAAAACGGACATGGAGTTATAAACTTATCAACATGGAATGCAAGTGGTTGCGATAGTGGGCGAAGGGTAGGTGTTCTATCGAAACCTATCGATGTAATCGTTAAGCCAGACAGGGGAGCCCTAGGAACCAGTTGTTTAGACAAGGCGCTACGAGTAGCTCCTGTATCAACCAGAAACTGATCAGTAGAACCCAAAACATGTGCTGTAACATAGGGACCCCTCTGATCTACTGGAACTTCAACTGATTCCTTACCCCATCCTAGGCAATCCTATGCATAAGCAGAATCTTGTCAATCAGACGGCACATAGTCGGACCTTTGATATTGGTTCCTTCTATCAAAAGTGTTAAACCCATCCTGTCCACGTGCATTAGCATCAAACTTAGCGCGATCATTTGTGCTCCTCTAGGCCCTGGATATCCTGAACAATTTCTCATTTGTCCCGACCACGTGGAGACTGCTGAGCACGCAGTACTGGACAATCAGAAAGCCAATGTCCAAATTTCTTGCAGTACGCACACTGATTAACAGACAAATTCGAACGAGTATAGGAAGGAAAGGATGAACCATAAGATCCACGTCCACCTCTATCATTACCTCTAGAAGGTGGGCCATAAGCTTGAGCCAACATAACTTTTGTTTTCAACTCTTTAGACTTTTTATCCTCATTACTTTTAGCTTCTAATTCTTGTCGCTCAGAATACTGAGCCATAGTTAGGAGAGAAAACGGAGAAGAGGTAGACCATGAACTCTCACTGGCCTTCAGGCGAATAGCTATTCCTGGCAAAAGGTTTGCGACATATTTATCGACAAACAGATGCCTACCTGTGTCATCTGTCAATGACTAGCCACTGAAATCATGGAATGCCTCCGCAAAGCGTGTAAAGAAATCTGAAACCGATTTGTCTTCCCTTTGCTTACACTACGCTAATACAGTCCAATCTATCTTTTTAGGGGGAATAATCGTTTTTAACTTAACTAATATAGCTGTTGGGAGATCTAGAATTAACTGACACAGTTTCTGTGCCGGTTCTCTATCTTCATCTGATTGCTCTAAATCTTTCCACAATGCTCCAAATGCTGCACGATCATCAATTTTATGCACAGTTCTCCACATATCAGGTGGTAATATTAGTCTAAAAAACAAATCAATATCAGGCAAAGTCATAGTACAAGAGCTAATGGCATCCTCAACTTCCTCATAAAAAGGCTGCTGGATTCTTTTGCGGATCAGGCAATGTATTTTCAAGGGCCATAACATCTGCTCTATTCCAAGGAGTGTAAACCCAATTATAAATTGCATCAATAGAAGTCTTATCATCACTTGTACCCGTTCCTTTAGGAGGAACATATAAAGGCGTGGCTTCCCGCATGGATTTCACATTAATTACAACATTCTTATCTGTTTCAGGAGTAAAAGTTTGTGCCATGCTGAATTGGGATGTTTGTGCAGCTGCATCTGCTGCCTTTTTCTCCTCTCGCAAACGGGCTGCTCCAACACGCACTATAACCAGGCCTGGGCGTAGCATGCGTAGTGGGGCTACGCGGAGCTACGCGAAGTGGGCAGAAAACTACGCCCACCTGAGCACTCCGCGTAGCCCCACTACGCGCCGCCCGCCTCCCTCCCGCCCTCTCCTAAATACCAGCATAAAGCACTCACCCGGTCTCCTGCGGGTCTCTTCCTGTGGCCGTCACCAGGTCCTGCGAGTGTCGAGGCTCCAGTCTCCTTCCTGGGTGCCTCCTTTTCCGGGCTGCAGGCTCGGCTACCTGCGGGGCTCTCTTCAGCTCACGAGAGCCCCGTGCCGCAACAGACCGCCTCCAAGGCTCTCCTCCCTTCACAGCACGGGTGAAGTCTCCTCCCTGGGTGCCTCCTTTTCTGGGCTGCAGGCTCGGCTACCTGTGGGGCTCTCTTCAGCTCACGAGAGCCCAGTGCCGCAACAGACTGCCTCCAAGCCTCACCTCCCTTCACAGCACGGGTGAGGAGTGAGGCAGCCCCTCCCGCTCCCGGGTGCAGCCCCTCCCGCTCCCGGGTGCATCTCCTTACTTCCGCCTGGCTTCCTCTCCTTCGCTATTGGTTCTCCTTTCCCTCAGGCACCAATCACAGCGCATCTGTCCCCGACGTCACGGGGGAAGCCCTCGCTGTCCGTTTCGCGGCTCCCGGGCTTGCGGCGGTGAATCTCCTCTTGGGTGCCACAAGGGGTAGGCTCCCTCCTTATTAAAGTATAGTGCAGGGTAGGCACCTGTGAGCAGCGAACATAAAGAGGGGGCAATAACCAGGATGCAAATGGGCCAGCTACGCCCCGTCTGCGGAGCATGCGTAGTGCTGTATACTATGCATGCTACGCAAAATGCGTAGTAGACGGCACTACGCACGCTCCGTGCACGGAGCGTAGCTGCCCGCCCACCCCTAACTATAACCAAGCGTCTGATCGTGTCAGCCACCTGGAAGAAGACAAAAAGACCTTCACGTAGTTGTTTACAATCAGCTGCTATGTCATCGGGCTCCATTTCTACCGAATATTTTCTAAACCCTTCAATAACCTCTGCGGCAAATGTATCAGTAAAATATATTACTCCCTTTCCTGACAACCTTTTATACTATCTAAAAGTTCAGAAGCAGTGGCAGTACTATGAACGGCTTTACACGCAGCAGATCTAATCTCAGACGCACGTTCGGCAGATAACATTGAGCGAGTTTCACAAGCTTTGTCCTGATCTGTAAAAGAGTCCACATCTGATTCATGAGGAGCAGAAGGAAGAGTATACGGAGGTGGACAACGATCTAATAAGAGAGAATCATCTTGGGGTTTATTAAGAATAGGATAAAGAGGTCTACGAACAGCGCATTGGCCATTTACCTGTAAATGATGATCCCTATCTTCCCTTTCTTTAATTTCCCTATTTTTCATTTCCAATGCTTTCGCATGAATGGTCTTAAGCTGTTCTTTTTCAATCAAGGCTTGCTCACGCTTCATTCGCTCAGGCACTTATTTCTCCCACATTCGCACACAGTCAAACATATCTTACCTAGCCTTTCGCTTAAACATTTGTTGCTCCACATACTGAATCTTTCACAAATCAAATGACCCATGCATAGGCCAACGCAACTCAGGATCCGTACGAGTGTATTTATTCCATAACGTGCTGTACATTATGGAAGAAATACCATACTTAATATACATTTCCCTATTTGGATCCCCTCTGGGGGGGCCGGTTGTGCTTCGTCGAGTTTCAAACTGGTACCACTACAAAAGCAACACATCCTACGAAGTGTGCTGGACACAGGCATGCCAAAAATAGTGCAGAATATGCAGTATTATAATCAAAGTAGCGCTTAAGGTACTCTTCGTACGTTGCGCCTTTCAAACAAATTCAAATAGCATTCCTGCCTATATGAATTGCAATGCATATATAATTATCAAACAAATACTAATATTGGCCAATCTTACAAAAAAGCTGCAGTAAGTGTTACTAAACTCCCCTACCAATCAAAGACATCAAAAAACCAACAGCAAGTGCCGCAGAACGGCTCTTACCAATCAAATGGTGTCCAGGTTCCAACTGCCAAGTTCTCAAATTGACCAAATGGTCACTGCACGGCGAATCAACAGAAGAGATCTCAGTCGAGGACCGGCGCCACATGGATGGTAAGATCAGAAAGAAAGGAATAACTCCGTGGTTGCCAAGACTCGGGTCTCCTCAGGCAGCGATCGCGTCCAAAGTGAGATTCCAATCCTTCGTCTCAACCACTCCTTCAGGCATCCGAGTCGCCGATGAGCCCAGCGTTGGATGCGCCAATTTGTAGTAGTGGGCCTCAGCAAGGCCTACCAGTGCTAGGGGTTCTCCCTTCTCTGCACAGAGTCCTCAGACCAGTAGGAAGAAGTTGACACAGAAACAGGAATAGAAAAGACAGAGTTTATTAAACCTCATGAGGTGGAACTACATTCACACAGCACCCTTCGGTAATGCATGAAGTAGCACACTGAATGGAAGTGGCTTGGTCCTTTTATACCCACACAGGGGCTCAAATGAAGGCGGTACAAGTACAAAATGCTGGTTGTAGGTACATATAAGGTCATACAGAAAGTGTTCAGGTAACAAGTGGGAGGAGCTAACAGTTTGCTAATTCTGGTGGACACATTCTGACAGTTACAAACTACAGCAGCTGCAAGCTCAATTGACAATGTGCGAAGGTGGAAGATGCTAAATATATCTCGTCTCTAGGCAGATTTCAAGAGAAGTTAACAGAAAGGTAGGACAGAGCAAATGGCAAACAAAATGTCTGACAGAAATACAAAATGGATTCCACAAAACGGACAAGATAGTCTCTAAATACAGGATGTCTTCTGCTAATGCTTAACCTAATTGCTGCCAAATTACAACAAGTTGTTTGTGGTCCGAATCTAGCGTGGTGTGCACCTCTTCAACCTCCGTGAGTGTTTTTTTTAGACATATCTAGGCATTCCGCATGCTTGTCTAGACGGTCCGCCATTCTATCCATTCTATAGGAAAGAGCGTCCATTTTTGTGGCCAGGGAAGTGATGCCGCTCTGCAGGCTTTTTTCCATTGACTTAAGCCTGCTGCGTATGTCCGAGTCAGAGTCTTCACTCACTGGAGCTTGCATCCTTGAGGTCTCGCTCGATGGCAGCGTCATGTGATTTCAATCGCTTTTGTTCAAAAGCCAGCATGGCTTGTGTTTTATCTCCCCTGCCCATTGCTGTGGTGAGGCAGCTCCTTCCGCGAGGGTGGTCTCAGTCTTAGCAACCTCTTCTTGTCACATACTCTGTCTGCGTGCTAGTCGTGAACTTTCAAAGGAGGCCGAGCTTGTGTCACCTCTGCTTCCACGCAAGTTCACAGTAGGCCAGGTCTGTCCGTATGGTGTTTTTCCCTTTCAAAGGGCTCAGCTAGACTGATTCAAGTCCTACGCAGCCACGTTGTTTGCCCCTAATTGCCTCCCTTCTCTGGTGCAAAGGCACCTTCTGGACAGTGCATTGTCCTGTTTGGGTGCGCTTCTTGCGCTTCTACCACTCTGTGGTGCACCTCCAGTAGCCTTGTGCACCGCCACGCTTTTCACTTACTAGCAAAGGCTTCCCTCCCTTGCCGGCTTGTCTCAGAGTTATTATAACAAGTGCTCTGGGAGGGACTAGCGCCCCTGCGATTTCAGGCTTTTTGCGGGGTTCCTCTGTCCTCTCATCCCTCTTTTGGCGGTGTACAGGCACTGCACCCAGCCTCAATTGCCACCACGTGTGCCCAAGTGTCACAGCACTTTCCTCACCCCAATCGCCTCCTCAAATGTGTCATTGGCGTGGACTTTTCACATGGGCCTGGTCTGCCCGGTCTCCACTCTCCAAAATATTGTGTGGCCCCTTGCTGTGCTGATTCGCCGTCTCATATGCTACATGCAACTGTAATTACAGAGCCTCCATGAGTCAGGGCCGCTTCTAGTCATTCGCTCTGCGCCCCTGTAGCGTTCTCACTTACTCACAGTGGTTCCGCTTTGCTTTCTGGGCCCGTTGCTCTCCTTGGTGCCTCCCCATCGAAACCAGTACGGCCCGCTTCCGCATAGTTCCAGCATTCTGCCCGCACTGCTCGGGTTCGTCGGGATGCATGCCGTCTCCGGTCACGTCTTCCCGCTTTATCACCACGGAGCAGTTGCTGCTGGTCCCGCACCGCATATCGATCGATATGCGGGCTTAATACGTTGTCGTGGCTCTCGGCGCCGCCCATCCTGCAGTACTCACCGCATGTCCGGGGAGCCACCCGAACGTCAGATGATGCAGCTCCACCCCTGTCTGCACTCTGGTCCGGGTAAAATCGGCCTACGTGCCACTCCACTACTCCCTGTGACAACTCCACCTAGGCACGGCGGACTTTGGTCCAAGATGGCTCCGTCGCTCACCTTCCGGTGGCCTGTTCTTAGACGTGGGGAAAGGAAACTTGAAAATACTGTTGCATAATTTGAGGATTGTTGAACGACGTAAAGGAGCAAAAGGTGGCACAATTAAGCATAAAATGCTCTGGGAACAGATAGTAGAGTTGAAAAATGAACTACCATGGGCTCACATGATCCATACACTGAGCCGTCAGTGTGATAGCGTTCACGTTGAAGATAATTCATTGGCTTTTGAAGCCGCATAGGGGGCTGTGCGAATGGCGTCCGTAGCTAAAATCACTCGTTCTAAAACGAGGATAGACGGGAAGATAATGGTGGCTGTCATTGCTTCACGCAGGGGCAGCTCAGCAGTACCTGAAAAATGTCCACTGAAGTACTCCTACAAGGTAGATGCACACAACATTTCAAATGCTCAAATTCCTGGAGTTAGGGGATAGAGTAATACCAAATGTGGGTCGTAGACAAGGTTTGATTGCTGCAGCACACAGGGGTTTGGGTTCTGCACACACAGGCACACACACAGTGACTATTTCCTTGTTAAAACAGCGCTACTGGTGGCCAAGTCTAGTGAAACAAACTAAAGAATATGTCTTGAAATGTGACATCTGTCAACAAATGAAAGCTCCACAGTAACATGCCAAGCACAGACACCATTATTAAAACCTGAAATACCTCTGGCTTGTATTAATCTGGACCACTGAGGCCCTTTACTATCTGATGGGGCTTACAAGTATATCTTGGTGGCAGTGGATTTTTGCTCCAGAAACCTATGGGTTTGGCCTCAGCGTGCAGCTGACCCTGGAACTGTTATAAAACATTTTCAAGTCTTTATTGGGGACATACTCAATTGGCACGTTACATTCTGACTGTGGCCCAGCGTTTAGCTCTCTGGCTTACAAAGAGGTCACAGAAAATATGGGTGTAGCATTGTGGTACTCCTCTTCATACCATCCTGAGAGAATTTCTGTTGTGGAGTGGAAAAAGTGGGACTTAAAGCAATCTTTAAGAGCTAGGGTATTTGGCAAGGGTGATAGTTGTGTCAATCATTTATATGGGGTTCAGAGAGCACTCAACAATCGGCCAAGAAGTTCTCTAGGTGGTGTCACTCCATATGAGGTCCTATTTGGGACGAGAAAATTGGTACCTGATCTTGATTGTGGAGGCACAATGGCAGATGGGAAACCATTTGATATCCATGATCGTTTGGCTGTTTTACAAGGTCTAAATGAATCCAGGACAAGACAAAGTAACGTCAACACCAAACAGACCACCACTGGAGATCAAGGCAGTCACAGCAAGACTTTTCTGGATCCCAAAAGTCGGGGATCTGGTCACAGAAAAAATAGCGGACAAGAAAGAATTTGGGACATCCTACAGAGAACCTGTACCGGTCCTAGCAGTACAAGGAACAAGAACTGTACTTTTGCCACCTCTTGTCAGAAAAAAGGTGAAAATATTTATCTCAATTGACTTAATCAAACCACACTATGTGGCCAATTCTGAACAGTAGGCCATGTGGACTCCACAGTAGCAGACACCCTCCTCTAGCTACAATCCAAGAAGTTCAAACAGAAAGATTCATCACGTGCAGAATGAAGGACTGTGCAACAATGCTATGGAACTTGTTCCCCTTGAATCCGAAGTTCATCTTCAAAATCAAACTCAAAATATTAACCAAGTTGCAAATACACCAAATACAGACATCTACATCAACATGCCTCGACTAGAGCAAAATGCGATCTTAACAAATCCTGATGAAATTCCAACAATTGATCAAACTGCTTCTGGCTACTTAATGAACTTTGATATGTTTTCTTTGGATCCAGGGGAACCAGAAACGACGCCAGCCCAACAATCATACAAGCAGCAAATCAAGAACTTTCTTCACTTTTTTCAAAAGACGTACCTGGTATCGCCTTGGGTAATTACTGGGATACCGTTTTTTCTTTTCTGGCTAGGCTTAGTTATAACTTTTAGCATGCTTATTAATGGAAGATAGTAAAGCTCTACAGCCCAAAAAGTCAACTTGATTTTAAAACCACATCAATCATCACATCGTGAACAAAGAGACTTGTCATCTGTGAACATTACAGCAGTTCCTATTCCTATACCGGATGGTATAGTTTGGGACAAGGTTGATTTCAGCATATTCGGCCCGACTGAGCTTTTATAAATCTCTTATTTATATAAAATTTCATTAAGTGATTTCATTACTTCCAGTACATTTTATGATGATTGGGACTCTGAAACTGGTAATAACATGTTGTCTGATTTAGAAAAAGCTGCTGCATTTCCGACCACTAAAATGTTAAAAAGTAATTCAGACCATGACACTTTGTACGGTTACCAACATTATGGTCATCATTTTCTGCACAAATCAATTTCACCTAGAAATGTTTTTGAATACCATCAATGGGAACATTGTCCTACACCAACCAAAAAGTAGTTTGCAAACTTTCGCACATAAATTTTCATATTTTTCAGGTTTTAACACCACTGACCCGACCCCATTTCATTATAAGGTCACACCGACATCGGCACTGAAAAGTATTCTGACTTACACCAAACAGATTTACTCTCTTTCCTTTATTGCCCAACTGTCTGAACAGGGTTTTGACCTGTAGAAGGACACAATAGACTTAAAATCAGTCTGGGGTTCTAGGGTCTGGCAAGTCCAGGGAACAGAAGGGCTATTTAGAGCATGCCTCATTCCATAGCAGATAATATTTCTAAACGAAACTGCGCAACAGATATCCTGTCTTGGATTAGCCAAGATAAAATACCTCAATACACCTTGGTTTCCGAACACCATCACATGGGTGGCAAACGTTGACTACACAGGATGGGCCAACAGTAGATGACATTTTACAGTACAATAAAAGAAACCCAAATTGGAAAGAATTGGTGGTTTGGCCCTAAGACATGAACACATGTCATAAAAGATTCTTGGGAATTACTGAAGGGTACCGTATCCACAGGCCGGACCCACAATATGTACAAAGGGAACAACCGGGGGTAGTGACATCCTATAGTGTTGGGAAGTTGTGCCTTGATTGGCTAGAAACCTCAACACTCACAGAAGTGAAACAACACTTAGCCTTACTCTCACAAGACATGGATCTTAGGGATTTTTTACAAGGTCCCAGAAAAACACGCCAGAAATGTTTCATATATGCTGGCATTCACGCAGCCTATAATGAAATCTGGAAGATATTCAAACAAGAGGCCGCAGTGAGAATACGGGAAATAGACTGTCCAACTTAGAAAAATCGCTGCTGTGGTAGACAATGGGTTAACAACTTTGTCCTCCAGGATATATTCTTTAGGCAACATCGTGTCTTCTACGAGTGACATCCCAGAACAAGGTTTGCCCATATTAAAACATGGGCAATCTCAACTACGTTCTATCATATTATTAAGCTGGAAGCTGCAATCTTTGCATGCAGGCTTTGTGCCTTGGTGATTTATAAACAGTACGTCTTTGTTTTCTGAATATAATCTAACAGATAAAGAGGTTAAAATGGCACAAAGGGAAGCTAAATATACAATGCTGCGTATTGAAAAACTGGAACGACTACCATTTACAGTAGCGGAAGCTGAGTCTACTGAATGGCTAGCCCATGGCCATACTTTTCAGTTTCAATGTTGCCTTGAACTGGTGGACAAATATGAAAAAATGGGTAAGGATTACATTATAGAATCCGGGGATTCACCAAATAGATTTTAATGCCGGAATGGGGAACGAGAAGTGTTTCTAAGTGGTACAAACTGCAAGAACGCTTTGAGCGGTTCTCTGATGTGCTGGGACATTTTATTATACGGAGCGTGTAGTGGGTTGATAGCAAACTTGTCCTGTCACATGAGAGGGACTCCAGCTGCCGTGATTAAACCGGTGTTCGAGCTGCTCTCGAATGGGAGTTACTTGATGCTGAAAGATCAAGGTTGCTGTGGTATGCTTCCGGGCATTGCCTATCTGGTCACTGTGAACTCCAGGGTTACTTGCTGTATGCAAGTACTGTTTCCCACAAAAAGCACTGTCAGGAAGTTACCGTTATGGCGTTCCTTGAATGTTTCTTTTATACAGTTTGATATTTTGAGCAGGTTGAAAGCCATGCTTTTACAGCAAACCGTACCCTTAACCTCTGCTCGAGAAACCTTTGATCTTCAAATTGCTAGGACCTTGACTTTGATACAGGCAGTTATATGTTCAGACTGCCCTATTCATTTTGAAGATATGGTGGGTCGTATCTTTAATGTGTCTGATACGAGTGATATTGTACACCTATTTAAGACCACAAGGTCAGGATTTTTTTAGCAACTTTCACACAATTCTCTGAGTTATTCCAAAATGTATACACTTCGTATTTTAAAGCATTTTTAGAGGTCTGCCTTTGATCCTGCTGTCAATAGCGGGAATCCTAATTGTCATCTATCTGCTATGCAATGGACAGCCCAATCACCCACGAGATGGCAAAAGTGCTCCTGGAGCGGAAATACCATGAACGCATGGTACAGCATCTGGGCACACCTCACCTACGGGAACTGAGCACCTCTTTGTTCCTCTTGTTTAGACGAGTCTGGATGGACTGCCTCTTACCTGTTCTTCGATTCCTGTTTTGCAGTGACAGATGCGTGTTGGACTTCTGTCTGACACTAACAATGGACCCGCTTACGGACTTGAATACCAGGCTGGAACCCTTGAGGTCTAATGCTCGGCAATGTCCGCTGCGTATTCCTATACTGACGAACGCATTCCTTGAGAATCCGCAGGTGCCTTTTACAACTGACGTGAGCTTCAGCTCCACCACTAGCACCTAGATATGGACTACAGCCCGGCAGCCTCTACACCAGCTATTGGCAGTACTGAACATCATCTGTGCTCCATTGACGTACTCTGAGAGATATTACAAGGACCGTCCCCTGCAGCAGCAAGCAGCGAGGATGTTGCGTCTCCCAGGCAAGACATTTAATCTATAATAGGCTTGTCATGTGCTGGGAAAGGATTTGTATTTTCCTTTCCTTTAAACTCAACTAAATTTGGAACATTTCCTAAAAATGCACACTTTCTCACTGACAAGCATGGCCTTTTTACGCTTATAGAAATTCAATTTATATAAACAAACTCAATTAGGACTGTGGCTTAAGGGACAAATCCAAACAAACTGATTTTTGTAGTAAACAATTTTCCCCCTTTTTTTTAAACAGTTTTGTAAATGATTTCACAAAAGAAGGTGTTCCAAAGCTCATTTATATATGTTTTATGCACTACTATATAGTAAAGAGAATAGTTCACTAGCATTTTTATCATTGTTGACTGTTCAAAAGAGGAGTGGGTGTTATGTTTCATATAGGTACCCTAATATAGGCCCGGGTAACATCATACCCTTTCACCTACATCACTCCCCTACACTACACAGTAACAAGCCTTTTAGGATTTAACCTTTACCTAGTTCTAGTCCTGGGCACAAATTGAGGGCTTCCCTGAACAATGGCGTTCTATTACTTCCTCTTTAGACTGACACAGTATGAATTAATATTCATAAGGGTTCTTGGAAACGAGGCTGGGGCTAAACCACCTTCCTCCCCATATCTATGTACACGGTTCAACCCATACTTCATCCTCAAATCCAACACTGGTAATATAAGCAACAAGAGACAAAGGAGCCCTAGATACTTACTGTATAATTTATAGCACCTCTTGCTAGTGTTGAGGGAACCGAGACTTCCAGGCTGACACACTGACCAGAGACGCTGAGGCTCCTACATGCAGATGCTGTAGCTGACAGGGGTCTAAACATCCCTTGTGGGGTGTCCAACTCGAGACCAAGACAGGCTCCTACGTTCTCACTCTTCAGGTAATGGGGTTCTACTAAAACCTAGAGGGATCCTTGACTTTACACTTACTCACATGCTGGGTACACTTATATAATTATGCTGCTACATAGTTGATTCACCATCTGGAATTTATGACTACCTATTGGCTCTGTATGGTGCTTTTCCTGATAAGGCACTGCTCTGTATTAATGTATACAAAAGAAAAATTATTTAATAAACAGATCAAATGACAAAAATCAGTTTAAGAGCAGTGGGACATGCTGTGTTACATCATCTATATCCACAATAGATGATGTAACACAACCCCCCCAACGGAAAGATGGATGTAGTCAAGGAGCCACTCACAGATGTGAGATAGAACACCTGGCATTTATAAAATGCGGGTAAACCGATAAAGAAATCCCACACTAATGTAACACAGTGTAGAACTGATTATATGTTGCCTCAGAAATGTAGAGAGTCACATGTCTGTTATGTGACATTGCACTTCCCAAACCAAAGAAAATCGTGCTCATTGTCTGGAAAAACCTATATAGGGTCTTATTCAGCATTTTGTGGATGCTGAACATCCACCAAAGATTGTCAGATGTCCGGCCTGGACCATTTATTGTGTATAGAACATTTATGCACTCTGAATAGGGTGGATGGGACATTATCCACTATTTTGAGGATGTCCTAAATCAATAAAGAAATTTGTTCTAAAAATGTACTAGATTGCTAAACAAGAAGGGGAACAGTCACGTAAATGACCCTCAGAACAGGATGGACTCCAGGTCCAGAACTTGGAGCAGGATCTCTGTAAAGGCTGCAACATCTTCTTGTGATCGGCAACATACAGCTTCACTACCTGGCGTTGAATCACCTTCAGATACCTCAGGGTGCACTTCCACATGAAGTAGAGCTGTGTCCTGAACCCAAGCACCAAAGACACACCTCTTGTGGATCTGTGACTGATATTTGCCTCCTGCAGTCATGGCATTGCTTAAATCCTATTGTTTACAGTGGGGACATCATTCTGAAGCACATTGTTTGAAGTCTTTGAGAAGCAACATATTTGGAAGCAGCTCTGAATCTGCATTGCAAGCTCCCTGGACCCAGCTCACCTGTTTACATCTACTGGGGAGGTCCAACCAGTTAAAGAAATAGTTGCAGTGCTTAATCACCCCATAATGCAGAGTTTCCCAGCAGTGACCTACCTGGCATTTACAGAGCAGCTGCAGGTCAAGGAGCATGACTACCTTTGTAATGTCCTAGGTAAAGGTGCGATGAAGATTCCTTCCACATGCTCAGTTTATTGCGATGGCACCATAAGTCTTAACAAGTAGGTAACATTTGTAGAGGGACTACTCATATTTGTCTGATGTTTCACCCTACAACCATGAATCAGGGCCTTTTTCATAGATTCATGGATGTGGGACATCTGCCAATGAAATGCAGATGGCACACATGCACCAGAACCTATATATGATCCTTTGTCATGTACATGTTCGTTGTATGTTAATGTTAAACAGCATGCATTCCCTCAGCAAAAAATGTTGTTGTGAATAAAGCTGCTTTACATAAACATATACATAAAATACACATTTTCCTGTGTACTTTGACTATTTTTAAGTATTTAGTGCAAACAGGTAAATAATTCAAGTGTATTTTGTTTGCAGGAGGTGTGCCAGAGTCTTTGTATTTCCATTAGACAGATGGATAATCCAAATGCATTATCTATCATTGCATTATTACTGTGTGTGATGACTATACTTTAACTACAGATAGATAATACTCAACTTTTATATTGTGCTGGAGTTTACTTACATTTATGATTTCCAAGCAAGTTTGAGAAATATGCCTACAAGAAATCTCCCTGCATGGTGAGAATGTACATGTAGAACACTTTAGATGAAAATATCATTTGCCCAGTGCCTAATGTGTAGATTTGATGTACAACACAACCACTAGCTATCCAAGGAAATATAGTCCAGATATGCTTGTGCTGTGTTTTCATTGAACTGCTGTCTATCCTATTGCATATATCCAGCTTGCAACCAGTTAGTGGTTGTATATTTTTAATGTTTGACATGACAAAACCACTCTGGCTTAGTCAACACAGCAACTAGAGGAGGGACACAGTGCCAAGCCAATATTACATCTGGGGCACACTTGTACTCATTAGAATGGAATCCTCATATGTCACATCTGATGTTCGCATTGTATAGCTGCATTATGTTCACCACAATGAATGTCATAGCAAAAATTGATCTGTCACAATTGATCCACATATATATGTGTATTTGTAAGGCGATGCACCACTTCTGTGTATGTCATCCTGTACACCGATTTGAAATGTGACAGCCTTGTATGAGTGACATGCTTCGTTGTTGTTAGAAGGTGGTTCTGACAACTTCGGTCGCCTGGATTTTTTGCTTTTGAGCATCTATTTGTTGAGCTTTTACTCATGATGAAAGAGACTGCATGTCGGTTTTACTGGTGTCCCCCTAGTTTGACTAGGCTACTGCACAGCAGTGGGAGTAAGGGGCACCGGGCTGGTTACATGCAGACACATGTGTACATGCGTGTGTACACATATACGGGCTGCGCAGGGGAGATTCCTGGCGTGCTCAGCCCAGGAGCAGCTACAAAGTGAATGGTGTGGCAGGACTTATGCAGAATTGGGTGGTGACTTGTAACAGGCTTTATACACTGGAAAGAAATATTCCAGGGAAAGTCAGTGAGTTTTACTGTTTTCACTTCATTATTCTCCTATGGAGATGTGGAGCCCATGGGCTTGTGACACTTTCCTAAGGCCTACAAATTCCAGAAATGCACTAAAGTCCACTGTAACTTGTGGTAGAAGAAGTGTTCTGCAGAGTCCAAAGTCATATTTGTACTGCTTCTGGGTCATCCAGAAATGTTATATTTCTCTGAGTCAGCTCATAACTAGAGTCTGGCTGGGGACTAACTCTGCCAGGCGGACTTAATGGCCTTCCTCTCCAAGCCTTTGCCTCAGAGGCCCAGCCCAGCACAACAAGCATTCCAAGGTTGAGGGCCTCCACGCTAAGAAAAGGAGATAGGTGGCGCTACAGGTTCATCCATCAGTACCTGACACCTGGTGCCAGGCACCAGGCCGCTCTGCAGGGAAGGCAACCTGGGGGGAAGGGGCACTCAGAGACCATGTGGCAGGAGACCCTGGACGATGCCATTTTGAACAAACCCAGAGGCCTGGGCAGGAAGGTCGGAGAAGGGGCAGAGAAGTGATGTGTCGCTTTGTGATAGGGCAAACAGAGACTTCCTGCCAGCCCCCTCCCCAATTCTTTACACAGGAAGAGGAACTCTCTCTGGGGTGTGGTCTGCTGAGGCAGAGGGTGCTGGAGCCTGGCACAATGGGCAGTTGGAAGGAGGAACCACCTGACTGTCCCAGAATCCTGAACAGCGCCAGGAGAAGAGACCAGGACCAGTGCACAGAAGTAGGGGCCTCTGCACAGGAAGAAGAGAGGCCCAGGAGGAGAACCAGGTGAAAGGCTGGCGCAGGGAGCCAGTGAAGACAGCTCACTTCTGAATCCACCCTCTTGGAGACCAGGTGGAGCAAAGGAAAGTGCTCATAATGGCTGGGGTGGCCACCAGGGGCAAGAGGAGGCCAAGATCACCAAGATAAGACCCCTGGCGGCTGAAATATGGCCCCCAGAAGGTAGGTGAACTTTGACCTCTGCCATGACCAACGACGAAGCATGTGGGGCTCTGCTGCCGGTCCTGAAGATGCCCCCGGGGATGGTCAGGTCCCAGGGGCTGCCCCCCAAAGAAGAAAAGTTGGGGAGAGCCATTGCACACCCCGTGTAGATGAGTGAGGGAGAGGTGCCCGGGATCCCATCTCCAGGTCTGAGTGTGGAGGAGGAGGCGGGGGAGCGCTGCCACGCCCCCATGAAGATGAAAGTCAGGGGGCGCCGTCGCGCTCCCTGTGAAAATGTGATCAGGGGCCCGGCACCCCATCACTGGGCCCCATAGAGGAGAAAGAGGTGCTCACGAGGTGCCAGGACCCCACCCTGGTCCCTGCAGAAGAGGCAAGTCAGGGAGCGCTGGCATACTCCCCCTGAAGCTGGTTCGGGCCAGTGACCCAATCCACGGACCTCAAAGCAAAGCCGGGTGACACTGTCGCTCTCCCTGAGAAGATAGCCCTGGGGGCAGGGACCCCATCTCCGGGCCCCAGAGAAAAGGAGGACGCCAGGGGAGTGCAGCCGCACTCTCCCGAAGACTGACCGGGCCAGTGCGAGTCTTTGGGTCTGCCCACCAGAGCGGGCAGACCATAAATGTGGTGCCGCTCCCGCGGCAGCACGCAAGGGTGCTGGCCATGTGGGGAGTCCGCAGGAGCAGCCGGGGATATGTTTCCCGGGCTGCCCTCCAACGGGAAGGCCTGTGGGGACCGGGACCGCGAATGGAGCGAAAGGTGTGCAAGGGGCCCAGGTGGGATCGGGGCCCTGGAAATGCGCAGATCAGTTGGGGGTGGGCTCCCCGAGCCATAACACTCACCTGGGCGTCTTGGTGGGACCGGACCCCCCAACCCAGCACGGACTTGGCGGAGGCCCATATTGTGGCTCTCCCTGAAGCAGCGAGAGAGCCGCTACTATGATATTCAAGAGTGCCAATGATGCCTTGCAGGCCAGGACCGGCCTGCAAGGGAAAATCGCGTTTCCTCTACTTGTGGTGGCCCAGGAGGACAGGGTCACCACCACACATGTGCAAACGTGCAGGGGGAGCTGCTGGAGAAGCGCAGTCTCCCCCCAGGGGACTTGAAAGAGATAGCCCCTCAAGGGCTCATCTTGCATTTAACACCTCTTGGGCTGGAACTTTGGTTCTACAGCTGGGGGTATTATGAGATGTGCATCAAGTGATAAAGGTCTGAGTTGGGGATGTCTGGAGAAGGGCATCCCCTGGAGGTGAAGAGGTGTAATTGCACCTGTAGTGCATTTACTAACTTATTTCTTTCAGAGGGACTGAAGGTCGGTCACGTGTAATGTGAAGTACCTGTGTCATAAGCAAAGTTGGGTTTTGCTGCCAGCCATTCCTGCTAGGGTGTCTGGCTGTATAGGGGTAATCTGGTGATTTAATCTGTGATGCTTTAGGGGCTGTAATTGCAACACATTCTAACGTCCAACAAATGTGATGAGTACTGTCATTCTAAAGTGATGCTTAAACATACATTCTTGCTGCTGCGCTTAGGTGAAGAGCCCAGACTGTTAGCCCTTAAGATGTAGTGGTATATACTTCATGGTCAGAAGAAAATGCTCAGTCAGGGTTGTGTGTCACGAGGGCAGGGGTACCTATTTTAAATGCTTGTTGAGCTAACGGGTGGGTCGCTGCTGGGAGGATGTCAGTGCGCAGGGCCCTCGCTCCAGGTTAGCTTTAACTAACAGCGTTTGGGGGCAAGATGATGTGTGTTAGACTTGGCCCCTTTTGAGGGGTCATCCCTGAACTTTTTGCCTTCCTCCTATATTTTTTCTGACCTGTTGTTGGCTATTTTATGACCCTGGGCACTTTACCACTGCTGATCAGTGCTAAAGTGCATAAGCTCTCCCTATTGTTAATTGCTGTATGAATTAGTGATTCCATGATTGACTGGTTTGGTTTATTTCTCAGACCCTAGTACAGTGCACCAGGAGTGCCCAGGGCTTGTAAACCAAATGCTGCTGGTGGGCTTGCAGCACTGGTTGTGCCATCCACAGAAGCAGCCTTGTAAATTGTGTCTAAGGTCTGCCATTGCAGAGCCTGTGTGCAATCTGGTACTGCCATGCTGACTGGGCAAGTGCACCCACTTGCCAGTCCCTATACCTTCCCTTTTCTTCATATCACACACCCCTATGGTAGGCCAAGGTCAGGGTGCATTGTAAGTACAAGGTAGGGCCTGGTGTGTGTGGCATTTCCTAATAGTGAACTACAGCCATTTTCGTTTTTCACTATTGCAAGGCTATCTGTTCTCCATAGTCCAGAATGGGCAGTTAGATTATTACATCTTATAGCCCTAACTGACGCAGAGAACATGGTAGAAATTTGAGTTTAGTATGCCTGTACTCAGAATGATAAAATGCACCTTTTAGCAAAGTTGATTTTAACATTCTGTGTTAGAAAATACCACTTTTAGAACGTAGGTATTTTCTTGTCTAACTATCCAGGACTGCCTCTGCTAGGTCGTGTATTCCTTGTCTGGAGTTTGAGTGACAGGGCTGGGGGATTCCAGGAGACAGAATGAGTCAGCCCAGTGGTGAATAGAGAGATCTGCATCTAGATGGGTGGGAGGAGTTGCACCTGGGACCTGAATAGGACTGTGCCTGCCCCCCAGATTGCTGGCTCCACCCCCTGTGGTGCGTCTGATGTCTCTGCCCTGCACTGTGAAAGAAGAGAAGGAATCATGTCAACAAAATGCTCCAGGGCTGTGCTTTCCCTCCACAATGCTGGCTCCACCTCCTGTGGGGCGTCTGATGTTTCTGCCCTGCACTGTGAAAGGAAAGAAGGAGTCATGTAAAACAGAGTGCTTCAGAACTGTTTTGGACTGGGCAAAGGCCCCTCTGACCTCAGAGGACAAAGGATTTTGGGGTATAAATATTGGGACTCTGATCCCAAGAAATTAGATCACTTTTGTACTACAAGAAGAAACCTTTGCTGAGGAGAGGAACCTGAAGAAACCGAGGAGAGACTGTTCCTAAGCTGAAGTGCTGCTTAGGGGATTGGCCTGCAGTGGTTGCCTGACTGCCAAAGAGAAGAGAAAGAACTTTGTGTGCTTTACTTTCAACTTCTGAAGGATCTCTAAGGGCTTAGAAAAGAGCTTGCCTCCTGATAAAGTCTCAAGGACAACTGACTTCACCCACAAGCTCCCCAGAGTTCTTTGGAAGTGCCTGCTGCTGTTTTGAGCCTTCTGAGGGACTGCATGTTGCAAGGAGCTGGAAGCGCGACTCAACGAGGAAGAAGCGTGTCACCGTCGCTGCTGCTGCAGTCGCATCTCTGAACAAGGGTGTCGCCGCTGGAGCTGTAGTATTGCACTGCATCGAGAGAAGCGTCTCGCAACAAAGAGGAAGCGTGTCGCCATCGCTGCTGCTGCCGTCGCACTTCTGAACAAGGGTGTCGCCGCTGGAGCTGTCGTATTCCACCGCATCGAGAGAAGTGTCTCACAATGAGGAAGAAGCATGTCGCCATCGCTGTGGCTGCCGTCGTATCTCTGAACAAGGGTGTCGCCGTTGTCGCATTGCACCGCATCGAGGAAAGTGCCTTGCATCCCCGGAGTGCGCTGCCGTTAGAGCTGCTGCCATCGCATTTCTGAACAAGGATGTCGACGCTGTAGTTATCGCATTGTGCGGAAGCTTCTCGCAACTGTCGGAGAAGAGTGTCGCAGGTGAAGCTGTTGCTGTTGCATCGCTGAACTAGGGTGTCGCTGCTACATCTGATGCATCGAATTGAAACTTCTCGCATCATCGGAGAAGCGTGCTGAATCTGGAAGATCTTCACGTCTTTATTTCTTTGCACCGGAACTTTGCCGCATTTCCATCGCTGCAACATTACTTGTTGTGGAAGCACAATGCATCGTAAGGTACATTGACGCAAAGTGTTGCATCTTAAGAACTGACCTGAACTAAGCTAAAACTGCCATTTTTATGTATAGTATTGAGGTTATTTGTCGTTTAATGGCCTTGTGTTAAGTCTATATAAAGAATACTTATTTATTATATGAACCTTGTGTGATGTCCATTTGTAGTGTTGTCACTGGGTTACTGTATGTTGTCACAAATGCTTTACACATTGCCTCTGAGAAAAGCCTGTCTGCTCGTGCCAAGCTACAAAGGGGATGAGCAGGGGTTATTTTAGGAGTGTATCCCCTTTACCCTGATAAGAGGCAAGGGTCCCTATTTGTCACAAGTACCTACCTGTGCCAACTAGAGACCCCCAAATCTAACAATGTGCATACATGGGAGTGGTGGTGCTAGCCCCCACCCCCAGTGGGGGGGGGGGGGGGGGGGTGAATGTTTTGTAATGTCACAAAGTAATTCCAACAGCTTATGTATATTTGTAAATTGGTGCATAGTATTGAGTAGTGTGTGTTTAATAAATGTACTCTTAATTTTATAAAGCAAAGTACAGACTGGACAATCACTTATTGGGTGTTATTGCTGCGCACCTGTAATGGTGGTTGCAAGCCCACACCACCTCCCTTGAGTAAGCCTCAGACTGCTCTGCAACGCTACCCTCTGAGAGTCAGGCGCTACAATTTGGTGTGAGATTCCTTGTGAAGGACAAATGTAGTCATGTTATTTATGCAGGCCTCACAGATACTGCCTTATTTTCCAACAGTTGTAAACTGCACAACAGTGTTGGTTAGAATCTCTTTGATCACCATTGCCAGCCAGTTATTAATCCATATGCCTGACAGTTGCTATTATGTATAGGGAGAAGTGGATGTACCCATCACACAAAATGCTGGCTGACTGACTCACAGTGGTCCATGTTCTATTAACTGGTTGATATTTGCACTTGTTGGATATTGCAGAAGAACAAGTGTTGTGTGGCGTGAATGGAATTTGCCTTTTTGTGTGTTCCCGAGTTGGAGGTGTTGTTTCGGGGATTAGATGTGGTGTGATGCATTCTGTGTATGCATTACAAAAAACAATTCCTGATACTGAGGGGCAGCATGGGTTGGGATTAGAGGCCCTTTTCAGCGAAGGACATTTTAAACTTTATGGGGGGGGTAGTCTGTCTATGGTTTTACACAATTTGTCGGGTGGTAATATCAGCTTGTTTAGAGTGGAGTGTACTACTGATTTTAACAAGGAATACCGCCAATGTGTACTGGGCTTCAATGCGGATAGACTACCTGTGAATGGAAAATATATCGTTAGGCTCCTAATTCACACTCATCTGCGTATAGTTCACACAATCCAACTCATGTAGGCAGAGGTGTTTACAATTCAAATGTGTTGCTCTATTCACAGAACAATATGTCCAGGAATGGTTGCTCTGAAATCACATTAACATTAATGAGATACTATTTCATATGAAGAAGCCACTTGGCATAACTCCATTTGTATTCTCTGCCTTATGACACCAATATATACTGAGGTACTGGGCTTGACAGATGGGACAACTGATAGATAGTTCCATCAGTAATGCAGTGAATCTTCAATGTTTATTGGTCAGCTCATGTTTTACACAAACTTTTGAGGTTTTCCATTGGAGAGTTCTTTTGTAATTTGTTTGTCAATGTGTTGTCTCAATTAGGTTTGGCAAGATATAATTTAGTTCCACTGAGTTAGGCATGATTTTTAAATCAGCTGGATTATGAATCTTTAGGAACTGGTCCTATAGTAAATACAATCATAAATTGCAGGCACAAGATGCATTTTTGCAGGTTCACATATTACTTCCATGAACCCAACAGACAGTCTTGATTCATCATGATTATAGATTATCCACAAAGATTGCCAGCGCTCCTCTGCTCAAATCGATTAATAACAGGATTAACTACTTATCCTTTTCTGCACTCATAACCATTTGCTTTAATGTGCTGTACTAGTATAACATGTTGTATTTGGTGCCCTGTCTACCAGTGCAATGTATATATGTAAATATGTAAATATAATGACATGTACTCAGGTTTTACCAAATGTTATTGATATTTGATTGAACATAATATATGTATTTTACAGCTCTGAAGAAGTTCTGAATGTTGGAATTAAACGTGTTGATGTCAGGATTCTGACATCCTGCCACTAGATGTCACTCACAAGGGCCTTTTACGAATCTGCCTTGTCATCAATATAGCCAATATAGACATCAATGCTTACCATACTTGTTAGCTTTAAGTTCAGGTTTCTGTTCCACATCCCTAATGCATTATGGTCCCTATAGTTCCCTCTTTTTTCCAGCTCTTTCTAGGTCACGTCCTAGTGGGTATTTCATGTTCTTTAAATATGTTCCTGGATCCTATTGTTATTCCGATCCCTGTATATTTTCATTTTGGACCATTCTCTATGTTAGTGCTGATCCATATTCAATTCCACGCTTTCCTATTACCTTTCTTATGTCTCCTGGTCTTCCCTTCACCATGTCTGAATTCAGTGTTTGATTTATTGGTGGTTCCCGGATTGCCTACATCTGGTGAGGTCCTTGCACGAGGCTCTCTCCCTGCAACTGTACTCCTCCCCTGAGCCTACAACTATCTCAGCCCTGTGAGCACAGAGTGCAGCAACATGGAAAAGACTTCTGTTCAGTCTCGTGCTCTGTTGGGTTCCTGTTACTGGTATCACATGCTTCTTCTTTGAATCTGTTTCTGTTTTATCCGAGGAGCCCATTTTTCTGCTTTTGGCTATCTGTAGTATCTGTTTCTATCCCTTGTTTTCATGCATCTGTGTTCATATTTTATCCTTAGTTTATAGGCTCCTGTCTGCACTCTTCTTCATCTTCCCTTTTATATTCAGACTCCTTGCCTTCCTAGTCTTGTTCTCAGAATTTCAGTCCTGTTCCTGACCTTGATTCCAATCCTGCCTTTACCTGGGCCCAGTTTATGTTTTGGTGTTCTAGTTCTGTTTCCTTTTGTTCTGTCTTGTATTATTATCCTGATTTTCATTGCTTCCAATGGTGCCTGTTAGATTCCAAGGCTTGTGCTTTTGACACAGAAGGCCCCCCTGCACTCCTTCTCCATGGGAGCTGCTGGGTGTCTCCCAGAACTCTGTGAGATTAATCTGCTCCTTGCTTTAAGATCTTTTCACCCTATGGAAACATCATTTCTGAGGAGCAAACAAACTATAATTTATGATAGGTTGTTTATCGTTTCCCTGCTGTAGTTTCCTGTTGTTTTCTTGCAGACTTCTAGTTCCCTGTTTACTGCCTGTTCTAATCTGTTTAAGACCTCAGCTTCTGTCCTACTTCTCTCCTAGCATTCAGGTACTCTCTTGTTTATATTGCATTTTAGTTATCCAGTCTTGTCCCAGTCTCACGCAGCTAATCCCCTGACAGGACGCCCTGATATTTCCTTGACAGTTGGCTGCGCCAATCTGTTTAGTTTTATTTTAAGAAATAAACAATCATTCCATGAAATATTCACATACTGGAATTCAAAATATTTTTTTTATTTCTATATTAATAATTTAGTCATTTCTGACAGTGTTGTGTACTCAAAACTTTGCCTCATTGGTTTGAGTGCATCCTTACTACATGTACTTGTTATTATGTTGATGACGATCTACTGGTAATAACTTTTTGTGTTTAATTTTCAAGCAGCAATGGACAGTGGGGGGAGAGGCTCATTCAAGACCACAGTTATTTTAGGTTAACCTCACCTTATAACCTTGCTTCGGGTCCCCAGCCCTTCTTATGCTCACGGCTCCCAACCTACTGGTTCCCACTGCCCATGCATGTTGACATTACTGGTTTACCAACCTTGTGCTAAACTAGGACCATTTGATACCCAAACCTGGCAAGGATGGGCCACAGCATGCCTCCTGCCTCCCAATTTCCTCCCTCCTCAATGTAGATATAAAGCTCTTTACTGGTATACTAGTGGCACGCCTAAGCCCTCTCTAGCCCAGATCAAGCAGGCTTTATACAGAATTGTCAATTCAGTGATAACACAAAACACAACCTATACCTAATAGATAAAGCCCCAATGCTCTGATACGTAGCAGATGTTCATGACCATCGATGCAGAGAAGGCTTTTTATCATGTCCATTGCCCTTACTTGACCACCACACTTCAACTTTTTGAACTCGGGACGGCAATTCCGATTGTGGGTTCTTAGCACCTATGGCCACTCATCGCAACTGTTTGCAAAAATGGATAAGCTCCTGAAATGTTCCTCAGCTGTAAAGCCACACGCCAGGGGTGTCCTCTTTCACCCCTGCTATTTATACCATAACTAAGGGTCCAGGTCTGGAGGAACACCACTTGGGGGTTCAGGACTCCATTAGGCTGGGTCCAGGTGGGGGTTCAAGATAGTAGGTGCCTGTTATGTTCTTGTGGCTCTGAACAGGCAGCGAGAAAACTAGCCCTTGGAGTCGCTCTGGTAGTCCTTGCGGACAAGTTCCTAATCACCAAGTTATATTGCTTTTGCATCTCCCCTCCTGAATAAAACAACTGCTAAGAAACACTGGGAGCTGGAGCTGGGTCGCTCTTCAACCTGAAAGGAGTAGGATGATCCATAATACCAGGCACGGCATTCTGCCCGCAACACAGCAAGTATAGAAACTGCTGCAAAATACTTACATACTGGTACCTCACACCGGTGCGCGTACATAAAGGTAATCCCGGGCACTCAGCCTATTGCTGGTGCGGCTGAGATCTCCCGGGACTTTGCTCCACCTACTTTGGAAAAGCCCATCCCTTACTACATATCGGACACAACTGCTAGATGACATAGAAAGTTACCTCCACACCCAGCTACTCTCATTTCCAACCTTCACAGTTCTGGGACTGCCTTATGATCTGACTTATACCATCGAATCATGTAGAGGATGGCAGATCGCATTGGCTCTCGGGGTGGCTTTGCAGAACATACTTGCACATTGGGACTCAGACCAGCTCCCTACACACTTAAGCTGGTTTAATCACCTATGGTCTATATTGGGGATGGAGAGATTGACTCTGACTCTTACAGAACAAGGTAGCTCTTATGCCAAACTCTGGCAACTTTTCATCACCTTACTTTTCACCAAATTCTGTGAATTACCATGTTGCAGATATCTACGCCTCCTTCGCCTAACAGACACTGAAACAAATTGTGATCACCCTTGCGAGAGCGATTCCTAGATAGATGAGTCATGACAGAATAGGCCCTTATACCTATACATCGCAGTTCCAGGGGGTAGGGAGGGGGAAGTTGAGATTTTTTGTGTGTTTTCATGCCTTTGGAAAAAAGATTGAGCGATGCACGCTCTCAACAATGCTTTGTTTCTTTTTGCATTCCTTTGTGTGGAAACTTGATGAAGAGATTTGAACCATAAATAGGACCATTTGGACAATACTCCTCTTTTTGGGCAATTTCTTTACTCTCTATGGGCCAGATGTAACAAATTGGATTTAGCAATTCCATAACAGCAAATGTTACCGATTCGCTATTATGGAATCGCAAAATCCAAAGTATGTAGATTTTGCAATAATAATTGCGATTCCTACATATTTCTTATTTGCGACTCACAATTTCAAGGGTGCAAGGGTGCATGTTGCATCCCTGGAATATTTATGTGTGCACATGTGGTGCACATACATGCCCTAGGGGCATGTATGTACGCCACATGGCACCTTGAACAATGAGTGCATTTCTCATGGAATTCACATATTACCATCAACTTGAAGCTGGTGGTAATTTGCAATACCTTCAAGGCAGATTGCAAAATAGGGAATCACAATTTTTGCAATTCCCTATCTTGCCAATGCCTTTTGGGATGATAAATCCCAAACGGCTTTTTCCCATTCGCAAATGGGAAAAACGCTTGATAAGTCTGGCCCAAAATTCCTAATGATAACCATGTATCCAAATACAATCAAAAGGTCATTAACTTTAGCTAAAAGAGCCGCTTCTCTTTTTGAACAAATTCCATTTCAAATATATATTGGAAAACACATACATTTCCTAAAGTTTACTTATTGCAATCAAGTTAGGGTTTTGTGTTTTTTTGTACACTGTACTGATACCTATTTACTGCATGTACAACATGTGAGCATGTTCACGTCCCCTTTTTAGATCATTTTTCATGTCAACTGAGTCTTTGTGCCTTTTGTAACATGCATTATAAAACTGTGTGATACAATTAAGTATATCTGTTAATTTACTCATTGTTAGATTTTTTAAATCCTTATTCACGCTTTAATACAATGTTAATTGCATGATAAGATTGTTCTGATTTTTTATGCAGGAAACATTGTTCTTCGATAGTAACATCCCTGTTGTCCCATCAGGGCTTCACAGTTTCTTAACCGTACCTGCCATTAAGTCATGTAATCTAGCCAGCTACTGTTGAGAGGCTATATTGACCTCACTATCACCACTGTGAAATATGTGCATATTTACTGTTTGGGAGACCTGATTTGTTTAAGATTTGAAAGATAATTGTTTATAGTATATTCGGTAATCATGGTGCTATGTGTTTTAGTGGTATTTTCCTTTTACATTCAGGAATGATGTATTTCACTTAATATTTGAACCCGTGATCAAAGGTGTTCCTGAAATGCATAGAGGCTTGTGAGAAATTGGGTTGTGGGTTTACTGGAGCATTAGTCCTGGTAAAGCAACAGCCGCAAACCTTAGTAGGGTGAACACCAGAGGAAAAGTTTGGTGAAGATAGAAATTATTCATTACCTCCATCTTCTACAGAGCAACTGTGAGAAATTGGGTTATTGGGAGAGGGAGGTGTAAACCCTTCTGTGGCAACAACCGCATTCCTTATCAAGGTGAACCACAAAAGTCATAAAATAAACCTGTGCTTAGTAGCTTGGTACAAAAAGTTTTCAGGCTTAACGTAGAGGTAATGTGTATATTATGTAAGCAGCACATAAACAGTAATAAAGTGAAAAAACAACACAAGAAACATCCCACACCAATTTAAAAATAGAGTACATTTTAATAAATTATGTGAAACCACAACAAAAATCTAATCATTAGAGCTACAGTTATGAATTTTTAAAGTTTTCAGTAACAACTGGCACCTCATGTATGTTATACGATTTGGAGAGTAAAAAATTTGCTGTCCAAAAACACATGAAAAACCTGCCACCTAAAAGATCAGAGCACCAACCGTGGATATCTAGCCGTGCAAGACCGGGTCAAAGTTGAAATATATGGCCGCCCGCTATAAAGTGCGGGTTGAATACAAGAAGTGGATTGAGCCCGGTGGATGCTTATGTTCAGACTTAGAAGACATTTTTAAGAACATTTTCTGAGAAGGTAAAGTTCCGCTGGGCAAGGCAGAAAGCAGTGTCCGAGGAGGGATCATCATCGTCAGGGAGCTGCTGGAGAAGTTGTGGTGAAAATTTCTAGGTTCGTACTTATTCACTATTTTGGAAGTCGAAAATCTGCAGCAGTATAAGAAAGGAGGCTGTAGCCGACAACAGTTCCAGGAGGCCAGATACTCCTTTGGTGACAGATTGCTGAATAGGATTTTTTGCTGTGGAGAAGAACAAATAGCGGAAGCAGCCCTGAAGTCAGACCTACTGGGGATCCACCTCGGACGGTTCATGAACAGGTTGGCATGAGTCTTACTTCAGTTCTCAGTAGTTTTTAGCCAAAAAAATTCTAAGTGCAAAGTTTTGGATTTTGGCTCTCTGGCAACTTCACCATCACAACCAAGGGTCCAGGTCTGGAGGGACACCACTTGGGGGTTCATTTCCATCAGGCTGGGTCCAGGTGCGGGTTCAAGATAGTGGGAGCCTGTTATGTCCTTGTGGCTCTGAACAGGAGGCCAGAAAACTAGCCCTTGGAGTCACTCTGGTAGTCCTGGGTTCTGGTGGAGAAGAAGGACTCAACAGTAGGGGTGGTCCCTGAGGGTTCAAGGCAGGTTCCAGGCAACAAAACAGTTCTGCAAGGTGCCACAATGCAGTTTTGTGGAGTACACAGCAGGCCATAGCAGGCAGTCCTCTGAGAGACCTTCTGCAGGTCCAGTAAGTATACTGAACAGTGAGTCTGAAGGTCCTATTTTTATACCTGGTGACTTCTTTGAAGAAGAATACGTTTCTAAAAGTGTTTCTTTGAAGTTCTTGGAATTTCTGGACACTCCTGCCCTGGCTCCAAGCTGACCACAGAGACAATGCAGTTTGGATAAATCCTTTGTGTGAAGCCTGAGCTCAGCGTATTCAGTTGCAAGTGGTGCTATGCCCAGCTCTGCCCCCCATCCTGCCAGTTGATGGCCCATTCAGGCTCACCCAACCCTCTATTCTGTGGGTAGCTTGGAGAAATAAACAAAGCCTAATGGCAAACTACACACAGTCATGATACCCATGGGAAGCTGCAGGTACCAAATGGTTTAGTGTAGGAAAATTCCAACTTTCTAAAAGTGCTACTTTCAAAATTGTAACGTAAATTCCAAATTTACCATTAAAGAGGATTTTTTATTCAAAATTCATAGGCAGCAAACATGAAATGCTTACCTGATTCTAATCAAAAGTTACCACCTATTAAATGTAATAAGACAACTTATTATCTATAAGAAAGATAGGCCTCAGAGTAGTGGAAAACAAAATGTAGGAGTGTTTCACTACCAGGGCATGAAAAAATTAAAAGCTTATGTCCAACCATTTACAATGCACTCTGCCATTTGGGCTACGTAGTGCCTACCTTAGGGATGAAGTATTTGCATTAAAAGGGGATTTTAAGGCTTGGCAAGGGTGTTATATTGCCATGTCAAATTAGAAGTTTAAAACTGGATTTAGGCTGAAATAACGGGTGTGTTTAAAGAGACTATTTAAGAGGGTGGCACATTAAGTGCTGCAGGCCCCATAGTAGCACTTAATTTACAAGTCTTGAGCATATAGTATACTTCTCAACAAAGGACATATAAGTAAAGTAAATATGCCTATCAGGTGTTAGCCAATGTAACCATGTTTACAGGAGAGAGAACAAGCACTCTAGCACTGGTTATCAGTGATAAAGTGCACCACGTCCAAAAGCCAACAAAGCGAATTCAGCACAAAATAGGAGTTGCAAAGGGAAAAAGGATTGAGGATGACCCTGCCAAGACGGCCAATTACAAAAATGCTTGTACAGTATCATTGACATATTAATGAAGATGCAACTGATATAATGAATACATGAATTAAGAAACTTTTTCAAATAAAGTATTCTTTTACACATATTTGGATCAAGCTGATCATTCATATGTAAACTAAATACTGGAATCTGGTCAGATGTGAATGCTCTTGTCAGACTTTAGGATTAGGGAATTCTTTATTCTTGCTCTGGGGTTGAAAGGAGCTTTATGTGGTAGCACACAATTAAACAGTTTGGATGAATTCATGAATCACACCAGTTTGGATCAATTCATGAATCATGTCAGGCTGCAAGGCTGTAATCCGGTGCTTTTACTATTGATTTCAAATAGTAGGTTAATTTTCAGTTCCAATTGTAGGTCAATTATCTCAGATCAGGGTTCCAAAAATCCACTCGCAATGGCAAGCCAGGTTTAATCAGAAAGAGATAATTTTAAGGCCTACTCACCCATGGTGAGCTGACAACAGTTGTTCTGCTTGCTCACAAAGTCAATGAGCAATAAGATGCCTTTAAATCTTGTTATCTTGTCACGTTTTCTCAGCTTTCAGAGACAGAGGTCAAAAGTCAATTTGTCTTCCTACATTTACTTTTCTTTCTGTGACTGAAGTTAGATTTTCATAAAGTAAACTGTGTGACAATTGCACTGTGCAAAGCATGTGACATGAAAGGCTGTAAGAGTCTGGCGTTTCTTTTCTAACACAACACTGAAATATCTAATATGTGGATGGTTCAAACATTTCAAATATATTTTACTAGTTATGAAGACACATTTTTGTTATTCTTAGGTGAAAAACAGATTTTTATAAAATTTAAACAAATAAAAACACATTACTTGGTAATGTGCAAATTTTAAATATTTTCGCCAGACCCCAATTTCCAAATATTGTTTATGCACAATATAGTTTTATCAGTTAATCTACATGTTAGTGGGAACGTTTTGTGGCCCTTTCAAGTAAAATTGGTCTATCTGTAAATAAAAGTGTACTACCACATTATCCTTTGGTAATTTATTTATGAAAGGTTTTTTAAACATGAACTGGGAAATATTCCTGCTCCTGCCCAGATCACAATGCTATTAATGAACTAGGAGGCAAGCCAGGGATCATGTGTACCCTATATGTGGGATCAATTCTTATTATACATGGAGTAAACATCTAGTCTAGTATATAAAAAGAGCAGAAATAGTGAACTTGCAGTAAAGATGCTCTCTTATGTGATAACGAAGAGAAAGTCAACTCCATAAGATAAAATATTTGCCTAGGATCACGCAATTTGAGATCAGTTTACAGGTCAAGTACATTACAGTTAGGTTGAGTAGATTAGTTAAGTTACTAGATCTGCTGGCCTAGTAACATTTTTATGATTTTACAGCCCTGCTTTTGAGTCAAGAGATGGTACTAGAGTTAGAGAAAGGTGCAGGTGGTGCAAAAGGACCCAGTGGCAGATAGGATAAAGGGGCTTTCATGGATATCAGCTCTGGGGCACACTATTCCAAGTCAAAGGGTGACTTGTATAACCCTTGCCTGGCCAGCCCTGTGGTGGTGGTTGAGACTGTTAAATGTCCTCGTCCAATTGGCACATACTGCTCAGCACAGGAATCCTCTAGGATTTGTCACCTCCTGAAAAACCAGGCTAACCCGTTCTCAGGCCTTTGCAGTCTTGTCCACCAACCCTGAACTTCTCATTTTTGGTCTTAAACTCCACCCCCAATTTTGTTTGTCACTTTCATACCCCAAGCCCTTAGGTGTCTGTGTAACCAGGGTCAGTGAGCACTGACCCCCAGTGATCATGAGGATCAGTACAAATATAAGGCAGTGGTAAGTCAAGATCTGTACAGGGCAACGGATTTTAAGACAGGCTTTTAGTTTTACCACATATCTTCCACCATGTTGCCCGAAAAAGCCAGCTCCCTCCCAGGTGTCAGGAATGTCCTTTTTTTCAATAAATTAAAATTGCCCGTAAACTTGTTTAAAGTTTAACAAGATGGATGTGTTGTCCTTGTATTGTAAGGCTTGACAAGTGGGTTTAGTTATAATGCGTTAGTTGAATATGGCTACATTGTTTGACGGGATGGCTTTTTTCTCAGATACACTAGTCCTTTTACATGGCACTTTCAAAAGTGAGGAGCGGAACTCCGTGTGCAAGTGTCATGCCTATTATTTCTATACTAACGTCATCATTTTTGACCCAAGGGGGGCGTGGTCTGGACGCCGATGGCGGAGGCAGGCGGCGTGAGCAGGCGTGAGGCGTGAGGCAGGCGGAGGAGGCGGCGTGAGCAGCGAGCTCCGTCCCTGAACCCGCCGATTATCCTGAAAAACTGCCCTGATCACGGTGATAGATACGGCAAAGGACGTCAGAAGGTGGTCAGAGGCATCTGTGCCTACCGGGTGGTGAATTGGTACCTCCAGGAGCCCTTGGTCGTGTGTTAAGATCAGTGGCCGCATTGATCTGAGCGGAGGCAAGATGGCGGCTGGACCCAATCGAGGGAGCTAGTTCGAGGACACGCCGGAACAAGGTGCAGTGGCGCGACTCTGGGCACGGACAGCAGCGAAAGTGCGGTAGACCCATTACGACCTCGTATGTGCTTTTGAGGCGGAAGCAGGTAGAGGCGGACTGGGACTCGGCCAGAGGAAGGGCTATGGAGTGAAACTAAAATGGCGACCGTGGTGACAACGACATCGATAACAAGGCCCAACGCTGATTGTACGGCGCAACCAGGAGCAGGCTGGCCTTAGGGCGCGGGCAGGTCCGATACGCTGCACGTGAGAGCAGAGGATCAGGAATCGACGCTGGGATCCGGTGCTCCGGTTCTGAAGTTATTGGAACTACGGTGTATTCCCGAGGGCACGACGACAGAGGCCTGAGATGGTGAAGCAGTGGCAGGCGTGCCCTGAAGTGGTGTGGCTGGAGATGAGATGCTTGAGGCTCCCCTGCTGAGGTCATCAGTGAGGCGGTGTTGTGGGCTTGTTCTTAGCGCTGCGGAGGTGGGAGCGGGAGCAGGCTCGTGGCGCTGTGCAGCCGGGGGCTATGGAGGGCTAGCCAGCGATATGCGCCCCTGGAGGACATTGGTTATGACTAGCGGCAAGAGCTGATCGCACGGACCAAGCTTTGAGGGCCGAAGACGGGGCCTATTCACTGCTGAGACATGAAGCCCAAAAATAGGAAGGAGGAAGACGCGGACCCCGCGGGGGCCAACCGAGGCGGTGATGTAGATGAAACGTCGACGTCGGAGCAGAGACTCAACAAACGCTGTGATCAGATCCTGGATGCTATAAAAGTGACTAAAGAGTCCCTACATCAGGACACATCTCAGGTGGCAACGGGACTGAGGCTACTAAGAGCAGATCATTCGAAGTTGGCGGATAGGGTCAAAGAAACGGAACTCCTTCTTCAAGACCTAAAACCAGCGGTCGTCACAGTAGAACATAAAATGGATGATGCACTGAGGCGGCTGGAGTCGCTGGAAAGGAGGGCTGAGGACGCGGAAAGCCGCAACCGGCGCAATATTTTCCGAGTGGTGGGTTTGTCGGAGCGGATTGAGGGGACGGATATGGTTGCATATCTGGAGAATTGGTTCAAAACTACAGTGGTCCCCACGGGTCTATCACCCTTCTTTACACTCGAAAGAGCACATAGGCTCCCGGCCAAACCACCTGCGCCGGGCCGCCCTCCTCGCCCGGTGGTGGCTAGAGTCCTCCATTACAAAGATAGAGATCTCCTTATCCAAAATGCACGATCTGTTTGCCCTTTTCAAGTGGACAATAGTGCTGTAACGATATTCCCGGATTACACCCAGGAGATACAAAGGCGTAGGGCATCGTACCTATCTGTTAAGAAAGAGCTTAGAGAAGAAGGCATACAGTACTCTTTGCTGTTCCCTGCTAAACTGAGGGTAATAATGGATGGGTCGGAGCAGTTCTTCCAGACACCGGAGGAAGCTTGGTCGTGGCTTGAAAAGTACAGGGTAGGCATGGACCGTAGGACTATGGGGGATAATGGAATGCCTAAGTCACAACGGATAAGCCAATCACAGCGTCTCTGCAAAAAAAATAAACTACAAAAAGAACTACAACGTGCGCGGATGGCAGCTGATAAGCAGGGAGCACTGGAGGCTAAATCCGCGATCACTGGTTTGCAGCAGGAGGACTCAACCGAGGGGACTGACTCCGAAGGGGATAGGAGGCGATCTGCATCAGACCTGTCGGACGACGAAAGTACCAAGGGCCCGGAGGTGACACCCAGATCGGCTGATGACCTGTAGGTAGCTTATAGATGATTGAGATCAAGGGAGATGAACTGCCATACTGACATTGGAAAGCATGGTAACGAATGTGAACTTTATCATTGTGCCTTATTATTGCGGGGTGACGGGGGCGGGGGGCTGGCGCGGGAGCTACCGCCTGTCGGAATCAGACCACAATCCCACTGCCCTTAAGGCAGCCTGTAGTGGCTACTGCAGGATAGTAGTATGTGTTTTGGTATGGTAGTTTGGACGGGAACTAATTATGTGTTATTGGGACCTGTTCTGGGGGGGAGGGTCAGGGAAGTTTTAAGGGGTTCATTGTGTTTGGGGTTTGGTAGTGCTGGTGTGGGCACACGAAACTTAGGGGGGGGAGGAGGACTGGAGGAGCTGCAATGGGAACATTAACTGAGTTAAAGTGTATCACATGGAACATGCGTAGATTACACACCATGTCAAGGCATCACAAGGTACATGCATATTTAATGAGGAGGGGGGTACAAATAGCGTTGTTGCAAAAGACGCATCTTACCAAACAGGAATGTGTCGCACTACAGAAAAGATGGAGGGGTCAGGTGTTTGGCACAACTTACTCTGCGTTTGCAAGGGGGGCATTAGTGTGGGTTGAGGCGGGAATCCCGTTCCAGGCAACACAAACAGTAGTGGATCCTGAAGGCAGATATGTGGCAGAAGCGGGGAAGCTATATGGTAGAGAGATGGCCCTATGTAGCATTTACGCTCCGAATGTGGACCAGCCCTGATTCTTTGACTCCATATCTGTATCTGGAAAATTAGCATATTTCCTGGCAGGTCAGGTAATATTGGGTGGAGATTTTAACTCAATTACGGATGTAGAGCTGGATAGGTCACATCCCCCGTTAGAGGAATCCCAGGTCCGGAAGATGGCAAGGAAGAGAGCGGAGTGGCAGAGTGGGTGGGGGTTAACCGACGTGTGGCGAGTGCAGCATCCTGAGGATAGAGACTACTCCTTCTTTTCTGCTCTTCATGAGTTACATGTTAGGATTGACGCAGAACTGTGCACCCAATCACTGGCACCATTAGCAACACATTCAGAGTACCTAGCAAAGACTATTTCTGATCACAACCCACAGTTGGTGTCCTTTAAATGGCAGCAGGTGAGGGCGGAGGTTCCCACATGGCGACTTAAACCTGACACACTGGAAGATCAGGGCTTTAGGGATGATATCCAGAGGGGTATTGAACAATATTTCACTATAAATAAGAATTCAACATCTGCTAGAGGAACGGAGTGGAATGCTTTTAAAGCGGTAGTGAGAGGGCTCTGTATTGGTAAATATAGGGGGGAAAGGAATGTGGTACTTAATGACGTCAAGAAGGCAGAAGAAGAATTAAGGGAAGTTGAGAAGTTGCGACCGGAACAGAGAGAATTGCAGGATCTGCTTCTGACGGCTAGGGAGCGCTTGGCTACTGAGACAGAAAGGTTACGTAGTTATGACTTTAAGCAGTATAGAGCAAAGATACACGCGGAGGGAGATAAAATGGGCACGCTCCTGGCGAGAAAGGCGAACCCAAGAGAGGGGGGTCCATGGTCCTAAATGTTTGATCAGAGTCCGGGGAGGTGGTCTATTCTCAGACTGAAGTTATTTTGCGCTTCTTCAAGTACTATACCACTTTACACCAGAGTCACTTGGAGGCGGAAACATCTGCTATTGAAATCTATCTAACGGGGATCACGCTTCTGCAGCTGGAAGAGGAGGACGTAAAGGAAATTGGCCAGGCCGTCACAATAGCGGAGATTAGAGGGGCAACACATGGCTAGAAACAAGACCCCGGGGGTGGATGGTCTCCCAATAGAATTTTATGCAACATACGTCGACTCTCTAGCGCCCCAGTTGCAGGAAGTGTATAATGAAGCGTTTGAATTGGGTAACCTACCGGAATCCATGAGGGTTGCGCTGGTTGTCCCCTTGTTGAAACCTGGAAGAGAGAGCAAGGATGTGACCTCCTATTGACCGTTGTCCATGCTGACAGTGGACTACAAAATACTGAGACGTATTCTGGCTTCGATGTTACTACCTCACATGACGGCCCTGGTTCATGCTGATCAGGCGGGGTTTATACCAACCAGGAACACCTCCCATAATGTCCGGTGCTTGGTAGGAGTGTTAAATACTGATCTTGGAGTGGAGGTGACGCCAGCGGTACTATCAGTGGATATAGAAAAGGCGTTTGACAGCCTTGAGTGGGAATATCTGGATAGGGTTCTAGAGAAATTCCGACTGGCGAGAATTTCCGATGTTGGACAAGGGTCTTTCAGCTATTCAGGTATTCTTCAGCAGCGGCCAGGGTGCGTCTGGCCTCGACAATATCGCCAGAATACCCGGTACGGAGAGGTACGAGACAGGGGTGTCCGCTATCACCACTGCTGTTTGCGTTATCAATAGAACCATTAGCGATCTACGCCAGGTCAGGGGCGGAATATAGCGGCTTGGTCTGTGAAGGTTCTCCGCACTATATATCATTATATGCAGATGATTTGCTCCTGTTCTTAGCTAACCCGGCAGGCGCCCTGGAGGGGGCAGTGAGTATGCTGAGGCACTTTGGTAGGCTATCGGGACTGCGGGTGAATTGGACTAAAACCTGTGTATTTCCACTGAGGGCGAACACACCCCAGCCGCAACTAGATGTTGGTTTGGTGTGGGAGCGCTTGTGCTTTACTTATCTGGGAGTACGGATATTTCATACAGTAGAAGACTTATTGGAAGGAAATATAGGGCGCTGCATAAGGGCACTGAGGGGCAACATAGCATTTTGGGCAACACTACCCCTATCAGTGTTGGGGAGAGTTGCACTACTTAAGATGGTGGCCTTACCACGCCTGCTCTATTACTTCTGTACACTCCCGATATGGGTGCCTCTTCGGTACTTCCGGGAGCTGAGGACACTTACCATTGATTTTCTATGGGGGGCAGGACGGAGAAGGGTTGCAATGGATACGCTGTTGCGGACGAAACAGGAGGGAGGACTAGCAGTCCCTAATTTTGAATTATACTCTTTGGCGGCACAGCTGCAAATCCTAACACAAAATATAGCACAGGAGTTTAGGGGCCCTGAAGAAGCGCGTGGATCGGGGATTCCGAGGCATGTCCTATCTCATATAGTTATGCAACAGCGCTTAGTGATCCGGGATTTAACATTGGAGGAGAAGACCCTGAGGATGTGCTAGAATAGGAGTCAAAAGAGAGCAAAAGTGGTGCACCCATACGCACCTGAGATCCCTCTAGGCATGCTAACCGCATTGCCACATGGAGGGGACTGGTCCCAATTGCTGGAGTGGGAGGAGATGGGGCTGCATATGGTGGGCGACCTATATGCCGATGGTGAGTTGTTGCCCCATGGGGCGCTACAAGAACAATTCGGACTTCATGACGGAGGTTTTCTATTGCACATGGCAGTCACTTCTGCGATGCGGAAACATTGGAAGACCGGGCAGTCAGAACCGCAGACCACAATGGCTTGCCAATACGTGGTGATGGTGGAGGGAACGATCAAGGCGGTCACTTGCCTGCACACACGAATGCTAAATGAAGGTCTGATGCCTCTAACGGATCTCAAGCAGAAGTAGGAAACGAGTATAGGGAAATCGATACCAGATGCAACCTGGGGTCGCATCATGTTAAGGACCTGGAAGGGATGCAGGAATGCACTATTTCAGCAGGTACATTTCTTTATGATCCATAGGGCGTACCTAACACCGGGGAAGATCAGGAAGTATTGACATGTGCAGGACGCGGCCTGGCACCAGATGTAGAGATAGAACACATGATGTGGGAATGTCCGAAACTGGGAACATACTGGACTGAGGTGGGAAGGCTTCTCAATGAGGTAACTGAGGGGCAAGTGGAATACACTATGGCGACTTGTTTGTTGCTGTGGTTTCCTCACACCAGGAAGACCAAGTTAACTAGCAAATTCATTGATCTGGGCCTCATACTGGCCCAGAGGGAAATCACTTGGCACTGGAAGTCAAGGGAGGGTCCGTCCAGTAAGCGATAGGAAACTGAACTCCATAAATGGGCCCATAGTGAGAGCATGATCAGATTGCGTCAGGCAGCCCGTACGGCTAATGAGAAAAGTTTGGAAACAGCGCGAGCATGGACCGAACTAGTGAGGGTGTTGAGTGATACCCTAACCCCAGACGAAGAATAAAATGTGAAAGATTAGAGAGTTGTTCCATGTGAGTTGCGGATGCATAGAAGGAATCCAACAGGTCTCCTCCTTTTGAGTTGTTGAAAGAAATTGTCGTTGCCCGCACCACCTGCAGTTCGGGGGGAGGGGGGTTTTCAGTTGGGGAGTTCGAAACACCTGGCAACTGTAGCATATCAGGACCTATCAGTACCCAACAAATGGTGTGTTTCAAAGTAATAAGTAAGTGAACTTCGGCTGATGACTCCATAAAGAATAGGATGGGGAACAAAGCACTACTAGTAGTTCACTACAGGTAGATAATTCATACCACTAGGACGAAGCTCCAAATTGACAGTACTTGAGTAGCGCATATCACCAAGTGCATGGGTTTGGTTAATTAGATAAAGATAGGGTGGGGAAGTAAAAAAACAGATAGACGCTACTGCATTTGCATATTGTAACGCCTGTGTGCCGCGTAGCACTTTTACTGGTCGCATTGTGTTGCAAGTGTGCTGTAACTTTGTTGGAACTGTGCCTGATTGTGCCTGCGCCCCTGCCCACCGGTCTCCACTCATTATTGCTGCCATCTTGTTGTTGTTGTGCCTTCCATCCCTCCCCTCCGCCCCGCTCCCGCCTCCCAGCTGACCCTCCCTCCCACAGGAAAGGTTAGTTCGATCCCTTTGACCACAGCGCTGTGACCGTCCTGACTCCGTCAGTAGCGGTCGCTCCCCTCACTCTCCTTGCTCCCTGGCTCCTACTGAGTTCGTAGCGCTTCATCTGTGACACGGATTGGTGCTGGTATCGTAGCGCTTCATTTACGCTTTTGTCCTTTAATATTGTAGCGATTACTGGTGCTGGTATCGTAGCGCTTCATAGACGCTACTGCATTTGCATATTGTAACGCTTGTGTGCCGCGTAGCGCTTTTACTGGTCGTATTGTAATGCAAGTGTGCTGTAACTTTGTTGGAACCTAGCCTGCGCCCCTGCCCACCTCGTCCGGTCTCCACTCATTATTGCTGCCATCTTGTTGTTGTTGTGCCTTGTAACGCTTGTGTGCCGTGTAGCGCTTTTACTGGTCGCATTGTGTTGCAAGTGTGCTGTAACTTTGTTGGAACTGTGCCTGATTGTGCTTGCGCCCCTGCCCACCTTGTCCGGTCTCCACTCATTATTGCTGCCATCTTGTTGTTGTTGTGCCTTCCAGCCCGCCCCTCCGCCCCGCTCCCGCCACCCAGCTGACCCTCCCTCGCCCCGCCCCCCCACTATCCATTTTTGACAGATGCTTTTGCGCGCAGCGTTCACGCGCCCGTCTTCCCCAGTCCGCGCCCAGTGCCAGACCCCCTGGCCCCCGCAAACCGCACTCCTCCCGCATAACGTACAACGCCGCCACCCTCCTAGCCCTTAACCCCGGACGCACACCACAATGCTATGAAGCTGCCCCAGGACGTACCCACGGTCCCTTCGCCTGCCACTCCTGCAAGTTCGCCTGCATCAAGACCCACACCAATTCCACTAACTCCAACCACAGCTCCGACTCTAACCACCTGAAGTGCATCCTGCTGAACACCCGCTCGGTCCACAGACACGCCACTGAACTCTGGGACCTACTAGACACGGCTTCTCCGGACATCGCATTCCTTACAGAAACCTGGATGAACGCATCATCAGCACCCGACATCGCCATAGCCATCCCGGACGCTTACAAGATCATCCGGAAAGACGGCACCAACCAAACAGGAGGAGGCATCGCCATCGTCCATAAGAACACCATCAGAATCACGACCAGCTTCGACGATAACCTTGCAACCGCCGAACACCTCCGCTTCCAGATCCACACCGACCCCAGGACCACACTTAGAGACACCTTCATCTACAGACCACCAGGAACCCGTAAACAATTCTGCGAAGACATCACTGACTTTATCAGCCCACATGCCCTCACCTCCGAGAACTACCTTCTACTGGGAGACCTCAACTTCCACCTGGAAAAGAAAAACGACAGCAATACCACCACCCTTCTGGACAACCTGGCCAATCTCGGACTCAAACAACTTGTTGACACCCCCACCCATGTAGCCGGACATACGCTCGACCCAATCTTCACCTCCAGCAAGCACATCTCCTTCGATCACACCACAGCTCTCCATTGGACGGACCACAGCTGTGTTCACTTCAGCTACAAAACTACCTCGACCCACAACCCCCCACAACCTATTCCGTGAAGAAACTGGAACAAAATCACCACCGACCAACTCCTCACATCGCTCAACCAAAACCCTCCCGTCCTCTCATCGGACCCAAACCAAGCTGCCACCAAACTCAAACAATGGATCACTAACAGCGTTGACGAATTAGCACCCTTGAAAAACCACCAAACCAAACAGGTTAGCAAAAAGGCCCCCTGGTTCAACGAAGACCTTAAGAAATCCAAGAAACTATGCCGTACTCTCGAGAAAACATGGAGAAAAAAAACAACCACTGACAACCTGACCACCTTCAAGACACCCACCCGCAAACACCACCAATTGATCCGATCCACCAAAAAATCAGCATTCAAGCATCGACTCGACAACAACGCCCATGACAGCAAGGAACTATTCAACATCGTCAAAGAATTTACCAACCCCACCACAGCCTCAAACGACATTACTCCCTCCCAAGACCTCTGCGATTCGTTATCCTCGTTCTTCTACAACAAAACATACATATCAGCTTTGAGAACATTTCCAAAGAACAGTCCACTTCACCCATCTCTGAACATAAACCACCCTCTAACAACCTTAGCGCCTGGAACCCAATCACCACTGAAGACACCATCCGCCTAATAAACTCCATCCCTTCAGGTTCGCCAACCGACCCCTGTCCCCACCACATCTTCAACAAAGCAAACTCCATCATCGCACCCCATCTCCGTGATGTCATCAACTGCTCCTTCAACTCTGCTACCTTCCCAGAAAGCTGGAAACACGCCGAACTCAGCGCCCTCCTGAAGAAATCCACAGCAGACCCCTCTGAACTTAAGAACTACCGCCCCATCTCCCTCCTCCCATTCCCTGCCAAAGTCATTGAGAAAGCCGTCAATAGCCAGCTCGCCGCCTTCCTTGAATCCAACAACTCCCTCGACACCTCACAGTCCGGATTTCGAGCCAAACACAGCACCGAAACCGCCCTCATTGCAGCGACAGAAGACATCCGAACGCCACTGGACAACGGAGAAACAGTTGTCCTCATCCTACTCGACCTCTCCGCCGCCTTCGACACAGTCTGTCATAGCACCCTCATACAACGACTCAGCAACATCGGCATACAAGGAAAAGCCTTGGACTGGATCATCTCGTTCCTCGCCGGGAGAACCCAGAGAGTCCGACTCCCCCCATTCAAATCAGAGGCCACCGAAGTCATCTGCGGAGTACCACAAGGATCATCACTTAGTCCCACCCTCTTCAACGTTTACATGAGCCCCCTCGCATCCATCACACGACAACACAACCTCAACATCATCTCCTACGCTAACGACACCCAACTGATCCTTTCCCTCACCAAAGACCCTAACACTGCCAAAACCAATCTTCACGAAGGCATGAAAGAAGTTGCCGAATGGATGAAAAACAGCCGCCTAAAACTTAACTCAGACAAAACGGGAGTCCTCATCCTAGGATCATCCCCCTCTGCCTGGGACGACTCATGGTGGCCATCGGCCCTGGGCACAGCACCCATACCCACAGACCACGCACGTAACCTAGGCTTCATCCTAGACTCCTCCCTCTCGATGACCAGACAAGTCAATGCCGTCTCATCCTCTTGCTTCAACGTACTTCGTATGCTCAAAAAAATCTTCCGTTGGATCCCCACCGAAACAAGAAAGACTGTCACCCACGCACTGGTCACCAGCCGACTGGACTATGGAAACACCCTCTACGCCGGAACCACAGCCAAATTACAGAAAAAACTCCAACGCATCAGCCAGACTCATATTTGACATCCCTCGCCAAGATTACATTACCGGTCACCTGAAAGACCTCCACTGGCTTTCCGTTAACAAGAGAATAATGTTCCGTCTCCTCACCCACGCTCACAAGGCCCTCTACAAACTAGGACCAGAATGCCTCAACACACGACTGTCCTTCTACACACCCACCCGCCAACTAAGATCCTCCAATCAAGCCCTCGCCGCAGTTCCGCGCATCCACAGATCTACCATGGGAGGAAGATCCTTCTCCTACCTGGCGGCCAAGACCTGGAATTCTCTCCCCTCTCACCTCCGCCTTACAGAGAACCACATTTCCTTCAGAAAGGAACTTAAAACCTGGCTATTCCATAAATAATGCACCCCTCCCCCAAGCGCCTTGAGACCCTCTGGGTGAGTAGTGCGCTATACAAATTCCTGAACTTGAACTTGAAAAAACATTGATCAAGAACGCCGCCCGACCTCCGGGTTGTGGGCTAAATGGCTGTGTCATACTTATGTTGTACTGTAAATGACCTTGTCGCGTTGTTTACTGGTGAGTAAACCAGAATGAATAGATGTATAATGTCTATGCAACAAAAATGAAGTTAAAAAAAAATCATTTTTGACCCAAAACATTGACGGTGATGTCAACTTGATTGAGACTTGCAACCGTGAAGGAACTCAGCCTGACATCCTTTTTGTAGGAAGGTGGATATCTGACTATGGGTACCCCCAAACATTTTGCCTGGTGTTTAGCTGGTTTTTGGCTTAGTTGTCCTGGGATCCTGCTATTCAGGGCCCCAGGTTAATTGCTCTCTCCTTAAAATGGACTCCATGTACCTTAGGTACATACACAATTGGAACTGGTTCACCTTATAGGCCCCTGTAACAGTGTACCCCAGGTACCCCAGGCATAGGTGTATCCAAGGCCTACCAGGTGCTGCAGCATGTATTATGCAACCCCTGGCCTAGCCTCCATATTTGACACAACTGGCTGATCCATCAGCTGGGGTAAGTTGGTGTGTGTAGGCATTTATGTGTGTGTGTAGGCATTTGGTGTAATCACCTCTTACTTAGATATAGTATACCTATATCTAACCTATCTGGACACATGTTAACCTATAAGCCACTCCCATGGAAGGCCTCGACAATCCTGGAGGCAGAGTGCTTGGTTTCATGTGAGATGGTGCTCTGGCACGAGCTGAGCCCCTCTGCAGCTGTCGGGAACAACTGCTTTAGCTGTTCTGGGAGATTTCCATACCATATACTCTTAAGTGAATTACAATCCTCGTGGTTACTTGCTAACTTTGGTTTGGCTTTATCAAAACATGTCGAGTAAGGTGCCATACGAATTGGGATACTACCCCCTCGCCAATTCTGGCGACGGGGGTAGCATTCTACCCTTCTAGAGGGACACGACATGTACATAACCTGAAACCCGGTTAAAGTTAAACTCGAGCCTCAGCATCACAAAATGGACGCTGCCACCACAGACACAAGTCTGACCTCCTGCTGCTGGGAGTCCTTCCAGCGAGGGAGGCTTGGCCAAAGGGTCTACTGCCTTGGGAGATGCGAGTACCACCCCAGACAGGATTTTGTGTATTGGGTAGGACAGGGCTGAATAGAATGAGACATGCCTGGGGCACACAAGGTGTCCCCGTGAATAAGCCAGTCCAAACCGGTGCTGGGGCTTTCCAGCCCCAGTCCTGGTGCGGAGCTGGACAAAGCAAAGGGGGTGTAACCGCCCCCTTCCTGGTCCCACCCAGAGGAGGGACCTAGCAGGTGATCCGGCCCCCTGATTGAGAATAAGAGTTGGAGCTGTGTCCCAAGACTTCAGATCATCCTGAACTCGACTTGAAACTAAGAAGAAAACTGGACTTCGACATTCTGCTGCACAGAAGACTGAAGAGCATCTCCCTTGTGGCCAAGGAGTGACCACCCTGTGAATACAGGCACCATCCAGCAACTCGACGTCTGCTTTGCCGCCGCCGGAGTCCGAGCCCAGAGCCCGACGAGACCCAGACTCCCAGACATCTCAGAGCCCGATCCATAGTCCCTTAGAAGAAGAGACCCGTGGAGGCACCGAGAGACGTGGGACCAGCCATCTCGTAAGACTCCAGAGAAGCTGACTGCGCAGCACCTGAGGCACCCTCGATGCTGTGCTTTGGGGTTTGAGAAGCCCAACCACCGAGCAGCATCTGCACCGAAGATCAGCCCCCCAGCATCTCCACGATCTGCGTGGGGCCCTTTTGCATTTTGCCACTCAACGCGCTATCCCGGTGACTAGTCAGTTGGCTAGTGGACATCTTGGCGACGAAATTCGAAATCAACACCGCTGGTCTGGTTGCTCCAGACTGGCCCTCGCTCCTGTAAAAAGGAGCACCCCCTCTGACCTTGCTGGTCCGAGTGAGAAGCTTGCATCGTCTCCTGCGTGGCTTGCATTAGCCAAGGCCTGTCTGCTCCGATCAAGAAGCCAACACCGCCATCAGCTAGAGCCTTCGTGGGACAGCTCGTGACCGACGCCTGGACGTCCTCGACCTCTTTGTGTCCACGTGGCTGCAGAGACAATCTTCACTTCTTCGCCTGTTTGCACCCGACATCACCTGGTTCCCTCCTGGTTCCACGGCAGTCACTGGCTAGTGACTTTGAACATTGTCCCCTCTGCTTTCAGGTCTTCACCTCTTCAGATCCACCCTTCACGACGACCCGCCTGCAGCATCTTCCTCTACAGGCTCCATAGACCAGCGCAACGAAACCCGACACACTTTGAGACATATGCACCCGCTTCCTGTGGGTGAGGTAAACCTGGCACTCCGGTGCCCCTGTGTAGCAATACACTCTAGTGTCTATGTTCCAAGTTGCTAGGTTCTAGGTCATCCGGAAGGTTCCCTTTTCACTAACTTTGTAACTTTTACGCACCATTGACTTTGCATTGGTGCATGCGTGTGCTTTAAGCGCTGCACCCGAGTCCCGCGGGCCTTTCCCGACTTCTTCACTGTTAGTCCAGAACAGCTCCAGCGATTCCCCAGGCCCTAGGCTTACTTCCTTTTCGATTTGTGGTACTTATACCACTATTTTAGTATATGGTTTAGGTGGCCCCTAGGGCTCATTCATATTGTGCAACTTTTGTATATTTAAACTGTGTTTTGTTTTAACGCATTTGCTTCTCTGCTCATAAAGAGTATAGGGGATATTTGTAGTGAATAAATATATATATATTTTAAATATTTATCTGTGTGTTGTCCTTTCATTTGGTATTCAAGGGTATTGTGTATGGTAAAACAGCTTGCTTCACATGCCTTTACAGAGTTTAGCCTAAGACTGCTTTGTCCACGCTACTAGGATAGCTGGTCTATAAGGTTGACTTACAACCAATCATCATAAGGGTTGCTTGGCATGGTACAAGGTGATCACTAGAACTAGTGAGCATCATATACCAAGCCAACTTCTCACATTGGTGAGCAGCGGTTGGGATTTTAGCTTGCTGTTGTTTTACCATTACAATCTTTGAGAGTATCATTTGAAAGATCATACAGGTACCTGCTAGGTACATATAAAACTAGACTAGTATACTTAAGTTCTACTGAACTTAGTTGTTGTAGAGGATAGGGAGTAGCACACCCTGACTACAACTACTAGATAAGTTTAGTAGGTAAACACCAGTGTAGGTAGATTCCAACATATCCACCCACACTAGAGCAATGTCTGGAGCAGAGGTTTCCACTGGATTGCCCCTGTTGAGAGTGACCCTCCAAAGGCACCATCCAAATTTGCTATGTTAAACTTTAAAGAACTGAGGCAGCTCTGTACCTTAAGAGGTCTCAAGACGGGTCCAACCCCTACCACAGACCACCTCAGAGAGCTTTTAGACCAGTCTGAAGCTCTAAAGACCTCTAAAGCAGACCCCACAGGGAATGCTGAAGGAGGCTCTCCCACTGAAGATGATAATACTGACCCCCCAGTCCCTGTTGTCCAGATAGATGAGGAAGACCAAGTCACTGGGGATACTCAGCCTGAGGAGGAGGAGGAAGAAGAGGAGACAGAAGGGGAGAGCAGTGATTCTGATGATGGCAGAAATAGTCAGGTGCCAGCCAGAGGGCTTAGCATGGCTAACTTAAGCCGATTTGGGACTGAGTCAGGGGTGAACCCACTCAGACCCCCAAGTGGACTTAACCAGGAGCACAGGAGGAGGAGGAATCACTCAGGTGAATCCAACACCTCCCAGGCTTCTAGAGGTTCTCAAGGTCACTCCAGAAGGGGGATGACTAGCCCTCAGAGAAGGGAACATGAGGCCAGTATGAGAGAGGCTGAGCCTAGGATCCAGAAGAGAGAACTGGAAGTTGCCCTGGCCCAAGAGAAACTTGGTAGAGCAAGACATCCTAGAGAGGGTGGATTAGGATCCACTGGTGGCAGCATTATCCCAAAGGATAAAGACAGGTCCTATGACAATAGAAACCTGAGTAAGATTGTGCCCCCCTACAAAGCTGGGGATGATATCCACAAATGGATGACTGCACTTGAGAAAGCCTGCAGAATACAGCAGATCCCTCAGTAGCAGTGGGCAGCAATCTTGTGGCTCTCCTTTGAAGGTAGAGGCCGAGACAGACTCCTCACAGTTAGTGATGGGGATTCTAGAAACTACCTGGTCCTGAAGAGTGCTCTGATTGATGGGTGAGGCTTAACCACTGAACAGTACAGGTTAATGTTCAGAGAGACCCAGAAGACACAGACTCAGGACTGGTCTTAATTTGTTGAATGTGCCACTAAAGCTCTGGAGGGCTGGTTGCTGGGAAGTAAGGTTACAGACTATACAGGATTGTATAATTTAATTATGAGAGAGCAAATCTTAAGTAATTGTCAAAATCAACTTCTACATCAGCACTTGGTGGACTCTGATCTGACCTCTTCACAAGAATTGGGTAACAGGGCAGACAAATGGGTCAGAACCAGGATCAGGCCTAAGAACCAGGGTGGTGACCAAAAGAAAGAGACTACCAAGCCTCAAGAGAAAGGTGGGGATAAAACCAAAGAGAAGACTTCACAAGGGCCCCAAAACTCCAAGGATGGGGGTGGGCCCAAAGACACTTCCTCTACACAGAAAAAGCCTTACTGCCATGCCTGTAAACAGGTTGGACATTGGAAATCAGACAGCTGTTGTCCCAAGAATGGTAATAAGGATAATATACCTCCAAGTAAGGCTTCAACACCTCCTGTGACTGTTAGCAGTGGTCCCTCAGGTGGTGGGAGCACCCCCAAGAATTTGGGTGGGTTTACTTTTGGAACACAGGTGGACTCTGGCCTAACCAGGTCCCCAACTGATCTTGTCTATGAGACTGGCATGGGGTTTGCCAATGTCACTGATTGCCCAAACACTTTGAGCAAGTATAGACAGGAACCCCTCATCAATGGTTTGAAAGTTGAGGCCTTTAGAGACACAGGGGCTAACATCACCATGGTGACTGAGAGCCTAGTCCCCTCAAGGCAACTTTTACCTGGTGCCTATACCAGGTGACAAACATTGATGGAGTTCAGAAAAATCATCCCATAGCAGTGGTAAATCTCAGCTGGTGAGGGGTCACTGGCCCAAAGAGAGTGGTAGTGTCCCCAAACTTGCCTGTAGATTGTCTACTGGGGAATGATTTGGAAATCTCAGCCTGGGCTGAGGTTGAACAAGAAATCCATTCTAGAATGGTAAATGCACATGGAAAGGTTAGTGGGGCTGTGATGGCTACAGCCCCAATCCAAGATGTCCTTCCTGAAAAGGTTGGTAGGGCTGTGCAAGTCTCAGCCCCATCTCTAGCTGACTCCCTTCCTAGACAGAATAGCAAAGCTGTTATGGTAACAGCCCATACCCAAACTGAGTCTCCTCCTGAAAAGGTTGGTGGCACTGTGATGGCCACAGCCCAAACTCAAACTGATTCATGTGTTGTGAAGCCTGAAACAATGGATCACTCCACACAAACAGAAAGTACTGAGGAGGAAAAGAAATCTCCCTCCCACCAGACTTTAGGAAAGGATCAGCCTCCTCAGGGAACTGATCGTACCCCTGATAAAGGAACTGTCCCAGAGGTTGTCAGGCCTAGCCTGACAGAGCCCCTGATGGCAGTGGACCCTTCCCAGGTGGGACCCCGTCTGGAGCAGGTAACCTGCCCCTCTCTACCTTGCCTTACTCAGCCCAGGGCTGCAGAGGACAAGAAGGACAGTGAGCCCCAAGGGCCCCCTGTCAAAATCATCCCCATCAGCAGATTAGGGGCACCGAAGCTAGCGGCCCTAGCCAGGTGAAAACTTTAAAAACTACTGAGGGATCCCCCTTAAAATTAGTTAGGGACCTCCCAAAGATGGATACGGTTGGGCACAGCCAAACCTGGGACCCAAAGGGCCCAAACCTGAACTGTCACTCCAGTAAGCCAACAAAAGGGACCCAGCCTCCAGCTTTAGGTAGCCAGAGGTTGACCCTGAGAACACAGTGCAACTCAGTCAAAGAAAGAAAGGCACACATGGTGGAGAGTGACAGGAGGAAGCTGAGTCCTACAGAGAAATCTCACTTCAGTACTCCATCTCAACACCAGCCTTTGACTTTGCCAAGACAAACCACAGGTAGAGATTCCCTATGGTGGAGACCCTCAGATACCCTTGGGTGAGGGATTGCTTAGTGGACCATGAGACGGGGGTAACCAAGCCAGTGCTGGTACTTACTCATATGGCCACTTAGGCAATATACCTGGTCAAGGATAACCTTATCTCCTTTCGTTTGAGGGGGGTTGTGTAGGAAGGTGGATATCTGACTATGGTTACCCCCAAACTTATTGCCTGGTGTTTAGCTGGTTTTTGACTTAGTTGGCCTGGGATCCTGCTATTCAGGGCCCCAGGCTAATTGCTCTCTCCTTAAAATGGACTCCATGTACCTTAGGTACATATACAATTGGAACTGGTTCACCTTATAGGCCCCTGTAACAGTGTACCCCAGGTACCCAGGGCATAGGTGTATGCATGGCCTACCAGGGGCTGCAGCGTGTATTATGCAACCCCTGGCCTGGCCTCCATATTTGACACAACTGGCTGATCCATCGGCTGGGGTAAGTTGGTGTAATCACCTCTTACTTAGATATAGTATACCTATATCTAACCTATCTGGACACATGTTAACCTATAAGCCACTCCCATGGAAGGCCTCGACAATCCTGGAGGCAGAGTGCTTGGTTTCATGTGAGATGGTGCTCTGGCACGAGCTGAGCCCGTCTGCAGCTGTCGGGAACAACTCCCTTAGCTGTTCCGGGATATTGCCGTACCATATACTCTTAAGTGCATTATAATCCTTGCGGTTACTTGCTAACTTTGGTTTGGCTTTATCAAAACATGTCGAGTAAGGTGTTGTACGAATTGGGATACTACCCCCTCGCCAATTCTGGCGACGGGGGTAGCATTCCACCTTTCTAGAGGGACACAACATGTACTTAACCTGAACCCCGGTTAAAGTTAAACTCGAGCCTCAGCATCACAAAATGGACGCTGCCACCACAGACACAAGTCTGACCTCCTGCTGCTGGGTGTCCTTCCAGCGAGGGAGGCTTGGCCAAAGGGTTTCCTGCCTTGGGAGGTGCGAGCACCACCCCAGACAGAATTTTGTGTATTGGGTAGGACAGGGCTGAATAGAATGAGACATGCCTGGGGCACACAAGGTGTCCCCGTGCATAAGCCAGTCCAAACCGGTGCTGGGGCTTTCCAGCCCCAGTCCTGGCGCAGAGCTGGACAAAGGAAAGGGGGTGTAACCGCCCCCTCCTGGTCCCACCCAGAGGAGGGACCGAGCAGGTGATCCGGCCCCCAGATTGAGAATAAGAGTAGGAGCTGTGTCCCAAGACTTCAGATCATCCTGAACTCGACTTGAAACTAAGAAGAAAACTGGACTTCGACATTCTGCTGCACAGAAGACTGAAGAGCATCTCCCTTGTGACCAAGGAGGGACCACCCTGTGAATACAGGCACCATCCAGCAACTCGACGTCTGCTTTGCCTCCGCCTCCCGCCGGAGACCGAGCCCAGAGCCCGACGAGACACAGACTCTCAGACATCTCAGAGCCCGATCCACAGTCCCTGAAAAGAAGAGACCCGTGGAGGCACCGAGAGACGTGGGACCGGCCATCTCGAAAGACTCCTGAGAAGCTGACTGCGCAGCACCTGAGGCACCCTAAACGCTGTGTTTTGGGGTTTCAGAAGCCCCACCACCGACCAGCATCTGCACCGAAGATCAGCCCCCCAGCATCTCCACGATCTGCACGGGCCCTTTTGCATTTTGCCAATCGACGTGCCATCCCGGTGACCAGTCCGTTGGCTAGTGGCCATCTTGGCGACTAAATCCGAAATCAACACCACTGGTCTGGTTGCTCCAGACTGGCCCTCGCTCATGTAAAAAGGAGCACCCCGTCTGACCTTGCTGGTCCGAGTGAGAAGCTTGCATCGTCTCCTGACTTGCATTAGCCAAGGCCTGTCTGCTCCGATCTAGAAGCCGACACCGCCATAAGCTAGAGCCTTCGTGGGACAGCTCGTGACCGACGCCTGGACGTCCTCGACCTCTTTGTGTCCAAGTGGCTGCAGAGACAATCTTCACTTCTTCGCCTGTTTGCACCCGACATCACCTGGTTCCCTCCTGGTTCCACGGCAGTCACTGGCTAGTGACTTTGAAGATTGTCATCTCTGCTTTCAGGTCTTCACCTCTTCAGATCCACCCTTGGATCCACCGATACTCTCCACGACGACCCGCCTGCAGCATCTTCATCTACAGGCTCCATAGACCAGCGCGACGAAACCCAACACACTTTGAGACATATGCACCTGCTTCCTGTGGGTGAGGTACACCTGGCACTCTGGTGCCCCTGTGTAGCAATACACCTCTAGTGTCTATGATCCAAGTTGCTAGGTTCTAGGTCATCCAGAAGGTTCCCTTTTCACTAACTTTGTAACTTTTATGCACCATTGACTTTGCATTGGTGCATGCGTGTGCTTTAAGCGCTGCACCGAGTCCCGCGGGCCTTTCCCGACTTCTTCACTGTTAGTCCCGAACAGCTCCAGCGATTCCCCAGGCCCTAGGCCTACTTCCTTTTCGATTCATGGTACTTATACCACTATTTTAGTATATGGTTTAGGTGGCCCCTAGGGCTCATCCATAATGTGCAACTTTTGTATATTTAAACTGTGTTTTGTTTTAACGCATTTGCTTCTGTGCTCATAAAGAGTATAGGGGATATTTGTAGTGAATAAATATATATATATTTTCAATATATATCTGCGTGGTGTCCTTTCATTTGGTATTCAAGGGGATTGTGTATGGTAAAACAGCTTGCTTCACATGCCTTTACAGAGTTTAGCCTAAGACTGCTTTGTCCACGCTACTAGGACAGCTGGTCTATAAGGTTGACTTACAACCAATCATCATAAGGGTTGCTTGGAATGGTACAAGGTGATCACTAGAACTAGTGAGCATCATATACCAGGCCAACTTCTCACACTTTTGACCCTTGACGTTGAGCCTCTGTATACCAACATTCCTCAACTAACTACACTTGAAGTATAGGAGGAAATCCCACACAACACAACTTGGAGATCCTCTACCCCCATAAGCTTTATTATGGAATGTGCACACATTGCCCTAACTGAGAATTTTTTCCAGTTTAGGGACTGTATTTACCATCAAATCCAGGGGTCGTCGATGGGTAGTACCTTTGCCCCTAGTCTGGCATGTCTTTAAATGTCAGACTTTGAGGCAAGGTACGTGCTCATTGCATCCAACCCCTTTATGGATAACATCTCACTGTGGCGTTGTTACATTGATGACATTTTGGTGTTTTTATAAGGGTGGTGTCAACCATATCCCCGCTTTTCTAACTTGGGTCAACAACCTTAATCCTTTCCTTAAGTTCACTGCCAACATCGCAGAAATTGAGCTACCCTTCCTAGACCTGATGATCAGACGGAAACATGATCACTTTAAACACTGACAGCCACAGTCCACTTCTTTACAGTAGTTTCCATCTCAAGGCCTTGAGGGAAAACCTCCCATATGGACAGTTCTTATGTATAAGACGTAACTGCAGTAATGTGGAGGACTGCATAACACAAGCAGCTGAACTCACCATTGGCGTAGCCCAAAGACAATACCCTTACAGCATAATTAATAACGCTCAGAAAAGAGCTTGTAACACCAATAGAGGGGTGCTAATGGTGAAACAAAAAAAAATAATACCCAAATGACTTGTGTAACAACGTTCACTTCGGAGTCTAACATGATTAAACGGGTCATCAACAAGCACTGGAACATTCTCCATGTGGGGACTAAACCAGGAGCAATTCTAGATTTGCTTTCAAACGCACCGCAAATCTTAAAGATCTAGAACCAGACCGAGAAAAGGAACACAAACACCCCTCAATACCCTATGGAACCTAACACCTGTTATGGACCATTTTCCTTGTGGCCAGTGTTTAGTTTGCCTCCTGACAAAAGGCCACTAAAACCATAAAGCTTACCAACACTCTAACATGGCATCAAAACAACCACAAGAATTGCAATACAACTGCAAGCATCTCATCATCTGCCCCTGCCAGTTACGATACATAGGCATGACCACACGTCCAGAAAAAACTAGAATGATTGAACATAGAAGCAACATCAGGTGCAAGAAAACTAATACTAAGATGTATGCACATTTTTCTGAACACAATTACACCACCAATGATTTTACGTGGACCATTCTGGAAGCATTCCCACAGAGCTCCAAGGAGTCCCTCTTTAGGAAGGAACAGCGTTGGATTTTTAAACTGTCCTTCCACAGACAAGGTCTGAATGATGACATCACTTCGGCTGAACTTAACCGCCCTTGAACAATAGTTCAGTATGCTGTTTTCCACCTTATGGCATTCATAACCACTTTAATCAGCTCCCAGTCAACCCCCATAATGGACACTATTATTAATACAGCCATCACGGAGATCATATCCTATGGCCCCGTGCACCAACAATCTGACTAGGCTGCAACCCCTGATTTGACTCGGTTCATAATGCACCAGTACGCCTCACCACACTCAGGCGTCTAACAATTTTTATGTTTCTCACAACTGTGTGCGACCCCTCCCTTCAGGGCACCCCCTTGAAGCGCAGTGCCCCACCCTACAAGGGTGCAATAACCATCCTTTACACACATCACCATTGCTGTACCCTTTTTAGGAGGATGAGCCGCCACGTTGGGCTTTTCATTTAACTTTTTCCCGAGTTGGCGAACTTTAGAATTGGCAACCCCCGCCATCACCCCACTTTCAAATTACAACATTACATGGGCCCCCACCTGTTTAACATCTTGAGAGAAAGCTGCAGGGTATTACACACAAACGTGCTCAGAAACAGCGATCTCAATGAAGTACACACCTAACATGGCCGCTCCACTCTACGGTCTAGTTTTACATGCAGGCATGCCTCATAAGCGTCAGCCCCGGAAGTTACCAGCACGGGCCCAGAGAAAGGGTGGACTTTTGCTAATTGTGAAGCTGCCCGGCATGAGTATGAATAGTTTTCTTTTCTCCGGTCATGTGACAAAGACCACAGTAAGATCCAACCTTGCTGATATGTAAACGATTTTTATATGTCCCCATTTGTTCGTAGCATCAGAGCAACAATGTGCTCTGCTTTCCCCATCAGTTTGTGACCAAAAACTTTACAGGTGAGTCCCATTACATACATTGGTGCCTTCCCAGCATATCCTTATTATAAGAACCATTCCTACATACAAGACATGAGCCGTTATAAGTATTAGTTTTCTTTATTCCCCAGAGCGCCGGGGCTAGGTCTTCTCTCGAGCCGGCCGGCGCCACAAAATGGCCGCCTTCCGGTTCCTGTGCCCGAGTTCCGGTTCCGGCGCTAGCCGGAAACAACTAGACCATTACCACATATCTCCCCCTTCATGCAATCAACAACATATAACAAGATTAAACACTCTTACTTAGTGTCCATATCAAAGTCCTTAAATCTCACAGGGGTCCTTACGATTCTTCCTGCTCTCGTTTTCACCATACCATCTTCTCTTTCACCTCTCTGCATCTCCGATACCGGCAACGTGCCTTGTGTCTCAGTTCCTTCATTTATACCTCCAGGCCTCTCTTCCTCTGTTCCTTTCCTGCTCCTGCCACTTCCGTTCTCTTCCTCTCTGACACTCCCGTCCTGTTCAATGTCTCTCTCTACCACTTGCTGCGTGCCCTCTTCTACTTGCTCTTGTCTCCTTCCTCGACATTCCTCACTTCTCCTCTCTACATACTCATCCTCTTCTCCTGTCTCAGCTCCCCACTTCAGGATTTTGCTGCACTTCGCCATTCTGTCCTGCGACCATAGTTTGCTGTCGCTGAGCAGTGCCGATCTGGCATACGGCTCTAGTACCTGTAGGGGCGGTGTGAACTTGCTTTCACCCTTCCTTCTCATGGTCGCTACCTTCACTCTCACCCAGTCACCCTACTCTAGTGACACACCTTGTGCATTTCGTCTCTTATTGAAATGTTCAGTGTACGTCTCCTGCGCTTTCTCCAGATTCCTCCTGACTATGGCTGGAGACCATTTGCTCTGTACAACCATTTTTCTCCATGCAACATTGTCTTTTGTTAATGGCTCTCTTCCCCTTAATACCTTATATGGGCTGTATCCTGTGCAGCCTGGTGTGATACGGTAGGCCCATAACATCTTGGGCAACTCCTTCTCCCAATCCTGTCCATCATTTATAGCTGCTTGGATTGTGCCCATTATTACCCTGTTGAAACGTTCCACCTGTCCGTTCCCAGCGGGGTGGTATATGGGGGTGTGCTTGCCCTCAATCCCATTCCTGGACATGAAGGCCTCCCATTTCGCTGAGGTGAATTGTGGTCCATTGTCGCATGTGATGATTTTGGGAATATCTTTGTTGATGAGTATGGCGTTCAGAAATGTTACCACCGTTTCGGTATCCACTGCGTCTTTCACTTCCACCTCTGGCCATTTGGAGTACCTGTCGATCAGTACTATGGCGTACTTCTGTATGCCTTCCACGTTCAGGATGGGTCCAGTGATGTAGACGGACACCATCTCCAAAGGTCCTCCCGGCACAGGGAACTTCCCTAACGGTGGTCTCAGCATAGACTGGGATTTGTCTGCCCTGGAGCAGGAATCACATAGTCTTACATACCGTTCCACTTGTGCGTCGATTGCCGGCCACCAATACGCTTGTCGAGCTAGGGCTTTGGTCTTTGTGATCCCCTGGTGTCCTTCATGCAACAATGCCATCAAGAGATCTATGATCCCCTGAGGGGGATGACTTTGTCACCCCTGAGAAGGAACAGGGGTTTTCCCCCAGTGACAGTTCATCCCTTACTTCCCAGTACCTCCTCAAGGTCTCCTTCAGGTGCCTCTTTTCTGGCCACCCGTGGACGACGTATCCTTTTATCACTTCCAGATCTTCATCCAGTTTGTAGGCCTCTTCCCATTCCTGCGCACTGATCACTTTCTCCGTGTCCTGTACGGTCGCCACCATGTAGCCTTCCCACCTCGGCGTCTACTGCTTGTCCGCTCCTTCCTTAGCCGCCGCTCTACTTAGAAAGTCTTCTACCTTGTTCTGTGGCCCCGGTATGTGCTCCACCTCGTACACAAAGTCTAGCAATCGCAGCGTCATTTTGGCAATTCTTGGTGTAGCATGGGCATGACCATTAGATGTTAGGACCTTTATCAGGGGCTTATGGTCAGTTCGGACTAGGAACTTGGCACCCCACAGGTATTGTCTGAAGCGTTCCATCGCCCAAACCACACCTAACATCTCCTTTTCGATGACGCTGAATATTTCTTTGTTGGGTGCCAGGGATCTGGAGGCGAAGCTGACCGTTGATGTCTCTCAGTTGCCTGATTTCTGCATTAACACTGCTCCCAGGCCCCGGTCACTGGCATCAGTGGTGAGTATGCACTCAGCCTCCGGGTCAAACCCTTTCAGTGGTATGGCTTCACTTTTTTCTTGCTTCAATGTCTCGAATTCCTCCTGTTCTTCCTTGTTCCATTTGAAGCCATTTCTTTCCTTCAGTAACTGGCGCAAGCAGTGCGTCTTGGTGGCACAGTTGGGAATGAATTTGCAATAATATTCGGCCATACCCAGGAATGACCTGACGTCTTCCTTCCTCCCTGGGGCTGGAGCATCCACTATCGCTTTCATGTTGGCTCTCTTTGGCTCTATCCCCTTTTAGCTAACTTCATGACCGAGGTAGGTTACTGACGGTACACCAAATTTGCACTTGGTCCACTCTGCGGTGAGCCCGTTTTCTTGCAATGTGCGTAGCACACTGTGTAGTTTCTCATTATGCTCCTCTTTGGATGCACCCATGACCAGAATGTCGTCTTGGAAGAATTGAACTCCTTCCACCTTTCGAAAGAGTCTGTGCATCAGTTTTTGGAATACGGCGGCCGCGGATGCCAACCCAAACAGCATCCTCACAAATTTGTAGCACCCAAAAGGTGTTATGAATGACGTTAGATGACTGCAGGTAGGATGGAGTTTTACCTGGTGGTAGGCAGATGACAGGTCCACCGTGGAGAACCATTTGATGCCTTTTGTCTTGGCAAGCATCTCATTTATGCGGGGAAGAGGAAATTTGTCGATCAAGATGTTTTTGTTAAGTTCCCTGAGGTCGACACACAGCCTCACCTTTCCATTCAGCTTTTGAGCTACCACCAAGGGTGAGAGCCATTCTGCGCTCTCTATGGCCTGTATCACCTTGCTTTTCTCCAGTCTGTCGAGTTCCGCTTGCACTGCCTCTCTGCACCGGAAAGGAATGTTCCGCACCTTGTGGATGACCGGTTAGGCTCCTTCTTTCAACCGTATGAGGTGTTTGTACTTGGCCAACTCTCCTATCCGTCCGTTGAACACTTTGGGGTATTCTCTGTGTCAGGCTTCGTCATCACGTCCTTCCTCCATTTTCATCAGTAGCACCTTTTCATTGCCACCTGGGTTCAATTGGATTCCTAACGCTCCTTGGTCCTTCCAGCTGAGCACCGACGGTCCCTTTTCTGCAATGTACAATTTGCAATTTGCTTGACGGCCTCTGAACTCAAAGAGCAACGGGCAATAGCCCAGCATGGGTATCCTCTGCCCCGTGTAAGTGACAGGTCTTACATCCATGGGACGCAGTTTTTCCTTTATTTTGGTCACAAACTTTTCTTCCCACACCTGCCTTTGTATTATGGTGATGGGGGCTCCTGAGTCTGCTATTATTTCAATCGGTACTCCACCTATGTGCATGTTGAGCCTTGGTTTGTCTGACTCTTTACATCCTACGTCCAGGACCTGGGCATCAATGTAGAGGACTTCCTCCAGATCATCTTCCTCCGCCTGTGTTTCTTCTTCTTCTGGGTTTTCTTGGTCTATGTATCTGACAGTGGCTCCTTTGGGTTTCCGGAGGCACACCTTTTCATAATGGCCAAAAACGCTGCAGTACGCACACTTTGCCCTAAATGCCGGGCACACTTTGTCGTTTCCCATGTGCGACGTACTTCCACATCTGTAACAGCTTGGTCGTCCTCCCCTTCCTGTCTTCTGGGCTGCACCTCCTGATTGTGTGCTCCTTCTGGTTTCTTGGCCCCTTGGTGGCTCCCTCTGCTTGGTTCTTTCGCCCTTATAGTGCGTCATGACTCTACAGACCGTCTGTGTGCCTCCTGCGTCTTTCCGGGCTGCTTGGGTGCATCGTTTGGACATCTCCGCCTTCTTCACTAGGGCCCAAACTTCCTTCAGGGGCGCATCACCATTGACCCACAGTTTCTCCTGAAAGTGTGTGCTGGAAGTGTGCATTATGATTTGGTCCCGTATCAGCTCATCGTGGAGAGTACCAAATTTACACGTCAGTGCTAGTTTCTGTAGTGCTGCCACGTACTCATCGACCGTCTCTCCGCTCTCTGGTTTCCTCTGGAAGCAATTGTGCCTGTCGATGGCCACGCCCACTACAGGCCTGTAGTGCGCATCTAAATCCTCAATGGCATGTCTAAACACATCGGTGTCTGTCCCGTCCCTTGGGCCCTTGACGATGGTGTCAAACACTCTGAGCCCCTCCGGGCCCAGGTTGTGCAACAAAATCTTCCTCCTCCTCGGGCTCGAGTATGCCGCCTCACTTTCATCTTCCAACGCCTCTAAATAATTTAGAAAGTATCGCTTCTAATCTTCCCATGGCATCGTGGGTTCACCACTTTTTGGGAGGAATGGCACCATTTGGGTGAGGGAAGTGGACTGTGTCGCCATCCTTCCGTTGCCTCTGGGGCCTGTTTGTGCAGGGATCATGCAGTTGGGCGGGCTTCCTGGCGCTTGTCTCTCGTCTACGTCCTCCGCACTGTTCTCCCTGCTGGCTGCTCCTCCTGTCGCCCCTTCTGTTGCTGGGAGCACTCGCGGTCCGCCTCTGTCCTCTGTGCTTGGCCCTTCGCCCCGTCCCTGCTGACCTGCCAGCGTGCCGTGGTAGGGTTCAAGCGTGAGTGGGGCTGCACCACTGTGCCTTGCTGCGTGGTGATGAGCTGCCGCTTAAATACCGCGTGGCGCGCAGTACCTTCTCTTCCTGCTCCAACTCTAAGGTTCATCAGCTGGACGGCTGTGCCTCTGTCCTTGGGCCGGCGCCACTCTGCCGATCGTGGTGGGTGCACTGCAGTCTCTTCGCCTGTGCTCTGCCACTCGCCCTCTGCCGCGCTCCGGGTATAGTGGTCGCTTCACCTTGCGTGTGGGTGTCCTCAGTTCCGTCTTCTTTTTTTTTTTTGACGTTCGTTTATATATATATATTTTTTTGTATGGTTCCTAGCGCTGGTTCGTGCCTCTCCTCGTGGCCATTATAAGAACCCTCCTACATACAAGACATGAGCCGCTATAAGTATTAGTTTTCTTTATTCCCCGGAGCGCCGGGGCTAGGTCTTCTCTCGAGCCGGCGGGGGCCAAAAAATGGCCTCCTTCTGGTTCCTGTCCCCGAGTTCCGGTTCCGGCGCTAGTCGGAAACAACTAGACCGTTACCACAATCCTGCCATTAGTTTACCAACAGCACCGCTATTGTGCTATCCCGCAATCACTATCACTTGACTCAGTGATACCCTCACGGGCACGCCTATCTCTGGCAGATTGCTCCCAACGCACTCCGGTCTGATAAATGCTCAAATGTTTGGGCATCCCACCTGGTGATGCTATAGGCATTTATACATGTCCTACCCTTAGCACCTTCTAATCGCTATGTCTAAACTACAATGGGCACATTACCTGATTATGAGTTCTTACACGCCCATCCTGTAACATGTCTCTATTGACAGACATTGCTCACCAATCTGTCACGATCGAGGGTTTTGTTCTATCGAGTATGCCGCTACCATTGTCATGTTTGTGACTATTAGACCTTTCACCAACCCATGTGGGACTTGGTGGCATAATCACTGTAACTGCTAATGGCTTACAACCAATTAGGTGCTAGTGACTTCAAGCACTCCTGTGCTTCCTGTGTATCTACTAGTACTGTCTCACCATGAAAAGACCATAAATGCGGGCTTTTACTGTTGATACGCCCTTACTTGTCATACTTAACTTTGTTCACAACCACAGGCACATGACCTTTAATCAGCCGCCTATCGGACTGCACACAAATATAGGCACATATTACTCACCTTCACTTGTGTCTTACTTTAGTCATTGTTGTCACTACCAGCAATTGCGTTTATCTCAAGACCTCACTGAGTGATATTATCAGTACTTATTGTTTTTATTTAGCCATTGGTCTCTCCTTTAACTTCCCCCCCCTTTCCCTTAGGTCTGACACCCCGGTAGGATCTTTCCTGGGGTGCCCTACTGCTACTTGTTTGCAGTAATGAACATACTGAACAAGGCCTGCGGTAGTGCTCAAAATACAGCTCATACTCCAGGTCCTTATGAAGTGCCACCAGACCCGTTAGGGGCCACCCTGGCATGAAAGATGTCGACCCATAGCACCACACTAGCCCTATAGGAACATTATATACAATTGGGGCCCACCACTTTTAATTAGGCTAGAACTACCTGATAATAAAAACATATTAATTTGGACTGCCCTAGACCTATTTTAACCCACTTTCTCACTGACTACCCAGTCCACTCACCCGCAGTCACCAAACGGCTTCATCCCAAAAGATCTGTGCCAAAGAGCCCCGTTCGCGGGTGCCCGTCGGGCATTTCAGCACCAGCCCAACGAGGAGCAGGCCCAATGATGAAGCATGACATCCAATGGGTGTGTGAGGGCACTTCTTAGAAAATAATCTCTTTTCTTTTCCCTCGCTCTCCCTTAGGAACTGCACACCTTTGTGTCTCACAGTACCCCTTGGAGCATGTGTGCAGGACCTGTTTAAATATAGCTCCTGGTTCCTCTTCCTTATGACACCATCATAAGTTTGATAAACTAAAAGTATGAGAGCCGGGCACAGCCTTTAGTAATTCTTTTGGAAAAAGGTAATAGATTATTAGGTGCTCTTAGGTGTCGCCCATCACTCCGGGCGAGTATTGATAAACCAGAACACGTGCTACCAATGGGTCATTGGTGACATCCCTGAGGCACTCTATTTAGTATATTGTTCAAAAATTCTTCAAGCAAGTGATTGCTGTTAATCCATTTGTCTGTTTAATTTACTTTCCATAGTTGATATTGATTTCATATCCATACTGGAAAAGATTTTCAAACATTTTCAAACCGTGACACCACTAACCGACGGAGGAAAACAGGACCAATGACATCTGGAACCACAACTGAACAAACGCCAAGCACATCTACCACTTCTCTCAACACTGATTTTTTAGAACAGGTCGTAGAACCCGACGATCCAGGAGGAGCAAAGCAAAAAACAGCTCCACCACAAACAAGGAGCGCAACCCAACCGAAAAAAGACAACAAGAAAAAAACGACTTAGTCATTAACATATCAGACTACTCTTTCACTGACCAAGAAAAGAAGTTATTACAAAAAGGCACCTCTTTCGTACCAACATCAGGAACAGATTTACTAGAGCTTGAAGTTAGCACATTTAAACTGACCAGAAAATTAAGATTACGTCATTTTTTCACGAACTTAATGCCTGCAACTGGAGAAAAAGAACCGGACCCTTTAATGGGACTAAAAACATCTAGCTCATTCCAGGCTCCCCAAAGCCACAAAACGATCGACCTTTTTAAACAAATGGTCAGACAAGATCTATCATCGATCAATTTTGAGAAAAACAAATATAAGAATGTCACACAAAAAGACCGAGACACACTCAAAAAAATAGCTAACAATCAGAATATAACTTGTACCAAGGCAGACAAGGGTGGAGCCCTCGTCATTATGAATTCAACCATGTACCATCAGAAAATACAACAGCATTTATCTGATGATTCGACCTATTTACAGCTACCAGGGAACCCCACTTCAGAATATACGAGGATACTGACTGAAATTATAAACAAGGCCTTAACACAAGGAGTGATCAATCAAAAGACTAAGAACTTTTTGCTAACATCTAACCCTAGAAGCCCGAATATATATGCGGTACCAAAGATACACAAAAATCTAATGGATCCTCCAATTCGACCTATAGTGTCAACCCGTAACAGTATACACCAACCCATAGGTCAATATTTGGACCGACACCTCCAACCCATTGTTCAAGCCTTACCAAGTTACATCCGAGACACAACAGATTTTCTGAAAAAATTGGAGACCATCACCATAGACCCCAATGAAGAACTGTGGCTATGCACCGCTGATGTCAACTCGCTATACACGACCACCCCACACCAAGAGGGCATAGAAGCTATGGAACAGGCCATCCTGAAACTTGAAGTAAATCAACCCATGAAAATATTCCTAATGGAGCTAGTTATGTTTACTCTGTATCACAGTTACTTTGTGTACAAAGACAATTGGTTTCTGCAACTAGTGGGCACCAGCATGGGAAACAGCGCTGCCCCAGTATACGCGAATATCTTTATGGGAGAATTTGAACAGTCCCACATATGGTCAAACCCAAAGTGGAAGAACAACCTTAGAATGTATGGTCGATACATAGATGACCTATTTATTCTTTGGAACGACACACGATCCAATTTGGAACAAGCACTAATAATGCTGAATGCAGCTAACCCAAGAATACAGTTCACATGGACCATAGATCCCAAAATCATTACATTTTTGGATGTTCAAATTACCCTACAAAACAACCAAATAACAACGGACATTTTTCGGAAACCCACAGACCGTAACAATATGTTACATTACAATAGCTTCCATCAATCTTCACTAAAGAAGCACCTTCCGAAATCACAACTAATGAGAGTCAAACGCATCACTTGACAAAATAAGAATGGAAGAAATGAGAGAGCGTTTCAGAGACAGAAAATACCCAGAGGAACTACTAACACAAGCCACAAAAGAAGTAGATAAACTGGACCGACGAAATCTACTCAATCAAACCACAAAGAAACAGGACAGTGACCGGACGGTCATAGTGTCAAAATATTCTAATGCAAGCACCAAGTACAAAAACATAATACTTAAACATTGGCCAATGTTAGTATTAGAACCAGACTTTAAAGACATGTTTAAAGAAAGACCAATTTTTGCTCATACTAGGAGTAAAAATTTGGGAGAGATCCTGAAACAATCTACAGAACCCATATCAACAGCAAAAGGAACCAAACCATGCAACAATTGCAACAATTGTCATAATGTCATTCCGGGAAACATCATAACTCATCCCATGAGAGGATACAACATCAGATTAAAAGTGACCGCAACTTGTGACTCCAATAACCTCCTATACCTCCTCAAATGTCCTTGTGGCAAAGTTTACGTCGGCAAAACTGAACGTAAACTGAAGACTAGGGTAAATGAACACAAATCCAATATTCGAACAAATAACTTAAAGTCATCTGTTGCAGCACACTTTTTGGAGAAGAACCATAATATATCTCAACTGAGATTTATGGCCTTGGAAATCATCCAAAAAAAAGAAGGCAGAGATAACAATAGGATGTTGCTACAACGTGAAAATTACTGGATCTATAAACTGAATTTGATTAAGCCCGCGGGCTTAAATGAACGTGTGGAGTTTACATGTTACCTATAAGACAATTACAATGGCAATAATATGCCACTGAGTTCTGTCCCGATCCCAGCCAGTGAATGTCTACCAGACCTTATTCCTATTCAAAGTATTCCTGTTTTACATTATTTATGTGCATCCTTTGACACTGTCATTTATTAATTCATCCGTTAAGTTTATTTATTCATTCCTTATGTTCTCATAACATCACATCACCATTCTATTTTGATAACGTTCAGACACCCTTCATTTACTCGGACTAGATCCGTAGTCTTTTATCTAGCTCCACTATCCCACACCTAGTCCGTTGTTTAGGTCTAGGTCACAACATGCACCCAGTCCGGCATCTATTTCTACACGCCAAACATCATCCGGTTTACCAAGCCGTCCCCGGCGTCCGGAACGATTGAAAGCTTTACCACAAGTAAGTAACACTGAATTTGTAGCACCGCTGTACGCGTGCAGATATTTCCGCTAACCTTGCACGATATCGTCACTTTAAAAACCTGAACTCACTTCATACTCCATGCTTTCAATAATTTTTAACCTTGCATGCCCCACACAGAACTTCATTTAAAGCACCCACACGCCGTTTCCATTTAAAGCACTTACACGCTGTTTGCACCGAACCGATTCTTCTTCTTTTTTAGATCACACGCCCATAGCCAAACAGATCCCATCTCAAACACTATTGGTGATAACAAGGGTAAAACGCTTTTTTATTTAAAACAACTTTAACAGTCACACAATTAGCTATTTCATTTGTATTAGGAATGAGAATTACATCAATATATCGTTTTCATTGTAGATGCTCCCCGATGAAGGGCGGTGGCCCGAAATGCATTGGAGCGGATCTTATATATTGCATTTGTCAAATTTGAAAATGTTTGAAAATCTTTTCCAGTATGGATATGAAATCAATATCAACTATGGAAAGTAAATTAAACAGACAAATGGATTAACAGCAATTACTTGCTTGAAGAATTTTTGAACAATATACTAAATAGAGTGCCTCAGGGATGTCACCAATGACCCATTGGTAGCACGTGTTCTGGACCATCATAAGTTTCCCACGTCAATTAACCTGTGATCTTCAAAAGGATTTAATTATCACACCTGCCAGGGAGTTTGTTTATTTGGCAGCAAAACATTCTGATAGGATACATATTAGTCAATGGAGCCCAGCATTGCATGGTGGGAATCACATCATGATGATGGCTCACAGCTACAAAGTGAAAGTTGTATTTTTATTGTGTTCTTTACTTTTCAACGTTTCCTGCTATTGTGCACATCGCTCCAACTGTTATGTGGACAAGGATAGGGGTAAAGATGCTATGTATGTATATATATATATATATATATATATATATATATATATATATATATATATATATATATATATATATATATATATATATATATATATATATATATATATATATATATATATATATATATATATTCACTGAAAAAACCATAGGTTTCACACCAGTTATAGTTAGGAATTAGCATTTAAAAAACCTATTAAATTCACTGAAAAAACCATAGGTTTCACACCAGCTATAGTTACCTGGAAATTTTACTGACATAAAACCATTGAAATTCCCACGTTATAGTTAGTTGGACTCACTATAACTTGCGCACCTGCAATGCACTGCTGATGATGTCACACATTACATCACTCATGATATGGTCAGTGACATCACTCATGACATCACTGATGACACCATCCAGTGAATGTGTGTCTTACTGAAAAATAAATTTGTTTTATATATGTATTTGTAAAGGTCGATGGAAGAATAAATGGTTAAATAAGTGTGTAAATGGATGTTTTAAAAAAAAAAATGATTTGTTAACTGCCTTATTAAGTGTATCTTAGTGAATACATATATTAGCGAGTAACTTTTAAATATTTAAATATATGTATCAGTGTTTCACTTTGTGTATACGTAGCTGCATGGGTTGGTGACTGACTCACTGTTTGTATGTGTTTTGAAGACAGCATATGTGCAGGACTGTATGGGTGGATGAGTGTGTATATGTGTGTGTTAGTGAGTGAATGACTGTCTCACTAGTGTCTTTATCAGTAACTACATATGTTTTAATCTATTATTTGTGAGTATTGATGTATATAAGTGAGTATATGTCAGAGCGAGAGATTGTAAGAGTTCCTGTTTAAATAAGTATGTGTTTCTATAAGTGATTGTTTAAGAGAGTAAGTATATGTAAATGTCCATAGAAGTAAAGTGGTAGTGTGTGTATAGTTCTATATGCAAATAAATGGATGTTCAATAGTTTATTTGCATGTGTGAGTATGTGTATGAGTAACTTTTGGATGCCTGTCGGTGTGTAACAGGATGTATAGGTGTATCACTACATAAGATGAGGGAGTATATGTATGAGTGACTATATAGAACTGTTGGTGAATGAGTGGATGTGTATATAGATGGTGGAATTACTGAATTGTATGTTGTAACTGGTATGGGTATCTCCATTTTTTTGAAAATGTTAATTTCTATTTTTGAATATGTGTTTTAAGGGTTACATTACACTGAAAGGAGGTCTGTTACTCAGTCACAAGGATGGTGTCATGAGTGATGTCATGAGGGATGTCACTGACCATGTCATGAGTGATGTAATATGTGACATCATCAGCAGTGCATTGCAGGCACGCAAGTTATAGTGAGTCCAACTAACTATAATGAGGGAATTTCAATGGTTTTATGTCAGTAAAATTTCCAGGTAACTATAACTGGTGTGAAACTTATGGTTTTTTCAGTGAATTTCATAGGTTTTTTAAATGCTAATTCCTTTCTATATCGAGTTTGTAACCTACGATTTTTTTTAATTTGCTGATTTGTGTGAGTATTAATTAGTATTATTTTTTTTATAATAATATTTTTTTTTAATCATTTTTTTTTGGGGGCGCTCTGGGTCCGCGCACCGGTAAGCTCTCCCAGAGCGCTACTTGCGTTCGTGTAAAAAAATATGAAAGAAAAGTAAATAATAACACAAGACATTTAGTACCATACATATAAAAGCATTTTTTTTTAATAAGGAAATTAAAATAATTTTGCATTTCCGTGAAACTATCAAAACGTCACTTCGGCGCGCCGCGTAAGCGCCCCCAGAAGCGCCTACGTTCGCGCCGCGAATGCGCTTGGAAGCACCTAGGTTTGCGCCGCGTATGCACCCCAGAAGCGCCTACATTCGCGCCGCATATGCGCCTACGTTCGAGCCGCGTATGCGCACCCGGAAGCGCTCCGGTGCGCGCAGCGTCAGCGCGTCAAGTCATGTGACCTTAAAATAACACTTTTCATTGGTTGCTAACAGTTTTTTTTACAAAGAATGAAATCCCCACCCATTTCCTTCACTTCTTCTTTCACTTTAGTGACTGAAAGACCTGCCTTTTTTCTCTTCGATCTTGCTTGGTTAATCATGGCTGCCAGACCATCCAGCAGTGAAGATGAGCCTGAATTCATCGATGAAGAGCCTCCTCAGCCAAAGGTGAAAGAGCATTTCATCTGGAATTTTTTTTCCATACCAGATGGACAGAAAAAGGTGAATGCTCCAAAAGTGGAGTGCAGGATCTGCAAAAAAGTCCTGTCACGGGGTGACCCCAAAAAGAAATATTCTTTTGGGAACTTCACAATGATACGCCATGTGGAGAGGAGGCACCCCCAGAATTTTGCCCGAGAAAGTGTCAGGGCTCTGGCACAAGAGGTTCCCAGTGATGGGGCCTCTTCATCCACCGGAGGAGCAACTACTTCTGTGAGGGGGCGATCGCAGGAGCTGGTTCCAAATATACAACCTGCATTCAACAAAGGTGTCCTGAAATGCAGATACTGCGATCAACTCCTTACCTTTGGGGAGCAAAGTGTCCTGCTCTTGGTTCGAGCAATGGAGAACCATCGCTGCCATTCCCAGCCCTAATTTTTTTTGTTTTTTTTGCTCCTGTTGAGCAGTTTCCATTCCCTGTTTTTGTTTCTGTTCTTAAAAAAGAAAAAAGAAAAAAAAAGTTCTTTTCAGAACTATCTCAAATTCTCATCAAAGAGCTATACTCTTAAAAAAATGAAAAACAGTAAGTGAAGTGGAGTGCATTGATAATGGAAAGGAAAATGAGTAAGAAAGAACAGAAAGGTATGAGAGGAGAAAGGCAGTGAAGTAGGGGGACTGAAAGAAGGTGAGTGTTGGGAAGGAAAGTAAGGAGAAGGAGAGTGAATATGGGGAATGTGGATATTCAAAGAAAATGTTGAAAAGGAACGGGGGTGTGAAAGGGTAAGAGAAGATGCATTGCTGGAGTTGCATAATTTTTGTGACACACTCCAGCAATGCATCACTTTTGCGCTTACAGATACTTCTGAAATACTGACGTATCTGTAAGTACTTCCGACATAATATGTCATATATATATATGTCATATATTTAATATGACGCATGAGTAGAAGACTGAAGGCCTCATTTATGAGGCCATGCGTCACTTTAACGCCACCGGTGCGTCACTTTTTGTGACGCACCAGTGCTGTAAATAATGCACCTTATTCAGTCATATTTACAAAGTGACGCATCTAGGTAGATGTGTCACTTTGTTAGCCCCTGTGCCACATTATACCTACGTCAGGTGTAATGTATGCAAAAGGGACGTATTGACGCAAGAAAGGGTCGTAGAGGTGACGCAGTGAAATCTATGAGATATCACTGCGTCACTTTTATGACGCTGCTGCGTCCAAATCTTATGCCTGTATCACAGCAGGCATAAGACTGATTCAAGCCCTTTCACATGGGGCCTGGCCCCATGTGAAAGGATGCATTGCTGGAGTTGCATCATTTTTGTGACACACTCCAGCAATGCATCACTTTTGCGCTTACAGATACGTCTGAAATACTGACGTATCTGTAAGTACTTCCGACATAATATGTCATATATTTAATATGACGCATGACTAGAAGACTGAAGGCCTCATTTATGAGGCCATGCGTCACTTTAACGCCACCGGTGCGTCACCTTTTGTAGAAGAAGGCCTGGCGGCCGAAATGCATTTGCCTGTTGCTGTGATACCAATAAAGCGGCTCCCTTGAAATTTTCCCCCTTGTGTGGCTTCTACTCTTCTTTCGACGGAAGGAGGTTTGTGGCATATATATATATATATATATATATATATATATATATATATATATATATATATATTCAATGAAAAAACCATAGGTTTCTCACCAGTTACAGTTAGCTGGAAATTTTGCTGACATAAAACCATTGAAATTCCAACGTTATAGTTAGTTGGACTCACTATAACAAGCGCGCCTGCAATGCACTGCTGATGACGTCAAATATTACATCACTCATGACATCATCAGTGACATCACTCATGACATCACTGATGACACCAGCCAGTGAATGTGTGTCTTTCTGAAAAATGTATATGTTTGATATTTGTTTTTGTAAAGGTTGATGGAAGAATAAATGGTTAAATAATTTTGTAAATGGATGGTTTTTAAAAAAAAAATTATTGGTTAACTGCGATATTAGGTGTATTTTATTGAATACATATATTAGCGAGTAACTTTTAAATATTGAAATATATGTATCAGTGTTTCACTTTGTGTATAAGTAGCTGCATGGGTTGGTGACTGACTCACTGTTTGTATGTGTTTTGAAGACAGCATATGTGCAGGACTGTATGGGTGGATGAGTGTGTATATGTGTGTGTTAGTGAGTGAATGACTGTCTCACTATTGTCTTTTTTAGTAACAACATATATTTTAATCTAGTGTATGTGAGTTTTGATGTATATAAGTGAGTATATGTGAGAGTAAGAGATTGTAAGAGTTCCTGTTTAAATAAGTATGTGTTTCTATAAGTGATTGTTTAAGAGAGTAAGTATGTGTAAGTTTCCTTAGCAGTAAGGAGGTAGTGTGTGTATAGGTTTATATGCAAATAAATGGATGTTCAATAATTTATTTGCATGTGTGAGTATGTGTGTGAGTAACTTTTGGATGACTGTCGGTGTATAACAGGATGTATAGATGCATCACTACATATGATGAGTCAGTATATGTATGAGTGACTATATAGAAACCTATGTTTTTTTTCATTGAATTTCATAGGTTTTTTAAATGCTAATTCCTAACTATAACTGGTGTGAAACCTATGTTTTTTTCAGTGAATTTCATAGGTTTTTTAAATGCTAATTCTTAACTATAACTGATGTGAAACCTTTGGTTTTTTCATTGAATTTCATAGGTTTTTTAAATGCTAATTCCTAACTATATATAAGGCCCCAAACCTATGTTTTTTCAGTGAATTTCAAAGTTTTTTTAATTGCAAATGTCTATAGCTATGAAATGTATTATTTGTGAAAATGAATCCTATATTATAAATTTATGTTAAACAATGTATATTGTTTTTTAAATTTTTTTATTTTTTTGGCCCTGGAGTGCTCCCGGTGCTCACCCCGGTAAGCGTCGTCTTTTGAAGTGCCCCGGGGCGCGTACCGGTGAGCTTCCCGTTAGCGCTATTGCCGCGAACGAAAACAACATCGTGACATATCGCGTAGCTGCGTGATGCGTCATATGATGCAAAGCATATGCGCACCCGGAAGTACGCGAGCGCATACGATCGTGAAACATCCTGACCCGCTTACGCGTAGCGTAAGAGCGTCGGGTCATGTGACCTGAAAATAACACTTTTCATTGGTTCACAACATTTTTGGTTTCCAAATGATGAAAGCCCTGCTCATGTGACTTGAAAATAACACTTTTTATTGGTCCCGAACAGTTCTTTTTCTCCAAATGATGAAAGCCCCCACCTTTTTTCCTTATTCTGACTTTGTCCTTTGACTGAGGAAGACCTGTTTTGAGATCTGTCTCTAATCTTTTCTAATTTAAAATGGCTACAGTAGCAGCAGCAGCTGGAGCATCTGCCCCACCACCACCACCACCACCATCATCAAAAAGACCACCAGAAGATCACATTGGTGGTCAAGAAGAAGAGGAGGAGGATGATGAAGAGGAGGGACAGACAAGGCATTTCCTGCCTGAAGTTAGTCAGCCCTACAAACCCAAAGAGCACTTCATATGGCAGTTCTACAAAATCCCAAGGGGTTTCAAAAAAGTCAGCGCTGCGAAGGTAACTTGTCTGATTTGTGATGCAGAGATGTCCAGTGGGAACCCTAACAAAAAATATTCCTTCGGGAATCATACCATGATTCAGCACATGATACGTTGGCACCCAATCAACTATTCTGCTGCAGAGGTAAGGGACCTCTGCAGTAAGCTACCCCCATCAACATCAAGACCCTCAACATCGAAAGAACCAACTCCATCGGGTTCAAAGGCAACAGAGACAATGCCTATAATACAACCAAAATTTAACGATTTTAAAATCATGTGCAAATATTGTGGAAAGTTAATTTGCTATGGTAAGCAAAGTATAAAACTTATCATCTGTGCTGGGAATAACCATAAGTGCCCGAAAATCCCTAACTTTTTCTGGTTATTTTTTTGCTCCAGTTGAGCCATTTAAAATTCCCTGGTTTTTGTTTCTCCCCATGAAAAATACAAAAAAATATAAAACTGTTCAGAAAACCCAAAAAAAGTAAAAAAATGTTCAAAAAAAAATAAAAAAATATAAAACAACAAAAAGAAGAAAAAAACAGTTCTTTTTAGAACTACCTCCAATTTTTTAAAAAGACTACATTTTTTAAAAACTCTGTCATTCTTTTTTCCCCATGGTACGCTCCCCGGTGCACGTACCGGGCGCACACCTGCGCAAATCGATTTTTTTTTAAAAAAAATGCTTACCCCTCGGGCCCTTTTATGGCCCCCACATCCATCCTAGGGGGTCAGGGGGTCTACCCTGTCCCCTTTTGGTAATTTCCCCCTTTGTTTTGGCCACCTCTTGTGTCTCGATCCTACCGACACACAAGATGGCGGCCGCTCCGGACTGTTTGGAATGTTTTCAGACACCCGAGAGCCAATCAGATTTCCGCGCGCGAACTCGCGTAGCGTGCTGGTTCGCGCCCCGGTGCGCGTACCGGGGCGCTCTTATAGATATATATATTTTTTTAACCTAAATTACTCAAAATCCACTGCAGCACATATCTTGGGACATAGCAAAGGCACATCGGGCTACCAGTCCCTACAATTTTGCCAAGTTTGGTGGAAAACCATTCAGCCGTTCGGTCTAAAAGTGAGTTCAACCGCCCTATGGAAATTAACATGGGGAAAACACGTTTTGGGACCCCCCTTTTATCTTGGCCCCCGCTTGACGAATCCCCCCGAAACTTTCAAGCAAGAACTGGAGCTCCGCGAGGCAAATTTGAGGAAATTTTCAGGCAGATTCGTCAGCCGGCGCCAAAGTTATTCCAAATAGAATTTTGAGATTTTGCATTGAAAAAAATCCTAACTATAACTACCTACTGGCGACCGCCTGTAGGTAATATATATATATATATATATATATATATATATATATATATATATATATATATATTAATTACCTACTGGCGGTCGCCAGTAGGTAGTTATAGTTAGAATTTTGAGATTTTGCATTGAAAAAAATCCTATTTGGAATAACTTTGGCGCCGGTTGACGAATCTGCCTGAAAATTTCCTCAAATTTGCCTCGCGGAGCTCCGGTCCTTCCTTTAAAGTTTGGGGGGGATTCGTCAAGCGGGGGCCTAGATAAAAGTCGGGTCCCAAAGCGTGTCTTCCCCATGTTAATTTCCATTGGGCGGTCGACCTCACTTTTAGCCCGAACGGCTGAATGGATTTCCACCAAACTTGGCAAAATTGTAGGGACTGGTAGCCCGATGTGCCTTTGCTATGTCTCAAGATATGTGCTCCAGTGGATTTTGAGTAATTTAGGTTCAAAAAAATATATATATCTATAGGCGCGCCCCGGTACGCGCACCGGGGAGCGCACCGGGCGTGCTACGCGACTTGCGCACGGAAAACTGATTGGCTCACGGGTGTCTGTAAACATTCGAAACAGTCCAGAGCGGCCGCCACCTTGTGTCTCGGTAGGATCGAGACACAAGAGGTGGCAAAAAAAGGGGGAAATGACCATAAGGGGGCAGGGTAGACCCCCCCTGACCCCCTAGGTTTGATGTGGGGGCTATAATAGGGTCCCGCGGGGCAAAAAAAATAATAATAAATTCGATTTGCGTTTGGGGAGCACCCGGTATGCGCTCCGGGGAGCGGACCGGGGAGCGTAGCATGGGGAAAACCCAGTTTATTCACTGTGTCACCTCTACGACCCTTTCTTGCGTCAATACATCCCTTTTGCATACATTACACCTGACGTAGGTATAATGTGGCGCAGGGGCTTACAAAGTGACGCATCTCACTTTGTAAATATGACTGACTATGGTGTATTTTTTACAGCACTGGTGCGTCACAAAAAGTGACGCTCCGGTGGCGTTAAAGTGACGCATGGCCTCATAAATGAGGCCTTCAGTCTTCTAGTCATGCGTCATATTAAATTTATAACGTATTATGTCGGAAGTTCTTACAGATACGTCAGTATTTCAGAAGTATCTGTAAGCGCAAAAATGATGCATTGCTGGAGTGTGTCTCAAAAATGATGCAACTCCAGCAATGCATCCTTTCACATGGGGCCAGGCCCCATGTGAAAGGGCCTGCACGCCTGCTGTGAAACAGGTGTAAGATTTGGACGCAACAGTGTCATAAAAGTGACGCAGTGATATCTCATAGATTTCACTGTGTCACCTCTATGACCCTTTCTTGCGTCAATACGTCCCTTTTGCATACATTATACCTGACGTAGGTATAATGTGGCGCAGGGGCTAACAAAGTGACACATCTACCTAGATGCGTCACTTTGTAAGTATGACTGAATAAGGTGCATTATTTACAGCACTGGTGCGTCACAAAAAGTGACGCACCGGTGGCGTTAAAGTGACGCATGGCCTCATAAATGAGGCCTTCAGTCTTCTAGTCATGCGTCATATTAAATATATGACATATATATATGACATATTATGTCGGAAGTGCTTACAGATACGTCAGTATTTCAGAAGTATCTGTAAGCGCAAAAGTGATGCATTGCTATAACTGGTGTGAAACCTATGGTTTTTTCAGTGAATTTCATAGGTTTTTTAAATGCTAATTCTTAACATTCGGACCTTTGCTGAGCAGAAGCCTGGAGACTAAAGGTTGTTGCGGTTGGGGGACCCAAGGGAGTGCTTTTGGACTGCATTTCAGCTTAATAAGAGGCACGCTCTGCACCAGAACTTACCTTCCAGTTTTCATCTTCAGTGTGGCGCATTTTTTTTCCCCGTAAACCCCTGCTGCTGGAACTTTGCATTCTGGGACGTGCAGTCCGTTTGTACTGCCGCGGACTGCAGGTTGGGCTGTCCACTCCGGCTGGAGTGGGAGGGACGTGATGTTAGCCTATCAGGACTGGACATGATGTTTATAGCAGTTCTAGGCTGGAGTTTGCCCATTTACAGCAGCGTTTGGGCACCGAAGAAGGCCTGGCGGCCGAAATGCATTTGCCTGTTGCTGTGATACCAATAAAGCGGCTCCCTTGAAATTTTCCCCCTTGTGTGGCTTCTACTCTTCTTTCGACGGAAGGAGGTTTGTGGCATACAATTTGCCGTGCTTGCCTGTGGCACGGTTTAGAAGCCCCCGCTACACAAGTGGCTCCGGTATCATTGGCGGTGGCGGCTCCGGCTGCCTGTTGGATGTTCTCTCTCTCTCTCTCTCTATATATATATATATATATATATATATTCACTGAAAAATCCATAGGTTTCACACCAGTATTAGTTAGGAATTAGCATTTTAAAAACCGATTAAATTCACTGAAAAAACCATAGGTTGGCTTCACACCAGTTAAAGTTAGGAATTAGCATTTTAAAAACCGATTACATTCACTGAAAAAACCATAAGTTGGCTTTACTAGTAGCAGCTGCAGGTGCATCTGCACCACCACCACCTCCACCACCACCACAAGGACCACCACAAGACCACATTGGTGGTCATGAAGAAGAGGAGGACGAAGAGGAGCAGGAGGAGAGGCAATATCTGCCTGAGGACAATCCCCCATACAGACCCAAGGAACATTTTATTTGGGAGTTTTTCAAGATGCCAAGGGGTGCCAAAAAAGTGAATGCAGCTAAGGTGACTTGCCTCATCTGTCACCAAGAACTGTCAAGAGGGAACCCAAACAAAAAATATTCTTTTGGGAACCACACTATGATTAGGCATATGCAGAGGAAGCACCCAAACAATTATTCGAGTGCAGAGGTCAGGGAACTGACCAAGAACCCTCCCCATCCTTCTTCTTCAAGCACCTCCAATCAACCCACTCCATCGGGTGCAGAGGCTAGGGAGATGGTCCCTAATGTCCAAACCAAGGGGCCGATTATGATCGCGGGCGGACTTGCGTCCGTCCGCGATCACTGAGGAGGAGGGGACATCCGCATGGGCTGCGGAGTCCCCTCCTGTGCGATTAGGATGTGACCGCCACCCAGGCGGTCACATCCTCTATTTTTAACATTGCGGCAGGTGCGGCTTCAAGCTGCACCCGCGGCAATGTTAGAAATGCAGTCATTGCATTTGCATGCAGAAAGAGGCAGGCACCTTGCGGTGCCTGCCGCTTTCTGCATACAAATGCAGGGGGGTACCATAGGTACCCCCTATGTGCACCCCCCACCCCCCCTTCACCAAGGGGGCCCGCAACGAGCCCCCGCAGTGAAGTTACACATGCTTTTCCACGGCAGAAAAGCCGCCGCGGAAAAGCATGTTTTACATCCCATCCTAATCTGCCTGACGGTGTCTGAGAGACACCGTCACCAGATTAGAGCTTTTCCGCCACGGTTGTAAGCCAGCCGCGGCGGAAAAGCTGCGGACGGAAACCAGGACCCACCAGCCATCCTAATGTGGCGGTGGGTCTTTGGTCAGTCCGCTGTGGTTTTTCCGCATCCTCTGGGCCTGCGGTGGCTTCTGCCGGCCCCGAGGATGCGGAAAAACTGCAATCCTAATGAGCCCCCAAGTTTGCAAAATTTAAATTGGTTTGCATATATTGCAACAAAACAATATCATATGGTGAGCAGAGCATCACTTTACTCAATCGAGCTGCAGACAACCATCACTGCAGCAAGCAACTTTAATTTTTTTCTATTTTTTTGCTCCAGTTGAGCTGTTTGCAATTCCCTGTGTTTTGTTTGACCCCAGAAAAACTACAAAAAAATATAAAGTGTTCAGAAAATCCCAAAAAAATAAAAAATGTTCAAAAAAACAATAAAAAAATAAAACAACAAAAAGAATTAAAAAAACAGTTCTTTTCAGAACCTCCTCCAATTTATATAAAAATGCTACATTTTTGAAAAACTGTCTTTCTTTTTTCTCCCCATGGTACGCTCCCCGGTTGCCTCCCGGGGGCGTGAACCGGGCGCGCCCTCGCGCAAATCGAAAAAAAAAAATGTGTTTTGCCCCGCGGGGCCCTTTTATGGCCCCCACATCAAACCTAGGGGATATGGGGGGGTCTACTCTGCCACCTTATTGTCATTTCCCCCTTTGTTTTTGCCTCCTCTTGTGTCTCGATCTTACCGAGACACAAGATGGCGGCCGCTCCGGACTGTTTCGAATGTTTACAGACACCCGAGAGCCAATCAGCTTTCCGCGCGCAAGTCGCGTAGCGCGCCCGGTGCGCTCCCCGGTGCGCGTACCGGGGCGCGGCCATAGATATATATATTTTTTTGAACCTAAATTACTCAAAATTCACTGGAGCACATATCTTGAGACATAACAAAGGCACATCGGGCTGCCAGTCCCTACAATTTTGCCAAGTTTGGTGGAAAACAATTGAGCCGTTCGGGCTAAAAGTGAGGTCGACCGCCCTATGGAAATTAACATGGAGAAAACACGTTTTGGGACCCCCTTTTATCTCAGCCCCCACTTGACAAATCCCCCCCAAACTTTCAGGGAAGGACCGGGGCGCCACGAGGCAAATTTGAGGACATTTTCAGGCAGATTCCTCAACCGGCGCCACAGTTATTCACAATAGAATGTTGAGATTTTGCATTGAAAAAAATCCTAACTATAACTACCTACTGCCAGTAGGTAATATATATATATATATATATATATATATATATATATATATATATATATATATATATTTGTGGTCTGAAGATGGCTCTGTTTGAGAGGGTTGACGTATGTTTGAGGATTCTTTTTGTATGGGGTGCATTGTCAAGATTTTCACAATTATTTTGAAGAGTGTTATATCTAACCATGTTACAGATACATTATTAGGTTTTGTCATGAAGGTTTGTGGCACAGCACATTACAGGGTCTGTATGGTGACATATGTCACAGGGTGATATGATCAGGTGTGTGGGAACTGATGTGACTTTTCATTGATTTGCATGCTAATTTTGAATCATGTTTTAGGTAGTTTTTTGAAAAGACTGACTCATAGTCATATTCCTTTTATGATGTGTGGGTGAGCTTATCTTTACTTTTGATGAGCAGCTGCCAATAGGCCCACAACTAGTGCAGGATGCTTTCCTGAGACTTGCAGTAGCAGTAACATCTTGTTCCTGTTAATTGTGCTGTGGGTGTGGGATGGTTGTGCCTATTTGCAGTTTTTTAGGTGAAGCCTGGGCAGCGCATGCTCTGCTCTGTGAGGCATGGTGTATACAGGTAGTGACTTGAAGCTCCACCCACTCTTCGCCCATACTTTTCATTGGCTTGTGTCATTGTCCACTGTAAATTGTGGATGTTTATTGGTCAATAGGCTTAGTAGTCCCTCCTTAGTACAGCCAAGTCTCATTTGGTAACCTCCCAAGGCAAGACCCCCTGTTACACCTGTTGTTACTTGGTAGGCTTTAATTACAGCCTCTGAGCACTATTTTCGCAAATAGCTGTGTCCTGCCTGCTGTAGCTTATTAAAATCTTTATAGCACGGGCCCAGAACCCATTTGCAATGCAATAGGATTTGTAATTGCAAGAGTTTATCCTGTTGGCATTGTAAATGACAATACCTTTTATTTATCTATTTTCAAAAACAACACATAAATGTCAAGTCAAGACAGAGAATTTATATAGCGCACTACATACCCAGAGGGTCTCAAGGCGCTAAGAAAGGGGAGGAGGATTACTTGTCAAATATCCACGTTTTAAGTTGCTTCCTGAATGCTAGGTGGTTCTGGGTAAGGCGAAGGTAGGCGGGGAGTGAGTTCCATGTTTTAGCAGCCAGGTATGAGAAGGATCTGCCTCCCATGGTGGTCTTGTTGATGCGAGGTACCGTGGCGAGGGCTTGGCTGGAAGAACGTAGTTGGCGGGAGGGGGTGTAGAAGGACAGTCGAGAGTTGAGGCATTCTGGTCCGATGTCGTAGAGTGATTTGTGTGCGTGGGTTAGCAGTCGGAAAGTGATCCTCTTATTGACGGGTAGCCAATGGAGGTCTTTAAGGTGACCAGAGATGTGTTCGTTGCGTCGGATGTCTAATATGATCCTGGCTGAGGCGTTTTGGATTCGTTGGAGTTTCTTCTGGAGTTTAGCGGTAGTGCCTGCGTAGAGGGTGTTTCCGTAGTCCAGTCGGCTCGTGACCAGAGCATGGGTGACTGTTTTCCTTGTTTCGGTGGGGATCCAGCGAAATGTTTTTCTGAGCATGCGAAGAATGTTGAAGCAGGAAGAGGATACGGCGCTGACTTGTCTGTTCATTGAGAGTGAAGAATCCAGGATGACGCCTAGGTTTCGTGCGTGGTCAGTCGGGATGGGCATTGTCATTACAATGGCAATAGCTCAAACTATCGTAAATGCGAGACCCATTGCATTGCAAATGCTTGTTTTCCTTACTTGCAGATGTGGAGTATTGACCACCATGGATACGCTGGTAGACAAAGGACAGATATATTGACGGCGGGCGGATTTTTGCTGGTCTATCTGCCAATCTGTCTGCACAAAAAATGTTGATGACGGACTTGGACTGGGAAAAAGATAGCAAGAATGAACATGGAGCATAATTTGTCAATGCTCTAGACTCTTAATACAGGTGATGGTAAGTTATGGTGAAGGACAGAACATGTGCCGTTTTAAGACGGTTTGTCCTCATCTGCCAAATTATAAATAAGGCGCTTACTTTTAGCAATTGTTCTTGGGTATATGCTTGGAAAGAGGTGTACTACTGAGGAAGTTTTTTCACTCTCAATGCAGAAACATCACTTTTATGCATCCACATTTCTGCCAATCTGCATCTTCCTGCAAGGGCACCCTTAGGAATAAACCTTAAATCTTGAACCGCACGAGATAAAACAATTTACAATAAATTAAGATGGTTTTTGTTACAACTGGGGATCTAGTTTCATTTCTTGTTAAAAAGTACTGTTCAATCCCATGCACATGAAGACTAGAAGTCAGTGTCCTAGTTCGTCAACCAACACTATCATATCGTAATAGTCATGGTGATCTATCTATCTATCTATCTATCTATCTATCTATCTATCTATCTATCTATCTATCTATTGATCTACGGACAGACAGACAGACAGACAGACAGATAGATAGATAGATAGATAGATAGATAGATAGATAGATAGATAGATAGATAGATAGATAGATAGATAGATAGATAGATAGATAGATAGATAGATAGATAGATAGATAGATAGATAGATAGATAGATAGATAGATAGATAGATAGACGATTAGGTCACATGGCTAGCTACTAGATGTCCACATCGGCTTTTGCTTCTTCATCGCATGAACTTACGTTATCAAAATAGCAATCATAGCCACCTGGCGAGGCCTTCTTCAGAGCTTCTTCCAGGGAAGGAACTGTTTTGTAGTTGAAGGCTTCATCAAAGCCAATTTCCTTCAAATAGGCAACCTTGTCATCCGATCCAGCGCAACCAACAACCTTGCAACCCTTAGTGAAGAGAAAGCAATGGACATAATTAAAGTAACTTTTCTCATTCAGTGAACACTCTTCCAAATAACTTGAATGGACATTGACACCTCCATACCGTGTAAACTACTTGTAAAGCATTGGCAGTTTTAAGACATACAGAAAGGATAAAGATGACCTTTGCTTCAACATCTTTATTCAAAGTCAGTAAATGCCATTAATGGCATACATAAATTGAAGCATGGTGTGCGAGTACATTGACAGACATAATGGGCTTTTCATCAAGCTAAAAATAACAATTTATCGTGATGGGAATATTCTCATCTTTTCCTAGGCCAAAACATAAGGGCGAGATCGCATAACCTGCCTGTGTGGTGTTAATATACATAGGAGCTAATTAGCATCATAATACACACCCTGAGGCGAGCTTTCGTGCTTTATTCTTTTAGGTAGTCTGTGCTGTTTTGCATCATCAGAAATAAATGTGTGTATTAAGGCAAAATAGAAACATTCATTTTTACTGCTGCAAAATAAATCACGTCATAAATATCCCCAGCATACTATTTTGCTCCATTTTCTTTTGCTGTAGAGCATTTTGTTTTAAAGCAGCAAAACCGAAAAGTGACTTATCTGTAATCCTAGTTCTCCAGCATAAGTATTTTCTCTGAATCCATAAGGAATAGGATAGTTCTGTGTATTGGCATGATGCCCCGAAGACTTTCAACAATAGGAAAATATGCCTTTATGAGGCAACTCTAGCAGGCAATTGGTCAAAGAAGTCACAAAGTACAAGGTCTCAAAAACATGTTATTTCCATTCTTTAAACCAAAAAGTAAATGAGAAAGTCAGCCATTGACAAGAGCTGTCAACAGAGGGCTAAACTGAGACCTCGCCTTTACGAATTCCTGAAGCTGCACCTTCCCATCAAGCCCTCACCTCGGTCAACTAATTTGTTTTTGAAGGTAAAGCATTAAAAGGATCTGACATATGAAAAATGTCCCTTATTATGTTATTGGTTCTCTGGGAGCAGTGGACGAAGTGGGGAAAAACAAAGTAGGGGAACTGTCGGCGGAGAATCAGATATTGGGAATAACCCGAGGATTGGATCAGTGGGCGAAGTCAGAGGATATAAATCATTATTTAAGGTTTAATATGAGTTGACAATTAAATACATTCACAAAGTGGGATATGTTTTCAATCACAGAATGTCCCAAATACGCTTAAAATTTGAAGCACAAGCCATTTGTCTCCGAGCCATAGAGTATCTATCATCAGCACTTTTTGTACAGGAGCAGTTCAAAGATGAATGGCAAAATATTCTAGTTTGCAAATATTTTCTATATAATTAGGGCTTTGCCATATTTGCCACATACTACAACATCTGCTGCATAATCTGAAAATGTTAATTAGTAAATTGTTTGTAGCTTAAAAGGACCAAAAGTTACAAAACAATATGACTTGTGTTGCTGCGAAGTGGACGGCCCTTTGCAAACGTTAACTAAACACCTTTCTCACTACTGCATTTGCATGTTACACTGGTACTAATAAGGCAAAATCTTTCCAGAGACTGTTAGCATGTGTAAAAATGTCAAAATATTAAAGTATTAGAAAATATACTGCATTATGCTGAACCATTTTTGTTTGCTGCTTAATTTAGGCAACAATGCGGCATCATTTTGTCCTCCTTAGCTGCATAATCCCAGTGGCCCCAAAGCAGGCAGCACATGTTTAAAGTGTTTTTGCATGAAGCAGAGCGACTGTGAAGTTTGCGAACTTAGGGGCCGATTAGGATTGCGGTGAATCCGCATCCTCCGGGCCGGCGGAAGCCACTGCCGGCCTGGAGGATGCGGATTCACTGCGGTGATTGAAAAGATCCCCCGCCAGATTAGGATGGCAGGGGGGTCGGGAAGACCGTCTGCAGCTTTTCCGCCGCGGTGGAAAACCTCTAATATGGTGGCGGCGTCTATCAGACACCGTCAGCCATATTAGGATGCATGCGGAAACATGCTTTTCCACGGCGCCTTTTCCAACGTGGAAAAGCATGTGGTCTTTTCAGTTTGGGGGCCCGTTGCGGGCCCCCAGAGTATCAGGGGGTGCCCTGCATTTACATGAACAAAGCGGCAGGCACCGCGCAGTGCCTGCCGCTTTGTGCATGTAAATGCAATACATGCATTTTTAAACTTGCAGTGGGGGCTGCTTCAAGACGGGTGGCGGTCACATCCTAATTTGCATGGTGGGACCGCCGCTGCCCATTCGGACGGTCCCTCTACCTCGGGTTGGCGGATGGACGCTGGTCTGTCCGCCATCCTAATGACCCCCTTAGTTTGGTGTTCGTGCAAATCCTGCATTGCCAATCTCTGGTGAGTTGCAGCTAACACTGCTGAAACAAGGCCAAAGGAAGTACCAATGGGTGAGGTGGACGGGGCTCAAGGACAGGGCCAGCGTTCGCGCTGATGGTTCTCTGTGCAACAATGTGTTTTTTTTATATATATATATTTTTATGGGCATTTTATGAAAATCATCATACAAGATACACATAAGGAAAGAAGGAGGACATATCAGAAGAGTCCAAGTTATGTAATGCAAGAGTTTTGAAAATAGTACACTGGCACCTCCAGTGATCCTCTATACTTTTGGTATAATAATACTTATACAATAATCTCTTGGCGCCCCTGCCGCAACCATTGCCCTAATCATAACAGTTTGAGAGGCTGTTTACCTCAAGTAGTGGCTACATTTGCCAGTGCTTGCCCCACTATCACAACTGTTTTACATCTATTATCTGTTTAGCCGTCCAAAGTTAGTTGACCTTGTGGATATGTTATTTAAGTTTGTATTCACATCATCCTACCAATAGAGTTCAAGCCATCGTAAGGAGAAAACAAAATTTTAAGAAAAAGAAGAAAGGAAAAGAAACCCAACTAAGAAAAATCTCAAGGTGACTCGTGCAGAGGACTGGTGTGTATGCGCTAATTCAGTAAAATCTCAAGGAAGTGACAGCAGACATGACCTGCAAGCAGATCCAGCGGGGAGGGGAAGGCCTCACCACCATGTATTTCCCATCTGCATTTGGCTAACCAGCCCAGAGCAGGCGGAAGCCCTTTGTGCAGCCCTCCCAAGTATCAGACCCCCAGAGCCCGAGGGATCCAGAGGAAGCGTCTTGTACAATGGCATCAGGTTGTGAACAATGGCCAGGCCCATCCTCATCCAACCGGTGCGTACAGGATTCTCCCACTCGGCCAAAGCCTCTCTCCACTGCCCAGCAATTGGGCATTTTCTCGTTCTCCAAGCCTCCTTTCAACTAAGTATTCTGCCCTCTGCTTCTGCCCATGCTATCCCATCCCCTGCTCCACGCTGCAAACTTTTGTCCCATCGCCGAATTCCACTCCAGCGCTAACTCATTCCCAATACATCCTTCATTTTGACCAACACTGCCTCACAGAAAGGATGCAGTCCTTGGCATTCCCAGGTCATGTGACTAAAATCAGCATTTGGATATGCACAACCTAGGCATTGTTGAACGTCCCCCCATATGTCACGAGCCGATAGGGAGGGTCATGTACGTCATGTGTGTGTAATAAAATTGAATATATTTTAAACAAGTGTTCCGGGAGACCGTCTTGTGATATCGCAACACTTAGGGCCATTCTGAGTTGGTGAGAGCCCTGCCCCCAATCTTATCCCATCTTGCCAGCAGCCTATCTAGGGGAGTGATGGAGACATCCACTAATGCGGTATATAGCCATTTTACCAAGTGGCCGCAGTACCAAACAGGAACAAGGCGTGGAGGACCGGGTGTGTATCAGGCTCCTCCCTCCAAGTGGTCGCTCATAATATAGATTGGGGGTCGCTATGCAGCAACCCCACTAGGGGCAGCATGGAATATCTGGCAGGCTGTCGCCCCCCTCCCCAACCTCTTCTCCATGTCAGGAAAGCCGTACATTGCAGCAGGGAGCAGTAAGGGGTAGGTGTAGTCGGCAGCAGTAGTTTTGCCGTCACCAGGTTAGGGTTAGACGTCGGGTCCAGCAGGCATGTACATCCCTCGTTTACACCCTCGACCCACTGTGTTAACCACTGCAGCTGGGCAGCCAACATATACAATTTGAAATTTAGGACCCCTAAGCCACCCTCCAGCACGGGGCATTGGAAAATTGATAGGAACACCCTAGGACGCCCGTCCCCCCACACCAATATCCCCAACAGGGCATTCAAGGGGCAGAACCAACCGCTCGGCATCAAGACCGGTAAGTAGTCGAAAGAATACAACAGCGGGGCAGAACAACTATTTTGGACAGTGTGATCCCCGCCATGATGGGTAGCTGTGTTGTGCTCCAGAACTGTACGCAAGAGCAAAGTGTACGTAGTAACCCCCCCAGGTTCTCTTCCCTTAAGTCGTCTAAATCATGATAGATGTGAATACCTAGGCATTTAAATGTACTCTGAGCCCATAGAATGTCAGTGGGCACTGTCACTGGTCTTGGTACAGGCCCGCTATCAGGAACAGATATGTTTTGGATTTGTTAACCCTGAGGCCTGAGCGCTGAGCGAAGTCATCCAGAATATGGAAAGCTTCAGCAGCACCCTCAACCGCCTACAACAGGTATATCAGCAGATCATCTGCATACAGAGAGATGTGGTGTCGCCACCCGCCAAGGGGCAGTACCAGCCCCACCCCCCAGATGAAACCTTTCGGCTAGAGGTTGAATGGCCAGGACAAACAAGAGGGGGGGCAGGGGTCACCCCTGCTGTGACCCCCAGGATATCTTATACTGCCGAGAGATGGTCCTACCTGTCTTAACTCTCGCTGTAGGCGAAGCATAGAGAAGCCACACCCACGGTACCCAGTCTTCTCCCAGGCCCACCTGTAACATCACCTCAAACAGTTACCCCCAGCCCACCATATCCATATCAAAAGTCATCTCCAAGTCCACCGACAGGACTGCCGCTGGTTGGCTGGCTGGAGCCTCCACATTTTACAATACAGAGCAGAGTCTACAGAGGACTTTGGGAGAGGGATCACAAGCGCCGTCTGGGGGGGTCCGGCAACCCACCACCCCTCATATACCTCTGCAAATAACACAACAAGGTGTGGGGCTAGTGTGTCAGTGAAGTGCTGGTAGAACTCAACTGGGAGGCTATCAGGCCCCGGTGCCTGACCCGGTAACAGCACCAAAATGGCGTCCTTGACTTCCTGCAAGGTGATAGGGTCTCCCACTCTTTCCAAGCTTCATCTTTTAGTTTGCGGAGCTGTAGTGCACTCAAGAAGTGTTGTATATCCTGCTAGGGGGCCGCAGCCGGAGCCTCGTATCGATTTTCATAGTACATCAGGAATTAATCATTTATTACATCAGGGTCATGCACCATAACTCCCTAGTCCAAGCCAAGTTGCATGATAGGCACACCACCCAGCTAAGGCTTGATCAGGCTCACCTGTAGGTGGCCCGCTCTCCCCTCCTCCTTCTGCTATCTGTCCAGGTAATATTTCTAATGGTAACACCGCAGCCTGCCTAACGCATCAATATAGCGTTCCCGTATTTCCTGTAGAGCCACACAGGCTGCCACATCCCACCCCCCTGGAAAATTATCAAGTCTGTGAATAGTACCCTCCAATACCAGGAGCTCCTGACGCAATTCCCTATGAGCCCCACTTGCCTGACCTATACAGTGACCCCATACGACCACCTTGAATGCCTCTCTTTCCAACTGGGGTGATGAGGCTGTGTTAGCTTTAATAGGGAAGTATGTTTCAATGAGAGTAAGCAACGAGGCCCTGAAGGGGGCATCATCCAGCAACAACAGATTTAATTTCCATGAGGGGATTGAGGCACGCCTCCCCACTGGTTGATGCAATATTAGTAGTGGACTATGGTCCCAGATATTCAGGGTGAGAAACAGAAATATTAACGGCCGGGGAACAGAGGAACACATCAAGTCTAGAGTGCACCTAGTGGACTGGTGAGAAAAAAGGAATATTCCCTGTCCTTTGCATGTTGCAGTCTCCATGCATCCTCGAGACCCCAGTGAGACATCCAGGTACGGAAACCCATTGCTGTATGGGGGGGTGTGAGAGATCAACTACAACATCTGCGACACAATTAAAGTTGCACCCGAAAATAAGATGACCACACATGTGGAGAGCCAATGGGGCGGAGAAAGACTCCAGTAAGCCCAACTGATCCTGGTTGGTTCGCATATACATTGCCTAGCGTCACCTCCTGTGCCTCATGGGAACAGTCCATCCCCAAATGCCAAGCCAGGTCTTCCCTGGACTGGAAACAAGCATTCTGGGAACGGTTTCAGGGTATCACCCCTCATCAGCAAGGCTAGCTTGAATCCAGTGGCAAAGTGAGCAGGGAACCCACTTCTGGACATACTCTGCCAACTTAGGGCAACCAAATGATGGATTCAACCCAGATCTATGGGGGTGAGTGTTTAAAAAGTTTCAGCAATCCGCCCATCATCTCCTTGTGTTGCTTTGTTTACCCTAAGTTGGCGGGAGATGCCCAGACGTGGGTCTCTTGCTCACTTTGCCACTGGATTCAAGCTAGCCTAGCTGATGATGGGTGGTACCCTGAAACTGGTCTCAGGATGCTTGTTTCTGGTCCAGGGAAGACATGGCTTTGCAGTTCAGGCTGGACTGTTCAGATGAGGCACAGGGTCAAGACTGATTTGCATATAGCTTTGTCTCAACTGGGGTGGCGAAGCGAGCTAAAGAATAATGATGGATTCAACCCAATTCTGTGACGGGGTGATAGTTTGAAAATTATTAGCACTCCGTCCATCATCTTCATATGTTTGCTATCTAATGATAAGGCATTAATCCCTATGAGCCAGAAAAAGGCTCAAACGCATCTCAAAAGCTCCTAACTGGGACGTATTTGCATTATATCGAAGGTACTATGAGTATAATGAGTTTGAGAAGCCAGAGCATTCACCCACTTGGTCGTAGATACTGAGAGGGTTGACAATAGAATAAACAAAATGACAAACAAGTAGGTCTGTCCTTGGGAGGCTTGCTTAACAAGTTTTTAATTTCAAATATATTCCACAAAAATAAGAAGAGAAAATAGAAATTATGCCACCACCTAAATATGGCCACCATATGCTCAAAGTAAAAAATATAAATTTAATGTAATTTAATTCAGTGATGTGGCGGTTTTACTAGTGTTTTTTTTAAATAGCATACATTCCAGCTGCTCCATTGTGTTTTATAGTATTATTGTGTGAGACAAGAATAAATTACAAACTAAATAGGCACTCAAATCACAGGAAGGTACAATGTTACAATACCGCCGAAAGTCTTTATAACAGCAATTTGAAAAAACTGACAGAAAACAAATCCACCTTTAACGACACGTTGCCTCATGGTGTGATGGGTGAAAGCAAAATTTGATATACGGTTTAACTAATCAATGACATTTGATAAATTTAACCGAGCAAAGGCTGAAGCCTGTTTACTGAAATCCTCTTTATGTATTAATATTTGGTAATGTTTTGGAAAAAACAAAAATCTGGCAAAGCAGATAATGCACTCTCAAAGGACAGACCTAAAAAGACTGTCTGAAAAAGAGACAGATTAAATACAAAATAAGTATAGGTTTGGTGAATATTAATACAGCGTGTGGAGTGCTGAAATCATGTCATGCCGGCAAGTATGTCTAGCAAAGACAGAACAGCAAAGAAGCACATTTTTATCACTTTCGAAATAATGAAAGCAAGAAGAGAGTCTGCAGTAATAAGGCCCTTCACCTCATGATGGGTTTTATGAAAAATCATTGACGTATTGCCATCCAATTATCTTGATTAACACAATGTGGGACTGTGATGGGCAACCTCATTCCACTGATGAGTCTTTGGTTTTGCTCCTCCTAAAAGCCCAATAGGTGCCTCTTGTGTAAGCCGTTGTCCATCATGACAAATGAATAATTGCTTAAGCAATCATCAGAAGGTTGCAAAACTATATGCCAAGCCTCATGCATTCTCTTTTGGTCAACCCTTGACAGTGCATGCACTGTCTGCAAGAACTGTTTTAACTCTTCTGTGGGCTTTTGGCACACCCACTAATTGCTATTGGTTGTCATCTGTTACATACCAAAATGCTGGCTTGTAATTGGTGCATTGCCCTACTCGGGGTGGTTTGTTCTCTTAAAAGTGATTTCACTCATTGTTAATTTTACTTATCCATCGCAACCCGCGCAATGACCCTGCCTGTCTGGGCTTCGCAGTCTCAGGGTTCCTTCTGGTTGTCAATCTTTAGGACTTGATAAAGCGCAGCATGCCGTGTTGATCAAGGGGATAACACTGTTCTTTATCTTTAAAAATCGTGGCCGCACGCTTTTATTTTCTTCTCCATAGTGCGGCATCTTTTATCCAGCTGTAATCCTGTCATGTGAGTGGGTTTCTGGTCCGCAATACTTGGCTCACGTTCAAGGCGAGTAGCACTGGTCGATCTTGCGACAATGGGGAGGGGAGGGGGACCTCCCAACTGTCACCGCTGACAAATGGACTCCTACCATGGAGGGTACGGGGGCACAGAAGGCACCAGCACCCATGGGGTAGCCTAATCACTTCAAGAACAGTCGTCCTTTGATCCACAAACATGTTACGTCCCAATCTCAACTGTGGGCTGTGCTTGGCACCTAGATGCACCCTGATGTCTCCCTTTCAGTTTGCCTCCACAGTGCAGGGCCTCCGGAGTGCAGTGGATTTTCCTCGCTGCACACTGGCTTCTGGGGACCCAACTCTCAAGTCACTTGGGTCTCAAGCATGGGGGGGGCGTGGGGATCTCAGCAAAACCCGGACCCCTCCCTCTGCTTCAGCCCAAGCCCAGTCCCCTCTTGCCATGGATATCAATTCGTGCCTCAAGGACTTTCCCGTCAGCCGCTGCTCACCTCATGTCTCCTTGCCACTTTTTTGCTTCACGGCTGCCAGGGAAGATCACATTCAAGTGGATTCCAGGGTTGGCTGCAGTCAGCCTCTGACTCAATCTACTCAGGCCGTGAGCGTCAGTCAGGGTCTCTGTCCTCCTCCAGCAGGGTATGGCTTGCTGTCTTTCAGCTGCCATGGTCACCATCTTAGCTGCTGGTTCCTCGCCGCCTGGACATCTGCGAAATCAGCGACCCGCCTGGGTTGTCCAAATTCTCACCATTGGGGGAGCTCCCAATGGGATGTCTGGTCACCACTATCTGTGTCTACGGGGGCAATGGGGCCCTTGGGTGGAAGAATTATCAGGCTACTCGCCGGGCTATTTTTATTTTTATTTTATCTATGTTACCAATCAATTTACCTCAGTCTTTGTTTAAAACTATTGATTAATCCCTTTCAAAATGTTCCTAAAACCAGAAAAATGCAAGAATTTTCCTTTCAAAACATAAAGAATTTAATTAGGTTAGGGTGCTTTTTTCCATCTAAAAATCTTTTTTTGGGGGGGTTTTTAGGACGCATGATTTGTTTATGCATACATGGTTTGCCTCAAGGGATCTGCAATTTTTCCGCACTATGTCTTTAAAAATGGTGGCCGCAAGTCTTTTTTTTCTTCTGCACGGCGCAACATATTTTATCCAGCTGCCTGTCAGGTGAGTGCAATTACTTGCTGTTGTTTTTAGAATGGAGCTCTTGTGGTCAAAAGTAGAACACAGGTAAGGTAGCAAATACATGTACAAAACCTCTATACTGACCTATAGATCTTTCAAAGTAGAATTAATCTAAACATTTCACAGAGATGCAACTTTGATAGGAAGTATTCACATAAACATATTGTTCTTTAGATTTTCATTTATTTTAATTTTCATAGTTAACGAGAAAAGCATTTTTGACTTTTTTAGTTTTTTATATCATAAAGCAAGAAAGATTATTTGATTGAAAAATGGGTTCAAAAATGAATTTGTCACTGTAAACATTGTCTATCCATTTTTCAACCAAATAATCATTCTTGCTTTATGATATAAAAAAACTAAAAAAAGTCAAAAAATGCTTTTCTCGTTAACTATGAAAATGAAAATAAATGAAAAACTAAAGAACAATATGTTTATGTGAATACTTCCTATCAAAGTTGCATCTCTGTGAAATGTTTAGAATAATTCTACTTTGAAAGATTTATAGGTCAGTATAGAGGATTTGTACATGTATTTGCTGTTTATTTTCTCCCCCTCTAGACCTAACAAGCAAACGTGGGAGTACTCTGTATATAATATTTCTGAACACAGCTAAGGTAGCCATCTAAATTTTGGAATTCACATGTAAACAAAGCTTGTGAGGTCAGTTACATGGGCCATTCTAAGTCCCAATGTAATTTGATTTCCTTCCTCCTACCTCTTAACCAGAGCTTTAAGTGGTCCGGGTCTCACCGGTGCTGAGCATCGGCAGTTTTTTAAAGTGGGCCAACACGGGTCTCTATCGGGCTCTGTGTTGTGCCCTGGCAGAGGCGGTAAGTTTTTTTCCAGACTGCAGTGACAGCAGGCACAGCAATGTGCACATGCTCACTTTTCACTAGTGAAGAGGTTATGCCATGACGTCATGCCAGCTGAGGGTTGTAGGATGAGGGAAATCCTTTAACGAGAGTCATTTTCGCTCTGGATTTCCATTCTTTTTTGAAACTCAGGAGCAGCAACATCTTCATGGTGTCAAGCCATAGTTGCTGCTTATTTACCTTATCCAACTAACATCCATTGACACCTCCAATAATACTGACTTGTTGTAGGTATGATGCTACTTGTATCATATATCTGGATGCAAAGAGAGAACAAGCATTTGCAATGGAATAGGTCTCGCATTATTAAAGTTTGAGCTGTTGACATTGCTAATAATAATGCAACACCAATAGCTCAAACATTCAGTAATGCGAGACCTATTGCATTGCAAATGCTTTTTTTTGTTGCTGTTTTATATAGCGCAAACTCGACCCAAAGCTATCGGAGTGCTTTACATGAGCACCAGTTGCATTACAGATGGAATGTAAAGTAAACTTTTATGAATTAGAAATGTGAATTTACAATCGTAAATCATGCAACTTCTTGGTGGAAGCCACAAATAAGCTGTAGAAAATGCAAAGCACTTAGAGGTTCAAACAAGGGCAAGTATTAATTATTAGTATAAGCATGTCAACACAAGTACTAGAAGTGTAGAGCTTCTTAACTTATACTTTAGAAATCTATGAATGAAGCAGCCAAAAACTCTGAACATGCGCCCCTCAGCCAAAGAGCGGATTCCAGAAATGTAGGAAGGTAGACCGTAGAAACCGGGGAATATGAACCTGGCACACCAGTAACACAAGACATTAAAGTTTAGTCATGTATGTTGTAGACAGAGCAACTAGTAACAAATCCTGGAAACCTAGTAACACAGAGTTGAGAATGTGGAAACCCCTTATGTAAAATACACCCACCAGCCTTTCTTCTCCTGTGCTGTGTACCAGGGGCGGCTCTAGGCTCATGGTGGCCCTGGGCAGGGAACGTAGGTAGGGGGCCCCTGAAGAAGGGGTCCGGGCAGGGCGGAGCGTGGAGGCCAGTGAAGAGGAGGGGGTCAGGGTCAGTGGCGGCTGGTGACATTTTAAAGTGGTAGGGCGTAGCATTTTGGCTGAGCGTTAAGTGGTGAGAGTGAAGCGAAAAAGCCTGACCAACATTGTGGAGGGGTTTGTGGGGGTTTTCCAGGTTAGTCGCGTAGGCTCTTTGTATCCTCCTGTACGTCAGTTACCTTATCTGCAGACATTGACAGCGCTTAAGCAACTGAACAATCACTTTCACTCACATTTCTATATGTGACTTAATGGCCACCTACCACATGTGCTTATTCTTACAACTGAGCCAATTAATTGCACTAGGTGAGGGTATATACAGTTCTGAGTGCAGCCGAAGCTGCACTCTATGTATTGTGTGAATATAATCGGTGCTGTATCAGCCAGATCTAAAAACTTCATATCATCCTCAAGCTGTGCCTACAAAGCAGAAGCCCCCAAATGTCGTCACACCCCAAAAAATACTTAAAACATAAACACTACTTCTGTGTAGCAGCTTGCTTACATTTTAGGGTAATTTTTACAATTCCTCAAAGCATTCCTCTTTATTTCCAACTGAATGTAAGCCTCTGAAGCCAGTTATTCCACCTGCACCTCTTTTAGGCCTGGAGGCATCAGGTGTGTACACGAGGCACAAGAATAAGTGGGCTTTGACAGGGAAATCAATTCTTGAAGGTATGTGCTAACAATTAGTTGTTACCCGTCTTGTCAGTAGCTGCTGTATTAATTAGCCTGCGCACTACTTGAAGTGCCAGAGGTATGGAGTCGGCCTTTCGAGAAGAAAAGGAGATCGCCAGTGACATTGCACAAGACTAAGTTTATTTTTTAGGCACTGGATGGATTCATTTAGGCAATCGGTGAATTAAGTAATTTGCCCAGGATCAAAGGATGCTAAACTGACGGCAGGATTTAAACCGATCCCCATATCCTAAGTTGGCAGTTCTGATTACACACCATCATGCACACTGGTAGTCACAGTCATGCACACTGCCACTCACAGACAGTCATGCACTGCACACATGCTTTCACTGTGATGTCATACCCAGATATACAGCCATGAACAAACACAAACCCATACAATCAGGCACACAAACACACACGCTATTAATTAGATTTTACCTTGGCACATTTGACCTCAGCATGATCCTTCCTCTGAGATTCTGTCTCCAAAATTAGAACTACGGCCCTTTGACCGACACAGCCAAGGCTGTCACCAACAGTCACGGAATCGCGCTACAATACTCGCGGAGGGGGGAACGGGGGGTGTTGGGGGCCGCGCGGGGAGATTTAAAAAACGCCATGATTAACAAAAATAAACTTACCGGATCCGCGCCACCTCTGCGAGTCCCCCTTGGCCGGTATCCGAATCCTGCAATGGCACCTTGGCAAAATACCGCCTGCCCTCAGCCAATCCAAGCGCTGCTCCAACAGTAGCGCCAGGATTGGCTTGAGCAGTAATGCGCATATTGTGTTTAGGGCTTGACACTTTTTGCTACCAGCCCGCACATGCGCACTAGGCTGCTCATTAGAAGTGCGACATGGAACAACCCTCTCACTTCTAATGAGGAGCCTAGTGTGCGCAAGTTCAGGGCTGGTGCAAAATGTTTAAGCCCTCAGCAGACCCTGCGCACTCTTGCTGTGCGCTCCCCCGACCACCTATGTGTTATTATAGTGGACGCCAATCAGACACTTGCAGCTGAACTGCTGTAGTGCTGTCCCGCCCCCTTCTAAGCTGACTGTCTCCGGCAGCTTGGGAATGCCTGGATTGCATTGTGGTGAGACATCATAGAGAGAGTCAGAGAGTAACGTTTGACGGCAACGCTCGGTGGGGCACCGCCCAATCGCCCTAATGGACGCACCGCGCCTGGTCAGGGTGTTTGGAAGTGGAACAGAGCCGGAGGCCGCTAAATCCCTGCTAGGGGCCGCCACGCAAAAATTTATCCATCCTCAGAGGATTATTATATTAAGGATATATATTGGCGTGGTAGCCCCTGGGGTTTGGTGGCTCTGTGCAGGTGCACAGCTTGCACATGCCTAAGGCCACCCCTGTGTGTACGTCCTGGGGTTACAACAGGGTCCTGGTGGATCATTGTATGTATTTCTCTTCTATCTCAAGCGGTAATGAGGCTCTAATAATTCCATATCCCTATAGTATCAGTAGCGATTGGTGGAGCAGGACAGGATAATCTGCTAATAAGAAGTGAAACCCTAAAATAAGTGAAATGTGCGTTTATCAAAAAAATCCCCATTGCCCTATAAGAGACTTTCTACCCCAAAACACAGACGTTAGCGGACTTAAGGCTTTGAGAAACAGAATCCCTACTAAAAAATAATAAAACTATGAAAATAGACGGCGGAAACAAATGACTAGAAACTGGAACATATCCTTACGAACAGAGACCTTGGGAATTATGAATATTTTGAATTGTAGAAACAGAAGACTTTAATCGTAGGAATCAGAACATACATTCTGGGAATCAGTAACAAAACCCTACAATCTTACACACACAAACCCTGGAATGTGAGAATGTAGAAAAAATGACTGGTACAGAGAAAATATTTCTAGGAACATCGAACTAAAAACAGTATTACAAAACTTATAAACACTCACATGGACTAAACTCAGACCAAAAGCCACATTTCAACTTAGGGTGTAACCTACTATGATCATGTAAAAACATCATATCGGCAGAAAGGTAGGGCAAAGAAGGAAGCGTGAGCTGCTCAGGAGAGAGGAATGAAAGCAGACACTCCTTATTGGCATTGTAGTTGAATATACATAGGGCTTCATACACCTACAGGGTATCAAACAGTACTATCGGACTGTTGGTACAGTGGGGCGTGTTTGGTCAGGGAGTGTTGCAGAAGAACCGGTGAACGGAGACAGGAGTTGGGATGAAAGTATTGAGGGTAGCGGAGTCGTAATATAAAGGACAGGGATGCTTGAACCACTCAGTGAAGGAAGCAGGGAAATGAAAAGGGAAGTGTACGGGTTGGGGAGAGAGAGAAAGAGCATGTATTTAGATGAACGAGGGCGACAACAATGAATACTGGAGTGATGGTGTGGCCAATCACAGAAGCAGGAATTGGTAGGTGGTTATTATAAACTGCTGTGGGGGAAGCTGGCAAAAGCAAGAGCTGCAGAGGGAATAGAACAAACTATGAGGAGACAATGGGAAGGGTTTAAACTACTCAGGTAAGAGAGCAGATAGGAACTGCAAATAGGAAAGGAAACAAAGCAGGAACTGGTGACGGGACAGTCATGCCACGTTTATTCTAACGCCGATTCTCGCTCTGCGGTCTAATTGGATATTCCTGTAGGTCCTGACGAATATCTGTGCTATCGCTGCTCTAACAAGCACGGAATCGAAACCAGTGGTACGTGTGCACCACAGAGGAGCAGGGGCAAGCGAGCGCGGCAGCAAAGCGAATGAAATTAATTATAAACACATGTTTATAATTTAAACCAAATGCTGCTGCTGCGTGTTACTGACATCAATAGGCCATGGGCAAAGCAAAGGCGGTACATGCGCCCACCTTTGCAATTGCGTGCTGTGTTTGTTAAAAAGACGCACGCAAAGCCCAATAGCCGGGGGGAAAACGAAAAGCATACGCACCAGCGTGTGCGAGTGTGAGGTCAGATTTCAAAAGCCCCTACATAAAGTCATTGCCAGAACAGCGCATGCGCGCTGTTACAGGTTCGACCTAAAAAGCAAAATACAAGTAAGGCAGCACACTATGCTAAGCACGGATTTTTAGCTTAGGTGTTTTAAGCAACACCCTTAATTACATTGCCCACGCCCCTTTGAGGGACCCCCCCCCCCAGCTTTTTCATCCCACTTAAAGCCCTGCTCTTAACTCTAATTACAGTCATCAGCTAAGTGGTAGCCCCCCTCAGCTGCTCGCCATCCCAAAAGGTTAGACTGCACATCCTTCGGGCACCTCTGTGAGAATACATTCCCCTCACTCGCACAACCCCCTCGTCTGCCTGGAAAGCGCTCTTCCAACAGCGGGGGCCAACCACTTGTTCTGACTTTCTTTCCCTTTCGCCGGGTCAAAGTATGATGATAAAAGAACAAGTCTATGTCCCTATAAATGACTGTTGATGCCTGTCTCTTGCACTAGGTCGCCAGCACATAATCTGGTACAATAATTGTAACCAGTTTTTTTTAAAATTTGTACAACTCAGCAATAAAATGCAAAATAAAGTATGAAAGGTACTTGAAAAAATGACAGTGGGGTGTTGGATGGACCATAGAAAGCCGACACAATCTACTCCACAGCGATTTAGCTTTTAACACTGTCCAATCATTTTGGTGTCTTTGCTATTTAGTTACTCTTTACTGGCAGAGTAGTACAGTAATTTGAAAAACTCCGCATGGTATTCCATTAACTGCTTGTATCTTTTTGTTTTACTGTACACAGAGGGAGTCAATAATATTAGATTGTTTAGTTAAAGTTTAATGAAACCTGAGCGCGCGTTCACATAGAAGACATTGGAATAGGAGCCTAATGCTTGCTAATTGACCGGGGTTCTACAAGGATCCCTCCTCGCTGCTTCTCTGAAAAACATTCATTCATAATAAACATTGAAGTTAGTTTACATATTCAAAATATGATGCACAAAGCTGTTGTTGGGTTAATGACGAACAAAACACAACAGATTAGGCTTTGTGTTAGCTGTGATGATAAAGGGTGTGCTTGTGGAGCATGAATATTTGTTTTTGTACAGTATTTTTAATGCTTTTTGGGGACATGGGTCGCACAATATGAGTGTGTTTTTGTTTGCTCCTGTGTATTATTTAAATACATGTAGACAAATAATTGTTGTACAGTAACAGTTTCCTAATATGCAGGGCCGCAGGAATTATTATGATTTTGCTGTCATAACGTTTTCCGAATAATTATGGATTTGTCACATCTGCCACATATTATATAATTTGCTGCATAATCTGCAGATTTTAACAAAAATATTTTGTATCTATCTCAAACTGATCAAAAGTTAATTAAAACGCAGCAATACATGGTGCATACTGTGGAATCCCCTTCACAAAGGTTGACCGGTCAATTTTCTTTTGCTTATTGGTTGGTATGGATTTTAGGGATGAATTAATGAGGTGAAACTTTTGTCCAGACAATAATAACATGTGTAAAAAATGGCAAAAGAATAAAGAAATACTGTCACAAAATGTGACACATTACAATGCATAATTTGTCTTTAGTCGACACATAATTTAGTCAGCCCTGCCACATGATTTGGTGCTCACCTGCCACATAATTTCAGTAGCCCTGGGTACAGCATGTGGTACTGCACCCTTTCCCTGCTTTATGCACATTAGAATAGTAAATGTTGCTGTCCCCATAATAATGTGCTGCATAGGTAAATACAGATAAGGCCCAAAAGACGAGACCGATTGCATTGCAAATGCTTGTTTTGTTGTTGTTGTTGCAGTTTTTTAAAGAGGGAACTTGACCCGAAGATATCAGAGCACTTTACATGAGCACCAGTTTCGTTCCAGACGGACACATTCATTTAGTTTAGGCATGGGGAGATTAAGTGATTTGCCCAGAATCACAGGATGTTTGAGCCTCGTACTAAGACTCACACCTGGTTCCCCGGCTTCAAAGTCGGCTGCCTTGGCCATTACGCCATTTTAACTTGTCTTGCGGTCACAAAGCCTGTGTTTTTGTGAATCACAGGGTTTTCAACCACATATTAGATAGAATACTTGTCCCCAATGGAGTGCACGTTTAATTAGTGCACAAACAAATTAGATTTCATAAAAGGCAAGCTACCAACTTTACACACGCCATCATGAACATATATTAACATTAGTTCAGTATTGTGTCGATATCTGAAGACTGTTTCAAGAATCTAGTTTCCGGAGGAAATTAAAAACTTACCTCTTTTCAAAATAAGTGGGCTCCTCCCCTACTTCTCTTTCAGAGTGCTTCAGTTCAGCGCGGGGACACGCATTCTGCGTAACCAGGCGCTCTATAAATGCCCCTTAATAATAATAATAAAGAGTAAGGTAAGTTGGCTTTCCAATGAAGGCTTGAATCTGAGTACATAATGTTTACCAATATCTTCCCCTGAAATGGTAACAGTGAGATGGGTAGATTAGTATTTGGCTCCTCTGGTGAAAGGCATACATTTTTTAACAGAGGTTTTACCATGGCATATTTCCATTTTACACGAACAGGGCTCTGAGTAAGAGATTAGTGTGAAGTGTGATTGTCAGATGAAGCTGGACTCGGTTGTTTAATTATTTTGTTCTGATTAGTTTTACTACTTCCTACTTTAGGTTTGTAAACTTCGGTAAAATACGTCAAGTTGTTATTGTGGGTCTTCTCAGAAGGAACAGGGATTTTCAGGGATCTGTCCCTTCGTATGTTAGAGAGATAGGAGATTCATTTTCTTCTTCCAAAGTCTAATGTCTTCAATTTCCGAGGGGAAAAAGTCAGAGAGCTGAGTGCAGAGAGATTGAAATGGTGGCAGAGAGAAACTAGAAGCTGTAGGGGCAGAGAGTTCTTCACATACTCTAAATAATTCTAGGTGCTAATTCTAACAGTCATGTTTTGCTTTAAAAGTTAATGTTTTAATAGAAACAGCAGAGACATAGGTTTGACTTGCAACCTGCTTATATTTTACTCTCCACTGCTTTTCGTTCCTTCTGGTCTCTAACTTGGGTGCAGCTAGACTTAGGAGTAAACTGGGAATTGTATTAGCAGAGTCATTGATGCCACAATTAATCGTTTTTTTCAGGGCCTAAGGTGTCAAGAAGAGAGGTCATGACTGAAGTGTTCAAGAGCCTTGTCAGCACTTAGAGTGCGGGTTGATATGTTATTACCCTGGAAGAAAGAGGGAATTTGAACAGAGGCTTCTAAGAGATTGAGGGACGCCAGCATCTTTTGGAAGAGAGGTCGTGTACAAATAATATGTTGTGGGTTTTAGGTGTTGTCAAAGACAAAGGTGATCTGACCATGTCAAAGGTGAGGCAGCCCTACAAATAATGGAGGGGCCAAGGATAGCATAATGACGGTGCCTTGACTTATGGATTGTCCCATTGTTTGTTACTTTTAGATTTAAGAATTCAAAATCCCTAATGAAATCCACAATAGAGCCCTGGGCTTTGTATTGCCCAAAGATCAAGAAAACGTGATCATCACACCAGATCAAATTCAACTCTATTGGCTCTCACTCGAAGCAAGGATTCTGTTCAAGATAGCATGCTTGAAGCGCAAAGCGCTTCATTAAAACACTCAATTTACCTGGCAAAAAAACTCGAACGATCTGATTTGAATAGGACCCTAAGAAGCTCTAACACTTTACTTTTGAAACCACAAAATTAAAAAACGAAGAGAACTTATAACTGTGCCTTCTCTGGTCTTGCTCCGAGAATATGGAACACACTTCCTCCTGAAATCAGAGCTAATCCTACGACCGCCTCATTCAAATAAGAGCCAAAGGGTTGCTCCTGAATAGCTACCTGCAACAATAGACTTGCAGTCACCCAAACTAACATATTGTTTCCTGTTTACAGCACTGATCTATCACTCAATTATGCATGCCTTGCTTCTTCATATCTAATATGATAGTGTCTGGGTTTTTTTCACATTGTGTTTGTTTAACTTCTAATATAGTTAGTATTTTACACCTTTATCTGCTTATCTGGTCTGCTTCTATGTACAGAGCTCTTCAATTAATAAGGGTGTGGCATGTGTCTTAGTTTGTGGGGTGCAATAAAAAAGTAAAAGATTATTTTTGACACATTTTGAATTCACAAGCTAGGGTTGGAAACGAGTTCTGAATTGAGCGTTTTTATAACTTAGTATACTCTTATAAAGTATCCCACTCACCTACCCCAGTTACTCATGCCGATCTAACCTTATGCTGGAGTAGTTAGACGTGAGGAGTTTATCTAGTGCGTGGTCAAAGTTGTCATTTCCACGCCTCTACAAGACAGTAGAGAACCAAGTCAAAAGACTCACAAGACCTGCAGTCTCAATGCAATATTGAGTAGCGGTCCCAACATTGTAAAGCACAGCTTTGACCTGATACTGTAAGTTAGTATACCCTATTTCCACAGGCCAAGGGGAATGTACTTTATAGAGTGGAACAATGTGCAGTAAGTTGCCTAGGTCTACATTTACCTTGGCATTCTCTGATAATGTATAGTATGGGCAGAAATGTGCAAGTAACTCATTATGACTACCGTATAACAATACTTTTTGGAGAACTCTCAATAGAAAAAATAGGATGCAACAGATGTTGGATTTTGCATACCTGTTGAGTATTTGTGACTTGTTATTGTAGGTGGGCTGAAACTGGAGATGCATCATGGCTGATGATGCTGGGGCACAGATGGATACGCATTTGGTGTGCCAGCTGCATGTTCACTGCATGCATCTGCGCAGCTGCCCTCTCTAAATGGACCTTGTTAGTGTGGCATATCTTGACACCTGGATCTCCAACTAGGGAGGCGGAAGCCCTCCCACAAGTTGGCTGGTAAACAGACAGTAAGAACTGCTCAGGTGAAAGTATCCCTGATCCTTCACTGAAATATGATATCAGGAGAGGTATCCCAAATGCACGAATGTATAAAGTAAAGCAATAAAATACTAACTGTAGAAATAACTAAATGTACCTAGACACGTGTCTCAGGTACAGAACTATCGACTGTCAACAAAAGTATCTGGGTGTTTGTAAAATCTCAGGAGAGCACAGCTGCCTCCTCTAAATAACCCTCAACAGTGTGGCAGATTACAACGACTAGACTGCCAACCGGTAAGGCTGAAGCCCTCAATCAAGATTTTCGGTAACCAGACAGTAAGAACATATCAAGGCTTGGGTGAAAGTATCCATCCTACACATGTGGATTACTGATTATCAGAACAAAACAGTTGTGTTAGTAGGAAAATAGTGTTGGTCTTATTTAGGAGACCATAGATCCCCCAAATTGGGAAAAATAGCCCTCGCTCACTATTACCATCCAGTTGGAGCGCAGGATATCATAAGGAGGAATTCAAATGGTAAGTAGGGGCTGCACTGCCTAGAAGTAGAGCAGGTGTGCTACCTTTATTCAGGACAACCGTGAGAGGGTTACAAAATTAGAAGGTTTGATGGTAATGGGGTATTAACAGTATCACTGGCCAAATCTTTTAGGTGCAGGCAGATTGAATTAGCGTGTAATTCCTCTGAATACCAAGGTTCTTATTGGTCACTAATGTGTGATTAAAAAGACAGGCTGGTGGGCTACTAAAATACAAAAGGGCCACGGTGAATTCACTCATGTCTTTAAGGGACACAGTCACTGCTAATCTCAAACAATCCGCTGTTAGCCCGAATAGGCTAAACAAGTCTTTATGTAAGGGTTCAGCAGTTGCGCAGCTAAGTTGAAGAACCGGGTTTTAGAACCCAGCGGCGCCAGGGGCACGCCCAAAGTCTTCGGGTTCACCTGTCTTAAAATACAGAGACACAGGATACTTCTCGGTGGCGTCAAAGATCGAGTTTATTGGCTGCAGCAAGAAACAGAAGTCCACGAAGTACAACACAAGTATATTCGTAGGAGACTGCTCAAACTCGTAAGGTGAGTCATCCTCTTTTATGCCAAAAATCACATTCTGGACAAACACCCACTATTTACAATTTGTCCAATCATAGGTAACATTACAAAAGGTATCGCATGACGACAAACCCACTTTTTGGTTGTCCGGCCCACCATTAATTATACAGGAAAGCCCAACATTCCTTCTTGCACAAGCCGGACAAACCCATAATAAAAGGACCACAACCCATATCATAAAGAGGCCATAAAAGAAGAAACAGAAACAGATAAGAAGCAGGATAGTGTGTGTGTGTGTGTGTATAATAAACTTTACAATGTCCTGTGCTCTGATACTCAATCTTGATCAGCTACCGGGCAAGGAACTGGCTTAGCAAGGTCGGCTTCAGGCAACGAGGTCAGTTCACTCGGGTCATCCAGAAGTCAGCTAACGTGTACGTGTACTAAAGACTCGCTCAGCCGCAGTCATCAGCCTATGTGAGGGCAACCACAAAATGTCTGCCATGCACAAAATGGAACCGATGGTTTGGAATGAAATCCCCAAATACATAGTGAATCCATCGGTCTAACATGACAAAATCACTCGTACTTGCCGCACTCACTAGTTACAGTTCGCTATTATCAAATTCATAACCAAACCATGACATTTATAAAACGGGTTCAGAATTAACGGAACCTCAAAGTGTTCAGCTTGTGACATCAGGACATGCTATACACCACACGGTGTCTGACGTTTGGGTATTGTGTCACACCAATAAGAAGTGCCTGTTAGGTTCACCAATTGCTTGTGTCCTATAAAACTGCTAGGATGCTGATTTCCTTTGCTATCAAAAAGAAATAGGCAGAGTACAGCTAGGAGACATTGATGTTTAGCAGATATACAATGCACATATTATCATGACAAAACATTGAAAATGGGAAATCCACTGTATCTGAGTCTTAATGATTAGATTGGTGCTCAAGCTGTGGTCATTTTGTATTTAGTACAACGTGTTATAGTGATTTCAATGTGTCATATATGCATGATGGTGCAATGAGTTGCATAAATCGGATCATTACTGATGACATGGTATGTAGTCATTGCCCTGGATGGAAAAAGATTTCACCTGAAATGATAATGTAGATGTTCTCTGAATGCATATTTTCAATATACCAGTCAAGCTTGGTACAATGATTAAGTGTAAAACATGAAACTATATCTATACTAATTAAATAGTCTTTAAATGCTGCAAAGGAATATCATCATTGAGCTGATAGATGTGTACCACTATGTGTATCAAACATTGTTCCTGTTTGAGTAATATGTTTTCCACACTATTGTTGTTTCTGGGTATCCATGGGGATTTGTTGATCACCATTCATTGAAGATTCTCTGTATTATGAGCGGCTTGTGAAAAACGATAAATTATTGTAGACATTGATGTTTTGCACTATGTGTTACTTCTGTGTTCACTGATTCTGATCTTGATTTTTCTGGTGGTCATTCCAACATTTCCTGACTGCAAGGGTCTATGATTAGGTAAATCAAATTTTTAGAGTTGCTGGTGGTATGGTGTTAAGGACCCAAGAAGAATTAAAGCAATGATTGATGCTTTCTGTTACAGAGGTTAGTTGGCACCTGCTAAAATTACTGTAAGGATGGTGGCTTGTAACTGGGTGTAGACACCTGTTAAATATACCGAGGATGGGTTTTCTTTTCTGGGGGGTCTGGTAATGGCCAAAATGTTACAGAGGTTTGCGCCATACATTTTATCCTTTTGTACAAACTGGTCGTAGGGTTTGCAGTCAAGGTTTTGTAAGTTCTGCTGTCACCAAATAGAATTAGCCATTCCCGATGTTACATTTCTTTTATGTAAAGGACAGTGACACCACTTGTCTGCTGATTTCATAATAAAATTTAGCTCGAAACTTAACTCATTTCCTGGAGTGATGACAGATCAGACATTTTCAGTGTTTCAATATCATGTACACCATCCTGCTCTAAAGGCAAGTACCCCCTAGGGTGTATTTTAATACTAGGTGGGGAAAATGAAGATTTTTTTTTTATTCCAATCTCTCCTCTACCATGTATGTCACTGTCTATTTTGGAAAAGAAAACTTTCAGCCTGCTTTTTCAGAAGCATATCGCCAATTCACATCTCATTTGAAATTAAAAAACATTATTAGTCGGAACAAAACCAAAATGTTCATTTAAAATGACATATTTTTGTTTCAATAGAAGAGTGTCTGTCGGATATACCACAAGATTGGTTGTTTGATTGTCTAGCTTGACAGTGTCAGCAATCCACCACAGAAAATTATCTAAGGAGTAGTACCATACACTCAGTAATAAGAAAGGTATTGCAACACAGTGATAAAAGGCAGAAATTAATTCACCACACATTTTCACCCAAACAAGAGGCTTAGGCACTGCAGTATTGACTTTCATCAAAAGTACCTTAATCATTATAGGGGCGTGAGTGTTTTTTCCATAAAAAGATGGGAGTACTTCTAAAACTATCTAACCAGAGGGAAACGTTTTTATACATGCACCAGAGGAACTTTTATATTCTCCTCTTAGTAGACCGCACATGCAAGTAACACCTTGGAGGAAAATGTTGTGACTGGTAGTTTTAGTGTGTTCCGCAGAACCCACGTGATATTACCTACTTTGATTTTTACAATTTGTCCCACAGCTGAACCAACGCCCCCAGCTGCAGCATTCACAAGAACGGTTTCCCCTGCCTTGGGACGACAGATCTCCAACAAGCCAAAATAGGCAGTAATCCTAGAAAAGGGAGAACACAGAACAGAGAAGATGAACAAAGACATTGTAAAATACACTGGTATGTCATTATATCCTTCATCTTACTGTTGACAATTACATTTCATCTATTTGCTGGCTCTAGCACATACACATTTCTTATTTTAGTCATCTCATGTACAGAATACCCTGCAGCCCCAATGAACTGAAGACGTTTCTGTAAATCAACTATGGGACTGACACAAAATAGATTTCTTGAAGTACCTTACTCCTTCTTTCTGGCTAAGTTTCAGCTGGATTTGCCTGTATGATTGTTGTGATAGCATCTTGACACTTACTTATAAACCATTGCAGATCACAGGGGTCTGCAGCTATAATTAAGTAGAAATATGCTATCAATTACAATCATCGATATAGATCTCCACAGTGAGGTGATGGGTGAGCCAGGGTCTACACTAACATTCTACTGGTACCCTGTACAGTACCAAGAATACAGCATCAATCTGTTATTCTATATTTCAATACCTCAAAGACACACAATACACAAACTTACATACATACACACAGTGATATACAAATAGTACACTACACAACTTCCCCTGCACACCACCCAGGAAAAAAAAAACTCACAAGCACACATTCTGAATTATAAAATTAGTATGCGTAAAAACACAAGACATTTTTGTAGTATGGCTGCCTCTCCAGAGCGGATGGTTCCTTCAGGGAAGTTAGTAAAATTAGTCCTCACCCAGTGGTGGTACCCACCTACTTTAAAAGGTATTAAAATCGCCTTTTAAGGAGTATGTGTAATGTCTACCTTCTCCATCATCCTCCTTGTTATTCACTCACTGGCTTTCCCTTCGTCACCACCACCCTCTGAAAAATTAAACCTCTCCCATCTGATGTTTCAGTAGAGTTTTAATATTTTGAAACAAGCTGTTGTGGGGCACAGCAGGGTCAACTCTAAGTCTCCATTTTAGCTTCACGTTTCAGGATGACATCGTTTTCTAATGGTGACTTTTTATATTCTCTGCGCTTACACAATAATGTACTGAGAAATTAATATACATGTAGTGCATGTTAGCAAGCATTATTTTCATGTTATTCATATACTCTATACAAGGTGAGGCACATAGAATGCAATATCCTTGTATTTAGTTGTACTGTTGGAGGCAGCTCTCAGCTCCAGACTAACGATCACATCAGCTCTGCACCATTGACACAGTGTGATTGGAACAGTGCTTTTATTATACAAACAACCTCTGCATTATATTCGCCTTGGGACCCTACGGGTAAGTAGTGCGCTATATAAATGCCAATACATTTACATTTACATTTACACATTACACTGCTGGGATTGTCCTGGAACGTGACACACTTTGACTGAGATGCAGTTCTGCTGACATACATCCTGCAAATTATGATAAACTGTTCTGCAAAGGCTGCCTTCCTGGTTCATTATAATCAGGTTAGGGGGTGTTAGGCTATCCCAAGGGAACTGGTAGAGTGTACTCCCAAAATGATCTCTATAGCAAAGTAGTGTTAGGTAGGAGTATAATCATATAATCACATAGTAATGTTATAATGGTTGAACTGTTTATCTTTTTCACCAAAATTGTAATGCTAGTTACAAAGCTTTGTTTCTTCTGCCTAATATTTGCAGCACACTCTATCTATACAAGAATATGATTATTTCGATAAATGTTTGAAAAGCCAATTCATATCTTTCTTGTTTTTAACTTGGGCATGCAAAAAAAAAACAATGAAAGAGTAAGATATGTTTCCACGTTTACCTTGGGGAGTAAAAGAGTGGTCATGTTTGATACCATCTGGTACCCTGGTAAGGTTAGGGGTGTGACATAGGTCAATGTGAGCTACCAAGGAACCAGGACAACATTATCTGATAGTCTGAAGCTCATGTTGTCCAGATACACATTCCTACTTAATTTATAGGAATCATGTAGCAATGCTATGCTCCTAATGAAAATACACATTACCTACTCTAAACGTTCAAGGCAATTTGTTTTGCACCCAGTTATTGATTCTAGCATTCAGCAGCCTTCTCCTCTTCCTACTGTGAAAGATCACTTTCGGATTTTGTGAATGTGTCTAGTCCTCTGACATTTTTGCGAATGGAATCCTTGCAAACATTGCCCGTAAGCACTTATTTTTCATGATTGTTGTCCAAAACACCTCCATTTCCAGTAAAAACGCTAACTTATTGAAATATGTCTTGAAGTCCTCCAATTCCTGTTTTTGGCTTGTGCCCTAGTGTCTGCATGTGAAGGGTATATGTCATGCAGTGGCCCCTCGAGGTTGGGGACATTCCGGCTCACTTTGAACTTGCGGATGTTGAAGAAGGGGAATCAACTACAAGTCATCATAATCGCTGCTGATTCCAGCAGAAGATATATTCAACTTAGATTCACAATCTGAACAATTTACAGAGATTCTTATCCCATTGGCAATATATGAGTAAGTTCACTGTGATTCCTTTAACTATGGCAGCAGCCGGATGAAAGCAAAAACCTAAAGTTTTTAAGGAGGCTCTGGAAGTATTTGTTAGATAGGACTGTTGCAGTACGATCTAGTTTAGACACAAGGTCACAGGGCTCTCATGAATCATCCTCAAAGACAGTTTAGGACAATGTAGTGAAATTAATGAATCCAGTAACTCCACAAAGCATACCATTATTAATGTGAAAAAAGTTGCATGATTTATACCAATAAGTATGTGAGAAGTACTTGGTGGCCAAGGAATACTCAGGCAGACTGTAGGATACTTTTAGACTTTAAAATGTCCAAAATATAATTCACATTTAGAGACTTGTGGTTCTAACTAGTATGATTAGCTTTTAATAGTGTATGATAATGTCCAATTGACCATTGCATCTCTTAGTCACCCTTTTGTCCTGCAATATTTATGTTGTAAAAAAAGTAACTTGAATGTAAAATACAATCCTGGTCGGGTACATTTTGACATCCTGCATTAATTAAAGTTTTGCTTTTTATGACGTTATTAAGTGCAAAATATTACAATTGTTAAAATAATATGCAGCACAGCAACAGTATATTGCCACACATTAGCAGCTGGCAGCTTTGGCAGTGGAGAAGCAGGTACATGAATTAAATAGTTTAAAAAAAGAAAAATGTATAAAAAGTCACTTACCTGCTTGAGCGGACATGTCCTCCTCGTTCATACTTAGCCAATCCTTGCGCTGCTCTCATGCTGTTAACCAGCATGAGAGAAGCGGCAGGATTGGTGGGAGAGGCCTCTCTTGGCACTCCCTAGGACAGTATAGGCTTCTGCAGACTCTCAACCCAGCTGTTTAAGAAAACTGGGTTGAGAAGTTTCTAGTGCATGTCAGGCTGGCCGTCGCAAGTTGGGCGGTCAAAGTGACATGCAAACTGTAAACTAGTGCACAGGCAGCCCACCACTGCACCCACTCAGCAGGCTCCGCCTCGTCCCGACACTGAGGTCAGGATGGGCTGACAAAAAATAAAATGGTAATGAATTAACCATTTTATTTTTCAGTTCTGGGCTATTTCTGGGGGCATTTTAGTAGGGCAATGCTCACCCACTGAAATGAAGGAGTTGTCCCTGTTTCAACCCTCGACATGCGAGCAGCCCAATCTACTTTTCAGCAGTCCAATGTTCGCTCAATAGTCCAACCCTCCAGCATTTTGCGATTTTGCGATTCACTAAATATTCGCAAAATTAGCTGAAGAGCGCGATGAACGAGATATTTAAATTTCTGTCCACAAAAAAATCTCCCGGCAGATACACCCACTATTATTGTCAGGATGCACATGTACAGTTGTCCGTCAGGAAATACATCTAGGTTTAGGGACTAGAAATAGGCTACGCAGGACTTGGTCACACACAAGCATGGCTTCTGCAAGCAGACAGGTCAGATATGCATGCGCTGTGGCTACGGACCTAATGTCAAAGGAATTTTGGGTTTGGCATTTCGCCTTTTTTGGTCTCTTGCCCTCGTAAAGCATATAGCGGATTTGTGTGCCTGTGATGCTAAGTCCAATCAGTGTACACTACATTTGTGCTCTTTTGTAAACTCTATTTCACTCCAAGGCGCGATTTTATCATTCCATTCTTAAAGTTTTTAAATATTAGGAAGTGTCGGCCTGCTTTATATCATCTCCAGCTTCTCAAAGATGAATTTACTTGTTTAATGATTTATAGATACATGTGCTCGGCTGTGCGATTACAGGACATTGTCCAAAAATTTTTTTATAATATGTTTTACCAAATAGTAATGTAATGGTAATGTAGTTTCTTATATAGCGCACGTATCACCACAAAGGGTATCTCGGCGCTTGCTTTGGGAACCCGTCCTGGTTTTTCCCTGTGGGCTAGCCCAGCTGGGCACCCCCAAGGTGAAAGCCAGGCATCCCGCCGCGGGGGCCGTAGTGGAGATTGAGCAAGCTATTGCCCAGAGTTGCAGAGCGTGAACCCCTGATTCAAGTAGGCACCGAAGCGAGAATTATCAGGTCCATGGAAATTTGGGCTCCAAACCCTGCCGCGTCGGGAATTGAACCCTGGTCCCGGGCCGACCTCTGCTTCTGGGTCTGCCTCCTCTAACCGGTGAGCCACACTTCTCCACTAACAAGAATCAATTTTAGGTTATGCGGTTTTATGGAATATGGGATTGCACGTGACATTATTTAGTTAGCGTTTTAAATTATGGAGTTGTTCAGGAGGTCATTCATGGAAAATATTAATTAAGACTGTGACATTTTGATATTGAAGCTGCTACTGTTTTGATTATATCACCTTGTATGTGTGTCCCCTTTTGTTTTAAATGTGTTATGATCTACTCTTTTATGGCTGATGGTCAGTTGAATAAAGATTATTTGTTTTGATAGCGAGGTTTAAAACTAGAAATAGGCTACGCAGGACTTGGTCACACACAAGCATGGCTTCTGCAAGCCCTCAGGTCAGATATGCATGCGCTGTGGCTTCGGGCCTAATGTCAAAGGAATTTGACATTAGAATGTGGCACTCATGGATACTGGTGATGTCTTGCCTTGTTTTGTGCCCGCTGTGAGAAGTTAGCCTGCATATGATGTCCACTAGTTCTAGTGGGCACCTTGCACCAGTCTAATCAATCATTATTGATGGTGGTTGTGAAGTCAACCTTATAGAAAGCTATCCTAGTGGTAGCATGAACCAGCAGTCTTCAGGCTAAGACTTCAGCAGCCGAGTTAAGCAAGAAGAGAAGTGTGGCTCAATGGTTAGAGCGGCAGACCCTGATGCAGAGGTATGGCCTGGACCAGGATTCTATTCCCGACGCGGCAGGGTCTTGGGCTCAATGTCCACAGACTCGATAATTCTCGCCTCGGTGCCTACTCTAATCATGGGTCCCCACTCTGCAACTCGGGGCAATAGCTTGCTTAATCTCCACAACGGCCCTAAAGCTCTGGGATGCCTGGTTTCACCTTGGGGGTACCCAGTAGGGAGCATCTCACAGGGAAAGCCAGGACGGGTTCCACAGCGGTATACAGCGCCAAGATGCCTGTCAGGTGATAGTGCGCTTTACAAGTATACATACATTTACACACACATATATAATCCCTTGAATACCATTTGAAAGGACACCACACAAGGTATATATCAAATATATATGTATTTAATCTAAACACAACCCCTCTGCACTCTTTATGAGGTCAGAGGTGAAAATACAATACACGTCACACAGTTAATATACGATAAGTTGCACAGTATACGTTATGCCCTAGGGGCCTCACAAACCATATACTAAGAAAGTGGTATAAGTACCACGTGAGAATTAGAAAGCAGGCCTAGGGCCTGTAGAATCTCTGGGGCTACACTAAACAAGCAAAGGTTAGCAAGTAGGAGACCCACGGGAGCCGTGTGCAGTGTCTAAACACAGACGAGGGTTCCCATTGACTTTCAATGGAGTTCGTAAAAGTTACAAAGTTACAGTTTAAGGACACTTCCAGATAGACTAGGATGGAACCCTTTTAAGCTAGGACACTTCGAGAGTCAAGACCCACGTGAGCACCGGCGTACTCGTGTTACCTCACCCAGGGAAGCCGGGTGCATAGGTGTCTTTCCGTGTCGGGTTTCGTCATCGTTTTCTATGGAGAGCTGCAAAGAAGTGCTGCAGGTGACCAGAGAAAAAGTGTCAGGGTGGATCCAAGGGTGGATCGGAGATGTGAAGAACCTGAAAGCAGAGGGGACAGAGTCTGGGTCACTAGCCAGTGACCAGGAAGGAACCAGGTGATGTCTGGTGCTTTGCAGGGGAAGAAGGTGAGTTTGTCTCCTCAGCCATAAGGTCCAGGAGGCATTGATGATGACCAGCAGCTGGATTCGAGCTGTACCACAGTGGATCTAGATGACTGCAGTGTTGGTCTCCGGATGGACCCAGCAAGCCTTGGCAACCGCAACCCATGAAGGATGTCAAGATTGGATCTGTTGCAGACCAGCAAGGTCTGTGGCACTTCTCCTTTTTAGGGAAGCTGGAGCAATCCTGGAGCAACCAGGAAAGTAAAGTAAATTCAAGATGGCATCTTTGGGGGCTCACTAGCCAACGGGCAAGGATCTGGGAAGACGCGTCAAGCACAAATACAAAGGCGGGGCCCATGGGACACTCGTGGAGTATGGGGGCCTGAGCTTCAGTGCTAATAGTACTCGGGCTGGGGCTTCTTTTACCCCAATGCACAACTTACTGAGGCTTATGGAAAGGAGTGCAGGTAGCAAAATGCAGAATGACCAAGATGGGCGGTCCCATGTCTCTCGTGTCTGCCACGGGTCTGAGCTTTGCTGGAGACGTGGGTCAGGATCAGAGAAATCTGAAAGTCTAGTTTTTGAGTCGCAGAGTCTTTGAGTTCTGACGGGAGCCTTGAAACTGCAGACCGGAAACAAGCTTCTTAGGACCGGTTTCTGGCATTACAGCCGTCTTCAGCCTGGCTTGCATGAATCCAGTGGCAAAGTGAGCAAGGGACTCACGTCTGAGCATGTTTGATTCCGGTCCAGGGAAGGCATGGCTTGGCAGTTCGGGCTGGGCTGTTCCCATGAGGCACAGGGTCGGACTGATTTGCATATGGCCATGTCTGAACTGGGGTGACAGAGTGGCTAAAGAACGGTGATGGATCAAACCCAGATCTGTTGACTGGGTGTGAGTGTTTGATTGGTTCAGATGCTCTGTCCAGGTAGGGAAGAAGAGAAATGGGTCAGAAATTGGAAGGAAGAGAGGGATCTAGACCGTTTTTTTTAGAATAGGGAGGACTATAGCGGATTTAAAAGAAGAGGGGACAGATCCAAGAGCCAAAGAGGAGTTAAGGAGAGCAAGAGGGGGAGCAGGACAGTTGGTGAAAAGAGTTTTAAGAATGCGTGCTGGCGCGCAATCCACGGGAGAGCCAGACTTAATTTTGACCAAAAGTTTTAAGAATAAATCGGTGGAGATGGGAGGGAAAAAAGCAAAAGAGAAAGAGGGACAGATAGAGGGACAAGTAGGACGGGGTTGAGGCACTGTAGGAATGTTGGCTTTAATCTTCATGATCTTGTCGATAAAAAAGTCGTTAAGTGAAGAGCAGAGGGACTGTGAGGGAACCAAACTAGGGGTGGAGCGATCAGAGGTGGCAAGATTGTGGACCAGAGAGAAAATTTCACTGGGTTTATTGGCCGCGAGAACGACTCTTTCATTGAAGTAAGCGGTCTTAGCCGCTAGGATCGCTTTTTTATATTGGAGTGATTTGTATTTGGCGCACAAGAAAGGACAATAGTTCCGTCTACAGTGGCGTTCCGACCGCCTGAGGTCGAGTTTAAGTGTTTTAAGTTCTGGAGAGAACCATTTGTGCGCGTCATATGAACGAACCGCCTTGATCTTTCTAAGCGGGGCGACTAGATCGCACGAAGAGGAAAGCCATGTGCCAATGGCATTAACCTGGGATTCAAGAGGAAGATTAGTGAGGTTAGGAGCAGAGGAAGCCAAAGTGAGCGAGAGGGAGACAAGGTCGGTCCGATTCCAATTGCGGGCTAAGATGTTTTTCGGAAGGGGGGGCTTATCAACCGCTCCCAGATGGATGGAGAAGGAAATGAAAAAATGTTCCGACCAAACGCATGGGGATATGAGAAGAGATGAGACAATGGGACGTGAGGACCAAATTTGATCCAAGATGTGACCCTGGACGTGAGTAGGGACTGAGACATGAGATGTGTAGTTTAGACATTGGAGAGTACCTGAAAAATCTTTCGAGGGGAGGTCTTCCCTAGGGTCGCCCGGCCAATAATTAAAATCGCTGAGCAGAAGGACGGAAGAATGGTTGACCACAAGAGTGGCCATAAGGTCCTGAAAGGAGGCTACAAAGGAAGGCATAGATTGGGGGGGACGGTACACAAGGACAACAGTAAGGGGGGCAGAAAGATTGAGAGAGCGGGCCACAAAGTAGTCCACATTGGATATGGTGGGGGGTGATTGAGAAGTTGGAATTTGAGGGTCGACCGAATGATCATCGCCACCCCTCCCCCCACCATACCATCCGGACGATCAGCCCGGAGGGCATAATGGGTGTCAGGAAGAATGGCTAGGAGGTCGGGAAGGGAGTTGGCAGTGAACCAAGTTTCAGTCAGAAAGAGGAAGTCCGGGGAATCAGTGGTCAGAAGGTTAAAGAGAGCTGTCTGATGTTTGACAGCAGAGCGGGTGTTAAGCAGTAAAGCAGAAGCTGCAGTAGGGACAGGGACGAGGGGGGAACAAGGGACAAGAAGGGGGTCAGCAGCGGGTGGAGTGGGACTAGAAGGAACCGGAGTCGGGGGAAGAGGGGAAGAGACAAGAATACCAAATGTGTCAAGGTGTCGCAAGAGTGAAAGTGAGGGTGGGGAGACTGCAGTGAGAGCTATAGGTTGAGCTGAGGTGTACACCAAAGAAGGGGCAGAGTGCATGGCCCCTGGTCCTGGCCCGTCACGGACGGGCGCAGACGGGCTTAACTTGGGCGCAACTTCGGCGCGCCTTCGTCGCGCCGCTGCGCTCGTCCGCTGCGCGGCCGGGATTGGGTAACCATAAAATAGGGACACATGGGGAGGAGGATCAGGGGGCGTGGCAAGGGGGGAGGTGCCAAAGAACTGCAGCGCCGAGCCCAGACCCGCCCAAGATGGTGGAGCCGCCCGTCCCACTCCAAGAGTCAGGCAAGGAGGGGGCGATCAGCGGAGGCGGTCTGGGACAGGGGCAGCCAGGAAGGACTGGAGCACTAGGTCCGGAGCGCTGAAGAGCAGAGCAGGTAGGCGGCTAAAACTTTCCAAGAGGAATGTCAGAGTGTTTAAAAACAGCGTTGCTCCTGGAGACGCCTCGGGAGTTCTGGAGTGGAGCAGGATAGGCACGCGTACAGCTGACCGCCTGAAGTACTTGTCGAGGGGGGAGGGGCCAAAGAACTGCAGCGCCGAGCCCAGACCCGCCCAAGATGGTGGAGCCGCCCGTCCCACTCCAAGAGTCAGGCAAGGAGGGGGCGATCAGCGGAGGCGGTCTGCGTCGCGTGCAGGACAGGGGCAGCCAGAAAGGACTGGAGCGCTAGGTCCGGAGCGCTGAAGAGCTGAGCAGGTAGGCGGCTAAAACTTTCCAAGAGGAATGTCAGAGTGTTTAAAAACAGCGTTGCTCCTGGAGACGCCTCGGGAGTTCTGGAGTGGAGCAGGATAGGCGCGCGTACAGCTGACCGCCTGAAGTACTTGTCGAGGGGGGAGGGGCCAAAGAACTGCAGCGCCGAGCCCAGACCCGCCCAAGATGGTGGTGCCGCCCGTCCCACTCCAAGAGTCAGGCAAGGAGGGGGCGATCAGCGGAGGCGGTCTGGGTCGCGTGCAGGACAGGGGCAGCCAGGAAGGACTGGAGCGCTAGGTCCGGAGCGCTGAAGAGCTGAGCAGGTAGGCGGCTAAAACTTTCCAAGAGGAATGTCAGAGTGTTTAAAAACAGCGTTGCTCCCGGAGACGCCTCAGGAGTTCTGGAGTTAGCAAGGTATGCTCAGACGTTAGTCCCTTGCTCACTTTGCCACTCGATTCAAGCAAGCCTGGCTGAAGACGGCTGTAATGCCAAAAAACGATCCTAGGAAGCTTGAGTTTGGTCCAGGGAAGGCATGGCTTGGCAGTTCGGGCTGGACTCTTCCCATGAGGCACAGGGTCAGACTGATTTGCATATGGCCATGTCTGAACTGGGGTGGCAGAGTGGGCTAAAGAACGGTGATGGATCAAACCCAGATCTGTTGACTGGGAGTGAGTGTTTGATTGGTTCAGATGCTCCTTCCATCGCCACCCCCTTTTGTACCGTTATATCATAGAACAGCTGTAAGGAGCTGGTTCTGAAAGCTGCAGAGGTGCTCAGCTCATGCTAGGGCTCCCTCTCACATAAAACCAAGCACTCTGCCTCCAGGATTGTCGAGGCCTACCATAGGAGTGGCTTATAGGTGTATATGTGTCTATATGTTAAGGTAAATATAAGTGTACTATATCTAAGTAAGGGGTGATTACACCACCTTACCCAGGCTGTGTGAACAGACTTGTGGTGTCAGTTTGGAAGGCAAACCAGGGGTGGCACAATACATGATGCAGCCCCTGGTAGGCCTAGGGTGCACCTATGCCCTGGATACCTATGGTACACTATACAGGGGCTCACACGGGTGACCCAGTAACCAATCTGGTATGCACCTACAGTGCATGGTATTAATTTAGAGAGAGAACAGCTAGGCTGTGGGTCTGATTAGCAGGCCCACAGCCACATTAAAGTAAAAAACCAGAGAATCACAGCAAAAAGTCGGGGTGACCATGGGAAGCAGACCCTACTCTCCTACACCCGCAGAGTGATCTACTCCTATGACCCTGCATGCAGGAAGGAGTTTGATTAAATCAGTAGGCTGGCATACACAGAGTTGGGGTGGCAGCATTGTTTTTTATCTTGCACTGCTCGCCATAATAATCAGGCCATTTTTTGGCCGACTGGGACCTGGGAAGCCAGGCCCATCTCTGTCTGCATTCTCGAGTCCTGATGATAAGCCTGACCCTCACCTCTTCAGCCCAGCAGATGCCTCCTGTTTTGAGGCTCGGGGGTGCACTGTCAGCTTCCAGCAAGCCATGCCCACTAACGATGCAGCCGGCCTTCTGACTCCTCAGCTCTGCAAGAGAGCAGCAGACTCCTGACGCCCCAAGAAGAGTGCATAACAAAATCTTGAGGCAGCATAGGAAGCCTGCAGCAAAGAGCGAGCAGCAGCAATGGCAGCACGGTCGACATCCTCCTGAGAACTGCACAGATGATGACAGCTGGCTGCAGCAGACACATTTGAAAGGCTGCCCATCTTGAGTGTAGCTAGTAGGTTGACTTCTAAAGCATCTCGTTTAAAACATCATTCAGATTGTGTTCTATTTTTTTTAGCTGTCACTGAATTTATTAATAATGACAGTATTTTTTGTTAAATATTTCAGTTTTGCCAGATTGAAACAAGGCAATTTCTGTCCCCATTGGGCTTCTGGAGTATGGAAGTTACCAGTACTTCGTGGAGTGGAGGGGAAAATAACCGGTACTCTCACTTCTGTAAAATTTTGTTTACAAAGTTAAACATTTCTGCAACATCTTTCAATTACGGGGGATGTCTGTGCTGTTTTTAAAAAATCCATCAGCTTTCAAAACTCTTCTGAACTTTTCTAAAATAAAGCACTGCCAAAAGAACTGCAACAATCATGCACACTTTACAAAGAATTCTCAAGTTATGAAACCCAAATTTCAAAGCCAATTTTGCTCGACAAAATCGGTGCTTATCCAGTACAAAAGCTCCTTTTCAGATAATTAAAAATAAACCTGTTACTTAAACATAGTGCTCTTCTAAAGGTTGCAAAATTACAATATCAGCACCAGATGTAATGGTATTCAATTCTTCAACCTTGAAAGTACAAAACGCAGAGTTAACACGGATATAGTAAGAATATGTGACCTACAGTTATCATCGGATGTCAGCAGCGAGCGTTTAACTTGTTGAAGCAAAGCATTCACATGACCCATCCATGACACACTGCTTTCACAATTTATTCTTTGCAATGTTGGTTAAAATAATTCCACACTATTTTTTTTAATGGAATTCTCAAAAGTTGCACACAAATAGTTGCAAAAATATGCAGAATTTTATGAAGAGTAGTCACAATTGTTAATCATACATTATGCCAACAAAGGAATTACGTACTGCTGACATATAAGTGTATCAGGGTGCCTATTGCCAATTTCCTGTATAAATCCGTAATCTGAATGTTTCAAAAAGGATCCGGTAATCTGTATGCGAGTGTGTTTCCCATTCTGCAGCTACGGGAAAGGCGGGCGGCGGGCAGACATCGGCCCCGCTCCAGGTATGGCGGGGCGCACCGCCCCTCCCCTCCCCCCCCCCCCCCCCCTATCCGCTCTAGCTGTTGGGGCGCGCCCCCCATCGCGTCAGCATTGACGCGGCACGCGCGCCTCAACGTAGATGGACTCCGACGTAATTTGGACATAATAAAGTCCCACTGTCGATAAAAGCAGTGCTTTAAACTTTTCATTAGAGAAGGAGAGTACCGGTACTCACAGAGACTTACCAGCACGCAGTTCTTAGCTGTTCCCAGACTGTCAGTGAATCACAGAGCACCTGATTGACTGGGTGTGGCATGTGATCAGGCGGCAGAGCTTGCGCTGCAATCAGCAGAGAGCAGTATCTTCACTTGCTTGAATGAATGAACAACGTGTGCGGCTGATGTATGCAGAATCGGTCTGCCAGTCCTGTTTTGTTCTGATGTGCTTTGTAGCAGGCCGATTGTGTGCCCGGCCACCAGGCACGCTTTAGCAGACACAGTGGCTCCGGCCAACATTAATCAGCATTGAGCTTTATCTCGCCTGTCATGATGTACACAGGGGAAGGAGGTGGGCCTGCGCTTCTCCACAACTGCTTGGATTAAAGAGTGAGAAAAGGGAAGAGAGGTAGGGAGATAGAGTGATGCAGAAAGAGGGCAGAGTGATTGGTAAAGACAGGGAAAGAGATGAAAAGCTTTAGAAAGACAAGAGAAAGAGAATGAAGTAAGGCAACTGAGTGAAGGAGGAGAGAAACATAGGAGAGAAAGAGACTGGGCAAGAGAGAGTAAGCAGAGGCAAGAAAGGAGAAGTGTGGATAGACTCATATAAGAAGGAAAAAAAAAACAGGTGCAAGACATGAGGGACAGAAAGTAGAAATTAGCATGGGAAAGGTTAGGCATGTGAGATAGACAAAAGTCAAGGGGTGAGAATAAATGGGTGAGCATGGAAAATAGGTGTTTCATGGGTAGGAGGAGGAGAGAGATGAGGAAGAAAGAAAGGGTAATATGCTTGTGGACACCATGTAGCAACGCATCACCAAGGGAATCTCAAAAGGCACTTTTTGTTCTTTGCTTGGTTATCTGACACCTCTAACATAGTATGCGCACAACGTGACATTCCCTCCTCCCCAAATTCTGTCACCTTACTGCCCACTACGCCCAAGAACTCTCAGAATCAGGGTATGTTGTCTATGGCGTAGCTTTTTATTTACTTCAAACCAAGTAATTTACCACAGACCAAGGAAACGTATCCTTTTTGGATATATAAGAATTATTCACAGCATCACACTTTAGCTGCATCAACATGTCAACGGCAGTAAGTGAATTAGGCACAACATTACACTTTAATTTTAACCCGGCCATACACTAGAACAACTTGGCCGTACCTTTGAACTTTACACTTTAACTTTTTAACTCAGCTGTACATTAGAACTTGGCCGTGCATTTGAACTTGACCGTCTCGGCCACCAATGTTCCACTCTGCTGCACATATTGTGCCGGCAGGCCCCAATGCTCTACAGCCAACAGTTGCACTATTTGACATCCAGGGCACCGCATACCGCACCGGCCCACCGGGGTACCTGAACACAGGCCTCCTCCCCAAGATTCTAGTCAGTCCATACGTTGTGGGTTAGGGCAGTAGAGTCCAGGACTACCGGCAGGTCAGTCCCTTCTCCCTGCCGACCCACTGCACACGTGGAATCTAACCCCTCCTGGGGTCCATCGAATGGCTGCACCTCCATTGTTGTGCATCCTTCTTTGTTGTTAACTGTCAGCGCTCCGCCTACGTGAAGCCTTCTCATCTGCCGGGTGGGTGGGTGGTCAACGACGCTCCAGTAGCCAGGCTGTGGTCCGAAGGGACAAAGAGAATGAAACCCCCCAGGGCACAGCCTTAAATACCCAGTAAGTTTCGTTTTCTTCAAGGTTTCATTTCACTTGTAAGTTTCGTTTCTGCAAGGTTTCATTTCACCAACCAACCCCTTCCTTAGCCAAGGGCCCCAGAGGAGGCTCAGCCCCGTGGCGCAACTAAGGGCGCCCCTCCCCTAGGCGCGGGGGGCGCCTGTTCATAACATTTAAGTGGTTTAGTGTTTGAATAAGAGTCCTGCAGGGATTCCATAGGGGTGCAAGCAATCCATTCAAATGTATACACCTCATACGCTTTGCAGCTCCCATTTAAATGCTGACCTATAAACAAATATAAAGGAAATGGATGTAATGATAAAATCAGCTTCAAATGGAAAACACATTTTTTTTGGAGTTTTATTCTCATCAATATCTGTGCCACAGCTTCAGCCTTCAAAACTGCTGACCCTGTATTATGATTCTTTGAATGGCACATTGCCCCGTCTCTGCAGTATGCACATACCTGTCAGGATGTGCCTCTATCCCCATGTTCATGAGTGTATGCATAACTGTGCAAGTGAGTAGGCCTTCGACTTGAGGCCACAGCCAAACCTGTAATCAGGGAAAGATACATCTACTGTACATCCTTCAACAGTTGGAAACCCCAGAGTCTCACAGGGCCCATTTTGGTTGCCCCAAATGGGCAAATCACTTGACCTCAGTCAGAATCTTATTGAAGAGTGAACTCAAAAACATTCTCCAACCAACTACCTCATATGTAATGCTTCTTTCTCTCTTCTGAACTATCACTCCTTATACAAACTTGCAGTGAGGCGACTTCTCTTTTGTTCGTGTCAATCTCCAACTAGAAAGGGATCATGGTTTAATAATGCACATGTTTCTTTCACAAACTGCCTACAGTATCCATAATTGTGCATAATGTGACAATACAAAATACTTTCATTAGCTATAAGCGCAAAGTCAAATTGCACACAGGAAATTTAAAAGTTGCTGTTAAAATTACCACCTTTTGTACTCGCAGAGACACAAAGAATGCTCTACAGATGGCAGAACAGTTGCTGATTTACTGTGCATAGTTGCACACCAAGAAAATCCTAAATATTTTTCTCCCAACCACGCCCCAATACCTGCCCCCTCCGTTAAAGCTGGTGAGTACCTGCACTTATTTTTTCCATTTAAAGCACTGGATAAAAGTATCCATTCACGTTCGATGATAGCTTTTTAAACAATCTGGGACACTAAATCTGGTACATTATAATATGGCAATGAATGAACGAATGAGGAAGCACGTATAAAGCGCCTGGTTACCCAAAGGCATCCCATTGCTAAGGAAACACTAAGTCAGATTCATAACATATTAGGGGAAGAGAAAAGTTTTTAGCTGTTTACGAAAAAGATGATGATTAGATTGGGAGCGGATGTGAAGGGGAACACGATTCCACAGCTTGGCAGCACTATATGAAAACATACAGCCTCCACTTCTTGTTCGTTTAACTATTGAAACTGTTAAAAGGTGTTTACCCTCTGATCTTAGGTCTTTTTTAGGCTGGTAGGGAAGAATCATAGCCTGAGTCAACAGAGATCCTTTTCCTGCCAGTGATTTATGTGCGATGCACATAGCTTTAAATTGAATCCTTTCTTAGGTTGGAAGCCAGTGTAATGAAGCTAAAGCAGGTTAGGCTGAAAAGTGTTTAGGAACATTTAGAAGAAGCCTGGCTGCACAGTTTTGAACAGTCTGTAATATTTTAGTGGTGGACAGTGGAGCTCCAAAATAGATAGCATTTGCATAGTCCAGCCTCAACAGGATTAATGCTTGTACTAGCAGTCTTCTGGCCAAGAAAGGTATAATAGAGAGAATTTTTCTGATCATTCGCAGAAGTCCGTAGCAGGTGCCTGCCACTTTCCGCGCCTGTTCCTTAAAATCTAGATTGACATCCAATACGACTCCTAAACTATTTATGGACTTTTTTTGGAGTTGGGGGGGGGGAATCCTAGACTATTAGTCCACCATTAAGAGGGGCTTCTTTGCCAATAAGCATAATTTCTGTTTTCGCTCCATTGAGCTTTAAATAGGAAATATCCATCCAGCTAGCCACTTTTTCAAGACAGGACGTAAGGGCCCCTGCTGGTTTATCATTTTTGTTCAGTGAGAAGATTAGCTGAGTATCATATGCATAGGTGACAATCTGCACCCCAAATGGGGTGACTATATGTGCCAGAGAACTCAGGTAGACATTGAACAGGGTGGGGCTAAATGCAGATTCCTGAAGGACTCCGCAGGTAAGAGGCACTGGTTCAGAAATACAGTCTTCCTCAAAAACCGAAAAAACTCTGTCTTGTAAAAATGACTGCAGCCATTTCAGTGCCATTCCTTTAATCCCAACATCTCGAGGTCTAATGATCAGGAGTGACTGGTTAATTGTATCGAAGGCTGCGCTGAGATCCAATAAAATAAATACAGCACAGCCTTCATTGTCAAGAATCTTCTTGGTTTCCTCTACTACCGACAGGAGGGCAGTCTCAGTGCCCTGCTGTGATCTGAAACCTGTTTGTGAAGAGTGGAGCAGATCATTATTTTCCAAAAAGCTCGACAGAGCAGAGTTTACATGCTTCTTGGCGATTTTGCTTATACCAGGAAGCAGGGATATAGATCTATAGTTCGCCCAATCTTCCGGATCCAAGTTGGACTTCTTCAGCAGAGCCTTTACCATTGCCTTCTTCCACAATGAGGCACAGTTCCTGTGAGGAAGGAGGCATTAATCAGGTCAACTAAAATTGAAGAAATGGTCTTACTGATCTCAAAAAGATTAGTAGGTGGGGCTGGGTCAGAGGGTGAACCCGATTTGAGATGGGTTAGGATTTCAACTACAGAATTCTGATTCAATAGAGGAAATTCCTTCAGTGAAACATGTTCCTTCATTGGATCAGTTTGATGTACCAGCTGCCTGTCTCTTTCCTTAAGGAAAGATTTATAGATAGTTTGTATCTCCACTGAGAAAAATTCCGCCAGCTGATTACACCGAGATTGAGGATTATCTATGATCAGTGAGGGAACAGAAGTGGTCAGAAGTGATTTAGCAATCGAGAAAATTTCGCTCGAAGAGTTCACCGCTGTTGCTATTTTCTCTTGATAATAACAACTTTGTGCAGACTTTATTTCTAATTTATAGTGCAATACCATGTGTGAAGATAACAAACACTCTATGACACTTTCAACATGCCTATTTCAAAGTGGAAAAAATCTGCTAAAACAGTTTGCATTGATTTAAGACTGAAAGGAATGATTACAAGTAAAATAAAGTGCACCAATAATGCTGCTAAATTTCCATTTTTGTGCTGCAAAATTTCAATTTTTACGCCACAAAATTTGCAAATTTTTGCCTCATTATCGGGGGAGGTCGGAATAGTGTTGCAAAATGCTGTCCTGTATGTCATCTCAACAAGAGTCTGTGCAGTGAGGGATGGTGTAGAGTAGCCAAGGCTGCTACAACAGGCAGGCAGGCAGGTCACCAAAAAAAGACTCATTTAATATTTGAGTACAATTCAGTACCATAATACATGTAAATACAGATTTATTGTTAAGACAAATAATATATTAATTAGGGGCAAATTCTCACTCACCAAGCATACATTTCCTGTTTGTTGCAAGCTCATCACAACCCCAGCTGCACTTCTACTTCTGTATTCACAAACTTTAGTTTTGTAGTAAAACACACTTTTGTAGAAAGCCCAGCACTAAACATGGCCAACTACTAGTACTGTGACAACCTCTTTGAAACCCCTGTAGAAAAGGTCCTAATTGTCACTTAGTTCTTGTAATACATGTCCCAAATTCCAGAGATCATATGCAAAGTGTCATGATTTCTTTCCAATTATGTGATTGGAGTAATACAAATAAAGTAAGAGCCGACAAATGTTTCGCCCATGTGGATAACCAGCCAAGGGCATTTTGAAGGCGGATAGGCCCTGGCGGCTCCTCCGCTAAGGTTGAGGAGCGTCGCCCGACTATATGGAAGCAGTAAAAGAAAGGAAAAAATAATATGATAACGTACTGCTATTATCATTCTATTTTGTCCTCCTGCTGCGGCAGCTGTGCGTGATGGGGCGGGGCTGCAGAGCAGGGCAGGAGTGGTAGCACCCTCCTAAGTGTGCAATGAGTTTCATACGCACTTTCCCTGTTCTCCATACAGCCTGCATGGAGAACATGCCCAGGCCCGCAGTCACTGGCTGAGCACCGAACCATGGCGCTCAGACCAATCACAAGGCTGCATTGCTGCATTTTGATTGGTCAGGGGAGCATGGGTGATTGCTGCATTACAGCATTGTGATTGGTCAGGGGTGCCTGGCTACCTGCTTCCTATTTCATTTCGAACGCGAGGAGAAACGACAGAGAGATATGGCATTAAGGCAAGTTAAAAAAAAAATATCCCCTTACTTCCTCTCATCCTCTCTATCCCCGCCTCACCACCCTCAATCAATGCTGGCCGTTACTGTCCCCAAGTCTAGCACTTTGTGCATGGTGGCTTGTCTTTTACTAATAACTCCTGTTTTACGTTTGGATGCACATAATTCAGCATAAACAGGTCACTCAATTGCTATTCTAATGGGGGGATTAGGTTACATATTGTGGCAAGTCTGCCTGGAACTCTTATGTAATTTTCCAGTCACTGGCCCACTTGTTGAACATTGAAATGATCCCTTTCCAAAACTATGCTAATCTGTTCATCCTATCCATATGCCTTACTCTTATTCTTATTGTTAGAACCGGCTGTCTCTAGTTGGCAGAGGTATACACTTCTGACAAATAGGGACACTCCTTTTCTAGTCAGGGCAAGGGGATCACACCCTTCGATAACCCCTGCTCACCCCCTTGGTAGCTTGGCAGAGCAGAACAGGCTTATCTCAGAGGCTGTGTGTTAAGCAATTATGACCACATACAGTAATACAGTGAATACACTACAAATGGACACGACACCGTAGTATTATAAAAATAAGTATTTTTATATAAGGCTTAGCACAAGACCAAATAACGGCAAAACTGTACACAATCGGAATAAATACGTTGGGAAGGAAAAAGGATAGTTCAAAGGTAGTTTCTTCTTTAGCACAAAAGTCTTTTAGTATCAAGCAAATCTTCTTCTTGGAAACACAGTTCTTAGCAACAGGGTAACTCACACGGGAGCTACACGACGTCGAGGCAAAGATAATCCACAGGTGTGGCGTCGACCGCGAGGAGCGCTACGTCGGGCCTGGAGTCACACGGACCCCCAACAACACAGTACCTTAGGAAAATGAAGCACACGATGATCAGCGGCGTCGAGCAATCCGGCGTCGCGTCTTCGGTGTCGATCAGGCCTCAGCAGGCGTCGTCGATGATGCGGTTGCACAGAGTGAGCAGCGCTCACGGCGTCGAAGGGGCACACAGGTGATGCGATCAGCAGCGGTGCAGACACGAGGTCCTCTGGAGCTAGAGCCGTACTCCCACTCACTGGCGTTGCTGCTGGCGTCGGTCGGCCCCAGCGTCCGGTCGTCGTGATTGCTGGTCCTTTCAGAGGTGCTGGATTCACACTTCCAGCAAATAGCACTTTTAGCAGATGAAGTCTTTTAGCCCTGTGACTTCAGCAGGAGACTGGCACTCTTCCAGTCTTTGGAGATTTTCTTAGCAAGCGTGAGAGTACACACACAGTTCCTCTCTCCTGGTTCCTTGGCAAAAATAAAGAAGCACTGCAGGATTCCCCCAACAACAGCACACTGGCAGAAGGGGTAGGCAGTCCTTTAGATCAGCAGGCCTCTTGTCCTTGGTTACAGGGTTCCTTGTCAGAAGTGATCTGATTTCCTAGTTCAGGGGTCCTTCTCTTATACCCCTTTTCGTCTTTGATCCCTTTGTCTATGCCGGGGATTTCCCAACATCCTGGGTCTGTGGTGGGTGGAGCTAGGCAGTAGCACCTGGCCTATTCATTGAGCCGGGCTGAGTCCTCAGACGCCCCGCAGGAGGTGGAGCCAGCATTGATACTGGCAGGAGCAGAGCTATCGCCCTCCTGGCAGGAGGTGGGGCTAGGATCGTCCATGGCAGGCACAGAGCCATCAGTCGCTTAGCAGGAGGTGGAGCCAGCATTGTATCAGGCAAGGCAGGCTATCAACAACTACTCTCCCCCTACTCTCAACGTAAATGTCCCACTCATCCCACACTGACTCATCCAGACCTGTGGAGCCACCCAGCTCCTGTCACACACATGCAAGACCAGCAGAAACCAGATATGGTTAGACACGAAAATAGACACTTTCTAAAAGTGCTATTTTCAAACCCAGAGTCCAAAAACCATCCACACCAACGGATGCGTAATTAAACCCCGAGTTCAGGGATACCAAACTCGACATTGCACCGTGCTCTCCGAGCCAGCTAGGATCATAGCATTAATAATCCCGGCGGCCCATTCTAAGCAATGGAGAGCAGGCTACCTCGCAATAGTGAAGCACGAAGATGGCGGTACTTCACTATTAGGACATGCCAACTTGGTCAGGCGTGTCCTACCTTACACTTACAATGCACCCTGCCCGCGGGCCTACCATAGGGGTGACTAACATGAAGTTAAGGGAAGGTTGGAGGGGCTGGCAAGTAGATATACTTGCGCAGCCTGCGTGACAGTACAAGACTGCACGTGGGTCTCGCAATGACCGACCCGTAGACATTCTTTTACGAAGCCGCTCCTGTGGGTGGCACAACACGTGCTGCAAGCCCACGAGCGGCATTTGTATTTACAAGCCCCGGCACTCCTGGTGCACTAGACTAGGGACTGACAGTAAACCAAATAAGCCAAACATGGATACAATAGACACATCAATTTAACATCGGGAGCACTTGCGCTATGGCACTGATCAGCAGTGACACGGCGCCCAAAGCATATACCAGCAAAACATCGTAAAACAGTAGAGGCAAACAGAAAAAATGGAGGAGAGACTCAAGCCAATGATGTCAGGTCTAACACGTGTCCCCTCCAGCTGAAATGTGGGGAGAACTACCCTTAACCTAGGGAGTCCTCATCACTAAGGCGGAAAAATCTAGACAGACCATCAGCATTGGCGTGATCTGTACCAGGGCGGTGTTCCACCGTAAAGTCCATCCCCTGTAGAGAAATGGACCACCTCAACAGTTTCGGATTCTCACCCCTCATTTGCATCAACCATCTGAGGGGCCTGTGGTCTGTCTGAACCCGGAAGTGAGTCCCAAACAGGTAGGGTCTTAGCTTCTTCAGCGCCCAGACCACAGCAAATGCTTCTCTCTCTATCGCACTCCACCTTGTTTCCCTGGGAAGTAACCTCCTACTGATGAAGGCTACAGGCAAGTCTCGGCCCTCTTCATTCACCTGAGCTAGAACAGCCCCCACGCCATGCTCTGAAGCGTCCGTCTGAACAATGAATTCTTTCGAAAAGTCGGGTGCCTGGAGTATGGGTGCTGTACACATTGCAGTTTTCAGGGTGTCAAAGGCCGTTTGACAGGCATCAGTCCAGATCACGTTTCGTGGCTGCTTCCTGGAAGTCAGCGAAGTCAAGGGGTGCACAATGTTGCCGTAATCCTTGACAAACCTCCTGTAATAACCCGTGAGTCCTAAGAAGGCTCTCACCTGCGTTTGGGTTTTGGGCGGTGCCCAAGCCAGGATGGTATCAATCTTGGGTTGCAGGGGGGCAACCTTGCCGCTCCCTACTTGGTGCCCCAAGTACACCACAGAACCCTGCCCAATCTGGCACTTACTGGCTTTGATTGTGAGGACTGCTCCGCGCAGGGCCAACAACACTTCCTGGAGGTGGCGCAAGTGTTCCTCCCAGCTGGCGCTGAACACTGCGATGTCGTCCAGGTAGGCGGCACCTAAATCCTCCAGTCCAGCCAAGACCTGGTTGACCAATCTCTGGAAGGTGGCAGGGGCATTCTTCATCCCAAAGGGCATTACCCGGAACTGGTATAGCCCATCTGGTGTGGAGAATGCTGACCTCTCCTTTGCCCCATCAGTCAAGGCGATCTGCCAGTACCCAGACGTTAAATCAAACGTACTAAGGTACCGGGCAGCCCCCAACCGATCGATGAGCTCATCAGCTCTGGGGATGGGGTGCGCGTCAGTCTTCGTGACCGAATTGAGTCCTCGGTAATCCACGCAGAACCGGAGTTCCTGTGAAGCACCAGGCGCTGCAGCCTTCGGGACCAAGACCACTGGGCTGGCCCAAGGACTGCTAGAGGACTCAATCACCCCTAACGCAAACATTTTGGAGACCTCCTCCTTAATGTACGCTCTGACCTTGTCAGTCACCCTGTAAGCCTTGTGCTTCACAGGAGGGCTGTCTCCGGTGTCAACGTCATGGACACACCAATGCGTGACACCCGGAACCAAGGAAAACAGATCCGGGAATTGTCCCAACAGGTGGTGACAATCCTGTTTCTGTTCAAGGGTCAGTGTGTCAGAGAGGACCACACCGTCCACTGACCCGTCTTGCTCTTTAGCACACAGGAGGTCAGGAAGAGGCTCACTCTCCTCCTCCATTCCATCATCTGTAGCTAGGAGCATGCCCACTTCGGACCTTTCTAAGTGGGGCTTCAAACGGTTGACATGCAGGACCCGCAAGGGGTTCCTGGGAGATTTCAAGTCCACCAAGTAGGTGACATCGCTCTTCTTCTCCACAACCTTAAACGGTCCAGTCCACCTGTCCTTGAGCGCACAAGGTTCCACAGGGGACATGACCCACACTTCCTGACCAGGCTGAAGCTCTACCAGAGTGGCATTCCGGTCGTACCAACGCTTCATCTCCTCCTGGCTGGCCTCCAGATTTGCCTGAGCAAGTTCTCTGAAGCGCCGAGTCTGGTTCTGAAAGGCCAGCATGTAGCTGTATACATCCTGGGGAGGTTTCCTGGGAGATTGCTCCCAGCCTTCCTTGACCAGACTCAAAGGTCCTCTTACCGGGTGACCGTATAAGAGCTCAAAGGGGCTGAACCCTAGAGACTTCTGTGGCACCTCACGGTAAGCAAACAACAGGCATGGCAAGAGGACGTCCCATTTCCGCCTCATCGGTTCTTCAAGACCCATAATCATGCCTTTCAGGGTCCGGTTGAACCTCTCAACCAGCCCATTTCCTTGAGGGTGGTAAGGAGTGGTGAACTTGTAGGTTACCCCACACTCCTTCCACAGAGACTTCATATAGTTCGAAATGAAGTTGGTGCCTCGGTCGGACACCACCTCTCTCGGGAACCCCATCCGGGAGAAAACACCCATCAGTGCCCGTCCCACCACGGGGGCCGTCACTGTTCTGAGAGGGATGGCTTCCGGGTACCTCGTGGCATGGTCCACCAAGACCAGGATGAACCTGTTGCCCAGGGCTGTCTTGGGGTCCAGGGGCCCAACAATGTCAATACCCACCCGGTCAAAGGGGGTGCTGACCACTGGAAAAGGTTGGAGGGGAGCCTTCTGCTTCCTTCCGCTTTTCCCACTTGCCTGGCAAGTGCGACAAGTCTTGCAGTGGATGTCTACATCCCTTCGCATCTGAGGCCAATAAAAATGGGTGACAAGCCTGTCATAGGTCTTGTCCTGCCCCAGATGTCCAGCTAACGGAACGTCATGAGCCAAACCCAGTAGGAAGGCTCTGAAGCGCTGGGGTACCACCAGCACACGGGCTGACCCAGGTTCAGCAGCCTTAGGCTCGCTATACAGGAGGTCGTTCTCCCAGTACACAAAATGTGACCCTGACTGATCACCTGAGGATTGGGCTGAGGCCTGCTGCCTCATGCCCACAAGAGAAGGGCACACCTTCTGTTCCGCACAGAATTCCTCCCTGGAGGGACCACCATCCTGCTGCCAATGGGTCAGCTCGGGCAGATCTCCCAGTTCGGCAATTTGTTCCCCTGTGGGCTCCAGGGCATCCCCCTCAGGGTCTACCTCCTCCTGGACCACGGGAACTACGGGGGCCGGTTTCCCGAGCCTCCTGCCTCTTCTCTTCACAGCTGGGTCCTGGGCCGTACTTTCAGGCTCCGGGACCCCCTCAACACCCTTACTCGCTGTCATGGATCGAGTGGTTGCACACACCCACTCTGGCACACCCAACATTTTCAAATGCGCCGCTCTCTCCACCTTAGCCCAAGGGAAGTCTTCTAAATCATTGCCCAGGAGACAATCGACAGGCATGGCGGGCCTCACAGCAACCTGAAGAGTACCTGAAACTCCCCCCCATTCAAAGGAAACCTGAGCCACCTCACACTCTTTCTGGGAGTTATCGGCAGCTATCACGGGGGAGAATGCGTGGGGAACCACCTGCTCTCTGGACACCAGGTGACACTTGACAGCTGTCACACTCGCTCCGGTGTCTCTGAGAGCTTCCACTCTATGGCCATTAATGGTCACCCACTGCCTATATTTACTAGTGTTACTAGGCAGAGGGGGTGGAGGGACCATTTGCATGTCTCCTAGCGAGACCAGGGACATCTCTGCGGGACCCCTCCCACCATGGACAACCATCTCCTCCCCTCCCAAGGCTACACTCGCCAACTGACGAGGGGGTGCACGCGGCGGTGCATTTGAATCCTTTTTGGGACACTGGGGGTCATAAAACCGGTGTCCCACCTGCCCACAACCGTAGCAGGTTAGGGGGCCCCTATGAACAGGTTTACCCGTCGGGGCCCCTGGCTTCTTCTCAGGGGGAGGCTGGGAACCTTTCCCTTGGTTCCCTTGGGGATTACTTTGGGGCCCTTTCTGAGACTCCTTCTGTTTACCCTTGTCCCCCCCACTCTTCTGCTGGGGACCCTGCCCACCTTTGGCTGAGTCTCCCACTGGACCCTTGTGGACCCTGGTACTGACCCAGCGGTCCACCTCCTCAGCAAGTTTTCTAGGGTTAGATATCTTGCTATCAATCAGGTGCTGGCGCAGCTCTGGAAAACAGTTATTAGACAAGTGCTCCCAAGCAAACAAATCATAAAGAGCTTCATAACTTTCCACTTTGCTGCCCTTTACCCAACCATCCATGGCTCTGCAAAAATAAGACACATATTCAACCCACGTCGTACCAGGCAACTTCTTACATTCTCTAAAAGCTTGCCTGTACTTCTCGGGGGTTAAGCCATATCGTGACATTAAAGCATCTTTCATATGAGCATACGACATCCTATCCGCAACAGGCATGTCTAACAGGGTATCTCTTCCCTCATTCACAAAGCGACCCCACAACCCCGCTCCCCAATTCTTCTCAGGGACCTGGTGGGCCAACAATGCTAACTCATATGCTTTAAACCATTGACCAATATCTTCATTCTTATTGTAATCTTTGATCACATCTTTCGGGAAGTAAAACCTACTTTCTGCAGGCTCGGATGGAATGCTGCCACCAGAGGGATTCAACTCTAACTTTTTAGCTTGGATATCCAGTTCCCTCAACCTGGCTTCACGCTCAAAAGCTAACTTCTCTCGTTCAAACTCCAACTTTTTGATCTCTAAATCAGCTTCCCTTCTACCTCTTGCATTTTCTAACTCCAACTGCCCATTTATTTTTAGCCTTGCCATCTCCATGTTGTAAGCTCGCTCTTTCGCCCTTTCTTCTCTTTCTTCAGGGGAAAGACCTTTGGAGGAAACTCTGCTTCCGGGAGAGGGCATAGGTCCATTCACTGGCACCTCCTCATCCCCTTCCTCTGTGGGTACCACCACCGCATCAGAGGGATTTCTGGACTCCCACCAGGCCTGTAATGCTTTACAAAAATCATCTTTTCTCGAGAGGCCGGTGGTAGGAACTTTAACCTGGTCGCAAAAGTGTTTCAGCTCATCTTTCTTGTATCTCTTTAGCTTACTCCTCTCGAACTCCTCCACAACAACGATAGCAGGGGCAGTGACTCCGTTGTCACTCATGGTTAAAACTGGCAGTGTTCAAAAAGAAATCAAGTTTCAGGAAAGCGGAGAACAAAAATAGGATCCTTCCGAATCAGATTGTGACTGCGTTATGGTCTGCTTTCACTATGTAGCGCACACTAATCACTGTACATGGGTCATAAATGCAAGGTCCAAATCCTCACCGCTGCATCCAATGTTAGAACCGGCTGTCTCTAGTTGGCAGAGGTATACACTTCTGACAAATAGGGACACTCATTTTCTAGTCAGGGCAAGGGGATCACACCCTTCGATAACCCCTGCTCACCCCCTTGGTAGCTTGGCAGAGCAGAACAGGCTTATCTCAGAGGCTGTGTGTTAAGCAATTATGACCACATACAGTAATACAGTGAATACACTACAAATGGACACGACACCGTAGTATTATAAAAATAAGTATTTTTATATAAGGCTTAGCACAAGACCAAATAACGGCAAAACTGTACACAATCGGAATAAATACGTTGGGAAGGAAAAAGGATAGTTCAAAGGTAGTTTCTTCTTTAGCACAAAAGTCTTTTAGTATCAAGCAAATCTTCTTCTTGGAAACACAGTTCTTAGCAACAGGGTAACTCACACGGGAGCTACACGACGTCGAGGCAAAGATAATCCACAGGTGTGGCGTCGACCGCGAGGAGCGCTACGTCGGGCCTGGAGTCACACGGACCCCCAACAACACAGTACCTTAGGAAAATGAAGCACACGATGATCAGCGGCGTCGAGCAATCCGGCGTCGCGTCTTCGGTGTCGATCAGGCCTCAGCAGGCGTCGTCGATGATGCGGTTGCACAGAGTGAGCAGCGCTCACGGCGTCGAAGGGGCACACAGGTGATGCGATCAGCAGCGGTGCAGACACGAGGTCCTCTGGAGCTAGAGCCGTACTCCCACTCACTGGCGTTGCTGCTGGCGTCGGTCGGCCCCAGCGTCCGGTCGTCGTGATTGCTGGTCCTTTCAGAGGTGCTGGATTCACACTTCCAGCAAATAGCACTTTTAGCAGATGAAGTCTTTTAGCCCTGTGACTTCAGCAGGAGACTGGCACTCTTCCAGTCTTTGGAGATTTTCTTAGCAAGCGTGAGAGTACACACACAGTTCCTCTCTCCTGGTTCCTTGGCAAAAATAAAGAAGCACTGCAGGATTCCCCCAACAACAGCACACTGGCAGAAGGGGTAGGCAGTCCTTTAGATCAGCAGGCCTCTTGTCCTTGGTTACAGGGTTCCTTGTCAGAAGTGATCTGATTTCCTAGTTCAGGGGTCCTTCTCTTATACCCCTTTTCGTCTTTGATCCCTTTGTCTATGCCGGGGATTTCCCAACATCCTGGGTCTGTGGTGGGTGGAGCTAGGCAGTAGCACCTGGCCTATTCATTGAGCCGGGCTGAGTCCTCAGACGCCCCGCAGGAGGTGGAGCCAGCATTGATACTGGCAGGAGCAGAGCTATCGCCCTCCTGGCAGGAGGTGGGGCTAGGATCGTCCATGGCAGGCACAGAGCCATCAGTCGCTTAGCAGGAGGTGGAGCCAGCATTGTATCAGGCAAGGCAGGCTATCAACAACTACTCTCCCCCTACTCTCAACGTAAATGTCCCACTCATCCCACACTGACTCATCCAGACCTGTGGAGCCACCCAGCTCCTGTCACACACATGCAAGACCAGCAGAAACCAGATATGGTTAGACACGAAAATAGACACTTTCTAAAAGTGCTATTTTCAAACCCAGAGTCCAAAAACCATCCACACCAACGGATGCGTAATTAAACCCCGAGTTCAGGGATACCAAACTCGACATTGCACCGTGCTCTCCGAGCCAGCTAGGATCATAGCATTAATAATCCCGGCGGCCCATTCTAAGCAATGGAGAGCAGGCTACCTCGCAATAGTGAAGCACGAAGATGGCGGTACTTCACTATTAGGACATGCCAACTTGGTCAGGCGTGTCCTACCTTACACTTACAATGCACCCTGCCCGCGGGCCTACCATAGGGGTGACTAACATGAAGTTAAGGGAAGGTTGGAGGGGCTGGCAAGTAGATATACTTGCGCAGCCTGCGTGACAGTACAAGACTGCACGTGGGTCTCGCAATGACCGACCCGTAGACATTCTTTTACGAAGCCGCTCCTGTGGGTGGCACAACACGTGCTGCAAGCCCACGAGCGGCATTTGTATTTACAAGCCCCGGCACTCCTGGTGCACTAGACTAGGGACTGACAGTAAACCAAATAAGCCAAACATGGATACAATAGACACATCAATTTAACATCGGGAGCACTTGCGCTATGGCACTGATCAGCAGTGACACGGCGCCCAAAGCATATACCAGCAAAACATCGTAAAACAGTAGAGGCAAACAGAAAAAATGGAGGAGAGACTCAAGCCAATGATGTCAGGTCTAACACTTATCGACTTGTAGGGTGCAAGAGGCTGTTTGTCTCTTTGGTCACAGGCAGTGAGCAATAATGTGTATATTTACTTTACTTATAGAACACATTGCGAAACCTAATAACTTCCAGGTGCAGAGTCAAAGGAATGGAATACATATCTCCTTTTCAATGGTCACAATGAGTATAACTGGCTTCTGCAGAGTGAGAAAGGTACCTATCTAAAAATGTCACGTAAATAGTTACAAAGATGGTAAGGATGATATTTGTATGTACCTTTGTGCCACACTCACATTGGTACGACTCACAGGAGTTAAGAAGAAGCTTTGAAACACCTTCTAGTGTCCCCCCTTCATAGGTGTTTCGCTGGCAATGTTAAACACTCTAGTTAAACCAGTTAATTCTGCACAGTAACTTCTTTAGGAAACAGATTAACACCTGAGGCTATGCAATTTATAATATTAAGTCTATAGTTCCATTCACTTCCCCTAATTCTGCAAAGCTTCCCCGAACACAAGCTCGGGTGTGTACCCAGTTTTGTAATGTGAATCAACAAATTTCACAAATTAGTCACAGCCAGCTCTGAGTTTGCTTGACAATGTACTTATGAATCAGAAGATTTCACATTTGCTGTTACTGCCTACATCAAATACACAATTTCGACCCGGAGCATGCATGGCTCCCACTATACCATATGAGGGTGGGCACAGATACAGGGTTTAAAAAAAAACAAAAAACTTTTTATAGTTTTATATAGCGTGAACTAGACGCTAGACATCGGGTATCAGAGCGCTTTACAAGAGCACCAGTTTTGTTACACAAGACCACTTCATTTTTGTTAGGCACAGGGAGATTAAGTGATTTGCCCAGAATCTTATAACTTCATATAGACCTTTAACTGGCTCTCTGCTATTTGGAGCAGCTCCCACTCCAAAATAGATGAAAAACTCATACAGAAAAAAACAATACTGTCTACAAAACTGTCAGGTTTGTGAGGAAGGCAGTCCCAAATAATCACCTAAGGTCATGTAGATTCAGAAGAGGAAGAAGGATCTTACATGTTTCACATAAACACGTTTGAAAACACCAAATCCAGTTAGACGCTAAGTCCTTCAACACCAGAGCGTTCCAACTCTTCATTGCTTTAGATTAATTGGAGGGGTTTCCTCCAGGTTGTAGGTAGCATCGGTGTGGGATGGGATTTTCAGAATAATACAATGCCTCCTTATTCTTTGAGATGGAACTAGCATCTTGAATTTTCAAAATGAGGCAGAACTAAGTCCAACAAAAAGCCCTTTCTGAGATGGTGGTTGGTACGTGGAATTTGTTGGACTATAAAGATGCTTCTCATCATATTCCTGTGATTCCAGTTACCTTTTCAGTCATGTATAAGGCATTACGTGGAAGGATATGACGCATAAAAAGACATTTCGTGCCCTGATTTTTTGTCACACTCAGCATCCATTTTGTAGGAAATTGAGTTATTGGTTGGGGATGGTGGTGAAACCCTTCTCAAACAGTAACCACAATCCTTGCCTGGGTGAAACACAAGGAAATCCCAAATTAACCTGTGCTCAACTCTCTGGTAGCTCGGAACAAAGCAGTCATGCTAAACATAAAGGCAACATGTAAAGTATTTATGCAGTACTTCAAATAGTAATAAAGTGAGAACACAATACAAATAAAATCCCTCACTGAAGTAGAAAATAAAGGACATTTTAATAAATAAATCAACGCCAAACAACAAAAGTCAAATATGCAGAACAGGAGATATTCAATTTAAAAAACCTAAGTGCAAATAGTGCCCAAAAGCTCAAAGTGGCAATTGAAGTTATCTGATCACACTGGTCTGGGACAAAGTCAAACGTTCAGGCTGACTGCGATGGAGCAGATTCAGGGACCAAATTAGCCTGCTGAACCAAGTACCTTAAATCCTGGTACGTGGTCTGTGTGGCTTTACTTTGCAAGGCTTTGCATTGTCTGGCATCTGTTCCAAAGGCAGTGAGGCCGGTGATGCATGATCCTGTATCTGGTTGTGTCACACTGCGTCAGTTCCAATGAAGCTGTGTGGCTAGGCTCTGTGATGCTTTGTGTCGAGTCACATTGGTTTCGAGGAAGCTTGCAGCTGTGTGGCAAGGCTTTATGGGGCTTTGCGTCACAGCGGACTGGAAGGACATCACTGGGGGGGGATCTGACTCACAGCAGGCAGAGTCCAAGTACAGGGGTAAAGAGAGTTGTGATCTTTTCGGTCCCCTTGGCCCTGATCAGAAGGCCAGCCAACTAGCCCTTGGAGTCACTCCGGTAGGCCTGGGTTCAAGATGCAGGTCCAGCCCTTCTCACTCAGGCAGCAGGGCAGAAAATCAGCAGGGCAGTAGAATAGTAATTGTTCTTGCAGCAGAACAACAAGGTAATCCTTCTGAGTCCTCCACAGGTTCAGAAGTGTACTGAAGAGTTGGGTCTGGGATCTAATATTTATAGCTGGGGCCAGCTTTGAAGTAGCAGAAGGTTCTGGAAGCTTCCACCCCAGGAGGTGGCTGGAATTCCCTGCCCTGACCCCAGCTTTTCTTGGATCACAATAGACTTGTGTCCAATCCTTTTTGAGTATGTTAAAGCACAGCCTTTGTGGTGTGCAAGTGTGGTAGGTGATAGCACTGCCTCCTTTCAAGTCAGAGATGGCCCATCCTGCCAACACCTATTCCCCCTTTGCCTAGATGTCTGGGAGCAATACACAAATACCAACTGCCAGCGACACTTAGCCATGAGACACAGAAAACAGGTTGCAGTCATCAAATGGTTAGGAAAAGAAAATGCCAACTTCCTAAAATTGGATTTTCAGAACTGTGACTTAAAATCCAACTTTAACATTAAGGTTTTAAAATTAAATTCTTTATAAATAAATAAATCCATATTTGTAAAGCCCGAACTACTCACCCTTACGGGTCTCAAGGCGCTGGGGTCGTCCTGGAAATTAAGTGAGCTCTTGCCCAGAGTCTCATGGTGCTGAGCTTAGCTTCAACCAGAGCCAGGGATCGAACCGTGGACCTGTGCTCCGAAGTCAGCTGCCCTAGTCGCTGCACAACACCTCTCCACTTAAGACACCAAACTTGACAATCCTACATGCTCCCAATTCAAACTTATCACTTAATGTGATAGGGTAACCTAATGTTATCCAAGAGGAGGCGGGCTGTGCCGTAGAGGAAAACAAATTTTAGAGTAAAAAGAGTAAAAGAACATGTAAAAGTTCAAAGTAAATGTCCAGCTTTTTTAAATACATTGCACCCTGCCATATGTACTATTTAGTGCCTACCCTTGGAGTAACTCATATCTAATAAAAAGAAAAGTTTAGGTCCGGCAAATGGTTTCGTTTGTCAGGTCATAATGGCAGTTTACAATTGCACACACAGGCTGCCCTGGCAGGCCTGAGACATGTAAAGAGGGCTACTTATGTGGAGGCACAATAAGTGCTGCAGGCCCGCTAGTAGAACTTAATTTACAGGCCCTAGGCTTAGGTAATGCCACTTTACTAGGGACTTACAAGTAAATAAATGTGCCAATTCAGTGTAAGCCAATTCTACGATGTTTAAGTGACAGAGCAGAAGGACTTTAGTGCTGATTTGCATTAGTAAAGTGTGCAGAGTTCTAAAAACCATCAAAAATGGGGTTCCGAAAACAGGAAGGTGAAGGCTATTTTTTTGGGATGACCCTGCAGAGAGGGTCAAGTCCAACACATTTGCTTTACAAATTTTGTGTTAGACCAGGCAACCTTGTCTTGGTTTTCACCTACATTTTTGCCTTAAGATCTCCTGTTTTTGCTGAGTTTGTTTTTGCTTGCCTTCGAACTAGGCACACTTTACCACTGTAAGCCAGTGCTAAAGTGCTTGTACTCTTTACCTAAGTCATGGTAACATTGGCTCATACCCAATTAGCATAATTAATTTGTTTTTAATTCCGAAGTAAAGTGCACTACATTTGCCCCAGGGCCTGCAAATTAAATGCTACTAGTGGGCCTCCAGCACTGATTGCGCCACCCACTTAAGTAACCCTTTAAGCATGTCACAGGCCTGCCATTTAAGTTTAATCTGCCATGTCAACCTGGCACAATAAATCTTTTGTCAGGCCTAAACCTTCCTATTTAATACATTCAGGTCACCTCTAAGGTAGGCCCTAGAAAGCCACAAGGGCAGGGTGCTGTATTTAATAGGTTTGACAGGTACTTTTTAAGTTTTACATGTCTTAGTAGTGAAAAACTCGTACATTTGTTTTGCACTACTGCCAGGCCTAGACTAGCTGTAAATTGCAATTCTGAAAAGGCAACTTTTAGAAGGTTGGCATTTTCTTGTCTTCGTCCTTTGGTGACTGCAGCCTGTTTCTTGCACATGACTGGGTGTAGTTGGTAGTTGGGCTTTGTGTCTTCTTCCTAGACAGTCACACACAATGGAAACTTAGGTGTGACCGAGTGAGCCATCAGTGGCAGGATTGGAGGGAGGAACTGGGCCTAGCCTCACTTACACCTGAATAGGCTGTGTCCTGTCCCACACAAAAGGCTGCATGTCCCCTGTAGTTAGTCTGGAACCAGGGCAGAGTTATCAGGGCCTCTGTGCACTTGAAAGGAATTCCTCTAGAAGCTTTCCCCCACTTCAAAGGCACAACTGTGTATTAAAAAAGGACCTCAGATACCACCACTTCAGTACACCTACTGACCTGTGGGTGTTCTGCCAGGAAGAAAGACTCATGTGACCTGCTGCCTGTTGCCCTGTTGCATGGGGAAGAAGAACTGGACCTGTAAACTTTATCTTGAACCCAAGACCACAGAGTGACTCAAAGGGCTAAACTGCTGGCCTCCTTTCCTTATCTGAGCCACAGGGACATAACAGGCTCTCCACCACTCCTGGACCCGTCTTCAGCACGTTCCTGACCCCCAAAATTTGTCTCTCAGGTCCTTGGCCCTGGTTGTGGCTCTTGGGCTGTTGAAGTCAAGCTTTTAGACTCTTCGTAACCACAAATTGGCCTGTATGCACCAGAATTGAGCCGCTCACACGGATAGTCAAAGCAAGCCAACACAAGTCTGTGTCTTCATACAGCAAGCATTGTTGACCATTAAAACAAAGCTACAGCCTACCAATCCGCAATGCCCAGCCTGCTCCTCACGCCAATCCAACCAGTGATGCTCTCCTTGCTCCCAGCGAACTTCTTCGGCATGAACAGGACTCTTGGCACAAAATTTGATGAGGTAAACTTTCAGCTGGACAAGTAGGTGACTGTATCTGACTCAGGCTCCATTGCGGTCAGCCTGAACTTTTGACTTTTACCCGGGCCAGCGCAACCAGATATACCTGGTTGGTGCTTTATGCTTTTAAGTGCTACTTTATAGTTTATTCTTTAAAAATGCACAACTCTGGTTCTACTGATTGTATTTTTATTGTATTGATCCTGTTTTATTTACTAAATTAAGCTCTATTTTCTACCCTGGTGTGGAATCTTTTTGTGTGGTCTTTTCATTCATTCACTGTTTGAAGTGTCGCACAAATACTTTACAAATTGCCTCTACATTAAGCCTCACTGCTCTGCGCCAAGCCACCAGGGGATTGAGCATAGGCTAAATTGAGGTTTGCTTGTGCCTTACCCTGACTAAGATTGTGGTTGCTGCATGACCAGGGCTCATACACCAGTCAAACAGTCAACCAGTAAACCAGTAACCCAATTTCTAACATTGGTGATTAGTGATCAGGATAGGACATTTGTTTGTGCAGTGCCATATGTCCCATATCTAAGACCAATTTGAGTTTAAATTCTTGCTGATTGGCCTTTTTTGCTTTTTCCAAATTCATTCTTACTCTACCTGACTGTTGTGTCAGTGACCACACCTGCAAAGATGGAGCTTGAGCTTTTCAACCTGGTGAGCTACACTGTGGCTAAGATGAAATGAAAAGAGATTTTGTAAAGCGCGAACTGCCACTCCTAACGGAGTCTCCTGGCGCTATCGACAATAACATATCAGGTGGATGACATAAGCCTAAATTAGCTTTTGGCAACAAGCATCTGATAGGCCAGAAATCCATGTCTTTACCAGTTTTCTGAAGTGCCCCTCCTGTTCCATGGCTCTGAGCTCCTTGGGCATGCGGTTCCAGGCTTTGGTTCCCAAGACGGTCGCTGATCTTCCGCCTCTGGTGACTAATCTAAATGCTGGGACACTAAGCAGGTTAGCCGTAGTTGACCTTAATGCTCTTACAGTGGTGTAGGGCCTAAATCTTGCTGAGAGATACTCTGGGCCTAAGTGACGATGGGCTCTAAAAGTTGTCAGTAGGAGTTTGAACAAGACCCTCTTACAGACCAGAAGCCAGTGGAGGGTCCTCAATGCAGCTGAAGCCCTGCGTGGTAGTCCTAGGACCAGTCTGGCCGCTGCATTCTGGACTACCTGTAGTCTCCTCAGGATAGTTTTGTTGATTCCTGCAAGGAGGCTATTACAGTAGTCCAGTTCGATGATATGAGGGCCACTGCCACAGTCTTTTTAGCCACCAGGGGAATCAAATTAAAAAACTTTCTCAACGTTTTTATGAACCCAAAACCGGTCCCGGTCAGTTTCAAAACATTGGCCACTTCCACCGTTGATGGCGGTGCTGTGGCATCGTCTGGCCACCAATCCTTTGGATGGAAGGGATTGTCTTTCCCAATTGGTAAGATTTCTGTCTTGTTGTAATTGCAACAGAGATGGTTTTCCCTCATTTATTGCAACACAGCCGTCAGACAGATTTTAAAGTTTCCCTCTGCATTAGTGTTGGTCTTGTCCTGGGAAAGGATCAACTGGGTATCGTCGGCATACAACGTGATCTCGATCCCATAGTTAGAGATCAGGGAGACAAGAGGGGCCATATATACGTTAAACAGCAGAGGACTTAAAGAAGCCCCCTGCGGTACCCCTGTAGTAATAACTTGTACTGGTGACATAAATGGTCCCAGCAAGATCGATTGTGTCCTGTTGGTCAGGAAAGATGTAGGCAGGATTTTATGTGAGATAGAATCAAACGCTGCTGACAAGTCTAAGAGGATCAGAACTGCCCTCTTGCCCTCGTCCAGAGTGAATTTAATGGTATCTGATATCTCAAGAAGTGCCGACTCAGTAGAGTATTTTGGTTGAAAACCAGATTGGCGGGGATGGAGAGCCTGTCTTGCCTCTAGGTAATTAGAAAGCTCCTTGTACACAATTGTCTCTGTAATTTTTCCCAAAATGGGTAACAGAGATATAGGTCTGTAGTTTGCTAGATCTGAGGAGTCGGCGTTTAGCTTCTTCTTTAAAGGTTTTACTATAGCGAATTTCCATTCGTCTGGAACTGTCCCAGTGGCTAGAGAGGAATTCACAATCTCATTAATCACGGGCTAACGATGTCAATTATGTGATGTAAAAGCATTGGTGGACAGGTATCCAAAGGGAAACCTGATTTACAGGCCAAGATTGCTCCCTTAGTCTGGGAGAGAGTGGCCAATTCAAAAGCTTGAAGATCTGCGCAACCATCCCTATTCGAGGTCCCCTGAACCTCAAAAGGCTCCAAATGGTCTTGGGTCACAAAGTTCTTTTGAATGGCCTTAATCTTTTCCTCAAAATAAATTGCAATGTCTTCACATAACTTTTGAGAGGGGAGAATTTAAGCAGGTACCCCCTTGGAGTCAGTGAATGATTTTACAATTGTGAAAATCTCTTTTTGACTGTGTTTTGCCCTGGTGATTTGATTATAAAAATAAGACTTTTTTTGCTGACTTGATGGCTGCATGGTATTTTTTCCTGAATTTTTAAAAAATCAGACAATTGGATTCCTCATAGCCCTTTCTCCACCTGCGTTCCAACTGCTTGGATTGCAGATGGAGTTCTTCTAGTTCTTTCGAGAACCAGGGGTCCCTATGAGGTTTCCTTTTACTTAGTCCAGCTGGACGACCAGCTGGAAGCAATTCCTCCCATATCAACGACATCCAATCGTGGACCCTGCTGGTATCCTCACCAGGAGCCCCTGTGAGAGTAGGAACATTGTCCTGTGCTACTGTTTGCAGCAAGTTGTTTGTGAGCAGGCGCTGCCACTCTTTCCTAGGGGGCCCTGCCATTAACTTCCCCTCTCTGTGCCCCTAGCCCGGAATTGGGATATATAGTGGAATGAAGCTGCGGTCAGACCAGATCTGTTGGACGGTTTTCCAATCTAGAGTGTGCTAAAATTAGTGCAAACTACATCCAGAGTATGCCCTGCCCTATGGGTTGGCCCCTGGACCATTTGTTTCATACCCAACAGCTGCATCGTCTCCACAAAGGGTGAAACCCCTGGGCTGTCGCTGGATTCCAAGTGAAAATTAACGTCACAGAGGAGCGTTAAGTTGGCATACCTAAGCATAGCCTCACTAAGTGCATCCCGCATGTTTTCTAGAGCGGTGCTTCATCTTCCCCTGAGCGGCTGCCAGGTGGGGTGAGGCCAGTCTACCTTACAGATCAAGGTAAGGACTGAACAACATTTGGCTTACGAAATCTCTTTCCAAATGCATTAACATCTGGTTATATTAATAGTAAGCGCCTTTAGATCAACACTCTGAGTGTGACTTTAAGTTTGATCCACATAATATGGACCTACTTTTTAGCCCAATAGATATTGATAGCTATACCCAACCTTTTCTCTCTCCACAGTGATCAACACAGACTGTAAGGGCACCCGGAGCATTCAGGTGACCGTTAGCACTTGTTTATGATTTCCTGGTGTCACCTTTCACTTATTTTTCACTTGGTGCAGTAGCTTTAATTGTATTTTGGTCCTGATGAATGCAAGGACGCAATAGTCCCTAGATTGCAGAAACTTGTCGACCACCTTTACCTCAGGCGGTCTACATAGCCAGACAGCCTAAGGTCGCACTCATTTTTAACATTGGTATGTTAGGCACACGTTGAATAAATTTTGTCCAGTGCTTTTTCTAAACCAATTTTAAACACACTTTTTTCTTGGTTTCTTCTCTCACTCACTTTTTTCTGCACTGCACACCCTAGTCCCATATCTCTGGCCACTCACCAAGATCGAGTGGCACACCACACTGTCGTTGCCTATACCTTCTGAGGAACCCCCTCACCACCGGGTTGACCTCTGACTGTGGCACAGATCTTCTCAGACGGGTGGTTCGGATAAAATCCCAAATGATGAAGGGCGGATCCGTATGGTGACTGATGGGTATTTTCCTCATCCCTTGAGAGCCTTCTGTGACGCAACTTTTGAGAGTTTTGGGCGTTTGGTTGGTTTTTCTTTACTTCTGGGCACATCTTTTGAGACCCCCTGGTACCTTTGTTGTTTATAACCTATAAGTTCTCCACTCCTTACTAGCCTCAAACCAATGGGCTTGTTGAGAGATTGAACAAGACCCTAAAAGGCACGAATGGGCCTGTTCGATCCCATTAAGTGGAAGAGGGATGTCCTACTGCAATGCCTAATATTTGCCTACAGGGAGGTACTGCAGAAGGGGTTGGCTTCAGCCCCTTTGAACTTCTGTATGGATACCCTGTGGGAGGACCTTTCATGTCTGGTGAAGGAGGGCTAGGAGCATGCTCCCAGGAAGGCCCCGCAGGATGTGGTCAGATGCATGCTGGCACTCTGTAACCAAATGATGCACTTCTGGAAGCAAGCACAGGAAAATCTAGAAGCCAGCCAGGAGAACATGAAATTGTTGTATGACCAGAATGCTACTATGGTTGAGTTTCAGCCTGTCAAGCAAAGACAGACTCGGCTGTTCCTGAAGGATAAAAGATAGGAAAAGATAAAGGTACGGTCACAAGGAGGGTAAAGGTAGTGCTCAGTGGAGGGCTACCCTGGGTATCCAATTTGTTGGTTTTAATGGCCTCACACACCCTTGCGAGTGTCATGCTTCATCATTGGCGTTTGCACCTCGTTGGGCAGGCGGTGCAATGCCCAACGGGCTCACCTCAAAGAGGGGCTCTTTGGCGGAGATCTTTTTACCAACTGCCTAAGGGTGAAGTGCGGGTGAGGAGCCAAAAAGGAACGGATAGTGTAAATACGTGGATTAAAATGTGGCACAAGGTACCGGAGATCAATTTATTCTGGTGGTCCCCTGCCACAAGTAAAAGCAGAGGGTAGCCTATGATCGCTGGAAATTAGGATTCCACGTCACGATCCAGGACTACAATACATATCGTGAGGTCAACATGTTTCTCGCCTTTGCACACTGGCTGCGGTTCTTCAGGACCTAATAGTTACATCTATCTCCAATAAGACATGACCTACTTTAGTGTCAGTTTATAAATAGTTGTACTACCTGTATGGGACAGCTCTTGCCTAAAAGTCAAGGTGTCTAGGTGTCAACAGTACCCGGTAGGTTTTACATCAAGGGGAAAGAACCATAGGGGTTTAAGGTTCTTGCTGCCTAGGTCAGCGCGTGGTCTGCCTACCCATCTCTACCGGGATCCGGATGAGTTTCAGTCTGGCCAAAAGAGTGATGGTGATGGAGCCTGTGAAGCCCAGGGTCCTACAAGACCACTATTTTAGGCCTTATGAGGTGAAGGAGCGTAAAATGGATATCACCTACTTGATGGACCTCAAGATTCCCATGAACCCTTTAATCCCTTGGGTACGTCGGACGGCTGGGGGCTGTCCAACGCACCAGTGCTCATGTGCGTAGGACAGCCCCCAGCCGTCTGATCACATGGCACTGGGAATCCTTCTGGTGCAGGTACCCAGGGGATTCCCTTTCCCTCCCAACAGCCTCAGGAGTTGGGAAGGAGCTTCCCCAGTTCCCAAGGCTGTTTCTTTGGTTTCCCTGAAATGACAATAAGCATGCACGTTGCGCTGACGTCATTTCAGTGTTACAGATATGGTGGTCCTAGACGTAAACTTCCACACACAATATTTGATATTATTTCAAAAGAACTTTGTTCAATTCTTATTCCACATGCGAAATCAATCCTGCAATGAAGAATTTTGGAAACATAAAAGAGAAAACACAATAGCCCAAAACAAACAGATGTCCAGCACACACACAAAAGAATTTTTCAATCGTTTTAAAAGTAGAGGAGAGAAGACTCTACTGTTTATTCTCAATAAAATTCCTCCTCATGGTATAGTACACAAATATGCAGTTTTTGTAGAACAGGGGGTTACCAAAAGGGTAAAGTGCATAGAGTGAGAAATTAGTGCTCGTGTAAGATAGAAAAGGACCAAGATGGTCAGGGGGTGGTGAACTACAAAATGTCTTTGAGTCCAAGGTTAAGATAATCCTTGGCGTGGTTCAACAAGAGCCTGCCCTCAATGGTTATTATGCAAAAAAATGTCAATCTTTTTTGCTGTCTTTGCGGCGATCAATTTGCTCGTTGCTTCGTATTTTCAGAGGGGTGAGTGGGCAGGGGCACAAAAGATCCAGGCTGAAAGAGGGGGAGATTGTCGACGTTTCGACCCAAGGATACGAAGGGCAATTGATATCCTCATGGACGGGCCTTCATCAGGACGGGAAGGTGAAGGGAAGGAGCTAAGTTACATTACATTCATGTAACCCCAGCGGTGTGGGCGGACACCTGTAACAACAAATGTGAGGGCTAAGTATTTCAAACCAACAACATGAAGGGTTGAAATACTTAGCCCTCACATTTGTCGACAATCTCCCCCTCTTTGAGCCTGCATCTTTTGTGCCCCTGCCCACTCACCCCTCTGAAAATATGAAGCAACGAGCAAATTGAACCTTGGACTTGGACCTTGAATTAACCTTGGACTCAAAGACATTTTGTAGTTCACCACCCCCTGACCATCTTGGTCCTTTTCTATCTTACACGAGCACTAATTTCTCACTCTATGCACTTTACCCTTTTGGTAACCCCCTGTTCTACAAAAACTGCATATTTGTGTACTATACCATGAGGAGGAATTTTATTGAGAATAAACAGTAGAGTCTTCTCTCCTCTACTTTGAAAACGATTGAAAAATTCTTTTGTGTGTGTGCTGGACATCTGTTTGTTTTGGGCTATTGTGTTTTCTCTTTTATGTTTCCAAAATTCTTCATTGCAGGATTGATTTTGCATGTGGAATAAGAATTGAACAAAGTTCTTTTGAAATAATATCAAATATTGTGTGTGGAAGTTTACGTCTAGGACCACCATATCTGTAACACTCAATACCCAGGTCCTAGGACTTTCTTTGGGTTACCCCGTATATAATAACGACGTCATTTCAGTGACACAGAAACTGAAATGTGCCTTGAGGCTCATTTCACTTTCTACGTGCTCAGGGGGCTATCTCAGCCCCCCAGCACGTAGAAAGCCAGGAGAGGTATCATTGGAAACGGGAGAATCTCCTCTTTCCAATGGTACCCCTCCCTAGTGGATCCCACTAGGCTCCAGGGAGGGGACGGTGGCCCCTTGGGGAAGGTCCTTTGCTCCCCCCATAATTTTTGGGGTAAATTCAGTCTTTCTGCCCCCCAGGGGGCAGAAAGTCCACTAGAAACCAGGGATTTGTATTCTTATGCAAATTAGGGGTGGGACTGTCCAATATGGGCACACCAATTCCCCCACCCTCTGCACAATAGGAGTCTTTCTACCCCCAATGTGCACCCCGGGGGGGCAGAAAGCCCACTAGATGCCAGTTTTTTTTACGTTTAATTTAGGGGTAGGAGCATTGGTATCCATATTTTGGGTAGCCTCCACCCCTCCCCCCACAAAATTCCAATCTTTCTGCCCGGCAGAAAACCCACTAGAAACCAGGGATTTATTTTAATGTGTAAATTAGGGGTGGGGGCTGACCCCCGGTGCTCTAAACCTACAACTTTCTCACCCAGAAATTTGAGAAAAAAGTGATTTTTTCAGCTAAATTTGAGGTTTGCAGGGGATTCTGGGTAGGGAAATGTTGGGGGACCCATACAAGCCATACCTTGCTGGACTCCCCAGGTGTAGTTTTCAGAAATGTGTGGATTGCGTAGGTTTCCACAATGGCTGCCGAGCCCAGTGCCAAAAACACATTGGGACGCCCCTTGCAAAACCATGTTGTTTTGTGATTGGTCATTTTTATGTCACCTCAATAGGTTTTGGGCCCTTGCCTGTTGCAGGTACTTGACCCACCCATGTGAGTCAGGTACCATTTTTGTCAAAAGACCTGGGGGAAAGCTGGGTGGTAGGGAATTTGTGGATCCACACAGATTCCAGAACTTTCCCACACAGAAATTTGAGAAAAAGTGATTTTTTTCAGCTACATTTGAGGTTTGCAGTCGATTCTGGGTAGGAAAACGTTGGGGATCCCATGCAAGCCATACCTTGCTGGACTCCCGGGAGTGTATAGTTTTCAGAAATGTGTGAGTTTGGTACATTTCCCAAGATGGCCGTTGAGCCTGGGGCCAAAAACACTGGTGACTACCCATGACAAACTAGGTTGTTTTGTGATAGGTCATTTTGATGTCTCAATACTTTTTGGGCCCTTGCCCAAAGCGGGTACTTGGCACCCACATGAGTGAGGTACCATTTTTATTGAGAGACCTGGGGGAATGCTGGGTGGTTGGACATTTCTGGATTTTCTTAGATTCCAGAACTTTCCAAAGTGTGAGGTTTGCAGATGATTCTGGGCTACAAACCTGGTGCAAGCAAGACAAGTCACCCCATCCTGAATTCTCCTGGCGGTCTAGTTGTGTATGTATAGGTTTGCTAGGTTTCTGTAGGTGCTGGTAGAGCTAGGGTTCAAAATCTACAGGTAGGCACTTTGCAAATAAAGGGTCAGTTTTCACTGTGAAAATGTGGTGTGTCCACGTTGCGTTTTGGGCCGTTTCCTGTAGCGGGCACAAGTGAGGTCCCATTTCTTTTAGAAGGCATTGGGAAATGTGGGGAAGGTGGGATTTTGTGGATCCACCACAGAAATGTGAGGACATTTTTTTTTCTCACAAATTGTGAGGTTTGCTAGGGATTCTGGGTATCAGAACCTGGTGAGGGCCAGACCACTCACCCCATCCTGGATGTATAGGTTTGCTAGGTTTTCCTAGGTGCCGGCAGAGCTAGGGTTCAAAATCTACAGCCTTTCCTGTTGCGGGTAGTAGGTCTACCCACACAAGTGAGGTACCATTTTTCATGGAGGACTTTGGGAAGTGCAGGGTGGGTGGAATTTTGTGGATCCACGCAGATTCCAGAACTTTCCACCACAGAAATGTGAGGAAAATATGTAATTTTGAGGTTTGCAAGGGATTCTGGGTAACAGAACCTGGTGAGAGCCACACAAGTCACCCGAATCTGGATTCCCCTGGGTGTTTAGTTTAAAAAAAAGTATAGGTTTGCTAGCTTTCCCTAGGTTCTGGCAGAGCTACGGTTCAAGATCTACAGCTAGGCACTTTGCAAAAAAGGGTCAGTTTTCACTGTAAAAATAAAGTGTGTTCACATTGCATTTTGAGCCGTTTCCTGTCACGGGCACTAGGCCTACCCACACAAGTGAGGTACCAGTTTTCTTGGAAGACTTTGGGGAATGTGGGGTGTGTAGAATTTTGTGGATCCACGCAGATTCCAGAGCTTTCCACCACAGAAATATGAGGAAAATGTGGTTTTTTTTACAAATGTGATTTACAAGGGATTCTGGGTAAAGGAACGTGGTGAGAGCCACACAGGTCAGCCCATCATGGATTCCCCTGGGTGTCTAGTTAAAAAATATATTTAGGTTTGCTAGGGTTCCCTTGGTTCTGGCAGAGCTAAGGTTCAACATCTACAGCTAGGCTCTTTGCAAAAAAGGGTCAGTTTTCACTGTAAAATAAAGTGTGTCCACATTGTGTTTTGAGCCGTTTCCTGTCTATGGCACTCGGTCTACCCACACAAGTGAGGTACCATTTTTCATGAAAGACTTTGGGAAATGCCTGGTGGGTAGAATTTTGTGGATCCATGCAGATTCCAGAACTTTCCACCACAGAAATATGAGGAAAATGTCTTTCTTTGGACACATTTTGAGGTTTGCAGGGTAGTCTGGGTAACAAAACCTGGTGAGAGCCATACAAGTCACCCCATCCTGGTTTTCTGACAAAAGTCTGTCAGTCCCTAAAATCTGGGAAAATGGTGATTTCAGCCCCACAAACGCTCTGTTGATACCATTTGCAGGGAAAAAAACAGACGATTTTATTTGCAGCGCTTTTTCCCCATTTTTCTAAACAAAACTAATTGTAGCTATATTTTGGCTAACACAAAACCTGGGTACCTCATCTTGTGTGTTTTACCTTTAGAATCCCCATGATGTTGGAAGAAAAGGATGCACATTTGGTGTGTATACCTTATGTGGTCAAAATTTACAGTGGCCTAAGCACAAACTATTCCAAATAGCCAAAAAATAGGCTTAGCACGGGGGAAGGCCTAGCAGCAAAGGGGTTAAGGGTCCTGCATGTCAATTATTTCAAGCCCCATTTTGAGAGGTCTGAGTTAACCTTTAGTCTGTATGCTTGTCATCGAAGAGAAACTTCTCGGTATAGAGATACATTTTTCTCCGCACCATAGTTGTACATCTATCATTCAGCAGAAATGTCTCAGCAGAGATGTCTCCGCAGAGAGGCCAGTCCATATAAACACACTACTATGCATACTCATCATCCAAGAGAGAGATCTAGGGATAGGGGCCAGTCCCTCCACACATTCTACTACATGCACCCATCTTCCCACAGAGAGGTCTCAGTCGGGAAGCCAGTACCTCCCCATGCTCTACTACGCACACCTGTGATCTGAGAGATGTCTCAGTGTATAGGCCAGTTTCTTCCTACACCCTAGTACATACCCTCTTCATCTGAGAGAGAGTTATCAGTGTTGAGGCAAGTCCTTCCCCATACTGTATTGTGTATCCCTATTGTCCTGAGAAGAAATCACAGTGGAATGGGCAGTCCCTAATATAACCTTCTATGTAGACAGGCATTCCTGTGGTGAGGTGTTTTTGAAGAGTCCAGGCTCTCCTCACTGCCTACTATATACTGCTGCCATACTGTGATAAAAAGAGACTGGAGTGGTCAATTTTTCTTAAAATATTACTAGAAGGAAGTAAAGGTTTTAAGTACTGTAACAAAGGAAAATGTACGTTATGCGCCTTAAAACAAATACAAAATTGTGACATGGTAAATAAAAGTAATAAAAATAAAAAGGTTAGCGAAAATTTGATGCGCTAAAATTAGACCTATTACAATAGAAAATGATCAATGAAAATGCAAATTAAATTATAAAACTAAGATCTTGTGAGATGTTTGCAAACCAGCAAACACTGCTTCCTCACAGTGAACAGGACTGTGCGCTTGACTCTAGTGAGAGGCTTGCGAGAATCACCCATGCTATGTATGGGAGCCTCATGGCTCCTGCATGTGTCCTTCAAGAGTCTCCAAAGAGGAAAAAAAGGGGTACATAGTACAAACAACATACATAATGCTAGTATGGGGTAGTGCTCTCCAAACAGCTTTTTCAAGTAACATTTTGAACAACTGTATTTTTCGTGTTTTTTTTTACCATATTTAACCTTTTTGTATTTTTTTTTAAAAAGGGATAGAACATAAACAAGAAACTGGGAGTGAAAAAACCAAATCTCCTTTAAAATAAAGATTAGAGGAATATGGAAATAAAATGTAAAAACAAACAAAAAAGACTGTCCAGGTGGAGTTATTCCTTGCATGTGCAGTGAGTACCTGGGCAGGCACACAGCCACCAGGTTGAAAAGATGTGGAAGACCCTGACGAGTTATCAAGCTCTGCAGCACGAGCTAACTCAGCCTGAGCAAAACTTTCAGAGTGCATAGCTCTCAAATTTCGCTGTACTCATGGAATATTGCTTATTCCGGCTGCCCCTGCTAAACTTGCATATGTTACAAATTACATATTTGGCGTACACTTCTTCCCACCAGGCCTCATCTAAAGAAAAAACTGACCAAGGACTTTCTTTATGGCTGAGGGGGTTGACTTGCAGGGACAGGAGTAGGGTTCTCATTTAAATCAGATGATGATATTCTGATCACAGAAAATCATCAAAGTCAGAAAGGTAGTCGAAAAAGTGTAATCACAGGAAAAAACAATAGGCAAATAATGCAATAAGAAAGAAATCTTTATTTGCTAAATAAAGACATCTTTGTAAACCAATCACAATCCTTACATGGGATGTCTTGCCTCTCCTGGTAGTTTAGCTAGAGGCCCATAAAATCATAAAAAACAGAACTTTCCTAATATCTCAAATGCAATAATAAATCAAATGTTTTTCTTCTTTAAACAACACTTATCATGTCTTGCTTTCTTCAGAACTGCAAAAATACACTTATATGAACTTATTTCCAAATGTACGATCTCACGAGTAGATCACGAAGACTGGAAAGGAAGTACAGCCACTCTCGTAGTCAATACAGAGGGGACTGTGTGTTTGGCTCCCATGATTGTCTCGCAAGAACCATAAGTTTCAAAATGAGAATTAATACAATATACATTCTGTACTGATTTTATTATTAAAGATTAGCATTCACTAACAACTGACCACCTGAAAAAGATCTCAGTATAATAGATTAGAACTAAATTGATAAATCTGTGATCTTGCGAGCCTCTGGCAAACCATCCCCGAGAGCGATCACACTCCTTTAAAATGGATGTTCATAGTGATCAATCAATCTATCAATAAATTCTTTATTCGGTTGAGATCTTTGAGACATAAAAGTACAGAATAAAATTGTGATAAAAAAATAATAAAAGCAGCACAGTGCACATCAGAGCAGATTTTAAAGTGCAAATGCAAACTCTTGAGTAGACTACATTTCCTTTGCAGACATTGATTTTCGTGCGCTCACTGCAACTTTAAAAAACATCTTAACACAGTTATTAATATCCTTGTCTTCTAATCGGAGAAGTGCCTCATTAGATTCTCTACAATTGCTAAAATGACGATTCTTAATCAAAGGAAGAAGAAAAGACTTAGGGGCCTATTAGGATGCAGGGCGGATCGCCACCGCCCGCATGGCGGTGGTGATCTGCCCTACATCCTAGCCCGCCTGCCACCCATTTCAGCCTGCCATATTAGTAAGGTGGGGGACCTGGGGGGACCGGGGCGGACGGGAAGACTGTCCGCTGCTTTTCTGCCCGGTCGACAAGTCGATTGGGTGGATAAGGGTTTCATATGGTGGCAGTGTCTGCTAGACACCGCCATCCATATCAGGATGCAGGCGGGAGGGACCTTTCTGTGGCGGCAACGCATATGGTTTTCGAGGTTTGGGCCTGTTGCGGGACCCCAGGATAATGGGGGGTGGGGGGGCACATGGGGGGGTACCTATGGTACCCCCTACATGTCCATGCACAACATCCCCTTTGGTTTTGCTTTGTTCGCCCTAAGTTGGCAGGGTATGCCCAGACGTGGGTCCCTTGCACGCTTTGCTACTGCTCATCCCCTTTGGTTTTACACAACATGGCAGGCACCGCGTGGTGCCTGCCACGCTGTGCATGCACATGCACGACATGCATTTTTGGCATTGCAGCGCCCACCACAATGTTAAAAATGCAGGATGCGCCCGCCAAAGTGGTGGGCGCATCCTAATGTTACCCACGGGACCCCCGCACATATAGCAGACGATCCCTTTTACCGTCCGGATGGTGGGTGGAGTCCGCCTGCCACCCTAATGATGCCCTTTGTGTATGCAAGAGAAAAACTACAAAAAAATAAAAAGTGCAGCATTGATTGCCCGGATTTCCCATCACAAGGACAAGGACAGGTGTCTAGGTTGACTTGGAAGCCTTGCGGAAAATTCAATGATTATTTTATGGTGCCTTCTCTAAGGCAAAACAATAAACTGCGCTCCCAATCACTCGTGTTACCAGTCAATTAATTTTGTGGTAAGCCAACTTGTCCCTCGTTCCTAGTAAGGTAGTCCGATACTCTTGTTTATGCTTTCTCCCTTTTTATTCTCTCTACCTGCACATATTCATACCAGCGCGCCTGAAGCTGTTTCTTAGTAACAAGGTGAGGGCCCTCAGGATTTTCAAATAGTTGCTTAAGGCCAATTTTGCACAAACAAGGTTCAATAAATTTTAACCATTGGATTTTCCTCCCATTGTCACATGCAAGGCAATCTTTCATGATATCTTTTGTTAACGCTCCCTCAGTGTTTTGCCAAATAGCGTGCCAAAAAAGCAAAGGGTGGGCACTGATGTAATCCTCAACAAAGGGGAGGCCTAGCTTGTTGTGACAACGACAACTAAATCCGGAGCTAGAGATCAGTGCTCTTAACCCCCTTCTACAGAATCTGTTTTCCGCTATCTGCACTGAGGGCCTACTCTTTATCCTCCAGATCTCTGCCCACTAGGTCGCCACCGGCAGGCATTGTAATGTATAAATCTGCAGTAAGGGGGTTAAAACATTCCCCTTCCTAGGGAGTGGCAGGCTAAGTACCAAGCCTGTGGCTCTGGACAGTTTATTTCCGTTATTAGCTATATGTGTTTTCCAAGAGCCACCGTCATTAAAAGTCAAGCCTAAGTAAGTAAAAGTGCCTGTGCTTACTAGTCTTTGTTCGCCTGCCTTCAATGAGTGTGTTTTAGATTTCTTGGGGCCACAAGACATAATAAAATATTTGGTAAAATTTGTCTGCAAACCTAATGACACCATGAATTTAACTAAACCATTCACCAAGAGAGAGTGGGCCCATGGTGTGTGTGCCATCAACACAGCGTCATCTGCATACAGCAGAATGGGTAGCGGCAGAGGTCTACTCAAGGGCACATCAACTGTAATAGTAGATAAAAAACTGTGGAGGTCATAAATATCTAAAATGAATAAAAGGGGAGCCAAAACACAGCCTTGTCTCACGCCTCTCATTATAAAAACATCTTTTGAAACCTCTCCATTGATATTAATCTTAACTCTGGCTTTCATCCCTCTGTGCAAATATGCTAGAAAGTAAACTAGTGCTTCGTCTAAGCCAAGAGAGATTAGGTTAGCCCATAGCTTGGAACGATTAACACTGTCAAACGCTGTTGAAAAGTCCATAAACGCTAGGTACATAGGGGAGCTTTTTGCCACTGTGTATTTGCCTATAATCAATTTAAGATTTATGCACTGCTCGATAGTGTCCAATTTAGGTCTAAAACCATACTTACTGGGATTCAATATTGCATTTTCTTGTGCACAGTCATTGATACGTTTGTATAAAACTCAACCCAGTATTTTTAAAGTGGTATCTATTAAAGAAATCCGCCTGTAACAACTGGGGAGAGAACGGTCCCCTTTTTAAAAAATTGGGACTATGATCAATGTCGACCAAGATTTTGGAATGGGAGCACTGGCAAGGCTATCAAAAATATTTAATAATAATAGAGCCCAAAATGTCGGATTATGTTTTAAAAAAATGTATAGGCACTCCATCGGGGCCTGGTGCCTTGCCCCCTGCACTCTGTTGCAGTGCCTCCTTGACCTCCGCCAAAGTCAGTTGGATTAAGCCATGTACATAGTAAAAATACATAGTGTACTGTATAGGAAAAACAGATCATTGTTTTCTAAATATAAATATGAACTTTATGTAAAGATAGATACAAAGACTATGAAAATTATGCTGGGAATATTCCTGTATATGTGAGTAACAAAAACTAAGAAGTTGAACATTCTCAGCGGAAATATTGTTACAGTAGTTAGTTGCTATGTATATTTAAACATTTTTATTTGAAAAAACTTTAGAAATGAACTGAAAGAAACAAAGGTTAAAGTGATGTTATAGTTAGGTGTAAGAAAAATATGTGTTTTTCGACTAAAAAAACTTTTAAATTAATTGAAAACCAAAGATTAAAGTAATTGTATTGTTTTGAAGTAAAAAACACATAGAAATTCAGAAGTTATAGTTATTAGCACTAACGATAACCTGCGTCCCTCTATACTCTGCTTATGACCTCACATATGACAGCACTCCTGACATGTTCTATGATATCATTTTTGATGTCGCTGATGACATTTCAAATTATATAATTGATGACATCACTAATGACATCACTGATGACATCATCCAAGCTTTTTTTTGTACACATATTTAAAATTGTAAATGTATACAATGACGTTTCAAGCCATAAATAAAATGAGAAAAGTGTTTTACATGTCTTTAGTTCATAAAAATGTAATTAATGATATTATTACCTACAAACACACAAAGAATTCTTTTTTGAATATAGTTCTAAACACCAGTAATATTGATAAAATAACACAAACTATACCCACTACATAGATATATAATTAAAATAAAGAATTTCAGACTGAAATAATAAAGGTAAATAATGACACTCCAACATAAACCTTTAAACAAAAGTGTTAGACACTAAATAGCTGACATGTACTATTCCCACTCCAGTCTTGCCATATTGAGGAAGGTGTTGGACAGTAAAGGGGTGACATTTACTATTCCATCTCCAGTCTAACCATATAGGGCAGAAATATTCAATCTGTGGGGCGTGGCGCAATACCTTCCTAAGGGGGGCACGCACTTCACTCTCATTTTACCTTTGTTCCCTGCAGTTAGAGAACTCTGGTAAGGGAGGAGGGAGGGGAAATCGATGGGGCATGAGGTGCCCAGGCTTTTGTTATGTTAAACGTCCCAGGAGGGGGTTATTTCACAGAGCTGAAATGTTTCAGCTGCAGTGAGGAGGCAGGAAGTCTCCTCTGCTAAAACCGAAGGTAAACAGACGGGCAGACCTGTTTCTACGCTTCCATATTATAGCAAAGGAGACCCCTTGCCTCCCACTGCAGCTGAAACATTTCAGCTCTATGAATTATTCCCCTCCTGGGAGGGTTACCTCTTCCCAGAAAGGAGACAACATTTCTTTTAAAACTACACAGGCAGGCGTGCAAAATGCCAGCCAGCCATGTGTTGTTTGAACAGACTGCAAAATGCTTGTCTTGACACAAAAAATGGCTATAAATAAAGAAGCATGTTCCCTTTTATTATCAGCCATAGATTATTCAGGTAGCCCTAGAACACAAGTAAAAGTTATTTCTATTTCTATTTGCTGTTCAAAGCATGCACAGACAAGTACTGACAATATAGCTTTGGGTGACTGCTTATTTTTGTACAGCCTGGGATATCAACATAATGAGCTGGCAACCTTAATCACAAGACTGGGAGTTTGTTGCAGGATCACCACATTATTTATTTCCTCCACCGTGATCTCTGGTTACTGCCATATTAGCAATAGTTTAATACATGTAAAACCCTACGCTGCTGTAAATAACATTCTGAGTTACTTCAAGTGTCTGGGAATGCACCTTGCATTCAGACAACTCGCTCCTCATTCTCACCTTTCACTTTCACCCTTACCCTGCACTCACACTGATCCCCATGCACTCACACCATTCACCCACTTACCCTGTACTCACAGTGATCACTCTGCACTCACAATGCACTTGCGCTGTTCACCCTGTACCTCACCCTGCACTCACAGGAGCACACTACTCAACCTATGACACTTCACTCACCTGTCCCTCTCATTGCTCAATCTGCAATCTCACTCAAATAAGCCCACAACTAACCATACATTCATTCGTCCCATTCTGCGTTTATATCTGCACCCAAATTCATATGGTCACCTCACTCACCCTTCAGTCACTACTCATACCCTACTCTTAAACTGTCACAAGGCTCACAGTGCACTCACATGAGCACTCCTGCCACCCACACAGCACAGAGAGTTAATGTGCCTGCTTCATAGAATGTGTAGCATGCAAATCAGAGAACTGAGTGTGAGTAAACAATGAGTAGCACTATAAAAAATGAAGAGAGGTGAGGTGCATTGTTTGTGAGTGGTAGTGAGGGAATTCATGGAGAAGGAGGAAATGTGGGAGGGGGCACCAAAAAAGACTGTTGCATTGTGTGCAACAAGTGCTAGTGTCAGCCCTCTCCCGAAGTACGGGTCTAGTTGCGCCCCTGTACACAAGTATGGGCATGTCATCCTAAATTACAAATGACACATTTACATACAACGAGGAGAAATGTTTTAATTTTTCCTAATTTTTTCCTCTTTCAATGTGTGCTGCATTCTACAGCATTCATTGAAAGAGGGAAATGCCTGTAGTGATTGTTTGTGTGCAGGAAGGGGCACCATCCTGCACAAAAATTATCTCCCCACGACGCAGGCATCCTTGCACCATGGTGCAAGGATGCCTACGCCAGCGCATGGCTGCAATTTGTGCAACAGCGCAGGGGGAAGCCCAGAGATGCATCATATTCTTGCATGGCGCAACCAAAGGTCTTGTGGTGCCACGCTGCGGCACTTCCTTGTAGATCTGCCCCTGGATGTGGAGCACAACCTGAGGATGGCAGTAGCAAAATCCATCCACAGATTGGCCGTCTGTAGCGAAAAACAGGCACACCCATCACTTTTGAGTTCGTGGTGTTATTATCAATCAATGTGATGTGTAAAACAAAGCATCCTAGTAAAAACAATATGCACACATTTTATCTAGGAAAATGGTGGTTTGAGCTGTGTACTAAGACTCTGTCATTTCAGCACACCCACTCACAAACCTGCACTTTACAAACAAAAACCTCATCCGCAAGCTACAGAACGCCGCCGCAAGACTGGTCCTCAACCTGCCAAAACACTGCTACATCTCCCAGCACCTGCGCATACTCCACTGGCTCCCCGTCGAGGCGAGAATCACCTTTAAAATGCTCACCCACGCACACAAGGCCCTCCACGGCACCCGACCAGCATACCTGAACAGCCGACTCAAATTCCACGCACCCCAAAGGACCCTACGGTCAGCCCAGCTTTCCTACGCCGTGGTCCCTCGCACCAGAAAGACCAGATTGGGAGGCCGCTCCTTCTCCTTCCTCGCGGCCAAAGCATGGAACTCCCTTCCGCTCCACCTCAGACAGACAACATCGCTCCCCATCTTCGCAAGAAACCTCAAAACCTGGATCTTCGACAGACCCCCTCCTTGATGGAATGGAACCTGCACCCCCCCTCCCCCCCACCTCAAAACCCCCCCACCCCTAGCGCCTTGAGACCCTCACGGGTGAGTAGTCGCGCTTTAACAAACTCCTGATTGATTCATTGATCCTTCTGATGTTTGTATTTTTTATCTTTTTATTTGGATTGACATTTAGGTTGATTATTCCAAGTTTGAACGGAGTGCCCTCTACTCTAAACCCATTTATTGTTATGATCTGGACATCAGATGCGTGCCACTCCTCCATATGTAGTTGCCAGTTTAATTTTGCAAATATCGGGATCCCACCACTTGGTCTTCCGAAGTTGTTTTTTCTATTTGCCATCGTGTGGATCGCCTGGTAGCCTTTGATGTAGTTCGCTGATTCCATCCAATTTTCCTGCAGGCATAAGATGTCTCCAGTCGTCAGTGATTTCATTGCTTCATTATTGGTCGTGATTGACTTGAAGCCTGCCACGTTCCATCTAATTAGCGTAAACATGGGATTTAATATCTCCATGTTAGTGCATCTTTGATTGTGTGTTTTAGGTCTCCCTGCTGGTCCACGTTGTTGTATTCCATGCAAGTTTGGTGTTTTCCCTATATTACGAATTACCCCTATCCTTGGATTGCCATGCGGAGCTAAGCCAAGCCCAATCTTCCTGTTTGTCGACGTGGGAGATGGTCACTTCCTTACAATGTCTAATGGAGGTGATGGAGCAAGGATTCGCACGTAACGCGACTTGCTCTCTTCATGAACCTCGCCTTAAATCATAACTGTACTAACTCTGATTGTTTGTCATTTTATTTGTATTTCCCCAACACACGGGTGTCCCTAGGAGGCTTGCCTATGTGTTTTTCATCATAATCACGCTTGCACATTAATAAAATGGCCGCTTTGCAGAAATCCAGTCTGCGCATGCGTCGGTCATACCCATGTGATGTGACGCACTCGCAATCTGGAGGGAAAAGTTCGCTCATGCGCAGTGGTGTTAAAATGGCCGCTTGTCACTAATCATGCTTCATGCTATCTTAAGCCGCTTTTGTATATGCATCTTTTCTGCACTAACTCTTAATGCAATAAGTATTATAAAATAAGGGATTAAGAGTAGTTGGTCATGGTGTACAGTGTATTCATTTTATTCTGTGTTATTAATTTGTTTTCGCTTACTTTTCATGTACCGCGTAAATAAGGGCCTTGAAGTAGGGGATGGACTCCATTTTGAAGCTGACGTATCCCTCATCACGTGATCAAAGATCTGGGACGTGCAGCAATGGAACCTGACCAGATTGGCCATTGAAAAGGGGACTGTCCTTTCCCGGCGCACCTTTGCCCTTGAAGATGTGCTATTTTTATTCTGAATGTGCAACAATGTTGCAAACCTTTTCTTCACTATTGTACTTTCCCACACGTAGGCCTGGGAACCCAGGTGTTAGGGGGAGGGTAATATCACGTGAAGTATAGGTGGTACCTATGATCTAACCACCTCCCTTGACCAATCAGAAGATGGGGCTTTGTCATTTTGCAACATTTATGGGTGGTCTTGGGGACTTAAAACTGTATATATAGCCTAGCTTAGCTTAGAGAAATTGTCCGACTTGTCCGAGTAGCAGACCTGTCACTGACCCTACGAACTCTATAGGTGCCTGATACAGAGTGCTGCGGAGCATTCTGCCTGAAACTTTCCACAAACTCCAAGGGGTGGAAATTAGTCTTAAGTGCTAAGCGAAGCACTTTGCTGGGAGATTCGAAAACCCAATCGGGGTTATTGGCGGATTCCGTGCAGAAGAGGGGGTAACGCTGGCGTTGCATCCGAACCTGTGAGGGGTTGGTCGTGCCTTGGTGAACCCAGTCCTGACCCAGACCTGAGGGGTATCCTGTCCTGACTGTCCATGAGCTGTACCTGCTCACCTTCTGGTATTCCTGAATCCTTGAGGGTCCTTGTCCCGTTCTTTCCCAACTGACCCGAGACCAGGGTTAATCCTCATTCTCACCTAGGTAAATATTGACATAGGTGTCTGTCTATACTATACCCTCAACTTTTCCTCCTCTGATTAAAGCAATCTTGCCTGTGATATTCTCCATATCCTCTTTGAATGTAATTTCATGCAATTGATTATTAGTAAATGTTCCACTTCTTACCCTTCCTTTAGGACATTGTTGAACCCGACTGTTTATCTAGTTTGTTCCACTTATTCCCTTTCCCTTAGTATGGTTGCCGTGAAGTTAGTAAAGATAGCATAAGGTTTAGGAATTAGTATTAAGATATTAGGCCTCACATTAGGTCTTTCTCACGTCCTTGCCCTAGTTTAAACCATATTAGTTAATATGTTTATTGTGATTCATGCCCTATAGTGTTCCCTTTTTACTCTATGATACTCACTTTAATCCATAGCTATATTCTGGTTCTGATTCTTATCATTGATGTATTGCTTTGCATTTGCCTACTTGTAATGGCATTTTCGTCCTAAACTTTTACTATATAAAACCCTTAAAACCATCAAGGTGTCTGTGGTCATTATACCTTAAAGTGGAATTAAAGGTACTAAATGTGTAAAGCAGAATTTTCTCCCTTTTAGGAAAGCCTTATCACCTGTCCACTGCTAGCTCCTGATCCGTCAGGAGTAATGTGCCTGTGGTAAGTCAGGTACATGAATAGTAAGTGGTGTAAGAGTCACCCACTCCATTACTCATAGAGCGTAGCAGAGGTTTCACCCGGTTCATTGCATCATATGCACGCCAGGGCCCAGTGCGTGGAAAATTTGGTAATCTAAGTGAGCCGGGTGACCCGCGCGCTCTATCAGTAATTTCTGGTAGCAAGAGGAATGGTTAGGACTAGTAAGATAGGTAGATAAGATAGTTAGGAAATAAAACCGTGAAAATTAAATGTGCTGCTAAAATTTTAATATTGATTATGTTACTTAATATTTTATTGCGCAACTGTTTTTAAAATATTTTAATTGTTTTGAGATAATTTTATATATATGTATTGCTGCTAAATATTATATGTTTTATTAACCAATTGTATGTGACTGTTGAGTGTTGTCTGGAATCCCCGGGGAACTGTATAACGGATGGTGAGTAGAATCCATCGCGTTCTGAGGTCATTTGTAGGGAGGAAAGGTTAGTGCATGGTTCAAGTGGAACTGGAAGCGCTAATTAGGTCTTTTTCGGAAAACTGTATGAATGACAGTGACGGGACTGCTGATAGAAACCTTGGTCTGATATCACCTAGTAAGGGTCACACTAAGGGAGTAATAGAGTCATCGGAGCTTGTATGATAGCAAAGGGAAGCGCTGACGAACCCCAGGCTTAGTATATATCCCGGAAAGTGGATGAGACTGGGTAATAGCAGGTTTTCTAATGCTTGCGCGAGGGTAGGCAAGAGAAGTCTATCCGAAGTGTATGAAAAGTAGACAGAAGTGGTTTACTTGCAGTAAAAGAAGAACTTTCTATCTCTTTAGAACACTCCTACACAATGGCGAATGTTACACGTTGTTGACTAAAATTAATATTAGCATCTTAGAGAAAATACAAAGTTTCCGTTACCTTGTAAAGGAGGGAGTCAGTCGAAGGGCTGCTCTGACGTCACTCCGTGCCGCGCTGGGATTGGTTAAACCAGCGGGTGTGTAGTGAAGCCGAAATTGTAAGGGAGGGGTGAGTGCCTGAGCGTGAGAACGCGTCTCGCGAAAAGGCCGCACACCCATTGGTCAAGAACTTTTGCAACCTCTGCACTGATTGGTTGTTGCGAAATTGGAGTCGCGCTAGCATTGGAAGTTCAAACGAGGTAGTCAAAATTTTCCGCACCGAGCTTATAGATTGTTATGAGCGGTGTATGTGGTACCCTGATTTTCTGCCTGATCCAAGGAATCTAGGGTGTCATAAAGAGTTGATGAGCAGAGGCAGACCTCACAACATGTACGGAGGAAAGAGAAAAATGTCATTTGTCAGCAAAATAAAGAATTTCTTCAAAACTGACAAACCCGTACGAACTAGGGAAGGCGTGATCATTCCTCCGCCAAATACTCCAGCGTCTTTCATGATGTTAGAAAAAGGGTATCATACCTGTGTATGGTTAGAGAACTGGGTAAAGTACACTGCGGAGGATGGAGTTTTAGCCTTTCCCATTGATGGTACTTTTAACGGGAGAATCCTATTTAATTTGAGGACCCGAATGAATGAATTGCATCCCAGACCTAGATTAACTCAGTATGAAGCTTTAGAGGAATGGGAAATTGAGGCTCTAGAACGAGACAGACCCCGAATGGACAAGGGAGTGACCCGATGGTATCCAAAATTGGTAAAAGAAACCAAGGAGCAGAAATTGAGACAGTGGAGACAAAATATGATGGTAGAAGGGTTATTCCCCATGTTCGGAGCTAATGAAATGGTGGGAGGGAAGAAATGTACTGAGAAAACCCGACACATGATGCCCCTGGGTGAATCGGAAGATGAGTTTTTAGAAGACTTATTCATGAAAAATCCCCCGCCTTATAATGAAGACACCAGATCTCAAAGCTTAACTACTCCAGTGAGACCTTCAGGAAGAAGAAGTACTAGTGAAGCCGATTCCACAGGGATAGAACAGAGAAGTGCGGGAGGAGAGGGATTTGGTAGACCCGACCCCGTGGTCCCGAATTACAACCCCTTTGGTGAGGGACTAGTTTTATCGACTCCATCAGCTCCGAATATTTATCCTTCCCTAGTACCCCAAATGATACAGGATCCCCCCATGAATCGAGTATTACACGAGCAGGAAAGGGATGCCCTGAGAGGACAGCGGAATGATCTCATACAGGCCATAGCTCAGATTAATCCAAATCCTGAAGCCCTGACGATTCCAGTAACCATTGGTCCAGTTTTTCCTCTATATGGGGACAGAATGAATACTCCAAAAACTCCAGTCATAACCCCGATGATGCCCCAGCCCAGAAGGGAACCACTCATTATTGATGACCAAGCAAGTGAATGTGAGTCCATGGTTTCCTTGATGGATCTGCCTAATAGGGAACAGGGACCTAGTGTGTCCCGAACTGGAACTCAGACTAGGAACAAAGACGTTCTAATAGAGTCTTCATCAGGAACTCAAAGTGCGACAGTGGTAACTCCCGAGGAAATAGAAAGATGGACCCGAGAATTAGAAAAGGGAACCCCTCATCCGAAACCATTAGATATTTATAAGCTAAGAATAGAGCTAGAGGAACTGAGCGCAGGGAATGTGAGTTTAGACCGATTGAATGTCCGGGAGGAGGATGAGTTGTTGTTCATGTGCAAACACCTTACTCGGAACGCAAAATTATACTATGACAAATTAATGGACACGGCAATATGTATGGGAATAGATATCAGCAGATCCAAGGTACTACAGAAATCCTACAGGGTAGAATTTTCAGACAAAGATCTAGAAAACCTGAATACCGCAGGGAAGAAAACACAGATTAAGGAACTGATAAACTTAGCACAGAAATGGGGAGATCTAGACAAGTGGAAAGCCAGGTGGGCAAAGAAAAAGGAGGATAGCAAGGAGAGACCACGGACTGCTGAGTACGTCCTACAAGAAGTTAACAAACCAGAAAAATTATGTCCCATGAGAGAAGTCCCAGGGGGAAAATATGTCCATGTCCCTTGGTCCAGACAAGATATAGTATCATTTACCAATGACTTCCCTAAATTGAGGGAGAAGCCGGTTGAATGGTACCGACAGGTTGAACGCTTCATAAAGGTTCAGAAATGTCTCCTGAAAGACCTGGATGGGTTTTTCGACATTGTAGTACCTGTAGATTTGTGGACCGAATGCAAAACTGAAATTGATTGGCCCAATGAGGAATATGCAAGAGACGATAGAACAGGCACTCCCTCACCTGAAGTAATGAGAAAGTATGATCAAGTCATACAATACCTAAAGAAAAAGGTACCTGCAAAAGAAACTGATTGGACCCGTATAGATAGAACTACCCAAGAGCGTGATGAATCAGTCCACTCCTTTTATGAAAGGTTACTACAGGTGTTCAAAACTTACAGTGGAATCGATAATGTGGACATGAAGGATATGACCCATTTCAGTTATCGATTCGTGTTAGGATTGAGACCTGAAATATCCCAGTGGATTAGAGATAACAAAATCAGTTGGCAAGGGAAACCCATTGATGATGTTCTCAAATATGCCAAATACTGCGAAGATGAGATCGAGAACAAAAAGAAAGCCCTAAAAGAGAAAGTCATGTGGGCTCAGGTGAAATTAGCTGAACAACAAGAAAAACAGTTAAGTAAAATGACTAACAGTAATAATGATACAAATCCGAATAATGGGGGTGGAGGCAGGCCCCGGGTAAAAATGAGTAGAGAAGATGCTATGGAAAAATTCCCCTGTCACGGATGTGGTCAGATGGGGCATTGGAGAGATAAATGTCCGCACTTGCAGGCTGGTAATGCCCCCGTAAATGGTTTAAATCCACAGGTGCAGAAAGAGGGGATCCGAAAGACCCAACAGCAGGTAAATCAACCCCCAGTGCCACGCGCTCCTAGACAGAATTATAGGAATCAGGGTCAAGAGAATGAAAGGGTCGAAGTGTGGGAAAGAGAGAATGAAAGAAATGCACCCATTCCTCAGTACCTGTTAAATGATACTTTCCTCTGCGATGATCAATACTGACGGGGCCTGAGAGGGGAGGACAAGGAGTGCGTGCTTGGCGCTTCCTTACCGGTAGACCAGACTGGACCATACATTGAAGGAAAGGTTGAAGGGACAGATGTCACCTTTCTGTTGGACACTGGTGCTACCCGTTCCACTGTGAGAACAGTGGACGTTCCTAACCTACCCCTCCCGGGAGATGCTATCCAAGTAGTGGGAGTTTCTAATCAGATAATCAGTACTCCGGTAACAGAACCTATGGAAATTTCCATAGGAAATTTCAAGGAAATGCACAGATTTGTGGTCTGTGATTCCAGTCCTGTAAACCTATTAGGACGAGATTTGTTGTGCAAAATGCGTTGCACCATCTTTTGCTCACCAAATGGTGTTGAAATTCAGACCCCAGATGAAGATGGCCTGTATAAATTGATGTTGCTGAGGCCCGACACAGAAATTAAGCCCATGTCTATTGAAAGTCTACCTGAAGAACTACAATCGAGCGTAATACCTGAAGTTTGGGATTTTACTGGAAAAGATGTAGGCTTAATGGCAAATGTAGACCCAGTAAAAATAGCCATAAAAGCAAATGCTGTATACCCAAATACCAAACAGTATAAAATGAGTGCAGAAGTGAAAGAAGGAGTTGCAAAGGAATTAAACAGATTGCTCAAAGCAAACATCATTCAGGAAGTGATGAGCAGTCCCTGTAATTCGCCCATACTTGGAATTAAGAAGCCTAGCGGAAAGTACAGGGTAGTGCAGGACCTGCGCAAGGTAAACCAAATTGTAGTACCTTGCTGTCCCATAGTACCAAACCCTGCAGTAATACTGTATCAAATTCCTTGGGATGTGGAATGGTTCACTGTCATTGACCTGTGCCATGCATTCTTCTCCATCCCATTGCATCCAGAAAGCAAATTCCTTTTCAGTTTTGAATTCAACAGCCAGGTCTATGTCTGGAATCGTGTCCCCCAGGGGTACACCGAAAGTCCATCGATTTTCAACCAGATTCTAAAGAAATGCCTTGAATCTCTAGTTCTTCCAAAAGAGTCTGTCCTGGTGCAGTACATAGATGACCTCCTCGTAGCGTCTAGAAGTCAAGACGACTGTGTCACTGATACCATTGCCTTGCTGAATCACCTAGGAAAGGGAGGACATAAGGTTTCACCAGACAAGCTACAGTTCTGCAAAACCTCAGTAAAATATCTGGGGCACCAGATAGAGAAAGGGATCCGAAAGGTCACTTCAGAAAGAATCAGGATCATTCGAGAAATGTCACTACCAGTAACCCAGAAAGAAGTAAAAATGTTCCTAGGAGTTGTTGGGTACTGCAGACAGTGGATCGTGGGTTTCGCGGCTATAGCTAAACCCTTGATTAACATGACAAAGAAAGGAGCGGAAGACCCAGTTTGCTGGAATGATGAATGCATGACTGCGTGGGTAAAATTGCGAAATTGTCTGTGCACAGCTCCAGCCTTAGGAATGCCTGACTACACTAAGAACTTTGAACTGTTCTGTGACACGAGAGACAATTGTGCGCTCTCGGTCTTAACCCAGGAACATGGTCTGATTAGACGTCCCGTGGCCTACTTTTCGGCCACACTAGATCCAGTGGCTGCTGGATTACCTGGATGCCTGAAAGCAGTAGCCGCTACCTGTACTAGTCTAGAGCAAAGTGAGAACATTGTGATGGGACATCCTGTCATTGTATTTGTTCCACATTCAGTTGTGATCTTGCTCACCCGAACCAAGACACAGTATCTCACCCCTAGTCGGCTGACTAAGTATGAGAGGATTCTCATTGGTGCAGAAAATGTAATAATTTCCCGATGCAACATTCTAAACCCTGCCACTCTATTGCCCCTTCCCATTGATGTAGAGGCAGGAGATGAAATTGAGCATAACTGCATAGACTTGACTGAATTTAGCACAAAACCCCGTCCTGATATCAAAGAAGTGGCCTTGGTTGATGAAGACCTCAAAATGTTTGTGGATGGTTCATGCTTGAGACATGAGAATGGAGGTTTGAGTGCTGCCTATGCTGTAGTCACTTTGGAAAAGACCCTGGAAGCTTCCTATCTTTTCGCAGTTAAATCTGCTCAAGTAGCGGAGCTCATTGCTCTAACAAGAGCTTGTAAAATTGGGAAAAACAAAAGAATCACTGTTTATACTGACAGTCAGTACTGTTACGGGGTTGTTCATGACTTCGGCCAGCTATGGTTGCAAAGAGAATTCATGACTTCCTCAGGTTCTCCTATCCGGAATGGGAAACCAGTACAAAACTTACTAGAAGCCATCCAATTGCCCAAAGAATTGGCTGTGGTCAAGTGTGCGGCTCACCGATCTGGAAATGACGAGGTGACAGCCGGAAACAGATATGCTGACCAAATTGCCCAGTACTGCGCCCGACATAAAATGTCTCTCCTAATTAAATTATGGGGAGGTGAAAGCAGCTGCCAACTGATGTTGTTTGAAAGATTGGGAACATGGGATGAATTGAGAGAACTACAACAGACAACAGACAAGAAAGAAAGGGACATGTGGAGGCAGGATGAATGTCGACCCAGGAGAGGGGATGGTGTTGTGGTCCACGTGACTGGTATGCCTGTACTCCCCGAACGACTAGTTACCGCAATGGCACGGATAATACATGAACCAACACATATTGGGAGGGATGCTATGTGCCGAATGTTTGAAAAGGTGTTCTACAGTCCAAAATTCAGGAGCACAGCAGACAAACTTTGCCAGAGGTGTTTAGTGTGTCAACAGTTCAATGCAGGAAAGAAGACAGTAGTGGAACAAAGTACCATTGGGAGAGCAGAAGGTCCCTTCATTAGGATGCAGGCAGACTTCATAAAACTGCCCCTGTGCAAGGGATATCAATATGTCCTAGTCATAGTTTGCTTGTTTTCCCGGTGGGTGGAGGCCTATCCAACAAAGAAGAATGATGCCCTGACTGTAGCTAAATTGTTACTTAGGGAACTGATCCCCCGCTTTGGAATTCCTGAGACAATTGAAACAGACCAAGGTGGACATTTTTCAAACGAAGTCCTAAAAGAACTCTGCAAAGCATTCAAAATGGAGCAAAGGCTGCACTGTGCCTATCATCCAGAGGCTTCTGGGATAGTCGAGCAAATAAATGGCACTCTCAAGTCCAGGCTGGCAAAACTGTGTGACTCCACAAAAATGAATTGGATAGAAGCTTTGCCCATGGTGCTGATGAGCTTGAGAAGTATTCCAAACAGAAAGACAGGCCTGAGCCCCCATGAAGTACTGATGGGAAGAATGATGCGACAGGCATGGGTACCTGGACACAAACTGCTAAGTATTTCTGATGATATGGTACTAGAATACTGCAGGCAGTTGGGTGACCAAGTGCGTTCTATCTCTCACCAGATTGGAGAGACTGCTGTCGAATGGCCTACAACTCCAGCACACAATCTGAGACCAGGTGATTGGGTAGTGTTAAAGAAACATACCCGGAAGAGTTGCCTTGGACCGAAGTGGGGCAAGCCTCGACAAGTGATCCTTGTCACCACAACTGCTGTGAAGTGTGCTGGTGTACCAAAGTGGATCCATGCAAGTCACACGAAGAAGGTGACTGGAGAAAACGCGACTGAAGCCGAAGGTAGTCCAGCTGAGGAGACTCCAGAAGAGGGTCCGGATCCCGCTGACATCGAACTACCAGGCACAAGTCAAGAAGTTGAATGGTTTCCTGCTGATGACCAGGTTCTTGATCCTATAAGAACCAGAAAATACTCTTACCTAGGTAGTGAGTGGGACAGTGCAGGTGAGTCAGAACAAGAAGGAGAAGGTCAGATCATCAAAGCCATCATCAAATCTGATCAGGGAATAGGCCAAGTAGGGACAGATCAAGTCATCGACACTCCTTCTCAGACAGAGGAGGCTGGAAAGGGACAGATAGTAGTCAAAGCGGAAGTTCATGCGGAAGAAAATCAAGAGATCGAAGAGCATGAACTAGGCCAGTTAGAAATAGATGAACGTGTTCAGGAAGAAAAGCCTAGTGAATCACTCACAAACGAAGATCACATACAGTCTAAACCTGAACTAGGTCAGAGTAAGGACCAGGCAGAAGAAATAGATGAAAGACCTGGAACTAGTCAGACAGGAAGGGAAAAAGACACTGCTGAAGCAATAGTGCGACAAAGAAGAAAAAGCAAAAGAGTTCACGAGGAAGAGCAAGTTTCCTCGACTACAAATAGGATCGAAAAGAAGGATGAACCCCGATATGTAAAAAGACTAAGAATAAGAATAAAAACAGTCGAAGAAAAACTGAAAGACCGAAAAAGGGCTGAAAGTGAAAGAAAAGAAGCCAGAGGAAAGTCCATCCGAAAGGGTGGCAGAGTAAAGAAACAGAACAAACTGTATCGGAGCCCTGAATGGACTTATCTGGTGTTGGAAGAAATTGATGAGCCCGAAGCCTGTGGCAAAAGCGACGAAGGGTCCATTGCTGATCGGAGTTCTGACGAAGACCCTCCTTGAGGTGAAGCGAAATAAACCCTCTGCTGAGAAGAAACAAAGAGGGGTTGAAAAAGCCACCTGTAAGATAAAATGTCTGATTCAAATGTCTCTGGAAGATCCAGATTTAGCTGTTGCAAAACAAGCTGTAAAATATGCATCTGTAGTGTAGTACTAGTGGTAATGATATGGATAGGATTAACAGTGTTTATACCTTTTATGATAAGCAAAGACCCTAACATATATCCTACAGACTTGACGACACAAGACGCAGAAGCTGTACATACTGAAGAAACACCACGAAGAGTAGAAAGACGTGACAATGCAATGAGTCTGAGACATACACGACCTGACTTAGAAGCATCAGATGAGGGTGAACTACATTATCACCAAATGAAGAACAGGACACACTTAAATGTTTTCGCTAATCTTTTAGTGCATTATGTAGAAGCTATGGAAATAGAAGATTGCTATGTCTGCATGATGCTACCTACTTCTGTAGCTGAAGGCGTGACATACCACCATTTACCCCTGACCTATGGAATATCCTGTAGTATTCTAGCTAGCTTGTTCTATAGAAGCACTTTACAGTACTATTACTCAAACACTGACGTTATCTTTTCAGAACTTCCTATTAGAGGGAATCTGAACCTTGTACATACACTTGGTGGAGTGACTCGCTACATGGGAGAATACTTCCTGACGATAGGTGACATAGATCTGAATGAAGCTCGTAGAGACAACTTGACGTGTTCCTTACATGCACAAGAGAAAATGTTCTTGAAAATGGCAGAGAAGAGAAGGGAAAAGTTTCAGAAAAAGGCAAATGACGAAAAGAACCGAACCCCTAGATGGGCAGAAAACATGGATAACACCTCACAAAGCGAAGTTACTCCTGCTCTGTTGCTGGATTTTGAACGGAAAGGGAAACTCTGTATTCATAGAGAAAAGACTAGTTATTATAACAATGTATTCATTGGTTCCAGCGAGTGTGAACACAATTACAAGGTAATTGGAGGTTGGGGTTTCAAAAATGGGTCAGAACCTGTGTTTCCAGGAATTTATTATATATGTGGAAACAAGGCGTATTTCAAATTTCCGGATCACTGGTATGGAAGCTGCTACTTTGGCATTGTCTTTCCGAAAATATACCATGTGAACAATGCAGCTGGAAGCAATGAGATTACTAATGGCTTAGTGCGTAGAAAACGTGAAAGTGTAGGAGAAATTGTAGGTGATATTTTTAGTGCACTGATACCTGGAATGGGGGTAGTTCTGAATACTCATAGAATCTGCAAATTATCTACAGTAGTGGATCGGTTATCAACTGACACTGCTGCTGGATTTCTGATGATCAATACCGAAATGGTTGCGATCAGATCAATGGTTTTACAGAATCGCCTTGCTCTTGATACCTTATTGGCAAAAGAGGGCGGAGTCTGCAGGATGCTGAGGGCACAACATTGTTGCACTTACATTCCTGATAAAAGTGTCGAAATTAAGAAATATATAAGAAACATTACTAATTTTGAAAAGAACTCAAACCATTAGAGGTTGACAGTGCCTGGAAGAGACTGACTGATGGTCTCTCCTCTGTAGGTAGTTGGTTCTCTAACTTAGGTAAAAGTCTTATATGGAAAATACTGATGCCAATAGTTGGAATAGGTTTGATTGTTCTGATCATATTCATCTGTTGCAAATGCCAGAAGTGCAGAAAATATATAGTGAATAAAAGAGGAAAGCGAAAGGCTGAAGAATTAGAATTAGAAGAATTAAGAAATCAGATATATAAGAAAATAAAGAACAATCATACACACAGAGAGGCGGAGAGAAAACTCAACAATAAGTTCGTTGAGATTGAGATGAATGAAATGGAAGAATGAAGTTGGCATCTGTTTTCATGTGTAGTGATGATAGTAAATATCATCAAAGAGGGGATTGATGGAGCAAGGATTCGCACGTAACGCGACTTGCTCTCTTCATGAACCTCGCCTTAAATCATAACTGTACTAACTCTGATTGTTTGTCATTTTATTTGTATTTCCCCAACACACGGGTGTCCCTAGGAGGCTTGCCTATGTGTTTTTCATCATAATCACGCTTGCACATTAATAAAATGGCCGCTTTGCAGAAATCCAGTCTGCGCATGCGTCGGTCATACCCATGTGATGTGACGCACTCGCAATCTGGAGGGAAAAGTTCGCTCATGCGCAGTGGTGTTAAAATGGCCGCTTGTCACTAATCATGCTTCATGCTATCTTAAGCCGCTTTTGTATATGCATCTTTTCTGCACTAACTCTTAATGCAATAAGTATTATAAAATAAGGGATTAAGAGTAGTTGGTCATGGTGTACAGTGTATTCATTTTATTCTGTGTTATTAATTTGTTTTCGCTTACTTTTCATGTACCGCGTAAATAAGGGCCTTGAAGTAGGGGATGGACTCCATTTTGAAGCTGACGTATCCCTCATCACGTGATCAAAGATCTGGGACGTGCAGCAATGGAACCTGACCAGATTGGCCATTGAAAAGGGGACTGTCCTTTCCCGGCGCACCTTTGCCCTTGAAGATGTGCTATTTTTATTCTGAATGTGCAACAATGTTGCAAACCTTTTCTTCACTATTGTACTTTTCCACACGTAGGCCTGGGAACCCAGGTGTTAGGGGGAGGGTAATATCACGTGAAGTATAGGTGGTACCTATGATCTAACCACCTCCCTTGACCAATCAGAAGATGGGGCTTTGTCATTTTGCAACATTTATGGGTGGTCTTGGGGACTTAAAACTGTATATATAGCCTAGCTTAGCTTAGAGAAATTGTCCGACTTGTCCGAGTAGCAGACCTGTCACTGACCCTACGAACTCTATAGGTGCCTGATACAGAGTGCTGCGGAGCATTCTGCCTGAAACTTTCCACAAACTCCAAGGGGTGGAAATTAGTCTTAAGTGCTAAGCGAAGCACTTTGCTGGGAGATTCGAAAACCCAATCGGGGTTATTGGCGGATTCCGTGCAGAAGAGGGGGTAACGCTGGCGTTGCATCCGAACCTGTGAGGGGTTGGTCGTGCCTTGGTGAACCCAGTCCTGACCCAGACCTGAGGGGTATCCTGTCCTGACTGTCCATGAGCTGTACCTGCTCACCTTCTGGTATTCCTGAATCCTTGAGGGTCCTTGTCCCGTTCTTTCCCAACTGACCCGTGACCAGGGTTAATCCTCATTCTCACCTAGGTAAATATTGACATAGGTGTCTGTCTATACTATACCCTCAACTTTTCCTCCTCTGATTAAAGCAATCTTGCCTGTGATATTCTCCATATCCTCTTTGAATGTAATTTCATGCAATTGATTATTAGTAAATGTTCCACTTCTTACCCTTCCTTTAGGACATTGTTGAACCCGACTGTTTATCTAGTTTGTTCCACTTATTCCCTTTCCCTTAGTATGGTTGCCGTGAAGTTAGTAAAGATAGCATAAGGTTTAGGAATTAGTATTAAGATATTAGGCCTCACATTAGGTCTTTCTCACGTCCTTGCCCTAGTTTAAACCATATTAGTTAATATGTTTATTGTGATTCATGCCCTATAGTGTTCCCTTTTTACTCTATGATACTCACTTTAATCCATAGCTATATTCTGGTTCTGATTCTTATCATTGATGTATTGCTTTGCATTTGCCTACTTGTAATGGCATTTTCGTCCTAAACTTTTACTATATAAAACCCTTAAAACCATCAAGGTGTCTGTGGTCATTATACCTTAAAGTGGAATTAAAGGTACTAAATGTGTAAAGCAGAATTTTCTCCCTTTTAGGAAAGCCTTATCACCTGTCCACTGCTAGCTCCTGATCCGTCAGGAGTAATGTGCCTGTGGTAAGTCAGGTACATGAATAGTAAGTGGTGTAAGAGTCACCCACTCCATTACTCATAGAGCGTAGCAGAGGTTTCACCCGGTTCATTGCATCATATGCACGCCAGGGCCCAGTGCGTGGAAAATTTGGTAATCTAAGTGAGCCGGGTGACCCGCGCGCTCTATCAGAGGTACCTTTGTGTATCGCTATCTTAAGGTCATTGTTAAATGATGGACTTGTATGTGTCTTGGTGCCCCTTAGTGTACTACACTGTGCACGAAGCACTGCTTGATTTTTTGATCTCTGAAGTAGCACTTGTGGGTACTTTTCCGTTGGACAACTATCTATTCAGATACCCCAATCCTTAAGTGCATCAGTTTCTGCCATTATATTTTGGATATCTTGTTTATTGAGACATTTTGTTAGGGTCGATTCATTATTCCCAGCTCAGGTGTATATTTTAAAGTGGACCGCTATGAGTTGGGCAGAACTTAGGTAAGCCAATGAGGGTATGCTTGTCAGAAGTTACAAGATATTGGAGCGATTTAGAATATCACCCGGGCCCCTTGTTTCAAATTCGGTGGTAAATATCAGCATAGACTCTATTTCTGCCCATGGGTCGGAAGCTGCAATGTTTTCCTTGCCCTCGTGTCTTGGCCCTTGAGACACTTGTGCTATGGGCATTGTTTGGCCATTATACAGACCGAGGGCAACGTTAGTTTCCTTTTCCAAGTTAATATTAGGAAGGCATGGATGCTCATGCATCTGAAACATTGGTCCATATGCAGAGGTTTTTCTTGCTTGTATTATATCTGCTGTTTGCGTGTGGAGAGGGCTTGTTGTTTTTTAAGCATTGCACTGGCATTCCATATGAAATTGGTCGGTTTTTACTACACCGGCTACCTTCTTAATTGCAAATGTCATTAGCTCAGTTTTCTCTCCTGGTGGCTTTTCTCTGAGCATCTGGCCTGTTGATTGAAGAATCGTATCGTTTCTGGTGTCTAGTCTCAGCCTTGGTTCCTGATTGTCTTTCCCTCTTAATGGCTCTGCTCTAAGCTCACTGATTTCTGATCCATTAGGTGAGTTGCCAAAATTTGTGGTCAACATCTCCGCATATGTTTTTACTTGTGGATTTAACAGGGTATCTTCATTGCAAGGTAATGGACTTTCCTTGTGGAGATCTTCCGAAAGCTGCATTGTCAGACGTGTTTTCCCAAGAATATCCTGGCGATTGTGCTCATTGGGAACTTTGAAAGAGGTGCTCTTTCTCGTTTGGAATAATGGATAGATCATTGGACCCTCTTTGATGCTGACATTTCCAATAATAAGCTGAATGCCGGGTTGAGTTGAAGAGTGTGTTGTTTTAGGCTTGTCACCTTTCAATTTGTTTGCTTTTAGCACTTTCCGAAGTTTTTTCTTTTGTCGTCTAGATAGCTTTCCATCAGTTGACTTATGCCCTGTGTCGCCTGTTTGATTAACCTCCCCTATACTTGGTACTGAGCTGGCCCTTTTTACCGAGGATTCACAGATATTTGTGACTCCGTTATCTTTTATAGCCTCTGAGTCCGTAGCTGTAAAAGTATTTATGGCTCCTGGGCTGCAATGTGTCATACTTAATGTGGGAATTGTCCGTGCCTCATTGCATTGTTTAATTAACGTGGCCAACAGGTCTGGAAGTGTGGTTAATTTCTCCACTATTGCGTCACCGAAGTTTTTTGTGAGGCTTGTTGTGCTCCCCGCGCTCTTTACACTGGCGACCAACTTTTCGACATTGTGACTGATCTTGTCCACTTTTTCGTTAATTATCAAGACCTTTGGGCCAGCATATGTGTTAAATCCACCTGGATCTCTGCTTTATGTGATTGCCAGGAAAGTGCCTTTACTACTTCTAGTAGAGACAAGTTTATTGTATTCAAGATGTATTCAGGGCCATGCTTTTTGTTTGACTCTTGTTCATCACTCTGGGTTCTGCGGTGTCTAAGAGTGGTGGCACCTGCAGAGCCCTCGCCCACTAGGCGAGTGATTGCGGCGTCAGTTTTGGAGGAGGAGGAGCTTTGCGCCAAACGGCAAACGCTGTTGGCGACCGGCGTTCTTGGGAGCTGCTGTCAGGGCCATTATTGGAGCCGCTGGAGCTGGGTTGGAGCCGCCGCTGGAGCTGCTGGAAGCTGCCGCGACCACGGGAAACCGCTGAAAGGGCGCCGTGGGGGGTCAGATCACTCGACTCATTCTGATCCCCTTGCGCAGCGCTGGGCGCCCCAACGCCTAGACACGACCTGCTGACCTGCTGGCTGCGAGCGCTGAAAGCCGGAGATCACGCAAGGCGCAGCTAGGAAACCAAGGTGCAGGTGAAAGCTATTGAGAGCTACTGAGAGCTGCCAGGAACCCGGGGGAAGGGGGGGCAGCAGTGAGAGCAGTGAGAGCCCTGCATGCGCCTGAGCTCTCTGGCTCCTGAACACATCAGCGCTTGATGCCTGCAACCCGGGCTGGGCTGGGCCGTGTTGAGCATAAGAGACAAAGAGAGATAATATAGTAAAAAAACTGTCAAAACAAAGCAAGGCAAGCTATAAAGTGAGGCATGCAAAAGACCCTTGCAAAAGACCCTTTACTGTGTACCAAGCGCTGGACAACAGGCACCAGGCTCCAGGCACTTATCAACACTGGGCTGAGCCTTTGTGCCACCTCACCTTTATACCTCACTTTCATATCCCGACTTTACCCTTACTGGATACTGCCAACTGCTGGCTGCTGGTTGCTGGCTGCTGAGGGTCAACTGCCCATAGGCGCCCACGGGTGATGGGTGACGACTGACGGCTGGCCCTGTCCGAGGATCAAGGCAGAAGGCCGGAGGCGGCCCTTCTGCGACTCCTATGTGGCTGCTGACATCTGGAGGTAAGCCGCTGCACCTTTGTGAGGATTCAGGAGGGGGGAAGGAACACCAAGGAGCCCTAAAGACTCCCCAGCCACGTACGCCCCAAAGATTGTCCCAGCTGCGCATATCCCTGAGTACTTGCCTGTATCACCAGCCTGCCTGTTATCAACTTCGGACAAACTAAGCTGAGCAAGCTGAGCAAGGAGCCCAGGGGTGTCCCGGAGGGGTAGTTGGAAGCTCCACCGACTGGACCATCAAGGCCATCTACTGCCCCTCTACTGCCCCACTGCCCTGCCTACTGACCTTCTGCCGCTGCTTTGTTGTATAGCGGATGTCACTGGTCGCAGATCGGCCGAGCAGTATGAGATCAGGGCGCGTTCATGGATGCCCTATGAGCAAAGGAGGCACAAAAAAACGCAAACGAACGTCGAAAGCGTTTGAGGGAAACAGAGGGGAACCACCGACCAAAACCCGGCAGACAACACAGAGCGAATGCTCATTAATCGATATAACAATTGACAAACCTGACTCTAACAGCCCAAGAAGCGAGCAGACAACAAAAGCAGAAAAGAGCAGTGCAATAAAAACCAACCAAAAATCCATACAAAGTATTGCTTCTTATAAAACGCTGGGGACACTTACTTTCAAATATAAACGAATCTTCAGGCCTACAGCAACCTATTGAACCATATCACCTCCCCCAGCCAGCACAGTACATTGGTACACTGACAGACAACAATAGTAAGGGAAGCCCTAGCCCCACAGCTAGTGGCTCACCACATGTGACATCAACCCCTCAGCGCGACAAAAGTTATATTACTCAGGACTTTACAACCAATGGGATAAAGCCTGGAACGAAAATTACGCTAGAAGCAAACCTTATCCAAGTGCACAGGGCAAACAACGTAAAAAACCTGTCCTAGACAAACTTTACAAGAGCTTCACAGATCTCGGCAATTCTTCTAATGACAAACCTTGTGAGGAAAATACATCCAGCACATGCAGCAAAATCAACGCACCAACGAACTGTGAACCAAAAAGCCAAAAAGCAACTAAGCACTTTAGCGACCCCAAGGAGGCAAACGTAAGCACCGAAAAGGAGCACTGGGAAGAGAATGACCCAACTCTTGGAGGCTTAACTCCAACTCAAATTGCACAAGAGACTGACCACAACAGAACATCGAGGCCTAGGAGTGATACAGCAAACACAGACAGGCCATCAACTTCCCCGTCTGAGGTTATAGAAATATCCTCATATATGGGAAAGGAGGAGTGGGAAGATCTACTAGCTACATACTCCCAAGATAAAAGCAGAAGTGAGATAAGCACTAATACACCGATTACGATAAGTGATGGCTCACACGAACAACCAGCGACGAGTGCAGGGGCGTCAGAGAGGGGTCATAAAAGATCCACAACTTCAGAAAATCATGCAGAAACCCCAAAACACACAAAGCACGAAAGCGCTTGGCCTAGTCTACTCAAAACAATACAACTCTTGGTAGGAGCCCTCAACTATCAATCGGACAAAATGGACACCCAATTAACACTACTGGACACACTGGCTGTATTTGTGGTCGCCATTGACGGAAAGCTGGGCACGCTAAACACGCTTCTTCAAAACACGCTGGATCAGCCGCAACACGCAACCAGGTACAACAGAGGTGGATGTGGATGCGGCCCAATCATCGACAAATTGTCGACACTTCCAACAATATTGAGCGACCCGTGCACACAGCTCAAAAGGTCTGCCCAGTGCCAACAAACTAATACCCTGCAACGATATCTCAGAAGAAGAGTTATATAACTCAAGGAAAAAGGAAGTGCCGGTAATTAATGAACAAGGAAACTCCAAAACAAGAGCCCCCTCACTCAAACCTGAAACAACAGGGGCCAACGAAATTGGAATTTCGGTCCCTCCTCTCTCTGAAAATTTGGAGGAAGAACAAGCACACACAAACATGAATGCTAAACAAAGAAGAGCTAAAAAACTCAAAGGTAGGAAACACAAGATACACTCGAATCGCAAAGGCTTTATGCACCTCTTTGGGAATACTCCAGCCACAGAACAAAGCATAGTTCAATCTGAGGGTGGCACTTGTATATCAGAGTCTCATAGAGGCACGAGTACACCTGAGACCCCCGCCAAGGCGACAGCCCCAACCCAACCAACTGATGGGAAGGGGAAAAAATTAAGAACTTGGAAATACTTGGACACATCTCACAAGAAGACTCCGAAGCCGGATTACAAGACTCATGTCTCAAACTCTGTGGGGCCAGCAAAATAACTCTTGAACCCAATTCGAAATGGGTGCCAAAAAGTAGCAGGATGTCTGGCACTAATCGTCCTCAACTTACTGAGCAAGAACATACTTCGGGCAAAAAGTCTGGGTACAAGCAGGGACCAAAATATACGGGGAATGGCAAAGGGTCGTCAGACAGTCAACTATCTATAATTACTCAAGCGATCCCGACCGCACAGATAGAAAAAGAACCAGCAATCACAGTGACAGCCGATCTAACGCGCCACCCCAATTGGCCCGGTGAGAACTACCAACCAGCCAAGCCGCCTGCACCAAATCAGCATACACCTGGCCGAGAGCTAAGAGTCACTGCAGCTAATATTAATCAGGCCAAACCAACTGCAACAGCACTAGTAGAGCATATGCCACCAAGCCAATTTAATATAGAGAGTGGGTTTGCAAACGAACAAAGAAACGTAACAGGCACCACATGGTTTAACCCAGACTACACTTTGCAAGGAAGACATGACACACTCAATAGAGGCAACATCCTACGGCTGCTATCCCATATTCCCTCTCTGGAAGAAGTAAAAAGCTCTGACCTGGTATCCATTGAAT